>NC_141691.1:1130016121-1131488621 GCF_964263255.1 Lissotriton vulgaris
ACATTTTTCAACAATTTACAATCCATCAACCTCAATTGGTCACTTGTCCTTAAAATCATGAAGATTCATTTGTCTTGTTCCCTTATTCCAAGTTGGAACATTATCATCTTCATTTATGTATTTAAACTGCTCTTCTTTATGACAAATTGCTTTGGCGATTATATTTGATTTTCCGGTTACCAGGCATTTCTTAGGAAAAACCGCCTTCTCGTGCCATAGCTACCAGGGTTTGAGACAGGTAGTCTTATTGAAAGTGGTTTAAACTAGCAATCTTAAGTAGTAGTAATCCAAACTCTCATATAATTTGTAGAAAATATGAAGTCTCTGACCGTATAAAGAATGTTTCGAATGCTGCAGTATATATTGTTTTAAGTATTTGCCAATAACAATGTCTCTGATTTTCAGTGGAAGGACAGAATATCAAGCAACGCACGCAGGCAGATTACGGCGAACCAGCACGTTTGAGAGGCGGCCCAGCAAACGGTATCCTTCAAGAAGGCATTCTACATACAAAGGTTATTTTCGTTCCTTTATCAGTCATTTTAATATACAAAGACAATTTAATAGTGCTTCATTGTGTGTTTACAAGTAGGTTAGATGTGCTGGCGGTCGTTTGGGAACGAACAGCACAATGCGCAGCGGCAATATAGACAATCCTAGTGTTCTTTTATCGAAGTCTTCCTTATGCTGATCTGATGATAAGCTGCACAGCATTTCGAAGCCTCTGTCCTCACCTTTTATTTGCCACATCAGAATGCAGCATGCCTCTCATGGCTCCGTAGATGAAAGGAAGTTAAAGCAAGGGATACCAAGAGTATAGCTTTCTGACCTAGTCTTATGGGCTGTGATGCAAGCTGTCATTTTCCAAGGATACATTTTGAAAGTACTACTTTGTGTGAGCTGATTATACCTTTTCCTTCATGGATATTGTTTGATTCCATGTTGTACAACTGGTAAGCTGAATATTGTCTTTTGTATGCCTCTATAAGGCATACACCAAATGTTGATTACACGGTGTCTGTTGCAGAACGACATTTATTGTTAAATGGGTGGACAGTCAAATTATAGTATCTTCTACAATTCTTTTATTCCATGTATTGCTTTATTTTTGAGATATTGAGAATAACAAAGTAACTTGGTGGGTAACTGCCGAAACACTTAAAGTTCTAAAGCGTGTTTTTAGTCTGGAAAGAGGAGGAATGGACAGGGCAGTTAATGAATGGACAAGGGGCGTAGTGAATTAACAGGGCACGTACTAAATAGACCGGGCACGCAGTGAATGGACAGTTCATGTAGTGAATAAACACGGCACGTAGTGAGTGTCCTGGGCACGTGGTGAGTGTCCTGGGCGCGTGGTGAGTGTCCTGGGCGCGTGGTGAGTGTCCTGGGCGCGTGGTGAGTGTCCTGGGCGCGTGGTGAGTGTCCTGGGCACGTGGTGAGTGTCCTGGGCGCGTGGTGAGTGTCCTGGGCGCGTGGTGAGTGTCCTGGGCGCGTGCTGGGCGCGTGGTGAGTGTCCTGGGCGCGTGGTGAGTGTCCTGGGCGCGTGGTGAGTGTCCAGGGCACATAGTGAGTGTCCAGGGCGTGTAGTGAGTGGCCAGTGCGAATAGTGAATGAACAGGCTGTGTAGTGAATGAACAGGCTGTGTAGTGAATGAACAGGAGGTGTGGTGAATGAGCAGAGCAGGTACTGAATGGACCAGGTCCGTAGTGAATGGACCGGGCCCGTATGAATGAGTGGGGCCCATAGTGAATGGACAGGGCCCGTAGTGAATGAACAGGGTAGGTAGTGAGTGGACAGTGGGCGCAGTGAATGTAGTGAATGAACAGGGTAGGTAGTGAATGGACAGTTGGCATAGTGAATGGACAGTTGGCATAGTGAATGGACAGTGGGCGTAGTGAATGGACAGTGGGCATAGTGAATGGACAGTGGGCATAGTGAATAGGCCAGGGGCGCAGTGAATGTGCAGGGGGCGCAGTGAATGGGATGGGAGCGCAGTGACTGGACAGGGGGTGCAGTGAAGGGACAAGGGGCCAGTAGTGAATGGGAAGGGCCCCTAGTGAATGGGCTGGGCTCGTAGTGAATGGGCAGGGCCCATAGAGAATGGTTGCATCTTACGGGTGTGTGGGGCTACCAAAAAAATCGCCTGTTACAAGTGGTGGAAAATAAGTTTATAAAACACTTATTGATCATTCCAAATAGCTCTGCCTCTTTTTTTTTCTCACCAAGAAGTGGGGATGGAATATGTGGAAGACCGCATTGGCTCTGCCCCCCTGCTTTTATGGACCAAAATATGGGTGTCTGAAGAGTTACTGTTCTCCAGGGAGGTCATTGAAGACTGTATTAATTTGGATAAGTCTTTGAAGATCCCCTGGCTTTGTTTTGTGCGGGATATGGTATTTGAGATTGGTTTGGGCACGTACTTGGACACCCCATTGACTATTCCTACAAACGCTAAGGCTATTATAAAAAAGGCGCACCGGGGGGCGTGGCTTGGACGCCGATCGGGATGGCGGCGTGAGCCCGCAGCTCCGCGCGGAATCCCATTAATTCTCCTGTTTTAGGGACCCTAGGCGACCCGAAGACGACGTTCCTGCCCTCTGAAATGTGAGGGGACAGCTGGGCACAATTGGAGGGTCGCTGGGGGACTGCTGGCCCCGAGGAGATCGAGAGAAGAGGCGGCTGAGGCGTTGCCGAGGGTGCGAAGAAAATGGCGGCGAGGAGGTCGGACGGCCCCGAACTTCAGCTCTGAGCCAAGTTGTCGCCAAGTGGCAAGAGTTCCTGCGCTCGGCTGCCCGAGGCACTAGGAACGGCGGTGCTGTGTCCTGAGACCAGGGGACGCTGACCTGATTCGCCCAGGAGCGTGGGGACCTTCGTTGGCCGCCGCCCTAAGACTCATCCTTCCCCCCTCAGGCTTCGGAGGGGGGTGACGGTACGGAGCTCGTCTACCTGGCCATTGCTCCTGAGAACGTCGGTGGGGACATTGCACTGCCCGGTGCCCGGAGACTGGCACGGAACCACGGGCGTCAACGCAAGACTGGACCTGTGACGCAGCACCTTGGCATGGCGGCGATCGGAGGACCGATGCCCGGGAGTCGCGAGGGGGACTCGGCGACATCTACTCGGCTGAGCGAGAGTCCCTCCCCGGAGCTTGACCAAGAACAGCGGCTGAACCGGCGTTTGGATGCCATACTTGATGCGATCACCTCCACTAAGGAAGCATTGCACCATGACATTGCCCAAGTGGCCACGGGCCTGGGGCTGCTACGCGCGGATCACGCGAAGCTGGCGGACAGGGTCAAGGACCATGACCAACTGTTGCTGGACCTGAAGCCATCGGTGGTGACCGCGGAGCACAGGATCACGGACATTTTGGCCCGACTGGACTCACTGGAGCGGAGGGCGGAGGATGCCGAAGGCCGTAATAGACGGAACAACGTGCGGGTCGTAGGCCTGCCGGAACGAATTGAGGGGGAGGATGCGGTGGCCTATATGGAGAACTGGTTCCGCACTGTGGTGGCGCCGGAGGGGCTTACTCCTTTTTTCACCCTGGAGCGAGCTCACCGGGTGCCTGCTCGCCCGCCGGGGCTTGGCCGCCCCCCCCCCCCGACCGATGGTGGTGCGGCTCCTCCACTACAAGGACCGGGATCTCCTCATCCAGCGGGCCAGGATGTCGGGCCCGTATGAGGTGGAGAACAGTAAGGTCACGATCTTCCCGGACTACACTCAAGCGGTCCAGAAGAACAGGGCATCGTTCCTCGCGGTGAAGAAGGAGCTCAGGGAAGAAGGCATCCAGTACTCCTTGCTCTACCCGGCTAAGCTGCGGATCATAATGGATGGCTCTACGCACTTTTTTCAGACTCCAGATGAAGTTTGGCAATGGCTGGAGTCATATAGAGCGGGGACGGACAGATCGCATAAAAGTAGGCGAGACCAACCCGAGCAGCCCCGGGTGAGGCAGTCACAGCGCATCAGATCCCGCAACAGACGCCAGCGGGAGAAACGGGAGGCTCAAATGGCGGCGGAGAAGAGGGATGCGCTCGCAGCGACGGCGGCCATTACAGGGTCGCAACAGAACAGTGGACGGGCAGAAACGGACTCGGGAGGGGAAGGCAGCAGGACGGGAGAGGAACTTTCAGAGGCGGAAAGCTCGAAGGGGCCGATAGTGACCCCACAGACATCGGATGGTATTTTTTGCGGCTGAGATAGAATTGGGACTAGATCGAGACTTCATGGTAGGGTGGTATCCTGTTGCTGGAGGGCGGGTTGCCGGGAGGGGGAGCTGTGTGATTCGGAGGGGATGAAGGCGCGGGGCGCGGGCTCCGCTTGCTGGGGTCGGCGGTGACTCACCCCCCTTGGGCCCTTAAGGCTAACTGTGGTGGAGACCACAGGGTAAGAGTGCGAGAAGTTGGTTTAAGGTTTGGATGGGGGCGGCCATTGGGTTCGTGTGCTCTGTCCTGGGGAGTGGGGTTTGGGGAGTTTTTCAGTTTTGGGAATGTTCGGGGGGGGCAACTGCATTGGGGGGGCTATGAATCTTCGTTATTTGAATTGGACTGTACGAAGTTGGAATGGGGACATTACCTAATTTGAAATGCCTGACGTGGAATGTCCGGGGGCTGCGGACTATGGTGAAACGGCACAAAGTACATGCATATCTAGTACGCAGGGGGGTTCAGATTGCTATGCTCCAAGAGACTCATCTCACCAAAAAAGAGTGCGCTGCCTTGCAGAAAAGATGGCGGGGCCAGGTGTTTGGCACCACTTATTCAGCGTATGCCAGGGGGGTGTTGATCTGGGTGAGGGCGGGGATACCCTTTCAAGTGCTGAATCAAGTAGTGGATCCGGATGGCCGGTTTGTGGCGGTGGAGGGGAGGTTATATGGCCGGGATGTGGTTTTCTGCTGTGTCTATGCACCGAACACTGACCAAGCTCGATATTGTTGGGGGGGGACTTCAACTCGATCACGGATGTAGCTTTGGATAGGTCCCATCCCCCCCTGGTGGACTCCCCGGTGCGCAGGCTGGCCGCGCACAGGAAGGACTGGCAGGAACGATGGGGGTTGCTGGATGTCTGGAGGGAGCGGCACAGGGGAGCCAGGGATTATTCCTTTTATTCTGCTCTCCATGATCTGCATGTCAGGATTGATTCGGTGCTCTGCGGTGGATCCCTAGCCCCATTGATTTCCCATGCGGAGTACCTGGCTAGGACTATCTCCGATCATAACCCCCTATTAGTACACATTCAGTGGCAGAGAGAGCGCTCAGTGATACCAACATGGCGGCTTCGGCCGGAGACGCTTGAGGATTCTGTGTTCAGCGACGCGGTTCGGCAGGGCATTGATAGCTATTTCGGAGTGAATGAGGGCACGGCTACAAGTAGGTCCACTGAATGGGATGCAATGAAAGTGGTGGTGAGAGGGGTGTGCTTGGGTAGGTTCTCGAATGCTCGCACGACTGTGTTGAACGACCTAATGAAAGCGGAAGAAACTTTGAGGGACTTGGAGCGCCGCAGGCCGGCTAGGCCAGAATTACAGGCCCAGTTGTTGGAAGCGAAGGAAGTGGTTGCCACCGAGACGGAACGTTTAAGGTGTTATGACTACAGGCAGTATATCCTCAGGGCACATGCAGAAAGGGACAAGGTGGGTACCCTCTTGGCCAGACTAGCTAACCCGGAACTTAGGGGCTGCCCGGTCCTCAGCATTAATAATG
Source organism: Lissotriton vulgaris (assembly GCF_964263255.1). Taxonomy (NCBI): domain Eukaryota; kingdom Metazoa; phylum Chordata; class Amphibia; order Caudata; family Salamandridae; genus Lissotriton; species Lissotriton vulgaris. The sequence continues at coordinate 1,130,021,827 of NC_141691.1, forward strand.
CGCAGGGAGAAGTGGTGTACTCCCAGGCTGCGGTATTGGAACGTTTTAGGGGGTATTATGAGGAGTTATACCAGAGTCAGCTGAGAGTGGGGGTTCAGGACATCGCGGAATACCTGGGGGGGAGGCAGCTTCCGGTCCTGGACGAGGAGGACGCGAAGGAGCTGGGTAGCCCGATCACGCTCACGGAAATACGGGTGGCCATCAAACATATGGCCCGCAACAAGACGCCCGGGGTAGACGGACTGCCGATTGAATTTTATCAACAGTATGTGGACAGCTTGGCTCCCAGGCTGCTGGTGGTATATACGGAAGCTTTCGAGGCGGGGGCATTGCCTGGGTCCATGCGGGAGGCCTTGATTGTACCGCTCCTAAAGCCTGGCCGGGATGCCGCGGATGTGAGGTCTTATCGCCCGCTATCCATGCTGACGGTGGATTATAAGATCTTGAGCCGAATCCTAGCCACCAGGCTGGCCCCACATATGACGGGCCTGGTACACAAAGACCAGGCCGGGTTTATACCCACAAGGAGCACGGCGCTGAATATCCGCCGCCTGGTGGGAATAATGGACGCCATCTTGGACGGGGAGGGAACTCCGGCGGTCCTGTCTGTGGACATCGAGAAGGCATTTGATAGTTTGGAATGGTCTTTTCTGGATGGAGTGTTGGAGAGGTTTGGCATGGGCGAGGGGTTCCGAAGGTGGACGAGGGTCTTATATACCTCGGCAACGGCGAGAGTGCGTTTGGGCGGCCTGGTCTCTGCGGCATACCCGGTGGGCAGGGGCACACGACAGGGATGTTCTCTCTCCCCCCTATTGTTTGCTCTGGCGATGGAACCCTTGGCGGTCCATGCGAGGTCAGGTGACAGGTACGAGGGGATAGTCAGCGGCGGGCAGTGGCATTATATATCGCTATATGCGGATGACTTGCTCCTGTACCTGGCTGACACCTCGGGGGCGTTGGTCGGAGCGATGGATCTGTTGTCTGAGTTTGGCCGGCTGTCGGGCCTTAAGGTCAATTGGGCGAAGACTTGTGTGTTCCCGCTGCGAGCGGGCTCGCCAGTCCCTGGCAGCGATTTGGGTGTGGTATGGGAGCCCTCTTGCATCACCTATTTGGGTGTTCGCATCTACCACGCGACTGCGGACCTACTGGAGGGCAACATTGGTCGCTGTGTCCGGGCACTGCGGGGCAGTTTGTCTTTCTGGTCGACCCTCCCGCTGACGGTTCTGGGTAGGATTGCACTGTTGAAAATGGTGGCGCTCCCCCGCTTCCTCTATTATTTCCGAACGCTGCCTGTCTGGATTCCCCAGGGGGTATTTAGAGACCAGCGGTCAATGATAATTGGCTTCCTGTGGGGCCATGGCCGCCGTAGAGTGGCCCTGAGCACGCTACTTCGCCCCAAGCTAGAAGGGGGCATGGCTGTCCCCGACTTCGAGCTGTATTATCTTGCGGCGCAGTTGCAGGTCCTTACACAGAATGTAGCTAGGGTGTTTCGGGGTCCAGAGGAGGACCGGGATCGGGGGATACAACGCCACGTGCTGTCCTACATCATCATGCAACAGAGGCTCGAGTTACGGGCCCTCACCATGGAAGAGCGGACGCTCCGGCTGTGCTGGCAGAGGAGCCTTCGGAGAGCGAAGGCATCGCGGCCTTATGCACCGGAGATTCCGATCGGAATGCTGACGGCTTTGCCGCACGGGGGAGATTGGTCCCCGTTGCTGGATTGGGAAGAGGCGGGACTGCAGGTAGTGGGCGACTTGTACATAGACGGGGCTTTGGCGCCGTTCGAAGTGCTCCGGGACCAGTTCGGGCTGCCTGATGGGGGTTTCCTACTACACGCGGCAGTGGTGGCTGCCATACAGAAGCACTGGAAAGGGGGGCTCATGGAGCCCACAACGACTATGGCGTGCCAATATGTGGTGATGGCGGCTGGTACGTTCAAAGCTGTGACGTGCCTCCATAATAGGATGCTGAATGAGGGACTGGAACCACTCCAAGGGCTCAAGGCTAAATGGGAGGTGAGCGTCGGCCGACCCATACCGGATACGGCATGGGGCCACATCCTGCGGCGCACGTGGAAGGGCACGAGAAATGCGCGCTTTCAGCAGGTACATTTCTATGTGCTTCATAGGGCTTACCTAACTCCTGAGAAATTACAGCGGTACTTTCAGGTGCCGGATGCCCGATGCCCACGGTGTTCGTCTCTGGGAGCGGACATGGACCATTTGTTTTGGGGGTGCTCACACCTGGGGACCTATTGGGCGGAGGTAGGGGAACTCCTGAATGAAGTGACCGACAGGGAGGTGGAATTCGATATGGCGGCGTGCCTGCTGCTCTGGTTCCCGCATACTAAACACACCAAGGTGACAAGCAAATTCATAGACCTGGGTCTGATATTGGCGCAGAGGGAAATATCGTGGCATTGGAAGTCCAGGGGGGGACCCTCACGGCGTAGATGGAAGAATGAACTGCTGCGTTGGTCTGACTGCGAGAGTGTGCTCCGGATGAAGCAGGCTGTCAAGATGGGGAATGAGAAGGCATTGGATGCGGCGCGTGCATGGGAGTTAGTGGTACAGGCTTTGCGTGATTCTTTGGTAGAGGATGAGGATGGTGAGAACTAGGCCGATGGACACCGCGGGGCGAACATAGAAGTATTATACCACGCACTGTAGTGGATCCATCCAACTCGACAGGACGGGGCACACACCTTAGCAGTTGCCAGGGGAGGGGGGGCTTTGGGGGGGCTGGTTAACGGGAGTTTGGGGTGGGCCGGAAGCCATTAGATGGTTGCTCGTTAGGGCACCTTGGATCTACTAGGACGGTGGGTACTGTGCGGAGTGTGGAAGGGCTGGGGAGAGCGGCCAGGTGTGACAACCCATAGCGCCTAGGGCAGGTCCCGACAAGGGCGGTACCACTGATTATCACTGGGATGGCTGACGGGAGTGTTGTTGCGGGTGGGGGGGTAAAAGCAGATACGCAAAACGATATTTCAACCATGGTCCCTATGGGACGTGCACCGTGATGTTTTCCTATTGAACGAAGTAATATGCCGCCCGGCCTCCGGGATGCGGGCTGAATGGCTGTGTACGACTGGGATTTCTTACTGGACGGGGGGATATCACGAGTGAACTGGCTGATTAATTGTATCCTGTGGTTTATAACTCTGCAATAAAAATATATTTAAAAAAAAAAAAAAAAAAAAGGCGCACCACACCTGGGCACCCTTGCGTCATTCTCAATTAGAGGCGTCCGGTCCTAGCTGCTTTTTTATGCCTAAACAGCAATTTTACCTATCCTTCACTACAAACAGTCAGGCAAGTTTCTTCTTAACAATATTCCTCTTAGGTACTTTTCACTTTCTAGTGGCATTTTGCAGACAATTTGGGTGGATGGACAATCTCACTCCCTGTCCTTGTGACAATATGGCAACCCAGAGCACCCTGCACTTTATTCTTTTTTGTGCACTTTACAAGGAATCGAGGAGAAGATTTTTGATACCCCTAATAAAGAATACTCGTCCATGTACATATGTTGAGGGGTTCAGATATCTGCTATCGCTGACTAGTTCTGTTATTTGCAGCGCAGTGTCAAACTTGATCAAAACTGCAATGGCTATCGGGAAACATTATGAACCGCAGTATTTGGTTGGGGAGAAGAGATACTTTGTATAGTTTCATTTTTTTTTTTAAACATATTTTATTAGTTGCATGATGACAAAGTGCAAAATACAATACAGGTCACAGCCATAATATTTCAAGTCGTGTTCCAGAACTTTCGGTTATATCTGCATAAGATTAATCAATTATTGTAGCAGTTTCGTATTACAATTGTGGCATAGTGATCTGCCCAAATACATTCTTCAGCCTGTACCTCAACCTACTTACTAAACTATTTCTATCCCCAACCGAAAATCCACCCCCTCCCTTCCACTGGTGTGTATCACATCAAGCCCAACAAATATAACCCACATTTAGTGATCTAGCTGCTTTCCAAGTGTACCCATGATGGTCAAGTAAGGGGTCTCTGTTTGTAATATCACTTTTCCATTATCCCTCCTCCGCTTGCTAATCAGACAAAGACTGCACTATCGTTTCCCATGCTGCCGCTGATTCCAATGCTTTCTCATTATTTGATCGTCGCGCCTGCTGGAATCTGATAGTACTCTCGCTACTAGCCCATTTACTCAACTCAGCTCTCCATCTCTTACTGTTGGGACCTTCCTTTGACTTCCAGTGCATCGTGATTTCCCTTTTCGCTAATAATAATCCCATATCCACAAATTTACTTGTCACCTTTGTTTTAGAAGTGTGGGGGAACCAGTGTAGTATGCATGTAGCCATGTAGCCATGTCAAACTCCAAGTGTCACTCGGTGATTGCATTCAATAGGTTTCCCACTTCATCCCAATAATCCCCTATCTTTGGACATTCCCAGAGCATTTGTTCCAACTCTACCCCTTCCCTTGTGCAGCGAGGGCATGCAGCGTCTTCAACCTGGAAGTATTTCCTGATCCTACCTGGTGTTAGATATGCCCTGTGCAGTATATAAAGTGCATCGGCTGGAATCGTGCGTTCCTGGTACTTTTCCAAGCCCTGCGCATTATATGTCCCCATGCGGTCTCCGGTATGGGCTTCCCAATAAGTGCCTCCCATTTTTGTCGTAGGGTATCCAGTGGTGCTAGCCCATCATGTAGCATCCTTGAATAAAGGCACGTAACTGCTATGAAGGTCCCTGCTGCCATCACTACATACTGACATACCATCGTCACCTTGGGTTCCGCTGATCCTTCCCTCCAATGTTTCCGAATTGCAGATGTCAGAGCAGCATGTATCAAAAATCCTCCCCCAGGGAGATCATATCTCTCTTGCAGCACCTGATAGAACAGCAACTCACCTTCCTCGTGTAAGTCTCCCAGTACCTGAATCCCTGCTTGTTCCCACTCCATCAAAGGTGTCCAGTCTCCACCATGAGGCAGCGCCGTTACCATCCCCCAATGGGATTTCGGGTGCACAGGGATGTAATACACCGGCTCTACGCTGGCTACTATTCCAACATAGTCTCAACGTTTTTTCTTTGAGCAAGAGATCTCTAAGGTTAAGCTTTTGCTGCAGGACTATAAAGGCCAGTATGTGTTTTGGGATCCCTTTACACCTCAGGTGATCAGGGCCTCTAAATTCCACCGCTGTTGCTTGTGTCAGGACCTGAGGTTGAGCTGCTAGATAATAAAGCTTGAAATCAGGAACCGCTAGGCCACCGTCAGCCTTTGGTCTTACTAGTGTTGCTTGGGCTACCCTCCGTCTGCCAGATCCTCAGAGAAACCCCACAATCATAGATTTCAATAATTTGAACACCGAGCCCGGGATCCAAATGGGTAATGTTCGAAAGAAGTACAGCAGCCTAGGTAGCGCCACCATTTTTAACAAAGCTATCCGTCCCATCACAGATAGTGGAAGCGTCGACCAGAATGCCATGCTGCCCTTCAGAGCTCTCACACATCTCCCTATGTTCCCCTCCAGCATATCGCAAACCTCATGGTAAATACGGACCCCTAGGTATGTCAAGCATTGCGGCTCCCAGCGTACATCCCGAGATATCACAGGTAATATTCTGTCAGGTTTCACCCGGAACAGGCACGTCTTGCCCCAATTCACCCGCAGCCCTGAGATGTCACCAAACTCCAATAACAAGTCTGCAGCTTCTTCTAAAGCTCCCCCTGTATCTGCCAGAAACATCAATAAGTCATTGGCGTAGAGCGAAATGTACTGCTGATCTCCTCTAAACCACAGACCCTCATAGCTCCGCCCCATTCTAGCTTTCGCTGCCAAATGTTCTATCGCCAGTGCAAACAATAGCGGAGATTGTGGGAAGCCCTGTCTTGTCCCACGAGACACTCTGTATTGGGTTGAGACAAATGCTCACATTAGCACCCTGGCCACTGCGGCGGTATATAGTACCCTAGTCCAGCCTATGAACGCATCACCTAGTCCAAAACACTCCAGCGTCTTGTATAAATACGGCCATTCTAAACTATCAAAGGCCTTCTCTATGTCCACTGACAGTATCCTGGGCATTGATGAGCCCTGATGATCTTCCCCCAGAATCCTCAGTAACCTCCGCACGTTCGTAGCTGTGTTCCTAGTTGGGATAAACCCAGCCTGGTCCGCGTGTATTAATCCAGTCATATGCTGCAAAAGGCGGGACGCCAATATTCGAATAAGGATTTTCTAATCCGTGGATAACCTCGGTAGTGACCTATAAGCAGCCGTGTCCGTACCTTCTCTCCCAGGTTTTAATAAAGGGATAATGAGCGCCTCCCTCATCGTCATCGGAAGGTGACCCAGGTCCCGTGCCTCTTTATAAACCTCCAGCAACCGTGGGGCCAGTATGTCCACGTATCGCGAGTAGAACTCTACGGGTAGGCCGTCCACACCTGGAGTTTTATTACGAGCCATATACTTTATCGCGCTCCTGTTTTCCTCAAGAATAATATCCTGACCCAAAGAATCCGCTTGTTCCTCCTCTAGTTGCGAAAGGGGCACTCTCCCCAAGAAGGCTTCAATGTCTGATTCCCCCGCTACCAGAGAGCTTCATATAACGCCTCATAATATTCCAGGAACCGAGCCATAAGCTCACGCTGAGTATATATGCTGCTACCATCTTGCGCTTTCAACGCCATAATTGGAGAGCCTCTTGAGTTAGGATTGGCCAACCATGTTAACAAGGTGCCCGCCTTGTCCCCCTCAGCATGAGCTTTCGCAACATAGGTTTTATAGTCAAAGCTTCGTAACCTTTCTATCTCCCCGGCGACTGCTGCCTTCCCCTCCACCACTTCTGCTTGTACTTCCGGGTGCTCTGGTCTAGCTTGTTCGGCTGCTCTTAGCCTGCTTTCGGCTTTGTCCACATCCTGTAGTAGTACTTTCCACACTCCTACACGTTTGCCAATACAGAGCCCCATTATCACCAGTTTAAAGGCGTCCCACTCCACTGCCCTAGTTGTGACAGTTCTTTCATTCTCAGCAAAGTTGTGCATTATCCCTTCCTCAACCTCTCTTTTGAAAACCAGGTCATCTAGTGTCTCGGGTCTCAACCTCCAAGTGGGAATGTCAGATTTCCCCGCCATCCAGTGCATGCTAATCAGCAACGGGTTGTGGTCAGATAGTGTCCTAGTTAAATATGCAGAGTGTGTTATCGTGGGAACTATTGATGTGGAGCATAAAACTGCATCTAACCTGACATGTAGTTAGTGCATCGCTGAGAAAAAGTAGCAGTCCCGGTCTCGTGGGTGGTGGGTGCGCCAAACATCCACAAGGTTCCCTCTGTTTTGCCAATCCAGTCTATATCTGGCCAGCATGGGCTAATGTGCCTGACATGCAGTCTAGGAAGCGCGCTTGGTCCATGTTTGGTGCATATACACTACACAGCGCTATATCCCTACCATGCAGTCGCCCTCCACCGCTACGAATCTACCTTCAGGATCAATTGTCTGTTTCGTGGCCTGAAAAGGGACATCTGCTCTCACCCAAACCAACGCCCCCGTGCAAATGCTGAGTACGACGTGCTAAAAACCTGGCCTCTCCATCTACGCTGTAACGCCTGGCCTTCTGCCTTTGGAAGGTGGGTTTCCTGTAGCAATGCTACATTTACTCCTCTCCTGACTAAATAAGCATTGACTTTATGGCGTCTTGTCATAGTGTGCAGTCCCCTCACATTCCAAGTGATACAACGCAAATCAGGTGACGCCCCCATCGCAGCAGATCAATTCCCACAATTCGCCCTGCATAAGCATATACACACCAGTGGCCCCTACCTCCCAACTATATCCCCAACACCCCTGCCCCCCCAACCCCCAAGAACAGGTCCTAGAACAAAACTGCCAGTCCCCATCCAAACCATACCAACAATCAACGCATAGCTAAGCCCACCAGTAGTCACTACAACAAACCAAAACCCAGCATCCACCTCCAACCTACCCTGCAAAGGAACTGGAACAAAATCACCACGGACCAAATCTCCGCATCGCTCCTTCAAAACACCCCAGCCCTCTCTTCTAACGCTAACGAAGCCGCCGCCAACCTCACCCTATGGTTATCCAACACCGCTGACACCTTAGCACCACTGAAAAAACGTCAAAACAAACCTAGCAGCAAGAAGGCCTCATGGTTCAACGATGATCTCAAGAAGTCCAAGAAACTCTGCCGCTCCCTTGAAAAGGCCTGGAAAAAAGACCCAACCACCAGCACCAAGGACGCCTTCAAAAACGCCACCCGCACTCACCACCAACTAATCCGAAAAGCCAAGAAAACAGCATTCAAGGATCGACTTGACAACAACGCTCACAACAGCAAGGAACTTTTCAACATCGTCAAGGAATTTTCCAATCCCTCGGCCAACTCCAACGACATCACCCCCTCTCAAACCCTCTGCGACTCCCTAGCCTCATTTTTCCACAACAAGATTGCAGACATCCACAACAGCTTCGACAACCAACCCGGAAACCAACCCACCCTGCCATTTGCTGATCATCTTCCCCCCGTGAACACCCTTAACGACTGGAACCCAATCTCCACTGAGGACACCATCCGCCTGATGAATTCCATCCACTCAGGATCCCCCACAGACCCATGTCCTCACCACATCTTCAACAAAGCAGACTCCGTCATAGCACCGCACCTCCGAGACGTCATCAACTGTTCCTTCAACTCCGCCACCTTCCCGGAAGACTGGAAACACGCTGAACTCACCGCCCTTCTGAAAAAACCCACAGCGGACCCCACCGAACTCAAAAATTACCGCCCCATCTCGCTTCTTCCATTCCCGGCCAAAGTCATCGAGAAAGCTGTCAATAACCAGCTCGCCGCCTTCCTCGAAGCCAACAAATCCCTCGACCCCTCACAATCTGGCTTCCGAGCAAAACACAGCACTGAGACCGCCCTCATCGCAGCAACAGACGACATTCGAACTCTACTGGACAATGGAGACACAGTCGCCCTCATCCTTCTCGACCTCTCTGCAGCATTCGACACAGTCTGCCACAGCACCCTTTTACAACGCCTCAATAACATCGGAATACAAGGAAAAGCACTTGAATGGATCACCTCGTTCCTCACCGGAAGAACCCAGAGAGTCCGCCTTCCACCATTCAAGTCCGAGGCCTCTGAAGTCATCTGCGGCGTACCACAAGGATCCTCACTCAGTCCCACCCTCTTCAACGTATACATGAGCCCCCTCGCGGCCATCGCACGCCAACACAACCTCAACATCATCTCGTACGCGGATGACACTCAACTGATCCTTTCCCTCACCAATGACCCCAGCACCGCCAAAACCAACCTACACGAAGGAATGAAAGAAGTTGCCGAATGGATGAAACAAAGCCGTCTGAAACTGAACTCAGACAAAACAGAAGTCCTCATCTTAGGTACATCCCCCTCTGCATGGGACGACTCCTGGTGGCCGGAAGCCCTCGGAAAAGCACCCATCCCGACAGACCACGCACGGAACCTAGGCGTCATCCTGGATTCTTCACTCTCAATGAACAGACAAGTCAGCGCCGTATCCTCTTCCTGCTTCAACATTCTTCGCATGCTCAGAAAAACATTTCGCTGGATCCCCTCCGAAACAAGGAAAACAGTCACCCACGCTCTGGTCACGAGCCGACTGGACTACGGAAACACCCTCTACGCAGGTACTACCGCAAAACTCCAGAAGAAACTCCAACGAATCCAAAACGCCTCAGCCAGACTCATATTAGACATCCCACGCAACGAACACATCTCTGGTCACCTTAAAGACCTCCACTGGCTACCCGTCAATAAGAGGATCACTTTCCGACTGCTTACCCATGCACACAAATCACTCTACGACATCGGTCCAGAATGCCTCAACTCACGACTGTCCTTCTACACCCCCTCCCGCCAACTACGTTCTTCCAGCCAAGCCCTCGCCACTGTACCCCGCATCAACAAGACCACCATGGGAGGCAGATCCTTTTCATACCTGGCTGCTAAAACATGGAACTCACTCCCCGCTTACCTTCGCCTTACCCAGAACCACCTAGCATTCAGAAAGCAACTTAAAACGTGGATATTTGACAAGTAATCCTCCTCCCCTTCCCAAGCGCCTTGAAACCCTCCGGGTATGTAGTGCGCTATACAAATTCTATGACTTGACTTGACTGCGGGTATGCCTTATGGCCATTTGGGGGTGCTCAGTGCCAACAGGCGACCACGTAAACTCCAAGATAAAACCCGCCTAGATCCCCCCGTAGAACACCGAATCCTTTCTCCCCCTGCGCACCACTCAGGATCAGTTGAGCCCCCACTAACTGTGCCAGTCCTGTGTCTCAGGGCGACCTCTTGAAGCTCCCCCTCCGTGAGATATCAAACTCCAGCGCCCCGCTGCCACAATAGCGACCACCAGCTCCCCATTGCCTCCCACCAGAATACTTTGTATAGTTTCATTTTAACCAATATCAAATTTTATGATCGATGAGGCATTTATTTTTATTGTGATTTTATCTCAATGATTTTGTAACATTTAAAAAAAGTATTGTCTGCTTGTTAAACTTGTGGTCTTGGCACAGAATAAAGTTCTTTTGAAATGAATGGAAAGGGCCCATAGTGAATTGACAGAGCAGCCCGTAGTGAATGGACAGAGCGGGTAGTGAATGAACAGGGCCCGTAGTGAATGAACAGGGCAGGTAGTGAATGGACAGTGGGCGTAGTGAATGTAGTGAATGAACAGGGTAGGTAGTGAATGGACAGTGGGCGCAGCGAAGTGAGAGTGGGCGCAGCGAAGTGAGAGTGGGCGCAGTGAATGGACAGGGCGCGCAGAGAAGGAACAGATCAGGAATTAAAAGGGCGCGTAGTAGTTGCCACCGAGTATGCAAGAATTGAGTGTAGAAGCAAGTGCCCACTAAGTAGATGAGATGGAGAAAGTGACATGGTGCAATTGAGGAGTTGAAACATCCTTATCTATATTAATGTAATAGGTTAATAGAAAATGAAAATTATGAATGGGAAGGCTAATTTGGGAATGTGCCAACATGAGCAGAACACTGTACCTTGATAGCTGACTAGAAACTTTTCGTACATCTTGGAGGGGAGCTGCTAAACTTACAGCTGGGGAACCAAGTTTGACTCCCGACATCGGCTCAACATCCTGTGATTCTGGGCAAATCACTTAATCTCCCAAGCCTAAAATAACTGCATTTTAATAATATCATCTGATGTTCCTGTAAAGCGCTGTAACGCCCTTAGGCCAGGTTTGCGCTATATAAAAACTCGCAAAAAGAGCATCATTCTAGCATTCATCGTGGATGTTTAGGTGGCTATTTTTCCACCTGTGTATGCCTGAAACAATATCATTCATGTTTTTCATTTAGCTCGTCCACTTGTGGCGAAAAGGCAAGACGAGTGTCCGAACCAATTCCCAGGTTCCAGGGCAAACGGGCTACAGAGTCTTAACTGTTGGGCTGAGTCTATTTAAACTCATTTACCATGACCTGGCCTACTTTGGATACTGGGTAACTGAGCACCGAGTGTGCCGCTTAGCTCTTGACTCTCATTGCACTGAGATGAGCAGTCCAAGACTTATTCATAAGGGAGGTTCTGCGTTGTTAGAGACACAACATTTAACAGTCAACATAACGCCCAAAAACGGACTGTCCAATCAGTGCTGTGACTTTATAAAAGAGAAAGTCCTTTTTTACATAAACTACTTAATAAGGCACAAAAATGTGGCCATGAGGCACACGTTTTTCTATTTAACTCTACAGGTAAGAAAATGCTAACATATGGCTGACCGTGTGAGGAGTTAGCAGCGTCCTGTTTTTGGGATCCCTTGGTCAGGCTTTTGTCCTAGGTCTTGACTATTTGGCTTTGCAGGGAAAGAATAATGTCTGAAGCCTCACTTTGGCTCGAGGGAGGTCAGGCTTACTGTTTTACATGGTATACTACTGCTGCAATGTGTACCACACACAAGAAAGGCTGAGGAGCGAGAACTCCTACTTCGAACTCCTCTAAAGCTCACCAATCACACAAAGAGAAGTAGCAGTGGACTAAAAATTGCTTAAAGAGTCTTATGGCAAAGTTAGAAAAACTGCCCTCATCCACACAATGTGGCATGCTCCATCATAGGGCTGCTAAACAACACCCCTGCAGAGACCAATCCATGGGATGGAGCAGTAGGGTGGGGAAACAATACAAACATAAAGAAGAGTAGGGATCAAGGAAAGAATATGTGCAGATAATCCAATACTACTGCTGCACCCTGATCAGAAGGTCTTAGCCATAGAGTTTAAGACTCACCCAGTCACGCCTTCTTGTAGGCTTGAGTAGCTGTTTAAGAGATACCGCAATTGTGCAGAGGAGCGGTTGCCCAGTTTTCACAGTGTGGTTCAGGCCCAAAGTAAACACTCCCAACCAAACTAAATTCCACAGCCCAACCACAAATTTTGCAGCAGGTTCATGGGAGTTCATAAGGCAGCTGAAAGTTTGTCCCAGGAAACCAGCACATGATGAAAGAGTGTTCATTTGGTGCTTGGATCAGCGCCAGCATATTAGCATTGTGGCAACAACTGCAGCCAGTGATTCTTCATATTCTTATGGTCCCACACATTCCTTGGCCATAGTTTACTTGTCCGCCTCAGCTGTGGGATGTGGCTGTATTTCTCTGCTTTGCATACCGTGGGTATGGGCAACAGAGACCCCCCCCTTGTTCATGCTAGAGTCAGCTTCTGCAATGCCCCTCTTTGGATCCACGCTGGTTACCACCATGATTGCTCCCAGTCAAAGAGGGGCTGAGAAACATTTTGAGGGCTGATGAGGATAACTGGGGACCTGCATCACAGCAGCAGGGTGCTCACCTCAGCTCTGGGCTGCACATGCTACATTCATGGTGTTTGTTGGCAATTTCTTCACTTGTTCAGTCTGCCCTTCTGGGTAACTGAAACTTGGCTTCTTCCATTTGCCAGACTCCTCCTGCTCACCTCTCCCAGATAGCCAGGCAGGCTCATTTTTAAGGCAGACTCTGATATTTCCAGTAGATAGGTGCAGACTATCCCCCTACTCTAAGAAGCTACTGGTCAAGGACACCAGCCCTGGATCTCAAGCTTTCTTCCAACAACCTGCGGAAAGTCATCTTTATCAGTCGGTTAGAAATCCTCGAACACAAACTTGCAGTTTTTGCCCTTCTGTTATACACCTCTCCCAGATGTGGTTTGTACATACCATGTGTTGTTCAGTAACCAGTTGAATGCGGTATATTTACTTTGTGTATCCTTCCTCTTCCGGAGACACACTCTGTCTCAAGGTGATGGCGCAGGTGGTGATGGAAGTAGTCTCCACTAGGGGAAACCCACAACACTAGCACAGGTGAGAAGGCATCAGCCTTTTGGGAGCAGCACCACCTGGAGAACAAAAGGGCACAAGCCCTGACAAAAGCTTCATAGAAGACTGCGGTCTCCAGGCTCATGACATCCTCTACCTCCGCTAATGAGAGTGCTCCAGGAAATACGGCGGGGCACAGCCAAAAGTCACCTATGTACATCTCAAGGGAGTCCTGTCTCCATCCATGCACACTTCAGGTCTTTTGGCATCAAAAATGATAACAATACACAATGCAAGTCTGGCAGACTATCTCCAAACTCTAGCTTGTACAGCTTATTTGTAGTGGGAATCCAAAATGAGTCCAGTAACTGACAGTCATACAGTAAGCACAGTCCACAGTCACTTGTTGCCATCCACCTTTACTACATCCATGCACTATTCAGGCACATCAGAAGTAGCAATGGATGTGGATACAGGCAGCAATACACAACTTAGGCCACACCTACCTGAACAACTGAATCAGCTTCCACACACACACCAGACACCTCCACTCAGCTAACCTCCTGCTTGCCCTTCCCCCATGCATATACAGAGCCAGAGCTTCATAGTTGCTCCTTCTCGAACTTCTCATACCTGCTCCTAAAACCTGGAAAGAACTCCTTCACACTGGGGCCACCAGCCCAACCCTAGAGTTCAGTAAAAAGCTAAAAACATGGCTCTTCACATAGGACCAAGTCAGGGCAGCAACTCCCCCCCAACCAACACCCCCCACACCTCCCTTAGAGCCAGGATACCCTCCCATGTGAGATGCATGATTTATGAGTACCCTTTACAGAACATAGCCTAACTTGAGACCGCAGATTCAAAATGCTGGTCTGCCTTTCAGTGCTTCATTGTCTCCAGGGCAAGCGCTAGTTCACATTCAATGTATGTAATTTGGCATACTGTCTCTGCTCGCACCAGGTGCACCCAATTGGGAGTGCACCCAGCACATACAAGCATAGTGCGCAATTTTTCAACATTTTGCCCAGACGCTGTTTCTTGGAAAGGAATGATCGATCAGAATCGTTCATATGGCTAAAGGTGATCACTAAGAGATCCAAGGATCGTCCCTTAAATTGCATGACGACTATGCAAGCTATTAATGCGCTTTTAATGGTTCAAGCTGTTGAGGGCTGAAGCCATGTTATCCCACTTAAGTATTGGCCATATTTGCGCTTCCAGATCCTATAGCCTATGGTGCCTAATAGATATATTAGCAGTCCATACATAGGCTCCATTTGTATAGTCCACTGTATGCATCAAAATAGCCTAGAGTAGACCTTGTGCTGACAGGACAGGTTTGGAAAAGTCCTTGGGCGACAAAACCTGAATGAATGACACACAAGATCTGACTTTTTAATGACAGTTTCGTATACACCCAGAATGTTAACTTTTCATCATCTAATACTGTTCAGTGCTGTTATAACTTCATTTTTTAACGAGCCACAGCGCCTTCCAGTTGTCAGAAAAAGCTGCCAATGAACATTTCCGCCACAGATGTACTGCCAATTCATTCAGTCCTACCTGTTTGCTTATTTTGTCAGCGTAGGAGTGTATATAGTACATCAATGCTTCTTAAGTTAGATGCTGGGGGTTCGCCCTTGCTCCGGTGATTACAGTATTCTTCTTTAACCACACTGCCCCATACTAATGCAACAGAGTGGTTCAGCCAAATTCGGCTTCCATTACGTAATATGAGAGAGGTTCCTGATAGGTTTTTAAAATGAAAAGTCTACCCAGGGACTATCTCAAATGATGGCTTCTCAGAAGTCACGGGTATGCAGCTTCATCTCATCTTCAGCTCAGTCCCAAAAGTTCTCTCACCGACTGTGTCACACACAGCTTTCTGTCAGTGTCAGCCTCAGCCTCAACCTGACATGATGACACCACAGACAGTCCGCAGCTTTTGGTGGGCTCAGAATGTACCCTCAAAGAAAGAACACACGGCGATCATCAGTGGTGTAGCTGGGAGGGGCGGTCCACTTTGGGTGGCACTCTTTTTGGAGCGGGGAAGTGAGCAAGTCCTCTGTCAACAAACCCCCCCCCCCCCCCCCCCCCCCCGAGAACAGACAGTCCGCAGCTTTTGGTTGGCTCAGAATGTACCCTCAAAGAAAGAACACACAGCGATCACCAGTGGTGTAGCTGGGAGGGGCGGTCCACTTCGGGTGGCACTCTCTTTGGAGCGGCGGAAGTGAGCAAGTCCTCTGTCAACTAAACTGTTCTTCTGTCACAGCAGCAGTCACATGTAGTTTATCAAATGAACCAAGCAAGCCTGCTTATACATGGTTCTCACACTGTGAACAGAGGTGGGCTTCTCCTAAACAGCCTCTCCTCCTGCAGGGCCAGCCACAGTCCTTTCTTCTCTAAGAAGGCAAACAGGCCTCTAGGCCCTAGGCAGACATACAGCTTCCCCAACAATTTGTGTTGACGTCAGGTGGTGTTCCCTCTCTTCTCAGAGACTGGATGATGGACACGAGCCATAGTTGCACATAAGTCTTTTAAGTTCAGTGCGGAACACTCACTTCCTTGTTCAAGAAGATCTTGGAACAGGAACCAAGTTGGCTAGTTTGGGTTCTACGTTTATGCTCATTTTCCAGACAGATGTGGATTTACTGCCTAAGGTTCTAGAACCAGTTTAGGGCTATTCCTTTTCAAATGCCATTATCTTCAAGTTGAATCAACCCTCCGGCGTGTGCGATGATATAACCAGGGGCTATCTAAAATGGATCCCTCTGGTCATAAGAAGCATACTCCTACTACACACAGTCTTGCTCTGACATATGTATCATAAACCCACTATGCATACACACAGCTAACACACACAACATGCCAGAGCAAGGTTCTATTTGTTATCTCTCAATATACGTTTACACAAATAAACTGATAGTCTGCACTGCTCTGAGTCAGATATAACAGGATCTGCTCAAAACTATTGATCCTCAAAAATCGGAATGCTGCCACTTCCTGTAGGTCATCAAATTAAGACATGGACAGAAACCTGATGTCGCTACAGAAGGTATGCAGCCACCTTTGTCATAAAACAGGTTGGTTCTATATCCTGTCTGTACCATGGACAGGCATAGCCTTCAGAGCACTTGCTAGATTCAGGAGAGAGTTAGGATACCAAATTCCCAGGCAATAGGGCACTCTGTGCAGAAAATGCGTGTATTCCATTAAGGGGACACTCAATTTCCAACATTTTACTTTCTTTTTGCTGCGCTTTCTCTTTGAAGGAATTAACGATTTGATTTTCTTTTGAATTTGGGACCATCACTCTTTAGTGTCTAACTCACAAACCCTCATTTAAATAAAGGAGCATTATAACATGGAAAACATAAAATAGAATACACCCTGTCATAAGCAAGTCACCTCTCTGTATGCTTATAAAAGTGCATAAAAGCAAAAATGATTATTAAAATATTCCATCGCACATTCAGTGTTGACTGTTTTCTAAGATGGACCAGCCGGCCTAAACCTAAACAGATTTGACCTGAAATATACAGTACTGGCTTGCAAAGGTAATCACATTTTGTAGTGTTGCGACAGATGCCACGGGGGGCTTGCATATAGTTTGTTCCAACAATCGAACATGATTTTCCTCTTTTTCAATAAAATAATGAATCTCTTGAAGAGCCTCTTTGTTGATAATGTTACTCGACATTAATAATATACTGATGTGCGAGGTCTTTACCTCACATGACACTGTCTCTTTCCATCATGTCTGTTACCCAGTCTGACACCCACACGAGGGGTGAAGCCCCATATTTCCACTAAGTGTTTCAGAATTAACCTTTGAAGTTTGGCACACCTCTGTGTCGGTAGAAAGCACAGTGTTCTGGTGTACTGCCATGGAAATACCCAACTGATTACTCCTCCTGTCACAGGACTCATGCTCCAAATCGCTTTCTTTCACCCAGTCTGGTTTGTGGGACCTTCCAAACTCCTCCCCAGTATCACACTGCGAGGCCCTTTTGGAAAGTAGGGTTCAACAGTTCCAGAAAATAAATGGTGGATAAAATCCTGGTTGGATCGCCATGAACCTTGAATAAATCGGATTATTTTTATATGTTGTTCTCCAGTTGCAGGTTGTGATGCAGTGCATGCCTTTCTAGAAAGGGAGTTTAGCACATGTAACTGGGTTTCACTCTATATGTTCTTCCAGTGTTCCTCATTCAGTCCATGTGGATCTGATGTTACTGCTGATCTCTCTTAGAAACCATGGTTTCCACAAGTCTTCTGAAGTCATCAGATCTCTTTCCCGACATCTATCGCCCTCGTTTGAAAAAATTCTGCCTTAATTATTTCATCAGATGTATGCTGTTCCTTTTCCATCCTTGCTTATAAGAGATCGAAAACATCAACAAACAACTGCAACGCTTCTCTTTCAAGTCAACACACTGATTTACCCACTGCAGAATATTGACTTAGACCGGATACCATTTGCTCACCCTATTCATTGGGCCGAACAAAGCTCATCTGGCACCCATAAGAAGTCTTCATCGAGGCCACATTTTAGTTCTCCAATTATCCTCTGTAAATTCTCTCACATTCACCTCTTGTCCTTGTCTGCTTTCTCACATCAGAAGCGTTTCTTTAACTCAAATAGCATTGGAAACCCTATTATTTAATCACACAAATACATTGAAACTTCTTCTGTACTAGGCCTTAAAGTTATCTTTATACATTACGAGGTAATGCTAACATCAAATATAATAAGCCATAGGGTACTTCCACTCACCGTTGGGATATTATAGAGGCACATGACAAATTTCAAAAACCCTGGATATTGTCATCTGCACCTGTCTGGAGCGGATTACGAGAGTCCAACCGGCCCTTGATGCTCCAACATGCTCGAGATCCTGTGCAATAGCGGGATTTATTTTTTAAAGACTCTAGAAGTCACTGAGTGGAGAAATTCCTGGGCAGCTGCTATTAATGGCAAATGTAAGGGGTTTGTATCTCAATTAAAGCACCAATAATACACTTATGATGGTGAAGCAATACGGAATTAACAGTTACCTCAGACGTTCTTTAATTTGTTTTTTGGGACACTGTAGCTATAGTCAAGGCCATTAACATTCCTTTTCGTACTCAAGTTGAAAGTCACTTACCAGCCCTCCTTCAAGTACAATTTCACTATTTAGCGAGGAGGTAAATGTCATTGTTCCCTATAATTGTCTTACAAATCAGTGGCATCCCAGTTTACTTTACAGACGTGATCTTGCCGATCACTTGGTACATGATCACAGGACTACCCTCTCCACCCTCATTATGCCCATAGTCCAATTTTATGATCTTTGGACTTGCTTGGTTGTTAATGAGGATGATTTGGAACATACACATTTTGGTTGACTAGTCTAGCATGGTGTAAAGTGTTGTTTCAGCAGCAAGAGATCCCCAAAAGGCTATTGTAAGAGGTGATAGGAACAGAGAATTCAACTTAGGCACTTTATGACAAAAAATCAAGTAGATTTGAAACCTGACGCAAGAAAAGAACCTTCATGGAAGTCTCGGTCTGCCCACTCTGCTCAACCTAGGGCAGCGCATGGCTGCTCCGACACATTTGTGCGTTTTCAGGTTTTTATTGTTGTTTTTTCCCTGCGGTTTTATATACCACGAACTTGACCCAAAGGTATTGGAGCCCTTTACATGAGCACCAGTTATGTTACACAAGGACACATTCAATTGTTTGGTAGGCTGAGCCAGAGATTAAGTGATTTGCCCAGAATCAAAGGAAGCTGAGCTGCCAACCCAGCGGCTTGAACCTGGTTCCCCAGCTCTAAAGTTGGCAGCTCTGGCCGTTGGGCCACATCCAGTTTTTACTTTTGTATTGCTAGCTGAATGTTTCTTTTCATGACCCAGTTGGTACTGATCGCTTTCTGATGCAGGAAGCAGGTAGTGCTGACAATAGAATGCATGTTTATATAGGATCAGGAAAAAGATTGCTGCGGGAACAATGAATCTCCAGGATATCAGACTTCACAGATAGGTGGAAAAACACAGTTTTGGTGTCTGATCTGACTGCATGCACAGAAGCGTTGACATCATCAGTTCAATACCAATAACCGTAGTCATGATTGAAGAGAGGGCGACCTCTCTCCTGCCTTCTTTATTGGCTCTAAATCCTATTGATTTAGCTGTGGCTTCAGGTCAGTCTCACCGCGTTTGGCTCTTAAGCAAAATGAGAGGGGCTACAGCAAGGATAACTATACCTGAAAGTCTGAAGCCAAGAACAAAGTTGAATTCTTACATGTTGTGTCCGAAAAGAGAATTCTTTTTAACCTATTTGCACCATCCATCGTATAGCAAACTACAACTAGTAAAATAATACCAACCACTATAGCTACCACCATAGGAGATGCAGTTTTAACCATCACAGACTCGGGTTGGCATGAAAAAGAAGTTCCAGAGTAGGATAAGAAAGAGAGAAACAAAAGTAACATTTGTCTGTCCACCTATGTGTCTGAATTCTGGCCTTCAATCAATCAATCAATGCATTTGTATAGCGCGCTACTCACCCGGAAGGGTCTCAAGGCGCTGGGGGAGAGGGGTGCGTCACTGCTCGAACAGCCAGGTCTTGAGCTGCTTCCTGAAGGAGAGATGGTCTTGGGTCAGCCAGAGGTGGATGGGGAGGGAGTTCCACTTCTTGGCTGCCAGGTAGGAGAAGGATCTTCCTCCGGCGGTGGCTTTGCGGATGCGTGGTACTGCGGCGAGGGCGTGGCTGGTCGATCGTAGCTGGCGGGTGGGCGTGTAGAAGGTCAGGCGGTCATTGAGGTACTTGGGGCCCAGGTCGTGGAGAGCCTTGTGTGCGTGGGTGAGGAGCCTGAAGGTGATTCTCTTGCTGAAGGGGAGCCAGTGCAAGTCTCTCAGGTGGCGTGAGATATATCTGTGTCAGGGATGTCCAGGATGAGTCGTACGGATGCGTTCTGGATGCGTTGGAGTCTTTTTTGAAGTTTGGCTGTGGTTCCGGCGTAGAGGGTGTTTCCGTAGTCCAGTCGGCTGGTGACGAGTGCCTGGGTGACGGTCTTCCTGGTTTCGGTGGGGATCCATCGGAAGATCTTGCGGAGCATGCGCAGGGTGATAAAGCATGATGAGGAGACAGCGTTGACTTGTCTGGTCATCGTGAGGGGGGAGTCCAGGATGAAGCCCAGGTTTTGTGCGTGGTCCGTTGGCTTGGGGGTGGTGCCCAGGGCAGGGGGCCACCAGGAGTCGTCCCAGGCGAAGGGCGATGATCCCAGGATGAGGATTTCCGTCTTGTCTGAGTTCAGTTTCAGGCGGCTCTTCTTCATCCACTCGGCGACGTCTTTCATCCCTTCATGTAGGCTCGCTCTGGTGGTGGAGGGGTCGTTGGTGAGGGAGAGGATCAGCTGGGTATCGTCGGCGTAGGAGATGATGTTGAGGTTGTGCTGGCGTGCGATGGCTGCAAGGGGGCTGATGTAGACGTTGAAGAGGGTTGGGCTGAGTGATGATCCTTGTGGCACGCCGCAGATGACTTCGGTGGCCTTGGATCTGAACAGGGGGAGGCGGACTCTCTGGGTTCTTCCGGCGAGGAACGAGATGATCCACTCCAGTGCCTTCTCTTGGATTCCGATGTTGCTGAGGGACTGTACTAGGGTGCGGTGGCAGACAGTGTCGAACGCTGCAGAGAGGTCCAGGAGGATGAGGCGCGCTGTTTCCCCGTTTTCATCCAGGGATCTGATGTCATCGGTGGCTGCGATCAGGGCGGTCTCGGTGCTGTGGTTGGCTCAAAAACCGGACTGCGAGGGGTCGAGGGATCCGTTCGTCTCGAGGAAGGCCGCGAGCTGTCTGTTGACGGTCTTCTCGATGACATTGGCCGGAAAAGGGAGGAGCGAGATGGGGTGGAAGTTCTTGAGGTCGGTGGGGTCCGCTGTAGTTTTTTCAGGAGGGCGCTGAGCTCAGAGTGTTTCCAACTCTCCGGGAAGGTGGCGGTGTGGAAGGAGGTGTTGATAATGTCCTGGAGATGGGGTGCGATGATGGAGTCGGCCTTGTTGAAGACGTGGTGGGGGCAGGGGTCGTGGGGGATCCGGAGTGGATGGTGTTCATCGTGCGGGTGGTTTCTTCGATGCTGACCGGGGTCCAGTTGCAGAGGGTGGTGGTGGCGGGCGTTGGTTCGGAGGTTGGGTGCGTGGTCTGTGCGCCAAAGCTGTTGTGTATTGTGCGCCGAAGCTGTTGTGTAGCTGTAGTGAGGCCTTGTGTCGATACCAATAACTCCAGTGCTGTATTGCAGAGAAAAAGTCGGATTGTGGCATCTAATAATGTAGACGTATTGGTTGCATCGACTCCAGGAAATAGTTTTTCACAAAAGAAAAAAAACATGCTGAGTGTTTGCCCCACTTTCCTGACAGTGGTGGCTTTGGTTGCCGTCGCTGGGGCCCTGGATGCCACTTGAAAATCAGGTATTTTTGGCACTTCACCTTCGCACTCCTCTTGTGGTATTAGTTCTGCCATAGTCACTCTTGCTATGTGTATCTACTGTAGCCGCATAACTGTGTCACCAGTTTACCTCATGGCGCCCCTTCATGTGTAATCTTAGCCAGTGTGCACTTAAAATACAATAATCAAATTCTCGAAGTGATAGTATTGATGTTTCAGAACCGTAGGGCCTGATTTAGAGCTTGGCATCTGGGTTACTCCATCACAAACGTGACAAATATTGTATTCACCTTATTACATAGTATGGTATATACTATGGCACTTGTGGTAATGCAGATGGGTTATCAGTCACACAGGCCCTTAATGGTGAAATGGCAACGTACTGCTGGTTTTATGAGGCAAGGTAAGACTTTTCTCTGAGGTGCTGCAGGAATATGAGTGTACTGCTGATCTTTTATTATTACCCCTGAAGCACCTAAACACTTTGTTTTGCTGCTGTCAAGCCACTTAATAGGATGTCAATGCTACATTTCACTTAATATTCAAAACAGTCTGCAGTGCATTTTTGAGGTAAACAGCCCTGTAAAGTTGCACAGTAAAGGATGATAATTTTTAATAGCTTCCTACTCACAAAATAAAGTTGTGCAGCAGCGATTGAAGAGATACTGCACTTCCGGCATATTTGAATTCTGTAGTTTCTCTCCCCCCCCCCCCTTTAGGGGTTACACATGTTTACATTTTACATAACCCCGAGAGTTCTGGATATATCTCTTCCTTTGCAGAGACAGAGAAAACGGACTTGTCCCCCTCTCCTCCCCGTCGTCCATACACATTTGTGGGAGAGATGTTTGAAAGCCCAGTCACATGACCCCCCGGGATTATGAGCAGCCAACTCATTCCACTGCCACTTAACCCCGAAATCAGAACACACATTAGAAATTACATTAGCTGGCTACTTATGCCCTGGCCCTTTATGGAAGGTAAGTCAAGAGAGGATGTGGCATTATGGCCAGAGATGCTGACTTTGAACTGGGGAACCAGGTTCAAGACTCGGCATTGACTCAACATCCTGTGATTCTGGGAAAATCACTTAATCTCCCCATGCCCAAAAAGTGTGTAATGTAACTAGTTAGCATTCAAGTATTTTGTAAGGTATATATCAAACATACTTTATTTGCAAAAACGGAAGCAGATCCTAAGTAGGTTGATATCCTTGTCATTCCTTCTGTAAAGGGAGGCTCGGTGCCCCCCCCCCCCACACTGGATTGACTGCTTTTTTTTGGGGGGGGGGGGTTGACGGCAGGGCATGGCCGTCAGTTGGATTAACATGTGGCAATTAGATTTTCCTTTACTTTAAAAACATTTTTAGAAATTCACTGAAAAACAGAGGTACTAGGGATGTTCTAGTTAGCAAACAGAATTAAGAAAAAAAACCTTATTAGGTCACTGAAAAACCAGGGACTTTATAGTTAGGTTCACATTTTACACACACCAAACCATGGAAATGTAGCAATTCTAGTTAGTTATCTGAGGAAACTATAACTTGTGACCTAAGGTAAATATAACTCGCTCCCTGGCCATGCACTGCTAATTACCCCACACATTACATCACGCATGACATCTTCCATGTCATCATTGATAACAGAGCAACATTTGCTGTAAAATTATTGATGTGAAAACTGTGCATGGTGGGGGCACAAGTTATAATTACCTGAGGGCACGAGTTATAATTACTTGAGATAACTCTACCTATGACTGCTGAATTTCTATGGTTTTGTGTGCGTAAAATGTGAAACTAACTATTCTTTCAATCGACCCTGTTTATCCATTTTTATGAAATATTGTAATTCACATTTTGTTTCCACCCACCTATCACAGCACAGAACATGGGGCACAGAGTCACACCACTTCAGCCACTGACTAACCAGACTGTGATACCATTGTGTGCCTGCACAATGGGCACATCCGCTCAATTAATAACCCTCTTCAGTGCACAGAAGTACTGGTGCAGGGGGTGCTTTTTACATGAAAACATAGATATATATATATATATATATTTGAGCATTTAGACTGTGCTTGTTTATCATACAGTGAGTTCCTTCACTCAAAATCCACCCACCAATAAATAAGCATTGGCAAACCCAAACTGTTAGCAGCCAGTGCCTGACCAACAGCTTTATTGACTTTGTCAAAGCTTGGTTCATATTTGTTTGAAATCATTTGCCTTTTTACAAAGCTTTAGAAAATGTACCAGTTTCAGATCTTCACAAATTGATGTCTCCTTGTGAATTAAGTAAGACAAGAAAGTGTGAGGTGTGTGGCAGCATTCAGTTGTTATCCAAGCCCTAGGGCCTCCCACACTTGTGACCTGTGAGGACCCACATAGCCAAGAGGCAGCTGATAGTGTTGAATGTCTTCCAGTGAGTGAGAAGGAGATCATCACTCTTCTATTCAATGTCTCCTTCCCATTGAAAGTCTGGTTAGCAGCAGCCTCACGCTGAGAAAGAAGAGGTACGAGGCACCTGCACTGCAGGGCCCAACTCCAGAGAACACTTACAAGCTCGTTAAAAATGGTAAAAGACATTCCGTCTTTCTGGCTCGGTGTGGATAACATTGGGCTTATCCTACGCTTGAAAATTCTGCTACAAAAACAGACATTTGAGGCAAACATCCGAGTGTCAGAGATGCCCCCATATAAAGGAGCAGCTCAGCATAAGACTGGTAACTTCCCACGGATACCTACTCGTGGTTTACATAATTTATGAAGCACTCTAAGCCTGATGGGCACTGTGTGAAGCTTACAAAAGTATCTTTTTTTTTTTTGCTCACATCCGTTCTTTGTAGAACTCCATATTAAAGCCACCATCAAAAGGAGATGTTCATTTTTTCATGTATTGTGTTAGCTAACCTGTTTTATTTTATTGACTAAATGGATCTGAAGGAATCTTACAGAAGTGCAAAACTCAGACAAATGTATGAACAGCCCCAGTATTTGCAATGGAAGTTACTTTTTAAAAATACGTTGTCTAATCTTTGTGCATTTGCCTGCATCTACAGCATTAGTGTGAATTCTTAACAGTTTCAACAATTAAAAAAGTTTGTGAAAAGTCTTTGACATTCTGCTACTTATGGTGCTAATGTTTCCTGTCATACATTTTGTTTTCAATAGCCACTAATCCTGTGAAAGCAGCCCAGCTTTGGTAAGTGAAACCACAGCATTTCTGATTTGTGAATGTTTCTGTGAAATGACTCGCACAATAAAGGGCCAGTAGAGCCGAGTGGTGGTAAGTCTTATAGTGCAGTTACCTGTTTAATGCAAGGCGCTGAAAAGATTGACACTTGACACAGTAAATCACCATCGTAGTAAAACAGTCTGTCAAAAAATTACTCTGCACATGGAAAATTGCCATGATGTATATAATCCAGACAGCACGGACTAATTTACTCACTAGCCGCCCAAAGGATGTCAGTCATGGTCTTGATCTTACATGACTGTCACGTTAGAGACAACTCATCCGAGAAATGTGTTTCCAACAGCAAAGATGTTTAGATCTCGATTGAATTTTACAGATAAATATCACTCAGAGAGATATCTACCACAGATATGGTTATTTTCTAACGGAGATAAGAGCCTTACGCCAAGCCTTGTCAGTGTCACGTTGCTCTATCAGCATTGGTCATGTTACAAAACGAGTTTTGTTTATTTATGCAGGCCACATTTGTAGCTAATTTCTATTATTCCATACATTTTAATTCCCAAGACAAAATTACTAAAATAATATACCAGACTGAAGACCAGCCCTACCCTAAGGCGAGGCAAGGCAGCATTCTACTGATAGATCATACTTATTACAAAATGCCCATAACAAATTACTTTTTTACAGCGTATAAGAAACACTCCAGCAGACAAAATGCTATTTGGCTCAGTTTTTTGAAAATCTGTACCTGTACCTTCTTAGACACCTTCCTGGCACCACTGGAAGATATCCCACATAATGCTACCCACAGGATCCCGAATCAAACAAAATTTGACTAAATTACCACCAGACTAAAACATGAAATTTAAATCATACTGTGAATTTAAAAGGCTGTGTACTTGAAAATACCGTACTAGCTCCCAGAGACAATTCACATGTCCAGGGTCTTTGCATTAACCACAGCCCATACAATACAAGACTAAAGGACCAGAAGACATGACAAAAATCCAAGCAAGCCTCCTCCTTTCTATGCACCAGCATTATGGAACAAAGAACTAACTTTGTACTTCAGACTTGCTGCTCCCACACAGTTTAGAAAAAAATCTAAAAGCTAAAAGCTCACCTCTTATCATATTCTTTTTTTTTTTAATAACCAAAATTGATTGTTTTCCAAATACATAAAAAACTCGAGCCATCACAACCATGTCAGCCGTGTCTAGTTTTCACATCTCATAGTAATCAATGCCCCCAGTCCAGTCCATAGTAGTGCCGACATTTTCCCCAGACCTTCCTGTGCTTCTGTGGGCAGCAAGGGGCTGCATAAATGGGCTTTTCCTGTTGGGCACGCTAGTCCACTCCGGCCCACCATTGCTCGTTTGTAGGAGGGTGTGGTGAGTTCCATTTTCAGGCTATGTCTCGTTTGGTGTCCAGCAGCGCCACCCCCATGAACACTTGGTCCAGTATGGGGCTGCCAAGGTCGTCAAGCAATCCCAGTAGATTAATCCGAGAGGTAAGCTCTGGTGCCTGGTCCAGCACCAATGACAGCCTGCGCTCTTTTTCCTGCGAATGACAGAACAGGACAGCACAGATGCAGACCATATGAAAGAAGTCAGTCTCTTGAGTTGTGTAGCAAAACCAGGTAGGCAGGGGGATCTTGCTGGCCCGGTGAAGCCGTGTGGGGGTCATGTAAGTGAGGTGCAAATAGTTGAGTTAAACTAGGTGCAGGCGTATTGATATGGCCACCTCCCTAGGGGCCGTCCAAACTTCCTTTCAGTCTGCGTCATCCATCTCGCCCAACAATTTCTGTTTCAATTTATAGAATTGGTTTCAACCGTTGACAACCAAGGATTGGTACATTTGAGAAATGGCTCCCTTGCCGAGCTTCCCGGTCAACAATTTGGCCTCCAGGGGGCTAAACTCTGGGACCAAAGTGACGGAAGGGGATGTTCATGTCAGGGCTGTGCTGCAATTGTAAATACTTGTGAAACTGAATGCGGGAAAGCTGGAACCCTCTCAAATTTTCCTGGAACGTCTTAGTGGCTGCATGTCCATATGTCTCACATGTGAGTGATTCCTATCATATCTAATTATGAGAATCCCTCTAGCGTTGCAGTATGGTGTACCTGTGTTCCTTGCCATAGTGGAGTCATCTCTATCAGCTTCCTGTCCCATCATGTGTAGCACAGTGCTGACCTCCAGGTTAAAAACACCGCCCTAGTGATCTCCAGGAGGGAGCGGGGGATTTGGCCCCATTGATGATATCCAGAATCTTGCCAAGGTACAACACTGTCAGTTTTGCCTGGTGTGTATGGCTGCCCAAGCCCCTGTTGAGCCCGATTAATGATCGTTATCTGTGAAGACAAGTAGTAGCAGTGAAGATGAGCCGGTGCCAGTCAGAAATTGGCATTGGTTATCTGGGGATGCCCACCTGCCCACAAAAAGGTGTGGATAGTGGAATTCAGGTTGTGTAACCATTTCTCAGGGAATGGAAGTGGGAAGGTCTGAAAGGCTTACAAAAATCGAGATAACACCATCATTTTGAAGAGTGCCCCATTACATCAAAGGGGTATGTGCCTCCATTTCTGCAGGCTCTGTTTCATGTTAGTGAGCTAAGGAGACAAGTTAAGAGTCAATGGAAACATGAATACCTAAGTAGTAGAATGATAGACAATGTGGAGGGATGGTAGTCTTCCGTGAGCAGGCAGTGGAACCTCTTTTGACTGGCACCAGTATGGAACTTGACTTGTCTGGTTGACTCTGAGCCCCAAGCCCTCTTCATAAAGGTCAAGTATTTCCAGGCATCACTACCCCGAGGACTGCAGATTAGCTAGGAAGAGTTGGTTATCATTTGCATAGAGCACTATGCACTCCTCTGGCCCAGAGTCCCAAGCCAAGCCTCTTATCTGGGCTTCGCAGCATATAATGGTGCCAGGGGCTCTATGGAAAGGATAAACAGATGAAGGGAGAGAGAGCAGCCCCGCCGGGTGCCTCTACGGATTAGGAAGATGGCAGAAAGCAGCCAGTTTACCTGAGCCTGCGCAGACATGTGGGAGTACAGAAGATTAGTGAGCTTATGGTAATGGGGCCACTGCCTGGCTCTATCCAGCATTGTGCTCAGGAAATAACAGTCGAGTCAAAGGCCTTCTTCTAGTCAATCTGAAGCAGGGCCCATGGGTGTTGCAGCCGGTGTGCCTGAGAAAGGGTGACTTGAAACAGTGGCTAGAGCCTCGTGTTGGCATGAAACCACATTGGTTGGGGTGGATCAAGTGGGGAAGTGTTTGCCATAACTGGTTAGCCAGCACCTTGGTGAGTATTTTAATATCCGTGTTTAATAGGGAAATCGGCTTGCAAGCTGCACAATTAACTGCAGGTTGACCTGGTTTGGGTATCATCACTAGCGTGGCCAAGTCCAGGTCATTGAGGGGTACCTGTGCCGCCAAATACTTAGCCAGAAGATCAGAAGTTCTCAGAACTACCAATAGTACTTAACAGGGAGCCTGTATGGGCCCAGCTTTTTGCCCGGGGTCATGTCTGAAATCGCCTCTGTAGTTTATTAGCTGTGATTGCTTGGCCTAAGGCTAGGTGGAGGGGGATTAAGGGCAGCAGAATTTCAGTTTGTGGGTTCACTCCTGGGAGGGTCAGGGTCTTTGACTCTGTAGGGCCTTGTAGTAATCTGTAAAGACTACATAATTTTGGAGTTAATGACTTTTGGGTGTCTCCCGCATCCACAACCTGTGGTTTCACTCTGGAAGCGATCTCTCTGGTGACCTGATAAAAGAGAAGGTTTCCTGATTTGTCGTAATATTCATAAACCCGCCGGGTCAATACCCTCCAGCATTGTAGGGCTTTCTCCAGTAAAATCTGTCCCACCAAGGCTCTGGCAGATGTCAACTGCAGATCAAGCTCTGGTGAATGTTCCAACTGGGTCTGGTGTTCTAGGGAAAGGATTTGGGCCTTAAGGGCTGTCAGTTGTGCAAGTTTCTGCTTCTCCTGGCCTTGGATAAGCCCTTTGGCTTGACTGCGGATCATGGATTTGCTGCCCCCCCCCCCCATAGGGTGCAGGCGAACTGGACAATGCCCTAGTTTTCTTCAAAGTAGGTTTGTATCCCGGACATCATATTGGCCGAGCAGTCTGTCTGTCATGTACCATGCATTAAAGCTCCACATGGAACGGAGGGCCAGTTCCGAGGACCCCAGATGCACCATAAGTTGCGCATGGTCGGATATGCCCTGTAGTAGGGTTGTAACTTTAGTTAATTGAAGGGTGCCCATAGCCAGCAACAAGAGGTGGTCAATATACACCTTGTGCTATGAGCCGCTGATGTGTGGTTATAAGTACGGTCCTGCAGGTGCCCAATCTTTGATGCATCACAGAGCCTCATGGAGTCTGTCCAGGGGGTGGGCATCCTTGCGAGAATGGCGTCCCTGTCTGTATCGGGACCACACTAAAGTCACCTCCCAC
The DNA here is from genome assembly GCF_964263255.1 of Lissotriton vulgaris. Taxonomy (NCBI): domain Eukaryota; kingdom Metazoa; phylum Chordata; class Amphibia; order Caudata; family Salamandridae; genus Lissotriton; species Lissotriton vulgaris. Next base: position 1,130,051,246 of record NC_141691.1, read on the forward strand.
CGCTGTGGGGCCTTGTAGGAACGTCAGAAAGAGAGAGGCAAATGTATCTAGTGTTTGGGAATGGAGCGGATTCAGGCTTATACTGATAGGCAGCTATACTTTCTGCCCTCTAGCAGGCCCTAGACACCAACATGCCTCCCGGGGGGATTAGTGTACGTGTTGATCACCATTAGTCGAAAGCCTTTATGTGATAGAATGGCCACCTCATCGGAATACCGGGAGAACCTAGATTGGTAAACTCTGTCATAGCCCTGGCGGCGGAGGAAAGGGTAATGCTTTCCCACTAAGTGGGTTTCCTGGAGCATGACGACTGCTGGACTGCCAATCATGTTCAACATACCATTCACATTCCACAACAGGATCTCAAGTGGTGCCATGTGGACCATGGGTCAAACAGTGCGAGACTAAGATCCTGAGGTGAGTCCAAATTCTAATGATTATGTTGTGTAGTGGGTTATGCAAGGATGTATGGACACGAAGCAGGCAGATGGTATCGTGTTGTGCATGGCTGTAGGACCTCAAACACAAGCAAATAATATGAATACACAAAGAAATCCTGTGATGGAAAATACCTCTGTAAGTATTTGCAGAATAGCAGTAAAGGATACATCTGCTAACCTTGTTACATACAATAAACCGCAAATCAGTTATAGATTATATCTGATGTGAGGCTTCTGTGTGTGTATATATATATATATATATATATATATATATATATATCGAATAGAATTTATTAGTTACATAAGGATATTGATCACACAAAGAAAATACAGGGTCAAATAGTTAAATCAAGTCAAGTGATTCGAGATGCCCCAGTAATATAGTCCTCCTTATATTTAAAAAAGATTACTTTGAGGCAAGGGATTTACACCTCCCTATAATAATTGTGGTGATCTCTGCGTCGATGTTTCGGTCCCCAGGTGCCTGAAAAGTTCATGGGACCAGCCTTAAGATGAAGAGGCTGATTTTTATATATATGTGGACCCTTGTCAAATAATAAAAAAATAGTATCCAAAAGCGAAATAGTGAGTCCTAAGTAGGGTAATAGATGCCAACTATATGACTCAGTGCATGAACCATTTACCAGTCGTTTAAGTAATAATTCATGCAAAGTGATCTAACATCAGAGTGAATCAGTGAACTTGTTGATATCACCAGGAGAACGTGAGGAGAGTTGCATACGTCCCATGTTCAACCAGTGAGCTTGTGTATGGACCCCTTGAGGGAATAGTGGGTGACCACAAATCTCCTGGGGAAACCTGGGTTAGCAGGGCAGGGCACCAGGTTCCCCAGCCTGGGCCCCAAACAGATCTGGTGTGCATATTGGTTGATTTACCCGACCACCACCACCAGGCAACCCTGGGCCTGCCTCTGAGGAGCCCAAGCGACCATGGGGCAGAGTAGAATTTTTGCGAAATCTGGTATGTCTTCTCCTCTGGGACTTAAGGGGGGGCTATGATCTACTGAAAATTTTGGAACCGTATATCGACAGGCCCAATATGACCATCCTAGGAGACTTTAATTTCCATTTGGAAAATATAAACTCTGGCGATACCTCTCTTCTGATTGACTCCCTGACCTCATGCGGTCTGTCGCAAGGAGTGCGAAGCCCCACCCATTTCGCTGGACACACCTTGGATGGGTTTTTTACAAACGACGCTAGGTTAGCAATAGGTTCCCCTCTCCCCCTCTCATGGTCAGATCACATGGCCGTCCCTCTTGAACTTACATCCCATCGCCCTTTAGTGCCCCTATCAGACCATAGGAAGTGGGAACTGAAAAGGAATTATGGGGAAATTAAGAATGAGACACTTGCACCTTTTATGTCCAGTCTCAGGCCCTCCTTGTCGAGAGATACCAACACGGCTGCCCTTCATCTTTTTAACACCATTGCGAGCGCCGTGGACACCCTGGCCCCTCTCAAACAGCATTATTCCGCCAGGAAACGACCTTCCGCTCCCTGGTACTCTGACACCCTCAGACTGCTAAGGCAGGGTTGTAGGAAACAAGAGAGACTTTGGCGATTGCATCTTGATCCCGGGGAAAGGGAAAAACATAAAAGCAAATTAAGGGGTATAAAGCAGCGGTGATTGCGGAGAAGAAGGCTCACTTTGTTAAGCTGACGACCTCTCTTAGATCCCCTAGTGAACTATTTAAGACCATAGACTCCCTGTCCATCCTCCAGTCACCTGACCCTATAGTGGCTTCTCAGGAACTATGCAACCAGATCTCCACTTTCTTTCACACCAAGACTTAGAGGTCTCAATCTCCCTGACGGATCCCTCAACTGAAGCCCAAGTCAACGGACTTTGTAGTAGCCTTTCTAGCTTTCCCCCTCTTACCTTTGAACAACTGAATCTGCTTCTGGATAGGCTTAAATCTGGATCCCCTTTGGACCCTTGTCCTCTGAAGATTCTTAAGGAGTGCAGGGAGGTTTTGCTGCCCCCTCTTCTGGAAGTGATGAATCTAGCTATCTCCGAAGGTACCTTTCCTGCCTCTTGGAAAATGGCGATTGTCAAGTCCCTATTAAAAAAGGCTTCTCTAGATCCCGGGATCTTGAAGAACTTTCGCCCCATATCCCTGCTCCCTGCCCCCGCTAAGATGCTCGAGGCTCATCTCAACCACCACCTGAGTGCCTTCGTGGATAATTCCAGCCTACTGGACCCCTCTCAGCATTAGTTCAGGAGGGCACACAGTACCGAATCTGCTCTCACAGTAGCTGTCAATAACATCCGGACTAAGGTCGACAGTGGCCAGACCACCCTTCTGGTACTGCTCGACCTGACAGCTGCGTTTAATACCCTGTCCCCCTCCATTCTGGCTACTCGCCTCAGGGAGATGGGAGTGAATGGATCAGCATTGAGCTTCCTAACATCCTTTCTCAACCAACGAGAACAAAGGGTCAAGCTGGGTGACTTTCTTTCTCCCGTTAAGCCTGTGCAGTGTGGGATCCCCCAAGGCTCGTCCTTGAGCGTCACACTTTTTAACATCTATGTGGCCCCACTCGCCAGGCTAGTTAGATCATTCGGGCTGGAAGTGTTATCATACGCTGATGACACCCAGATTATGGTCTCCCTCTCCCAACCGGCAAGTACTACCGCCCTTAATTTCAGGAATTGTATGGAAGCTGTCTCGTGTTGGATGGTACTGAACTTCCTGAAATTAAATGGGGAGAAAAACGAAGTTCCTATCTTCGGTGGCAAACAGGATATCTGGTCGAGTGACTGGGGGCCTTCTGCCTTGGGAGTCTGTCCTCTGCCCTCCCTTTCTGCTTGCAACTTGGGTGTAATGCTGGACATCACGCTCTCCTTTGACAAGCAAGTCAGTAGGGCGAGACGATGATGCAGCAGTTTTGGTATTGGAGATCCTGATGGCATCTGGCCTCACACAGGGTGGCGTCTCTGTAACTGAGTATCTTTGCAATTGGATGCGAGGGGGCCACTGTGTGAGGAATCTGAGTTTGCTTCTGTATAAACCAGTCAGACAGGTTTCCCTCGGCGACCCAATAGTGCAGCCATTCTTCCAGAAAATGCTGTGCATCCATGGTCTCCGCGCCCTCAGGAAACGCCACAATCAGGAGATTATTCCTGCATGCGCGGTTTTCTGCATCCTTGGCTCTGCCCTCCAGTGCTGCTGCCATGACAAGTAGTTTGGGCATTTGATTTTTAAGGATGCCCATGTCACCTTCCACAGACGATATCCGGCATTTGGTTTCAGTGACGCACTGGGCAACATTTTGCAAATTTTGAAGCAGTAATGAAACGTCCTCTTTGACATCACCCACTTTGGTTTCCACTTCTTCCCACAAATCTTGGATGGGCTGGAGGATGGTCGTGAGATCTGAAAGTGTAGGAATATGTTGCATCGCTGAGGGGCTACCGCCAGTCCTCTGGCCTCTCAGACCAGTGTGGTTAATTAGTCAATCGTTGTTTGAGTCTGCGTGGAGGGAGTGGGTCAGTCTTTGCCCATAATATCTAAAGGACAGCCTCAAAGATCATCCCAGATGGGCAACATGAGCAGCCGGAGCAGACAAGGCCTCAATGTTGGTGGGTGTCTTATTGGGCACTGGGTCCATGCCAAGAGAGGTCCAGTGTGCGGGGCGCCGTGACCCATCCCAGGAGGGAATCAACAGCTCCCTTCTGGGGCATGATTGTACTGATACTGGGGATTCCCATTGGGGCCCATCTGCCTCACTCATATTCGGGCTCAGCTGCTGTGACTGCCTGGACCTTGACGACTTTTGGGGCTTGGTATGATCAGTTGGTCCACATCCCCTTCAGTGGGTCACTCACCGTCTATTCTCTGGCCCTCCTGTCAACGGCTCGCTAGGACTCCCAGGATCCCTGGGTCCTGACACTGCTATGTGCAACATAGCACCCATCTACATTCAGGCAGCTGGCATCTGTTTGCACCGCAGCCGCACAGCCTTGAGGAGCTGGTACTCTTTAGACCCCTGAGGCACGGCACCAGCAGCATCATTTGGGGCCATCTTCAAAACGCTGTGTACTCTAGGCACGAGGCCGCCATGTCAGATGGCAGCCTGACATGCGCTCTCCTTTGGTGCAGGGTCCCTGGCTCAGTTTGGGTGCTGCCCTCCTGAATCCAAGAGGGTCTCACCACCAGTGCAGATCGGGGAGGGGGTCCCAAAGTGATTAGCTGGTGAGGATGGTGAAGGATAGAGGAGATGGTCAGGAGTGGCACTAAAATGCAGCCACTGGCTTTGGCACCTTGGTCGCACCCCCGAACCATATCCATATTGTTACTAGATGTGAGCCAGGCCGAGATTTGTAGGAAGTGCAAAGCCAGCAATCCGGCCATGACTCGAGCCAACAAAAACCATGGTTCGAGCCAACAAAAAAGCAAAGTCTGATTATGATTGCGAGTAATGCTCTAAGATTGCCAATTTCTGCCTTTAATGTACTCCTTTACAAATATACTGCTTCGCTCACACACTTTTTGTTTCATTCTTCATCACTCTTGCTTTTCATCCTCACTCTTTTCCAGCTCTGCCAACTCTCATGATGCCACCAAGTGTCACATGATCCTACACTCTTCCCAAGGTCACCCAGTGCCAGTATGACTGGGGAGCTGAAAACCCTGTCCGTGAGAGTGGTTTCAAGGTTGTGTGTGGAGGCTTTACAGAATTAAATTCCCCTTGCAGGTTTTAAAGCCTCCTCAGGACATTGGAAGTGGGTATGTTTGGGGCGGGTACAAGTGTTTGCCTTTGTCAGTGATGGGCATAAAGCGCTGCCTCAATGGCCACTTCCTCTCCAATACACGTCCATAGCTACTTAAGCACTGGTGGACTCTAGCCTTGTTCCCTAAACACCCTGCAGCTTCTCCAAGACCCGACCTACAGCCCGATTCATCATGCGAAATTGCGCTCGCAAAGGGCCAGATTCTGAGAATCTGGCCCTTTGCGAGTGCAATTTTTGCATTTGGGATTCATCATCCCAAATGCAAAAATCGCTATTAGCGAAATCGCATATGTACGAGGAATTGGATTTAAGGAATCTCTAATAGAGATTCCTTAAATGCAATTCATCAACCAATTTGAAATTGCGAATTCGCAATATTTGGTCGCAATTTACCACGAAGTCTGACTTCGTGGTAAATTGCGTAAAAAAAGAGAAAAAAGCACTTTAGTGCATTTTTTTCTTTTGCATGTTACACACACACATGTCCTTTGCACATGTGTGTGCGCCACACCTGTTTAAATTTGCATTTAAGGGGTGCCACAGGGTGTCCTTTGGACACCCCTGGCACCCTTGAAATCGCTATCTTATTTGCGATTAGCAATTTGCTAATCGCAAATAAGGATTGTGTAGGAATCGCACCTTATTTTGCGATTCCTACATGAATCCCGTTTTGCGAGTCTGTAATAGTGATTCCTTATGAATCGCTATTAAAGACTCGCAAAACGGGTCTTTGATGAATCTGGCTGCTAGTGTTTCTTTTGGTTAATATCAGGTCCGTTCTTCCTCTTTCTGACTGCTTTTTATTTACACCGCACACATTTATTTACTTCTGCTATCACACACACACACACAAAAATTACTTTCTCTATTGTTCTCTCTAATTTATTCTTACCTACCCACAGATGCATCCTTTCCTGACTCCTCAGCTTTTCTCTTTCCTACTCGGTCTTCTTTTTCGTCCTACTCGGTCTTCTTTTTCGCCCTCTTTATTTATTTTGCTCCCCGGCACTTTCTCTCCCTGTTTGTCCTTTCTCTCTCTTTTGTAGGCTGATCCTCTCCGTTTCTCGTTCTCCCTCTGTACGTAGTCGGTGGATCCCAGAGTCATCTCCTCTCTGGAATAGCTACAGATTGTAGCACGTTAACCTGGGAAGGCTGATATAATACAGGCCTTGCATTGCTTCCTCTTGTTAGATATTGTTTTCTCTGAGTTGTAAAAGAGCATGCAACTCTGTCCCTCCCACTACCCCAATCTCAGATGCTGCAGAGTAGTACTTGCCTGCATTATGGGATGTTTGCATTTAAATCGGGGGCTAATCAGAATCCAAAATGTTTGTGACCCTCTCCAGAGTCCTCCTTTCCTGCACCAATGGACTTATAAAGTGTCAGAAGCCAGAGTAGGGCGGGTAGAAGTTATAAGGATTTGTTGTTCTCCGATATTGTTACAAGATCTTCGGTATCTGACTCATTCCTTCAGTGACCCTTCCACCAAGTTCCTGGCTGCCGTTGGTGGACCAGGTACAGTGGTGCAGGGGCCCTGAGGCCCGAGGGGCCCACTGAACCCTGATTATTGCTGTGATTCACAGTTCAAACAGGGGACAGGAGGCCCATTCACTTCCTTGCCCTCGGACCGATGACATAGACTACACCACTGCTCCCGCCAATAATTTCCATCACCAACTAACTCACCCCCTTCTTTTCAGTTAGTCAAACAACTTTTATTTTGGGTAAAATATCCATAAAAAGCACATCATCATAAAATTAATCAAACATAAAATTATAAAATTTCATCTAAATCTGTCCGCGGTTCAACTTGCTGCTATCATTCTTACTATTCTTTAACCGTCATCTATTTGCACTGTTTTTTATGCACTACTGTTGTCTTCTTTTATGGCATTTTGCCAAAATAAAGATTCTTGAATTGAATTGAAAATTTCATCTCGGGTATTTACAAATCAACAGCGTAGTAAATGCATGATTAAAACTAATATAGTAGTAATTTAAGTCACGCAATTTTTTTTTCATTTCAGTCCTTTCTTCCTCCGCATTAGACTAGTAGCAAACAAAAATCTACCAACACCAAACACTATCAGCTGGGTAGTATCTGTTCTCAGAATTCTTAGAACCTCTGTAAATTTCCTAGACCCCCTTCTTTTAGTAACCATCCCTCTACTTCCCTTTACCGTCTCTAAAGTCATTGTATTAATGTGCCCAAAATCTCTTAACTATCCCCAGAAATGGGTGTTTGTATTTCTGTTGCACTGTTAAGTTGCTCTTAACATTTGGTCCAAATTCACACACAAATTTGTCATAAAAGCACCGGAGGGATGGCTGCCGCTGACTCTGATGAGGGCAAGTATGGAGAGTGGCTGGTGGAGTCTGTCTGGTTGTGAGTAATGAGGGCGTCCTATGTGGAACATTTGTAGAAGGGATGCTTGTGCACGACATTAGCGGAGGTGGAGTTTGTCATCACCAGGGGAGAGGGGAGTCTGAATCTCCTAGAGAAGTGGAGGAGATGAAGTGGGTTGTTGTACAGAAGTAAGAAGTGGGCGGCCCTTTTCCTGGACCGAAAACAGGCAAAAATAAACCAGACGTGCCTCATTAAATTTCACAAACTGCTAGTTAAGAGGTGCCCAGCATAATCCTGCAGTGTTTTTCAAATCAGACACCTCTGCCCATCACCATACCGCAGACCTGACCCCCAAGCGCAGTTGGATGTCATCATAACCGTCTAGAGTTCTAGCTTGCACACCGTGCCGTCTATTACATACCAACATATACAGCCCTTCTCAGCGGCTTCCACAGCTTAGTGAATTTGGATTCCCGCAACTGGAGGCGCGCCGTGAGTAGTTCCATTGCCACTGTGGGCCACAAGCGAGTGAACCATACATTAATGTAAGGTGTTTCTGGTTTCTTCCAATATAGTGCAACAGTCTGCTTTGCAGCTCCCAGCATGTGGAGACCGAGGTGTCGATCTCGGTGTGTTATTTCTTGCAGGTTCACTGGCCTAAAGCCCAGGATGAGAACGAGCGGACCCTCAGGTAACGTGTATCCTAGCACCCGCTTAATATGGCTGAGGTCCTCTTTCCAGTATGTAGCAAGGAGAGGGCATACCCACCAAATGTGAAAGGAATCCCCGACCGCTTGTGTACAGCGCCAACACAGAGAAGATGCATAGGGTAACATCCTTTGGAGTCGAGATGGAGTATAATACCAGTGGGTCATCACCTTGTAAGCTGATTCCTGCTGGGGGATGCTATGGGAAGTTTTTGGGATGTCTCGCCAGAGGCGTGCCCATTTAGAGGGAGAGATGTCGGCATCCGAAACGGATTACCATTGCCGTTGGTATGAATGGAGGTTCAAACAGTGCAAGTGTTGGAGAATCTGGTATATACGAGATATTAACCCTTTGGAGGAGCTAAAGGTGCGCTCTAGTCGTTCAAACGGCGTAAAAGATCGCGTTGCCGCCTGCAATACGGAAGACCCCTGTAACCAATGCCGAAGTTGAATATATTGGAACCGATCCTTCTCAGTTAGCCGAAATTCTTGCTTACACTGGGCAAATGTTTTGAGGTCTTCCCCGATGAATAAGTCGTGAATCGTTCTGCAGTCTTTATCCGTCCAGTTTGCAAAGTAAGGCAGGCGAAATGCGGGGGGAACTGCAGGCTGCGAGCGATTGGGGTATGCTGGGATGGAAAAGTAGTGAGGCCTCTACGGACCGCCACTTTATCCCAAACCTCAAGAACCGTTTTGGTAGGAACCGCCATATATGCGCTGCGATGTCGCGCTTCACGGGGCAACCAGGCATGATCCCAAAGAGGGCGACAAGTGACCGCTATATCCATGTGAAACCACTTTCTCGCTTTCCCACGCCGTCCATTCTGGTATAAAGCGAAGGTGAGACGCCCAGTAGTACTCCAGCTGATTAGGGCAGGCATGTCCCCCCTATCCCTTGGAAGCATTAAGAGTTTACTAGAGAATCGTGGTTTCTTCCCCCCATATAAAAGCGGTGAGCTCGCGTTGCAGCCCCTGGATCTGGTGTTCTAGGATAGGCATCAGCAGCGTTTGGAACAGATAAAGGATTTTGGGCAAGATAGACATTTTGATCGTACTGAGGCGTCCCAACCAAGATAGTGGCGGGGCTTACCACACTCGCAAATCAGCAATAACTGAACTTTTATATTCTTGCCAATTTGCTGGGGTCTAGGTAGCTAGATCTGACGTTAAATTAAGGCCAAGGTATCTTACAGAACTGGTCGCCCATTGGTAGGGAACAAAGACTTGCAGGGTCGTAATCTCAGCAACCGGAGTCGTAAGGTTTAGGGCAAGATTTTGTTTGATTCATTTTAAGTCCCGACGCTTACTCATAGAATTGGAGCAGTGTGTGTACTGCTGGAAGCAAGTGCAACGTGTCAGCCAGGGTAAGAAGTAGTTTGTCTGCGAAGAGGGCAATTTTATGCTCTATACCTCCCAAGTTCAATGCCACGAATGTTAGGAGACCCGCGCACCATAATAGCAAGTGGCTCCACTACCAGGGCAAATAATAGGAGCGATAGGGGGCAGCCCTGCCTGGTGCCCCCAAGGATAGAGATGGGCTGTGTAAGTTGGCGATTCACAAGTACCCTAGCGAGGGGAGAAATGTAGGGGGCCATGATGCACGCTATCATGCACGCTCTAGATCTGCTTTCTGCAAGACAGCGCGAAGGAATCCCCAGTCCACCCGGTCGAACCTCTTTTCAGCGTCTAGTTAGAACAGTCAGGCCGGGATCCCCCTATGTTGTGCCTTCCCTACAAGGTGCGCCACTCACCGCACGTTGTCTGCTCTTTGGCGTTGTTGGATAATGCCAACTTTATCTGGGCCGACAAGATAGGGTAAGTGTACGCAAAGCCGTTTAGCCAGAATTTTTGTGTTATAATTGGAGGTCAGTATTTAACAAGGCAATGGGGCGAAAAGAAGAGCAGAGCGTGTAAACTTTCCCAGGCTTCGGTATGAGGGCTATTTCCGCCATTGCCATATCAGGGGACGGCCCAACAGTGTCCGAAAAAGAGTTAAAAAGGCGCAGTAGATATGTTTGGAGATGCGTCAAGAAAGTGCTGTAGAACAGGACTGGGAGCCCATCTGGGCCTGGTGTTTTTACCAGTGGGAGATCCTTGAGGGCGCCAGCCAGTTCCTCCAGAGTGATTGGCTCCTCTAGAAGCTTGGAGTGATAGTCGCCCAAGGGATCCCAATCGCAAGTGTCCAAGTTGGCGGAGATCTGATATGAGGCAGGCGAGTCTCGAGCGTAAAGTGATGCAAAGTAATCTTGAAATGTTCGAAGGTTGTCAGCTTCCGTGTTGGCCCGTGACCCATCTCCTAACTTTAATATCGCGATGTGGGCCTTGGCTGCCCTCACCCGCAGGCGACGCGCCAGGACCGTTCCTACTCTGTCTCTTCCATCATAGTAAAGCTGTCTTAGCGCAATCATGGCTCGCTCCGCTGTATTCGTCCTGTGGGCCCTGAGCTGACCTATGATGACCACCAGGCGTCGTTTGTGACTCGCCAAGGGCCGTTCCTGATTCAGTTTCTCCAACTTTTTGATTTCACGCGCAAGTTTGGTCTCGTACAGGCGAGCTTACCGCGCCCTCGCAACGTCAAGGGAAGTGAGCACACCACGTATCGTAGCTTTAAACGCATCCCACAAAACAGAAAGGGGCATTTCAGGGAGGTCGTTAGATTCAAAGTAAGAGATGATGGCCGATTGGAGTTCTTCCCTATCTACTGGATCCCTAGGAATATGGGGCGGAAACCGCCATCTTGTAGACTGTTTAGGGTAGGCAAAGCGCTCATGGAGGAGCAGCTCGACGTGCACATGGTCGGAGATGGATATGTCGGAGATGTCAGCAGAAAGGGTGTCCCTAATTAGCGAGTGGGACACGAAGATAAAATCAATGCAAGAGTAGGAGCGGTGCGCATGAGAGTAGTAAGTGTAGCTGCGATCCTAAGGCGAATGATAATGCCAGACATCTGTAAGATTTTTTCGTTGCCGCCGACATAGCGCCCACCCCATGAAAGGCACCCCTGCTACGATCCATCCACGCATCCCAGACTAAATTGAAGTCTCCCCCCAACTATGAGGTCCGCATCCACCGGCCTTACCTGCTCACGGAGAACCCTGCGCAGAAAAGCATCCTCGCCTTGGTTCGGCGCATACACATTGCAGGGGGTGAGTGCGCGATGCCCTCTCCCGACCTCCACCTTGAGAAATCTGCCCTCAGTGTCCCGTACTACTTTAGTGTTGCCCTGTGGAATGCCTGTCCTACAAAGAATGGTGACGCCGGCTGTCTTGGTAACCGCCGAAGACCAAAAATGGTGAGGAAAGTGTGGGTGTGACATGACCTTAACATCGCCCTGGAGGAGGTGGGTCTCTTGTAAGAAAATTATGTCTGGGTTCTGCAATAATAAGTACGGCCAGATTTGGCGGCGCTTATCGGGGGAATTAAGCCCTTTCATATTGAGGGAAAGGACCCTCAAACAGGGGACAGTGGTCATAGTCATCTACTGTCGGGTAGTGTTGCTGCGGCTAGCAAGTGGCCCCCAGATCTAGAGATCTAGTTAATCCCTGATGAGCCGCCCTCGCCCTAGTGGTCAGTCTGAAGAGTAAGGATGGGGGCAGGAGGGGGTATCCAGCCCAAGCAAGTGCTGGAGGAGGCAGCGGGGGGTCTAGGTATCCACGGGCAGGCACCCCAGTAGTCTGGTTCAGTTTGCACAGGGGGGAGGCAGGGGAGTTGCCGCCGGGGCACAGCTTCAAACCCAAGACGCCAGCGGGTTGGCAGGAGAGTCAAAACGCAGTAGTGCACCCCCCCACGGCGCCCCCCACCACCACCGTACCTGCTCAGAGCCTGGTCCCCGTCCCCGTCACCTTCAGCCAGTCACCAACCTCCAGATGAGATCTCAGCTGCACTCCGGCTTCAAAATGGCGGGCTCCTTCTTCGCTCCACCACCCTTCACAGCTCAATCAAGAGGGCCGATTGGCGCCCCCCACAGCGTCTTCCACAAAGCAGCCAGTATACAGGCAAACTGGGCCCCTGCAGCATCCGCTCCCCTTCCGGGGCTAGTGAGGTCCCTCGAGGTCACAGTAGGTCTCCAGGCCCCCCGTCCTCCAAGCTCTGGCAGGGAAAATGGCGGGTGCTCAACTCCAGGCCTCTCCTGGCCTCCCGTCCAGGCCCCCGCTAAAGGAGAAGCCTCACCACTGCAGTTCTTTTGCGGGCTCCTTGGCGCGTCCCGATCATTACTTCAGGCTCAGTCTGACATCAGATGTGCTCCAGGACACGAGGCGCTGAGCAGGCTTCGGGCACCAGAGATGACAGGTGCCGTGTCAGGCAAGAGGCAATTACAGACCTCTCTGCCTCTACTGCCAGGCCCCCTCGCCCGTCGCCGTGCAGTGCAGTGGACCTCCAGTAGTGGAAGGCGCCGGATGCGGGTCAAGCGGCGCAGTGCGTGCTCCGGGCGCCGAAAATTGAGGGTGCCACGTCCTCAGAGCTGCTCCCACCAGCCAGACCGCTACCTCACCCAGCAGGGAGTCGCCAAAGGTTCCGCAGAGTCGAAGGGTCACTGGGTCCCAGCTGATCCCTCTATGAGCACCAGGAGGGTGTAGTCCACGCAGCGGGAGGCAGAAGCCGCGCCGGACCCGGGAGTACAGGCTGAACGTTCGCCTCCAGGCCTCGCTTCCAGCAGCGTCGGGGTCTCTGCTTCCAGGTGCCACCGGAGACCTCCAATCCCTCACAAAGAAGCACCAGCTACTCCGCAATAGATGTCCGCTGGCTAGAGCCGCTTGCAGGTCAGAGCAGCGCTGATAATGGCTAATATATGCGGCGACGGCCCAGAGCTCGAAAGGCGTGCGTCTCACTCCATGAGTAGCGAGACCACTCCTGCCAAATCTCACCTTTTGGTATTAGTTTACTAATATCCTGGCTCAACTTCTTTGTGGTAGCGCCCAATTGCCCTTTTTCAACGTTATTATAAAGGTTAATTACAACCAGTATACATTTCGCATTTATGTGGATCAATACAATCTGATAATAAATTTCAGAACTTATTATTTCGATCTTCTGGGCTCCAACCATATTTAAGACATATACACAGATTCCACCCTGGAGTTCTTTACATGAGCACCAGCTACATCACACAAGGACACATTCATTTTTGGTAGGCACAGGTACATTAAGTGATTTCCTCAGAATCACAGGACGTTGAGCTGGCGCCAAGAATTGAACCTGGTTCCCCCAGCTCCAAAGTCAGCAGGCCTGGCTGTAATGCCACTTCCTCTCCCCCAAGAGGTTCTGCTGTTCGGTAACCAGTACCAGAATTTTGTCCAGGCACCATGTCTCCCTTTCCTGCAATGCTAAGGGTTAGCATTGATGAATGTGAAGTTGGTAAACAAAAGGAGAAATCTGCACAGCCAGTTGCCGAGCAAGGCAACCATAGGTTTTGATGCGAACATGGTAAATGTGTCCTTGCATGTGACCCTACATTTTTGGTCTGCCTTAGTCTTTCAGGATCCCACAGTTTCCTTTCTTTTTTTCACTCCTTTCACCCTTTTCTGCAACTTGAAATTTCATTCGGAGGGTTAAGGCTGATGATGAAAGAAAAAAAAAACCCCGGTCATGTGGTTGACTCTCTTCCAACCCTAGTGGCTTTTTAAAGAGGCTGGCCTTGGAAATGTTTGGTCCGATTTTATACTGAAACCTTAACATATGCAAACATATCTCACCAGCTTTGTTATAAAGGGATGTCAAATGTATGGTAGGCAGCTATCCATTACAAGTCTGCTCTGTTATTGTGCCTTTTGATGGACTTGTCACCAGCCAGCATCCCCACCTGCCCCAAACTCTCATATGTGGCATTGCCATGCTGACCAAAACAAGTTATATTTGGATGCAATGCATGCGAATAAGCTGGCATGAAAGCCAAAGCCTACCTATCCTTCTAGGTATATGCGCCCTAAAAAGACCATCTCTTTCAAATGGTTTGTATACCCTTTGACAGTACAAGCAACTGAGAATTTCTAGATGGTGAAGAAGAAATTTTTGCATGACGCTGCCTGTGAGATGTTAACATTATCGAATGTGTTGTATATGTTCCAGCATACCTTTCAGGAAACTTCGACTTCGGAAAAAGTCGTAGAATAGACATAATACTCATTCTTGAACCATACTGTACTTCAAATTACCTTAGCCATTTTATTTGATTGTTTGGGATAAAGGCCACTATTCATTACCAAAAGCCTACATTTTGTCACCTTAGGGTGTGGTTCAAAGTGATAGCACTTCCCCAAAAAATAGAAAAGTAGTCAAGAAACAAAGCCCGCTGTGTATATTTAAATGTAGTTGGGATGTGCTCTTGGGGAGGGCTAAACAATGGAAGAAGCAGGACGTATGCATGCCCTCGACAAATGGAGAGGACAAAAAATGGAGCGACCATGGTGGCAGCAAATGGGAAATGTATAGGTGTGCTGGAAGCCCACGATGTAGATACAGCATGTCTCAGTTAGAAACCGCGCATGCATGCTGTCTAGAGCCAAGACCTAAAAATTAGGTAGTGAGAAAGGGAAAATAGAAATGTATGTTACAGAATTCCCTCTTTTGAACCATATATCAGTATAAAAAAGTTACAGATGCAAGTGAGTTAACTTGATTTCATGATGTCATCCTCTGTAAGATCTTTTTATAGGAAGTTTGACTTGTGTATACCAGCTTTAAGAACCTTCACTGTAAAGGGGGAAGACCTAAACACTGAAAAATATAAAGTACTACTGCTTGTGTTTTTGTGTAAAGACCAGAAAAGATGCATTGCTGATGTGTAAGAACACGTGTATACAGTCTGTCGCTGTGTTTCAAGCCATATGGAAAAAATGTGGGGAAGAACACAATATGTCGTAGCATAAATTAGTTTTTGTATTTTAGCCTTGTAATTAGTCTCATACTGGTATAACTTTTGAAATGGAATTTAATTTACTGGGAGGAACACAGTTTGCTAGTGCCTGATGGAACAGACATATGCACAAAGGAATTTCAGAATCTGAAGCAAATGGCGAGAGCTTGCTAGCTTTTCAAGATTTTTCTATGCATTTCGCTCCGAAAAGCCACATCCACCTATTTGTGTTCATTAAAAGACAGGTAATTCAGATCCCTGGATATAACCAGTGAAGGCGGCTTTTTGCTATCATGGGACTTTGTTGCAAAGTTTGTCTTAAAGTGGGAATATGGTAGATAAAGTGAGCAACCCAGTAAACCTTTGGGGGCTTGGGTAAGTGTAATAGGATAGGTAAAATTGCCTCCAAAGGAGTTTGTTTAGCTAGAAATATTTGATTTATAACTCAGTTGTAAAGGATAACTTAATTATCCAGAGTAAAGTTAATTTAAAACAGCTTAAATAAACATTAATAAACGAAACTAAACAGAACAATACTTTACATAAGACAAAGACAAATAGACATGTGTATAGGCAAAAAGTGAGTTTTATCAGAGTTAAATCATGAAGGGAAAGATACAAAGCATTAAGAATCTGCAAAACAGGAATACAGGATAGATATACTGAAATTAATCAACAAAATCTCTGTAAAGCCTGTTAGCGGCCTATCCAAAATAAAGATTGTTGGAAAATCTTCTTTGGATCAGGTTGGAGTCGACGTTTCGGTCTTTATGGTTTACTCTCCAAGACCATCATCAGGACAGTAGTCAATTAACAGTTGTAAATCCCTAATGGAAACAGAGTAAAACAATATCACTATAACATTATAGCTGAATTAGACAGTCATTGTTGCACTATACACATATATATAAACAGGAAAAATATCCCCTAACTCAAATGTGGTCATTGTCATGTATGACCTATACTACAATACTCGACATGATGGAGACAATTAGACACAACTGACAGTGAAACAGCACAGTGGGAAGAATCTGTACAAAAAACGATCTATCTAGTTTACATGATACAAAAAATTATCACACTTTACTAAAGTGTGTGGTGCTACTTAAAAACTCAATTATTCACATTGGTAGCGTTCCTGCAATTCGAGATGGAACAGTTAGCATCTAATACATTGATTTTAAGATGCAGGGACAACAGAAAGAGAAAACGATCTACCTAATTTGCATGATACAAAAATTATCCCACTTTGCTAAAGTGTGGTGCTACTTAAAAACTCAATTAATCACATTGGTAGTATTCCAGCAATTCGAGATGGAACAGTTAGCATCTAGTACATTGATTTTAAGATGCAGGGACAGCAGAAAGAACTCCTGTCACTAGACCTTATAGTGCATTCTACTGTTAACATGCGAGTGCATCTTCCATGGCTGGGTTGTTTAATCGATGGAATAATACCTTAAAATCAAAGAACTTGCACTCCGTATGGTGGAGACAGAAGATTTGTAGAGCCAAGGCTGAGGTGAATCTGTAATAGTTAGCCAATGGGGATTATCAATATTTGCTATTCTGCCATTCAAAGCGGTAATGAGACACTAAGCATAGTTATGTCTTTACCTCTGATTTCACAAGGACGTTTAGCATTTAAGAGCTGAATGTAGTTGTTTAATCGGTCCGCGTCAAATACTTGTGCGGAGAGTCACAGGGGGGTTCAAGTCGTCTCAGTTGGACGATCTACAAACATGAATGAAATAAATAAATTCAAACAAGTTGGGACCCATAATTAAAACGAGTGCACACAGATTCAGAGATGTAGTGAATAAACCACTGCATTTACCTGAAGACGCGTTGGATAAAGCAGGAAACCGAGCAATTAAGGTTCTGCTGTCTGTATATCAATCCTCACAAGTTGAGGAGATATCTGTTATTTGCCAAGTCGCCAAAAAAATGCACGATCTAAATGGGTAAAAGGTTCGCAAAATTACCTGACGAAGTGTTAGCCGTCACTCTGTGAGCAAGACGCTACACACATGAGCACACGGTGTAGCGTCTTGCTCACAGAGTGACGGCTAACACTTCGTGCCTCGAACTTTCACAGGTAAATGCGCCCTGTCCGTGTGCTCCGGACCAATTCTTGACTTAGTCTAATCCTGTAACGCTTAATTTAAGGGGTAATTTTGCGAACCTTTTACCCATTTAGATCGTGCATTTTTTTGGCGACTTGGCAAATAACAGATATCTCCTCAACTTGTGAGGATTGATATACAGACAGCAGAACCTTAATTGCTCGGTTTCCTGCTTTATCCAACGCGTCTTCAGGTAAATGCAGTGGTTTATTCACTACATCTCTGAATCTGTGTGCACTCGTTTTAATTATGGGTCCCAACTTGTTTGAATTTATTTATTTCATTCATGTTTTTAGATCGTCCAACTGAGACGACTTGAACCCCCCTGTGACTCTCCGCACAAGTATTTGACGCGGACCGATTAAACAACTACATTCAGCTCTTAAATGCTAAACGTCCTTGTGAAATCAGAGGTAAAGACATAACTATGCTTAGTGTCTCATTACCGCTTTGAATGGCAGAATAGCAAATATTGATAATCCCCATTGGCTAACTATTACAGATTCACCTCAGCCTTGGCTCTACAAATCTTCTGTCTCCACCATACGGAGTGCAAGTTCTTTGATTTTAAGGTATTATTCCATCGTTTAAACAACCCAGCCATGGAAGATGCACTCGCATGTTAACAGTAGAATGCACTATAAGGTCTAGTGACATGAGTTCTTTCTGCTGTCCCTGCATCTTAAAATCAATGTACTAGATGCTAACTGTTCCATCTCGAATTGCTGGAATACTACCAATGTGATTAATTGAGTTTTTAAGTAGCACCACACTTTAGCAAAGTGCGATAATTTTTGTATCATGCAAATTAGGTAGATCGTTTTCTCTTTCTGTTGTCCCTGCATCTTAAAATCAATGTATTAGATGCTAACTGTTCCATCTCGAATTGCAGGAACGCTACCAATGTGAATAATTGAGTTTTTAAGTAGCACCACACACTTTAGTAAAGTGTGATAATTTTTTGTATCATGTAAACTAGATAGATCGTTTTTTGTACAGATTCTTCCCACTGTGCTGTTTCACTGTCAGTTGTGTCTAATTGTCTCCATCATGTCGAGTATTGTAGTATAGGTCATACATGACAATGACCACATTTGAGTTAGGGGATATTTTTCCTGTTTATATATATGTGTATAGTGCAACAATGACTGTCTAATTCAGCTATAATGTTATAGTGATATTGTTTTACTCTGTTTCCATTAGGGATTTACAACTGTTAATTGACTACTGTCCTGATGATGGTCTTGGAGAGTAAACCATAAAGACCGAAACGTCGACTCCAACCTGATCCAAAGAAGATTTTCCAACAATCTTTATTTTGGATAGGCCGCTAACAGGCTTTACAGAGATTTTGTTGATTAATTTCAGTATATCTATCCTGTATTCCTGTTTTGCAGATTCTTAATGCTTTGTATCTTTCCCTTCATGATTTAACTCTGATAAAACTCACTTTTTGCCTATACACATGTCTATTTGTCTTTGTCTTATGTAAAGTATTGTTCTGTTTAGTTTAGTTTATTAATGTTTATTTAAGCTGTTTTAAATTAACTTTACTCTGGATAATTAAGTTATCCTTTACAACTGAGTTATAAATCAAATATTTCTAGCTAAACAAACTCCTTTGGAGGCAATTTTACCTATCCTATTAAAGTGGGAATAAGCATAAAATAAACTACTGCGACGTGTAATAAAAATCGAATTTTCCAGTGGATGCTTATAGATGATGGGGCCGATTCACAGAACTAATCTGAGATTAAATCCTAAACTTACTACTTTTGGTATTCACAGAAGGCATTTAGTAGTAGTAAAGTTAGGATTTTGTTTCAAGTTAGGATTTTGTTTCAAGTTAGGATTTTGTCTCAAGTTAGGATTTTGTCTCAAATTAGAATTTTGTCTTAAATTAGGATTTTGTCTTAACAAAATTTAAGACAAAATCCTAATTTAAGACAAAATCCTAATTTAAGACAGAATCCTAATTTAAGACCAAATCCTAATTCAAGACCAAATCCTAACTCAAGACCAAATCCTAACTCAAGACCAAATCCTAACTCAAGACCAAATCCTAACTCAAGACCAAATCCTAACTCAAGACCAAATCCTAACTCAAGACAAAACCCTAACTCAAGACAAAACCCTAACTCAAGACAAAACCCTAACTCAAGACCAAACCCTAACTCAAGACAAAACCCTAACTCAAGACAAAACCCTAACTCAAGACAAAACCCTAACTTAAGACAAAACCCTAACTTAAGACAAAACCCTAACTTAAGACAAAACCCTAACTTAAGACAAAACCCTAATTTAAGACAAAATCCTAACTTAAGACAAAATACTAACTTAAGACAAAATACTAACTTAAGACAAAATACTAACTTAAGACAAAATACTAACTTAAGACAAAATACTAACTTAAGACAAAATACTAATTTAAGACAAAATACTAACTTAAGAAAAAATACTAACTTTACTCCTACTAAATGCCTTCTCTGAATACCAAAAGTAGTAAAATTAGAATTTTGTTTCATATTATTTATGTGAATCAGCCCCGATATATTTAGGCGGGGCCTCTAATCTGCCAAATGACCAAAGCCTCCGACAGTAGCTAGTGTTATTTTGAACCAGTAGTTTTTCTGAATAAGCAGTGAGGCTTCTGTTTAGCTGCATAAACATGAATTTACTACTATTTAACCAATTTTCAAACCTTTCCTAATCTCCATTGATTAACAGAATGGCAATTTAGAGAAAAAGTAAAATACGCAAGCTTGGCTAGGGTCTGTAAAATCTATTAAATGTGTGTGTGTCTTTCTGTGCTAAGCCTGCATGAAATTTGTTACTGTGTCTGTTTTCTGGATCACAATGGAAAACTGAAAAAAGAATTCAAACATTAAATTGAAGGGACAGGTCAAAAAATATTATCCAGAAATGTCTGATAATTTTAGGTATGGGTACCCCAGATCATAAATAAATAGTGTATTCTTTGGATTTGTTACGAGGAAATCCTTTTTACTCATTGTTAAATATTTATTCATCATATCCTAAAATGATCAACCTTCCCAACCAAATCAACTTTTTGAAGTCCTTTGTTATATGTTTATATTTTGGTACAGCTTTGTCTTGTCACTCATCTTGTAATTTGATTTGAAGTCTTCTTTGAAATGCTTCATGCACAAAATGTTATATTGACTGTCTTGACATTTTAACAAATAATTTTAGTTAGAAGTATAATGATATAATGTTCATGTTCACTTGTGTGTAAAATGTCTCTTCCAGATACATCGTTTAATGTATTTTTTTATGTTAGGTGGATCAATGTATGAAAGTGTAACAAAGAAGGGTTAGCCTTCATAAGGATAGCCTGGGGTGTACAAGAATAGATTTGTTGGCGTTACAATTGGTGTTGCGATTTTCAATACATTATTTTAGGGTGCACTTCAATAGATGTTCGAAGGTGTAATCATAGACACTCTAAACCCTAGTACATAGAAACATTTCTAATTGCTCCTATTGTCCTACTATTTCTTGTGAGCTGCATTAAATCACATCTATATCTTGTGAAATGAATACTAATTTGTAAGTACATAGGATGCAGTTGCCTATTTTGCTAGTCTCCCAAATTGTACATGTTTGTCTAGCTGGAAAGATGTACCAACAATTGTTTTGAACTTTGCTTTTTGTCTCTTTCTTGTAGTGCTAAAAACAATCCAGACATTCATAACTACCAGGTAAGACAATAATTTTAAATAAATATGAGCACCATGATTTCTTTTTTTACAGTTGCACATTTGTTTATGACGTGTGGTCTGACGTTTCTTGAAAGTTGTTAGAGTGATGGCTTAAAAAATCCACTAATGATAAGGGTCGGACAGGGTGTCTTTGTGAAAAATATTAATTAAAAAAGGAAACAAAAGAGGAGGTAAATGTCGGGTCCAAAAGGAGAGCATTATTAAAACGCCATCTTTGGGGCCTATTGGATTTTCGCAAACTATCCAATTGAACAGAGATAGGAGCATGGCCAGATATTAGAAAGGATCCAATATGTGCAGCCCTTAAGGATTGGGATATATTGTGTGTTATAAAAAATAATCAATTAGTGATTAGGCCTGGTGAACCGTAGAAAAGTAGGTGTATTCTCTCGTGGTTGGATTACAAAGTCTCCAAGCATCAATAAGCTTATATTGTTGAACAGTTTGCACAAAAAAATGATGTACTTTGTGATGTGAAGGAGGCTGAAGAGTTACGGTCTATAAAGGATCAACAACTTGGTTACAATCACCTGCAAGAATAAAGTTATCATCAATACATTGTGTTATTTGTTGGGAAAGAAACAACCAAAAAAGAGGGGTCTCCAACTTTGGGGGCATACATTTTGAGCAAGGAAATAGGAGTGTTTCTAATCAACAATTTAGAATAAATCCATCTACCATCCTCATCAGAAATCTGAGAAAGCAATTTAACAGATAATGATTTACGACACAGTCAAAACCCCATTCCGCTTGCTTCACCTACAAAACCGCTCTTCAACTTTAAGGATTCATTTGTTGTGAGGTGAGATTTCTGTATAAGGGAGAAATCTGCCTCAAGTTTAGATAAGTGGGATAAAACATGTTGTCTCTTTATGGGATGTTCCAAGATAAGAATTGCATAGACATAGAAAAATCTCAAAGAAAAACAATGCTCTATGCATACCATATAAGATGTAAGAAACAAGCCATATATCAGCCCAACCATTCAAATAAATAATATATCCGTACAAATGAGACACGAAAAGTTCATATAAAAACATGGACGAAAATTTGAATACCGAATAGGAAACGAGGTCTATCAAAGGGAAAGACAGAAGGAAGGGGCAGGTAAGTACAAAGAGAGAAGAAGAAAAGAACAAGAGGATAAGAGAAGAAAAACATACCTTAAATTTCCAGATAAGGGTGGGGGGGGGGTGAGACCATATGGACCAGATGACACGCGCAAGCTCAACGGAACGGAGGGCAAGGAAGGCCTGCATCACATATAATGAGGAGGGAGTAAGGCAGGGACAAACATCAACAGTCCTGTAAAGGAGGAAAGAAGGCAACCATCAAAACACAACCACAACAATATGATGGAATACATTATTACTAACAGCGATAAACTAGTCATCAAACTAATGGAGTTTGAAAAAAATAACTATCAATCCAAGACCTACTATGAAAGTCCACTAAAATGAAATACCCTGAGACGAGAAGGCTCCAGAGAAGTCCATGGAGTCTGATATGTAGGCGTTGATGAACTCTGCAACCTAACAGGATCGTCGTATGTTGTGATTTTTTTTATATGGGACTTTGAAGAGGCAAGGGTGAAAAAGTCCATAACGGGCCCACAAAGAACGAAGGTCAGGTCTCGTATTCAGAAATTCTCTATGTCCGATTGTAGAAGCTTCGGTATAATCTTGAGAAAAGTATAAGGTGGTACCTGACCATAAAACACGTTGAATCGACTTGACTGCTGCAAGCAGATCCGTGTTCTCAAGGAAGTACAAGAAGACTCCTCTTGGTGTCCGTGATTTCGACACAACCATCGCCTGACGACCTAGTCAATGAGTGCGTTGGATATTTAGCTTAGTTCTTTCTGGCAAATTCAGCACCCTGGGGAGGAAGGATTTGAAGGAGGAGAGAGGATCAGAGCCCTCTGAGCCTTCTGGAAGACCATAAATGCGAAGGTTGTTTCTTCGATTCCAGTTTTCAAGGTGCTCAGCCTGAAGTGAGGATACCTGTGTTTGAAGTGCATTAACTTTAACATCAGTGAGCCCGAAAGAAGACACATTTTGTTCACCAGTAAGACGTTCATCTATCTGTGACCAGTTATCTGTGAGGAATTGCAGTTAACATTTGTTTCCTCCATGATGGGGCGTAAAGCATGAATTTCCTCCAGCAACAGATCTAAGGAGACCGGAGAAGATTGTTTTTGGCGGGGAATGCAGTTCTTTCTTCAAGCGTTTTGTAGAAGCCTTCCATGCAGCGAGAGCAATGGGCCCTGAAGATGAGGAGTTTTTAGACAGACACCCCAAGGAGTTCTTCATTTTTGAAAATTCAGTGAAAATTTTAGACATTTTCATGAAAGATTGCGTAGAGCGTGAAGTTAAGGGGGGCCTCTTTTTCTTTTTTCAATCTTCCCATAGACAGTAAAAATAAAATAAAATGGAGGCAAGAAAGCAATTCCAGGCTGTGTCAAATTCCAGGCTATGTCAAAAAGAATGGGTGTACACCATCAAATAGGAGATCCACAGTAGAGATGAAGACCAGCTGAATGTCATTTTTTAAAAATATAAGTGCAACAAAAGGCTTTAGTTCATAAAAGAAACCAACATATCAACAAGGGTTGATATTCGTGACAGTGGAGAATGCCTCACAGGAAGGAAAATGGAAAGATGGGCAGTTAGTACCACTTTCCTCACATACCCGCACTATCACCGAGATCCGTTGTCACCTAAAATGACAGCTGTGACCAGTGCTTGAGGCGGTAACTCTCTTTAAAGAAAAGTCAGTGGAAGCACAGCATCTGCAAGCAGGAGCGCCCTACCACACCCAAGAAGACTGCATTTAAGAGCGGTCGGTACTTGCCCCCCCCCCCCCCCCCCCCCCCCCAGGAGTATCACTTTGTAGCGGCCATCTTCCGTGGGTGGCAAGCCGCGCCTTACCCCTTCCTTTTCTGAATAATGTGGTGACAAAATGCTGGTGAAAGTAAAATTGTTAACAATTTCTCTATAGGACTGTTTTAAAAAGTAGCTAAGAGAAAGTTATTATTCACATGTTTTAGTCCTTTTATACTGATGTTTTGAGAATTGTTGATTATTCTTTTATACACCGGAGCATTTTTCTTTTCCTTGTGGAAAAAAGAAAACCTCATGGGACAAAATGTGCAACATTCGCTCGAAATGAAAAATAAATGCATTTCAAAGTTTAGTTTGAAGAAGGGAGTTTAAAATTGCTTGGGATTTTGGATAGAGGGGATTACGTTTGAAGCTGTACAAGTCAACAGGGACATGCAGGAAATCCTTTTCTCGGCTGATATGCAATCTCAATGGCTTGAAGTGTATGGCCAGAACAGAAAATTCATTTATGTTCATAGCACTGCACTAATCTGTTTCCTCAGCTAATAACAACATGACAATGTTGATGAATACAGTTTGGAGACACTGCCCCATTACAGAGACACCTAAAGGACTTAGTGTTTATATGTTATACTTTTCCCAAGTCACAAATCTTCTTTAGTGCTAAGGGGGTGCTAAAACTGGAATGTGCAGGAGGTTGTAGTCTGTCTCCTTCAAGTAGTTGACTTGTGCTCAGGCTTTGTGGTAATGCATGAGAGGCACTGCAGGCGTGGTTCCCACAAGCCTATTTCTTGAACCCACTCTGGTGCACTTTAGCTTGCTGCATCTTGCTTTGGCAGCTGGGTGCCCAAGAAGTAGCCCAGCACCATGTCGATCTTCTCCCCCTACCTTACTTACTTGGAGCATAGGAGATCACATTCCAGCTCCTAGCCTGGCATCAGCAGGGAGCACTCTGTGCTTGCTCACTGTGAGCCATTCCATTACAGCCCGGTGAAGTGAAAGGGTATACAATCTTGCTTTGGTTTATAACTGTGTGTTTATAATCGTATGTTCCATGTTGCCATTTATAGGACCGAGAAGTACTTGCTGCACTTTTCTCACCCCTTGTGTTTAGGGAAGCATATTGACTCGTGTGCTCCTTTAATGGTACTTGATTCATCTGGTGAGCCCCTTACAATTACTATGAGATGTGGCATGAATAGCATCAGATGTCAAAGAGACTGCGAGTGCAATGAATGGAAAGGATTAGTTTCCTTGAGATTTTGTTCCAAAACGCCCTATTTTGTTAACAGTTCATTAGGGTGCACATTTTCTGCACTTTTAAGTGCTTTGTGGCCTCTTTTTCTTTAGCCCCTGCTCACTGGGAGGCCTTTTCGATGAATGTTTGTTTACTTAAATTAAGATTTATTTAAGCTAGTGTGAACAGTCACAAGGAATGTACCACAGAGGCTCGTCAGAGGTTTTTTCAAGAGATCAGAGTCTTGTTCCCAACGTGATTGTGCATTGTCATCTGGAGGCCTGGGCCACCCCTCCAAATAAGACAGGCTACCTCCGCTTCTGACAATTCATTTGAGTTCTGATAAGTTGCAAATGCTACTGCCGAGATCCCCAACCCATGTGGACTGGAGAATAAAAAATCAAAACAAAAAAATAAGAGTTCTGCAATATGGGCAGATTCACTTAAACAAAACTGCCACTATGTATGCCTCTAGTTTACAAATAATATTAGAGAGAAGTGAGTAGATAAACAGGATTTTAGGTTTCAGAGTGAATGGAGACTTGGTAAGAATAAGAATCCCAATCCAAACAACCGTTCCAAAATGATGCCAAAGCCTATTAGAAAACCAGCGAATGCGCTGATGAAAAGGCCAACTACCAAAATGCCAAATGATAAAAGGCCCTGATGTGACAGACAATGTACACTGTGAACAATGTATGACCTTTCATTTTGCAGTGCTGGAGGACCCAATGATCTCTATATAGCTGAAAGTGATGTGGTCCGCCTGTTTGTCAGTTCGACTCTCAAGGTGCCCCCGAGAAGATCCAAGTTAGGGGGTTTATATATATGATAATATGTTTTACTGTATCATAAATATTAACTTTATTTTTTTGGGGAAGCGTTATGTAACTTAAATAGTGGTAGTTAGGAGTTTTTAGAGTTTAGTGGTTGGTAATATATAGTGTTAGTAGGATTTTTTGGGGGGTAGGTCGTTTTAAGGGTTTAAGTGTGCATAGGGTAGTAAAGGATTTCTAGTGTTCAAGGGTTTTCAGGGTTCTACAAAGGTGTTTTTACTGTTTGCCTTACTAGTGTGTAGGGGTAATACGAGTTCTTTTAGGGTTCAGGGGTGAGCAGTTTGCAGGATAGCAAGTTTTTTTTTCTAGAAGTCAGGGATAGGTGTGGGGGTTACAATATAATCGAAATACAAAATGAGAAATATTACACAGTGGCTGCCACCACTGTTATGGTTAGGTCAGAGTTTACATAGGAAGAGTATTTTTGATTTGATAATAAATTTAGCGCTGTTTGACAAATGTGCCCAAAACAATTCACTGGAAAGTCCATAGCACCAACATTTAAAAAATGTAAAAAAAATAGGGTCCTTCGATTGGCTAATGGAGCTTTTTTCCCTTTTTGATACCACAGTGCCGAGTGATGGGATTGGCTAGCCACAACTCAGATTGAACTGTTGCCGCCACCATTACAGGGCTCTGTCCCTGTATCCTGAAAATGTTTTGAAAATAATATACAAAGGGGCAAAGTAGAGTCAACTTGTCCCCTGGTACTTGAGGAGGGGGACCAACTAATGGCCCAAAATAAAAAAATAAAAAATCCTGAAATTAACATTTTTATGTTGCAAATACGTGGGACCTAACATAGCCCTCCCATGAGGTACTGTAATCCTTCCGCAGGAATCCACTGTACGAGGTTCACCCATCATGGTACAGTGGTCCCATTCAAGCTTCTGGTTCTGAAGGAGATTAGCCACAGTCCTGCCAAGTGTCACGCATCGGGTGTGACTCTAACGCATTTCAGTGCGGTGTTCCGCATCACCGCACTGAAATGCATTGCCACGCATAAGGCTACTCTCTGAATCTCGTGCTTCACTTGTGTGCTGGCTCTGCTGCTCCCCGGCGCTGCAGACTCACTACAGCACCTGGATCAGTCAGATAGTTAAACAGTTCAAATAACCCAGGGTACTTGTAAAGCGCGCTACTTACCCGTGATGGTCCCAAGGTGCTAATGGGAGGGGGTTGCTGCTACTGCTCGAAGAGCCAGGTCTTGAAGAGTCTTCTGAAGGTGAGTAGGTCTGCGGTATGTGGGTGGGGAGGGTGTTCCAGGTCTTGGCGGCAAGGTAGGAGAAGGATCTGCCGCCGGTGGTCGTCCATTGGATGCGGGGCACAGTGCGGGGCACAGTGGCAGGTGGGGGTGTGGAAGCTGAGTCTGCTGTTCAGGTAGGCTGATCCGGCATTGTGGAGTGCTTTGTGTGCGTGGGTGAGGAGCTTGAAGGTGATCCTCTTGTCGACGGGGAGCCAGTGTAGGTCTCAGGTGGGGGGTGATGTGGTTGCGGCGGGGGACATTGACAATCAGTCGGGCGGAGGCGTTTTGGATGCGTTGTATTAGTCATAGGTGTTTGGCTGGGATTCCTGCATAGAGTGCATTGCTGTAGTCCAGTCTGCTGCTGATGAGGGTCTGTGTCACCGTTCTTCTTGTTTCGGTCGGGATCCACTTGTAGATATACCGAGCATGCGGAGGGTGTTGTAGCAGGAGGAGACTGCGTTGACCTGCTTAGACATGGAGAGGGAGGAGTCGAGGATGAAACCTAGGTTGCGTGCATGCGTAGGTCGGTGGGTGTTGGTGCTGTTCCCAGTGTGGTCGCCCACCAGGAGTCGTCCCAGGTTGAGGGGGGTGGGTCTGAGGATGAGGACCTCCGTCTTGTCCGAGTTCAGTTTCAGACGGCTGCTCCTCATTCAGTCGGCGACGGCTTTTATTCCCTCATGGAGGTTGGTTTTGGCGGTGTGTGGATCCTTGGTGAGGGAAAGGATGAGCTGGGTGTCGTCGGCGTAGGAGATGATATTGAGGTTGTGATGGCGGGCCACTTGTGCGAGGGGGGCCATGTAGACGTTGAACAGCGTCGGGATGAGCCCTGGGGGACGCCTCAGATGGATGTCGGTGGCTTCGGATCGGAAGGGTGGGAGGCAGATGCTCTGGTTTCTGCCAGCGAGGAAGGACGTGGTCCAGTCGAGAGCCTTCTCCTGGATTCCGGCTTCTAGGAGGCGTGTCTTTAGAGTGCGATGGCAGACCACGTCGAAGGCGGCTGACCGGTCCAGGAGGAAGGAGGCAGATTTTTCGCTGTTGTCTAGTTCGCGCCTGGTGTCGTCTGTGGCGGCGAATTGGGGTTGTCTCTGTGCTGTGGTTTCGTCTGAATCTGGACTGGGAAGGGTCTAAGATGTTGTTGTCTTCCAGGTGGCGGGCCAGTTGCATGTTGACGATTTTCTTGATGACCTTTGCCGGGAAGAGGAGCAGGGAGATGGGCCGGAAGTTCTTGAGTTCCTTGGGGTCCGCTTTGGGCTTCTTGAGGGGCCGTTGATTTCGGCGTGCTTCCAGCTTTCCGGGAATGTCGCTGCTTTGAAGGAGATGTTGATGACCTTTCATAGTTGGGGTGCGATGGCTGCGTCTGCTTTGTTGAATACGTGGTGAGGGCACGGGTCAGACTGAGATCCCGAGTGGATGGAGTTCATGACCTTGCGTGTCTCGTTGACGTTGGACCAGGAGGTCAGGCGGTTGATGCTGGTGCTGTTCACAGGGGGGGGTGGAGTCTGGCGTAGTCAGGGCGGTTGTGGTGTTGAAGCTGTCGTGGATGTCCGCGATCTTGCGGTGGAATAAGATGGCTAGTGAGTCGCACAGTTCTTGTGAGGGCGGGAAGTCGTTGGCGCTGGGGTTGGAGAGTTTCTTCATGATGCTGAAGAGCTCTTTGCTGTCGTGTGCGTTGTTATCCAAACGGTCTTTGAAGAAGGATCTCTTGGCTAATCTAATGAGGTGGTGGTGTCTGCGGGTGGCGTCCTTGTGGGCTGCATGGTTGTCCGGGGTTCGTTCGTGGAGCTATCTCTTCTCCAGTTTACGGCATGCACGTTTGGAGGTCTGGAGCTTGTTGGTGAACCAGGTGGCTCTCTTGTTGGTGTGACTGTTGGAGGGTTTCTTGAGCGGGGCGAGGGTGTTGGCGCAGTCCTTGATCCACTGAGGTTGCGGGCTGCGACGTCTGGGTTGGTGGGGTCGGTGGGTGGGTTCTTGGCGAAGGAGGTGATCAGCTGGTCTTCTGTGACTTTGCTCCAGCAGCGGCGAGGCAGCTGTTGGATGCGGTGGTGCGTGGTTGGTTTCTTGAAGGTGAAATGGATGCAGCGGTGGTCGATCCAGTGTAGTTCGGTGGTGTGGTCGAAGGCGACATGGGAGCCTGTGGAGAAGATGGAATCCAGCGTGTGGCTGGCGGCGTGGGTGCGGTGACTATTTGTCTGAGGCCGAGATTAGTGAGGTTGTCAATCAGGGTAGCAGAGTTGGCGTTGTTGTTGTTCTCGAGGTGGGAGTTCAGGGCCCCGAGGAGGATGTAGTCCGTGGAGGCGAGGTCGGCGATGGAGTCGCTGAAGTGAGCCCGGGGTCCGAGGGGGTCTGTAGATGAGTGTTCCTCTGAGGGTGGTGTTGGGGTTGGTGTGTATCCGGAAGTGCAGGTGTTCGGCGGTGTTGAGGGTGTCATCTACATGGGTGGCTTCCTTGAGGGTGGACTTGTGGACGATGGCTATTCCTTCTCCGATTCCGTTAGCGCGGAAGATCTTGTAGCCGTCCGGGATGGCTATTACGAAGTCTGGCGCCGAGGAGTCGTTCCACCAGGTCTCGTTCAGGAAGGCCACGTCTGGGGGGAGGTGTCGAGCAGATCCCAGAGCTCGACAGCGTGTTTGCGTGCGGAGTGGGTGTTGAGGAGTATGCAGCGGAGGTGGTTGGGTCCAGTCCTTGGGGGTTTGGTGGTTCTGTCACAGGTGAAGCTGCAGGTGCGGCAGGAGATGGGTCCGTGGGTCTGTTTCGGGGCGACCTGGAAGCGAGGGTGTTGGCGCAGTCCTTGATCCACTGAGGTTGCGGGCTGCGACGTCTGGGTTGGTGGGGTCGGTGGGTGGGTTCTTGGCGAAGGAGGTGATCAGCTGGTCTTCTGTGACTTTGCTCCAGCAGCGGCGAGGCAGCTGTTGGATGCGGTGGTGCGTGGTTGGTTTCTTGAAGGTGAAATGGATGCAGCGGTGGTCGATCCAGTGTAGTTCGGTGGTGTGGTCGAAGGCGACATGGGAGCCTGTGGAGAAGATGGAATCCAGCGTGTGGCTGGCGGCGTGGGCGCGGTGACTATTTGTCTGAGGCCGAGATTAGTGAGGTTGTCAATCAGGGTAGCAGAGTTGGCGTTGTTGTTGTTCTCGAGGTGGGAGTTCAGGGCCCCGAGGAGGATGTAGTCCGTGGAGGCGAGGTCGGCGATGGAGTCGCTGAAGTGAGCCCGGGGTCCGAGGGGGTCTGTAGATGAGTGTTCCTCTGAGGGTGGTGTTGGGGTCGGTGTGTATCCGGAAGTGCAGGTGTTCGGCGGTGTTGAGGGTGTCATCTACATGGGTGGCTTCCTTGAGGGTGGACTTGTGGACGATGGCTATTCCTTCTCCGATTCCGTTAGCGCGGAAGATCTTGTAGCCGTCCAGGATGGCTATTACGAAGTCTGGCGCCGAGGAGTCGTTCCACCAGGTCTCGTTCAGGAAGGCCACGTCTGGGGGGAGGTGTCGAGCAGATCCCAGAGCTCGACAGCGTGTTTGCATGCGGAGTGGGTGTTGAGGAGTATGCAGCGGAGGTGGTTGGGTCCAGTCCTTGGGGGTTTGGTGGTTCTGTCACAGGTGAAGCTGCAGGTGCGGCAGGAGAAGGGTCCGTGGGTCCGTTTCGGGGCGACCTGGAAGCAGGTGTGGTTTCGGCTGGCAATGAGTGTGTGGAGGGTGCTGGGGTCGTAGTGGATTCTGGTGTCGTGGCGTTCGCAGGGTTCAGGGGTTCTGGTGCTGGGCGCGGTCCAGCGCAGACGAGCTTGCCTTAGGCGCGCCTTTGGCGCACCAGTGGCGCTGCCGCTTCTCGGCCTGCATAAGAGGTGGCTTGGGAGGGAGGAGCACCTGGGAGGGAGGAGCGGGGAGGCCAATGGGTGTGCAGGGTCGCAGGGAGGCAGTAGCAGGAAAGGGCCGGGATCGAGAGCGGTGTGGGGGCGGGGGAGAACTGGCACGCAGGGCAGAGGGGAGGGAAAATGGAACCCAGGAACAAGGAGGCCAGCAGCAAGGAGGCATGAACCAGGCAACCAGGCAGTCAGGTGACGAACAGCGGAGTGGGGGCGACCTGCCTGCAAGCAGGGTCAAAGTGAGGTGCTACAATGTTGCAATCTGGCGCTGTGACGGACTGCCCTGGCTGGATTTCATTTAATTCCCAGTCGCAGAGGTTGGCTGCCTGTCGCTGTTGGGGGTGGGGGGGAGAATTATCGGATGGTGGGACCGCACGTCCGGCTGCTCCAGAACACAGGATGTCGTTAGAAGTGGCGGGCGTCTTGAGAGAGACCGAGAGTTGAGCTGCTGCTGCTGCCTCAGAGCCTGTGGTGCGTATAATAATGTCAATATTACTGCGGCGCCCCACACCAGTCACTGACTGACTCTCAGACATTGTGATCATCCATATTGCAGTGGGAGAGTCTGGAGACCCCCCTGTGGCACACCGCCACGGCCGACGCAGTGACGTGACTCAGAGAGATAGAAGTAAGTAATGGCCAGGCAGCCGCCTGTGCAATGCTGCCACTGACGTACGTTGTATGTGTGAAGTTGTGGTCTTACTTGTCAGACACAGTTGCAAGCAGGGCTGCTTTGCTAATCATCCTTCTGTCTGGTTTAGCTGCAAGATAATAATGATCTGAGAATGTTTTCATAAAACAATAATCAGCAGGCCGCAGGGGAGGGCTGCTCTCGGTCTCGTGTCACCATAGGTTTTTCACTGGGCACCGACCACCACCTCTGAAAGCAGCACTTAAGTAAAGTTTATTCATATTTTAAGTACTTATTGGCCAGGCAGCCTGCTGCCACTCAGACTTGTAGTGTGTGTGTGTGTATTGCAACTTGTCACACACACAGCGCTGAGCCGAGCGCACGCACTGCAAGATCTGATCCCTTCATTTCAGACACAATTGCAGGCAGGGCTGCTCTGAAGCCTTTCACCGTAACAGTTGTGTTCTGTCTGCATAGCAGAGGGGGATTTTTGGACATTTACACCCGAGCCATGGCACAGGCAGCCAGGGCCTCTAGGATCTGCTGGAGCTAAGTAAGTGCACAGGCAGCGAGGGCTTCCAGGAAGGCTCACTGTTAGAACTGAGTTGGGATACAAGAATGATAGCAAATAAACATTTTTCTTTTGTTTAAGCGTGCATTGGCAAAACATTACTATTTCAAAATAACTTCAACATTGTTATCCAGATCTTTAGTGATATTTTTTAAATGAAAAGATTGTTTTATTTGATTATTGTATTTAACATCGCTTCTCTGCTAACATTCTAGTTAGTAGTCGCCATAAATGGCTGAGCAACATGTTTGCATTCTTGCACCTGTGCATGTAGTGTACTCTGAAGTTCTATGTCAGTGAAGGGAGACTATTCCAAGTATATGCTATTTTAATAGCACTAACAAAGACAAGTGGAGTGCTGTACAGGGTCAAAGGCACAAGTACAGTCACCGAGTGATGGGAGAGGTACCTGGGTTCTGTGAGGACTGAGGAGACCTGTAATTTTACTACATTGTGCTGTCATGCTCTTCTACAACTCTTTCCTCAGTTGGAGCAGTGCTGAGGCAGTCCTGATGTATACAGGAATGTTTTTTCCAGATCCTTCATGCATAGATAGAGAAAGTCAATTGCCTGTTTTATAATTTTTTTTTTAGAGTTTTTGGTCACCAGTCCAGTCCACACCCTTTTAGCTTAACTACGTGTGGCTGAACACGTGAACCTAAAGACCATCTCATTGCTCAAATAGGTGTAATTTCGGATATTTATTTGTTTCCCTTATTTTAATTGCTTTATTTTGCGTGCAAGGAATTGTCACGCATAGTCTGTGAAATGTCACTCATATTTACACTGAAAAAATGAAAATGTCACACACAGCAATCTGAACGCTTGGCAGCTATGAAGCTAGAATGCCAGTACTGAGGTACACACAAAATTTACGAAAAAATAAATGCCACCCTACATCCCTAATGTACATGGGCAAAGGGCTTGAGCAGCGGGGACCCATAGAGTGATTGGCTGCAACCCTTGTTGCGCATTTTCAAAGGCCGTGTGTAGTGGGGGGTTGTCTGTCCAAGGGGGGGTTGATGCAGTGCCTTAGTATTTGACTTTGTACAGTGGGGGTTGGCCTGCAGTCAACCCAGTTGCGAACAGTGATTCCCCCCCCCCCTCCCCCCCCAATGTGCATGGCTAAAGGTGGGGTTGGCGGCTGGGCAACATACAAAAGTGCACTTACCTCCTAAAGTTGCACTGTTTGCACGCCGTGGACCCACACAGTACGGTCAGTATCTGTGCGGTTTGTGACTATGGAGTTCTCAGTGATGCTATTTGAGATTTCATTAATGATGCCATTTAACATGCCATGAGTGATGCAGTATGAAAGGCCATAAGCAGTGCATGGAGGAAGCTGTACATTATAGTTAGCTGAGTAAACTATAAAGGGTGAATTTGAGTGTGTTTTTTGGGGGGTATTAAATGTTAGTTTTTATGTTACCTTAACCCCTAACTATAACATCACTTTTTTTGTTTTTTTTAGTGACTATCTAGAGTTTTTTTTTTTACTTAAGCAAAGATCTTTTTACAGTACCTAACTGTAACGTCACTCTAAACATTGGCTTTTTTTTGTGTGCATCTGGGTGTATAAATATTACTTACCAAAGTTATCTTCGGAAGTGCTGCCTATTATCTCCAAAAGCATTTTGTGCTAGAAATGCTATATATTTAGTGGCGTTGTAAATATTATCCTTGTTTTCTAATTCCAGAAACATTAAGAGTAACATCATAACTATGCCTGAAACTTGAACATAAAATCAATAACATTAACAAATTGAATGTGTTGTTGAAACAGGCCATGCACTGGATCACTTGAATCTGGGGTACATTGGCATTAAAAATATGCCCATAGCCACTGAGAGCCAATGCAAGGATTTGAAAGCTGGTGATATGCAAGTGGCAAGGAAGAAATCAAGGAGCTTTTTTTATAGATGTGTGGGTTCATTATAGCTTATGAAGCAAGTAGGGAAGATTTCCAAAGTATATTCAGTCTGTTAGCTTAGTTGGAGCATTGAAGTAATGGTTGCTTAAACCGTTTGAGAGAAACCTTGGCTTCACGGATGTGCAGCCATCTTGGTCCCCGGCCACACACACCCCCTGTTTTTAATGTTTAGGTTGAGGGTTTAGATGGCTTCCTGGGGGTCAATCACTTGGATACATTGTCGACTGGTACTGGAGTTGGGATCTGAACCATTTTCAAGCTTTGGTGTATTTGGAGTGACATAAGCATAATATTAGCATATAATGTTGAAGGGCAACTATATAGAATCTGAATCCTATTTAGACCATGTTGACTTGTTGTCAAAGCCCAATTAAATCAACACATGGCTTCCGACTGATTCAGTTTTTGCCTTCATAAAGTCCATCCTACTGTATAATAGTCAAACTGAGAAAGCTGAACTACAAATTGTCTTACTGTGGACCACAATACATTGATTGACAAAGACAATTTAGTGCTCTACTTGCCTTTAAACATTTTCCTAAAACTATTTATGTCCACTTCATCCAAGTCAGTTTCTTACTGTGACTTTCTTTCTTCGATCTCATCAGTTAAGATAAACTAATCATTTGAAATGTGGATGTAAGGCGAGCTATATTAATTCTTTATTTAATTAAACCAATTATGAATTCTACATCTTAGAGAATTTATAACACAAGATGGAAAATCTCCAGGTTAATAATCCTTTACGCCTGATATCTTTGCCTTTGCCATCTCCTGCATCTCCCACTTTTGGGAGATTCAATAGATACTCTTCCACTGGGGCATCATACTTATTCATCTAGACATATAACATTGCATGACTTTCCTAAATTATACATCTTGTACGTATATGTCTTCAGTGGCATTGTACCTAAATTTGGTAAGTATTCCAGAGAGACTTGTAGTTTAACAATTGTTTTACTACCAGTTTGCATCAGGCCTGGTTTAAACTTGAGCGGTTAGCACACCATTTGTTACTATTAATTATTTTTATTGTTTGAATAATCTTTATTCGGCAATTTTCACCATAAAAGAACACAATATATAAAACAATTCAATTCTGATAAAAGATTAAAAATACAGTAGGAACAGTGACACAACATTCATAATTTGCTGGCAATAAAATCGTCCTTAACTAATGGATTCCAATTGAAGTCTCAGCAAACGGCAACGTGTCCTCCACGCACTCCCTAGGAATTTAGCCACCCCACAAATCATACTAGCAGATGAAGAGTCTGTAGTAAGGACACGTAATGCCTGGCTATGGCACCTCAGTCCTAGTTCCCTACAGACGGGTTTCAGCCAGAACTTCCGTGCCCCTTTGTAGGCTGGGCAAGCGAAGAACAGGTGGGCCACCGTTTCCTTAGGGGCCGCACAACCCGGGCAGCCCTGTGAACTAGCAACTGTGTTCTTCCATTTACCCGTAAACTCATACACCGGGAGCGTCCCATATCGTAATTTTAGGTACAGTGCTCGGTCCAGTGGTTTAGTTATTAAATCTAAAAAAGGTTCCATTTTGCGCGTACACTTAATGGACAAAAATTGGTCAGTAAGAGAGCCCAATTTCCTAGACCGCATAACATTGTTCTGTACCCAGTCCCAGTATAGTTTTTTTATGACCTCTTTCGGTGGAGGTGATTGCAACTCCCATGCCTCTCTGAGACCCAAAGTAAAAACCAGTTCCTTCAGGTTATTTAACCATGCTATTTTTTTACAGGTGTCCAGTAAAAGTAGTTCATCTAGACCTTCTGCATACTTTGCCAGCTCTTCAGTTCTTCGTAATCGGGACCAAAATAACAACGGGCGGAGCCTCACCAAATCCTTTACTGATTTCCTGCCCAGATCTAATCTTAATGGGATCATAGGGGTGGAAGTGGGAAGGGCTACCACTTTCCTAAAAAAGTTGTTTTCCGCTGTCATCAAGTCAGAAATCCCTTCGAACCCCCACAACTCCGATCCATAAAGTGCTGCAGGTAGGATCTGACCCTCATAGATGGTCATAGCTGGGGAGACCGGTTTGCTGGTTGACTCACGTATCTCCTTCAGCGTCACCCCGGATACTCTTTGGTGGTTTAGTAGCATTTTGGACAAATGATCCTTCCAGGACATGTGGCTGTTAATTCGGACGCCAAGGTAATCAAAAGACTCAACCAGTTCAAGGGGGGCGTTGTTAAGCACAAAATTATTTTTGAATCTTTTCGAGGGTGCAAAGGCCATCAACTTGGTTTTCGATGTGTTGATAGTTAAGCCTCTGATGGTGCAGAAGGAGCTAAACCGATCCAGGAGTTTTTGCAAGCCCACCGGGGATTTAGAAATTAATAGGGTGTCGTCGGCGAAAAGAAGTGTGGGTATTCTCTCCCCCGCCAGGGATGGGGCATCCGACTCCACCCCCATTAGATGGTCCACCACTCCGTTTACGAATAGGGAGAAGAGAGTCGGAGCCATGACACATCCCTGACGCACTCCTCTCCGCACAGGGATCCTATCTGTAAGTTGACCCTGGGATCCCCATCTCACCCTTGCATAGTTCCCCTCGTGCAGCTTAACAATTAGGCTCAGAAGCCCACTGGGAATACCCATCTCTCTTAGAATTCCCCAGAGTTTTGTGCGAGGGACCAGGTCGAATGCGGTTTTAAGATCAATGAACGCCATATACAAACTACCCTTCATAATAACAACCGCCTTCCAATATATGGCGAACAGACGAAAGACCTGGTCCATCGTACCTACCCTCCTTCTGAACCCCGCTTGTAAGTGGGAGAGGATACTAGCCTCCTCTATCCAGTCGCCTACTCTTGAAATGATGACCCTGCCGACCACTTTCTGAATTATATCTATCAGACTAATGGGTCTGTAGTTTGCAGGGTCATCTCTAGCCCCCTTCTTGTACACCGTGACTACCTCGGCCCCTTTCCAAGAGTCTGGGACCTGGTGTCCCCTCATGATCAGATTCATGATAATCGCGATTAGTTTAGCCCAGGCCTCCGGATCCGCCAACAATAGATCCCCAGGGATCCCATCCTGCCCAGCGGCTTTTTTGGGGGTTAGATGTCTAATCGCCAAAACTACTTCACCCGTTGAAAACAGGAGATCGCTTTTATCCGCAGGAACCCCTTCACCCTGGCTATTCACCCCTGGGCTAGTTAGTTCTTCCGAGTCGCCGTAAAGAGATGAAAAATGTGTAAACCATTGCTGACAAGTTATATGATCAGCCAATGGTTGCGATCTTCTCTGCCTTGATCTGTTGACCAATTCCCAGAAGAGGTTTGGGTTCCTGCCACTCGCTGCATTAGCAAGATCCAACCAATGCTGTTCCTCCCACTCCCTCTTGGCCAATGACAATGCTTTCTGGTAATCCCTCCTGGCCGCTCTAACCAATGGCGGGTTCCCTGAAAGCAAAGCATCTGTCAATTTTTTCCTGTAGTTTTTACACTGGACATTATACCATACTTTACTAAGAGTAGAGGGTATTGCAGGAGCCCTATTAACTTTCCTCTTGGAGATGAAAAATTGACCAACTTGGTCTATTGTCATTTTATAGGCAGAGTCAAGGGTGGGGTATTGGGGAGTGTCGGTCCTGTTTTCACCAACCCATATATCTAAGGTAGAAGACAAGCCCTCAACCAGTGCTTTGATACTTCCTATATCACCCTCATTGAGCCTGGCCTTATCCCATTTCAGCCTACGATTATTATTAAAAGGGATAACTTCTTTAGTTGTTTTTGGGATGACCACCCCTCGCCTGTCCTCCCGTGCTCCCCAGTGAAACTTGCAACACAGGGGATTGTGGTCACTATCCTGGCTTGGGACGACCTCCATATCAATCAGGTCCGGCCAGGATCCAACATCTATCAGGATGTAGTCAATTCTGGACGGACCCGAAAGTCTATTGAAGGTCCATGCCCCTGAGCGGTCGGATATTGTCCTGCCGTTCAGGGCTCTTAATTTATGGTCCCTTGTCAGTGCGTTAATTTGTATAGCTCTGGACGACCATTTCCTAACAGGGGGCAGGGAAAGGGATGGAATAGACCATTTTGAATCCTCCTCTTCGATTCCTAAGGGATCGTCTCCGAGAAGGGGTTCAAATGTACAGTTAAAATCACCCCCCACCAGAATTTTAGCTGAGCAGGGGCATTCAGCTAAGGACAGGTCCAAGGATGTTAGGGTCAAGGAGGGGGAGTCACCCTGTGTCCCTCTTGCATAAACATTAAAAAGGTCGAGCCTAACAACATCCTCCCCTCCTTTCACCGAAAGGTGGAGTATATCATTGCACTCCAAGCTGTGTCTTGTAACCACCCAATTCAAATCTAGTTTTATCCATACTATCAGGCCGCCCGAAGGTCTGCCCCTTCCCTTGCTTACAGCGGGCACACAGTGGGTTGTATACCCCGATTTATGTAGCGGAACAAAACTCCATGTCTCCTGAAACAGGCAGACATCGAACTGCTCAATTTGTGTGTGCCACTCCGGGATATCTAAATTCCGCTTTAGCCCAGCAATATTCCAAGAAAGGAGGTTTATTACCCTCCTTCCTCCAGGCATGGAAGTATAACCCACCTTAGGCAACCTCTCCTTAACCACCCTGGTCGGAGGGCGCCCCCCCTCCTGAGTTAGTGTGGTGAGGGTTGCAGAGCAGCCAGTCGTGCTCATCACGGGCCCAGCTGGCCTGGAATCCTCTGTTGATACAAAGGTGGTCACCATACGGTCTACAGCTAGACTAACTTCTTTTTTACCAGTGCTATCCCAACGAGAGCAAGAGTCCACAGCCCCTAGAGGTTCATTATCATTTCCCCCTCCCCCTAGCCCCCACCTTCAATCGCATTCTTCCAGTCCAGACAGCTGGGAGAACCGATTGTAGGTATCCAGCGGGGTAAAGGGCATCAAGTGGTTCATGTTCATGTTAGGACCCTGGTTTAGCATGTGTCTATGGGGGACCATGGACCAGGAGGAGTGTAGGTCTGGCACCCTAGTCAGCTGATGGGCATACTGAAGTTGGTTATTGATATAGGGCGGAATAAGGGGTGGCCTATAACCTTGAGGTCTGTTTGTATGTTTAGAGTTAGTAACTTTTGACCTGGGATAAAAATATGTTAAGGCCCGTGGAATAACACAGGTTTCACCATTCCCAGGTGGCCAGTTTAGAATGTAATCGACTGCCCGGGGGTCTCTAAAATTGACCACAACTAGGTCTCCCTCGATATCTTTGGTTCTACTCCCCAGCCAATTGATCCGTCTAACATGAACTATGTCCCCGTCTATGTTAGGTGCTATCGGCCTATGCAACCTTAACCAATGGATAATTTTGTTTTTAAGGTCAGAGAATCCCTCCTTCTTGTTCTCTGATAATTGCGGGACACCCGTTAAGATCACCACATAGGGCACGGCTTCTGGGGGAATCTCTACTTGTGGGATCTTTTTATGAGTCATTCTGCTTTTACCCTCGTCTCCTTGTGCAGTTTGATTGTTACTCGATGGGGCCTTTGGGGGTGGTTTTGAGGGCCCTGCTCCCAACTCGGTAGCTGGTGTTTTAGGTTGTTTAGATGGCGGTATATTATGAGTTGGGGGCACAACTCCCCCCGAGGGCTGACCAGTTTGCTTAGCCAAAGCAGACGCGGGAGGAATGCTAGATTTACTTTGCGGTGTGGTCGGAGGGGGTATCAGCTGTACCGCCACACTTCCTTTATTTTTGGTATGAGCAGCCATACTAGTTATGGCGGCTTCCAATATAGTTAATCTAATTTCCACCTTTTTAATAGACTCATTAATAGGTAGAAGGAGAGATCTTAACAAAAATTCCAGGTTCGCTGATGTTGTGGCCGGAAGTGGAGGTGATATGATAGGAGGGGTAGCTCTACTGGGGTTATCAAGGACCTCGTCTTGCCTGGTTGCTAAAGCTGGACTAGGACCCGGTGTAGCAACTACCTGTGGGGTGTGCTCCTGCTCAACTACTGTGGGAGTCTCAGATGAGGTCTGGGTCTTAATCCCTTTACCAAACTCAACATGTAGTGCTTTTGCTTTACCTGTGACCACCCTATGTTTCCTTCTTTTTTTACTAGGGGGCGGACGATGGATCTGGGCGACGGGACAGATGTTAACTTTCTGCTTCTTAGATTTGGATTTATCGGTCACATGACTAACACTAGGGGTGGGTGAAACAATTATAATATTATCCTCGGGCAAACAAGGAGTGGCTACAAAGTCACGAAACAATAAGGGGATACCATCTTGACTTACATTATCCTCACTTAGGCCATTCGAGTCACCTTCCTGGTTCAGTTCGAGTAGACTATCAGTGAGGGGTCTGTGTTTCATATTCTCAACAGAGCGACGCCGCTCTGCCCTACGCTCCGCTAAGGTGAGATCCTTATCCCCCTCGCTCCTCTTGGGAAAGTAATTCTCCAGGGATCCATTACGTAATCTAGGTTTTTTCCCCGGGGTTTCTGTTTCGGTAGCCGTATCCATTATGTGGTACACTGTGACCTCCGCTATGCAAATGAAAAATGACCTGGCCCAGCCCGGCCTCCTTCGGCTCCTGACGGCCACAGACGGTCCCGCCCTTGTCCCGGGCTTCTCCCGGCGCGCTCCCGCGCAGCGGGTCTACTACTGACTCTTATTCACTGGTCGCTACACAGGCAGGTGGGCGTGGCCGGCAGGGAGAGCAGCCCAGCTGATGGTTATTGGGCGCGCAGGGACTCCTGGTCCACGGAGTCCCTGCCTGTGCTCGCAGCCCTGCCGGTCCTGGTACGCCTGCCTCTGGTAGCCCCTTACTGGAATAGACGAAGGCCAAAGACAACCCCCTCCTTGGTGAGCGCGCTGCGGGACCCGCGAAGCGGGTCCGGCGAGCTGCAGGCGCTGTGCTGGTTAATCCTCTTCAAACGAAGGCTCCCGCTGCAAAGGTCCGATATACTGTAATTGAATCCCACCAGGTTGGAGGCAGAGGGAGGCTTTATCCTTGGGTGACAGGCGGGCGTGGCCGGCAGGGAGAGCAGCCCAGCTGGTGGTTATTGGGCGCGCAGGGACTCCTGTTCCACGGAGTCCCTGCCTGTGCTCGCAGCCCTGCCGGTCCTGGTACGCCTGCCTCTGGTAGCCCCCTACTGGAATAGATGAAGGCCAAAGACAACCCCCTCCTTGGTGAGCGCGCTGCGGGACCCGCGAAGCGGGTCCGGCGAGCTGCAGGCGCTGTGCTGGTTAATCCTCTTCAAACGAAGGCTCCCGCTGCAAAGGTCCGATATACTGTAATTGAATCCCACCAGGTTGGAGGCAGAGGGAGGCTTTATCCTTGGGTGACAGGCGGGCGTGGCCGGCAGGGAGAGCAGCCCAGCTGATGGTTATTGGGCGCGCAGGGACTCCTGGTCCACGGAGTCCCTGCCTGTGCTCGCAGCCCTGCCGGTCCTGGTACGCCTGCCTCTGGTAGCCCCTTACTGGAATAGACGAAGGCCAAAGACAACCCCCTCCTTGGTGAGCGCGCTGCGGGACCCGCGAAGCGGGTCCGGCGAG
Organism: Lissotriton vulgaris; assembly: GCF_964263255.1. Classification (NCBI taxonomy): domain Eukaryota; kingdom Metazoa; phylum Chordata; class Amphibia; order Caudata; family Salamandridae; genus Lissotriton; species Lissotriton vulgaris. Next base: position 1,130,092,900 of record NC_141691.1, read on the forward strand.
CTGCAGGCGCTGTGCTGGTTAATCCTCTTCAAACGAAGGCTCCCGCTGCAAAGGTCCGATATACTGTAATTGAATCCCACCAGGTTGGAGGCAGAGGGAGGCTTTATCCTTGGGTGACAGGCGGGCGTGGCCGGCAGGGAGAGCAGCCCAGCTGATGGTTATTGGGCGCGCAGGGACTCCTGGTCCACGGAGTCCCTGCCTGTGCTCGCAGCCCTGCCGGTCCTGGTACGCCTGCCTCTGGTAGCCCCTTACTTGAATAGACGAAGGCCAAAGACAACCCCCTCCTTGGTGAGCGCGCTGCGGGACCCGCGAAGCGGGTCCGGCGAGCTGCAGGCGCTGTGCTGGTTAATCCTCTTCAAACGAAGGCTCCCGCTGCAAAGGTCCGATATACTGTAATTGAATCCCACTAGGTTGGAGGCAGAGGGAGGCTTTATCCTTGGGTGACAGGCGGGCGTGGCCGGCAGGGAGAGCAGCCCAGCTGATGGTTATTGGGCGCGCAGGGACTCCTGGTCCACGGAGTCCCTGCCTGTGCTCGCAGCCCTGCCGGTCCTGGTACGCCTGCCTCTGGTAGCCCCTTACTGGAATAGACGAAGGCCAAAGACAACCCCCTCCTTGGTGAGCGCGCTGCGGGACCCGCGAAGCGGGTCCGGCGAGCTGCAGGCGCTGTGCTGGTTAATCCTCTTCAAACGAAGGCTCCCGCTGCAAAGGTCCGATATACTGTAATTGAATCCTATTAATTACAAAGTGTGTTCCCCTTGTGAAAACCAACAGGAAGTGAGGAGGTATATGTAAAGTGTGTGGGTGGGACAAGGCTCATGTGGAAGAGTAACACATCTTTAGTGCCTTGTGTACCTGCTTTTTTTAAAAGCAGTTATGTTTTTATTTTATAAGGTAATCTCACCCAGTGGCTTTCTTACCACATATATTTATTTTAACAGTTTTGGGAAATGGAGAAGGCTTGCTTGAGGTACAGGCTAGCCACAAAACCTGATGGCCCTGGATTTAAGAGACCAGTCAGGTTTAACCTTACGGTACTATGCGCCTCAGCCAAATTACATGTTATTGGTTACTGAAATACTGATGACAAGTTCTCAGGTATATTTGTAGTAAAACAGAGATGTGTAGTGTACATATGGTCACACAGCTATAAAAGAAGCAGTCAAACAGAAAGCGTTGTGGTTCAGTAAATCTGAAATTAATACAGTATCAATCCGTTAAAGAGGGAATTATCCATCTTGCGACATAATTTAAAATTCTAATATATGTTCAAACGTGTTTTGGAGGAGAATGGGTCTTGGACTGAAAAATAGATGTCTATTTGCCATAGAAATAAGTTAAATAATTGTCAGATGGATAACAAAATCATGAGTTATGTATTCTCATTCACAGTATGTTTCTAATATGCAGCAGAGTCAAGCACATTGGCACCCTCATTCTCCCGTAAATGCAAGGTAAGCATTTGTACTTAAGACAATACAGAGCATATTATAAAAGTTTAGTTTCTACCAGAGAAAAATCCACATAAATGTATTTATGGATGTGTTGTGTAACTGTAGTCAAGTCTGTATTTGTTCAGCTTTCATATACCTTTAGTGTACTGGCTTTGTTTCAATGTTTTACTGGTATGACTAAGAATGGCTGTCACAATGAGATCCTTTAATTGTTTGTTTAAGTGAAACTTTGCTCTACAGAACTTGTGTATTGTTGCGTTGGGGATAGTTAGCACTACAAACCAGGCAATATTTAACCAAGAGGAACAATTGGATGTTTGTACGTCCATTAAAAAACTGTAAGGCGATGGGTTCTGCCCATCAAATCCACCTGTAATTTTCACTTTTGATCACCTGAATGTGTACCTTTTAAATATGGGTGAGCCTCGCAAATGGTGACTCACTCATGGTAAGCTTGCAGTAAATAGACTGCGTGAGTTTACCTCCAATGTTTGCCTTGTAAGATAAGGCCACTATGATACAGCAAGGGTATGGGGAACTTGGCTAGTTGTAAATCAACAGGTGTACCAAGTATAAGGCAGGTGTCCTAGGTGGTAGGCGACAGCGTGTGTCTACAGGGTCACTTGTCTAGTTCTAAAGAAGAGATCGCTAGTGCCCATAGGTGGCCTCCATATAAGCTGCTGGGAGGCCAAGCAGTTGCCTAAAGGCAGTGGGGTGGACTTGACCCAAGTCCATAGACTCTTCTATGTAACCCTAAGGGATATAGCGAATGCCTGGGGAAGTTAGGGCTGGAGGATACCAGAAGAGTGAGTTTGAGACTTCCTAAGGTAGGGTGCATAGGACCTGTTCTCGCAGCGGGGAACACCGTTGTCCCAAAAGGGTGGTGGCAGGTAAAGACCCCAGCCTTAGTGCTAGGGGTGAGGGTCAAAGGCATCTTCATCTCCAGGATCTTGAGACCCGAATTGAGAGTGTGTCGGGGTTGAGTAATCCCCAGAGGAAGACTATTCAGTGGCTTAGGAGATAGGGTTTAGACCGGTCTTATATGAAGGCATTCACGCTGAGGAATTGGACTCTTGCCAAAGAGAGTGTGGTGAATGTAGAGTTGCATGACCCATGGCAAAGGTAAGTCTAGTTATACTTAGCCTATGTAGGTGCTCATTCTCCTAGATGCATTCATCCTAGAACCAGAGGGGTTCTTAGCACACTCTGGTTCCCTTTAGGGAGAGTAGTCTTCATGACTGGGTATGGTAAGGGGTCTTGGTGGCTAACAGCCAGCGTAAGGTATCTAGGATAGCGTACAGCTTGCGAAAAGGATGTCTGGTCAGAACCCCTTGTCTCTTTTTATTGCTGATTAGGCGCTGATTAGGTGAAGAATACCCATGTGTAGTGGCTAATTCTTCCCCGTAAGAATAAGTTGGCGACGACGTGTAATGCAATGGGTTCTGTCCATCAAAGATATCCTGATTTTTAGCTTTTTCATCAACTCGTTTTGACTATTTTACTGTCAGTGAGCCTCATAACTGGCGATTCACCCCTGGTAATCTCATGGTATATGGGACGCACCTGCTTACTGCTAGCGTCCACCTTTTAAGATAAGGCTACCTACTCTGATGCAGCAAGGGAAAGGGGCTCTTGGGTGGGTACACATGACCATGTGTGAGGGCTGCCCATGAGAGATTCCTTTTGTGTGCAGCTCTGTAACTGCACACAGGTAGCCTGGCACAGAGAAAACGCTGTAGGATTGGATATTGGCCTCATAATGTTAGTGTACACTCATGGGGAAAATCAATGTGATTTACTGTCTTGTCTGCAATAACACTCTATTATACAACTATAGAAAAGACTTCCTTAGAGTGCAGCTTCGCTTCCTTTTGACCAACAGGAACAAGTGGCATATCAAAGTGGGGTGAACTCTGTATGCCAAACCCAAATATTAGAGTTCCATGAAGATATCTGTACAGCTTACGGGTCACCAAGATTGTCATATTTCTCTGGTTGACCTCAGGTGCGGAGTCCAGGCCTTTTGTGACCCTCATGTTTCAAGTTAGTTACATTTCTCTCCAGCAGCAGGAACAAATGCCTCTCCACATAATGGGAGTATTTAAATGTGCTTCACTCAGCTCCTGAGGAAGGATCTGCATCCATCAATCAGCTGTCACACTATACGAGGGATGGGCCAGCCGAAGGCCACAGATCAAAGGAGGGAGCCCAGACCTCTGGAGCCAACACAGGAGGAGGCACCCTTTAAACATTTGGTGGGAAAAGCCCTTGCAGTGATGTCAGCGAGGGGGGGAGCTGAGGCTCCGAGATCAGATATAACTAGTGACTCCTGGGTGATGACATTTTTAAATGTCCCAGCAGGCTGTACAGGATGGTTGGGGCTGGGGTGGAGAGGTGATGTGATGTGGCGCCCAGGATAGGCCAGAGGTGTTTCGATTCTTCCACCTTCTGCCCCCACTTAAAAGGTATTGTGCAATGGGGAGAGCTCTCTTGGTTGTGACTTCCTGCTTGACACTCGGACTAGAGGCGGCAGCCATGGACAGCTGGAAGGAGTAACGCCTTGATGCACATCTGTGATAAGGACTCTGCCTGCAGTTGACTCCAGGACCAGTGGGTCTATTCTTAGGGCCAGTGAAGCTGTTCCCCTTACAGCCCGTGAGGACTAGTTGGAGAAAGACTGGGCTTCTGCGCCAAGGAGGATAGAAGCTGAAGAAGATATTCAGACCAGCTCCCTGACAATGTTTCCACTTTAGAGGGCAGGAAGCCTGAGGAAAGGGATCTAGGTTGATATAGCCTGTCATAAAGTGAAAAACGAGCTCAGGAGCTCCCAACTCGGCCCAGTGGGGCCCAATTTAAGGCATTTGGAAGATTAGCGACCTTTGACAGAGTGGAGTGCATGAGGCTCAGCTGCCACATCAGAGTATTACCCCGGGCGGGGTGGGGGGGGGGGGACAGGGCTTGGTGCATGATAGCACTTTTTAAAATTCTGCAGGGAGTTGGCGTGCATGGGTCCCCTTGGCCTGACTATCCCTATGGCCCAGGGACCCAATCCCCCAGGGTCACTTATTAAAGAGAGGGCCGGAACCTCATCTCGCCCCCACATGCCAGAGTTGAAGGGGAGCACTGTCACGCATCCTCTAGTAACAAAGGGCTTGCCCCACTCCCTGTGCCAGTGTCTGGGGTGGAGTGGACAGCCACCACACCAATGAAGGGAAGCAGAAACGGGCAGGGAAGGAGGTGCTGCTGGCTTCTTCGGCTGTACGTGGCGGTACGGGCTACACAGGATCTGGTGGGGCAACCACGGGTGGGCTCCCTGTGCTGCCCCAAACTAGGGCAACAAAAAGCAGTGCAGTGCAAGGCTGCCCAACAACAGAAACAAAAGCAAGGAAAGGCAGTCGCTCTTTCAGGAGAGCCGCTCTTCAAATATAAGTGCTTCCGTAGGAGTGCCCCATAATGACCTGCAGGGTTTGAAACTGCCAAATACTTTTCTGCTGTTTGTGGCGCCCCAAGGACAGTGGTGCCACCACCGATAACCCCAAAAAGAGTGCAGAGGAATTGCAGTGGTGTCACAACTCACCCCACCCATGGCCCTTGGAGCTTTTTCAAGAAAGTACTGACCCTAAGTTTACAGGTTCCCCAAAAGAAAGACCAATTCAGGAATTTCTTCAAGTTTTCAAACTCTCCCCAGGCTGAAGAATGTGCTGTATAGCTGGGAGGGCAGCACCCTATAGGGCTAAGTCTATGGTTAAAACTATTGTAGCCCAAAGGATTTTAAAAAAGGTCTATGTTGTCCAGTGTCCTCATAATCAGAATGTGATGCACTCTGGGGGCTTTTATTATGATTGTGGAATCATAATTTGAAAGTATATAAAAATCACATGACACGTGATTTTTTTTTTTAAATGAGTTATTGATTTTTCCCCCCAAATATAGACAACTTTTTTGTTGCAGTACAGTGATCTGATCATCAGTGGTACTCCTAACGCACAATTCCAGTGCTACAACATACAAAATAGAGGATCCTCTGGGTATGTCACAATCTATTAGCAACAGGCCATATTGACAATATCAATGGCCCTCCTTGGGTCAATGATATTGTCAATATGGCCTGTTGCCCCGGCAGGGGGTAGCAGGCCATGAATACAAGAAGTAATGAACCATAAACAATTAAACATTGCAAGATCTCATTACTTCCTAATCAGCCATCCATAATGTGTGGGCATTCCCGTCATCACCCCACCATGCCAGAAGAAAATGCTTTATCGATAAAATGTTCACAGGTATTAGATCGCAAAAGTGCACATGCTTATTAACATTAATAAGTGGATTTCCACGTGGTTATTACTGAATATTGCATTTACTCATAAAATGAGGAAGTTTTGACATGTAGGTTGTTGATCTACAACCTTTGATCAAGACACTATTTTTCCAGATTTGTTTATACAACCCTTTAGGGGATAACAGGTGATTATGCAATGACAAATATGGTATCCTCTTTTTGCCTAATTTAGATACGTAAATTGCCCTGTAGTATTGTGCAGTGAGTTTATATTAAATATACTTTTTATTTTCCAAAGATAAACAGCCTGAACAATTATTTATTGACTTTTATTACTGAGTGTCAACAAATGGTGATTACTAGCCCGCTATTGACACAAATGGTATCTAGGGGTCAAGTGATGATGTAGCTCAACTGTGGACACCGACCTCAACACAATACAAAAGAGCAGTGGAAACCCAAAAATGCTACTAAGTGTGACATATATTCTCTGAGCTAAGACTCAAGGGCATGGGTGAATATTCCCATCAGTAGCCCAGGAGACAAAGGAACACAACCTACAGATATTCACAAGGCTGTGTATAAACCTTAGCAAAATGTGTTATCAAGAAGGGTGGTATTTGAAAGGTTTTAAAGATATGTGTGGCCACTGAATAAGCAGTAGTTATCATCGGGTCCTGAAGAAAGCATTGGTACTTTTCCACTTGAATGCTGAAACATGTCGACCATTATTGCTCACAGATATTTTGTTAAATCTGTTTTTTCACTTTATTTTTAGATTTGGAAAATTGAGAGATGATAATAAATTCTAATATCTACTCAGTTTATCCAATTGTATCCCTTTTCTCACTGATTACTTTTTACTCACATTTTTGCACTGCTTATTCAGTGGCCACACATATATTTAAAACCTTTCAAATACCACCCTTCTTGATAACACATTTTGCTAAGGTTTATACACAGCCTTGTGAATATCTGTAGGTTGTGTTCCTTTGTCTCCTGGGCAAGGAGAACCCACATGATGTTAAAAAGGGCGGTACAGAGCGGCTACTGATGGGAATATTCATCCATGCCCTTGAGTCTTAGCTCAGAGAATATATGTCACACTTAGTAGCATTTTTGGGTTTCCGCTGCTCTTTTGTATTGTGTTGAGGTCGGTGTCCACAGTTGAGCTACATCATCACTTGACCCCTAGATACCAATTGAGTTAATAGTATTGTAGATTGGGGTACGTATCTAGGTTGGGTCGTTAAACTTGCCCTAGGACCCACCTTTTAAGCGGTTAGTTTTGTGATTACTAGCCCACACCACCTCCCATGAGTACGTCTTAGGCCGCTCTGCTCCGCTACCCTGGGAATCAAGCGCTACAATGGGGTGTTTGGTTCCCAGTGGAGGACGAGTGTAGAACCATTACTTGTGCAGCCCACACATGTAATGGTCCGTCTCCATACAAATACAAAAGGCAAACAAATCCACCATGATAAAGAAGCAAAGGCCAATTTTTAACTTGACAAGTCTGTCAATTTTCTAAGTAAAACAAATCGAGATACATCACGTATGTTTTACACTTGTATTCATTAGGCATGATCAACTTTAGATCAATGTTGATTCCCTAAACCATCGAGAGAAATGTACCTACTCAAGAAGGCATTTGAACTTGAACTGAGATCACAAACTATAATTAAGGAGAGATTCTGAGCTTACAACATATGTTTTTAAGTGAACACTTTAAAAATTATTTGGGGTAGTTATTAGTGGAAGCTAAGATTAGTCAATTTTGATTTCTTATAAAAATCAGTATTTCTCTCCTATATTCATGAAACAACAAATTGTCCCCTACAATCACGAATAGATATTGTCGCACATTTAACAGGGATTAGCAACCTCACACTTTGCATTTCAAAATGTATTCCTTATGGGTTTGATTATTTTATTGAAGGGTAAAATGTATATACATATCCATAAACTTAGTGCAACGTGTATTACAAAAAAAATCGGGTATGCTGAGGGTTTATCCTGATTGACATACAATTCCCTCTCATTACATGTCACGGAAAGCAAGAGATGAAAGACAAATACTCTCTGTAAAAACATACGCCGGTCACCTGTTTGTAATTCGACCATTAATTTTCATGCGGTGGTTGTTTTTAATTTGTGTAGTTGAGTTACCACTTTATATTCTCAACCTCGTCTTATGCATCAAGTTGAACACCAGGTGTGAGAAAACCTCATACTATGATAGAAAAGATGGACAACAAACAATATCCATTAGCCTTGCTTGTAATTGAGAAAATGTAAGATGGAGGAAAAATGGGATTGGTAGACATGGCTTCAGTCAAAGACATGTATAAATCTCGAGGGAAGTGCAGCAATGGGCACACAGTTAATTCTGTACAGTTCTTATTCCTAAGAAAATGCAGCTTTGTGATAAATTGTTTGTTTTTAAACTTCGTGGTATATAAACCCTATATTACCCCCATATCAAGCAAGATGTTTGCATGTTTGTTGCGTTGCTTGGCTCACGGACCTGGGACTTTAGCAAAAAGAAGTCTTGGACATCATAAGCTTTCATAACCTCTTTTGAGATGAAAAAGGCATACCTATATGAACCTTCGGTTTTCTTTTCTTTTCGTGTGACAATTAATATGTTGTTGCACTGTTTCAATATATAAAGCAGGTCTTTTCTCAATAAGTCACATCTGACATTTCCGTGTACGGAAAAGTTGAGAATTCCATGTCCTGATCATTTGACCTCAGGGAGGTGGCCTCTATTGGTATAAACCATTTGTATGAGCATTTCTCCTTACCCCAAAACTGTTCTCAACACTATTGGTGGGTTGAACTCGTGGAGTTTCACTCCACGGAGTTACCTAAAAACTCAATTTGTCACCCACCCCTACGAGTCACGACCCTTTTTTGACACAAATATTTGTGTCCATACTTCATTTCGCTAGTAAAGCAAGTTGCTTTCTACAGAATGTTGTAATTACATATAATGTGGTAATGCATTTCAGTTTGCTATGTGAAAGTTGGTATGTAAACCGTTCCATTGGATTATCTGATTATGTGGCATTTTCTGAAAAATTATGGGTGTGGTGGTATTACCACATTATCCACAAACGGCTCCTAGTTTAAGATAAAAGGATCAAAAGTTACAGAAAGACTCCTTCCAGGTGCTGAGCAGTCAGACCATTTGCACAGTTTTCTTGTTGTTTGTTTTTGTTTATTTATTTTTTGTATTTGCATCCATACAATACAGTTCATACAGCATTTCTGCAATAGGCAAATATATAGCATCAAAACTAAAAATAACAAGAAGAAAACGAGAAACTTCACAGTCTTGGCATTACATGTTGCGGACAGTACATATTCATGAGGATAAGTTACATTTTCCATCATCGGATAAAGCTGGTGATACAAAAGGTGAAGGACTGGGTTCTTTAAGACCCAGCGGTGCCAGGGCACAACACCTGAAACCTTCGTGGGTAACCTGCTCCGGCGTACGAATGACAGAGACACGGGACACTTCCTTCGGCGTCAAAGATTCAAGGTTTATTTGCTGCAGGGAAAACAGATATCACAGGAAGTACATCGAGTGTAGTTCGGGGAGACTGCTTCCAATTGGTTCTGTGGATCGCTCCTTTTATACAGTTTTTACCCATAGGACAACATGCCACACAAAAGTTTACAACTCGGTTCCCACCATTATCCCCCAGAGGGGTCGCTTTGGTCACTTTGATACACATGAGGTCCGGAACATAAGTGCGGAAACATTTGCTGATTCCCAACTGTAAAAACCCATCTTCCCAACATTAGTGCATTCCAATCGGCAGTAAAACAGATCGAAACAGGAACAAGGACAGGTGCAGAGGAAGACGGAAACAGTGGGGAGATCAGAAAGGCTGTAAAAGGGGAGGTATCGGGAAACACGAGATACAGGCATCAAAGGGACGTGCCTAATGAGATGCACGGCTGAGACAATAAGTCCGTGCGGCAAGATGAGCCTCGAGCGGCGCCTATCTGCCTTACAGCATCATCCCCCTCGTCATAAAGATACTTTCAAAAGAACATGTGTCTTCCGCAAATATCTTGGGAGTCCCAGGGTCGCGAAGCGGACATCGTCCGTTCGCTGGCTACTTTGAGGGCAAGAGACAAAATGGATGCCGTATCTAAGATGGAACCCGTGGGTACAGATGAAAAACCCACATAACAAACGAACGGTTTAAGTTAGCACAGCGAAACTGCGCACACTTACTAAACTCGTCATTTGCGGTTCTTAGATACTAGACTCGACCATATTCGTGCGAGTCGATAACACCACTTACAATTGTCACGGAACCTCAGACGCTCCTTTTGCCCTCATGTAGGCAAGCACTAGTCGGAATCATATTCGATATTCATCAGACCATCGAGATGTTGCCGTAGCATAGCTCTGTCCCACCGAGTCCCCTTGGTAACAGGTGGCTGTCTCATACACGTTGTAGCACAAAGGCCACATAAGGCAGGACCACACTGCACACAAAGGCAGCACGTGAACAGGAACACTACAACGACTCCGATAATCATCAGAATCTTCCAACCCCAAGTCGACATCAGGCCCCAAAACCATCCAAGTAGCGTCCAATCCCCTACATCCACGTGTATGGATTCGGAGATCTTATGCAACCTCGAGATGGCTTGGTAGACAGTTGGAGCGTTATCTGGAATGAAAATGCAGCAGCTCGAATGGATCACCTTACATACCCCACCTCGATCTGCTAAGATGACATCTAAAACCATACGGTTTTGTAACGTCATAAGTCTATCCGCCTGAAGTTCTGTGGTGATATTACCAAGGGCACTGGCTGTAATATTAGCTGTTGATTCTACCACTCGAGTCAACTGTCTCAGGTTCCTACTATTGACCATAGGTCCCCAAAACGGGAGGAAACCCTTGAAAAAGTCTCCTGCCTCTTGACCGGCAGTATCCTCTTCGCTAATTACGCCTCGCACAACTCTAGTCTTATGATAATCGGCATCTACAGTGAACGTCGGAGGCAACAAATTTGCAATGAAGCATGAGCCCATGAAGTCAGCGGGCAGCCATGCGTATGCACGATCATAACAGATAAAGTATGTACCCTTGGCAGCCAGAAACACAGGGGACGAGACCATCGGCAGTATGTAATTTTCAGTGCAAGCACTTGCTCCAAGTCGGGCTTGCGATCTTCGGCCACGACTCATAAGACAAAAATTACCAGTGTGGGGTACAACCCATATCGGCGGCGAGCTTTTAAGCTGCTTTTCGCTAGTGAACGCACTATATTCACCTCTACTTAGGACCCTATAAGCTTGTATCTCTTCTTCAGGAATAAGCGAGGGATCATAGATATCACTATCTAAATCCTCTATTGCTATCGACAAAGGTTTTTGATACGAGGTAGGACCAGAGTAGGGAGAACGTGGTTCTCGAATGGGGTGGAAACCCAGTGCGCTTCGAAACATTGTCTGAAATGCTCGAGCAGACCCTTGGGAACTATACGGTAACACCAGATATGGAATTCCCTTATCAGTAGTATGTGGCATCAACCCACACACCCAACAATTAGTAGTGTTAACCACTAATTGATGCTGATGAAGGAGCTGAATAAAGGAATTGTTGCGGAATTCTACACGTCTAGCCTGTTCGTGTTCCGGTAACATATGGAAGGAATGAGGAGAAACAGTGGAGGTAAGGTTAGGGTCAGGAGTAGAAGGCAAGAAGTAGGACATCGTGTAATACACCCCACCCGCCAATAATGCAGAAGCAGTCAAAAACAATACAAGCAGTTGGAATATGAAACAGTTGGTACGACTGAGTTGCTGCAGCTTGAATCTATGAGCCTGAGCTCCTTCCAAATCATTCAGCTTCGAGAATGCCATTCCCTACGACCGTCCGCAACGTTTCTTGACGCACTTCGTTCTGTGTAGCAAAGTCAATCCCTAGGAGTTCCCAGGAACCGACGGCCTTTAACCTAGCGTCAAGACCTACTATCCAGAAGGAAGTACGCGCGCGGCCCTACGGCCTTCAATGCACAGTATATATGTATGCAAAAACAATGTCTCTCAGCTGTGAAAGAAAAAATGTGAGGAATGAAACTCAATATATATGTACAAAATAATTACAATGGTACGAATGTTCAAAACTGATCACGGAAAACGGGATAATGCAGTTGTCAATACAACAAAGCAGGATCTTTTATTAGTCTTTAGTGCTAGATCGCAGAAAGTATCGAGTTTTCCCAGGACGTGTCTGTTCGTCAAACAAAGGATCCGTTGAAGAGACAGCGTCCTGCTGATCAGTTGAGTGTTCTGGTCTTGAGTCTTTTGCTGACAATTGTTCAACAGTGTCTCTCTGCTGCACTGAGGATTCTCCGACAGGCTGTGCGTCGCTAAAAGGTACAAACGCCGGCACTACTTCGGTTTCAGTTGATGCAATGCCTTTCCTCACCCACGAGTCTGCTGGCAACGGGATGGGGACTTTCTTGGTGTGAGTGGCGTGCACCCAATTCTTCCGTCCCTCAAGACGAACAGCAGTCCTCGTGGCAAGGAGAACCTGATAGGGTCCAGTAAACCTCGGGTCCAGGTTATTCTTGCGTGAAAAATTTCTCGTCACCACCCAATCTCCGGGCTGGAGCTGGTGGCCTGGACCCTCCGTCTGCGTCGGCAATGCTTCGTGAACCTGTTGGTGAATTAACCTCAGTTTAGCAGTCAAGTCATGAAGATAATCGATCAACATTGGGTACTCAAGATCACAGAACATTCCTGGCCTAGGAACCCCCCACACATTCGCAGGACGACCGAACACTATTTCATAGGGACTAAGCCCTACTCGGGAGTGTACAGTCGCCCTAGTTGACAGTAATGCTAAAGGTAAAGCATCAGGCCACGAAAGACCAGTTGTAGCCTGAATCTTCGCTAGCTTTAGTTTAAGGGTACCATTATACCCTTCAACCAAACCAGCTGACTGGGGATGATTGGCGCTGTGGAATTTCTGATTAATTCCAAGGCCCTTACACACACTCTTCATCACACTACCCACAAACTCACTTCCGTTATCTGACCACACGACTCTAGGCATTCCATACCGAGGAAAATATTCCTTCAGCAGGATTTTCGCAGTAGACAAAGCAGTATTGTCTCTAAGAGGATAAGCCTCAATCCATCGGGAGAATGCGCAAACCACGACTAAAACGTATTTCAGGTTATTGCATCGCTCCATATGGATGAAGTCCAATTGAATCACCTCAAAGGGGCATGAAGGGGGAGCAAAACTGCCAGGAGGAGTTGGGGTTCCTTTTCCAGGATTGTACATCATACACACCATACAATTCTTCACCAGACGTTCAGCACATTTCGTGATACCATCATTCTTCCACACAGGAGACAATAGTTTACAGATACCTTTCGCGCTAATATGTGCTAACCCATGCGCCATTGTCACAACGGCCAGCACACACGCATCCGGTAACATCCATCTTTTCTGATCGGACAAATCAATCCAACAACCATTCGCATCCAACTTTCCCGCACTTTCTTTCCACTTCATCTTTTCAGTCTCGGTGGCCCCATTCTAAATTGCTTTCACACTCTCGATAGTGTCCTCACACATACTCGATTCTGTAGGCCACCTAACCGAACTCGTCACATACATTCGAGTGCTAAGGTTCCGGGCAGTCTCCTTAGCAGTCTCGTCCGCAAACGCATTACCACGACCAACATCATCCGTCACCTTACGATGCGCACTACATTTAACAATTGCAACTTGCTTAGGCAACATCAATGCATCCAAAAGATCATTCACAAGCTGGCCATGCTGAATCTTCGTACCATGCGACGTCAAGAAACCTCTCTCTCTCCACAATCGTCCAAAACTATGTGCGACGCCAAATGCGTATTGGCTGTCGGTAAACACATTCACACGTTTCCCTTTCGCTAACACACACGCTCTAGTAAGAGCAATCAGCTCTGCAGCCTGGGCAGAATTCTGATTTAACCTTGCAGTCTCAACAACAGTATTCAACGTTACAACAGCATAAGCAGTAGTCACATCGCCATTCGGCAACTTAAAACATGACCCATCCACATACAGTGTACCATCCGGATCTTCCAATGGGGTGTTTTTAAGATCCACTCGACCTTTTGTTTCCTCCTCTGTCCTCAAGTAGCAATCATGTTCTGCTACTTCATCTGACTCTGTGCTAATAGGTAACAAAGTTGCCGGGTTCAGAACATTACAACGTTTGATCTGAATGTGGCTTGCCAACAGCGTCAACTCGTAACCAGACAACCTCGCACTCGTCAAGTGCTGAGTTTTCGTCCGATTCAAAAGAGTATCGACTGCATGCGGAACCATCACCGTAAGCATATTATCCATGACCAATCCTGCTGATTGTCGGATAGAGACCGCGGCTGCCGCTGTTGCTCTCAAACAACTCGGCAATGCTCTAGCTACCGGGTCCAAGGTCGAGGAAAAATATGCACATGGACGTTGCTTACCACCAAAAGGTTGCGTTAAGACACTCAAAGCACAACCCTCCCTCTCGTGAACATATAATGTAAACGGCTTGCTGTAGTCGGGAGTACCCAACACAGGAGCCGAACACAATGAATCACGCAGTTCAGAAAAACTTTTCTGACATTCTTCCGTCCATGGTAAAGGAGTCGAAACATCCTTGCACGTAAGAGCCACTAATGGTTTCGCCAGCAATGAAAAATTAGGAATCCATTGCCTGCAGTACGACGTGATACCTAAAAAGGCACGCACATCTCTTTGGGTTGTTGGCACAGCCATTCGCGCAATTGCTGCAATTCTCTCTGGGGTCAACCTCCTTCCCTCCTTTGACAATAAGTGACCCAGATAGGTTACTTCTTGACAACAATATTGGAGTTTGGTAGGTGACACCTTGTGATTCAACTCACAGAGATGCTGCAGCAATGACACCGTAGCAATTTTGCAAATGTCCTGAGTATCAGCAGCTACCAATAAGTCGTCGACGTATTGGATTAAAGCAGCACCAGCCGGCAACCTAAACGCATCCAGTTGACCCTTCAAGGCTTGACTGTAAATCGATGGACTTTCACAGTAGCCCTGAGGAGCGCGTTTAAACCGGAAGCTGCGTCCACCAAGAGAGAAACCGAAAAGGTCTCTGCTCTCCTCTGCAATCGGGATGCTGAAAAACGCATTTTTCAAGTCAATCACCGAAAACCACGATGCAGAAGCTGGAATCAGAGTCAGTAGCGCCGTGATGTCAGGCACAACAGGGAATTGAGGAACCACAATTTTATTCACCTCCCGTAAATCGATAACAAAGCGATAAACAGGCGGTTTCGAAGGATCAGTACGTTTTAGAATGGGCAGTACAGGGCTGTTGCACACGTTTCCCCGAGTCTCCTCAATAACATCCTTCTCGATCAAATCATAAATGATCGCTAACAGTGCTCGTTCACCATCAAGGGAGATACGATATTGGGGAATACGTGGGAGTCGCACATTAGATTTCAACTGTACAACATAAGGGGAGATATCAAGTAGGCCCACATCATTTGGACCCGTTGCCCACAAAGACGCAGGAAGAGAACTCAATTCCGGTGGGAGCTTATCGAGGGACAAGTACATGGGAGAGACAACCCTCTCTCCTAACGTAAGCTTTACACCCGCAGGAGAACAATACAAAGTCGCATACAAACGTTTAAGCAAATCCAGGCCCAAAAGATTTTCACCACAACCCGTAGTCAAAATCAACGGAGCTTCTAGCTCACGTGGCCCAATTTTAAGGGGCAAAGGGCGCGAAACTGGATTGCTAACAGGGGCGCCAGAGAATCCAACGGAAACATTTGTTAAGCCAGACAAAGGTGCGCCAGGGAGTTTCGAATGCTTAATGGAACTTTTCGCTGCACCAGTGTCCAACAGAAAAGGCTCAACGACGCCCGATGTAGCAACTGCGACGTAAGGCCCTCTCTGATCAACCGGAACTGATACCACTCCCTCTCCTTGTCTTTGGCTGTCCTAGTAAGTACTGTCGTCAGTTCCCTGATCGACGTAATAATCGTCTACATTGTACTGCGCAGATCGTCCTTGCGACGAACTACGTTGATCAAAACAATTATCGGAATTTGATGAGTTATCTGAGCGATCGTTCTGAGCACCACGACCTCTACCACGTGGAGCCTGCTGTGAACCACCACGACCTCCTCTAGATGAGTTACCACTATTACGTTCATTTAAAACGGGACAATTGAATTTAATGTGCCCCTCCTGTCTACAATAAGCACATTGATTATACCCTAACGAGGATCTTTGGGAAGAAGAGTCATTACGAGTTTGTGATCTATTAGATTGCGGCTGTGATCTATTTTGTTGCAAACTATTCTGATTTGAACGTGGGGGATACGCTTGCTGAAGTAGCACTTTAGTTTTTAGCTCTTTAGTCTTTTTATCAGCACGGTCGCTTTCTTCTTTCTCTCTGTTCTCATAATATTGTGCCGTAGCCAATATCTGAGCTGAAGTAGAAACGGCCCATGCACTTTCTGAATTCCTCAATTTATTGCTCAAATCGGGCAGTAAGTTTGAGACAAATTTATCCACGAACAACCTTTGACCACCCTCAGTGCTCATATCCTGGCCACTATGGTCGATGAATGCCTCCTCAAACCTCGTAAAGAAGTCGGAAACACTCTCGTCCTTCTTTTGCTTACAAGCCGACAATTTATCCCAATTCACCTTCATAGCTGGCATAAGAGTTTTCATTAGCGTTATAATTCTTTGAGGAAGGTCAATAATCAACTGGTCGGGTTTAGTAGCAGCCGCTTGTCCAGCATCTGCCGCTACAATAGCAGCCCAAGCACCACCTAATTCATTTGGATGGTTTTCATGGCGAATTTTAGCCCATACCGGTTGTGGTACGACATTGCCGAACAACATATCGATATCGGCAAGATTCATTACCGTAGCATCTACGAGCTGCGATAATTCCTTATAATACCCTGTAGGATTTTTGCGTGGATCAGGCAAAGATTGCTTCACCTGTAACACTTCCGAGCGTTTCCATGGGAGATGTATCCATACTTTCTGGAAATGCGCCAATACCGGGGGTTGAGCATTAGGATCAGCTGGTATCCAAACCGGTGGAACTTCACGCATAGGGAATTGACCAGACTCGTCTGGCAGTCTTTCGACATCCTCAACAAACAAGGCTTGAGGTATAGGAGTGGGACGAAAAGATAGCAACCGTTCAACAGCACGTCGAACATTGGTGTCCACTATCAGTCCAGTCGAGAACTGAAGCTGTAGATCAGACAAAGCGGCCAGCACCTCGTCAGGTGCGTCGGCCGATATCTGATCACGAAGAACCTTACACATTTCCTCGAACACAAATCTTTGGGTTGGTATGTTGAACTGACAAAACGTGTCGAGTACAACACGTGGTGGATTTCTAAGGGGGTGCGTCATCCAACCCATCGCCATATTGTATAGCGAAGCACGTTCCCTGTTACCAGGAAGCTGACTACGTCTCTGAGGACCATCTGAACCAGCGGACCCAAGAACAGGTCCGAGCGAATGAAAGAAGCTAGCCGCAAGAGGAGAATTACGACTACGAGTAGAGGGAGAAGTATAGGACACAGGACTAACAAGTGAAGGAGTAGAGACAGAAACAACAGCAGGAGTTAACAGAGCAGGAACAATAGCATGAGCAGGAGTATGTGGAAGCGGAGGAGCAGTAGGAATAGAAACAGATGAAGGAGCAGAAACAATTGGAAGAACGGGTGCAGGTTGAGGAACAGGCAAAGGAAGAATAGGTGCAGGAACAGGTACAGGGGGAATCACAGGGGCTGTGGTACCCTGTACGTACGGAGGTGGCGACTTCATTAGATAAGACATTAAAGGATCCTCAACTGCCTCATCCTTCTTGTCCGACTCCGTAGGCAAAGTAGGATAGCATTTATCTATAGTCATGTGCTGTAATCTATCAAACACTTCCTTTTCCCTAACCTCCTTATCATGCTGGAACTGCTCTGCTTTCTTTACAATGGTACCAGCACTATCTCGCTGATTTCGCTTAGTCTGTCTGATTTCTTTCTGTCGGGCTTCTTTACGCCACAACCGAAAGGCATCAAACATGGCCGGCCTGGACTTCTTCGCGAACAATTTAACCTCTAGATTATCTAAAATCGGGGCCTCGAAGCTACCATGAGGTGGCCAGCGAAGGTCACCGTCCTTCTTTGTATATTTGATCCAGTATTCATTAAAGGTAATTGGGCCTAGCCCATGCTTACTATAGAGCTCATAAGTGGGAGTTCCAACCGGAGGTATCGGACACGAGTCCTCCAGTCGGGAATCCGTACCACAAGGTCTGAAACAACTAAACAAAGTACTGCGACCAGGCATCTTGCACGCTAGCCGAGTTTCACAAACTTCAAGGGTTACGGGATTTACCAAGTCCCAGCAAAGAACAAATACCCTCGGTTTTTGGCGGCTGCAGTCGTCAAATAACACAACAAAGTACGCTGGCAAAGTGTCACCGACAAAAACACTCACACAGCGTCAACAACAAAAACACTCGCTAAAGTGTCGACAACTAAGAACTCTGGGAGCGACCCACAAATACTTAACTCAAAGATCGATGGCGTCACCAGGAAGGCCCGTCAATCGTCTCGCTATACCAAGGTCTACGCCAGGCGCCAAAACAGGTCTACAGTCAGGGCAGCAGTCCGTCGCAGCCGTCAGGAGGCGGGAATCTTCGCGGGAAAAGTCTTCGGGCCACTTATTTCGACAACAGGATCGATGAAGCGGAGTGCACCTTCCCTCGGAGATTTCACACAAAGTTCCTCACGATCGTCGGGCTTGGACCGGTACCACTGATGCAGCCCCACGTTGGGCGCCAACTGAAGGACTGGGTTCTTTAAGACCCAGCGGTGCCAGGGCACAACACCTGAAACCTTCGTGGGTAACCTGCTCCGGCGTACGAATGACAGAGACACGGGACACTTCCTTCGGCGTCAAAGATTCAAGGTTTATTTGCTGCAGGGAAAACAGATATCACAGGAAGTACATCGAGTGTAGTTCGGGGAGACTGCTTCCAATTGGTTCTGTGGATCGCTCCTTTTATACAGTTTTTACCCATAGGACAACATGCCACACAAAAGTTTACAACTCGGTTCCCACCATTATCCCCCAGAGGGGTCGCTTTGGTCACTTTGATACACATGAGGTCCGGAACATAAGTGCGGAAACATTTGCTGATTCCCAACTGTAAAAACCCATCTTCCCAACATTAGTGCATTCCAATCGGCAGTAAAACAGATCGAAACAGGAACAAGGACAGGTGCAGAGGAAGACGGAAACAGTGGGGAGATCAGAAAGGCTGTAAAAGGGGAGGTATCGGGAAACACGAGATACAGGCATCAAAGGGACGTGCCTAATGAGATGCACGGCTGAGACAATAAGTCCGTGCGGCAAGATGAGCCTCGAGCGGCGCCTATCTGCCTTACAGCATCATCCCCCTCGTCATAAAGATACTTTCAAAAGAACATGTGTCTTCCGCAAATATCTTGGGAGTCCCAGGGTCGCGAAGCGGACATCGTCCGTTCGCTGGCTACTTTGAGGGCAAGAGACAAAATGGATGCCGTATCTAAGATGGAACCCGTGGGTACAGATGAAAAACCCACATAACAAACGAACGGTTTAAGTTAGCACAGCGAAACTGCGCACACTTACTAAACTCGTCATTTGCGGTTCTTAGATACTAGACTCGACCATATTCGTGCGAGTCGATAACACCACTTACAATTGTCACGGAACCTCAAAGGGGAACAGCATTTTTCTTTGAAGACATATCCTGGTAGTCCATCTGAGAGTACGCACCATGCATTACAGTCACTGATAAGTGATAGTCTGTTGATATTAACTGTGATATTATCCAGCAGTCTTTCATGTCTGTTCTGCATACCTCTGTTGGTGCTAATCGGGACACACTCCTTACTGTGGCCCCACAGGGGGGGACTTGATCAGTTTGCGCCCTATGCTATGTCTCTCGGTGCCCCTACATCTCCTGTCTCTCTGGAGTGTTTACTGCAGTTTCTGGAATGGAAAGGAGGTACGTTTTGAGGGGTTCCCATATGTCCTTGGGTTTGGACGTTGGTGAGAGCAGTTCCGCATATATCAGGGCTTGTTCCTGCCATGTTGTCATATCTCGGAGCCAATCTTTGAATTTAGGAGCTCGGCTTCTACCCCATTTGCATGCGACTTTTGCCTTTTGCTTTCAGTAGACCTAGTGCTAGAAACGTCTTGTGTGTAGTTTCAGCCCCGTCTGAGTATGCCAGAATAGCTGTAACCGAGGTGGCTTGTAGGGGGGATCCTACCATTTGTTTCAGAGCCCTGAACACCTGTAGCCAATATTCATTGACAGTTGGGCATTCCTATGCCAGGTGTAAGAATCCTGCCCCTTTTTGCCTACGGAGTTTGCACCTATCATCGTCCCTCAGGAGGAGCTAATGGAGCTTGGCAGGTGTATAATATAATCGGTAAGGAAATGTATAATGTATCAGTTTTAATCTGCTGTTTGCTGAGATATATTCAGTTTGATTGCAGCAAACGTCCCATTGCTTGTTTGGTATTGATGCACCTAATTCTGCTTCCCATGCCTTTCGGCATAGTAACTGAGGCGATTTAAGACTACTTTGTGTATTATGGTATATGCACGAAATCGCATGTTGGGGTGGGTCCACTTGGAGTATGTCATGTTGTGGTGTTAATGTCTGAGGTTCTAGTGGAAACTCCGGTGTGATGGCTCGTACACTTTGCCTTAGCCTAACAAACGTGAACAGTTCCATGGTTGCGGGAGCGTTGCCTCGAAGCAACCTTTTTTTTGTTTAAAACTCTCCATTTTCATAGAGGTCTGTTGTTTTTCTCTGGACAGTGTCTAGAACCTATTTGCATGTCTTCTCGTACGTGACCTGTAGGTCGGGGTGATATGGGATTTGTAAATGAGGTGAGTATAGCATGGGTATCTCTAGTCTGTCTGCTATTTTTATCCATGCTGTGCTGGTGCATGCTACGGTCGAAGGGACTGCTTCCCGTTTCTTTGGTTTAGTGGAGATGAACCTTGTAAGGGGAACTGGGTCCATATACCCCATCTCAACTGCCAAGTGTGGCATAAAGGGGGGGTGGGTGGAACCAGTACGCCCCATAATGTGCCTGTGCGCAATAGTAGTACAGTTCAAGATCTGGTATTTCAAATCCTCCCCGTGAGTATGGGAGCGTAAGTACCTACCACTGAAGTCGAGGTTATTTGTCCTCCCATGTTAAACGGATCAGTTGCATTTGTAAAGTCTTTAAAAAAAACTACCAGGGTTATACAAGATGTTTGTAAATAGGTATAGCATTTTGGGAAGTATGACCATTTTTATCAATGAGATTCATCCCGCCATGGAGAGAGGTATCGCAGTCCAGCTGGACACAGAGTCTTTTATTGCATCAATGGCATAGCCGTAGTTAATACGCATCAGTACATTCCTATCTCTTGCCAGATTGCTCCCAAGATATTTCACTTCATCCTTATTCCATTCCAGAGGGTAGTCAAGGGTGCATAGTGTGACTTTATCTGTGAGGGGAGATATGCTTTATTTTTATCCAACTTATGCCTATGCTGAGTACTTGCCAAACTTGGTAATTTCCTGCAGCAGGGGGTTCAGATTTTCCTGAGGGTCTTTTACAAAGAGGGTAATATCGTCTGCATATAATGATATTAGGATGTGCCTGGTAGGGTATACTAATGCTCGTTCTTTATGATGCTGTCTTAGCTTAGCTGCTAGTGGCTCAATCGCAAGTGCAAATATGGGGGAGAGCGGGCATCCTTGCCTCATCCCTCTTGTAATTTCAAATGGAGGTGAGCCTGATCCGTTTAGTAGGACAGTGGCCAGGGGTTTCCAATATAAAATCTCTATTCAGCTTAGAAAACTGGGGGCATTCCCATATGACTCAGGATTCCACTGAGGAAAACCCTTTCCACAGAGTCAAATGCTTTGGTGGCGTCTAAAAAAGACAGCCACTGCTACAATGTCTGGGTCTATATCCTGCATGACTGTGAATAGGGTTCTGAGATCGTGTGGTGACGCTCTACCAGGGATGAACACAGATTGGTTGGGCAGGAAGGTTCAGCCTATTTGCTAGGACCTTGGCAAGGATTTTGGTATCAAAGTTTATCAACAAGAGTGGTCTATATGATTCACAGTGTTCAGCCGATTTTCCCTTCTTAAGCGCAGAGGTGATCATAGCTTCCCACGTTGCCATTGGGAGTATCCCGTCTTCGTGCGCTTTTTCAAATACCTTCCTGAACTCGGGGGCTAATTTTGTAATGTATGCCTTGTAAAATTCTATTGGTAGTCCGTCTCAACCGGGGGCACGCCCCGGGTTCATTTGCATGATAGCTGTCATGATTTCGTCTTTCTCAAGGTGGGCTGCGAGGAAGTCCATTTGGGAGTCCTCCAGCCATGCCAGTGCAGTGTCTTCGAGGTATTTGAAGAGGTCTATGGGCTGCATCCTTTGTGAAGTGTATACGGTGGAATGATATGTGGTGAATATGTTTATTAACTCAGCAGCTTCTCTGTGGATGTTTCCCTCAGAGTCATATAGTTCTGTTACAAAGTTGGAGAAATTTGGTTGTCTAATACAGTCATCAAGGACCTTTCCCGGTAGGCCCCCCTCTCCATATACTCTGGCTCTGTAATATTTACTTTTAAATGTACACTCTCGTCAGCTGTCTCTTTATATTCTGTTACTTTGTCCCGCAAAGTAATTTTCACGTGCCCTCCACTTGTTGGATCATTTGGTTTTTGTTCTAATTCTTTTATGTCCCTGTCCAGTCTATTAGGTTGTGTGCGGATGTCTTTTAATACCCCCCCACTCTTTGTGATACAGGACCCTCGTATAGTAATTTTGAATGCCTCCCATACTGTAGTGCTTTTAAGGACTGTCTATGTTCCGTTCAAAGAATTCTTGCATCTCTTGTCCTATTTCTGCTTTAAAAACGGGGTCTATTGGTGTTGAATTTAGTTGCCCTTGTTATGTGAGGGTTCGCACCCCGAGATGGAGTCATTTTCACTCGAGAGTTGTTGGAATATGTTCTCGCTAGATGTGTGATCTGGTCCACCCAGTGTCCCATTCCTCTTGTCATTATCCAGTAGTCTATTCTCAACCACATCGAGTCAACAGCTGAGTGTTGCATCCCTTCTCTCTTAGTGGGATGAAAATATCTCCATGCGTCACAAAGACAGTTATCTATGATAATGCCTGCCAAGTGTCTCTGGGCAGCAGTGTAGTGCAGTGCGGTCGGGTGAGATCTGTCCATGGCGGGTGAGACGGTTATGTTAAAGTCTCTTCCCCAGAGGACGTACTTTTCTCCTATGGAGAGTATGAGGGTTGTTTACGTTGGGGCTGTAACAATTGGCAATTGTAACTACATGTGTGCCCAGGCGGCCCCACCATGTAATATCGCCCATGCTGATATGTTGCAGAGACCCCGTGGACAAACAACGTGTTCGTTTTAAAGAAGATCACCACCCCCGTAGCGTGGAAAATTTGGTTGCGCGGATGGGTCAAAGTGAGTGTTGTAAAAGTGCTATCTGAAATTGGTGCCTGTCCAGATATGCAATTATGTGCCGACTTTTACGTGGGTCATTCAGGCCTCCTACATTCCAGGATATGCAATGGGTTTTAACTGGTGTACTGGTAGTACTCATTGTCCCACAACGTTAGCAAGAAAGCATGTAATAATTTTATCCTAGTATGCAGCTTGAAAAGTACGCACCGTTTTGAGTTTGTCAATGAATATTTGTCTGCCGTGACTGTACTCCCCTTCCCTCCCACACCGATGTCCCCAACTTGTCGGGTATGCATTTCCCACCTGTTCCCAATTTGACAATAAGAGTTTGAAACATGACTCATTACACACAGCTGTCATAGCTGATTGTGCCGATAACAGTGTGGCTGTATAAATGGGATCTACCCCAGAGGTAGCACTGGTGGGGTTGCGTTAGCCCTCTTCCCACTGTACCCCAATGACCAGAGAGAGATACCTCCAGGCAGTGGAAGTTTATGGGGACTTGAGGGGGGATTCCTGACCTTTGGTTGGAGTTTATATCACTTATAGGAAATAAAGGAGACAAATTACTATGCAAACGCAGCAATTGAGAGAGAAAGAACAGGGGCATTCTGCTCTATTTCGAGAGTTCTATGCCCTTTACCGTCTATCTGGCCGCACCATCCAGTTCTCTTCAGTGATTATTTGGGGATCCATGTAGATCAGGGGGTCACGGCAATTCACAGTTGAGATAAGGTAAGTGTTCTTTGGGGTCGTGCAACCCATACAGTCTGCTGCTCTTTAAACGATCTGCCAGGTCAATCGAGTTTAGACAGTGGTGAATGAGATCGAGACCTGGATCTGCTAGGGGCAGCTCTGGGCTCTGTGTGTTGACTGTTTTTCAGGAAATCTTCAACCTGGTGTGGATTCTGGAAGAGATGTTGTTTCCCCTTGTGAACGACTCTTAATCGCGCTGGGTACAGCAGAGCGTATTCCAGCTGGGCTTGCTGGAGCTTAAGTTTAAATCCGGCAAATTTTCTCTGCGCATCCTATACAGACTGGGTGAAATCAGGGTAGAAGCTGGGGGTGCTCTCATATTGTACCTTCTGTTTTTCCCAGGCCAGCCGCAGCAAAGTATCCCTGTCGCGGTAATTGAGGAATCTCACCACTATAGGCCTAGGTGGTGCTCCCTGGAGTGGTCTCAGCCCCAGCATTCTCTGTGGCCTTTCTACCACCAGGTGTCTGGACAAAGCTTCTGCACCAAACACTTCGCAGAGCAACCGCTCTACGTATTCTTCCATACGACCTGTGTTTGTTGATTCAGGTAGGCCTAGCATGGGCACGTTATTTCAGAGCGAACCCGCTTTGAGGGCTTCATTTTTGGCGGCTATTACCCTCAGCAGTCGGCCCATCTGGGAGATATAATCTTTGTGGCTGGTGTATTATCTTCCAGATCTGAGATTCTTGTCTCTACCTCTTGGATCCTGTGGTCATGCTTTTCACTTTTCTGGACAATGGTATCCATACGCATGGACATGGAATCCATTATGGATTCGAGAGAGGTTAAACTGCTTTTCATTATGAGACTTATTGCTTTCCAGTAGTGTTCTCGATCGACAGGAGGAGACCTCGCCTCGGTCTGCTCCTTGTGCTGCGACCGAGCTGATTTCCGGGCCTCAAACAGTAGCTTCGACTGTTTACCGTCCGTACGCCCCATTTCATCTATGTTGATGCTCCGCAGTGACTTTTTTAGGCAGTTAGCCACCACTGTGATGTTATAGGGTGATCTTTTGGTCTTACCTTAACGCAGTATTTTGTTCTGAGATGTGGCTCTTCCCTCACGCAATGCAGCTCCACATCCACCAGACAGACCACAGGCTATGTTTTTCCCTCCGCCTCATCTCAGGGGTGCTATGTAGATGTTGCTAAGTTCCCGGATCCGGGTAGGCGGCATGTGAGATGGGTGGCACCGCCTAGCTGTTTAGTTATGAGCTGCTTGGAATATTCACTGTGCCTGGCCGCATGCACCACAAACAGTAAAGGTTCAGCACCACAATATCTTCCCTTTGCAGCCAAAAGGCGTAATGGGGCACTTTAATGAGTCCGCAATTTATAGCTCTTCCAATCTGGGCCTACGCACACCAAACTTCAGGCACACATTTTCCTTTCCTGCACCCTACTAGCATGAAAGTCTCTACCTCACACCACGTCGTGCCCTAGTCCCTCAGGTACTTGAGGGGGTCCAACCGCTGTCTTTAGGCCGCCATGACAAGCCTGTACGGGAGGTCGTAAGTGCCGCTAACCTTCGCAGCTTGGCCCCCTTAGTGTCAGCTTTTCCATGCTTGTCCCACATGTCAGTGGGGGTTTGGGGTAACCCTCGAGTGAGCGGCTGGTGACTTGCTAGAGCGGGGGAGCCGCAACGGTGCACCACCACTCTTAGAATTTCCAGCCCGGTGGGAAGAGAGGATGCTCTTCGCTCGCTCCCAGTTGCCCCCAGTTATTCACCACAGGATTCCAAGACATGGGGGGGGTCCCTTTCACCTCATCCAGTGGTGAGACTGCACACAGCAGCACGATCAGTTCCCAGTAAGAGCCTCTCATGGCTCACGGAGTAGAGGGCGCACGGCCGCCTCAGCCATCGCCTCATGTACAGCCGCACCATGCTCCGCCTCCTCCACTCAAAGTTATAGCAGGTCTTTTGACGTCCCGCCACGGTCCTCCAGCAGGGCATCGGGGGTCCCTCAGTGTTTCGATGCCGGTTTCGCTGTGTTGCATATTAAGTTCACCGGTGATTCTGCATATTATTAAAAAATTGCAGACGGGGCCACCAGAGCCTCATCTGCTAGCGAACATCTTGGTCACGCACAACCTAGCGCCTCAGACCATTTGCCCTGGTTGACTGGTCATCTTTTAGTTGCTGATTGTTTTATTCAGGTGTTAAACTGGTGTTCATGAAAGTGACAGTAATAATGTGTATTTAAATGACAAAGGAGCGAAATAATACTCCTGGAGAATGTGCTGCATAATTATGTCAATGTCACTTAATTTGGACCCCTTTAGCCTCATAATTCGTGTCTCCCTTTGTAAAACTAAAAGATTTTTGATCAGAGACACATAACCTTAATCCCACTTGTGGGCCGAATGCTGGTGGAAATCTATCTGAATATTTGTTTTATGAAATTGGTTCAAAATTCAGAAGCTTGAACCCGTTTTGCCAAAAAATTTATAATAAAATAAATATTTTTTTGTAGCAGCCAACTAATATTCATGTAGAGGAACTGTGATCTCAGTTGGTCGTGTTGTCCTGCATGTCTGTCTTTTTAGTCCATGTGTGTCAGTTGAACCTAAAATGTCAGCCTACACACTATAATGAGCATGGAAGCACAGGCATGTTTATATTTTTCTCTGCCGTTCACTCTGTCCCTCACTTCACTAGATACCTTCGAAGCGTGCATCGGGCTTGCCTTAGTCATTTTCTGTGTTTGAAGCGAACCTTCACACTACTGGACTAAATTGACTGAAATTATGTTTTATTCCCATTTACTCTCTAAACGTTTCTTGTTAGCCTCCTACTGCACTACCTTTTGAATTAAACGGTCACACAATTAGGTAAAATCTCTCTCTTAAGACCAATGACATTCCTAAATGTTCGTATACTCAAACGTAAAACGTGCTAGTTTTTTTTCTCCAAATGTGAGAAAGTTAATTGTTTTCAGTGAAAGGGACTGGCTACGTTTTTCAGTTCTTTCTCATTTTGTTTCAAATTTTAAAAAAATATTTGTACAGTATCCATAGTTTGCTTTTTGTCTCAAATGGTTATTAATTCCTTTTGGAATAGGTACGGCTTTGAAACAGTATAGCTAGTCTGGCAACCCAGTTACTAGTGGCAGTATCCACAGTGCCTGTTACGGGGGTGAATACGCCTTTTATGGGGAACAGGACTGTGTCAAACCTTTTTTACTAACTTTCATGAAATGGTCAATAAAAGGCTAGATCATTTTCTATCACAGCGATATTAACGACTCTGGCCTATGTGCACAGATTTGATTCGAAGACCTTTACTGGATCTACCCATACAGTTCCTCCTACATACAGTAAAAGATGAACTTTTTTGATAGGATCTGCTCCTTAATCTTCAAACAGATAGTCACAGACGTTGTACTCTGGATCCTGACATTTTGAAGGCCGACACCTTTTGCTGGAATCCCATTTAGCTGTCGTGCCAGGCTCAGGGTATCTTTGAAAACATAATACACATGCCTAAATATATACAGAAGGGGGCTTTTAGTCAGTTTTCTTAGTCTGTTTATCTCAGACATCATTCATACTGTGGTTCTGTCAACCAATAGCGTACATCATGGCCAATGATCAGCTCGTATCAGTCAATGGCTGTCTTGCTTGAATGAGGGCATTTTGCCTGATCACGTGCACCAACGCCTGAAAAAGAATGATCCTCACTGTTGGTGTGGCTTGACTACTGAGTCACTCATTTTTTTTTTTAGATTTTGAATTTTTTTTGTCATTATTTTCATATCGCATATGTTTACGAAAAAGGTAAGATTTATTGGCTTTCCTAGTGCACGTTTCAGGTTAAATTAATTATACAATGTTCGCTGACAAGGTTAGCATACTGCAGTAGTATGACTGCGTATTATCCGGAGATATAGGAAGAGATTTCAGAAGGCATCTCTTCTAATCTTTTGGTATGAGTAGTAAGTTCACAGAAGATTGAAAATTACCCAGACTCTAATTTTCTGCTGAAAACAGATTCGAAAATGATTCGGTAGTTGGAATTCCAAGAGAAATGAATGGTGCTTTCAGCAAAGCTATATGCATCAGCTACTGTCTTTATCTGAAACAGTCGCTTGATAGTAGTTATAAGACACACAATACCACCGCTGCTTTCGCACATTGACGTCTTGTTAATGTCAATTTGTATGACAGATTTGTTAGTGTAGTCCTGTAAAGCAGTTTCTTATAGTCTCTTTCCAAATGGCTATCTTCTAGGGTGGTT
Organism: Lissotriton vulgaris; assembly: GCF_964263255.1. NCBI lineage: Eukaryota > Metazoa > Chordata > Amphibia > Caudata > Salamandridae > Lissotriton > Lissotriton vulgaris. The sequence continues at coordinate 1,130,121,241 of NC_141691.1, forward strand.
CCGCCATCAAATTTGATACAAAGAGTTGAATTCTACAACTGTTTATTGAACTGCATAAGCAAGTTACTCCCCTGAAGGCAGAATCTTCTTGCCTTTCGGTTTATGTAGGTTATCTGGATCTTTTTCCTACTTTTCCTGAACAGCTTTGAAATTCCCTGCATAGGGTGGATGTGATTCAGAAAGTAGGTAAAGGCCATAAGAAAAAGCCACTGTGACTGGAAAAGTGTAGATTACTTGGAACAATGTACGTGGAAATCTTTTTGGCATCCAACAGACTTGAGGATGTTTAGTTACAGGAAAGTAATGTTACATTTGTATATTGGATGGGCTTTTTAGCCAAAGATTATAAAGAACATGGGCTTTCATCCACGGTCATGGCACACTTTGTGACCATATTCATCTATGTCGTGCCTCATTCTAAATCCTAGAGAAGCCAAATGACCCTAACATTGTTTTAGATTTCTGACCTAGAACGCTCAATTTTAGGATTTCCAACTCTACCACCATACCCTTTTGATCCTAGCTTCTTTAAACCTAGTCCCTGTCTTGAGAAAAAAAAATTAGCCTTGTTTATTTATTATGGTAATCATGCAGTGCTGAAGGTCAGGTGGTTATTGGCAATTGATTAAAGCAGCTTTTTTGCGACATCTTTGTGTTTAGAACAAGTCCAACTAAGTATGACTAAGAAGTTGTTTTATCCCATGAAGTGCCACAGGATTTTCCTACTATAAGAGTACGCGCACACAGATCTTTCATTTAAGCTAACATGGGTAGATCTGTGGAATGAAATTAAATGTGATTTCTTTCCTACCAATCACTAGCTGAAGTTGGTAGTAATGGGGATTAAGAGAAGGCTTTTTATCAAAGTAAAATTGTCAGACCTAGCCAACCAAAGGACACAAACAAATTTAGACTTGCAAAAAATTCACCTTAATGCTTTAAGGCCTCAGTCGGAGGTGCCCACACTTCTCCTGTCCCCACAAAGCCAAGGCTGGTCTCCAATGTTTGAAGTATACTCTACAACAGATTAGAGTCTATATTCTCTGATAGTTAAATTGAAGTGGGGAGAAAATTCATTGTTCTGGCTATACCCTCTACTGCACCCTCCCAAAAAAACATACCCATGTTGACCCCTTTAAAGTTTAGAAATGGGAGGATTCTGACTCTTAAATAGGGGAGAGACACAGTACCTCAACTGTTGAGCACAAAGTTTAAACCCGAGATCTGAAGTTCCCTTTTTGAGAAGCATTAATTTATCGCTTCCGTTTACTCCTCGTTTATATTGCTCTCTAACCAAGAGTTCAAATCCTATTGTCCTTAAGCTGCCGATATGCAAATGCCTACAAAAGGTCCCAATGAATGGCAATTAGCTCACTTAATTTCAGTGGCACTAGAACACAAAAGTCATAGATCCACCCTAGTAAAGATCTTACGACCATCACCTGTCTTTGTACAAAAAAATCACCAAGCCTTGCAACAGAGGAAAGGGTGATTATAGTCCGTTTCATGACCACTTCATCCTAGGTGAGGACTACTCTGTGAACTTGCAACTTTGACCTGGCACCAGTCTGCAGAAGTCTCCCTTCTATCTCTGAGAATGATGGTGCCGTGGTGCTCTCGTAAACTTGCATTTGGACAGCTATAATTACATTGCCTGTACCATTATTACATAGTTGTAAAACTTGTACAAATTTTAAAAACATTGCATGCAGGCATGTGCTGGCCACTCTGTTCATCAACCAAAGCGCCACGGAATGATTTTAAATGCGCCTGCAATAGTAAGCTGCCTGCAAGGTGCATGCGGTCTACTTCAATGAAGCCATAGTCTACCTAAATAGAATTGCCTGCAGGTGGTATGCTGTGACCAGCTAACTATGATCTGGAGATACATAAACATTAGCAGTGGGCATAACTCACTTAATTCCATGTAGCAGGATCAAGCAGAATTAACCAAACTTTCCACGAGACTATGCAATAAGAATAATTCTGCATTTAGCACTAGTTTTTTAGCCCATGCCACTGAGAACCCAGCCCCAATCCACACTCTTTTTAGCTGTTTTACACCTATAGGTTATTCTAATCTTTCTGTGTGGGGCGATCTTCCGCAGGAAAACTTTTAAGAAGCAAAGTTAAAAAAGTTTACCAGCTTCACTCAGATGACGTTTCTAAATTTGCCAGATCTTCTTAGGCAAAGATTGTATCCTTGCCCGCCTCTAACATAGTAATTTACCCACACCTGGCATATGATGAACATCTGTTAAGGTACTCGGCTGCGTTTCAGGTCATTCACCAGTGCATACCAAACTCCTAAATGCAAAAGGGTATTTTAGGTTCCACCACCACCTCTGCCTTCCTGAAAACCAATTCATGTTGCTGAACTATTTTCAAATTTTGCATGAACCTGATACATCCCTCATGTGCATAGTCAAACTATAAACGTGAAGGTGAGTCATGATGAGTGATCAATTGCGCATACTCCAGACACTTGTTTTTTGATTATTGTAACCTGACTATTGTTGATAAAATAGATATTGTGAACATCTGAGTCATCCAAATGTCATTTTATGTAACTTCTCAAAATTGCCATTGATTCTTTTTACCTTTGACTAATCGGTGAGCTGCTGTTCGGTGGCTGGTTTCTTGATGCTGGTGGACGGCTTGGGAGGTGTCAGGGTGATGACGGTTCAAGCAGTGGTGATGAAAGTGATGGCGCATTGCTTGACAAATTGCTCTGCTTTTATCCTGTTTTCTTGGAGTTGTGGTTAAAGCTGTTCTGCAGTTGGCCTTGAGGCATTATGTAGCGTGTGTTCTAACAAAGTAGTCCTGCTGTGTCCATGCATTTAGATGTAGTTAAGGAAGAGCGTTAAGCACCCTGGATTGTTGCCAACCGTACTAATTTATGCCGGTTTGCATTGGGCTCTAACACGGTTATCCACTCCAGATTTGCAAGCTTTAGGAAAAAACAATGTTTTCATGTTTTCAACCCTCGCATGCTTGAGCACAAATTACTAGCATGGCTTGCTGCCATTTTGCCTCCACTTCACTGCTTTCTTGTGTGAACCCCCTTGCACTTGAGCATGCATGCGAGATCTCCACCTACGTGCTTATAATAAGCATCCGTCAAAGCTAATTATCTAATCAATTCTTTGCATGAAATTAACCAGCCTTTTTTCATTCATCTTCACTGCATCTTGTTTGATATTGGTGCATGCTCTTATACACCTTGTGAAAGAAATGTATGTTTCATTAGTTGTTTTTTGTTTAGCCCCATGTCTCACTAACCATTCCATGTGCAAATGGTACAGGGCTCCATCTCACGACGACAGGGCACCGTGGAGACCAGCTACGAGTGGTGATGGCAGAAACACACGGTATATCCAAGATCAGAACCAGAAGAATTTAGGAGGGATCCAAAGTGTGCTGTACCAAGATAAACTCATGACAACCCTCTGAAAAACTCTCTCACCCTAATATCATCAACCATCAAAAACACTCGTCACCTTCCATAACCTCACCTGTCTTCTTCATGGTATGGGAAGGATATTATGCAAACGCCATGCTTTAAGCTCATCCCTCCATTGGTGCAAGTGCCTTGTTTATATTTGTATGCATTCTTGAAAAGAGCTAAATTATGTTTGTATAGTAATTATATAGAGAAATGTGTTCAAAATTAGCAGAGTCTCAGTGGATTGAGCTGTCGCGCGAGAACAATCAGTTTAATTTCTAGTTCATGTTCTTAATAAGGTTGTCCGAGGAGCTTCGAATCCAGGCACGAAGCAGTGAGTTAGCTGTGTATGTTTTAGTATGCAGCAGTTTACCGCCTCACTCTATTCGTTGTTTCATTGGTGGGTCTTATGTATGTACTGTATCAGAGTCACATCTTTCTTTTGAAGCACGAAGGTTCAATATGCAGGTCCACATGCAATATTCTAGTTGCAGTTCAGTGGCTCTAACGGTTGCAGCAAAGGGATCATGCTAACTGGGAAACGTGTGCATCTTTTAATGTTTTTAAAAACGTACAAAGGTTTCGTAGGACCAACACCACAAAGGGTTGAGTGGGGGTGGGTTGAGGGTGGAGGGAGGGAGGGAACACTTGAATTTTTGGGGTTTACCTCTTCAGTGCATCTGTAATTGCTAGCCTAATGATTGTATAAGCTGAAAACTGCAGACCCAAAAGTCCAAAGGATCTTTTTGCTGCTATAATACAGAAATGTTGTCAATGATGCCTTAACTGTGGGTGCTTTTAGGTCTGATTTTTGTGATCTATTATAATTTTAAACATAATGCAGATGGTCATAGAACCAGGCTTTAACACTACATCCTCCCTATCCAGGAAGTGTTTCACCCTCTTGTGTGCTCTTATTATAAGCACTTACTGCAAAGGGTATCCCTCACATTTTCCAAAATTTTGCTTGTAGGCATAAGTGATATGTTTATCATTTGCTTGCTGCAGTTGCATCTTCATGTTAAATTTGTTGCGCTATACATAAATGGATTTTATTTTCACGTTGGCCTTAAAGCTGTGACCGTCTAGGACATATTAAAAATGATATACCCTCCGTTAACGATAATTTAATGTTAAATCAGTTCAAAATTTGAATTTAGTGTCCTGTATTAAAAGAATGGAAGGGTTTACCTTTATTTCAAAGCAGGATTTTAAATTGTTATATTTCCTTTAAATTATTTTGGTTTACAAGTGCTTTTCTTTTGTCATTTGTTTGAATTTTCGTTGTATGTGCTAGGTACAAATAAATATCCTGCTGCTCTCAGTTTTTTATTTTAGTCGTGCGTTTCTTGTAGTTTGATTTCTAGTCGCTCTGGAGTTCCCAGTTATCTTTCTTGTCTGGTTGTGAATAGGTTTGCTGATCATCAGTGGTGGATCATTGTGTGGAATGCACACGTGAATGAGGGCAGGGTGTTTGACAAACAGATCTTCATAGTGACATTGCACAATGTCAACCTGGCCCAGGAGGAATATTCTCAAAGGAGTGGCGTCAACATTTATTTTCTATGGGCCTTTTCGATTTGGACCGCTATGGAGGAACTGCCAGTTTGTGTCAATGGTCTTTCAAATGATCGATTCTGCGGCCACAGCGTTTTTTTTTATTATTATGGATTTGCTGTGTTTGCCACATAATACCCTTTATCCTGCATAATCTGTAGATTACAGCAAATAGATAGTGTTTTAGCTCAAACGGTATTGTAAACAAGGCAATTTATTCCTGCATACTGGAAAAACATTCTCAAAAGTAGACTAGTCAACTTTCAGTTGTCTATTTCTGTATTTGGGTGTTGAATTGATACTAATAAGACAAAGCTTTTCCCATTGAGTTTTACCATCTGTACAAAGGACAAACTAATGTGGAAAAATATTCCAAAATGTTTCGCATTAGGCCGGGTCTATTTGCTTTTTATTGCTGCAAAATTTACTCAACTCTGCCGCAAAACTTGGCCCTCCTCTACCACATAACTCACGGGGCCCAGCAGATCATCCCATGTCGAAAGATAATTACCCTGAGTAATAATGTGTCCTGTCTGCCTAAGACCAATTAGTTTATACTTCCTTAATTGCTCTAAAATACAAACAGAAGTCAGAATAAAGTGCCTCCCAATGGGCTCCGTTTGGATTAGGCCACATCTTCATTCATGAAGTTGTGCATGGTTGAGGTCTAGCAGCTATCTGCAAGGCATACTGTTTGTTACCTGTTCTTTAAACAGAGTGACGTTTGGCTCCCCCCCCCAGAGGAGCATTACTCGCTTCATTCTAGTGGGTATTTGTGTATCATTCTTCATTCCAGGAAATGGTTCGATTGAAATGCATGTGGGACTATTTTACAACTGAAAGTACACTCACTCATCACTTTGTCCCATTCAACACTTTATCTTCCACGCAGTTCCATACACATAGCAATTCTTATTTGCCTCACTTACCCCAACACTAGCAAAGCCAATAGAGTAGGCATAATGTGAAAAACAACTGTTGTGCATGCAACTCGTGTAAATAATGTTTGTGAATGCTTGTGCTTCCAAGTGTTGGCCCGTAAAAGCCATAAGTCTTGACTTTGCCAATGCTTGTTTGGGCCGCAGTGTTGAGAAATGTTTATTGTTCAAGTTACAGTGATCTATGAATTTTTGATACATGATGAGTTCTGCAACATCTCAAGCCCTGTATCGGTAATACTTCCTGTGGGAACAACTCGTGTGGACACTTGGCTCAGTCTTCAGCCTCAGGTAACTTACAAACTGGGAAGCTTCACTGTGGGCATTGAGCAATGGGCACATCCACGCTGATGCAATCTGGGGGCTCTTCCAGTGTGGCTTACTCATGAAGATGTGACTAACTCTGTTTAATGTCAAAAAAAACTCGCACCAAAAGCCACGGTAAACATGTAACACTATTCACAATACACTGAATGCCTAGTTCAACATTGTACCCAGCCAGAGGCCCGACCCCTTATGTAGGACAGTGAGCATAATATCCACCCTAGCATCCAACTTAACAGCCTACTGCACATATCAAATCAGGCAGAATTCCCACCACCGCAGGCAAGCAATGGTTGTTTATGGAACAACCATTCATAGGTTTGTCAATTATATTCCAACACGTTTAGACTGAAGTAGTAAGAACAAGGGTCATTAAAATAGATAATCTCTGAGTTAAATGCATGGGTAATGCAATGGTGTTAGCAGTCCATGAATCAACCCACGCTCGAGTACGACAGGGATTGAAAGGTAAGGTGACTGGTACGTTCCGGATACATTCCTGATCTGTTCCTGATTGAAATAAGTGAAGAGATTTTTGGCCATAACCTTAGACAAACTCTTTATGTATTATCTCTACACCTCTGTTGAATATGGAAGATGTTGCCATGGGTGGGGCCACGACCTGTTAGAATTTTGCTTTTGTTTGTTGGCGCACTCACCCTTTACATAGACGTATCATTCAGTTATGCTTCAAAACAGAGTTGGACCCTTTGAGTTTGTAAAAGCTCACTAGCCATGGTGCACACTTCCTGCACCGTTATGCGGTTCCATAGAACGCTTGTCAGAGCATCATTTCCAGGCTGCTTGGGCATTCTGAGTAGTAAAAAGCTGTCCATGCAGCTGATAATGAGCTGGGTTATGAGACATTATTTACATGCCTCTGCTGGTAAATGTTGGACCAGCTTCATAAGCTCACTAGTGCAGGTACAAACAGCCCCTATTTTCTTTGATGCGCAAGCTTTGTGTCTATGACCTTGAGCTTTACCCCTCCAGTATGGAATACTAATGTATCATGCGCATCCTTGCCACAACAACAATTGGACAGATATGTGTTTAAATGTCTCATATAGGACTGACTTGTTCCCAGAATCTGCTTCCCAGTGCAGTAGTGTTTATAGAGATTGCAAGATAGTTTATAGATATTTGTTCAACTTATACATTTCTTCCAGTTGCATAGGAGTTGTTCAATGGCCTGGATTAGAGAGCCAAAGTCTCCCCAGATCAGTGCATCAGAGAAATTGGACTTTATCTGTTTTGTTGGGGCCCTAATCCTTGCAAGAGGTCCTAGTGGTCCCAGTGAAAGCTCGCGTGGCCATGGATCGCTCTCAGGTTACAGACATTGACTTAGTATAGAGTTTGCCTGAACCTTATACGAAACACAGAACTACTCTGCAACTCTCTTGTCAAGGAGGAGCTCATGTTGTCATCTTTAGAAGGATGTGTCAGCTGTGTGAGGACATTGATGCTTGGTTGGAGAACAAATCCTTTTCAAGATTACATGAAGACATGGAAGTGCTTTGAGACAAATGTAGTCTGCGGACATGAGAGGATTGTACCTATGAAATGCTCAATATCAATGAAAATGTATTTTTGTAGTTGATACAGTGGATTACACTTCTCGGCGCTAGAGAATACCTTTGGATATGTGTGGTGCAGAAAAAGCAAGTTAATGCCTTTAGCACGTTCTCTTTGGCCGTCCTATTTCACTGCCCGGCAAAAGGCAGGTAAAACCAATGAGAAAAGCATCTAAAGTTCGATTAAGGACATACATTTGTACTAATCACAAGTCACCTGCATGTTCAAGTGATTTACAAAGATCAATAAGCCAAGTTTGCTGGGCTTAAAAAAAAATACATATTTCTTAAAATGCCTTGTGATTGAGATGAAGCCCATGGAGTGGTGTGCATATGCTCCCCATACATTGTGTTTGTTCCCCCTAACTGTGACAGCTCAGTGGACTAGCCCAGCTTTGCACTCTTCCCCTTATCGAAGTATTTAGGTCTATCTTTACCACTGCAAACAATAACCTTTCGTCTATGCCTGTAGTGCCAGAGGTATAATAAAATGACTGATGTATTCCTTCTAGATAAAAGGAGCAATGGTTTCCTAGCATTCACTCATACGTGTATGATTCTAAGTTTGTGTACATGCACAGTTCACAGACCGTGCATGCATATTAAATGCAAGAAAGTACTCAATTTCAACTCTACAGTGGGACATATATTTAAAACATTTAATTAATTCAATGCTGGATAAGGACAAGGCAAATGTCAACCTCTCAAACATTTGTACTTTAAATTAGTGATCCTATCTTGACACAAATGTCATACATGGGTGATCTTGGGGTGTACAACAGATGATGTTCAGGGCTGACGGTGCATTGTATATAAGAAGTTGCTCTAGTTAATGAATATGTGCCAAACAAGCGCAAATAATCAATTCCTCTGTGCCAGCATCTAAAGTATGTAATTCACACTCATCCAATGAGGGGATAACAAAAATAATATGGCAAAGCAATCTGATTAAGATTGAATTTGTTGACAACTTTAGGCAAGACTTTTGGAGAAAACCGCAGACCCTTTGGAAAAAACCAGAGTAAAGGCTCATAAGAAAAAATAGATCTAATTTCTCCCAGTCTGAGGACTAATGTAATTGCAAAACAAGAAATAGAACTTCTTCCAATAGAAGGTAACTTCATCTAAGGGTTCAAAATGAGCTGACTTCAGGACCTTAAAACCTGAGGCTTAAGTTCAAAATAATCTTTATTCGATCAACAACAAGACCATAAATCACTTTAAAAACGAGTACAAACAGATCCCACAAATCAAGACCTGAGGCTAAATCCCAGAATGGTATAGGAGACCAACCCCTTGTCTTAGATCAATCAGATCCCCTAAAAAGTGACGAGCAAGAATGAGCAGCTGATCCAAATTCCCACAAGGTGGCCTGAAAGCTTTGTAGGCAGGCAGCTGGCAATGAAGAGTCTAAACTGACAGATACTTCACAAAACCCTCCTTTATTAATTAAAAAAAACAATTTGGATCCCAATAGAGGGGTCATAAGCCCTTGGGAGAACACCATTTTGGAAAGCAGTGAACATGCTTGTTATAGGCATGTAGAGTGGAATCTCCTTTTAATTTTGCAAAGCTAAAGCAACTTCAGAGTTAAGTTCTAGCGAATCAGTTCCTACTAATGGGAGTCTGTTACCAGGAGCAACCAGCACTTTTTCCATTGTGGACTGCATCTCCCAGCAGCCACAGTGCCAGGAGGTGCCAGCGCCATCCCAGATGCACCGGAGGCGCTTAAAAGTCCCGAGGGCTTCTGCGGCACAGGAGTCCGTTACCCGGAGGCACCAGCAGTTTTTCCTTTGAGGACTGCACCCCCCAGCAGCCACAGCGCCAGCCCAGATGCGCCTGAGGTGCTCAAAAGCACCAGAGGACTCCGGCGGCGCAGTAGTCCGTAACCAGGAGTCACCAGCACTTTTTCCTTTGGGGACTGCATCCCCCAGCAGCCACAGTGCCAGGAGGCGCCAGCCTAGCCGTGCCTGAGGCGCTTAAAAATCCCCCGAGGGCTCCCGCAGCACGGGAGTTCATTACCAGGAGGCACCAGCACTTTTTCTTTGGGGACTGCATCCCCCAGCAGCAACAGTGCCAGGAGGCATCAGTGCCAGCCCAGACACGCCTGAGGCGCTCAAAAGCACCAGAGGGCTCCAACGGCGCGAGACCCACGCAGTCGCACCCAGGCCATACCCGGGCAAAGCACGTGCCAAGGGTGGTTCTGTCTGTGCCCGTCCAAGGCCGGAGGAGGCTGGGCTGCCCCCTCTAACATCTGGATCCCGGGCTTATTGAGCACCATTGTATGAGGTACTGTGCCACTTATTGTCATCATTACTAGGGGGTGCTAAAATGAGTAAACCCAAGACTACCAGCGGCCAGCAGGACCCGGGAGTTGTAGGGACACTTGATGCGTTTCTTTTGAGGGCTGGGTCAGCCCTCATTCATGAGATCGAGTTAACAGAGCGCCAGCTCTCAATGGAGCCTCAGACTATGAAGAAACGGTCTCCACTCGTTGGTGTCACTCCTCGGGTAATAACCCTCAAGATTCTTCCCCTCAAGGTTCACAATTGCAACATATGGCATCAGCTCTTGACATTTGATCACCCCCTGAGTCAGCAAGCAGGCCAGATAAACCACTCAAAGGTGGAACCACTCCTGACTATGCGCAAAAATAAATAAATAACTACCCTTTATCACCGGCTCATCCTAAGCTGAGAGAAGAGTTTTGGGTACCAGAAATCTGAATGTGCACCCTAAACCAATTAAACCCACAAGCTCAAATCAGGTATTAGTTACTAACTGCGAATAAACTCCTAATAATATCGCAGCAATAAGGCCCTCATGCAACATTCACAGTGTCTCCTGTAACCTGGTTTTCTGGTACATTTCAGGTTTACGATCTAAGTTGACTAATCCCTTATGGTGTGACTTTATATCGAATTTCGATATAATGTGTCTTCAAGAAACCTGGGTAAAGAACATAATGCACATTACTGATTTTAATACTATTCACACTGCATCCGTCGAGGTTGTCTGTGGAAGGGCAAAGGGAGGGTTATGCACCTATATTTTTAACAGGTTGAATGTAAAAAAATAGAGATGCATACAGAAGAAATTTATTACCAACTGATTTTAATTCATGTGGATAGGAAGCACTGCATTGCCCTGACAAACTTCTACAATATTATTCCCCCGGACCAAATTGGAGTTGTTGTGAAAAAATTAACTAACGATTTGAAATCATTCTCCAATGACAATGCTAAGAACATATTTATAATCTTGGGAGGGGATTTTAATTGTGCTTTTTGCTCAAATGCTGATGGTAAACTGTGGATCTATAAAAGAAGATGGGACTAGCAATATTCATTTTCGACTCTCAAAATTGGGGGAACTATATAATAAAGTGATGTTTGGTCTTGACTTTGCGTTTGCGAATGAGCTGTGTTATGCCTGCTCCGATGAGCTACACTTTCAATGGTATAGATTCCCTTACCCCTATAGACTACATATTGCTGTCAAATAGTCACGCATGCAGACTTCAATCATTCACCACACATTTCAACTCATTGAGTGACCATTTCCCATTGAGCATTACTGTCTTATTGCTGAAAAGACCAACTGGTAAATAGGATGAAACTGACAACGTTGCAAAAAATCTAACTATTAAGACAAATGGTTACTCTCTGTGCTGGTCGATGGTGGACCCCCTAGAAATCTCAAAACAAGTAAAAACTGGGTGTAAATTTGATTTTGATGTCTGAGTGAAATAGCTTTACCTAATAGTGTTCTATTCTCCGTTCAAAAAAATATTGGGCGCTATAAAGGAGGCCCTATTTGAACAGAACAGCAAAAAAGGGAAACAGGGGTGGTTTGATTCTAAGTGTACACGAGCATATGCCAACCTAAAGCACTAAATACATAAGACTCCAGGAAATCCAAGCGATATCAGACAGGCCAGAGGGGCTCATAGGCTAGCACTTAAGCAGGGCCGGACTGGCCATTGCGGGCACCGGGCAATCCCCCGGTGCGCCGCAAGCGTGGGGGACGGTTTTGCAGCGTGGAGGGGGGCGAGGCGGCCGAGCACCTTCCCAGGGCCGGTTTTCGTTCCCAGTCCGGCCCTGCACTTAAGGAACGGAAAGCATCCTTGAGAAATGATGCTTGGGTATCACTGCACAATGCTTCTCTATTGAAAGATAGTTTGGCCTTTCAAAAAGCAGTGAAATCTCCCTTTTTGACTCCTGGAGGTGGGCGGACAATTAAAATAGCCATGCAGTGGTATATTTGACCCAACATACTGATCTCCAGTTCACTCTGGATGAAGTAAACCGTGCCATTTCAGCAAACTTGGATGGTAAGACTCCCAAGCCGGATGGGGTTCCTGTAGACTTATATAAGTCAAATGTGACATTATGGGGCCCGCTAATAACCCAGGTAATCACTGTAAGCTGTTCTTCCCCTTTTTTAACAAGTTGGGCAGAATCGATCATAGTGCCCATTTTTAAAAAGAGGGATCATCAGGATCCTTGCTGTTACAGGCCAATATCATCAGTGGACTCCTTGGTAAAAGTGACCGGTCGAATTATCCTAGAACGACTACAGGACTGGGCCGAGGACAACAAGGTTATATCTGACATCCAGTACGGTTTTTGTGAAGGCCTAGGGGCCGTTGAACAGAGCTTAAACTTGACTGTTATTATATGGAAATATACTCTGGTCAAGAAGGATAGGTTGTTTTTAGCTTTCATGGCTCTCACTGCAGCTTTTGACTGTGTCAGGCTCAGCAAGCTCTGGGAGATCCTTGGAGTGGAAAAGCAAATTATCCACTTTCTCAGACGGTTATACCGTGATTCCAAGGCGAGAGTGTGTTACTGTATTAACGGTGAGTGCTCTGCCCCGTTCCCATTAAGGAGGGGGGTAAGGCAAGGCTGCGTGCTAGCCCCCTTTATTTTTAATCTTTATATTGATTGCCTGGGCGAAGCACTGATCAAAAACTGCTAAGACCGCCACCAAATAAGTGGACGCCCAATACCTGCTCTCCTATACGCGGATGACGCAGTTCTGATGTTGCGCATCCAAGTGGGACTGCAAAAGGTTTTAAATAGCTTCTCCGTTTTTATGCGCAACCTTGGTCTTAGGGTGAACACCTCGAAAACCTTCATAATGAAGTGTGGTCATGGCAGTCAGAAGTGTAGGGATATGTATGTAGATGAGCAGAAGATAGGGTTTACAAAGTGATTTTCATATCTTGGTATTATTTTTGATCAGAATGACACATGGGCCCAAGTGGTGCTAGCTAAAAAATTGGCGTTTTTAAAGACCACAGCTGCCCTTGCTAATTTTTCAAGAATGTTGGGTAGGAGGCTGCCGGTAGAGCTCATACAAATTTATAAGGCAAAATGTGCCTCCACAGCCATGTATGGGGCAGCGGTCTGGGGTTTTGCTGATGTGTACCCCTCACAAATAGCGGAAAACGCGTTCTTAAGGTATATCCTCGCAGTCCAAAGCAGCATAACATCGCATGTTTCCCACTCCGAATTGCATGTTTACCACACATTGCAGACCTTATAAAAATGGAACCCATTCTTCTAGGGCATAGGATCTGGTCTTCGACAAAAACCATGCTTAATCAGGACATCTTAATGGACAGTTTAAACTTGGAAGGGTTTCTTACCATCCCTTGGCTAAGGTATGTTTGGGATTTCATGCGTGACCTTGGCCATTTAGAATATTACACTGAGCCTAGCACTATGTCCACCATCACAAGAAAAGAGCTAAATAAAAGAAGGCCTCATGCTACTAGACACCCTCAGAATATCGGCAGAGATCATAAAGCCCCCTGTGCTGTCCAACCAAATGATTTTAACACCTTTTAGTATCCAACCATATCTAATAATGGTACCTGGTGGCTATGACAGGCTTTTATTGACCAGATTTAGACTCTCATAAACTTGTAAGTTTCCCAAAAATTAATGACTGGTCACTAGTAATGCACTTGTGTCCCTGTAATAATCACTCCGAACAATCCACCATACATGTTGTCTTATTTTGCTGATTGTATGCTGAATTAAGGAAAAAGTAGATTGTTGCAATTTTAAAATCCCTAGGGATCAGACAATGTCGTCCTCCGTTTACTGTATTACAATTTTCGGAAAACAAACACATAGTCTTCAGGGTAGCAATGTTGTTAAATAGTATATTCGGACACAGGAAATGCATTGTAATATAACTGTCTAGCCTACAAAGATTTAAGGGATAGGGATTTAATTGAATGAATGTTATAATTAATTGTATATTTTATATTTCTAATTCTACTGTGTATTGAATTGTGTTTTTATGTGCTTTTATGATTGTCTGAAATAGCAATCGAATAAAGTTTTACTTGACTTGACTAATGGCTAGATCTGGAATTTGAGGGTAATAAAGATTTTGAGTGGAAGAAGAGGCCAATAAGGAAGACTTGGTGCTGAAGACTTTAGAGAAGTGGAACTAAGACTTCATCAGCCAAGCTGGATCTGTCAGGGTCACCTGAGCATTCTCATGGCAGTCACACAAAATAATCGTTTGGCTCTGAGGAAAGGGAGCTATGAAAATTGAGGCCCTGAGGTCCAGGGGCAATATAGCGCATCCATCCACATTAGCTTGGAGCCCCTCCCCTAAGAGAAGAATCAAGGGAGTCTGAAGTGGAGGGATGATGTAAATAGACCTATGCTAGTACTTCCAATTTCAGACAATATTCCTGAAAAAAAATCACCTTCAGGGAGTTATCCATTGATAAGGAAAATATCTTGCTCAGGCGGTGTGCTGGCACAATGTATTTCCATGGAAAGTAACTTGCAGCCACAGACATGCTGAAGCATGTGCTTCCGCTGTCAGATGCCTGCATAGATCACGTCGATGGATCTTTGTTGTCAGCTGAGACGTCAAAGGTAAATCTCAACATAAATCATTATTAATGATCATTATTTTAGTTCAGTCATTAAAGAGAGTTTCGTAAAGTTAAGGGGTTTTCTTTTGAATCTTGTTATTCATTTGTTAAAGTATTGTTATCCAAAAATCATCAGTAAGGCTAAACAATCAATCAATATTTAGTAATACGATGAATCAATTCAGTATTATTCAAACGAAGCATTAATAAGGTAAATGTAACCAGTGCGCTCCATTAGGAAATGTCCCTATTCTACGCTAATGTCAAGATAAATGCAAAAAGGATTGTAGGTGTCAGTTTAGAAACCCATGAAGAGTTCTGATGAGCGAATCAAGCATGAGCATGGAGCTTTAGCAGAATAATCTGGAAAGTATTCTCTGCTTTAATACCAGCAGAACAAGAAATAAACTAAGACTTTAATTAAGAGATGTCGTAGAAAACTCAATACAGAAAATCTTCTCGGAGTCAAGAAAAGGGGACACATCAAATGTACTCTGTGAAAGGAAATCATGTAATCGAAACTAACTAGTCCAGGAATAGGTACTAATATGAACACACGTTTTCTATGATGCAACATTAGTTTTCTTTCTTCTTCATGTTGACCAATAAGATTTCGGCACCATCCTGGGAACAGGTCTACTCCCCATCTTCTCACCAGAGCACAGTCGTCTTTCAACCATGTGTCCTTGAATGTTGCAGGCACACCCTTTCTTGTTTGTAATATTGTCTCCCATGAATCATCCTCTCCGTCGTCTACATGTTCTGTGATGTGAACCTCACTATCAGTTGTATAATGTAACAAATGTTTATTCATTAACTAATAAACAGCTTTCGAAAATGCAACATCTGCAGCAAAGAGAAGAAAAACAGCTTGTACAATAGTATTTTACAATGGAAAAGAAGCATTTCAGTATTAATGGGAGTTTACGTTACAAACATTTCATCTTCACAGGTGCCACTATTAGAATTCGTACTTCATTATGAGGTTACAAGCCTATAGGTTTAAAGTATGGTTGCCTACTATACATTTTTTCCATCTAACATTCTTTATATTTAAATGTAAAGTGTGCACATTTATATTTTTCTTAAAGCATTTGGTGAAAAATTTAATTTGCGTCAGGTGAAGAGAAGGGAACATGAACATTCGCCTCTCATTCACCTGAAGGAGTCCCTCGAAAATGAGAGGAAGTAATAGCCGAAGGAAGCTTTCTCCTATGTTTTTCTGGAATCTCTGGGGGAAGGGGAGGAAGCAAGTTCCAATGCCTGTCATCATGTCATATGAGTTATCAACTAAAGTAATTGATTGATTCAACATCAATCAGTAGCAGCAGACGAAATATCGCCTTACAAATAGTAAACACTTGTTTCGTACACTCTACATCATTTTTTTGTAGAGTAATCACTTATCTCACAGATAAACTATATGGTAATGACTTTTGGAATCCTTAACAGATATCCAGGTATTTGGTTTAATACATTAAGGAACATGATTGCAGTGATAACTTAAGATAAACTGTGCATTTCCATGAAAACTATTTAACATTGCGGTATTTCCAATCATACAACCTTTCAAAGCTGCCATGATGACTTAACGAAATATGGTGCAAAGTCCATTGTTAAATCGAAAAGAATAAAATGTTTAAATAGAAACACAGGACCTGATTTCCCTTGCCGGTCTGAATCATTTGTTCAGTATACCAATTTTCTCTGGACGCCACATGCAACATTATAATTGCCTACTGGAACTGTGAGGCAGCGTGATGGAAACCTAACCTACAATTGGAAACTATGATTCTATTCACAGGTTACCAATCAAAAAGGCTCATGTAGTTGCAGGCTAGTTATGAATTGGTCCATTGGTGCAGCATATAACAAATGAGATGAGTTCATCTCCCTGTGCTTTATTTGTGTTCGTATACGTGTGGATTGTTCAACATTTAATTCCCTCTCAAGCTCAGTGTAAGTGGTGATAATTGCAAAGTGTATTGCCAATGTCTGTCCTTGTAATGTGGTTGCATTCATTAGTATGCACTCCTCATTGCTTCTTTCGTTCCTTACTGACGATGTCAATGTTATTCCTATTGATTTTGCAAAAGGTTCAATTCTAGGTGTCTAAATATGTAACAGAGCCTAGCCTGGGTGTTCTGGGGGTCAAGGGCCTTTGCAGAACACTTTTCTGTAACCAGAATTACTTAGGCCCATATTTATAATTTTTTACACAGGGCAGCACTGCAAGCCACCTTGCTGCGTTGCGTGAAAGGGGAAGAATGATAATCATATGGAAAATTCCTATCCTTTCTTAGCTCTGGTGCACTTTTGGCTGTTTAGCACCATAGAAGGCACCCTTGCGTCATGGTGCAAGGGCGCCGCGTTGTATTCCTCTTTCTTTGTGCACTACTGAATGCAGCATGTGCAAAAAGAGGAAATAATGGGGAGAAATGAGATATTTATCCTCGTTATACCTCTCCTGGCGAGGTGACACATTCCCAGGTCTACCACTTATGGTAAATTTGGGAATACACAAAAAGACCATGGGTGAATGCGAGGAATACCCATGCCTCACCCATGGAACGCATTCCAGGGGCGTAGTAACTCCAGACAGTGATTTGCGCTGCCTTGCGTTGCTCCAGACAAAGCCAATCAGGGCCTAGGCGCAAGGGTGATGCAAAATCTTAGATCCTGACCCTTAGATTTTGCCACCAGCCTTTGAATTGTTTTATGGTAAACCGTGCCCTATATTCCAACACAGCTATTCTCTCGTGCCTAGTTGGCCCTCCGTTTAAAACATACATATTAATGTGTGAATATAGGGCACATGGCAAAACAATCCCACTGAATGGTTAGACATTTCAATAGCTTGTACAAAGGGTATTCCAGAGAGAAGCAGTTTTACAGTCAGTAAAAACGTGGATGAGATTTGCTGAAGGGTAAATTGAGGATTTAGGCTATACTTTATGCTTTTTTACAAGTCCAACTCTCTCCTGATGTGTAATGAAGTTGCTACCACAACATTTTTGGGAATCAAAATTTTGGAGGTAAAATTATGCACTGGAAATAATCCATCGATACTTGAAAATAAGCCACATAACTCAGTTGCAAGCAGGCATGCCTTCATCTCAATATGTTTTGCACCAGTGGGAATGTAAATATCCCTTAAGAAACTTTAGAAGCTGTAGTTCTGTTTTTTTCAATAAATTATCTGATACTCTGCATCCCTCAAATGGCTTGCTTTAAAATATACATAAAGGGGTGTACCTGTTATTCCACAGCACGGGAGCTGTAAAGTATGGAAATGAATCTACTGGCCCTCGAGCACTCAGCATCAGATTCCTGACTAGACACTAGGTCTGGTAGTTGGCAATGTCATCCAGGTCTCGCATAAGTTTCTTTAAGAGTGGGAGGATCTGACATGTCATGAGAGTTTCAAGGAAGATGCCTTGGCTGAGGGAAGCATTATAATGTTCAGTAGGTGTAAGAGCATCCCCAGAGAGCGCTTTGATGAAGGATAAGGTTGTGACATCTTCATAAGAAGTGGTTATGAGGGAATTGAGTATGTCTGAAAGAGCAAGGGCTTTGGAGACTGACCCTTTTGTGAAGGGGTGGGCCTTAGAAATGAACCCGGCTTGATCGGGAGCGGAGGACTATGCCAAGGACGAGGCTGCAATATTTGCAGTCAAAATTGAAAAGGCTTTTGACAGCATGGAGTGGCCATACCTCTATAGAGTCCTGGAGGCGATGGGCCTAGGTGAGGGATTTGTAGAATGAGTGAGGCTACTCTACAAGGATCCCAGTGCCAGGGTGCAGAGAGGGAAAGTAATTTCCCAGAGCATGAGGATAGAGAGGGGACTAGGCAGGGATGCCTTTGTCCCCTCTGCTGTTCACACTGGCTATAGAGCCGCTGGCAAGCCGGGCCAGAACGGGACGGCACTCTACAGGATTGGCTATCAAAGACCCTTATCACAGCATAGCACTCTATGCGGACGATCTACTCATCTTCCTGAAAAATACAGGTAGAGACCTGCAGGGGGCTAAAGATATGTTGGAAGAATTTGCCACCCTCTCAGGGCTGCGAGTGAGCTGGCAGAAATCTAAGGTATTCCCCATGACGAAAAACAGACACCCTCCGGACGAGATAGGGACTCTGCAATGGGTGCCCATTCGCCTAGAATACTTGGGAGTGACGATATACCATCACACTGGGGACTTGGTGGAGGGCAACATGGGTAGGGGGATATGGGCACTCCGCTCCTCCATGGAATTTTGAGGATCTCTACCACTGTCGGTAGCAGGTAGGGTGGCCCTGCTGAAAATGGAGGCGCTACTGCGCCTGCTATACATATTTGGAACACTTCCGCTATGGGTACCCAGTGCGACATTCCGTGACTTAAACTCGCAGATTATAGCATTCCTGTGGGGGTCGGGCCACAGGCAAGTGGCCCTAAGTACAATGCAGTGCTCCACATCTACAGGGGGGCTGGCAGTACCCGACTTTGAGGCATACTATCTTAGCAGCACAGCTGCAGTGGTTTGTGAGATGGTTGGTGGACAGCAGAAACCCCGACAGGGCACAATCATTATTGGCCCTAGAATCCCCAGTTCTAACAAAAATACTATTAAGACGGAAGCAGGGCCCACGCAGGAAGACAGAAGAAGAGATAGTAATCACAAGGTGCTGGGCGAGATGGCTACAGAGGACGGGCTGTAGAGTCCCATGCTCCGATGCTACCGCATGGGCGGAATTGGGCTGGACTGGATGACTGGAAGGCAGCGGGATACAATTGATCGGGAACCTCTTTAGGGAATCCCAAATGCTCCTGTTTGAGGACCTCCGTGAGGAGTTTGACCTTCGGCAGGGACATTTTCTACTACATAGAGCCATTACGGTGGCATTCCGGAAACACTGGGCAATGGGGATGACACAACCCAGAGCATTGGACTGCTGTAGATATGAGGTTCTTTCAGCAGGTAGGATAAAAATGATGATCTGCATCTTTAGAGCCATCAGATGGAACGTTCAGAAACCTATGGAGTGCCTGAGAGCACAATGGGAAGAGGGCTTTGGAGTACCGATCATAGAAAAAGACTGGGACACCATTGTTGATCATACCTTGAAGATCTCCAAAAATGCTAGGTTCAAGCTCATGAACTATTATGTGCTTCATAGGGTGTACCTCACGCCAGTCAGAATCCGGTGCTACTTCCAAACAGAGGAAGCGGCTTGCCCTAGATGCGGCGATAGAGAGGCTCATATCCTCCTGTGGAAGTTGCCGGGCCAGAGGGGATTCAGGGAGTAGGTACTAAGGACAGTTGAGAACATAATAGATAAGGAAGTTCAGCACACTCCAAGCAGATGCATACTACACTGTTTCCCACACATGGCCAAGACAAAGGTCACAGGAAGACTTAGCATTTGTAATAGCAAAAAGGGAAATCACGAGGAATTGGAAGTTTGCAAGAGGCCTGTGAATAGTGGACTGGAAAAGGGAATTGGAGAAGTGGGCAGACGCAGAAAAAAGAATCTTATTGAATGCAGCGCACAGAGGCATAGGGAACATAGACACAGTGAGAGCTTGAGGGAGTCTAGTGGAAGATTTACGTACATCAGACCTAGATGACACAACAGACAATCCACAAAATTCGCCACCGCAAGAGAAGGACGATGAGTTGGAGGCACAGAGAGCCTATGGAAAAATAAGCACTGGGATGACAGTGCCCCCCCCCCTTTTAGCTACACACAAGACCCCGAACAAAGCTAGCACAGATAGGCAAAGCAGCATCACACACTGCGGACATATCTATATATATAAAGACAAAAGTATGTCTGTTTGTCCTTTATGCATTACTACACCATTCATCCGATCGCCATGAAACTTTGGGAAGTTGTTAAGTACACTCCCGCGAAGGTTTCTTGCTAAATAAAAAATGAAAAATTTGTTAAATATCGGCCCCCAGGGCCCTCATAATCTTTCCAATACTAAACGTTTACAGTTTACGGTGCGACTCGCTTTTGCAATGACCTTCAACAAAGCACAAGGACAATCGCTGCAAGTGTGTGGACTAGATTTGGAGAATCTGTGCTTCTCACATGAACAACTGTTTGTGGCCAGCTCACGTGTCGGAAAACCTTCTGATTTATTTGTGTACGCACCAGACGGAAAACCAAAAAATACTGTGTATCCACAAGCACTCGAATAAATAAACAGAATTAAAACAACACTTTAAAATGATTTCCATATTACAATGAATAAGTTTCAATAAAAATGACACAATGTAAATTGAATGTTATAACAAGTTTCCTTAAATTTCCTTTCTTCTGAGATCGCAGCAACGCGCGACGGGTAAGCTAGTATATATATATAAAATGGAACTCTAGCGACTCCTTCAGGGGGAATGGAGGGAGGGCTAAGGGTTAGAGCTGGTTGAACAGGTTACTCTATAAAGACATTAAAACAGTAAAGAGGAAGAGCAATGTAACATAAACATGTGAATGTTAAGAAACCTGCTCAATTGTATGTTATGTGTGCCAAATGCTTATAAAATCTGTTTTAAAAAAAAGAGGTTGATGGCATTGCACTTTTCTGGGGAGTGAGAGGTAGGTGGGTGTGGCAGGGGATTGATACAGTGATTGATTTTATGTCAAGACAGGAGGCTAGCATTATGCATTATACTTTTATTCACCACTACTGAGCAGCAACCATTTAAAGCTCAATAAAACACAAAAACATCACAATGACCAAAAGAATGTTCAGTCCCATAAGTAGTCTGAGACCTTCATCTTTCTTCTCTTTTGTTTGCTACTTCTGAGCAGATAAGTATATAGAGGTTATTTATTAAGATTTTATTACGGTGAATGTATATATTTTTTGAAAGATTTGAAGGATAGTTGCTGAATGGTGGATACCCAATTTAGGGGTGTATGTTTAGTTATTCAAAGGAAAATAGATTCAATCAGAGATTTAGGAATGAAAGTACATTGTTAATAACTACTTTTAGTTTGATTAAACGAATGGTAGGAAGTTGTTATTTATTGAGTTTTATAAATAAACAATTTATGGTTTGGTTAGGATAGTTAGATTAGAGAGAGCTTTGTTTTTTTTAAAATATAGAGCATTATGCCGCTCAAAGAGGTGCAGGTACTTCAGCGCGTGCAATTAAACTGTTAAGATTTTGCTGCGTGGTGAGGTGCCGGGTTTTTAGGAACCCGGTGGTGCCAGGGGATAACACCCGAAGACCTCTGAGTTCTCCTTGTTCCGGACCACAGAAACCAAGAGTCTTCTAGGTGAAGTCAGAGATCGAGTTTTATTGGCTGCAACCAAGTAACAAGCGTCCTAGAATTACAACAGCACGGGTCGTAAGTTCTAAGGAGACTGTTCGTTTTTACAGAACCAGCCTTCTCCTTATATACAGGAATAACAGCTGCAGGCAAGAATTCTTCAGTTTACAATACGGTCATATACATATTTCCATAATAGAGCAAAAAGCACAGTCATGTCGGCCAACCCATATTTTAGATGTCCAGTTTGTGATGGATTACCCAGCCAGGCCCAGAACTCCCATCAGATATCGATGAAACCCCAATAAAATCGGGCACCTCCTCATCGTAAAACTGGCCATAAACAAGAAACATGGACAGGTGTATGTTTGTAGAAAACATGGTCTGTATGTAGTGAATGGTTTATGGCATGTTGTGCATTGATGCTATCTTACTCGGCCACTGGGCGAGGAGCTGCCCAAGCAAGTTTGGCTGGAGGCAATGGAGTCAGTTGTCAGACCCCACTCTGCAGAATCCGGATGATGCACATATGACTCCACCTCCCTATCTCACCAACACGCTAGTACTAGCAACACAGCGTGTTCGAGTGATAGGGCGAGGGAAAACAGGAAACAAAACAAGGAGGGGACGGAAGGGAACTGCAGGGAAGGGATAGCTGAAAGACAAGAGAACAAGCATACAAATTATAATGGGTAATCAGGAAATACTACTCTCGTTTCATTCTCACTAAGTATGCATAGATATTCACCTTTACCAAAAGAAGAGTGCTCCACCTCCTCCCTGTGTCTTGAATAGTGTTAAGAGTCACACTAGCCCCTAAGGAATACAAACACTGGTTAAATTCTGGTTTCTCCCAGAACCAAAATACAATGCTCTCTAGTGGTGTTGTACCTACCCTGCCTTGTGTTGAATCGTGCTTAAATAATAAACATGTGCTTATCAAACAATCTTTGTGAATTCCAAAACAATCTTCTTCTTCTGAGAAGCCAGTCCGCCTATGTACAATTGTACCAGTTCAATCCGTTAAGGACACGGTAAGACGTAGCTCCTACTACCATCTTCCGCTCTCAAAACAACAACACAGTGTTCTTTAAATGTTCCACTCCAAATACGGAAAGGTGTAGGATCCCCCCCCACTACCTTCCGCTTTGGCACTTACTTTGATAGGCACTAGTGACTCACTTTGTAACGGTAGTACGCAGAAGGGTTAAATCCGCCATCCTCCGTTCTCACTGTATACCAAAATCAAAACCTTCAATCCGACTGAGAACTCTTTGTGCGCTTTAATTTCCCTTTGCCGGTTATTGAAATGCTGCAGAACACATCAGCACTTTGGCAAAACAACGCGTTAACATTCACGCGCTGCACAAAAACTCACAGTACTGAAACAGCGTAGTCCCGGTCCTTTGTTCGCCGCTCGTATCTTCCTCCAGCAGCCTATTCTTTGACGGCAACAGGAACTCCAGAAATGTTATATTCAAACAGAAAGCGCCTTCCACGCGCTACTGAAGAAAACCCATAATGCTTCAATCCCAAGTGCAATTCTCGATCCCTTCGCGCTGCTGAACAAACTAGAAAGCAGGAACCAAACCTCTTTCAGAGAGGATACCTAAACAACACACCACTCTAGTCACTAACAAACAGGGTTGTTTGCACAAAATCACGAACAAAGTCAGGTGGTCCCACCCTTCCTTTATAGAGCCACACCCCCTACCAGGGCTTATGGGAGATGTAGTTCTTCAATGTTAGGTAGGCGCCTTGGCAAACCCTGACAGTATGTCCCCGTCCCTAGCGCCTTCTATGGCCAGGCTTAGCAGGAAACCATTAACGAAAAGACAGCACCTTCCCATGAGCAGGCACCTCAGAACAGCCCACCCCTTGCATGTACTCCTCATTGACCTTGTTCAAACATCCCTGCACCCCATAGTGAGCCCTCTGCAGTATTAATGCCTTTTCCTTAACTAATGGCTGAAATTGGAGATCAACAGGAATATCAACCGGAGAAGAGTTGGCATCAGTTCCAGATTTAGCTAGGAAGGGGAACATTCCAGGGGACCTATGCCACACATTCTTACTGGACCTCTCCGCCCTCATCATGCAATTAACCTTCCCTGTACGAATGATAGACTGTTTATCGTCCACTCCCTCCTTGATTGGCAGTATCTGTTGGGTCAATGTGTCTGTCTTCTGACTACTCAACCCAGTGCGGACGGTGACCACCTCTCTCTTTGCCAATGTGGCCACCCTAAACTGACATGCGACTACCGCTAAAGGTGAGGATGCAGAAGACACCAGATGTTCCTGACAATACCCAGACAAAAAGTGTACTGTTCGAGTTCTCCAGTCTATAGAAGGGTTGTGGAACGTAAACCACGGCATCCCCAATATGATCTCGTATTGAGGAGCTTCTATGATGTTCAATGATATCTTTTCCACATGTCTCCCTTCTGACACATTTATGGACAACATTACCTCAGCTGTCTTCTCAACTATTAGACCAGATTTTATAGGCTGTCCATCTACTGCCAAGACCTCCTCTGGTATATCTCTAGGTACTCTGGGTATAGCTAAGCGAGACACTAACCCATTATCAATAAAATTACCTGTGGCTCCTGTGTCCAGCATAACCCTAACTTGATGACTTTTTCGCTCATACTCTAATGACATGTTAAGAACCAGGTGTGACCCATTCACTCCTATACCAGGTGAAGATAGTGAAGTGAGTCTCCAATCAGGTATCTCTTTCTCTCGGGAGGAAAGTGCTAACAAGTTGTCTGTCTCCCTTCCCATAGAGGAAACAGCTATTCTTTTATTCTTATTCCAACTAGAGGGGTTTTGGGGCTTAGAAGGGCATTCACGCACGTAATGCCCTTTTTTGCCACAGTACATACAAAGACCGTGTACTCTTCTGCTTTCTTTCTCATCATGGGACAGAGGAGATCTAATAGCTCCTATTTCCATAGGTTCTGCCCCGTTTTCCGATGCCTCTAGAACTCTAGGAGGGGAACTCACTATACTATTGTAACCCCTGTCCCATTTTCTTCTATCCCCACTCAGCTCAGTCAGCCTACCATCCAATCTCAGGACCAAGTTCACCATTTCTACACAAGTGGTGGGTTGAGGATCTATGTAGGCCACAGCGTTCTTCAATTCATCCCTCAAACCCTGATAGAATAGAGACATTCTTTTGCCTTCGGGCCATTCAGTTTCGGCAATCAAACGATTGAACATGGTTAAATAAGTAATCAAGTCACTCCTACCCTGACGCAGGGACAATAACTCCTTATCTGCGCTGAAATTGGTGGCCCTCCTGTCGAAGACTTTCTCAAATTCGTCCCTGAACGCGGTCCAGTTGGACAACATGGCATCATCTCTTTTTACCAGAGGGACCGCCCAATTGGCCGCGTCCCCCACCAGATAAGATATTGCAAACGCCACCCTGGAATGGTTTGTAGGAAAGGAGGCTGGTTTACAAGAAAAATGGAGCATGATTTGAGTCATGAAAGCTTGTGTTTTACGAGGGTCCCCCCCATATCGTTCTGGGGTAGCTAAAGGAATAGGGGGAGGAACAGTAACCTGAATCTGAGAAGGACCTGAAGAAAAAGGGTTTTTTGATAACTGTTCCACTCTATCCTTAAGGATTACAGCCTCCGCCTTGGACGCTGCCAATTCTTGTTGGACCAAAACCAGGGCCCTCAACACATCATCCAAGGTGGCCATATGTACCCCAACCGGATCAGGCAGAATGCAATTCGTGGGTTCGTGATTCTGTCAGACCCCACTCTGCAGAATCCGGATGATGCACATATGACTCCACCTCCCTATCTCACCAACACGCTAGTACTAGCAACACAGCGTGTTCGAGTGATAGGGCGAGGGAAAACAGGAAACAAAACAAGGAGGGGACGGAAGGGAACTGCAGGGAAGGGATAGCTGAAAGACAAGAGAACAAGCATACAAATTATAATGGGTAATCAGGAAATACTACTCTCGTTTCATTCTCACTAAGTATGCATAGATATTCACCTTTACCAAAAGAAGAGTGCTCCACCTCCTCCCTGTGTCTTGAATAGTGTTAAGAGTCACACTAGCCCCTAAGGAATACAAACACTGGTTAAATTCTGGTTTCTCCCAGAACCAAAATACAATGCTCTCTAGTGGTGTTGTACCTACCCTGCCTTGTGTTGAATCGTGCTTAAATAATAAACATGTGCTTATCAAACAATCTTTGTGAATTCCAAAACAATCTTCTTCTTCTGAGAAGCCAGTCCGCCTATGTACAATTGTACCAGTTCAATCCGTTAAGGACACGGTAAGACGTAGCTCCTACTACCATCTTCCGCTCTCAAAACAACAACACAGTGTTCTTTAAATGTTCCACTCCAAATACGGAAAGGTGTAGGATCCCCCCCCACTACCTTCCGCTTTGGCACTTACTTTGATAAGCACTAGTGACTCACTTTGTAACGGTAGTACGCAGAAGGGTTAAATCCGCCATCCTCCGTTCTCACTGTATACCAAAATCAAAACCTTCAATCCGACTGAGAACTCTTTGTGCGCTTTAATTTCCCTTTGCCGGTTATTGAAATGCTGCAGAACACATCAGCACTTTGGCAAAACAACGCGTTAACATTCACGCGCTGCACAAAAACTCACAGTACTGAAACAGCGTAGTCCCGGTCCTTTGTTCGCCGCTCGTATCTTCCTCCAGCAGCCTATTCTTTGACGGCAACAGGAACTCCAGAAATGTTATATTCAAACAGAAAGCGCCTTCCACGCGCTACTGAAGAAAACCCATAATGCTTCAATCCCAAGTGCAATTCTCGATCCCTTCGCGCTGCTGAACAAACTAGAAAGCAGGAACCAAACCTCTTTCAGAGAGGATACCTAAACAACACACCACTCTAGTCACTAACAAACAGGGTTGTTTGCACAAAATCACGAACAAAGTCAGGTGGTCCCACCCTTCCTTTATAGAGCCACACCCCCTACCAGGGCTTATGGGAGATGTAGTTCTTCAATGTTAGGTAGGCGCCTTGGCAAACCCTGACATCAGTTTGGCCAGGTCACGGGGAAGTCAGCTAAGGTGGACGTGTCCTTTTAGATCAAGCTCGACCTCAATCAATTGACTATATGAGGGCAAGCCACAAGATGGATGCTTGTTCACAAAATGGAGTCCGAGGGTTCCGAACGGAATCCATGATTTAAGGGAGTTAGCATCGCTCAATCACGATGCAAATGCATAGGGATAATGTCCTAATCATTACCGGTGTGCCGATACCAAATTCGTCATGGTACGATGATATTTTGTGACACGAGCGTTGGACCTCGGTACCGGTATTACAGCCGGGTCCAGAATTTCAGAACCACAGACCCTCCTTTTGCCCTCATATTAGGCAATAACTCATGCTAATCTGAGTCCAAATCTGTATTCATGAAGTCATGGAGATGCTGCTGTAGCATCATTCTGTTGCTCAATTCGTCCCTTGACACAGGCTTCCTTACACATGAAGTAGCACAGAGGCCACATATTGCAGGAGCGCACTGCACAAACAAGCAGAACGTAAACAGAATGGCTAAGATCATCCCAATGAAGATCAGGGTTTTCCATCCCCAGGCAAAGATCAGTTCCCAGAACCACCCTAGCAGGGACCAATCCCCTTTCTCCACATGAAGGGAATCAGATATTTTGTGCAGTTTGGAGATGGCCTGGTATACTGTCGGAGCATTATCAGGGATGAAAATGCAGCAACTGGATTGGATCACCCTACATACACCACCACGGTCTGCAAGTATGACATCTAGGGCGACCCTGTTCTGAAGAGTCATAAGTCTGTCCGACTGAAGCTCAGCTGTCAAATTACTAAGGGCACCGGCCCTTTGGCTCACGGCGGATTCGACTACCCTCGTTAACTGGCGAATTTTCCTGCTGTTCACCATAGGCCCCCAAAACGGCAGAAAACCCTTTGCGAAGTCTCCAAACTCTTGACCCGCAGTGTCGTCTTGACTCACGACACCCCTAACTGTCCTTGTCCGATGGTAATCTGCCCCGGCCGTGTAGGTGGGTGGCAGCAGAAACGAGATAAAGCAGGTGCCCGAGAAGTCAGGGGCAACCATGTGTATGCTTTGTCATGGCATATGAAGTATGTACCCTTAGCCGCTAAGAATGGAGGGGAAGTTCGGGAAGCAAACACATATGTTTCCGTGCATACGCTCTTCCCCAACTGTGCTTTGGGATCCCTGCCAATACCTTGCAGACATAGGCGACCTCGGTGGGGAACTATCCAAACCGGGGAGGATTTCTTTGTTTTCTGGCTCTTACTCAGCAATCCCATACTGAGTGATGTTCCATCTACTGTACGGGGTAAACTCATCTTTGGGGATCGTTCGGTACGTGTTGATATCCCTGCTCATATTCTTTATTCCTGCCACTAGTGCCTTGTTGCTGGAATTGCTCCCTGTGGGACGCGGTGGATATGGTTCTATGGCGAACAGGAACATTGTCTGGAAAGCCCACAGAGAACCATAGTAACTGAATGGCAGGACGAAGTAAGGGATACCCTTGTCTGTTGTGTGCGGCATAAGTCCACATATCCAACAGTTCAATGTGTTCATTATAGACTGGTGCTGGTGTAGGAGTTGGATGAATGAGTTATTTACAAATTCTAGTCTTCTGGCAGACTCGTGTTCAGGTAGGGGGTGAAAGGAGTGTGGAGGAATGGTAGGAGGAGGTGTGGGCTGAGTGTTATTTACAGAGGTAACTTGAAATGTGAATAAAGTATAGCCAATCAAGAACATCATTATGCTACACAACATCAAAATACATATTATCAAGAATCTTTTTCTGGCCATCACAGTGCGTAATTTCCTTTTAAAGTTCGCGGATCTAGCAGGTCTCTCTACCCTTGGAAACTCCATCCTCTAGTTGCTGCCCGCGGTGGGAGATTGATTCTGTCAAGGAGTGCTTTCTATTCAGTCCGGGGCAATTCCCTCAGACCGACCAGAACCGTTGACCTAGGCATCTCCTGCTGCACTCCCCAGACTATCAACCGCGACCCTAGCAGCAGAACCGGATGGCGGTTCGAAAATCAAAAATGAGCAAGTTCCCCGGGCGAGAGAGCTGTAAAATCAAAAATAGTTCTTGGGGGGGGGGGGCCTTATAGGCTTGCTTTTTATTAGTTCGTGTTTCTTGACCTTAGATTATACCGTTGTTTCCCCGGTGCGGTGTGGTCTTCAAACAACGTTTCGGGTTCTGTAGTGTCCAACTGCATTGACGGTGGCACGAATCCTTGCAGAATATGATTGCTCTCCTTTTCGGTACCAGTTCCTTTCAATCATGCATCGCTGAAGAGTGCAAAGCGTGGTACGGACTCGGTCTCAGAGTCAGCAATTCCCTCCTGGACCCATCGGTCATATGGAAGGGGCAGCGGGACCCGTTTACAGTGGGCGCCGTGCACCCAATGTTTTTTCCTGTGGACACGTACTGCAGAGCGAGTAGATAGCAAGACATGGAAAGGTCCGGTCCAGCGAGGCTCCTTGTTCTTGGTTCGCCTGAAGTTCCGAACTAGGACCCAGGAGCCAGGTTTAATGGCGTGGCCTGGATCGTCAGACGCCGGTTGAGAGGAGCTGTGGACCTGTTGGTGTAAAACATGCAATTTAGTTGTCAATTCGTGCAAATAGTCAAGCAGTACAGGGTGCTCTATTTCGCTTAGTCTCTTGGGCCTTGGCACACCCCAGATATTGGCTGGGCGGCCAAACACAATCTCATGAGGGCTAAGTCCTAGTCTGGAATGGACAGTCATTCTGGTGGACAGGAGTGCTGAAGGCAGGGCGTCAGGCCATTTGAGACCTGTGCTGGCTTGGATCTTGGCTAGTTTTAACTTTAACGTGCCGTTGTAGCACTCCACTAAACCCGCTGATTGGGGGTGATTTGCAGCGTGAAACTTCTGGTGTATGCCTAGACATTCGCACACTCTCTTCATCATTCGTCCCACGAATTCACTTCCGTTATCACTCCAGACCATTCTAGGCATACCGAATCTAGGGAAGAATTCTTCAACCAGGGCTTTGGCAGTTGACAAGGAAGTGTTGTCCTTAAGGGGGTACGCTTCCACCCACCTGGAGAAGGCGCAGACAACGACAAGCACATATTTCAGATTGTTGCACCTCTCCATGTGGATGAAATCGAGCTGCAAAACCTCGAACGGGTACGTTGGAGGCGCAAAATGACCAGCTGGAGTTGGGGTTCCCCTACCGGGATTGTACTTCAAACACACCATACAGTTCCTGACCAAATTCTCTGCGCATTTTGGGATACCATTATTCTGCCATACTGGGGCCAATAATTTGCAGATTCCTTTCGCACTAATGTGGGCCATTCCATGGGCCATTGTCACCACTGCAAGCACATATGCATCGGGTAACAGCCATCGTTGATACTCTGACAATTCGACCCAACAGCCATTTGCATCCAATCTACCCTTGCTTTCTCTCCATTCGTTCACCTCTTTTTCCGTGGCATCAGCTTGGATAGATTTCACACTTTCAATAGTGTCCTCACACATACCCACATCGGCAATCCATCTTGCAGGACCTACAACATACATTCGACTCATGGTGTTCCTTGCAGTCTCTTTCGCAACTTCATGTGCAAATGCATTCCCACGACCAACATCATCTTGAATCTTTCTGTGTGCACTGCATTTACGATCGCGACTTGTAGTGGCAAGGTCAGTGACTCAAGAAGCTCGTTAACTAGCTGACCATGTTGGATTCTTGCGCCATGTGACGTCAGGAACCCACGTTCACGCCACAATCTTCCAAAACTGTGTGCCACGCCAAAGGCGTATTGGCTATCGGTATACACATTCACTCGCTTTCCTTTTGCCAACACACACGCTCTCGTAAGTGCAACTAACTCGAGTGCTTGCGCGGAATTGTGGGGGATGCGCGCGGCCTCTACAATCGTGTGCAATGTTGTTACAGTATATGCTGCAGTCGTATCACCATTTGGCAACTTGAAGCATGAACCATCAACCCATAAATTATCATTACATTCAGGAACGGGAGTGTCCTGTAAGTCTACTCTCCCTTTTGTCTCTTCTTCTGTCCTAAAGCAGCAATCATGTCTTTCAACCTCGTCTGTCTCTGCCGAAATAGGCAATAACGTAGCGGGGTTGAGTGTATCACACCTCTTTATGTGTATGTGACTCGCTAATAGTGTCAGCTCATAACTGGACAGTCGAGCACTAGTTAAGTGCTGTGTCTTCGTTCTGTTTAGTAAAATGTCTACTGCATGTGGGACCATAACGATCAGAGTATTATTCATGACTAACCCAGCAGACTGTCGAATACAGTCAGCTGCTGCAGCAGTGGCCCTCAAGCAACTTGGTAATGCCTTAGCCACAGGATCTAGAGTCGCTGAGAAATACGCGCATGGGCGCTGTTTGTCCCCAAAGTATTGTGTCAGGACTGATAATGCGCAACCTTCCTTCTCATGGACATATAATGTAAAAGGCTTACTGTAGTCGGGGTTGCCCAACACAGGAGCCGAACATAATGCATCACGCAACTTGTGGAAGCTTGTCTGACAATCTTCAGACCAAGGCATAGGATCGGGTGTGTCTTTACAGATTAGTGCCAGCAAAGGTTTAGCCAATAGTGAGAAATTCGGTATCCATTGTCTACAGTACGATGTAATGCCCAAGAAAGCACGCACTTCTCTTTGTGTCCTTGGGACACTCAATCTTGCAATTGCCTGTATTCTTTCTGAGGTCAGTCTCCTTCCCTCCTTCGATAAGATGTGACCTAAGTAGGTCACTTCTTGTCGAAAAAATTGCAGTTTTGAAAGAGAGACTTTGTGCTTCATATCACATAAATGACGCAACAACGACAATGTGGCTTGCTTGCAAATCTCTTCAGTATCTGCAGCGATCAGTAGATCGTCTACATACTGAATCAGAGTCGCACCATCAGGTAGAACAATCGTGTCAAGTTGTGTTTTCAGAGCTTGACTGAAGATCGATTGACTTTCACAATAGCCCTGAGGAGTGCGTTTGAAGCGGAAGCTTCGTCCTCCTAAATTGAAGCCAAAAATATCTCTGCTCTCCTCAGCAATCGGAATGCTGAAGAAGGCGTTCTTCAGGTCAATCACCGAAAACCAAGTGGCTGAAGCTGGAACCATAGTCAAGAGGGCAGTAATGTCAGGGACAACTGGAAACTGTGGTACAACAATCTTATTCACTTCTCTGAGATCAATCACAAATCTGTACACAGGGGGCTGTGAAGGATCAGTTCGCTTTAAGACTGGCAAAACGGGACTGTTACAAATGTTGCCTGTTGTCTCCTCAATGACATCTTTCTCGATCAGATCGTAAATGATCGTTAACAACGCCTTTTCACATTCGCTCGAGATCTTGTATTGGGGAATACGTGGCAACCTAACATTGGCTCGCAATGTAATGACATATGGCGCTATCTCCAAAAGACCCATATCGTTAGAACCAGTAGCCAAAGTACATCTGGAAGAGATGACAATTCTGTTGGGATATTTTCCTTTGACAGATACATCGGGGAAACCACTTTCTTACCAAGGGTAAGTTGTACTCCCGAAGGAGAACAGTACAAAGTCGCGTTTAATCTTTTTAACAAATCCAAACCTAACAAATTTTCGCCACAACCTGTTGTAAGAATGAGGGGTGCTTCTAATTCACATGGGCCAACAGAAAGGGGCATAGGACTAGAGATCGGGTTTCTAACCGGGGCGCCAGAAAAACCTACTGAAACATTCATTTCGCCAGACAAAGGTGCGCCAGGAAGTTTTGAGTGCATAATCGAACTTTTTGTAGCACCAGTATCCAGCAGAAAATGTTCTGATACTCCTGATACTCCTGATGTAATCACCTCAACATAAGGTCGATTCTGATCTACTGGAACTGAAACAACTCCCTCTCTTTGTCCATGGCTGTCCTAGCAATTATTACCCTCATTCTCGTGTTCTGCGCAATAGTCATCAGCATAGTACTGAGCTGACCTAGAAGACGCATTATTCTGTTGATCAAAGCTATTCATATAATTCTGAGGCGGAAAAGAAGTGGTATTCTGGGGGAAATTTCCACGGCCCCTACCCCATGGAGCCTGTTGAACACCTCTACCTCTTGCACCAGAAACACCATTTAAACGTCGCAATAAAGCTGGGCAATTATTTTTGAAATGACCCTCTTCCTTGCAATAGGCACATTGATTCGGACCATACGGTAAACGCTGATGAGAAAACTCGTTTCCTTTGCGCGTTCCTCGAATCCTGCTGGGGTTACTGATAATTTGGCTGACTAGGAGTGCGAGGCGGATAGGCTTGCTGGAGAAGAACTTTAGTTTTTAAATCTTTAGTCTTTTTGTCTGCTTTATCTAGCTCATCCTTGCGCCTATTTTCGTAGTACTGGGCTGTGGCTAAAATCTGCGCTGACGTGGAAACAGCCCAAGCACTCTCTGAATCTTTCAATTTATTACACAGTTCAGGAAGCAAATTATGTACAAATTTGTCTACAAACAATCTTTGGCCACCCTCGGTAGCCATATCCTGACTACTGTGATCGACGAAAGTCTCTTCAAACCTCGTGAAGAAGTCAGACACATTCTCATCTTTTTTCTGCTTGCACGCAGATAACTTATCCCAATTTACGCGCAATTCAGGCATTAAGGTCTTCATATACGGGATAATTCTACCAGGAAGTTCAGCTACTAAAGGCTCAGGTTTGGAACCACCAACTTGTCTAGCATCTGCAGCAGTAATATTAGCCGACGTGTCACCCAATTCTTGATCATGATCTGTATGACGAATCTTACAAAACTAAGAACAAAACTAAGCACTGGGAGACGCTCCACTTATACTTAACTGAAGTATTGAAGATCGATTACGTCACCAGAAGACTCGTCTATCGTTTCGCTCTACCAAGGATCACTGGGTCCAAAACAGGGCGATAGTCAGGGCAGCAGTCCTTCGTAGCCTTCGGGACGCGGGGAACCTCGCAGCAAAGACCTTCAGAACCATGTCGACATACAGGGGTCGCTGAAGTGGCTGGCCGTCCTCTGGAATTTTCACACGAAGCTCCTCACGAACATCTGGCTTGGACCGATACCGCTTGATACCGCCCCGAGTTGGGCGCCAAATGAGGTGCCGGGTTTTTAGGAACCCGGTGGTGCCAGGTCATAACACCTGAAGACCTCTGAGTTCTCCCTGTTCCGGACCACAGAAACCAAGAGTCTTCTAGGTGAAGTCAGAGATCGAGTTTTATTGGCTGCAACCAAGTAACAAGCGTCCTAGAATTACAACAGCACGGGTCGTAAGTTCTCAGGAGACTGTTCGTTTTTACAGAACCAGCCTTCTCCTTATATACAGAAATAACAGCTGCAGGCAAGAATTCTTCAGTTTACAATACGGTCATATACATATTTCCATAATAGAGCAAAAAAGCACAGTCATGTCGGCCAACCCATATTTTGTGATGGATTACCCAGCCATGCCCAGAACTCCCATCAGATATCGATGAAACCCCAATAAAATCTGGCACCTCCTCATCGTAAAACTGGCCATAAACAAGAAACATGGACAGGTGTATGTTTGTAGAAAACATGGTCTGTATGTAGTGAATGGTTTATGGCATGTTGTGCATTGATGCTATCTTACTCGGCCACTGGGCGAGGAGCTGCCCAAGCAGGTTTGGCTGGAGGCAATGGAGTCAGATTGGCCAGGTCACGGGGAAGTTAGCTAAGGTGGACGTGTCCTTTTAGATCAAGCTCGACCTCAATCAATTGACTATATGAGGGCAAGCCACAAGATGGATGCCTGTTCACAAAATGGAGTCCGAGGGTTCAGAACGGAATCCATGATTTAAGGGAGTTAGCATCGCTCAATCACGATGCAAATGCATAGGGATAATGTCCTAATCATTACCGGTCTGCCGATACCAAATTCGTCATGGTACGATGATAATTTGTGACACGAGCGTTAGACCTTGGTACCGGTATTACAGCCGGGACCAGAATTTCAGAACCACAGTGGCATACCTTTTTGGTCACGCTAAGGCAAGAAGGAGCGCAAAGGCAGCAGCCCACGCCGAAGGAGCAGTTGATCTTTCATCGAGCGCTGAAGGGGAAGAGCGCGTCTCTGGAGACACTTTTAGGAAATGCGAGTTGTGTGAGGGAGTCACACAACTTGCGTTTCAATTAGTTAACATTAGGGGGTATTTTCTAAAGGAATTTGAGCAGACTTTTAAGCAAAGGAGGACTTTTTATGGTAGATTGCTCTGTGACAACATTGCCATAGTAACAGTGTGTTCGTTGAAATCCTCTTGTGAGGTTGAGACAATGGAAAGCGTTAATTTTGACAAGAAAAAATAAGTCAAAATAAATACAAATTTAATTCAGGAAATAGTAGAAATTGGCTTAAATGGAGACTAACCGAGAGGAGCAGGAGAATTTGATAAGGGAAATTATTCTGTAAAACAGGCACTGGGCAAAAGAAATCTACAGATAAGGTAGAATACTTCTCAGTCTCTGAATAGGAGAATAATGAGAGATGCCCAGGAGGGAAATGCCTTACAAAGAGAAAGCATTTAAAGGTTAAAGCAATGCAGGGTGGAGTCCAAAGTGGCTCGCAAAGAGAGGGTACCCAGCGCTGTACAAAGAGGTCAGTCTGACACTGAGAATGAAGGGAACACATCAGAGGATGTGATCACTAATGATAACTTGGACTTAGATGAGTATGTTCTTGATTTCAAATATAAGGATGGGTTGGAGGAACAAAATGAAACTAGAGTTGAAGTAAAAAATAACGAAAAGGTTGTTGATCCTTTTGGAGAGGTGCTTTTTAATCCTAAAGAGATTAGGCATCCCTGAGAGAAAGATTGTTGGCCTTTAGAGCATGTTTCGGATCACATAAGCGCAAGATTAAGGAAACCGTTCGAGAAGGAAGAGAGAAATATAATGCCGGCAGAGTGCTCGAGACCTATTATTGATGAAAAGGTATCAATGACACCAAATGTAGATCCAGAGCTAATAACTTATCTGTTCAAGATGGGCAAGCATCCTAGAAAGGGTTAGAAGGATCTCTAAAACAGTGTCAAGATAGATTGCTAGACATTTTGGGGCCTTTGGCTAAAATGTTTGACGCTGTGGAAGAGGCTTATATCAAGAATTTGGTTTCGGGTCTGTTGCGTGAATGGGGTGAGAAGTTAGCCTGGCATATGATGTCCACTACTTCTAGTGGGCACCTTGCACCAATCTAATTGACCCTTATTGATGGTGGTTGTAAAGTCAACCTTATAGAAAGCTATCCTAGGGGTAGCAGTGACGAGCAGTCTTCAGGCTAAGACTTCAGAGAGCGAATTAAGCTGGCTGTTTTACCAGTTATAATCCCTTGAGTACCAAATGAAAGCACACCACACAAGGTATATATCAAATATATATGTATTTATTCTAAACACAACCCCTCTGCACTCTTTATGAGGTCAGAGGTAAAAGTACAATACAAGAAACGTAATTAGCATCTGATAAGATGCACAGTATACATATTGCCCTAGGGGCCTCACAAACCATATACTAAAATAGTGGTATAAGAACCACGTCTGAGATAGAAAGCAGGCCTAGGGAATCGCTGGGGCTTCTAGGAACAACTAAGGGTTCGGAAGTAGGAGGCCCACGGGATGCGCGTGCAGTGACTAAACATAGCCGCAGGTTACCATTGACTTTCTATGGGAAACAAACAAGTTACAAATTTACAATTTAAGGACACTTCTTAATGAACTACGATGGAACACTTTTAGTCTTAGACACTTGGAGGGCCAATACCATCGAGACTACCAGAGTACTCGTGTTACCTCACCCACGGAAGCCAGGTGCATAGGTGTCTTTTGATGTCTGGTTTCGTCGTCGATTTCAATGGAGAGCTGCAAGGAAGTACTGCATACGTCCAGAGGAAATGTGTCCGGGTGGATCGAAGATCTGAAGAACCTGAAAGCAGGAGGGACAGAGTGTGGGTCACTTGCCTGTGACCAGGATGGCGATCGAAAGCTGCCAGCCAATGTCGGGTGATTTCATTAGAAAAGGTGAAGTTTGTCTCTTCAGGCATGAGGTCCAGGATGTGTCGACGACAACCAGGAGCTGGATTCGAGCTGTCCCACTAAGGATCTAGTTGACTGCGGTCTCGGTATCCGGATTTGACCCAACAAGCCTTGGCAAACGCAATCCACGCAAGATGTCGAGATCGGCTTCGGTGCAGACCAGAAAGGTCTGGGGCACTTCTCCATTTTAGAGAAGCTGGAGCAAGCCTGGAGCAACCAGGAAAGCAAGTTAGATTCAAAAGTAAGTCTTCAGGGGGCTCACTAGCCAACGGACTAGGAACCGGGAAGACACGTCAAGCTGAAATGCAAAAGCTTGCCCACGGGAAACTCCTGGAGTGTGGGCCTCTGAGCTTCGGTGCAAATGGTGCTCAGGGCTGGGGCTTCAAGCACTTCAAAGCACAACTTCGAGATACCTCGGGAAGTGAGTGCAACTTGCAAAATGCAGGATGTCCAGGAGTTCCGGTCCCACGTCTCTCGTGTCTGCCACGGGTCTCAGCTTTGAGGTGAGCGAGGGTCGGAGATGTCTGGAAGTCTGTGTCCTGTGTCGCAGATTCTTCGGGATTCGGCTGGAGCCTCGAAAATGCAGACCGGCAAAGTTGCTGTTGGTGCCTGTTTGAACAGGGTGGTCACTCGTTGACCACAAGGGAGATGTCTTCCAGTCGAAATGGAATGTCGAAGGTCCAGGATTTATGTTTCAGAGTTTCGTCCAGGGTAATCTAAAGTCCTGGGGACACAGCTCCTATACTTATACTAAGAAAAGGGGCTGGATTACCTGCTAGGAACCTCCTATGGGTGGACCTGGGAAGGGGGTGGTTACACTCCTTTCCCTTTGTCCAGTTTCATGCCAGAGCTGGGGCAGAGTGCCCCAGCAACCGGTTTGAACTGGGAAATGCATGGAGCACCTTGTGTGCCCCAGGCAGTGTCTGGGAAGCATTCAGTGAATGCAGCCCTGCCTGCCCCAATACACAAAAGCCTGTCTGGGGAGGTGCCAGCACCTCCCTGGACAGAAAACCTATTGTCCAGGCCTCCCCTGCCGGAGTTTGGTCCAGCAGCAGGAGGGCAGACTCGTGTCTGTGGCAGCAGCATCCATTTTGTGATGCTGAGGCTCTGTTTAACTTTAACTGGGTTTACCAGTAACTACATGTCTTCTCCCTCTAGAAGGGTGGAATGCTACCCCCGCCGCCAGGACTGGCGGGGGTAGTATTCCAAAGTGTTTGACACCTTACGCGACATGTTTTGATAAAGCCAAACCAAAGTTAGCATTAACCGCGAGGATTATAATGCACTTAAGAGTATATGGTATGGCTATATCATAGAACAGCTAAAAGGAGATGGTTCCGAAAGCTGCAGAGGGGCTCAGCTCATGTTAGGGCAGCCTCTCACATAAAACCAAGCACTCCACCTCCAGGATTGTCGAGGTCTGCTTTAGGAGTGGCTTATATGTGTATATGTGTCTATATAGGTATATACATATAGGTATACTATATCTAAGTAAGGGGTGATTACACCACCTTACCCAGGCTGTGTGAACAGACCTGTGGTGTCAGTTTGGAAGGCAAACCAGGGGTGGCACAATACATGCTGCAGCCCCTGGTAGGCCTAGGGTGCACTTATGCCCTGGGTACCTAGGGTACACTATACAGGGACTCACAAGGGTGACCCAGTAACCAATCTGGTATGTACCTAAAGTACATGGTATCAATGTAGAGAGAGAACAGCTAGGCTGTGGGCCTGATTAGCGGGGCCACAGCCAGACTAAAGTTGAAAAACCAGAGAATCACAGCAAAAACTGGAGCTAACCATAGGAAGCAGACCCTACTCTCCTACAGATGGTGTCAGAGCCATTTGTTTTTTGGGAAGCTCAAGTGAAGGACTATTAGCAGATAGATAAAAGACTGTGATAAGCTAGATGATTTGGCCAACAGGGAGTTAAGCCAAGATGCCTGTGGTTTACTGTTTGGAGATGAGATGGTGAAATCATTAACAAATTATGTCCGCACCTTCACAAGTCTGGACAAGGCACAGACTTCAATGAGGAAGGTGTTTGCAAACATTAGTTTTTATAGTCAGGCTGGTAGGAAAGGAAAGGGAAAACTATCAGCCATGCAAACTATGGAGCCTAGTATTACAACCAGGTATATGGATATTATAGAGGACATAGCGGTACTCAGTTCTTTCCACAAAGGGGAAGGTTAGGAGGTCGTACAAACAGAGGAAGTGGCCACTTTTCAGGACAAGTATGATACAAGAGCGTGAATGAGGATTTTTACAACTTCTATCCCGAAAGGTATAGGAGGAAGTATTTCAAAGAAAAATGGATTACAATTACGCAAGATGTTTAGGTTCTAAGAACTATAGAGGGATATTCAATAGATTTCGAAACAGAGCCGGTTCAATTAAGCGAACCACACAAATTGTTTTTTCAGGAATTATTATTAAAAATAGTACAAGAGTAAGTTTCACAGATGTAAAAAATGCAATTGTACAGGTGAAAAAGAGAAATGGTTTGCAAGTACTTTGTTCATAGTGGAGAAAAGAGACAAAGGGTGGAGACTGGTAATAAATCTGCAAAATTGTAATCAATATGTGACGTATCATCACTTCAAGATGGAGGTGATTAAT
This sequence comes from Lissotriton vulgaris, assembly GCF_964263255.1. Classification (NCBI taxonomy): domain Eukaryota; kingdom Metazoa; phylum Chordata; class Amphibia; order Caudata; family Salamandridae; genus Lissotriton; species Lissotriton vulgaris. The sequence goes on from NC_141691.1 coordinate 1,130,161,000, forward strand.
CTTTTAACAGATCTACTATAAGAGAATGATTGGATGGTGAAAATGGATCTAAAAGATGCATATTTCCCAATTCCCATGGAAAAGTGAGTCAGACGTTTCTGCAGTTCTGTTGGAGAGGCCAATTATATCAGTTTCAGAGTTTACCATTTAGGCTTTCATCAGTCCTATGGTGTATTACAAAGGTGATGAGACCAGTTTTTCATTTCCTAAGTGAGAGAGGTGTATGAATGATCTTTTATCTAGACAACATATTGTTGAGGAGTCAAGAATTTATAGAGTTGGATGACAGATGCTAATGGTGAGAGAGTTGGTGGAAAGTCTAGGATTTATAGTGAATTTGGAAAACTCCATTTGACGCCTGTATAGTTTATGGTAGACACAGTTTCAAGTCAGTTATATCTACCGGAGAAGAAGGTGAAGAAGATAAAACAGGAGGTACATTCAGTATTGAAGAAAGAGAAGGTAAAGTTAAAAGATTTGGCACGAGTGATTGGTTTGCTATCTTTATCTATTCATGCAATCTTTCCAGGGATGTTACAATACAGGGCCTTACAGTGTTTAAAAATTGCAGGCTTAGCAAGGGGCTTGTGGTATGGAGACAAGATATTCATTACAAAAGAGGCAAAGGAGGAAACTCTTCGGTGGAAGGAGAACTTGGAAGCATGGAATGGCTGAGCAATTTGTGGAATGGCTCCAGATTTTGTGTTGGAAACAGATGCGAGCAACTCTGGTTGGGGAGTGAGTGGGTTAGGAGAGGATAAGGGGGATCTTTGGACTACGTTCGAGAAGGAGAAACATACAAATTGTTTTCAAATGAAAGCGGATTTGATTGCCTTGAAGAGTTTCAAGACAGGTTTGCAAGGGAAATCTGTACTGTTGAGATGGACAATTTAATTGCTGTGACATACATAAACCGATTTGGAGGAATGAGGTCCAGAGGATTAGCAGATTTGGTGAAGGAAATATGGGAGTTTTGTTTAGAACAAAAGATAGGATTCCGGGCAGAGTATTTACAAGGGAGAGCAGAAAGTGTTGGCGAATTGAAGTCTCAATACTTGACATATTACAGAGATTGGAAGTTGAAAGAAGAGGTGTTCCAGAAAATATTAGAAGAGATGGTCCGTTGGAGGTAGATCTGTTTGCATCTTGGTTAACCAACCAGTTAGAAAAGTATGCGAGTTGGAGCCCGGATCCAGGGCAATGGCTGTGAACACATTTTTGCAGAATTGGAAAGCGTTTAAGGGGTATGCGTTTCTCCCATTCTCTATAATTCAAATAGTTCTAGTGCAGGTGAAGAGATAGCAATGTCAAATTGTTTTAATAACTCCATTTTGGAAGACTCAACCTTGGTTTCGATTGGTGATGGAGTTGACAGTGGAAGAACCTTTGTTAGTGATGAACTTCAAAGGTCTTTTAACCCCTTCCATGCTGGTGACGAACCCCAGCCGTCATGCACTACGGTGCTCGTGTGCTGATGACGGCTGGGGTTTGTCATGGCCCGCCCCTGTTCGTTTGTTTACCGCACGGGGGCGGAATCGGGCCAGCAGGGAAGGGGTTAAGGAATGTAGAAGGGAGAGAGCACCCATTGGTGGAGTTGGGCTCACTCAACCTTCTAATATGGAGAATATCAGGTGTTCGGTGCATTCAGAGAACTTTCAGGCACAGCTGTGGAATTAGTCAATGAATCATGTGCCCCAGGTACAAGGAAGAAATACAGGGGGGGCATGGGAGGTGGTTTAGATTCCTTTGAAGCTGATGACGTTCAGGTAGCAAATGTTTGGGGTGAATTATTTAGTAATGGTATGTCTAATAGGACAGTGAATTGTTATAGATCAGCACTTTCTGCTGGTCATTCTCTCAGGCATGGTGTGGCAATTGGTAAAAGTCCTTTAGTGTGTATGGTAATGAAGGGTATCCAATTGAAAAGGCCACTGAATCTGAAGTATAAAACATTATGGAATGTGGATTTGGTTCTAAAGTTGTTTGAGGGATGGCCAGGCAATAGGTATTTAGGTGTGAAAGAGTTGTCCTGGAAGTTGGCTTCCTTATTATGCCTTAGATCTTTTCGGAGAGTTTCAGATGTGAAAGCTATGCAACTAGCTCATAGGTTTTATCAGCCTAATGGAATAGTTTTTGAGGTTTGCATGAGACCTAAAACAATGTCTGGTTCTATCTTCCATCCTATGTTGATGATTATCCAAAGTTGTGTGTGGTCCCTTGTCTTAAAGAGTATGAGAATAGATTATTGGAACAAAGAACTTCAGGGGTTGAGCAAGTGTTCATTTCATATGTGAAACCTTATAAAGCAGTTAGTAGTGCAACAATTGCAAGGTAGGTAAAACTGCAGTGAAAGAAGCAGGTGTGGATGTTTCAAAGTTCACAGTTCATTCAGCGTGAGGAGCAATAGTGATCAGAGTGTGTATGCTAGGTGGAAGATTGGAGGATATTATGAAGGCAGCAGATTGGTCCTCAGCTGAGACGTTCAGAAGGTTTTATTTTAAGTCAATAGATCATGTATCAACATGTGCATTACAAAAGTTTTGAACATGCATAATGTTATCCTCCTGTCTTGACATAAAATTATGGTTCTAAAGGGTTTACTGTATGAAGAATCAAGATTGTATTAAAGACAAGGAGGCTAGCATTATCCCTCCCACCCAACCCTTTTTGGGATGTGTGGAGATATTTGAAGTACAAAGATCATAATATGACGTAATTATGGAAATTTGGGAGTTTAACGATTTATAGTTCGATTTACAAGGGACGTAGTTACATGTTAGATTTTGAATTTTTTGCAGAGAACTAGAAGAGGATATTTATAATTAAAGAACAAGTATAATAAATTAGAAGAGCAAACGAAAGAAGGAAGATGGAGGTCACATACTGCTTATGGGACTGATCATTCTTTTCAATATTGCCATGTGTTTGTGTTCTATTGAGCTTTAAATGGTTGCTGCTCAGAAGTGGTGAATAAACATATAGTGCATAATGCTAGCCTTCTTGTCTTTAATAAAACCTTGATTCTTTATACATAAAACCTTTTAGAATTGCAATTACCTCGAAAGTGTTCTGTTTTTTTTGGTGGCTTCATTAATTGTGTTGGTGTAGTACTTTGGTCAGTCAGGCTGGTGTGATGAGTTGTTTGTGTGTTTCAATGTCTTCAAGAGTTTTTCGACTGGGGTCATGAGTTATTTGTGTGTTTCAACGTCCTCAAGAGTTTTTCAACTGGGGTCAGACTATTCGGGGGGAGAAGAAGAATTCCATCACCACGTTTGTGTGCCCTTTACGGTATAAACTAGGAAGATCATGTCTCTGTGGGACAAAACGTTGAGATAAAGCTTGTTCAAAACTTTATATTGGGCCAGCGAGGAATTGATCAGCTGATTCAAGTACAGTGAAATGTGACTGCTAATCTATTTAATTAAGTGGGAGGGTATCACTTATGAGGTGGTTGCAGCAGGACTCGTATAAGCTATTACCCCAATCTCACTCTTGTTGAACTTTACTGAACTTTCTCAAGGTATCGTTGGTCCTTGAGAGAGGAATGAGAGTTCTGCCAACTAGTGCATTTTTTGGAAGCCCAAAGGTTACATCTTCTTAATCTTCTCAGCAAAGAAAAACAATCTTCCCATATGTTTCCTGTGAGGTGTGGCTGACTGAATTGGTTGTACAACTGTTTTTATACATGATTATATTAAAAACTTTTGCAGGGCAGATTCTTGCTATGACTAATTGCGTTGTGAAAAAACTTGCTTAATTTTTCAAACATGCTATTTTTTACCCTCTCCTAATGCAAAGTCTAGTCAGAATCATGGTTGAGAGATGTAGTCCCGACTCTAGTTATGCTGTTGTAAGCGGTGTTCTACCTTCACAAAGATCAATGTTGTACCATTGGTAGGAGATTACTTTTCCTCCTAAGTTGCTTGGAAGCCAGTTCCTTGAGTCTATTGGTTATAGTTTCATTGCAATTGTAGGTTAAGTTAGTTGCAGTTTGCACTTTGTGCAACGGTTGAAGAGGTGTCATGATCTTTGCAGAGCACTCAATAGTGATGATATGTCTTGTCACTTTGATCCATACTTTAGGTTTGTAGTTTTGTTCTTTGATTCAAGATCTTTCAGAGATGAAGTGGAAAGGATTGAGGTAGTGTTCATACAAGTCACCGTGTTTCGAGCAGATCTGCAAGATGACCAGTGTGTGTGCTGTCTGAGCGCCAACAGATGATCTCTTAATATTGGTGGAACCTTTACATAATTGAATAATATTTGTGTTACTTAGAAGGAAGCTCAGTTGAGCTGCTTAATAGCCCATAGGGGCGGTTTAATGAATGGAAAGTTTCTTAGGTAGATGTTATTGGTGAACTTTAAGGATTGGGAGTGAGATCCATTAATTGTTCTAAGAAGTCTTTTTAATCTTGCAGTGTGTAGAAAATGAAATGTGTCTTGCAGAGATTAGTGCCTGTGACTTAGAGTTCTGTTTAGATGTGTTAATCTGGTAAGGGGGAGTTGGCGGCAGAAATGTTTGAGTTAGGGGTGACTAGGTGCCTCTGTGTGTTAGAGGGTGGAGTTAGAATCCTGGGGGAGTAGATCCTCAGGAAGTGAGAAGAGCCATTTTCATTGTCAAGATTTAGCATTTGGATAAGGTTTCAAGAACTGACTTCACAAATTAAGAAGGTTCTGTCTGCTGGTTGTGCTTTTCCTGGAGGTTCAGATGTAGTGGGCAGAGGCTCTCTTGAAAGAGGGGTGCTGGCGTTTTGGGGAGTGTGTTGCCCTGGGTGCCATTGCTTAAATTCAAGCATTGTCCATGCTGCCTTTCTTAAGTCAGTGGCTAAATGTCTCTGATATATCTGCCACTGATAGAGCACTGCTGACAGTCTCAGAAACACAGAAATTATGCAACTACCGGGCAGGGTTTTCATACATAACCCCTACCCCAAAAGATGACTGCACACTCACAAGAACAAGAGCTCCCACAAAACTAGAAGCTGCTTACAGAAGCAAATGAAGGTGGAGTTGTTCTCTGTTCTTGTCCTTGTCTGGTCTAAGGGTCTGGAATCTGTCCCATTTAGACTAATCCAATATTTGTGGTTCCAAGTCAAAGTCAAAAAGTTTTATTTGTATTGGTACTCGACAGAGGACCACAAATATTACATTTTACAGAAATAAAAGATAATTTCAACATTAATCAATATAATGGTAAAAAAGATTTTAAAAATTTATAAAAATCGTAGCAAACAAGTTCATTCGGTGGCTGTATACACAACTCTAAAAGTTCGCTCACTCTTGTAATTCTGCAGGTGCGATAAATAGGGGCAAGGTATCTTGTGCGTGCTATAGTTACTTTTGAGCTAGGACATACAAATAGCAAGTGCTCAATGTTTTGGTCACCCCCTTCACACAGAGGACATAGCGGCGATCCTCCTGGTTGCCATCTTACTGTGTAAGATAATACGGGTAGGATGCCCAGTCTTAACATAGTAATCGTCCTCCTTGCACCATGAGTCAAAGAAAACCCAATATATGGGTGGATATATTGGTATTCCAGTGAGTCTACGTAAGATTTATATGTTGATAATTTTTTACAGTGTTCGTAATCTAGCTCATAACTCAGTTTTGGGGTAAAACATTTTAGGAAAAGTTTCATTTGGGCTGCTGACCAGGTAAGCAAAATGTCCGGATTAATTTTTGCCATTTTGAGTGCAGCTGTCATGTTATTTATAAAAGTCTGTTTTTTGACTTCAACGTCAAGAGTTTATTTTTTCAGTAGGTTTCTTAAGGCGCCTTCCTTTGCGTGAAGAAGATTGTAGGTCCACCTAATTACATTAGCCACAGCTGTTGCGTAAGAACTTGTAATGGAAAATTCTAGTCTCAGTGCTTGAACTGGTATAGAATCAGAGACCTTCATGATTCTTTTTAGGATTTTTCCTTCTTTGCGATCCATATAGGTCCACTGCTTTATTGGAATATACTCTGTTGCATAAGATAGTACAGGGGGGATTTTTACTCTATATATTTTTAACAGTGAGGAAAAATGCCTGTTCCCAGTAGAACAATAGAGTCTTAAGAGGGCCTCAGCGTGTACTTCAGATTTCCTCATTACATTTTCTATCTGTTTTGTATTTGATAAGTTCTTGGAGAGAATCCTGCCAAGGTAGGGATATTCGTCAACTACTTCTATCTTTTCTCCTCCAAGGCTCCAGCTGTATTTAGCACTTGGTTTCCTCCCCGAAAAGGCTACAATTTTTGTTTTCTTTAAATTTGGGATTGAAAAGTTTTCTTTTGAGTATTTGTACAGGATGTCCAGTGATTTTTGTAAACCGAAGGGAGTAAGATCCAGCATCACTATGTCGTCAGCATAGAGTAGTGCATGTATGCTGTGCTTAGCGATTTTAGGGGGTAGACTTGAGCCCTGCTGTAACTGTTTGGGTAGGTCGCTTAGATATAGGGAAAATAATATCGGGGCAAGGAGACACCCTTGTTTTAGCCCGTTAGCTGTATTAATCATTTTCGTTAAGCCTTTTCCCCCCCCCCATTTGTACTTGACACCAAGTGCTGGTGTGAAGATTTACTATGGTTTGCAGCAATTGTTCTGGTATTCCGAATCACCTGAGTTTGTGCCATAGGGTTGGTCGATCAACACGGTCGAACGCAGTCGAGTAGTCTATAAATGCAGCGTATACAACCTGAGATTTTTCCGTTACATATTTGTCTAGTATTGTCTGGATGATAGCAATATTATCTGTAACGGAATGTTTCGGTCTAAAACCTGCTTGGAACATAGGTATTAGATCCAGCGAGAAAGCCCAATCCTTCAATCGATCTAATACCTCTGCGGCAAAGATTTTTCCTACGGCATCCATCAGTGCTATTTGACGGTAGTTCCCTGCGATGATCTTGCTTCCCTTTTTATGTATTGGGATGATGATACTCCCCTGCCAAGATTTTGGAACTTGTCCAGTTTTGAAGATATGGTTAAAAAGGGTTGATAGCAACTGACCCCACTCCTTTGGGTTTGCTTGAAAAATCTTAATAGGTATCTGATCAGGGCCAGAGGCACCTGTTTTTCTTGCTTTTCAGATGTTCCATTCTACTGAGGTTGCTGTGATTTTGGATGTTTGTGAATTTTCTTTTTCCTTGTTATTGTCCGGACTTTTTCCATCTGGTTTAATCGGGTTTGTTTTGTATAAATCAGTCAAGTAGGTTTCCCAATACTTCGGTGGGACCGGTATTGTTTGGAGTTTCTTTTTTGTGCCTGTTATTTTGGCTATAAGGGACCAATATTTGCGTTGATTATATTCTTTTGCCGCTATTTGAATGTCATCCCAATTACGATCCTGCATTACTTTTTTATTTCTTTGTTTCTCTCTTCTCAGTTGATTCTTCAGTTTATTAATTTCTTTCTCGATAGACGGGGAAAAGTCTACGTATTGGGCACGAATAAGTTTGTTGAGTTTTTTCTTAGCGATAGAATTTTGGTTTTTATTTTTGTTTTGGGTTTGATTTTTCCACTTGTTATTTCCTGCAGTATCATGATGTAGCTTATCCAATAGAAATTTTTTGAGTTCCCTAATTATGTATTCAAAGTTTTCTATTGGGTCTTCCGAAATTGTTTTCGCTAAGAGTTGAGTGTGCTCAATCAATGTAGAAATTTTGTCCAGGGTTTTTGAGCTCCAGAAAATTCGTCTCTGTTCACTTTTTATCAAGACAGAACTTCTATGAAAAATGATCTGGCTGCTAGATGATGGTTTAGGCATCCAATCGGTAGTTAGATTCATCAAAGCGTGGTCACTCTCTAGACTAAACTTTGCGTGCAAATGCGTAACAGTTTCCAGCAAATCCATGCTGCAGATGATATAGTCAATGATAGAAAAGCTTCCGTTGCCCCGTCTGGTGTATGATGCCGGAATGTCACCTTCTATATTGCCATTCAAGATTACTCCATTTAGATTAGGTAATGTTGATAGTAATAGTTTGCCTCTTTTATCGGTTTGTATGCCTTTAGGAAAATGTGGAGTTGTAAATTCTACAGATTCCTCATTGTATAATTGTACCCAGTTGCTGATTTCAGAATTAGAGATTTTGCCATTTAGATCGCCTGCGATTATATATGACAAGTGGAGTTGGTCTTCTACTATCTGCGTAATTGTTTCCATGATATCTGAGAATATGATGTCTTGTTTCTTGCCAGGAGGGGCATATACGTTGAAGAGCAGGATTGCCTTTTTGGATGCTGCATTAAGTATTTATAAGGAAACCTTAATGCATTGCTGGTTGTCTGATTTGGTCTGAACAACTTCCTGGACCCACAAGTATTCTTCCCTCAATAGAATGGCCAAACCACCTTTTGCGTGACCCCGGTTGGTGGCTCTTGCAGGAGTGTCATAAACATAGTAACTTTTCTGAGAGAAGGATTCAGTTGCCCAGGTTTCTTGCAGGATCAGGATATCAGGTTGATTACTCGTGGCTTCTGACATTTTATTCTTAGTTTTTCCTGCCATGTTCCACGATGTGATTTTTAATCCATTGTTAAACAGGTTGTCCTAGGCATGTAGAGACTTTATTACTATTCAAAGTTTCCGATACCCAAGACCAAGACTTTGTGCAATCGCTGGATTCCTTTTCTTTTGAGTCTTGATACCATACTGCCCTTTCACCGTTTTCCACCTGTATTTTTAAAGTGTCCTTCCCTGGATACTTAGTTCCTGAGTTCATGACTCCTAGTTCTTCTTTTACATCAGTATTTCTAAGAAGATTTTTGTTTTGAGAGTTAGAGATTAGTCGTATTTGGTCGTTGTACCATGAAGGGATTTTGTTTTCTTTTGGTTCCACTCTTTCGATGACGTCGTATCCATGTTTATGCAGTGTCTCCTTTTCATTAAGTATGATCCCTGGAAGAACAGGTGACCAGAAAGTTACCGTTACTATTTTGTTATTATATTTTTTCGGAAAATCTATTTCATTACTGTTCAAAGATTTCAGAGGCCTTATGTGGTGTAGGAGATTGATGACCCTTCCTCTATTAAGTGGAACTGTGTCCGTTGGAAAAAGTTCTTCAAGTTGTAATGTTTTGGAATATGACACTTCTCCATTATGTTGGTATTTTTCTACGTTTTTACTTTCACCTGTGTTACGGTATGCTGTTTTTTCGGAGAGCTTGCGTGGAAGATATTCTTTTGCTCTTGGGTCCAATGATTGCATTTTCTCTTCATTATTTCTATAACAGGTTTCCACTTTTCCAAACGATTGATGCTTTATAGTTTCAACTGCTTGTACTTCTTGTGGTTTATTGTCAGTTATAGATTTTTGAAATTTTAACTTGCGGTTTTTCTTTTTGTGGATCTGTCTTAAAGGTTTTTTCCTCCTTCTTTTCCCTCCAATTTGTTCGGTTTCCGTTTTTTTGTTGGTTATTTCACCTTTTTCAGTTTCTGATGAATTATTAAAGCTGGCTTCTCGGGTGTCTTGAACAAGATCATTTTTGTGTGTATCTGTTTTTATTGGTTTTGAGAAAATTGGATATTGTTTTACGTTTTGAGGTTTTTCCTTAAATAGTTTTTTTAAAGAGTATATTATTGTTTCATTTTGGGTTTCCAACATTCCCTTTTTTCGTTTTGGTAGATCTGATGTCTGAGTACCAAAGTCACATTTTATTTGCTCCTTTTCATTGTTATGATTACTTGTGTTATTCTTTTGTAGTTGATTATTGTTGGGTATCAATTGTTTTTTTTCTATTTCAGGGAGATCTTTCTTCTTCTTTTCTTCTACTAGATGCTTTAATATTCCAATTTGGACATCCAAAGTTTGGTCTGAATTTTCTAATATATTTCCTAAAAAGGAAAGGACCGACTCCAATATTTCATGTAGCGAAAAAAGGGCCTTTGACATTGGTGTGGCAGCGTTAGCAGAAATATTGTTTTTTAAAGTAAAGGGATCCATAGAGGAATCAAGTGTAATAGCTTGTTCAGGTGTTTTTTGCAGAGGACTATCGGTTAACTTAAGCTCTGAATGATTTTCTGTTATCTTTGATTTATTAGCACAAAGTTCTTCTAATTGATATGAACTCCCGGAGCTTTTTATAGGTGTGGAGGATTTTAGATGAATCGCCTCATGATCCAGGGATTGTAGATCTTGTGAGCAATCAGTAGGTTTTTTAATAGGGTCAGATACCAGTTTGCTCAAATTTAGAGTTGGTTCAGCTTTCATTGCAGTGCATGTTTCTGCCCCTGTATGTGACGGTGGATTGGGTATATTTTCTGTTACCAGTAATTTCATGTCTAGATCCTCTTTAGATGTTAAAGCAGAAAAGTATTCACTAATCGCCGGGGTCCGAGTTATGCGGCCTTGCTTTATAGCTTTATCTGAGGATTTCCGTACTGCGTCCTCTGTGCCCATACGTTTCATGAATATCGTACGTGATCGTAGTTTTTTGAACCCCATTTCCTTTTCGTTTTGTCAACCTGTTTGTGTTTTATTGGGGCTAGTTTCTCCGACGTTTAGTTTTGTTGTTACTATCAAGCTTCAGGTCGATCCTATATCGGCCCACACTTCGCTTGCGATATTTATATTGAGCCCTTACAATATTTTTTATGGTAGGGTACTTTGGGGCTATGTTACAATGTAGCGTTACGTTTCGGGCGCAGATGTTAGTAGGGTGGCCCGTCCTGTCCTAGTACGTCCTCGGACGGCCACAGACGGCCCGCCCTTTGCCCGGGCTTCGCCCGGCGTCCCGCGAGACGGTGCTACTGCTGTTTTTATACTAGGAAGTGCGGCCGTGGGCGGGGCAGACAGGGGGCGCTGACCAGGTGACGTCCGGTCTCGCAGGGACTCCTGGAACAGAGAGTCCCTGCCGCGCAACACCCCTGCAGCCTCTCCACGCCGCGGCAGCTGTTCCAAGGTTTTCTTCGCTGACAGGTCAGGGATCTTGTAACACGCAGCGGCTCCTGCGCAGCGGGAGCGGCAAGTTGTGGGGGTAATTGCTGATGAAGTAGCTGGCGAAGCAAGCAGGCAAGCTACAATTTCTCCAAGCGATCTGGACACAGCAGGCAAGCTACAATTCTCCAAGCGGTCTGGCACTCAGCAGGGTTATCTCCAAGATGACAAAACAAGCGCCTTATCAGAGGTCAGCCGGCCGTGGGCGGGGCAGGCAGGGGGCGCTGACCAGGTGACGTCAGGTCTCGCAGGGACTCCTGGAACAGAGAGTCCCTGCCGCGCAACACCCCTGCAGCCTCTCCACGCCGCGGCAGCTGTTCCAAGGTTTTCTTCGCTGACAGGTCAGGGATCTTGTAACACGCAGCGGCTCCCGCGCAGCGGGAGCGGCAAGTTGTGGGGGTAATTGCCGATGAAGTAGCTGGCGAAGCAAGCAGGCAAGCTACAATTTCTCCAAGCGATCTGGACACAGCAGGCAAGGTACAATTCTCCAAGCGGTCTGGCACTCAGCAGGGTTATCTCCAAGATGACAAAACAAGCGCCTTATCAGACGTCAGCAGGCCGTGGGCGGGGCAGGCAGGGGGCGCTGACCAGGTGACGTCAGGTCTCGCAGGGACTCCTGGAACAGAGAGTCCCTGCCGCGCAACACCCCTGCAGCCTCTCCACGCCGCGGCAGCTGTTCCAAGGTTTTCTTCGCTGACAGGTCAGGGATCTTGTAACACGCAGCGGCTCCCGCGCAACGAGAGCGGCAAGTTGTGGGGGTAATTGCCGATGAAGTAGCTGGCGAAGCAAGCAGGCAAGCTACAATTTCTCCAAGCGATCTGGACACAGCAGGCAAGCTACAATTCTCCAAGCGGTCTGGCACTCAGCAGGGTTCTATATTTGTGGTTGATGCGACCAAGTCCCTTGCAGACTGTGCATAACAAACTGTCTTCCCACTTGTTGCGGTGGTAGCGACACTCACGGGCTCTCTGTTTTCAGCTTTGCCTCCTTCCTGTGCACTTTGATTAGGGAACATTGTAACATCAGTAGACATGATTACTACAAGGTCTGGTACTACTCTCCCATGCGGTCCTCTAACAAATAGTTCTCATAAATTCACTAGTGTAAGAAATGTATCTTAATTTGGTTGAAAACGTTTTTGAAAACCTAAGTCTAATGCGAAGAGTCAACAAGTCTCCTAGTTTGGTGTCATACCTCATCTTATTTATATAAAGCAATTGAAAGTCATAGGATTGTGAAATATAAAATATTAACATATCTGGATATGTCACACCATTTATCCAAATGTAATTGTATCATGCCGGACTGTTCTGTTCAGTTATCACGGACCAACCATGATCACTACCCAGTTGAGCTCCCTTCACCTTTATGTAACTGCAGGTATATACCACTTTAGCTGAATGAGGGGTAGAGGACTCTGAACATTCAATTTATATCATTCAGATTGTTATTAATTGAATGCATGAACATGTGAACCGGAAGCATGCTATTAGACTGCACAATAAATATAGCATGCATTGTTAAATGATAATGAACGTAAATGCTTATAAGATGATTGCAAATAGATAATGACTTATATCGTGTAAAGCCTTAATTAGAGAATAAATAAGTGAACTGTATACAGAAGTTCCTAAGAGACATAGAAAGAAAAATAAATGACACGCTCAAAATTGTCATTCAAGATAAGATGTGAATATATATAGCTGAACTAAAGCCGATTGTGTTGTGTATATAAATGCACATTTATAAATGATGAAAGATTAAGCAAGGCAATCGCCATGCGTTTAAATCAACTATACTGCATGGTATAAAAAGTTGATAAGCTAAAAAAGGAACAAAAACTGAAAGCAAAATTTGGCAATAGGGGGACCGCATCAACAGCTGAAGACTGTATTCTTTTCAAGCTCAGTTCTGTTTCATGGACAGGCCCGGAACCTCCACATCTAAAATGTCAAGTTGAGTTTATCATCAAAGGTGAATGTGGGAATCAAACATTTGAGATCATGGAAGGAGTTGGTGACACTACAAAAGATGCAGCCATTATTGAAGTCAGCAAAAGATGACCAAAGTTTTTAGTAGAAGATGCCTGGTGAGTAAGACCTCAGATTAGGTACTGATGAGCAGACTGTGGATGATGAAGCAACTGAAGCTAGAGAGACAGAACCTGGAGTAGTGTGAAGATGTCCGCAACCTAGGTTGGTGGCACATAAGACAGAAGCAGCAGTACACCATAAGAAACAAATGAGATTATGGGCAGTTGCAGAGCCCTAAAGAGTGAAAGATGAATAGCCAGTATGTTGTTCATCTTCCTTGGATCTGCAAGATACTTCTGAATTGCATGACGACAGTGCTGCTTAGATGGGTTGTTGGAATAGAAAAGTCCCCTACATGGTGATGGGCGTGCACACCTGACATAAGTGCTTCAGCTGCATGGATATATGGACCTCTGGTAATTATTTTTGGTTATGGGCAGACCTGGTTCGTGCATGTATGTCATGCTCTATGCCTGTATCCTGGTAATGTGGACTTGTTGGACTGGGAGGGGTGCACCACACACTATCATCATGATGGTAGAGGGCTACTGCCTTTTACAGGAGTTAAGTAACACGAGCGCAGTGGTATCAGCATACTTGTTTTGTGTTTCATAGTGATCAGTAGTGTGAATGGGCCTTTTTATCTGTATCACAGGAGTGGTGCCTCCTGGTGCACTAAGGTAAAGATCCATAGCTGTGTACTTTAGTCGATTTGGGTTCCTGGTGAGTAAATCCCAGTGAGCGAAGTGTGAGATATCCAGGATTATTGAAGGAGAGCAGGCTGCCTGTCAAATCTTCCCATAGTCTGCATTCCCCCGTGTCACCAGCAGGGGGCCCAACATGAAGTGAGAAGTTGGTGACCCCAATGTGAGTAGGAAGGGGGAGGCCACTGTGAATTGCAGTCATCACCCCCTGTTAGTACCAAATTTGGTGATACCTGTGTGACAAGTGGGGGGCCACTGTGAAGACAAATCATTTGTCTCTGTACGGGCCAAGGTCAGTAACTCCAGCGCGTGACTAGGATGGGCCACTGTGAGTGAGGGTCATTGTCCTGGTTCGTCATGCTAAAAAAGCAAGGAAGAACATTTACTGATTGTCTCAGAAGCTGGTCAAGAACTGACGAGGCTGATGCATCATTGGGGAAAGCCTGAGAGAGACTATTACTTATTCAGGAGCACTAAGGTTGTCCCGGGATTGACAACTATTATGTTAATGGGAAAGACTGTTCCAGGCAGTTGGACTGCTGGGTACTTGCTCATACATCGCACCTAAATGCTGAAATCATGGACTTTTAAGGCAAGATATAGACTTTGTTGCATGGGGACTGTTAGACCTGTCATCCTTGAAGTTGTTTCCCCTGACTTTTTTTGCCTCTACCTCCTGTATTTTTGACAGTGTGCTGGATTTCGTTTTTTTTAGGCACTCTGATCAGTGCCAAAGTGCAAGTGCTTCTTATGTAAATTGTAATTATGCTTAGTTCTCCATGATTGGCATATTTGATTTACTGAAAAGTCCCTACTGAAGAGCACTGTGTGAGTCAAGGGCCTCTAAATCAAATGCTACAGGTGTGCCTGCAGCACTGATTGTGCCACCCACACAAGTAGCCTTTCAAGTGTGTCTCAGGTCTACCACTGCATGCACAGTTTTTAGCTACCATGTCGCAACCACTTGCCAGGCCTTAGCATTCCCTTTTCTTACATATGTCTTCTCTAAGGTAGGCCCAAGGTACCCCAATGTGCATGATGCAGTGTATGTGAAAGGTGGGACATGTACTGGTGTTTTTTACATGTCCTGATAATGAAATACTGCCAATTTTGTATTTCACTACTGCAGGAACCATCTCTCCCACAAGCTATCATTGGCACTGCCTTGTAACTTCCAATTGGAAAAGCTAGCAATTAGGAGTTTAGGCTCTCAGAACTCCAAATGTAATAACACTTTTTTAGTAAAGGTGGTTTTTAAATTGTGCGTTTGATAATGCCACTTTTAGAAAGTTCTGCGGCATCAAATGATGAAGGGAATGTTGAACGAATCAAACATTCATCCCCAGTCGAGATCTAGGTTAAATCTATAATTCTTTTGCTCACTCTGCCAACCCAGTTCGACTCAGCAATTTGCTGATCAGTCTTGACCCTGTTCCTCATGGGAACAGTCCAGCCCGAACTGCCAAGCCACGTCCTCCCTGGAATCGAAACCAGAATCCTGGGGCCGGTTTCAGGGTAACACCTCATCAACCAGGCTAGCTTGAATCCAGTGGCAGAGCGAGCAAGGGACTCATGTCTGAGCATACCTATCCCACTTAGGGCAAAAAGTGCTGCAGCAACAATTGTTGGACAGAATGTTGAATTCATCATTTGTCTGATTCACTTTTAGAAAGTGGGCATTTTCTTGTTTAACCATCCTGTGTTCCTCTGCCTGCTTGGGGATTCACTGTCTGGTTTTAGACTGACCGGGGCTGTTTGTGCATTCACTCCCGACACTCACAAAGGGAACTGAGGTGTGCCATGCATATGATGATGAACCATCCTCGGCTAGAGTGGTGGGAGGAGTTGTCACTGACGGGAAACAACCAGCTCAGCGCATGCATTACAGCACATGCGTTTACATCGCGTGCACCTACAACGCACGCGACGGTACATCGCATGCGTTGTCTACGCACGCCATTACGTCGCATGCGCATTTAGAGCGCATGCATTAACAACGCATGGGATAGGATGTAATGGCGGCCTCTGGGGAACACAGACGACAGGGAGACGACGCGGGAACAACGACGAAACAGGTAAGGAGGTGCTGTTTTGGGGTTGCGTTAGGGCTACTAGGGCTACTTAGGAAATAGGTGCTGTTTTGGGGTGGCGTTAGGGCTACTTAGGAAATGGGTGCTGCTTTGGGGTGGCTTTAGGGCTACTTAGGGAATGGGTGCTGTTTTGGGGTGGCGTTAGGACTACTAGGGCTACTTTGAAAATGGGTGCTGATTTGTGGTGGCGTTAGGGCTACTAGCGGTACAAACACTCACACCCAGTCAAAAGATCTGGGTTTAATCCATCACCGTTCTTTAGCCCACTCTGCCACCCCAGTTCAGACATGGCTATATGCAAATCAGTCTGACCCTGTGCCTCATGGGAACAGTCCAGCCCGAACTGCCAAGCCATACCTTCTCTGGACCGGAAACAAGCTTCCGAGGACCGGTTTCTGGCATTCCAGCCGTCTTCAGCCCGGCTTGCTTGAATCCAGTGGCAAAGTGAGCAAGGGACTCACGTCTGAGCATACACTGCCACACTTAGTTAGGGCTACTAGGGCTACTTAGAGAATGGGTGCTGTTTTTGGGGTTGCATTAGGGCTTAGGGCTACTTTCAGTATAGGGGCTGTTTTAGGCTTTGTGGTTGAGGTCGGAGTGTAGGCTTGTATTACTGTTTAGGGCTTAGGGCTACTTTCAGTATAGGGGCTGTTTTAGGCTTTAGGGTTGATGTCGGAGTGTAGGCTTGTATTACTGTTTAGGGCTTAGGACTACTTTCAGTATAGGGGCTGTTTTAGGCTTTAGGGTTGAGGTCGGAGTATAGGATTGTATTACTGTTTAGGGCTTAGGGGTTAGGAAAGGGTTAGCGTGCCATATTGTAGGGTACAAGGTTTAAGGTTTAGGGTTTAGGGTTGGGTAAGGGAAATGCTCATCAATTGCCATGTATGCGATGTTACGGTCTTTCATATGCATGCCTATACCAATGCGAGGTAATGGTATGCGATGTGATTAATCACGATGTAAGGGCACATGCGGTGTAATAATTGCGATGTAAGGGCAAGCGATGCGAGTGTTTGCGATGGATCGTCATACAACCGTCACTGACACCTAAATAGGCTGTGGCTGCTCTGCACAGTGCTGTCTCCATTTAATGTAGTGAAACTGGACCAGGGAGGACAGAACTAGTTTACTGAGCAAGAGAGGCTGCCTGAACAAAGACTTCAAATGGAAAAATGGGTATAAGTATTAGACCTAAAACCTCAGAATTTTAGACTACTTCTGGAATCAAGAGGAACCTCCGCCAAGGAGAAGTGCTGAAGAGCTATAAGGAGGAGTACCGCCCCTTTGCTGTGTGTTGCTTTGCTGGGTTGGCCTGTAGTTGCTGCTTCTTCCAAGAAGAGGAAAAGCACTGGACTCGCTGTTTCCTGCTTGAGAAGTTTCTCCACGGACTTGTGTGTGCTTTTCTCCTGTTCTGAAGTCCAAGGGACACAAAAACCACCTGCAGCATCCTTGAACTCCAGTACTGGGAATTATGATCTGCTTTATGGTGCCAAATCCAGTTTTGGGCCCTTGGAGGTTGTTGCTGCTGCTAATATCTAAACCAATCTGAAGAAATCTGCAAAATTGATGCTTCGCTCTTGTGGCCGAGTTTTCTGATACAGCACTGCTGTGTGGGAGAAAATCTCAAGCACAGCCCGGTGCGGCTAAAGAAATTACTGCAGCACCTGCCAGCAGCTCGAAGAATTGGTGCATGCTAGATTCAATGAACCAATCTATGAAGTCCGAGATGCACACACCGAAACCTATGCAGGTCCTGCTGTGTGACTAAAGGAATTGATGCATCACCCGTGTGCGGCTACAAAAATCGACGCATCACCTTGATTTTTGCAGCACCGACCAGTGGTGCCTGAATTTTCTCATGCATTGCACAGGTGCACCAAATTTTTTCGACACAACTTCTGCGGACCAGAATCAACTTGAAAATCGGCGCTTCACTTCCCTGTGCAGTCAGGATTCGATGCTCCACTTCTCCTGTGTGCAGCAGAACTGTTGCCTCACCTCCCAAAAGACTCAGGAACTGACACTTAACTGTTTTCCAGCACTTCCCCTCTCTGCAGCTGTCTTGCCTTGTGGATTTTGACATAGTCAAGGTACTTTGTGTAAAAAAAGACACATCCATAGATTACTTTGGACAGAATTTCTTGAATCCTTTTAAGTCATATTTTGAGTTGTGTATAGTGGAATGTTGTCATTTTAGTTTAGTTTCGTTTAGATAAAGATACTGTGGATTTCTAAACTGGTGTGGTGTCCATTTGTAGTATTTTCACTCTTACTGTGTGTAGTATGTGCAACTACTTTATACCTTGCCTCTGGGATAAGCCTGTCTGCTCTTACCAAGCTACCAATGCGTTGAGCAGGGGTTATCTAAGTGTTTAAACCCCTTATCCTGACTAGAAGGAAGAGTCCCTATTTGGACAGTGTGCATATCACTGTCAAGTAGAGAACCTCATTTCTAACATTGGTGGTCAGCGGTGAGGTTCGAACTTGTATTTGTCCTTGTCATACAGTGATCAGTGTGCACTACCGAGTGCAGACCATTACGTGACCACATACTTTTTTTTAACTTTTAGTTCTATTTTTGATTACCCTTGGAGTATCCACACACCATATCTTTGAGTGGTAAACCAGCAGATGAGGTTGCAGAGTTGGAGATTGAAATGTTGCACCCTTACAAAACAGATCAACTCAAACAATTTTGCAAGAAATGTTGATGTCCCATTAGAAGCTCCACTAGAAAGGAGGAGCTTCAGAAGGCCTTGAGTGCCTGGTGGGAGGCCAGAGACGTTGGGTAGGCTGAGATTGGGAATGTGGATCTCGAAGTGCAGAGCCAGCAAGGGGGTTTTGGAGCTTAGGATCTGCCTTTGGGAGAAGGGCCATCCAGGCCTGGCAGCAGAGTGTCTTCTAGAAATGTGTTCCCAGGGGGGATTGAGACATAGGGCCTGGGATCACGAGTTGGTGCTTGTGAGGCTCCAGATGAAAAAGTTCGGAATGGAACAACAGGAGAAGGAGAAAACCCTTGCTCTGGAAGAGATGAAGTTGCTTCTGGCTCGTGAATTGAGTATGACAAAGCTGGTCATCAAGACCAAGCAGGCATAGTCCAGTGTTCAAATGGTGGCAGCATGCAGCCAGTGCAGTCTGGAGGGAAGTGGGAAAAGGGAAACAAGGAAAAGTTCTCTAAAGGGCCCCAGTCTAGTTCCAAGGGTAAGGATTCCCAGCCCCCAGTGGTGAGAAGCCTTGGATCTCCACAGGGAAGCCTGCAGAGAAGTGTCCCCACAAGTGTTTTGCATGAGATAAGGAGAGTCACATGAGGGAGATCCCAAGTAAACACAGTCACCCACTGGTGTGCAGTTACGTGGCTTGGTTAGTGTAGTTCTTGGATACGAGTTGTTTCCATGTGACAGGTGGGAGTCAACTAAGATGACCCTTGTCTCACTAAGGGACAGCAAGATTGTCCAGAGGACCCTTATGCCTGATAATACTAAAATAATGCAAGCAGAGGGTGACCATTAGAATCAAAGCTCTGAGAGACACTTGAGACAGTGTGACATCTGTCATGTGCAAGCTGGTATCCGAAGGAGCAGGTGGTCTCCAGTGTTCTTTACCCTGTAGTTGCAGCAGACAACTGAGCACCTGTGTAAGATGGTGCAGGTTCCCTTTGAGTGGGGAGCATCTCGGGTACCTTGAGAGTAGTTTTGAGTCCAACCATGCCTGTTGTTTGTCTGCTTGGCAATGACCTGGAGAGTTCCCCTTGGGAGAAGGTGGAACATTGGGCTCATCTGGAGATGTGGGGGTGACTGCGTGGGCGTGTGTGACCACTCATTCAAAGGCAGCCAGTAGGGATGATCAAGAGAACCTGGAGCCTGAAAGAGTGGTCCAGGTACCATCCAGAAAGAAGAAGGGCAGGGGTTTTCCACGGTTCAGGAGGAGGCAGCTCTTGCGGGAGATGCCCTGGAGCATACAGGGGAGCAAGTCACAAGCTGGGAGACCTACATGAGTTAATCCATTGGCAGCAGGAGGGGATGCCACCACGGAAAAATTCTTCAAGGAGCAGATGGAGTGCCCTACTCTTGTTAGTTTGCCGCAGCAGGCTGCAGACCAGACAGCTTGTGATCCGTCTGGATCACATTGGATCTACTGGGATAGTGGTCTCCTGTACAGTGAGTCTAAGATTGCTGTGCTAAGGTCAGCCAGTGTGCTCGTGGTACCCCTGCACTTCAGGGCCTTTCTATTGGGTCTGGCTCATGATGTGCCTTTAGCAGGACATTTGAAGCAGGACATTTGAGGCAGGACAAGAACTTTGATAGGCTTGTCACCCATTTCTTTTGGCCCCAAATGTGAAGCCACTCTGCTGCACATTGTAGGACCTGCTAGGCAAGTGGTAAGATTGGGAGGAAAGCTAAGGCTTTTCTCCAACCTTTCCCTGGGGTGAGCATCCCTTTTGAGCGGGTGGAAATTAATATTGTGGGGCCCATGGACCCCAAGACCGCTCTAGGAAACTGGTACCTCCTGGTCTTGGTAGACCATGCCATGCGGTACTTGGAGGCTATTCCTCTGAGAACAATGACGCCTCCTGTGTTGGGCCGGGCATTGATGGGGATCTTTCCCAAGTGGGTTTTCCCAGAGAGGTGCATCTGACTGGGGTACCAACTTCACATCCAAGTATATGACTTTTCTGTGGGAGGAGTGCGGTGTAACTTATACATTCACCACTCCTTACCACCCCCAAGGAAATTGGTTGGTTGAGAGATTCAACCAATCCCTGAAAGGCATGATCAAGGGTCTTGCAGAACCCATAAGGACTAAGTGGGACATTCTCTCGCCATGCCTTCTGTTTTCCTACAGGGAGGTACTGCAAAAATCCTTACAGTTCATCCAATTTGAATTCCTGCATGGGCATCCTGTAAGAAGACCTCTTAGTTGGTGAAAGAAGATTGGAAGAACGGTCCCTGTAAGCCTCCCAAGGATGTTTTAGCTACATGCTGGCACTCCGAAACCAGACTGCTTGCTTTAGGAAGCTCGCTCAGGAGAACCTGGAAGGAAGCCAGGAAGAGATAAAACCTTGGTATGACCAGAATGCCACTCTGGTTGAGTTTCAGCCTGGCCAGAAAATGTGGGTCATGGCCCCAGTAAAACCTTGAGCTCTCCACGACGAGTGGTCTCGGCCTTTTGTGGTGGCGGAGCTCAAGAATGATGTCACCTATCTGGTGAACTTGCAGACTCATAGGAAACCTTTGAGGCTCCTGCATGTGAGCTGCTTCAAATCTCACTTTGAGAGGTCTGAAGTAAACATGCTCTTGGCTACACATGATGGAGTGGAAGAGGAGAGTGAATTTTGACCTCGTGGCTACGACAGAAGTTTTCTCCATCTGTCAAACGACCCCTCCTCCAGCACACATGTTTCAGCCCTTTTGTGGGCATGGCCATGGTTAAAAAAAACCACTAGTCTAGTAGAAACTTGTTGCTCAGTCCCCTTTTCCGTCCAGTGGCTTCACCCACTAAACCACTTTAGTGTGTCCTTGCTGATACACAACCACCATGTTGGAGACCAAATCCAATATTTTCGACAAGGTTAGCAGGCCATCACAATAAACGGAGTTTGCTGGGACCCTTCCCTTCATTTCTCACATGCCGTGCCATTCACCACCTCCAGAATGATTAATAGAGTCCAAGTTATCCTTTTTACAGCAAGATGTGCACAATCTTATGGCCATTGGAGCCCTAGGGTGGTTCTGACCTAAAAAGTAGGAAAAGGGTGATATTCCCTCTACCTCAATGTGTCAAAGAAGTATGGAGGCTGTTTTTCATATTTTAGATCTTCGACTTCTCAACTCCATCCTGCAGAAGGACAAATTTAGGGTGCACATATTGGGTGAGGTCTTGCCTGCCCTAGACTCTGGAGACTTGGATGGTGATGTTGGACCTATAAGTCACCTATTTTCATATCCTTGACCTGCAGGTCCACCGGCACTATCCATAGTTCATGGTGAACCTGGAGCATTTTCAGTTTGCAGTGCTCAACTTGGACATCACCAGTGTCCCTCGGGATGTTGCGACAGTGATTACGGCCACTTCTATATAGGTCGGGGGTCCCGATCTTCCCCTTACCTTGATGACTGGCTGCTAAAGACTGGCTTGCCCCGCGCAGTCATCAACCACCACTAGACTATGACAAACCACCAACTGACTCCTTTGTATATGCTTTCAGAAGTTTTCCCCTGAGCTGGGAGTCCAGGGTTTTCAGGCTATCACCCAAATGATTCAACCACTGTCTTTGATCCTAGTGCCGATGACTCTGAGGCTGCTGGAATTGTTTTTTCTTCTGCATACTGGTGATGATGCACAACAGAAGATATATGCGACTCTACAGTGGGACCTCATACCCAGTGGGCACAGCATCATGGAAATATATCAGATGATATCCAGATTTTGGAGGAGACTGCAAAAGATCTGCTGTGGTTGCTACTAGGCCTTGATTTTGATCAGTGGCAGGCCCCTCTCCTTACCTCACCCAATGGTGATGTAGTCAGGGATGCATCACTGCTGGTGAGGATGCCATCTGAGAGAGATGGCGATCAGATCAATTTGTTGGAGTTGAGGGTGATTTACTTGAAATTGAAGGCTTTCCTGCCTGCCATCAAAGGAAGCTCATGGACAACACCACCACCATGTAGTACTGCAACAAGGAGGGCAGGGTACTGTATTCCGTGTTGAGAGGCCATGCACCTTAAAAGTGGATGGACTTACAAGGGATTTTTCTGGTGGTGAATCACCTGGCGGGATCTTTAAATGCCAGGGCAGACAAACAAATCTACAGGCACCCAGCAGATCATGAATAGCAGATACACCCATCTCCTGGCAATGGGGAGAACCCTGGCTCCATCTTTTTGCCACCTCAGAGAACACAGACGTTCAGCACTTCTGCATGCTGGAGTTTACAAAATAGTTTTCACTCAGAGACTCCGTCAATCTAGAGTGGAGCTCAGGGCTCTGAAGGCCTTTCCACTACTGCCTCTCCTGTCCAGAGTTGTGAAAATCATAATGGACAACTGTGCCAAGTCATCCTTGTGGCACTGGATTGAGTCTGGAGAGTGTGGTAGCTGGTACTCCTAGGCGTGAGCATCTGACCTCCTATTTAGATGCCACTTTGGGAGGCTCTTCTGCCACAGGAGCTGGGAAAGGTATTTTACCTTGGCCTGCACACTTTGGGACTCCGTGTTTGGAGATTGAGTGGCTGCAGCTGACCTCCTTTGACCCGCATCCCAAGGTCGTTCATGTTAGCTTGCATGTGAGGCGTTTCTCCACTAAGCCAGAATATGTCACCCATTGGGAGACATTTGTGAATTGATGTGGCACCCGCCACATTGACCCTTTACAGGCAAAGTTGTCTGAAGTTTTTTGGGTTTGGCCCTAGCCCCATTACTTTTGGCACTGTTAAAGGCTTCTTATTGGCTCTTTTGGTCTTCCTGCAGATGCCGGATCAGCCTGTGGTATTCAAATTACTAGTTGTGATGCGTTTTTTTTTTTAAGTGTTTGCATCATTTTTTTCCACCAAAACCCTTTGTGATGCCTCAGTGAGGCTTGAATTCTTGATGTTCACCTCGTTTGAGCCATTTCACAGTTTGTCCTTAAGACTTCTGACCTTAAAGACAGTGTTTCTCATCACCATAACATCAAAAAGATAGATGAGTGAACCTCAGGCTTTCTGTGTAAACTACCTCTGCACAACCTTCTTCCCTGATTATTTGATTTTAGAGACCTGGGCTTCCTTTCTATCAAAAGTAGTTAGTCCTTTCCAAGTTGTTTATGGTCTCGCCTTTCAAGCGTTAAATGTGGGTTGCATATTGCACTCCTTTGTCAACAGTTATCCTTGTACTTCTTTTATCCTCGGTTTCAAAGGGGTGTGCTGGGTGGGAAGGAGAAGCCACCCTCTGCTGAGCTTTAAATGAGATATAGACTAGTGACTAACGTCATTAGACCCTACCGCACTACCAGTGGCAGAAATCCATCCGACTGTGTAAACTGCAAAGTTACTAATGCTTGTGTGTTGGTTCAAATTTTAATTTTAGCAAATCCTTTCATTATTTGAAAATGTTAAACATATTGTGTATACATTTTGAATATACAGCCAATCTTACATTGTCCTATTATAGACAACACATTTACTATCTAAACAGAAACAATGTATTGAAATAAACAAATAATCCAGTCCCAATGCATTTCGGGAATATTTCCCTTCGTCAGGGGCGCTGAAAAAAATACATAAACTTTTATGAAAACGACATTCAGCACTGGCATCACTATTCAAGTTGTTTAACATTTGATGATAGTTAATTCAAAGAAAAAGTTGTACATCATAATTTCTAAATATACTTGCTGAATAGACATTGATACACTAAAAAACAGTTATATACATCAGTGAAACGAACATATAAATGGATGTTAATGAAAGGGAAAAAAAGAAACACATACAGTAAGAAATCTAATTTGCCAGTATGTCAAATATTCAATTGAAGGTAGACCAGATACTAACTAATATACTAAATAGAACTATTGTTTCGTGGACAAATAGATGAAACAGTTAACTGGATCCTTACCAAGAGGATGCTGAAGAAAACAGATCTTTATGCCTTTGATCCCGGAAGAAGAGTGTGTTTGAAAAATATCTATGAAATAAGAGAAACAAGACATGTGTATCTGCCCTGCAGTTATAAAAGTTAATGCGATGCCCACAATTGCGTAAAAAGTACCTTAATTATTAATATGTAAGCACTGTAGATAGTGAGTAACTGCGAGGGAACTAGACGTTGAGTCAATCCGATGATTTCGAAGACTGCTCTACAACAACGTAAGAAGAAAACTGAATTTTAGTTAAAAACGCTTTAAATGTGCAATGATGACTTGATCATTTAACCTAGCTAATGGGATATAGATGATTCATACCTAAAACTTCAAGACTGGGGGAATATCAGCAGTTTTCCCGTTTAGAAATCACTTTAAGTTTATAAGCAGGTAAGTCGGTTCTGTCACTAGAACGAGAACATTAAACAGATTTAATTCGGAACAACCCGCATTTAGAGACTACGCATATGAGCTTACTAAAAACATGAAGAAAAGAATAGTCATACCTTGTAAATACACAATTGAAGCTAAACCGGACGCTTTCCTGGGGAATAGTTGCGCTGCGGCGAAGAACGTTCTTTGAGCTATTAAATACTGGAAAGTAATAAAAATGAACAAAGCGGGGGATATATTAGAAAAATACACTGCCAAGGATCACGATTTCTTAAACTAAATCGTAGCACGTACCTTTAAGTAAAGATAGAATTAGTTGACTGGCATCTTGCTCTGTAATTCGAGAAACTGAGATCTGTGTGGTTGCCCTCGTGAACGCCGACATCCAGCAGTAGATAACGGACTACGGAAGTTGACTATATGTTGCTGATGCCATGAGATTAGTGGATATAAACGACAGACTAGGCTGCATAAAGCACCGACATCCAGCAGTAGATAACAGACTACGAAGTGGACTAAATGTTGCTAGTGCCACGGGATGAATGAATATAGACGACAGACTACGCTAGATAGAGCGAGTGATCTATGACTGATCTACTCACAAGGCTCGAAAATATATATTCTCACATATGTCTATATTGCAAACGTCTTTAATGTCTTAAAGTTCGTAAATAAACAGTATCTAAGAAAAAATGGATGAAGACCTTTAATGTGATAATCTACAAGGACGTCAACGAGGAAAAAAACTGACTATGCTATAGTTATGCTATCCAGCTAGTTGGAGGTGCTTGGCAACTGATTTGCAATCTTTAAAAACTGGCAAAATGTGAAAACATACTTTGAAAAGAAGAGTGTAATGAGAAAAAAAGTACATGAGTTAGTGCAGACAAAACAAAAAAAAAAATTCAATATGTATATCTAAGATGATATAATAAGTGTACCGTAAATATGAATTAAATAAAACTTGTATTAATCTTTGACAATATCTTGTGTGCATTAAACTTGTAGGAAACAACATGTGTGATATTCAGTGTTCACTCACAACTTGAATCTACGTGAATCCTGATTTAATCGCTAACCTTTGAAAGATAATACTCTAGATGACCTGTCTGATACTTCAGATCTCAAAATACTAATGCACCATATGAAATGATTTTTCTCATGTGAGCTAAATTGCTGAAAATATTAACGTTCCTACGCACTAATATGCTAGTTAAGAAATACTGTTCATAAGCTGACAACTATGATATTTCATACTTGAAATGTCAGTTGAAAATGTTGTGATCTATAGAAAACATGACATATCTATTTTGTCATTAAGACCCTTCGGTGTCTGAGTTTGTAAGAAATCTGGTTTGTTGTCTAAGTTTGATTTTTTTACCACTTTGAGGATGTAATAAAAAAGATCCTTCCATGTCATTATTGCAGTGAGTGCAATTATAACATTTTTTCATGCCTGGATTAAGTTGAGGTTGCCCTGATTCTTTTTT
The DNA here is from genome assembly GCF_964263255.1 of Lissotriton vulgaris. Classification (NCBI taxonomy): domain Eukaryota; kingdom Metazoa; phylum Chordata; class Amphibia; order Caudata; family Salamandridae; genus Lissotriton; species Lissotriton vulgaris. The sequence continues at coordinate 1,130,187,252 of NC_141691.1, forward strand.
TCTTCGAGTAACCAGCTCATGAAGAATCAAATTTCTAGTGTGTTCGAAAAGTGGTTTATTCGCAAAAATTCCTTGAAAATCTTCCTCTTGTTGTAATAATTCCCATCGTGTGTTGATGATTTTTTTAATTTGTTTTGTTTGTGTTGAAAACTTGCTAACAAACACTTGTCTGTCTTTTTTTGACTTAGCTTTAGTTTGTAACAGATCTTCTCTTGATAATACTGAAATCTTATTTTCCGCTGTTTGTACAACCTCACTGGGATACCCATGAGCTTCAAATCTTTGTCTTTGTCGTATTATTTCTGAAGTGAGTGCCTGTTCGCTTGATGAAATTCTTTTGATTTGTATGAGTTGAGAATATGCTAAGTTTCGCAAAACATTCCTAGGGTGAAAACAGTTCTAAGCTAGAGTGGTATTCCTGTCTGATGGTTTGTGGTAGACTGCGGATTCTATCTTATTGTTTTGCAATTGCACAAGTACATCCAAGTATGATACCTCTTGACTATTGGTGGTAAAAGTGAATTGAATCCGCGGATTTCTTGTATTTAGTTCTTGTATTTTCTCAATCAGCAGTGACTGTGGACCCTTCCAAAGTAAAAAATATATCATCAATGAACCGTTTATAAAAAACGGTATGTGTTTTCCAGATGTTTTGAGTAAGGATAAAGTCATGTTCAAATTTAGACATGAAAGTATTGGCAAAAGATGGGCCCCCCGAAAACCCCAAAGATGTACCACTAATTTGTAAAAAGTAGTAATTTTTCCATTTGAAATAGGAGTGACGTAAACAGAATTGCAGTAGTTCCAGAATGAAAACTTTGTTGGCTTTAATTTGTGGTGTTTGTAACAGCGCCCACCCACAAGCTCCCAATCCTTCTGCTAGGGGAATCGAGGTGTATAATGAAGTTACGTCAATAGTACATAACGTGAAGTTGTGTTCATCCAAATTCATTGTTTGTACAGATTGTAAAAAATGGGTTGTATCTCTCACATACAATATCCATCCTTGCACAAAAATTTGGAGAAACTCATCAATGTATTTTCCTAAAGGTTCAAATAGGGACCCACAGCCGCTGACTATGGGTCTTATTGGTGGATCAGTAGCGTTCTTATGAATTTTGGGGAGCATGTAAAGTTCCGGGCATCATGGACGTTCGGTGGTCAAGAATTTTTTTAGTGTTCTCATTAATCCAACCCATTTCCAAAGCTCTGTTCAAAATCCCTTCCAAGGCTTTAACTATTTCTTAAATAGGGTTGTTGGGTAGTTTTAAATATGTTGTTTCATCTTGAATATGGGCCTCTACCTTGGTGTCAAAGAAAAGGGTGTCCATGATAACAAGAGCTCCTCTCTTATCAGCTTTATTTATTGTGATGGTCGGATCCTCTGCCAATTTTTTGAGTGTGTTAAATTCATGTTTGTTCAGATTGGATCTGTGATGTTGATGCCAATTGATTTTTTGTAAGTCTTGTTTCACTAGGATTTCAAAAGTGTCTAAACTTTTGTGAGATGTTAGTGCCTGGTATGTACTAGGTTCTTTGAATTCTTTGTATTCAGGTTTCTCTTTTTGTTGCGTGAATTCCGGCATCATAGGTATTACATTTTCGAAGAAATGTCTTAAACTTAGTACTTGCCTTTCAAGCAGCAGCCTTTGCTCCTCACCCCTCTACAGAGGAAGAGAGGCTCCAATGTTGGATCCTGAAAGAGCATAGAGCTTTGCAGTGCAAAAACAGACCCATTGGATTGTTCTCTGCATAAAGATCTTCTAAGCACTGGCAACAAAGAAGCCCAAAGGCTTATGGGCTCATTCCATCTGGGCCAAAGCTATTACCACTGGGTTAGCATGCATAGTATCTGTACTGAACATTTGTAATGCAACAATGGGGACTTCTATGCACACGTTTACAACGTACTAAACCCTTGAAAGTCCAGGCCATCAAGAGGGGAATTTTGCGTGCTTTGTCCTGCAGAACTTTGTGGTGTAACCCAGTTCACAGACTCCCCACCTTGGGAGATACTGCTTTAGTATCTGTTAACAAGGTGAAGAATCTACTGTTAGAGATATCCATTAACACAACAAGATACTTACCTTAGGTAGTGAACTTTTTGATAGATACTCTACCTAACCGTAGATCCTCACTGACACTCTAGTCTACCCGCTGTATGAACTAGACTTATTTGCATCCAAAAAGTGTTAATCTAGAGATCTGAATATGGACTATATCCATTGCTGATGGGCTCAGTGTCTGAAGGCGCAGACAGCCTAGAAATCAATTGAATTCCACACGCTGGGATGATGCTTATATGCACCTCTATTTGTAACTTCCGGAATGGAACAGTGTTCACATTCAGCTGAATGATACCACATAGTGAAGAGCAGAACATCTGGTCATAAAGCTGGTTCCAGTCCTGTTCCGGGAGTTTGTTGAAAAGGTGAGGACACTGAAGTTAATGTATCCCCCAGAAAGATTGCTACTGAAGGTAAGTTACTTGTACATGTTGTTTTGTAGCTTTGTACACCAATATTGTTGCTGCAGCACTGATGCTATAGCATTAATACTTGCATGGGCTTACGTAGCATCCTCATGCTCTGCTTTTATTATATCTAACCCAAGTGTTTCATTGGGGAGGAGTCTATCCCCTGTCCATGGTATAAGTACTGTAGGTACACTGTCTTCAGTCATCCTGTAAGAATGTTTATGCTTCAGGGGGTTTGGACTATTTTAATGTTGCCTCTCTTGCTACCATTATATTTGTGACAATTTCAGTTAGAGATCCTGTTACAATTGCAGCTTTACAGGTATGTACAGCTGTCTTTACAGCTAAGTCAGCCACACAGTTCCACTTGTACGGGTCATCCTAGGTTGAACGTGGATCACTGCTTGTTTAGCTGGTAGGTTTTTATCTAATGATCTTTTGAATCTCTGAATCCTTTCAAGCACCAGAGGGGTAGAAATACATTGCACTAAAAATCCTATTTTTTGATTTATGAAAATGTATGTCGTATCAGTGTAAGGCAGTGCTTCCCAAAAGTTTTAGAGCCATGACCCAATTCTTAGAGCGACAAACATTTGCAAGCCACCCACCTTTAATGGACATGAGGTGGGGCAATTTATGAACTTAACTAAAGCATTGTGTGGTAGTGCAATATCATAAATAGAGAGCACATTCTCAATTGAAATTAAAGTAAATTCCCACAGATACATTTTTGCTGATAAAACTATATAGCACACAAATGATAATGTATTGAAATTGAGTTTTCGTGGATATTTATCATTTGTGCCTCACCAAGGAAAATGTTTTGATTTGTTTTGTTCCTATTAAAATCTGTTTCCAGTACACTTTGGAACTGCAAAAAAAGTGCTTCATTTTTGCTTTCCAAACTGCTGAATGTATATAGTTAATTTACAGGTATTTACATGTGGTTTGTGTTGCAAAATAAATCTTACAGCATTTCCTTTCACATTCCCTTTACTGCAGCATGATTGTCACAATTCATTTGAAAAACTTCTCTAAATTTGCAATCGGAGAAAGAAAATTAAACACCAATACCCATGTTAAAAAAAAATAAGCAGCAATTTATCAGAAGACATAGCCTCACATTTGACCTCTGTCTTTGAAGCACTGGCAAATGTGAAAACATAAACAAAGAATTTAAAGGCATCTTCATTTATTTCTCTGAGTTTCCCGACCCACAAAAAAACAGGTCGCGTATTGCGACCCAGAGTTTGGGAAATGCTGGTATAAGGTTCAAATAGGCACTGTCCATAAAGGTCTATCTCAGTGATTGTCCCAAAAATATATATCATCAGTATACTAGAACAGTTCTGGATTGTCCATTTTGATTCCCATTTTTCTTGCTACCAATAAATCTGGTCTGTTTTTTCACTCTTATGGTAATTAATCTCTTGTATGCATATTGGACACCAACACATGTGAACGTTGTTGAATACTGTTATTCAGGGGGATTGTTCTGACTAAAGAAATCATTAGAGATGTCAGGAGTAATGTGGCTTTTTTTCCAGTATGTAATTCGCCACCAGTTCAGTGCATGTGGTCATTATTCACCGGTTGAGAGAATGCACATTTCTGAAATTCAGTCCAGCATATTTGATATTGTCTACTTTAACCACTAGAAAGAGGGCAGTGTTCTTTTTCAGTTCAAAGAACACGATCACTCCCTCATATCACTTCCGCCTTTATGAATATTGGGCTTGAACCTGTGGTTCACTCCAAAGAATACTCACATGTTGCAAAGAGTCTCTATCCCACCCCCTTTGTTTTCTCCATACAGCTGGTGCTTGTTGCAAAGCCCACAACCATGCATATTTGCCCCATGCCCAGGAGATCCTCCGGCACTGAAGAAGAGTCTACTGCAGTTTGTCTCTTACAACAGATGGAGGCCAAAAGTCCTCATTGGGGGTGAGATCATAGGTTTCTGTCACATGTTTACAGAAAACTACTTTTGTAGGTGCTATGCCACCCTATATCTATATTTCTGCATAATAGAGTTTTTCTGGGGAATTTATCGGTCCGTTCTGTGTTTCTATCTCAATGTATTCACCTATAGGAGTCATGACTAGATGCACTCTTGCTGTTTCAGCTGTGTTGTCAAGAAGCCCCCCCTGCCAAATTATTAAACCGTAGAAAGAGACTCATTCCCAGAGGCATATTTTTTCTTTTTAGAAATCAAGCCAGTAATTTTCTTCTTTTAAGTAACAAGCTTTTGAATCCAATCCTTTCACTTTCAATTTAACCCTGAGCTTTGTATCCCAAGAAAGGCCCTTTTTAGGTCTAGGCTATAGCAGCAGCGCGCATGCGCTGCTCGCTTTGCGAGGCATGGAGTATGGAGTGGAAGCTCGCCCACTCTCCGCCCATGTTTTTAATTGACTTGTGTCATTGTCTTTCGTAAATGCTGCCATATGATTGATTTTGGCTTGTTAGTCCCTACTTATTATGGCCATGTCGTCATTTGTACCCTCCCATGGCTACTGGCTCCTTTACTTTGAATGTTACACAGTATGGTACGTGTTATTTAGACTGTGAGCACTACTTTGTCAGTGCCTTCTCGCCCCCTTCTCCCCCCGCACACCCCTTGTCTGTGACGCAATGAAATGGGTCTTGCGTAAATTCAAGTCCTATTGCATTGCAAATGCTTGTGTTACTTTGCTGAAGTCATGACCCTGAGGTCTTGCAGTCAACGTCCAACCAAGAGTCTTAACAGCTCGACAGAGCCCCGGCTCCACGCCTGCCCCCGCTCCTGCTTTTTAAAGGGGATGCAGCAACTCCCCGGCTCTCTGGTCTCCAGAGCTGCTCGAGCGTCCGCAGAGAGCTCCAGGCCCTGACTACACCACAAGCTCAAACTTCCTACAGTTGGAATGCCTAATGCCTTTCTGAATAGCCTTATAGAAGGCATGGCAGAGTGCCTGCAGAGGTCCTTGTCTTTTGAGGGGCAGAACCGCTCATGCTGAGGTCTTGAAATAAGTCAGCCCCTTAGCCCGGCCTCCAGGTCTGACGTGCAAGCATCCACCAGCCCTGGGTGAAAATCGTTTCATCAAATGCATTTCTGGGTTCCCTACGAAGGGGTAGGTAAGGGGCAGTGTGAGTTACAGTAGCCTGACAACAACATTATGCAGCTTTTAACAGCTCCTGTTGCCCTGCGACCCATGCGCAGGTGGAAGGATAGATTGAGCAAGTGTGGCTCAGGCAACAGATGTGAAAATCAAACAATCAAAGCTGGAGCTGTGCGCCCGCTGGTGGAGAGAGAAAAGGGATCGGTGGAGCAGCGATTCGATGCACTGCAGCATGATGAATTAAAGAACAGGGTATTCCCATGGACAAGAAAGGCAAGAGAAATAGCTTTTTATTTTCGGCATCGGGTTGAGCAACACTGCGTCCTTTCAAATGTGCTTACCTAGCACTCCGTATTAAGATGACAACAAGTTTCACCTATCATAGTGAACATTTTACAGTTCTTTTGAATTTGACGATCAGATAGTGAATTTGGTTTTACAATCTGGAATTTAACTTCATCAATTTGAGTTAATACGGACTTCTCAACTATCTGGGTTCATTTCTGAGTGCATTCCAGAATACAGTACCGTTTATTATTGCTCTGAGGAAGCCCTTGTGGGGTTTCGGAGGGTGTCTCAAACAGATTCGCTGACACAGGTTGTCGGGGTAGTGCAGGTTTTATTATTTTATAAAGTCTGCGTTTCTGTACAGGCACACGGTAAAATGGTAGGGGTTGTTCTGCTTCCTCCGTGGTGGATCGTCCCCCTCCGGAGCGTCGGTCCCACGGTCTCCTGGGAGTTGTAGGCCTTTTCCCCGCCGTCTCGATGTCCTCGATGTGCCGGTATACAAAAAAGAAAGGAGAACCGTCTTAGTCACAGTGGTCTGTGCGACACTGGCTCGCAGGGTAAGGGGGTGAGGGAACACACGTGCAAACCCGTACCCCTGCTCAGTGACGTGACCCCTTTTAAAGACAAAAACAAAAGGGATGTGCAGTAGGGTTTCCGTGCATTCAGTGGGGCTTGCCTCGCCTAATGCCCGCCCACCCGGTGAACTTGGACCGTACCTGGTCGAGCCACACTTCCGTGTTAGTGTGGCTGGGCGAAGCGCGATCCACAATGCCTCCTGGCTTGAAGCGGTAGTCGCCCTCAGCGTCGTCCTCCAGACCTGGCGCCGCCTTCTCCCCTGGAGCCTCCTCGTAACTCCGCTCCGCCTGTTGTTCTCTCCCCGTCCTCCTCCGAGGTCCCGCTCCGTTTCCCTCGTCTTTCCTCCGATGTTCCACCACGTCCTCCGCCTTCGTCCTACGCTCTTCTTCCTCTTCGTCCTCCGATCCTCTTCCTCCTCCGTCCACTCCGCTCCGCTCTCTCTCCACTCTCGCCACCAGTCTCCTACTCCGCCTCCGGGTGTCTCGCACACCTGGTTAGACTCCGGGATGGGTTTTACCTCTTCGGTGAGGGCGTGCCGCCATTCCAGATCCGCCCCTTTAAAGGTATAAGGCTGCCTGTTCTCCACATCGGATGACATCCGGAGTGTTCCAGGCCTCTGTGTGCTGCATAAAAAGAGTAGAGACATTAATAGGCATACCAGGGGGCCCCTCGTCCGGGTCCCCCATGTCACACCCTATTCAGGGTGAAACGCATTGGCTGCATCTGCTCTGCATTATGCTTTTTGTGGTTCATGTATCAATTAAAGGATCTGATAAAACGTCATTTTAGGAGTCCGGATAGATTTCTTTGCTTAGCATTTGTGCCTTTATACTTGTATTGCCTCTCTGTGCTTTCTTTTCTGTATTCCCATGTACAAGAAAGGGATCGTCCCTTACTCCGCTCCACGCAGCGGGATTTGTAAAATCTGACCTTTGAGGAGTTGAGGTTACAAGGCAGCACCGCTGCGCCCAGAAATACTCGTCACAGTCCCTCACTACACTACCATAATCAGAGGACTTAAATCGACCTGATAGGAAAGTCCCATTTTACATAATACTACACAACTACCCACTAGCTGTCAGTGCCAGCCCCTAGGTAGAATAAAGTGCCTCCCCTTTCATTTACCCCTCCCCAGTGCAAAGGAGCGAAGTGGTTGTACCTGTTGTCAGTTAGAAGCGGCAGAGCTGGGAGTCCTGTCGAGTATCTGCATTCATTCCCCGCTAGCAGTGCGCCATAGCACTAGACATGTGACACCAGGGAGACTCCTGATTCCATATTTAAATGCATGGTGCCGGATGACTTCACAGGCAGCGGAAGTACCACAAAGTGTGAGTGTGTGTGTCAAGCTTCCTAAAACGTGTCCGGGGCCAGTGACTCATGCACTCTCGCTAGAATGCCCTTGGCACAGGGCACTGTAGAGACGCAGTCTAGTGTTTGCACGTCACGTCAGAGCGTGACGTGCCGGTGCGATATTGAGCTGCGCGCACACCCCGAGGGCATTGGCGCGAAGGAGTCGGTACGAGCAGGATAGGCTCGGCGCTCTATAGGGAAGACTAAAGATAATAAAGCATTGAAAGCACAGCAGAGTGGGCGTGATTATTGGGGGTGACCCTGCATACTACAATGGCGACGAGGATGGGATGCCAGACCCCCTACCCCACACAGTGAGAAACCACACCGAAGGAACCAGCAAGACACCGGTGGCAGAGCAGCACATGCCAGGCAGAACCACAGCGCCCAGAGAACCAGAGGGCCGAGGAAGACGACGCTTACCCAGCAGGTACCCTATAGAGCGCGGCAGAGCCCCAGAACGCCCTGAGGCACAGGAAGGTCACCACAGCAAGGGACAGACCCCGGGTGGCAGGAAAAGCGCGCCAAGACCAGGCACAACTTTGAGGTCTAGAGGAGCGCGCTGGATACCTCACCAAAGCGCGAGGGGGCTGACGCAGGTAGTCCCCAGACCCACATCGGCAAGGAAGAGCAAGACAGTACACCAGGGAGTCCTCGAGGCCAAGCAAGCGCGCAACCCCAGATCAAGAGCGAAAGGATGAGTGCGCAGGCAGGATACGCGACGGCGCCAGTGCAGTTCTTGCCCAGACCGGGAGAACCACTGATGAAGTGGGAGGACTGGAGGGAATACATTGACAACTTCATTGGAGTCTTAGAAGACGAAAACGAAGAAGTTTTCAAACCCTCAAGAAAGAAACGAATCCTACTGTTGAACTTAGGCCCAGAAGGGCTGAGAGTATATAAAAGCCTGGTGCCGAAGCAAAGAGCAAGCACTGACGATGACGTATACGCACATGCAATAGATGACCTCAATGAACACTTCAGGCCGGCAGTGTGTGTGTCAGTGGATAGATTCAACTTTCAACAAAGGAAGCAGCGCCAGGGAGAGACGATAGAAGAGTATGTGGCGGCACTGAGGCGTCTCGCGGCCACGTGCAAATACGACAACTAGGAGGAAGAATTCATCAAGGACCAGGTGATAATGCACACCACGTGCACGTCCGTGCAAGACAAACTATGGGCCAGCGGAGACACCACCTTAAAAGACGTAATGGTCATCGTCAAAAGGGCGGAGCTGGCAAGAAGGTGTGCAGATGCGACGAAGAAAGAGGCCGCGCCTGGCACCATGGTGAATAGAATTGGTACAGAAGAGCCCCGCAAAGAATTCCAAAACAGGAAGACAGGAGACAAGGGGCAAAGCAAGGGATACGGCAATGCGAGTCACCAAGGGAAGCAAGGAGGAGGAAGCAAGAAGGCATGTTACAGATGCGGAAGCTGGTCGCACGAGGCACATGACAGGAAGTGCCCGGCATTTCGCGCCAAATGCTTATACTGTGGCATCATAGGACACTACGAGAAGGTGTGCAGGAAAAAAGCCTCCAAGAGCATGGTCAAATACGTAGGCCACAACGAAGACGACCAGGAAGATACAGCCGAGGAAGAGGAGGTCGTCACGGTGCTTTGTATACGACCAAATGCAGGGTGAAGATGGGCAAGTCCTAAGCATTGACGGCAAGAGAACGATGAAACCCGTCCTCGAAATGACGATAGGAGGCATCACGATCAGCGTGGTGGCTGACACCGGATCACCTTACACCATCGTCCAGAGAGCTGTATGGGAAGAAAAATTTGCGCCGCACCTAGGCCCTGAACTGGAAAAGCTCGACATTCGTCCAGTCACCTACAATGGGGACCGCATTCCCATGGCAGGGTTCAGACCCCTAAACGTTGAATTCCGCGGCCGAGTCGCCGTCTGCAAACTCTATGTATCGGAGAAAGGTCCCTCAGTTCTGGGTTGGTTAGACCAAGGAGACCTAGGGATCAAGCTAGACCCAGGAGGCAAGGAACAGATACTGCTGACAGAACCCGAATATTGGCCAGACAAAGACAAGTGGAAGAATGGATTCCCCAAGGTATTTGGTGGGACAGTGGGCAAACTGGAAAAGTTCGCACACAAGATCATTCTAAAGGAAAACGCAATACCAGTCGCCCATAAAGCAAGGAACGTCCCATTAGCAGTACGTGAAGCCGTGCGGGAGGAACTCCAGGACCTGGAAAGGAAGGGGATCATCGAGCCCATCACGTGCGCGGAGTGGCTCGCGCCCTTGGTAGTAGTTAAGAAGCCCACCGGCAAGGTCAGGCTATGTGTCGACCTGCGTGAGCTAAACAAGAACATTGTGGTGGAAAGGTTTCCCCTACCCAGGATAGAGGAGATGCTAGCCAGCACCAGGGGCGTCAAATGGTACTCCACCATCGACTTGACCTCTGCATACCACCAAATCGCACTACAGCCGGAAAGCCGCCGTCTCACGTCATCACCCCATTCGGATGCTATCAATTCCGCCGCATGCCATTTGGGCTGGCCTCTGCGGCAGCAGTATTTCAAAAATTGATGCACCAACTCTTTCAAAACACCAGGGGAGTCCAATATTTCCAGGACAGCATCTTAGTGATGGGGCAGGACAAACACGACCACAACATGAAGCTGGGGGAGGTGCTGCGCATCCTGGAACGGAAAGGCCTCACGGCGGCGTGGTCTAAGTGCCGGATAGGGATGGAGTCAGTGACGTACCTGGGGCACGAGATTGGAGTACAAGGAGTGACCCCAAAGGCAGACAACGTGAAAGCTATATGTGAGTCGCCCCCTCCGACCACCAAAGACGAAGTCAGATCTTTCATCGGCATGGCAAAATACTACGGAAAATTCGTCCAGCACTTCGCCTCCAAAACTCACCATATGAGGCAACTGACACGAGAAAACACAGAATTCCACTGGTCGGAGGAGGCCCAAGGAGAGTTCGAGGTGATCAAGAAAGAGATAGTGGGAGCAATCCCGCTCCAAGGATACGATCCGCAAGGGAAAACAGTGTTAACCATGGACGCCAGCGACAAAGGGCTAGGCGCCGTCCTCATGCAAGACCGAGGACAAGGGCAAATGGACACAATTAGTTTCGCATCACGCACGCTGAGCGACACAGAAAAGAAGTACAGCGTGATAGAAAAGGAGATGTTGGCGGTGGTGTGGGCCACAACCAGATTCAGACAGTTCTTATGGGGCAACCGGTTCAAACTAAGAACGGACCACAAGCCTTTACTGAAGGTACTGACGTCGAGCGGGCACGCAGAAGCAACCCCCCGGATCTCCAAGATGTCGCTGAAACTCCTGGAATTTAGGTATGATGTGGAATACATCCCTGGAAGCAAGAACAGAGTGGCAGACTACTTGAGCTGGGCGGCGGCCATGGAACCGAGTGAGGAGGACAAGACAGGAACAGAAGAATGGGTGGCGCTCACAGCCGACCAAGAGTCCACCATCAGCCTCCAAGAGTGGATACAAGCGTATGAGGAAGACCAATCCCTAAAGGAAGTAAAAGCGCACATCACCCAAGGTTGGCCTGACAAGAGGTTGATCAAAGGAGACCTAAGACCCTACTTCGAGATCAGAGAAGAGCTGTCGATGGACGACAGGGGCATATTCGTACACAGGGGGGAAAAGGTGATTCCCCCGTCTAACATCATCGGTAGACTTTTGGACCTGCTCCACGAGGGACACCTAGGCATAAGCAAACTAAGACTGAGGGCCAGACAAGACTACTGGTGGCCAGGAATGGATCTGAGAGCTGAGAGGCACGTCAGAAACTGCACTCGATGCCAAGGCGCTGACAAGGTTCTCAAACCCCTACGCAATGGGAACTTTTGACCACCCAAAAAACCCATGGGAAGAGCCGTCAGTGGACATATTGGGCCCGATTCTGGACACCCGAGGGGTCCAGAAGTACGTGTGTGTCTTGGTGGACAGGTATTCGAAGTGGCCGGAACTAAAAATAGAAGAAACCATGGATGCAGAGACGGTCATAAAGTTCCTGGCGGATACTTTTGTGAGGGAAGGAATTCCAAAGGCCATTCTCAGTGACAATGGGCCCCAATTCCGATCAAAGAAATGGAACAATTTTATGCAAAGGAACGGAATTTTGACGAGACACACATCCATCTACCACCTCGCCGGGAACGGACTAGTAGAGCGTTTTAACAGAGGGTTAATGGGGGCGGTACAAGCGGCAATATCGGACAACAAGGATTGGGAAGTGGAAGTATGGCACATGATGTGGGCATACAGAATCACCCCAACAAGCACAGGATACAGTCCCTTCCAGATACTGAGAGGATGCGAACCATTCACCCAAGACAACAGAGTGTGGAAGGAGAAAACGATAACAAGTGAATGGTCCCCGGCGGTGGTGAGAGCGAACTTGGAGAAAGCACAAGCAATCTACACCAAACACTATAATAACAGGAGCAAACGGCGGGAGAAGGTTTGAGCAAGGAGGAAAGAAGCCCCGCGGTGCCAGTGAGTACAGGAAGGAGTGAAGAAGGCACCCCCAAGACCCCGGTAAGACTGACCCAAAGGGGTAGAGCGGTGATCAGGCCTGCCAGATTTAGAGACTATGATATGAACAGTGGACTATAAGTAAATAATTGTTATATTGATAAAAAAGGGGAGATATGTAGAGACGCAGTCTAGTGTTTGCCTGTCACGTCAGAGCGTGACGTGCCGGTGCGATATTGAGCTGCGCGCGCACCCCGAGGGCATTGGCGCGAAGGAGTCGGTACGAGCAGGATTGGCTCGGCGCTCTATAGGGAAGACTAAAGATAATAAAGCATTGAAAGCACAGCAGAGTGGGCGTGATTATTGGGGGTGACCCTGCATACTACAGGCACTTGCTACGTTTTACCCTCAATGGATTAATAATAGCACGAGTGGCCTAATGTTATTAAACTTTTTTGGGGGGGAGGGGGTGGGGGGGAATTATGCACGCACAGACTTTGTAGATAGAACCTGACTGTTAATGCCCTACATTTGGAAAATAGTGAGGACGATGACAGGGCTCTGTATTTGCCTAAAGCAGAGGCACCTTTTTGTAAGATGTAGCAGCATCCGCTGATTGTGTCTGAGTGCCCGGTGTGTTTGTTGTCAGCTGAACTGAGGCGCGCAGTGTGCTCCAACGCCTTATATCGCACAGGTACATCTTTCAGTACAGCACTGAGCACGTGAACCATAATAACTGGCCCTGAATATCCAACCCGCCGAAACCCCAGGGTGCTATCACTTCCTTTCCCATTTTTTGTTTACTTTCTCTGAGTTGCATCCACTCCCGATGAGTAGCCCTACTCCGGAGAAACGCACTTACAGATTCCAGTAAGCAAAAGTCACTATTAGCTGTTAGTCGTCCATTTAGAGATGGAGGGAACCCAGCTTACACCAGAGACTTGACTTTAGTGGACCAATGCGAGGGCAAAATATTTAAGAAAACCGTTATCAATAGAAGCGTACCTATCTTCAGCAGGCCTGCCCACACAGACGAATATCCAGGTACTAATTGCAGCACAGGATGCCAGAATATGAAAATTACCTAAGGGTATCACCAGGTTACCAAATGTATTCCACCCTTATTTTCAAAACCCTGCAGTCCAAATAAATGGTCCCAATCGTGCGAGGAGGTCATGTTTCTAATTTCGAACGCTATATTTAAAATTCCATTTCAAGGCCTACAGTGGGATCTGCGTCGATTTAAATGCGCAGACTTCATTCGGTGATTTTAAAAACTCGTTTTGTAGGGGTCGGCCCTGTTTGGTGAGGAAGCACTCCAAAAGGCCTCCAGTAAAAACTACCCCGTCTGGACAAACTCCCCAATTGTCTCCTCGAAGACTGAGCAAATAGACTCTTCTGTTGATGGTTATCTCTTGCTCAGACTGGAGATACCTAGAGCTTTTTCTGTGGTACGAGCCCATTTGGCAGTTGAGGATGAGGGTGCCCCTTTCCTGCTCCCGAGAAGTCCATGGGAGATAAAGGAGCCCTTCCCTCCGTTTAACTCTCTTCCGGGTGTCTATGTCCAGCAGATTATTGTCAGGGGCACACATTAGCTAACAAGCCAGGGCAGTCCAATCTGAAATACCCCCATCCCCCCGAAGGCAAGTTGGAAATACATTTTACAGCTCTGCCATAAATAATGAAAGAAACTTTCCAAAGCTTTCTTCTTCTCTCCGAGAATGCAGAGTTTGTTGGGGTGATTTAGGCAGCTGGGATTAGAACAATCCCATCTGCCTAAATCACCCCAACAAACTCTGCTTTCTCGGAGAGAAGAATAAAGATGTGGAATGTTTATTTTATTATTTATTTTCTTTTTGAACTTATGTTTTTATAGAAAGAGGCTTGTATATCGTTTAGATACACGTAAATAGGCAACCAGTTACAGCGTCTTTAACAACATTCAGATCATCAAATATTATAGTGAAACTTTACTTATAATGTGTGCAAGTGTAACACTATGTAAGAACATTTTTACGTTGTAGTGAAGTTTTTTAGAGTGCCCTATCCTCCTTGTTGAAAACCGATAGTGTTTTGAAGCCACTTGGATGACATTTAACACAACATACCTCACTCATATTGGTGGATGTTTACACTGAAGCAAGGTATTGTTTTCCATAAGAGGAACTGTTGAGTTCTATACTATCAGAGACACCACAAAATACTTAATTCAAAGTGCTTAGAAGTCACTCCTGTGACATTTAACACAGAATACATTGTCACTTGTTCATTCATATGCAAAGAAGAGACATTAATGCTGGGTGTTGTCTAAAGAGAAGAACGTGGAACATGAGGACTGTTAGACTTGGCATTTTTTGGTGTGTTTTCCCTGTCTTTTTTGCTTTCTGACCTCCCGGTTTTGATTCTGCTTTTGCTAGTTTAGTGTCTCTGCGCACTCTCTCACTGCTGTTCAGTGTTAAAGTGCAAGTGCTCCTGTTGTAAATTGTTATTATGGATTGTTGTCTCCATGATTGGCATATTTGATTTACTGGTAAGCCCCTAGTAAAGTGCACGGAGTGTGCCTGGGCCTGTAAATCAAATGCTACTAGTGTCCCTGCAGCACTAATTGTGCCACCCACATGAGTAGCCCTCAAAGGGTAACTTGGCCAGCCATTGCAGAGCCTGGGTGCAGACTAGTACTTCCCTCCCGAGCTGCAGGGGCCCCCTCAGCACTGTACAAAGGCCTGAGAGCACCGGATTAAATCAGAATTGGGGGCCCCTCTGTGTACCTTGCAGGGGGGCCCCTTCAACTTTCGATACACCACTGAACTTGGCTCGTGATCCCACTTACCAGGCCCTAACCTTCTTTCTTCTTACATGTAAGGCACCCCTAAGGTAGGCCCAAGGTACCAAAGCCGGCAGGGTGCAGTGTTTGTGAAAGGTGAGACATGCCCTGATGTGTGTGGCATGTCCTGATAGTGAAATACTGCCAATTTCGTTTTTAGGTCGAGCATTCAAGAAGTCTTGTGTATACTTTAATATTTACTTATATGTGTATGTACTTTGTGGGCTCTGGAGATCAGCCCTAGGACTTGTCTGCTTCTGCTTAGGGACTTTTTTTCTGTTCAACTGCCTCTATTTAGCTGTCTTGATGTAAAACGACCAGTAGAGGCCAGTAAAATACCAGAATCGAATTCTGCTGAGGGACTTTATTTTTTTTTAAATTTCTGACAGCTGCTTCGATTTAACTTTCTTGATAGAAAACGACCATCAGAGGTCAGTAAAATACCATAATCACTTTATAATTCTCTAGATTCTAGTCCATAGAAATTGTCTTCCACAAGCACCTGTAGACAATAATATTTTTTTTAAATCTTGTATGTTCAGTGATATGACTACCGAAGGCCCTGATTTTGTATCAAAAACAGAGCTTTGGACTATAGCATTTCCAGCTGAAAGGCAATATTTTTCTCCATGTGTTCCCATACCTGGTGTGTCACACAGTCTAGTGCTTACTTTCCCTCCATGTTAAAGAACAGTAGATGTTTCAGCACCCAGGCTAATGTGCTGCATAGCTAAATACATATAAGGTCCCAAAGGCGAGCCCAATTGCATTGCAAATGCTTGTTAACAATCTGACTGATGTAATGATCATTTCAATGATTCTTACGCCAGCCACTTATTTCATCTACTAGTATTTCTGTGAGGGCCTATCATCCCTAGAATCCTGGGAAGAACAATTAGTATACTGATTCGGGTCAGGCTTTTTTCAATTTTATCACGGTTCCTCAAATTTTTAATTGTCCCCACTGCATGCCTGTTGAGAGATCTAGACTGTTTTCTCTTTAGCCTTCTCTTTCTTTTTTTAGGCTGAGACCTTTATCTTTCTGCATCCCCTCTACCTCAGCCTGAGGCATGAGTTGTGGTTTTGAAGACTGTGTACCTATAGTATATTGACTGCAGAGCTCTGTTGGCAAAGTATTTTTTGCCAATTCCCTTTCCCGCTTGAGCAGCATTATTGCAGGAAGACGCTAGTGTGTCTCCAATAATGTCACTTCACCTTGAACATTACTGTGAACTATCAAGGAGACCACATCAAAGTTGCCCATCTGTTTCATACCCAAATCAACTGCCATAGTAGCCCCAAATACTCTTTGTTTTTTTGTTTTAGAACATCTGGTAATACTACTGTGGAACGAGGTGCCATGAGTTATGGCATATATGTCAGAAAATATACTTGCCTGTGTACCTCATAGCTCAGTAGGTGGTGGCCTTCTCAGGGGGAGACAGTTAACATTCCATGTTTATCTTAGGGCATAGTTTTAGAACAGACTGCCTCTAATTATTTTTGTGAGCAATCCAAAATGGAAGTTCATCTCACTTAGTGGGCACTTTGCCCTTAACTTCATGTATACTCTGTGCTTACTGTCTATAAAAGAGTTCCATATGCGACTACTGGAGTTCAAGTATTGGTCACTGTTGTTGGTTATGCATACTATCTCAGTTTTTTATATAAAGTCTGTGCTTGCAGCACCTGTTTTAACAGACGTGCCGTCAAATTCACTGTATTTGGGTGCAAAGTGTTAACCCCCGCACTGTGCCCACTCCAAATGACATGCAAAGTTTATATTCTCCTCTTGCAATGAATTAGCCTACACACATTGTTATGTTGTGGTCAATGTAGTCCGCAGTTTTATTTGCATGACATAACCTTAGATCTTGTATTACAATTGCATGGTCATAACTTTATGACCTGGCCATAAATCAGCATGAAGAACTGTCATATATTAGTATCATAAATTAATAAATCATTCCATAACAGTCATAAAGTGTTCCGTTAGTTTTCACACTGATTGCGTGTTGGGGGTAGCCTCTCCCCAGAGTTAGGCCCCAACTCGCTACCTTGTTTGTCCCTTTTATGCCCTGCCAACAGGTGGGTCTGGGCTGGGAGTGCTGTCTCCTTTTGCTACCCATTTTTACGGGCTACTCACCCTGCCGTAAGGCCTACCCAAGTGAGAGTCCTTCATCCTACACACAGCCCTGTCAGCGTGCTGCATTTCCAGCAACTGTACCCCCTCTTATCCGCCACATCGTATGGGAGGCTTAGCTTGCATCTCCTGTGTTTCCCCATGCTTCTCTCTTTTACATTTTTTTTTGTGCAGCTGGCCAATGCCGTTGCTTCCCATAGGTTGGCCCAGAACATTTGCCTTCCTTCTTCCCACAGGTTCACCCAGTTTTGGTCATAAAACTCCAGATGTCCAGGGTTGATGAGGCAGTGCCTGATGCTGTCCAGGCCATTGATCCTACAAAGTCTGCTCATGGCAATGTTCAGTTTCCTCCTCGAGTTTTAGACTGCCTTATGTGACTTTAAACCTCGCCAAACCAACCTGGTTATGCATTCGGACCATATAATGGGTCAGGTCTGCATAGATGGTGATCTTTCCTCCCTAACTGAGCAAGACCGTTTACCCAAAATGGATTATCAAGATGTCTGGATGCCATGCGGTCAATAGCTGCATTTACTCTAGTGCTGCTGAAAGCTGCTTCCATTTCCTTCCTGGTTGGCCCCACCACCGGACTCACATGTTGACCGGTCTGCCCCTCAGCTTGTAGCCTCCTTGCTGCCACCAGGTGTGCATTCAGGAGGCATATGAGTGGCCCACCACCCATAACAGCCGAGTGCGCCTCCCTGCTGAGGCAACAATCACATTGCCAGGTGGCACATTGCACACATGCCCTCCAATTTTATAATGGGTGGGGCCTCATGTATGTCCTGTAGGCGTTAGACTGCCACCATCCCACAGCGTTGATCCCCACCTCTGACATCCGCAGCTGCGCCACAGATGTTGCCTCCCCAATCCTAAAGGAATGTGAACCGAAGGCGCCGTCCAGAGCCCTGCCCTGCCCAGGGCCTGGCACATGACCGCTGTGAATTGGAATTTACTTAGGATGTTCCCATTTATATGCTGGAATAGGGGGCCCTCCCCTGCGGGGCAAATTGTCATGTAGGCCACAAGACAGCATACTGCTCAGTACCTGGGTTCACTGATGCAATCCAACCACACCAGCACCCCTCTGCCCATCTGGTCTATTTTTGACGTCCTCAGCAGCAGTTCTACATAGGATACTCCTATTTTGATGTCGGTTGCCTGCAGGCTACTTACCGCCAGGCCACTCCTTGCAGGGGCCATGAGTACTCTGAACCTAAATGCCCCAAAGAATGCTGTCGCGAAGGCTGCCCTGAACAGTGTTGCTTCAAATGTGTCTCATGCCACTCCCCCCAGTGTGTCCATGAGCAGGGTCAATTTCTTAGTCTATGGGATGCCGCGTTCATGTTTCTCTCCCTCGGTGAGTTTCCGTCCTTTCATTGCTGCCCTGACGTAATGGGTGGCGGTGTGGTCGGACCCTGTAATTATCTTTGAAAAGTGTGCTATGGCTTAAAGGTGAGCCTGCACCCAAGGTTTTGACTTTTTCCCCATGAATGCACATTGTATAAGACGCTCAACTGCTGCAGTTTTCCTGCCTGCGTCTCCCAGGGACTGGAGCCCCCACCTGCATCACTGTCCCTGCATATTTCTTATAGCACCTGGCCGCCCCTGGGGTGAGAGCTATGTTTGACTAGTACTGACAAGTCCATCCTACCAGGGCCCATAGCTCCTCTGGGAAGGAGGTCATATTCTCCTCTGTCCCAGGGGCCAGTTCCCTGAACCTGCCCATCTGTGCTCGAGAGAGTGTGTCTGCCACTGTGTTCGCCTCCCCTGGTAAGTGGCGTGCCTTCATCTCTATGTTCCCTTCCAGCTGCAATTTAATCAAGTGACGCATTAGTCTCAGTATGTTAGGGCACCTGGCCATGCCTTTGTTAATCGCCTGCACCACCCTTTACCAATCACCCTCTGGAACTCGCGGAGAGTAGCCTTTTCCCTGCCGCATAAAAGACTTTATCTCCTCCCTAAATTCCCTCACATTGTCCTCAGGGAGTCTGAATGTTCCTGCCACAGAATCTAGTTCAATCCCCAAGAAATTGAATTTGGTTGTGGGGCCCACCCTCTTTTCCGTCACTAGGGGAACCCCCAAGTCCTTGGCCAAGGAGCGAAGGTGGCCAGAGGGTCCCTGCATCCCACCTTCTTTGCATGTCCTAGAAACCAGAAGTCATCGAGGTAGTGTAACTTGCCCACTTTGGGGTGGCGATCATGCAGGGCTCACTCTAAGAAGGTGCTAAATTGCTCAAAGTACGCACAGAACACCGAGCACTCCATGGGCATTGCCCTGTCATAGTAAGTTTCCCCATCCCATGGAAAACCTAGCAGGTGGAAGCTACCCGGGTGCACCGGTAGGAGGCAGAATGCTGACTCAATGTCCGCCTTTGCCATGAGGGTGCCCCGCCCATTTGCCCTTACAAAATTCACGGCGTCCTCCTCTGTTGCATAACCCACTGAGCAAACTTATGGGGTAATTCCGTCATTGACAGACGTGCCCTCGGAAAAGGATAGGTGGTGAATAAGTCTAAACTGACCTAACTCCTCCTTAGGCACCACCCCCAATGGGGAGATCACTAATCCTTTTGGCAGAGGGGAGGGCAGGGGACCCTCAATCCTCCTGAGTTTCCTCTCTTTGTCTATTTTCTGGAGCACCACCTCTGGGTGTCCCAGTGCTGATTTCCGGTTCTTCACTCAGCCTTTGGGCAAGGGGCCTTCGAACGGAATAACCAATCCTACCTCAAAGCTTTCACTAGCAATGCTGTGTAGAGTTTTTTCAGTATTTATTGGCTAGCCTCCTGAGCCGGTGTGTGTTGATCGGTGCTCTGGCTAGCTGAAAGCTATTCCTTTCTGTCGGCCCCCTGCACCCTCCGTGTCCTTGCTAGTGCTTCTTCTTCTCTTTCTTCTCCCCCTCTGTTTGCCTCGCCTGCAACCTGATCCTGGTCCCCCCGGTAGACTTGGCATATGTGCTGGAACTTCCAACAAGCTGTACACTTGATGGATTCATATTTCCAACAGATTGCCACTGTCCCGCTGATGGGTGGGGGTTTTGAGCTGCTGTGTGATTTGTGTCTGTGAAATGACTTTCCCCTCCCCTTATATGGCATGTCCTGAAAGGGCTGCTCGCCCTTTCCTGACCATGTCCTGAACTCCTTTGCTACCAACATTTTGTGGATGAACCCAGACACATGCTCCTCTTTCCATTCCATTTTGGGGTGTGTTTGCATTTTTAGTCTAAAACCTTTGTCTCATTCCAACCATGCATCCCCCAGAATTGCCTATGTGCTCAGTGTATGTCTGCCTCATACAGCTACAGATCCACTGCACAGAGTGGGAATCTTTCTAGAATAATGCACGCCCTAATTCTGAATGTATCAAACCAGTTATCGAAAATCCTTTCTTTCCTCTCTCTTCGCCTTTCCCTCCTATCCTCATCTTTTTTATCGCATGTGGTCTGGTCCAAAAGTATCTCTAATAATAAAAAGATGTCTATAAATTCCTTCCTCCATATCTGTTCCTTTACTGGTAAAGGAATGAGGTTTGCCAAACTTGTGGCTCTAGTGATCATTGATGGCTGCCCGGGTGATTACCTTGCATAAGCCTCTGGGGTTTGACCCACCCATGTCAGATTGCCTGCCCTGTTGGCACTATCCCATGCTGTCATGGGGAAAACCATGAAAGTAGGACCCTTGTGCCACCTGGCTGCTTAATTGTGAGATTTAAAGTTCAATTGAATTACAGGAAAATGTTTTTCATAATTCAGTGCTTAACAAACTCTCCAACAAAACAGAGGATTCCTATCAGAAGTGAGGGAGGAAGTGCCAATATTGTACATCTCGATTGGCAAGTACTTCTGTGTGGCTCCTGAAAGTACTTAACTTTCCAAGCTATTAGTTTAGTGTCATGTTATATCATCAGGGCCTTCAAGTGATCACAACCCAGTAGCTCTCCCTTGACCCTTTGAGATGCATAGGCATGACTCTACCTACCAGCTTGAGCAGGGAGAACAGACAGGTTATGTCCCACACAACTCTTAATTTCCCTGGCGAGAATTAGTAAGGCATGTAAAAGCTGCCAGAGAATGTAAAGCATTTAGATTTTTTGTTGTGATTTTTATCAACCTTTCACCCAAACTGTGCACACACAAGAAATGCACAGTTATTTCTACGGCTTATATAATGCCGACTTTAGGGAAGAATCAATGCATCAATGCAGGGCTTTCGCAAATATCAAAACAATTGTAGTGACTGCACAGAATGTAAAAATTATGAAAAGAGAACATAGTGCAAGGTAAATGCGGAGGATCCCTACATATCTAACTTTTGCATCTAAATTCTGTGTTCTGAGGGTTTTCAGTATTTAGATATAATCCTCACTCATCCATACCTGAACTTCATTTACTTTCCAGTCCAGTCCATCTCTCTGACATGAGAGTGAATTATGGCACAGAATTTTTGAGTGACCGTGACCTTGGTGCACTTCCACTAAGAACTGGAACTGCGCGGCTCTCTGCTTTTCCTGGAATTATATCCTACTCTCTCTTTGAGAGGCCTGGAAACGATCAATTTATGTAATTGATGCAATTTATTTTGGGAAAAAGTAGCCATTTGATTCACAATGCTAAATGGCAGAAGTTGTGAATTACGATGGCGGAGGGTTTGCTGGCGGACGGTAAGACCGTCTGCTACGGGTCCGACACAAGCAATCGGAGCGATTGCCTGGCGGACCCGGAAAGCATACCTAGAATGGTGGCGGTGCCTAGCAGGCACCGTCCGCCATATTAGGATGCTTCATCTCCGCCAGCGGTGGATGGCAGTTCAACCACCATTAACAGGCTGGCAGGGATTGCATTTGGGGGCCTGGTGCATGCCCCCTTGTGTTAGGGGAAGGTGGGTGTGCAGTGGGGCAGTACCTATGGTACTCCATTTCCCTGTAACAGGTGGCAGGCAGCGCATGGTGCATGCCACGTAGTGCAGAGAAATGCCAACAGAGCATTTTGGACATTGCGGTGGGTGCTGCAGCCAGGAGCACCCGCCTCAATGTTATCTCATGTGCGGGACCGCCGCCTTACAGGCTCCGGTCCCCAGCCCCGCGACACCGCCATCGTAATGACCCCCTTAGTTCTTAGTTATGATAAGAATTCCTTTCTATTATCACCAAATATAGTTTACTTAACTTTGCATGAGGCAGCTTTCATTTAGAATATGTGGCTTAAAACTCAACCATTAGGATGTAAGCTATCCAGTTGCTAGACACTTTATGGAGAAACATGGCGATAATGAATATCTTCTCAAAGTTTTTCCCATTAACAGAATTGAAAAAAAGCATAAGTGTTGGCAATAGGGAAGCATAATTAAGGACATTGCTATCAATATATATCCTAGAGTTTTAGTGCTTTTTTTTTACCTCGAGTATAATGAGGAGTACAGACTAATTTGTAGGAATGATTTGTCACAAACCTTTACGTAGTGAATATTGGAAAATAGATCCTCCGAGCTTATCAATTTGTGATTTGCGATTGTGGTATTATATGCACCCAAAAGCTATTTAAAAACAAAGAAAGCTCAATGTTTACTCCAATTTACTTCATTGCCCGGCTTAAATATTTTGATGGCAACTATGCATTATTTAGTGCTGTATGATAATTATAACGAAGCATCTGGGTGTTGCCTATATGGCACGTGTAACTATGTAAATTTGCATGCAAACTACATGTTGCCCCTTATAAAATATTTGAAAGCCAGTAGCTGTTGATTAGCCATACAAATTATAAAGTGAAACAGTCCGTGTTGGCAATTAAACATTATCCTATATTGTGCGCTGATTTAAAATGTTTATTTTAAACACACTAGCACAAATGGAGTAACATTTTAAATGTCTGTTTTTAGTCATATTTGCACTGGGCATGCCTATAACACATTTCTATGTGTGCTTTTGAGTGTGTAAGCACATAAAAATAGCAACGGAAAGTGCTTCAGTTTACCACCTTGACAGAGACTTGTGTACAAGCTGAAACACAGTCTTCAAGGACTAGCATTTGAGATGTCATCAGTGATGTCACTCACTATGTCTTGAGTGATGTACTATGTGAGCTCATAAGCAGTGCATTGTGGGGCTATAAGTCATAGTTAGCTCAGGTAACTGTAACTTCTGAATTTCTATTGTTTTTGGGTCTGTGAGTGGATGTGTTCGTAGGATTCTGGGTCTCAGAGAGGGTGTGAGTGGTTGTGGGGGTGTTTGTGTAGTTGTGTAAGTAGCTGTATGAGTGGGAGTATTTTAAAAAAAAATGCCGATCTGGATCTCCAATTTCACATGGCGGGGCGCACTCAACGCAGCAGTGCAAACACTAGCCCGCGCATGCCCCAAAAAACAATTTCTCCATCAGTTGCTTGGGGCCAGGATATCTCTATCCAGACCCCTTATATCCTATTCCTGCTTTATTCTCCCCCGGAAACCGTGTCCAAATTTAAAAAATTGTGACTGTAACTGTTCTCTCAGGTTGCGCCCAGCCAATCTTAGCACTGCTGTTGGCATGTGAATCTACGTCTCTAGATATACACAACTTTTTTTCATTAATAACTTCAAAACTACTCTACAGATTTAACCCAGATTAAAAAAGCACTCTTCGTGGACCACAATCTAGCTTTCTGCCAAATTTGGTGTAATTCCATTCAGGGGTTCGGGCTATAGTAGTTTCTAAAATCCCTTTGGGAATTTGCATGAGGGAGACATGTTTTGGGACCCTGCCTTTTTCTCTGTCCTTACTTAGTTGTCACCCCGTCAGACAGCAGCTGTAGTGAGTGGCAAATTAGTTTAGAAATGTTCATAAAGATTTGTCAAATGGCATCAAAATTATTAGCAAAACAAAAACACTTCTCCTGTGGAAACTTGGTTCTAACTATATCTTCTGTAGACCATCAGTTGGTAATATGCATTTTAAATATATGTAAATAGAAATCAATAAACAAATGTGTGTGTGTGTGTGTGTGTATATATATATATATATATATATTAGTGATGGGGTAGTCAGGAATTGTAATAATATCTTTCTTCACATTCAAAAAACCTTAAAAATTCACTGAAAAAGCCAAAGGTTAAAAGCGGGTTATACTTAGGAGATGATGTCAGTTAGAACATAACTTTTAAATCTAACAAAACAACTTAAATTCACCATCTCAAGTTATTTCAAGTATCTATAAACCGTGCCCTAAAGAAACTATAACTGCAAAACTCCAAAATACAAAAGGTGGGCCTTTTGGTTTTTTTCATGGGCTGAACACATGTAAATTTGAATTATTGGTTTTGTCAATAAATCAACACAATCCTTTAGCAATGACTATAACCCAGTGTACTTCCATGTATATAAATGGCAATGATGAATAATAATCGCTGTCATATAATAAAGCATTTTTCTTCAAAACAACCATAAACCTCTGTTAAATCTTTCTTTACCATGCTTTAATCCACAAAATACAGTCATAGAATTAACCACAAGAGGTCTCTGTCCTCCAGCTGATGAACACATAGCGCCAGCTCAAAGTGCTTTAACACCTTAGCAGCTATGGAACGTCCAGCTCCAGTGCTGAACGTTCCATTGCGCAGGTGCAGTTGGAACGTCCAACGGCCGACGGCAGCACTCCCGAGGTAGTGGTGCCGTCGGCCGTTGGACTGGGCGCAGCACTTATGAGGTTAAAAAATGTATCAAGTCCTCATGGGGTCATAATTTCAATGACCCAGGAAACTGAACTGAAAATGTATTTTAAATATTCCTCCCTCCTGGATAAACTCCCACTAGAATTATATAAAATTCTCGGAGAACATATAACACCTTATTTATTAGACCTATTCGTAGGGATTCAAGGAAGTGGCACCCCTCCTGAATCGTGGAAGGAAACAAATATAGTTATTTTCCCCAAAAAGGGAAAGCCCCCAAAACTTCCATCTTCGTACCGCCCTATCTCTTTTATAAACTCTGATTCAAAGCTGTATGCGAAGATCTTGGCCAATCGGCTCAGGAGGGTTATTGAACATCTGGTCTCCCCGTGGCAGCATGGCTTTATCCCTGGTAAGGCTACCATAGGCTACCACACCCATAGGGTTATATCGTTATTTGATATTATGAATGTGACGGGTGGCCAGAAGTTGATAATCCTGCTTGATGCCGTGAAGGCTTTCAATCGAGTTTCATGGAAATTCTTATCGGCGGTGCTTGATCAAAACAACTTTGGGCCCTGCTTTTCTAAATCAATTTAGGCAATGTATCATGACCCAAAGGCTAAGGTGCTAGTGATGGGCCAGGAATCTAGTTCATTTAATATATTAAGAGGAGCGAGGCAGGGATGTCCATGCTCCCCAATATTGTTCACCTTGTTCATAAATCCCCTGATCCTGAAACTAATATCAAGTGATGCAATAAGGTTGGTCCCCATGAAACTAAGATACTTGCATATGCCGATGACGTGGCGGTAGTTACACCTAACCCCACCAAGGCAATTGTAGAAATAGAATTGATCACTCAAGCCTTTGGTCAGATCTCTGGATGTTCTCTCAATCGGGATAAAACAATGGTTATTTGTACTGATAATATTCAGTTTGACGACCCAAAGAAGGTAGACAATGCAGTATATCTTGGAATATGTATATCCCCCAAGGTAGAGAATATTAATAAATTAAATTATGACCCCCCTATTAAGACTATTAAGAAATACCTAAAGAGGGTTGACAGTCTTCACCTCTCAATCATTTGTAGAGGGAACTTCCTAAAAATGAATATCCTCCCTAGGCTGTTGTATTTATTCCGTGCTATCCCGTTAATAGTGGAAGATAACGTCATTAAAATAATAGAATCTCAAATGAGTACATTTATTTGGAATTATGGGAAAGTCAGGAAGGCCCTGAACTACCTCTCCCTTCCACAGCACAGAGGTGGGGTGGCAAACCCCAATATACTGTTTTACCTATGGGCCACTATACTTCAGCAAATGTCACCCCTCTTTAATGCAAATACATCATGCATAAACACCGAGCAAAATGATATACCATCGATCTACGAACTAGCGTTAGGAAACAAAGCAAGAGGCCTTCTGTTAAGACTAATAGAACCGTCGTACTATAAGAAGGTTACGTTCAAGATCACAAATAGCGCTTGGAGAACATGGAAGAAAACCTCAAAACATCTCGCTATCGCAAAGATTAGCAAGTACACACCACTATGGCATTCCCCTGTGTTATCTAGGCAAGCTAATGACGACATTTCTAAGAGATGGGAAAAGTTGGCAGTGGTAACTGTAGGGGACTTCCTTAATGGAGACCCAGATACTAGGTTTCGGAACCTTCAAAATAATTTTTCTATCCCGAATACAGATATTTTTAAGTTCATTCAAGTCAATACCATCCTCAGCTTAAAAATCCCAAATATCTCTGTCGAACATTCCCCTTCTAGAACATATAGGGAAATCATCAACCAGGATAGGTACCCTGTATGATATATTAATTGAAAGACAGAAGGATGATTTAGAGCATACAGAGTCTGCATGGGCAAATAAACTTAACAATCCCAATGTCGACATTGATATGTCACTGCTGCTCATATCTAAGTTATTTGTATCTTCTAACTTAAAGGCTCAATTGTATAAAACCATATATAATTTATATTATACACCTGCCAAATAATATACCTGGGGGAAAAGCGCAAACGACGAATGCCCTAGATGTGGAACAAGTCCTGCGCACTTGATTCATATGTTCTATGATTGTGTTAAACTAACACCCTTCAGACAATTGATATCTGAGTTCTGGGAGGAAGTGTTTGGCCACAAAGTTGCAGAATTACCCACTCAATATTTATTAGGATATGATAACACTCTCAGGCATATAAAGGAAGAGGAAACATGTCTGTTTCTGGGCACGGCAGTCTACAGAATAATTCTAGCAGCTCGCTGGAAGGAGGCTGATCCCCCGAATTTTCAAATATGGCTAACACGCTATTTGGGGCTATATAACCAAGAAAAGGCAATATATGCAGCTAGGGGGGAAAGGGCCAGATTACAAGGCAGCAAAATTTTGGAGCCAATCGATGCATGGACTAATGGTATTAGGTACGCGTAATGAAATATCGCCTCTCTGTCAGCTCCCACGCTCTGTATTCTAGTGATTTTCAAATTTTTTATGACACCCGTTTTATGATAATATGACGTTTTAGCCATTTAACTTTTATTAATACTATGAAATATTTATGCTGATATATGTAATATTTGTGAATATGTTTTATCTTTTGTACAATCTTCTCGCAGTTGCTTAATAAAAATATAATTAAAAATTTTAAAAAGGAAACTGAACTGAAAATTTATTTTAAATATTCCTAAGGAGGCCACCTGCAGACCCTCCCTCCCAACATAAAAAAAACATGAGCTTGGTGGTGCCCTTGCCAATTCTTATGGGCACCACCAGCATAAAAAAATATATATATTTTTTAAAGGCCTTGCAGGACATTATGGGGCCTCTCTCCAGGCGCAGCAGTGAATGTAAAATGAACTGCTACTCTGCTAATTTTACATTCACTGTTTTATATTTGTTTTATTGGGAAGGGGGGTTGTGGCCCCTTATCCCTGAGGATTTTAAAGGCCCCAGTAATCCCATCCTCTGGATCCGATATATTTTTAATTTGGGAAGCAGTTGGGGATCCCTATTTCCGGACCATCCAGTGTCCCCAGGACCCATACACTATGGCCTGACGGCATCAGTGTCCCAGTGACCCTATCCCGGGGAACACTACTGTTTTCTGCCCACAAGAGGGTGGGCAGAGAGAAGTATAACTCCCTGTCTGTGCTCTTGGAGGCAGGGAGCAACATCTCTGTTTAGTGACACACTGCTCTTGTTTTCTGGTTACGTTTGATGTTTCTTTATTTGGTAATGCACTTGCTTACCACTCAGCTCATGGAAGCCGGTCCCTTCCACGGAAGCTTTGTTCTCAGCAGCAGTATGTTTAATGTTGGAGGTAGTTGGAATGGGTTACTTTATAGTAGCCCCTCAATGCTAAAGTTCTTGAGGTTCCCAGTGTGTGTTATGGGAACATTGATTCTACAGCTTGCACTGAGATGCCTGCAAGGATATAAACATGCTACTTGTAGTAATATGTTTTCTGGATTAGGAAAGATTCCCAATTTGACAGCCTGTTTCTCCCTCAAAGTTAGAAAGGGAATGGAAATGAATAGTTAAGTACCCTTATCAACAAAGCCGGAACTGGGGGGCTTGCCAGTCAGTTCGTTTCTGGCATGGACCGACGTACCATGCTCAGCAGTAGATTGTCATCCTTTTTCTAAAAGAACCTTGTTACTTCATGAGATAAATATTAATACAAATTGTTTTATAGTATTTTTGTCAGCAATGGCACACTCTGTTAGCCTGAGTTTGTTTTTTGTTACCATGATCTCAAAGATGATAATTATGTATGATGGGGAGAGGATTTGATAGTCTGAATGTATTAATTTAATTTAGTGGTTCGGGGGTCGTATGCTAAGGGAGCGGTTTATTATTATTTTGACCAAGTTGCAATTTGTTTCTATTTTTTTTTCCCCAAGGTTGGGAGTACGGAGTGTTTAACGTTTGTTGTTCAGCTTTATAGATGTGGTGGTTACGTGCTTGGGTGTGATCACGTGTAGAATGTAAAACACACGTGAGACGCTGGCGTGTGGTTTAACAGCACAAGCATTCTGGTGCAGAGGGAAATTTGGCGTTTTGGTTGAAAGTAACGTGTAGTGTTCACTAGGGTGTATACACGGTTTTGTGAGGGGCACAGTGGCTCAGTTTTGGATTATTGGCACAAAGCATGTTTATTTAGCACTAAAAAGCAAGACGGGTTATGAAGGGTTGCACAGTTAATCAATGGTTTTACAATAGTTTTTGTATATTTTTTATTTTACTTTGAAGTTATGAAAATGGAGGGCACTTTTTACTCGAGAAGTAGTGTAGGGTGAAACCATCAATACATACAAAACTGGGATGGGTATGAGCTTTTTATGCATTATCTGTTCTTTTGTATTTACCCCTGAAGAAGGGCATTTAGTGCCCCAAATGCATTAGGATTGACCTCATACGTCGTGCTCTGAAGAATGGTGAATCTCCATGTTTGTAGAAAAGAAACCTGTAAGGCAGTGGTTGAACTTATGAATAAACTGGATGAAATATGATAAATGGAAGAAAAATGTAACGAAATATAAAATGGATTAAACTTTAAAAAGGACTGTTGGAACATATATTTTTGAGAATTTAAACATTATCAGTGCACCCTGGTATGGGGACCTGATGAAGTGCCTAAGGTTTGCAGTTTTACTTCACGTACACGGACGGAGCACGTTTACAGGGTTGCACGCCGTAACAAGCATATGCAATGCAACGTTCTCGCATTTGTGAAAATTAGAGCTATTGGAGGTGTAAATTACAATGTTTTTTAGTTTAGATTTTCGTTTCAACCACATCATACAATGGACCAAGAAAAACACCTGGGAATGACTAGAACACAGCCAGGTCATACAATGGACCAAACACAACTTTAGGCAATGCGCAGAACACAAACTACAAAACAGTAGGGCATTTTTATGGAATGTTATTTGACAAACTGAAAAGCGCTACAGCATAAATACTGGTTTTTGTGTACGTTTTTAGAGGCAATGTTCTAATAAACGATAAGGATGCCTAATTTGCTCGCCATATTGACCATTTTCCATAATAGCTGTGAGAAACTGTCTTGTTTTTTTGAGGTTTTAGATGAATATTTTACGGAGGGGCATGGGAAAGTGTGAAACCCTCTGGTAATACACAATAGTGTTGTTGCTGGTTACAAAGTGGGTGTAACTAGTCTACCACAATAACGTATCCGGTCTACACTAGTTCCAGCTGGTCTAATACCTGGTACTGCTGGTCTAATTCTACATCAATCTGGATAGAAACTCAATTTAGCTAGTCAGACAGTTGCCGTGACAAGTCTAGTCAGACGCTATGTCTACATTTCTCTAGTCAGATACTTAAACATAACTAATCTACCAGTCAAACTAGTTGGAAAGTCAAACCTCATGCATAACATCAGTGGGAAATCAAACCTCGTGCATAAAGAACATCAGTAGGAGCACACACCTTGTGCATAACATCAGTGGGAACTCAGACCTCATAAATATGCAGGAACTCAAACCTTATGCATAACATCAGTGGGAACTCAAACCTTAAGCATTACATCAATGGTCACTCAAACCCATGTATAACCTCAGTACCTCAATCATTGTGCATAACATCAGTGGTAACTCAAACTTCATGCTTAACATCAACAGGACCACAAAGCCATGCATAACAACAACATGAACTCCACCCCAATCATTACATTATATAGCACTTTAGTGGCTAACAACGCAAGTAAAGGCACGAAAATCCCAGCGAGCACAGAATGTCATCTAAAGAGCCAGGACTGGCTGAGGGAGTCACACGTGACATGCCTACTTGCCAGCTCTGCAGGTTATCCTCAAACTACTAGATATCGCCCTCAGACTCAAGTCAAAGGACACATTTGAACCCATGCATCAAATGCACCATAGAGCACTATATATTAATTAAAAAAGCAAAGAAGGGAAGTTAAAAAGGCACGTGAGCATCCTGTGGGAGGATGGAGGTAGCAGCGTGCCGTTCATCTCAGCCTGGGTGTAACCAAGACGAGAAGTACACTTTAACTGGTTGCCATGGAGATGGCCGGGCCTGGTCCACCCACTGCTCTCCTTTGTGTCTTCCCATCATGGTTATTGAAACGGTTCGGGCTGCTGCTGAGCCTTGGGGAGCTGCACTCTGCGTGGCTTGAGAGGCAACGGGCGATTCAGTGCCTGCCAAAAAGCCTCAGCTGAGCCTGGCTGTCCCGCAGAGACATGGGGAGTAAGCATGAGCGTGAAATCCGTTACGCTCGCGGATTTTGCGGATTTTCAGGAAATCCGCAATCCGCGAATTTTGCGGATTTCCCGCAAAATCCGCAAAAAAAATTCCGCGAACGTAACGGGTTGAAAAGTTGAACCCACACTCATTTAACTATTTTACAATGGCGCCAGCAAGCTGCCAGCGCCGTTGTAAAATAGTTACAAAGTTAGCTTGCACAGGAACCACTAGATAAAACGAAGCAGGTGCTTCCTGTGCAAGCTAACTTTGTAACTATTTTACAACGGCGCTGGCAGCTTGCTGGCGCCATTGTAAAATAGTTACAGGGCAGCACAGTCTTACAGGTCACTCAAGGGACCCCTGCGCCCTTCAGGGCGATTGCATAGTAACACACACATGGTCGCTCAAACTAGTTAATGCTCAAATTCAGTGACTCATTCATTAGCCCAAAAACAATCATGTGCCTCTTCCCAAATGTACCGCGGAAAATCAGCTGTGATGCTGGATAGAGGCCTTTGCATCCTTGACTTTCACGAGCGCAATACCCGTGCTGTTCCTGTGACCAGGAGCTTCTTTTTCTTCATCTGCTGAACCGATCTTTCTCTGACTTTTTATACATACAAGAGGCATGTGAACTCGCATGGAAGCACCCCCCCCCACCACAAAATTCGCAAATCATGGTCGCTCGAACTAGTTAATGCTGAAATTCAGTGACTCATTCATTAGCCCAAAAACAATCATGAGCGTCTTCGAGGCTGGACAGGTGTGCCTCTTCCCAAATCTACCGTGGAAAATCAGCTGTGATGCTGGGTAGAGGCCTTTGCATCCTTGACTTTCATGAGCGCAATCCCCGTGCTGTTCCTGTGACCAGGAGCTTCTTTCTCTTCGTGTTCGCACGGGTTGCTGCAAGTTCGCACGCGTTTTGTACAATTTCGCAATTTGCGAAATTGTACAAAACCCTCGCGAACTTGCAGAAACCCGTGCAAACATAAAAAAAGAAAATCCGCAAATTCGCGAGAATTCGCAGATTTTGCGGATTGCGAGTTCGCAAATCCGCAAAATCCGCGAACGCGAGATCCGCAAAATTCGCCCATGTTTAATGGGGAGCACTCTGACAGCTTGGAGCCCCTGGCGGCCTGAGGGCTGGGGCACTGTCAGTCGCAAACAATGTTACATTAAACGGACAGCACAAAAACACTACCTTTCCTTCTCCGCAGGCCAAAATGGTCAACATCCCGACAGTGCACATGCTTAACATCAACAGGACTACAAAGTCATGCATAACAACAATGTGAACTCCACCCCAATCATTAAATTATGTAGCACTTAGTGGCTAACAACGCAAGTAAAGGCAGGAAAATCCCAGAGGGCAGAGGCGGATGTCTAAGGAGCCGTGACTGGCTGGAGGTCACACGTGACGCACCTACTTCCATCATGGTTACTTAAAAGATTTGGGCTGCCGCTGAGCCTTTTTAGAGCTGCACTCTGCGTGGCCTGAGAGGCAGCATGCTTCAGTGCCTGCCAAAAAGCCTCAGGTGAGCCTGGCTGACCCGCAGAGAGATGGGGAGCGCTCTGACAGCTTGGAGCCCATGGCGACCTGAGGGCTGGGGCACCATCAGTCCCGAACAATGTTGCATTAAACTGACTACTAAAATATGCAACATCCCGAGAGTGCACATTCAGCAGCTTCTGTGAGGGTGGTTTTTGAAAAGGTTCAGGCTGCTGCTGCTGAGCCTTGGGGAGCCACGATCTGCGTGGCCATTTTCCATCTTGTGGGGCCACCAACGTTTGTTTCCTGTCACCTGACCTCATTTTCCTAACATGCTTTGCCTGCACCGAGTACCTCGCGCCAACGTTTCACGGCTCATCTGTGGTCTCCCAACAGGCAGCCTAAGTGCCAAGACGGGTGGTAACCCAATGGCGTAGCAGGCCCGGTCTCCCAGGCCTCACTACGCTCACGGCGCGTACCTTTTAAAGGAGACTTGTGGTTCGGCTCCAACTCCTGCAGTGGGCCTCCATACATGTGTGCTCACAGGCTAAGGAGAACATACCCGCCGAGGTCCTCCTGGCCAATGACTGTGGGTTCCGCGTTTAAGGTTGCTGCGGATTAATGTTAATGGAGTGCAGGCCGGCACGCGCAGACAGGTATGGAGATCAGTCCACTATAATACTTTGACAGCGCGTGCTCTAGCAGATGTAATGCTACTCCTTTTACCTTATGTTCCTGCTTATATTAGGTATGTCGGGCAATATATGTATGCAACTTTGTTTATCGTGAACTTAAAACCTAAAGTTTGTGGAATACCATTCATGATTAGAATAGTCTGTTTTGAATATATTTGTGACCTTTTCTCCTTGTAGTAAATGTGTGTACTAGCTGTTGAAGAAGTACATTTAAAAAGTAAGGGAACTGGTCCCGAGCTCATTGGTACGTGGAGTTCGCAATGCAGATGGACAGGGCTAAAAAGAACAAAATAGAACCAGTCTGTAATGGAGGAACAGAGCTCGCCAGCCCTATTCTCTATGGATGAGACCCCCGGACGACATACACATTTCTCTTTTAGCCCCGTCTTTTTCAGACTGGGCTCCCGAACTTCCTGCTGACTTAAAAGGTTTCTTATCTTCTTTATGGGGCCATCTGGACCCATAAAGAAGATAAGAAAGCTTTTACCACAAACGTAAGGCAAGGAACCCAGTCTGAAAAGGACGGGGCTTAGAGAGAAAGAAGAACATCACTTTAACCTCTTCTCCAATGGCTGGCCACCGTTTAGGAGGCCAGCCTATGGAGAAGAGGGGCGGGGCTTAACCCTTGCTAGTGAAGTTACTCTAAAACATAAAATCTCGTGAGCTCGACTGCGCATGTGCGCAGTACGCCATGCGAGACCTAAAAACGAGCCAGCGAGCATCAAAAACCCGCAAAGCGAAAAATAGTGTGCGCATTCTTCCTTCTTGATGTGTGCTTGCCAGTTAGTGCTACAGGCGTTTGTGAAATAGAACATATGTGAGATGTGGCCTATAGGTGAGAGCGGCCGATTTTGGAACTGGATAATCAGTTTGATTCCTGGCTTTGGCTCAACTGCCTGTGATATTAGGCAAATAATATAATCCTAATGTGTCTAAAAAACATCTGCGTAATGTCTGTTTCTCGTGTAAAAACGTCTAGAGCTTATGTAGAATGCACTAATGCCAGTGAGTCACGATCACGCTGCATAAAACTGCAACAACAAAAAAAATGCTGAATAAACCCTTTAGAACAGTGGTCCCAAATCTATTGGAACCACAACACACTTTTTAGAATGAAAAATGTTTGCGATCCATGAACCCTTAGTGGACCTGAAGAGAGGCGCTTTTTGAATAGTATTCAAGCATTTTGTGATAGCCAATTTTCTTTAAAACAACACATTTTCCATTGAAACGGTTACTAACTTTGCACAGACATACAGTTTTACTGATGAAGCTATAGTGCACACAAGTGATTTGTGGAAATCGAGTTTCTGTGAATATTTATCATTTGTGCATCACCAAGTAAAGTGTCTTTGTTAGTTTGGATCTATTTTGATCCTAATAAATCTCTTTACAGCACACTTTAGAATTACAAAAGATTTGCTTATTTTTTATATTCAGAACTGCTGAATGAGTACAGTTTATTTACAGGTATTTCCCATTTTGTTGTGTGTTGCGAAAAAACGACATCAGACAGCCTTTTTTTTCAGACTCTCTGTACTCCAGAAGAATTGTGAAATAATTCACTTTAAAAAAGCCTCTGGCTGTGCAGTCAGAAAAAGAAAAGTAGCTATCAATCCCCATTAAAAGAATAAGCAGTAATTTGTCAGGAGACATAGCCTGACATTTGACCACTGTCTTTAAGCACCAAATGAGACGAGAGGAACATAGATCTTTACTTATTGCTCAGACTTTCCCAGCGTGACCCACAGTTTTGGAAATGCTGCTTTAGAAAATTCCAAGCACATGGCTCCTGCATGAACTGCAAGCAGGTGCACACTGCCAGCAGGAGTCATGCTAAATAGCAGTCCTCTAGGTGGGATTGAAGGGAGCCTTTCTGGTCTGGAAGGAGCCGAGGGGTTGTTCTTCTCTCACTGCCTTAAAGTAGATCATAGTGAGAGGCCGGCAGACAAGAAGGAGGCTGCTAGCCATAAGAAGCGAATACAAGCAAGTGCCATGGAAGTTTGGAGGAACTTCGGTCATAGGTGCAAGCTGCTCCAGGAATGTTGCATCTTTATGAATGACGCCCTTTGAAGTGACCCCCATAAGAGTGCAAGTCTACCCACCTGTGCCTTCGCAAAGCAGTCTCCTTATGCAATTGGTGATTTTTCCAACTTTGACCTGCAGGGCGTTTTACTATATGAATTAGCAAGTTGGACTTTACATTTTTACATTACTGGTCCCAGATAGATGCTGATGTTAATGGTGCGGAGAGTTTCTCTCCGATCTATGTTTTGGTGAAAGATCACTGTTTTTATGCAAAAGTGAAAGGAACAGTGCTTCATGCTTTCGCCCCATTATTTCAGCTAGGTCGCCATGAATTGTAAAAATGCAACCCACTCCTTGCTACAGGGACCCCAACTCACCCAGATAAAATGCCCATGAGCACACCACTTGCAGTAGCTTAAGTATCTTATTTATTTCTGTAGCCCCCGAAGGTGTCTCATAGCAATTGAATCATGGAAGTATGACTTGTCCAGAGCAAGAACCCCCCAAGAAGCCTACAGGAATATTTATTAAGAAACAAAATCATGT
This sequence comes from Lissotriton vulgaris, assembly GCF_964263255.1. Classification (NCBI taxonomy): domain Eukaryota; kingdom Metazoa; phylum Chordata; class Amphibia; order Caudata; family Salamandridae; genus Lissotriton; species Lissotriton vulgaris. Next base: position 1,130,223,144 of record NC_141691.1, read on the forward strand.
TTTCAATGTTTATCTGAGAAGTTTACCAACTATATTGCCCTGTAATCGGGCAGTTGGTTCAAGTAAGGTTTAGAGTGGACATGCTGCCAGGGTTTCCTCTCCCAGGCATTCGGCTAGCAAACATTGATTATTTCAAACTTGGAAAACGTGTCTTTTCTTTAGAATTTCTGGGAGCCAGCCAATACATTCATTTAGGAATGCAGATAAACCCCTGCTTCCTATGTGGAGGGCTGGCTGCTATTCCCTTCTGCACTTGGAGTGCGGAAACTACGACTTGAAGCTGTTCTTACATGTGTGTTGAACTCCTCCACGAAAGTGTCTCTCAGTCACCTATGCGGTATCATCAGATCTTCAAAGACCTGTTGAAGGCTAGCACATTCTCACCTACCTTTAACAGATTTTTTTTAGTTCAAGTGGAAGCTCTGCAAGGCCAGGCCTGGGGTCGCCGACCTTTTCCCACTAACTGCTGGGGATTTTGGTCAGCTGACCGCTCTAGTAAGAACATTCTCTGTAGAGGCAGTCGGAGATAATCTGCTGTTAAATACCCAACCCCTATCCCTACTGGAAATGGTCAAAAAATAGTTATTTGGAAGTAAAAGGCCCAGCATGGGATGGTGATAATAGTTGAAGCACAAGTCATGCAGTAAAAGTTTTAATTTGTGGTGTTTTTGGTGTAATCAAATGTAGTTCATTTATATGTAATTAATTCCTGGCAGGTGGACCCTAAATTCTAGGTGCTTTTAGCGGATTTTGTCGTTATCTCAAACTTTCCTAAAGGACGTGAGGTGCTTTAGGATCTAGTAGTGATATCCGACCATGATTATTTGCTAGCTCCAATGGATTGCAAACTCAAGCGCTATCTATTTTATTTTTTTGTTTTATCTGGGTGAGCAAATCCTAAAGTAGTAAATAAGATTATTCTTCTACAGCTCGGAGATGCGCTCTCATTCGCTCTCTGTTGAGCCCATCAATCCCAGTGTCAGCGCGCGCACCCAGTGTTTTCCCAAAGGACATCGCGTACACAGATGCAGCCTATCTTGCTCGCCCTTTCCTCGTTCCTAATTAAAAGTTGGATGTTGTTCTAAGGAAGATTTAAAGTCTCCTCTAAAGATTTTCAATTTCTCACTATCTTCCCATGTCCAAGGCTGGAGCTCGTGAAATTAGAATTCAGCGGCGCCCGGCCTCCTCCTGCAGGGCAATGAATCAACATTTCCGAGCTGGCTCCTTCCATGCGGTGGCCGTGCGCACGTCTCGCGCGGAGGCAGTTTTCATGGACAGCACGTTCTATTAAAAAAAAAAAAAAACGTTCATACTTGAACGTAAATGATATATTTCACTGAACGCAGTGCACTGCACAGGTACATTGAGTTGAACAAAGATTACAGCTAATCCCTCTCATAAATGTTGATTCTAGTAATGCACAGCCCTTATCCATATTGTCTTAGAAAAGAGCATGTATCAGGTAATTCACTTTACAAGACAGTTCTCTGTGTTGGCTCTTCTATACCAAGGGCCTCATTAGTATAGCCTTTTTTTTTTTTTATTTCACAATTTTTTTATTAAACAGATGTTTATATATACATACAGTACAGTTTCCGTGTCTCATTTCGGTACATCGAGGGTAATACAGCATGGTGTCCAGCAGAAATTCCTCAGTTCTCCAGTAAAATAAGGAATTACCAGCGGAATCGTTAATTCTGCATCCGATTCACATGGTAATTACTCACTGTCTCGTTTGGCACAAGGGAGCATTTTTGGGAGGAAAACACTGAGTCTGTGTTAAATCTATGGATCTTGTAATACGGATGGGGTTAGTAGCGGGTGGCACAAGCGCTACCAAAATTAAAGAGGCACTTATAATAAATCCCATGGAAGAAACATAAGTAACCCTCAATCACAATTTTTTTATCTATGCATAAATCACAAATGTGGATAATGACATCAATTTCTATGAAATTCCCATGTAACTTCACTCTGAAGCTTGTGTCTGCATAAACCAGGTCTATGTGGTGAACAAAGTACTAGAAAATAGAAAAAATGTTTTTCAGTTTCTTTAATATCCTAAACAAAAAGATCCACCTTGAAGGGCGGGTTTTCTTGATAAAGTGTCTTACTGTGTCAAGGAAGTGTGTTTCCTATCGTGGATTGTATGCACATAGTGTTTGCTTAAATACCCCTCACACACCAAAAGGGCCCTTGGTGTCATGCTTCATCTTTGGGGTCTTCCCGTCCCGCTGCGGGACGGAGCGTGCTACGATCTGCGACTTCGCGGGAGCACTGATCTTACAGTACTATGTGCTGTGTAGGGGTAGTGAGAGGAAGGGTCTGGAGTGAATGTAGAAGGTGAATTAACCCCTTGGACGCTCATGACGAGCTCAGCTCGTCATGATGTACACCTCCATACACTCATGACGAGCTGAGCTTGTCATGAACAATGGGAAACCAGAAAAGTCAGCATCCAGGAGAATTAGCTGTAGCATTCAAGGTGTTAAAAAGGACCTGGCCTCATGAACGTAAGAAACGTTAATAGGTCATCGAGACTAGACGTGTTAAAATGGTGGTTTGGAGATGTCCTGCGTAGTCGCAGATCGTAGCACGCTCCGTCCCGCAGCGGGACGGGAAGACCCCAATGATGAAGCATGACACCAAGGGCCCTTTTGGTGTGTGAGGGGTATTTAAGCAAACACTGTGTGCATCCAATCCAGGATAGGAAGCACACTTCCTTGACACATGCATAGCTCCCTGCATAGCTCAGTTTAAACCAGTTGCTGGGGCACTCCAGCCCTGCTCTGGCGTGAAACTGGACAAAGGGAAAGGGGTGTAACCACTCCCTTCCCAGGTCCACCCATAGGAGGGACCTAGCAGGTAATCCAGCCCCTTTTCTTAGTTTAAGTTTAGGAGCTGTGTCCCCAGGACTTTAGATTATCCTGGAACAAAACTTTGATACAGAACTCTTGGACCGTCGACGTTCTATTTCGACTAAAAGACTGAAGACATCTCCCTTGTGGTCAAGGAGTGACAACCCTGTGCAAACAGGCACCATCAGTAATTTGCCGGTCTGCTTTGTCGATGCTCCCGCCGGAACCCGAAGACTCAGCAACACAGGAACTGGACTTTCAGACTTCTCTGACTCCGACCCACATCCACAGCAAAGCTGAGACCCGTGGGGGACACGAGAGATGTGGGACCGGACACCCTGGACATTCTGCATTTGGCTAAGTGCATCGACTCCTGAGATAACTCTAAGTTGTGCATTGGGGTACGAGAAGCCCCAGATCCGAGCACCATTTGCACTGAAGCTCAGCCCTCCACACTCTATGAGTGCTGCGTGGGGCCCACTCTTGCATTTCAGCTTGACGCGTCTTCCCGGTTGCTAGCCCGTTGGCTAGTACGCCTCCTGAAGACAAACCTTTGAAACCAAACTGCTTTCCTTGTTGCTCCAGGCTTGCTCCAGCTTCCCTGCAAAGGAGAAGCCCCTCAGACCTTGCTGGTCTGACCCGAAGCCCATCTTCACTTCCTGCGTGAATTGCGGTTGCCAAGGCTTGTTGGGTCCAGTCCAGATACTGACACCGCAGTCAACTAGATCTTTTGTGGGACAGCTCGACACTTTGGACACCTGTCTTGCACCGGTTAAAGTGCTTTAAAGAAGCTCATCACTCAGCTCTCTTAGATAGGTGGGTGCAGTGGTGGTTTCTCTTCAAGGGCGTCGGGGCTCCGCCCCTGTTACTTTCGCAATGGCAATGCTCATATTGGTTTTCAATAAAAAAAAATCCCCTTTATGTAGTGTAAGTATTTATAGAACACAGGAAGTGTCTGCCCCACTTACCGACATAGCTGCCGTTCTCCAGTGAAGATTGTAAACAGAGTCACTGACTCTGCTTGCTTGCACCTTAGGGGGCCCAGAGAAGCCTAAGTGTATTGCCGGGCTGATAACCTCTCAGCACTGAAGCCTGTGAGGTCATCATCTCGGCAAAGACCTTGCTTCAAGGCCCAGTCTCCACTCCCTGATGGCGTGGAGGTAAAGTTAGCCCCGGTGCGTTTTCAATCCAAGCCTCCACGTCAATCAGAGAGTGGAGAGCTTGTCACCCAGCCCTTTCCCAACTCATTACAGGGTGTGGTGGGTCCCACCCTGTGATGAGTTGGGAAAGGGGTGCGGCAGGCGGGAAGCTGAGGAGTCGAGTCTGCGCAGACTCGACCTGAGACTGCATCCCAAGAGTGTCTTCGTCAATCGGAGTCGGACTGCATGTTTTTTCGGAGCCGAGGGTCAGAGGCAGTCTGAATCTGAACAGGTTGTTGTCCGGAGTACTTGGACAGTAGGACTAGTAGAGTGTTGCTGCCTAAAGTTAGCCAGAGAGAGGCAACGGTTGGTCATCCCAATTTGCAGAGCTCAGGGCCTCAACCGATGCTGCGAAATTTCGGACTTGTGTTTTTTGTCTACAGCAAGTCAAACAGTAGCACGGCTGGGGAAATTTACAGACCTAATTCACGCTGAACTGTCCGCAAACGCTGAGCTGCACAAAGGAAACTGTAGGTCTGGATGGAGGAGAGAGGCGGATACACCTCCAATTTAAAAACACTAATGCACTTTGTTTTTAAACTGCACAGTATGAAGGTTTTACGCTTAACTGACTGGAGGAAAAAGTTTAGGGAATATAACTTACGATTCTTTTTTAGATAACTATTTTTATACAGTTAGCATATTGTAATGATTTTAAATAATCGAACAATAAAAGCTTTTTCACTGACTAGTAAATTGTGAACTCGGGACTTCGGGTCCGGGAATCGGGCAGTTCAAAGGTATAGGCCCATTAAAGCTGTTTACAATTATGGATGGATGTCGGGGTCAGTCTGGACATCTAGTTTAAGCTGCAGAGTCTCTGCATGAGCCCGTGTATCACCCGGTGTTACAGGGGCACTATCTACTTTATCATTTGCTTGAATCATTCTACTTAAATGACTTATAACATTAGACACCGATGATTTTAACCGTGGCTTTTAGAGTGATAGGAGTGTCGGTGGTAGTGATGAGTTCTTGCACAGTTTTGAAAAAGTCATTCGATTTTTGGGGAAACGTTATCATACTACAAGTTTGTTGTGTGCATAGTTTTAGAAGAAAGTATGCGGGTCGGAGAGCTGAATTGAATTATTTTCAAGCCTCGGGCGCCTCCTCTAACCTTTGCCACAAAAGAGATTTCATGTGGAAATGTTGCGTCTCTTTTCTTTACAAAACGATGGTGCAATGTCGCTCTAAACATGAACTTTTGCACAGTGGCAATTCAAGAGGTCAGACTTTGAGATGATTTAACTTTGCATTTTATGAAAGGCTTTACACACACTTTTTCCCTCGACAAAAGAATTCAGGGCATAGTGGCGATCTTGCAGGTGGCATCCTTGTATGTGTTCATTGCCCACGGATGCATGATTCGCTTCTGGATACTCTTAGGTGCCAACTTGCGCAAATTAGGTTAGAGGTACATGAAAGCAAGTCTTACCTCTTCAAGATGAATCTTAAAATAACAGACTGCATCTGGACACACGCTGTTTTCACCAAACCAGCCCAGCTGCATTATCGGCCTGACCTGTACTCCGCAGAGTGAGCGAGGAAGGCTCTGCCACCGTCACGGACTCCTGCGCTGTTGAGACCCCCCACCGCCTCTCTACCGCCGTCCTGCTGTTTGCTGCCAACTGACAGTGGGGCCGCCGAGTGGAGCGAGGCGAGGGGCTGCCTACAACTCCCGGCAGCCCTCGAGGTCTCCAGCCACACCCCCTTGACGACGCGCTAGGAGGCGCATAAAGGGCGTCACTCCCACAAGGAAACTGACACACGCTGTTTTCACCAAACCAGCCCAGCTGCATTATCGGCCTGACCTGTACTCCGCAGAGTGAGCGAGGAAGGCTCTGCCACCGTCACGGACTCCTGCGCTGTTGAGACCCCCCACCGCCTCTCTACCGCCGTCCTGCTGTTTGCTGCCAACTGACAGCGGGGCCGCCGAGTGGAGCGAGGCGAGGGGCTGCCTACAACTCCCGGCAGCCCTCGAGGTCTCCAGCCACACCCCCTTGACGACGCGCTAGGAGGCGCATAAAGGGCGTCACTCCCACAAGGAAACTGACACACGCTGTTTTCACCAAACCAGCCCAGCTGCATTATCGGCCTGACCTGTACTCCGCAGAGTGAGCGAGGAAGGCTCTGCCACCGTCACGGACTCCTGCGCTGTTGAGACCCCCCACCGCCTCTCTACCGCCGTCCTGCTGTTTGCTGCCAACTGACAGCGGGGCCGCCGAGTGGAGCGAGGCGAGGGGCTGCCTACAACTCCCGGCAGCCCTCGAGGTCTCCAGCCACACCCCCTTCACGACGCGCTAGGAGGCGCATAAAGGGCTTCAGCGCCCCCCTCGCGGGACGCGAGCGGGACGCTGGGCGAAGCCTGGGCCAAGGGTGGGCCCGTCCAAGCCCGTCACAGACCGGAGGAGACCGGGCCGGGCGCACCCCCCTAACAACTAAGTAAAGGTAAACCACCGAGGACAGGCCCCTTAATAAAAAGCATAAGCACTCCTCCTTTCGAACCAAAATCAACCAAGGTTATTACCTTTGTTCCACACCTGGTCAACAAACATACAATGACCACGAGAGGCTCCAGAAGCAAAACTACGAAAAAAAACGTAACAACTACTGTCGGTCCAATTGAACAATTCCTACACAAAGTAAACGAAACCATAGATCAAACAGTTCTGTTGATTGACCGTCGCGTATCGTACGAGCTAGACCAAGCACGGCGCTCATCAATGGGCATCTTGGCACAGGCCCAAACACCAAATGCGATACCCCTAAATAAATCTACCATAGACACAAATGTTGAAATACACGCCTTACCTAACACCGTTGACTTATCGGTAACCACACAACTGTCACAACTGTCAAACTCACAATCCTCACAGGATCTTGAACTGACCCCCGATATCTTCGCAAGCCTTCAACCGACAACCAATGATCCAACGCAACAAGAACTAAGAGGCATAAGGGAAGGAGCAATCCCAAAACAGAACCCCTTACAACCACAATCAAATAGTCCAGTTCACATAAGTGCCACTAACCCAGATACTGTCAGTCAACAAATTCAGGAGAACATCGTCATCACAGACTCCTCTAAGAATATCCTATCCGATGTCCTCATAGTTGAAGACCACGCAAACAGACCCAGTTCCAACAAGATTCGTCAAGACAAACCATTTGCTCGAGCAGAAAAAGGCACAAATCAATCTAAAGTAGACACACTTCTGCTAAATAAAATCGCGGAAATAATAAAACACCAACTACAACCTTTACAAAAAAGCCTTGAGATAATAGAAAAACAAGTGGCCATATTAATAGCCTCTGCAAAAACAACTACTATCCCAAAGAAAAACGATCTTCCTGCTCCTCTAGGCGCTGCCACCGACTCAGGAAAAAGAAATGCAACCAACCCACCAAAACAAACAGCTAACAAACCGGTCCATACTACCACTACAAAAACTACAACGAAAACAGTGACAGAACCAGAAAACAAATCTACCAATCAAATCAACACCGTAAAAACAAAGACCGATCAAAATAAATCAACACTCAACTCAGGTACTCAAAACCAATCAAATACAGATTCCAACTCAGCAAACGCTGCACAGACAAATAAACCTTCCAAACCACCAACTGAAACTCCCTCAAGACTAGAACAAACACAGACCCACAATAGCAAAACAGGACAACCCAACAAGAGATGGAGAAAGGTAGTAAATCTCCCTCCTGAGGCAACTCAGTTCGTAGCCATCTTAACGGGCGTACCCGAATTAGGCCGAGACTCAGACAAACCTACATGGTCCCTACTAAATAAAGTACGTTACTGGTTAAATGTCAACAGGCCCAACCACCCTAACAACATTTCCAGAATAACCACGGTAAGAAGGGTCTCGTGGATTGGCCACCAGCCTAAAACAATCCCAGGAGACTGCATAATCGTAAATTTTGAAAACCCACGGGCAGTCGGTTACACTTGCTCCTGGGATACTCCAGAATACAACGAAGGAATAAGTGTCAAACGCCTATCCTTTTTCTACCCCCGACAATCCCATCGCTCCGAGGACCCCACTTGGCCATCAAATTGGTCCTGGAGCCAACCCGAGCAAGGACCAAGAAATTGGCACCAGGGAAATAGGGGACAAGGATATAGCCAGAGGTTCCATCCGCAGAGCGACTGGGGATACGAACCCACCGACCGAGGTGACTGGAATTCCGGTAGAAGACCACATCAACAAATGCATAATGAACCATGGTCGGGAATTCCGACATTTAACCATTTCAGCTGTCTAGATATGGTAGACTGACCACCATCTCAGCCCCATTCTCCAAGTCTCCCGCATAAAACCATCACGCTACCATTTTTGCCACCTACTGCTTCTAAAATAAATATCACAGGAAAAACTCAGTCTGTAACAAAGCTAAGAATAAATAATGATACATCAAAACAGGGAAAACCAAACGGAGCCCATCAGACCGAAATCAGACAACAACATGGTAATTTGGTCCCGGTTGTGCAGAAACTGTCATCATCACCTTTAAATAAATGTTTGTCTAAAATAAATCAGATAACTGATCATCCAAACTCAAGTATACAAGAAAAATCCGTCCCCCTTAAGACTCATCTGACAGACAAAGTTGAGCGGAACCTGTTGTTCTGGAACGTGGCGGGTCTTGCAACAAAGCACCAAGAAAAAGCCTTCCTGGAACTGGTCCATACACAAGATTTAGTATGTCTACAGGAGACATGGCTGACTGACCCAGTCCATCTAGAGGGATACAGAACATTCTTTTCAAAAGCCACCAAATCGCAATCAGGGAGAAGCAAAGGAGGCTTAATAACATACACTTCGAATCTTTGGCCATGTCAAGATATAACACATGTAGTTCTCCATCAGAACTATCAAATAATCAATATCAAAGTTTCTATTAATATTTCTCATACAATTGTAAATTTCTACAACAACATGAGCTCGGAAGACCTACCCAAAATACTAAGTGAAATAACTGAAGCAATAAATATCCAAAAAATCAAATTTGCAAAAATTACTCACTCAATAATCTGGGGAGGAGACTTTAACTTACACATCTGCAGTCAAAGTAATGCACCCACCTGTGGGATCATTGACGAACATGATAACCCCTTAACCCATTTTGTACATACGGAAGAAGGAAATAATACACAAGCCACCATCTTCGAGTTAGATCTAGGGTTTGCAAATATGATAATGTCACCAACAACCCCATTCAAGCCAACCTTTCACGGAAGAGGGGCACAAACATTAATTGACTACATCCTGGTTTCTACCAACAACGCAGGCTCTATAAAGCAGTTTGAAGTGGTTAACAACGTACTTAGTGACCACTATCCCCTCAAATTAACATACCTTGAACCTGTTCGCCACAAGAATCGAGTAAAAGACAACCATACTCTATTACTACAAGACAATCTCATGTTAAACAGGTTGAATGGCTTCACCTTAAAATGGGGCACCCTAGATCAAGAACTTACCACCAAAAGAATAGTGGACAAATGCAGGCCATCCATCGAAAACTGCTTAAATCCTTCAGCAGGCGCAGACGAAATCCTGAATGACTATGACAGAATAGTGAAAACCATAGGAAATGAATTAACCAAGCCTAGAAAACTAAACAACACACAAAGAAAAGGATGGTTTAACACCAAGTGTACAAAAGCCTACTCTACCCTAAAGAAAGCTCTAGCAAAGAATGAACGAAACAGGGAAGAGATAGCCAAACTACGGAAAAGTTATGCGCAAGCACTCAAAGAACGGAAAAAAAGAGATTCAACATAATCTCTGGACTCAGCTTTTAAATAGTAGTTTGCAAAAAGACAACATAGCATTCTGGAGAATAGTCAAGACTCCTTTCCTAGCAGGGAATAAGGAGGGTCCATCCTTAGACGTAGCAATTAATGCGAAAGACTGGGTGGTGTACTTTTCAGAAGTCTTCAGAGAGGCAAGAACCGGAGCTCCACCTACTGGACCAGCGCTCCCAGCGGTGAAGTACCCGTTAGATATACACTTTACCATCAACGAGACACAGAAAGCCATTAAGTCGGCAAAAAATGGTAAAGCGCCAGGCCCAGACTCCGTTCCAATGGACCTCTATAAATTCCTTCCCGACCTCTGGTCCCCACTCTTAACAAAAGTATTGAACGCAGCTAAAGAAAGCTCCCTCCCTAAATCTTGGTCAACATCAATCCTAATTCCCATCTTCAAGAAAGGTAACAGAGACAGTCCTTCCTGCTACCGACCCATTTCACTTCTGGACTCTGTGGGTAAGATGGCAGGAAGGATCCTCCTCGATCGTCTACAGGAATGGTCTCAGGAACACGGGGTCCTCTCAGATCTTCAGTACGGGTTCAGGGCCGGCCTGAGCACCGTGGACCAAGTCCTGAACCTAACTCTACTGGCCGCAAAATACACAAGTGTCAAAAAAACCAGTCTCCACCTAGTCTACGTTGACCTTACGGCAGCGTTTGACTGTGTGGTACACACAAAACTATGGCTAATAATGCTGGACATGGGGATTGATCCCCCAATTGTAGATTTTTTACGTGAGTTATACTCTGACGCCACAGGCAAGGTAAGATACGGGCTGGAAGGACAACTCACAGACAGCTTCCCAATACGGAAGGGGGTCAGGCAGGGGTGTGTACTGGCCCCCTTCTTATTTACGCTGTATACCAACGGCCTAGAGGCAGCAATGCTGCAGGGTACAAAAGATTTTCCAACAGCAGGACGGCGACCAATTCCAGCATTGCTATACGCCGACGATGCGGTGATACTTGCCCGAACTCCAATACAGTTGCAAAAAGCCGTAAACAACTACTGTTCCTTCATGACCAACCTCAACCTGAAAGTTAATATAAAGAAAACTTTTGTGATGCACGTGGGCAGTAAAGGGAAAAGGACGAAAACAATCTTAGTAGATAACACATCACTCGAAACAACAAAAACCTACCCATATCTCGGAATCACCATCGACGAGGAGTTCAAATGGAAAGACGCAATTAATTCCCGCAAGTTATCGCTCATACGAACAGTCGGCGCTCTAAAAGCCTTTTCTCTCCGCCTAGGGAAAAAACCCCTGGCGGAGATGTTAAAGATTTATAAAGCAAAGTGCATCACCACGGCTATCTTTGGAGCAGGAGTTTGGGGAACGGCAAACGCTGAACAAATTCAAAAGATCGAAAACACCTTCCTCAAATTTTTACTAGCAGTCCCTAAGAGTACGACTACCTTCGGATGCCACTTAGAACTTGGACTAGAATATATTTCAGATCTGATCAAGATCGAACCCATAATGCTATGGCGCAGAATATGGGCAACGGAAGAATGCACACTCACAAGAGCAATCATTGAGGACTGCATGAACCTAGAACATATGGAAAAGATCAGGTGGCTTCATTATGTAAAAACCTTCCTCACAGATATTGGCCTACTGAGGTTTTTCAACGACCCACAGTCAGTCGCAGACATAGCGAAAAAGGAACTAAAAAAGATATGTCTGTCCCATTTAAATCAACTAAGACTGATGTCAGAAATAGGTAAACCGTCGGTACAACATAGCCTCATGATACAATCTGTTCCATCCATACAACCATATCTACAGGAAGACCTGACACATTTTGAAAAACTACTGCTAACCCGTTTCAGGTTCAATCTTTTTCACATCATGGTCTCATTCCCCACCCAAAACAACTGGACATACACTAGAACACCATGCCCCTGTGACTCTAATTCTTCCCAGTCCACAATCCATGTCCTCTTCTTCTGTACCTTTTATACTCCATTCCGGAAGAGATGGATTTTACCAATCCTAAAAGCAATGAAGGTCAGAAGATGTCGCCCAGCATTTTTGGCATTGCAGCTCTTGGACAATCTACTAGTCTCAAGTTCCGTGGCACACTACCTTAGAGTATGCCTTAAACACCGTACGAACTTATGAGCACCCCGTGAATCCGTCTAAATACGGCCTCTAGTAAATGAATTGCACAGTATACAGTGAACTAAAAATTTTTTTTTAACTCATATCATGTACTTTTTAAACGTATCTATTTTTATCAGTGTTTTTTACAGTATAAACTTGTACTTTTGTGGTTTTCATATTGAAATCCGAATAAAGTTAATTTTGATTTGACTGCATCTGTTTGCTTTTGTAAACGCTTTGCAAAGTGAAAAACGGAGAGGCAACCAGAAAGCTATTTAATACTCTTTACCGGACTAAGTGATAGAATGATCGCTATTTTAAGGCACATCACTTGGAGCAGCTGGAAGGAGTGATGTTTGGGCCAGGCCTTAAATGAATGGACTCTGCACACGTGTTGTATTTACTGTGACCGGCTGCTGCCTGACGCCACGCCCAGGTCTTTTGTTACCACACCAGCGTGCCGCCCGCACGGACGCAGGGTTGGCCCACTGCTTCTACGCAGGAGGGGGTGTGGTTACAAAGACAAAACACCAAATTGTACCTAGGAGACAAGAGAATGAGTTATTCGCCATGGACCACAAGACAAATACCATACAGATAACACCCGTGGGAACACACCATGCAAACTTTTATGTAATACTGGCCGAGTTAGGGCTCAAGGACGTATGGAAAAAATTACCATCAGAAGCCACACTGTACTGCCCTCTTTTGCATCATTTGGGTTCTCCTCGCCCAGGAGACAGAACAAAACGGCCGGCCAGGTGTTACCGTGACCGATTGTAGATGAAAAGAAATGTGAGAGGGAAGTAATACATGATTTTCAAGTGTTTAAATGGCAACTTGGAAAAGCAGTGTGAAGTGAGAGAAGTGAAATAGTGAGGGGTTGTAAAATTAGGTGAACTGGGTAGAGGTAGACAATTTATTAGTATCTCCCAGTCCCTAAGGCTAAAAGACAAGTGCAAATGCGGGTTTGAAATAATATCCGCACTCAGTAGTGGTCAACATGTTTCTGCATATAAAGAAAAGAGTTTCCATGCATTCTTCAGGACCTGTTGTTTCAAAAATTACTGCTTTTCGTGAAAAAAAAATTAAACGATATCACCTGAAAAATCCAGGTTGTGTGCTCAACCACGTACTGTTATAGCACCGTACCGAGGACATGGAATCCACAGGAACAACAAGGACAAACAAAGCAAAAGAACATGAATATGTCATATTCCTGTTTTTTTTTTTAAACTATTAATCAAGTTAAACCTTTATTTAATGGCGTCAGAATCGCACATACTAGGAAATAAGTTCCATTCAAAACACTCGCCCATAAATGATGGTTGAGGCGCTTCACCCCACCTGGCTGCGGCTCAGGTATGAGGAGCACCGCTCTAAAGTTGAGAAATTGAATTAAAAGAAGGAGGCAATCAAGGCTCAGTTAAAACATCCATGAGGTTGTAAATGGATTTCTTGTGACCATTCACTGCTTATACCGATTCTGTAGAATCAGATTGAGAAAAATGATCCTTAGCTCAGTGTCAAAAGAATGAATCACAGACAAATTGACACTGCTGGTAAATAAGGCAATCTTATACATATTACAAAGCTCTGTTTTGGTAGCAACACATGTAATGTTACACGTGTGAGTGAACACCAGAATATTGGCAAAGCCTTAAGAATCCCGCCCATGTTGTTCTAAGTGCCGGCTACGCAATCAATCGTACTCGCGCTACGCTATATGAGGTGGTGAAATCCCAGCCATGTTCATTTATACAGAGAGAACTCACAACCCTGCGCGTTTTAGCGCGTTGAAGGCAAGAGTATCATGCGCGTGGCTTACCTGTCCGTCGGTGTCTCCCGACAGTCATCCGAGCTGTCTGGGGGGGCACCGGTGGTCGAGCTCACGCCGTGTTTATGCGGCTATTTCGGAAGGTTGAGTCATGTGATCGACATTAGTCACGTGGTTGATATGCAGGTCGGGATTTGTAGTTCGAGACGCGTAATTTCGTAGTTTATACGAAAACAAGCGCTGGAGCCCAGTGTATGTTATTTAACTGTCGTTACGCTTCATATGCTAGATGTTTCAGGCTTTGTTTCCCGCATTTTGTATGTACTATAATTACACAGTCTCACATGCCAGTTTTATAAAAAGCGATGTTTTTAAGGGATTGTTCAAAGTGTATGTCTGCAGAGAAGGTATCACTATCAAAACACCGAGCGCCCTGATACTACTGGATCTCTCCGCGGCGTTTGATACTGTGTGTCATGAACAGCTTTTGTCGCGGTTGAGAGCCTTTGGTATCAGGGGTACAGCACATGCATGGCTCCCATCATTGTTGCAGGGCAGGACGCAACGAGTACAGTTGGGAGATCTACTTTCCACCTCTGCTCCGATTACCTGCGGGGTTCCACAGGGCTCCGCCTTGTCACCCCTACTTTTTAATATCTACCTGCAGCCATTAATCGCTCTCCTGAACAGGATGGACTGCCTAGTGTACAACTACGCCGATGATACCAGATAATCATTCGGCTGGATGAAGGCCTGGGAGCATCCACCAGGTTGCAGGACATACTTAAAGCCACGGTCAATTGGATGTCCGAGAACTCCTTGAAAGTCAACCCGGATAAGACGGAAGTGTTGCCCATTTCCATCTCGGGCAACCCTTGGAGTGAGAAATTTTGGCCTATGGAGCTGGGTGGGCAACCAAAACCAGCGTCCGCAGTCAAAAGCCTAGGCCTATATGTGGATGACAAACTATCCATGGAAAAACAAGTTACCTCGGTAGTGGGTACTTGTATAGACCTGCTACGACAACTAAGGAAGATCTCTGCCTTACTTTCATTCTCTACCTTGAGACACGTGGTCTCAGCCACAATTCTGGCCAGGCTGGACTACGGGAACTCCCTTTACATAGGCCTACCCCAGCGGCTGCTGGATAAACTACAGGGGGTTATGAACGATGCAGCTAGGCTGATCTATAAAAAACCCAGGACTGCCCATTCTTCCCCCCTGATGCGGGAGCTACATTGGCTCCCGATTCGTCAGAGGATTGTCTTTAAAGGACTGTGCATCGTTCACAAGGCTCTGTATGGCAAAGCACCAGGCTATTTGAAATCCCGCTTACTCCCCTATACACCGGGCAGGACTTTGCGCTCATCGGACGCTACCCTTTTGTCCCAATCCCGCTTCAAACTGACCACGGTGGGGGGTCGTGCTTTTTCCAACACACTCCCAGCCTTGTGGAACAAATTGGCTCCAGAACTTAGGAAGGAAAGCAATTTACTATCCTTCAGGAGAAAATTAAAAACTGTACTGTTTAGGCAAGCATGGAGCAGACCCTAGGCGCACAATTGGGATCAAGTGAATGCCTTACCTCGCTATGTAAATCTGGACAAACAGCGCTTAGAGACCCCGGTGGTTATAACGCGCTCTATAAGTTAAATAAATAAATAAATAAATAAAATAAAATAAAATAAATAAGTATGAGTGTCACAGACAGAAAGCACATTGGTTAGGTGTCAGGGCTATATATTAATCAATTAATGTAATAGTAGTTTTAAAGAGACATCCACGGTATTGGCTCATTAAGCCCCGCCTTATCACTGTTCAGTCTGTAGACCCATTTCTGTTCAATTTTGAACAGAAAACGACCAGCGTCGGGCAAAACTCGGGGATCTGTGGTTGTTCTAAAACGGTCCAGTGAAATCATTGGGGCCATGTCCTACCTCCAGGAAATGTGCAGTAAGGCGGGTAGCTTGTTTGCGGCACCGCACTGTGCTCCTATGCTCTTGTATCCTCGTCCTTACTTTCCTCGTCGTCATGCCAACGTATCGTAGTTGGCAAGGACATGTTATCAAATAAATGAGGTTGCTGCTGTTGCAGTTGGTGAACCTGGTTTGTGTCCACTGTCTGTTTGTCCCAATGTCTATACTAGTTGATTTGCAAGTTTGGGGACAAACTGAACAAGCCCCACAGGGATGATGGCCTTGGACAGGCGGCAAATCCCACAGTGTGCCCACCTGTCTGGGTTCTTTGTTACGTGGACGTGTATGGACTAACTGGTCCTTGAGATTTTGTCCTCTTTTAAAGGCAAAAAGGGGCAAGGGGATATCATCCCCCCCTGTTTTCAAGATAGACCAATGTTTTTTTACGATCTTCTGAACTTGATTAGATCTGCTGTTAAATGTGTTAACAAAGGTAATGCGTTGTTTTTTTCTTTGGGAGGATGTATCTCGAGCAGAGATTCCCTGTTGTTATTCGATGCCCTCTTTTTGGATTGGCGAATGATTTTTTTTGGATAGTTTTTTGCACTAAGTTGTTGTTCTAGGTTTTTTGAGTGAATCTTAAAAGCCTCTTTGTTGGAGCAATTCCTTTGCACCCTGAGAAACTGGCCGAAAGGTAAATTGTCTCTTAGAGCTCGGGGGTGACAACTGTCATATCTCAGAAGTGCATTTCTGGCCATAGGCTTCCGATAAAGTTCAGATTCAAGGCCATTAGGAGTCGCGTGGATCTTCAGATCAAGAAATGCCAATGACGTCCGGCTATATTCGATGGTAAATTTCAAGTATGCATTTCTGGTGTTTGTGGTAAATAAAGTTTACCTATGCGGAATTTCTATGCGGTAAAGTTCAATAAGAATAACTCAATCCAAAATGAGAGGCAGAGTCCGTGGCATCTGAGTTTATAAGGGTTTTATTCCATAAAATGGAATTGGTTCGAACCAGGTATCATGTTCCATCACCACGAAGGTTCAGGAAGGGATAGACAATGCTTTATTAACAGAGTACAATATATATAGTAAATGCATACAATGGTGATGGATACAGAAGGCGTAACAGCTGAAAAGAAACGAGATAAGAACACATGTGCGTAACAGAAGGCGTGCACGAGGGCATACACGGAGGTGTGTGCTAGGAACGTCACAGAAAAGTGTCACAGGTGGGTGGATCCATAGAAGAATCCTGCAGTGTCAGCAGAAATATTGGGCTGGATGCGCGCGCAGCGGCATGACGTGTGATTGGTTCCGCAGGCCTGGAAGCAGGCAATGGTCATCCCATTGTTGAAGAAGCCTGGTCTCGATCCTGAGGCTCCGGTCAATTATAGACCGATTTCTCTCTTGCCGGCTCTCACGAAAATTGTTGAGAAACACGTACACACTGTGCTCTCCAATTTTCTGGAAACACATGAGATTCTGCATGCCACTCAATCCGGCTTCCGCCCGAACCTCAGTACAGAGACCGCGCTCCTGGAAGTGTCAGAAGCCATTAAAGGGGTTCTGGACTCCGGGGGCAAAGCCATGCTGGTCATGTTGGATCTGTCGGCAGCCTTCGACACCGTCCCCCATGAGGGCCTTCTCGCAAGACTCTATGAGATTGGCCTAAGGGGTACAGTGTTCAGCGGGTTTTCATCTTTCCTAGCTGGTCGCTGACAAACGGTCTGGGCCTCCCCAGACTCTGCCGTGATGCCACCATTGGGAGTCGGGGTCCCGCAGGGCTCTATATTGAGCCCGACCCGCTTCAACATCTTTATGACCCCTCTGGCGGCGTTGGCGGAGTCGTTCGGGGCCCAGATCGTATCCTATGCCGACGACACCCAGCTCCTCTTTTCTTGTAAGAAGGGAGGAGACTTTGATGGAGAGAGTATCCGGGATTGCCTTGGGGCCGTTTTTTTTTGTGTTCAAATCTGTTTTTATTGTGAACACAGCGATAAGCCTACAACCCCGTGCCGGGGCCGGCCGCGCAGAAAGAGAACGTGCGGGCTTACGCCCTCCAGGGGGGGGGTGAAGCGTTAACACGGCGCCCTGCCTACAACCCCACGTAGGGGGCCGGCCGCGTGGCTTAGGGGCATTGATGGCGAGGTTAGTCCATAGGTGAGTGCCACATCGCTGTGCGGGGGAGGCATGCATAGAGATGCTAACTGCAGTGTCACGTTTGTCCAACGGCCCAACGGGGCTCAAACTGCCCCTAAGGGGGGCGGAAGCCAGAGTGGTAAGTGGGAAGGAAGAGAAGGCAGAAAAAGATTAAGCAGAGCCGAGAAGGAGAGGAGGCAGGGGAGAAGACATCAGTCGCCGGCAAGGGAGCAATGCATAGGTGGGTGCGGGACGCGGCGGGGCGCAGCAGTGCCAGTGCTCAAGGAAGTGGTCAAGGGAGTAGTCTGCTCGGGTCGGCAGGGAGAAGGGCATCTTCAAACAGATGTAGAGCGCGCAGCCTAGGGGGCATGTGGCGCGCATAGATGATGGAGCACAGGTGGCGCACTAGAGGTTCCCACACTGCCTTGAAGCGCACGCCTCTCAATTGTATCCACGCCGTGAGCAGCTCCATAGCCAGGACCTGCCAGAGGCGCACAAACCAGGAGGCTATCGGCGGCGCTTCAGCCCGCTTCCAGTATAAGGCGATAAGTTGTTTGGCAGCGCCTAGCATGTGTAGTGTGAGGATCCAGTCGCTGCGCGTGAGGGCCCTAAGCGCAGGGGGTCGAATACCCAGCAAGAGCGTGCAGACCTCTTCAGGCAGGGGGAAGCCCAACACCTTCCTGATGTGACTAAGGACCTCCTTCCAGAAGACAGATAGGGTAGGGCACGTCCACCAGATGTGTACAAAGTCGCCAGTCGCAGTGCCACATCTCCAGCACAGTGGCGAGGCAGTCGGGAACATTTTGCTGAGCCTCAGGGGGGTATAGTACCATTGCGTTAGCATCTTGTAGGTGTTTTCCCTCTGCGGGATGCTGCGAAAGGTTTTGGGGATGTCGGTCCACAGCCTAGCCCACTGAGAAGGTGTTATGTCAGCACCGGCCACCGACTGCCACTGTCTCTGGTAGGGGTGAGCTGGTGGCGAGGCGGGGTGCTGCAGTATGTTGTAAATCTGGGAGATAAGTCTCTTCAGCCCCCCTAGGGAGCGCGCCAGTTTCTCAAAGGGTGTGTAGGCCCTGGTGGCGGCCCGATACACGTCGTCGCCCATGGTCCAATGGCGCAGTTGGGCGTATTGTAGGCCGGCGGTCGAGGGGAGATCGAATTCCTCCCTACAGTCGGGCCACGATTTAGGTGACCCGTCGAGGCAGAGGTCCCCTTTGACTCTGCAGTCCCCCTGTACCCAGCGCTCAAAAGCGCGGGTCCGAGCTGCGGGGGGAAAGTGCGGGTTACCAGCGATGGGGGTGTGTGGAGAGGGAAACGTAGTAAGGCCTTTGGGGGTACCGCTACCCTGTCCCAGACGTCCAGAACCGTTTTTGTCGGAACAGCCGTATACGCACTTCTTGAGCGCGCCACTCGCGGCAGCCAAGGCAGGTCCCAAATGGTGCGCCCCGTGACCACCCGGTCCATGTGGAACCAGTGCTTGTCGCTCTCGCGCACACCCCATTCTATGACGAACCGTAGGTGCGCCGCCCAATAGTAGTGGAGAAGGTTCGGGCAGGCGAGACCACCCCTGTCCCTCGGTTCCATGAGAACTTTCTGCGAGAACCGGGGGCGTTTGCCTCCCCAAATGAAGGACGTGAGGTCGCGTTGGAGGCTTTTAATGCAGTGGAGCGGGATTGGGGTGGGCAAGCATTGGAAGACATAGAGAATACGGGGGAGGACCGACATCTTGACCGCGTTGAGCCGCCCCAGCCAGGAGACCATCAAGGGCTTCCATTTCCGTAGGTCCGCTAGGACTTCTTTGCGGCAGGCCGCCCAATTCCGCGCGGACCAGGTGTCCAGGTGGGGCGTCAGGTCTAATCCCAAGTATTTTATGTGGCTCTCCGCCCAACGGTAGGGCATTGTCCCTTTCAGGAGGGTGATCTCCTCTTCAGGGACGGTGAGGTTGAGCGCCCAGGATTTGGCGTGATTAATTTTAAGGCCAGATGCCTGCTCAAAGAGGGAGAGGGTATCATGCACCGCCGGGAGGGAGTCCCGAGGGCGGGTAAGAGTAAGGATGAGGTCATCCGCGAACAGCGCCACCTTGTTGTCGCGCCCCCCGTGGGGGATTCCGTGGATATCGGGATTGCGCCTAATCAGTGCCGCTAACGGCTCCACCGCGAGGGCGAACAGAAGCGGCGAGAGTGGGCACCCCTGTCGCGTGCCCCTGTGTATCGAGAGCGGCGGCGTCAGCTGACCGTTGACCCGGATTCTGGCCTGAGGGCCAAGATAGGGGGCCATGCACCTAGCGATCATTGTGGGGCCAAAACCAAGTTTCTGGAGGACTGCTCTCAAGAAGGTCCAGTCGACCCGGTCGAAGGCCTTCTCTGCGTCCAGCGAGAGGAGGCAGGCCGGGATGTCCCAGTGTCGCACCTTACCCACTAGATGCGCCAATCTGCGCACGTTATCGGCCCCCTGGCGATCCTGGATGAATCCCACTTGGTCCGGGTTGATCAAACCCGGCATGTATGGGTCCAGCCGCTTGGCCAGGATCTTGGTGTAGATCTTGAGGTCGGTGTTCAGAAAGGCGATAGGGCGATAAGAGGCGCATAGAGCAGGGTCTTTCCCGGGTTTAGGGATCAGGGCGATTTCCGCCAGGCCCATGTCGGAGGATGGGCCGGTGGAGTCGGAGAAGGGGCCGTATAGCCGTAACAGGTGCGGGCGGAGCTGGGTCAGAAATACGCGATAGAAAATTAACGGTAGTCCATCCGGACCCGGAGTTTTCCCTGGAGGGAGGTCCTTGACGGCCGCAGATATTTCCTCCTCCTGCAGGGGGTCCTCCAGCGCGGCCGCACACGCCGGTGACAGCAGGGAGCCCTCGAAGTCTGTGAGGACGGCCTCCCGCGCCTCTGCAGAAGTAGGCTCCTCTCCGTAAAGGGAGGAGTAATAGGTGACAAATGCCTCTTGCTTGGCTCTTTCAGTGGCGGCGCAGGTGCCATCCTGCCGCCTGATGTTGGCAATGTGGGCTCTGGCCGCACGTGCCCGCAGTCTGCCTGCCAGCAGGCGTCCTACTTTGTCCCCGCTCTCGTAATAGCGTTGTTTGAGCGCCAGTAAAGAGTGCTCAGCCTTGTTGGTGCGCAGCATGCGGAGTTGCCCCCTGAGGTTGGCAAGCGTTCTCTTAGTCGTCTGCGAGGGGCAGTCTCGGTCTCGGGTTTCCACTTGCTTGATCTCACTGGCCAGGTCATTTTCCAGCTTAAACGCCTCCCGCCTGCGCGCCACCGCCAGTGAGGTAATGTGGCCTCTGATGGTGGCCTTAAAGGCATCCCAGACCGTGTGGAAGGGCAGGTCTGGAGTGTCGTTGATGGCGAAGTACGAGTCTATGGCGTCACGGATGCTAGCAACATCTTCTGGGTCTCGAAGGACACTCGGCGGGAGAACCCACCTCCGTTCCCGAGCAGGTCGGGTCAGCGGATCTTGTAGTAGTAGTTCCACATGCGCGTGGTCCGATAGGGAAATATCGGAGATGGCGGCGGCCAAAGAATCTCGGGTCAGATCAAGGGACGTAAAGAGATAGTCGATACAGGAGTATGTCCTGTGGGAGTGGGAATAGAAAGAGTAGTCCCGGGTGTCCGGGTTGTGGTAGCGCCACACATCCACAAGCCCCAGGTCTGTAATCTGCGCCCGAAGGGCAGAGGACATTGCCCCCGCTCCATTAAAGGGGGCCCCCGCTCGGTCTAGCTCCGAGTCCCACACTAGATTGAAGTCCCCGCCCAGGATCGTGTAGGGGTCACCCGATGGAAGCTGGTCCCGTAAGAGCGCTTGGAGATATTTGTCCTGCGACTGGTTGGGCGCATATACACAACCCAAGGTGAACTGCACAGTACCCACCTGCACCGAGGCTCGGAGGAAACGCCGGTCTGCACTCCTGAAGGGTTTCTTGGGTCCCCGTCTAATGCCAGCCCTGCAGAGAATAGCTACCCCCGCTGTTTTAGTGTCGGAAGAGGCCCAGAACTGTGTGGGATACCTAGGGTGCGCCATGCGCCTGGTATCCCCCTTCAGAAGGTGCGTCTCCTGGAGGAGGATAATGTCGGGGGAGTGGTGTAGGAGATAGCGCCAAAGCTGGTTCCGCTTGTTGGGGGAGTTGAGCCCTTTAACATTGAGTGACAGGACCTTCAGGGGTGTGGGAATGTTTGCTGTCATCGCGCTAGGGGGGGGCGGGGTCGCGCAGTCACCCATGAAGCATCACCCCCCTCAGACAGGGCAGCGGTCGCCACCCCCCAACCCCGTAGCACCAGCACCCGCAGGGCCCACTGTGCCACCATTCCGCCAGCGCCGGGGGAAGACCATGAGAAAAGGCAGCGTGAGAAGAAAGCATGGAAAAAAGAGAGAGAGGAGGGAAAGAAAAGGAGTACAAGAGAAACACAACCAAAACAGGCCAACAGGGCCATCGTACAGTGTCCCAAGTACCGGACATCCTCTACCCGAGGGTTTGGATGACCACAGGAATGTCACTTCCTACAGGACAAAGTGGAGGAGCGAAGATCTGGGTGGGTGAAATCTGGTCGTCTCGCTGCCCATCCACCCCGCTGCCACAGGGAAGTCCGGAGGAAGTACGAGTCTAGAGGCCCGCAAGTCCAGGCCAGGCACCTAGAGGGCACCCAGGTACAGCAGCGGGATAACCGTAGGGGCGGTCCGCATGGGAGGGGGGGATCCCACCATCGCGAACAGGAGGGCAGGTTCGCCAGGGCATGATGAGACCAGTCCAGCCGTCCAGGGGTCAAGTGCAGGTTCAGGGCAGCGTGAGTCTCATTGGTCGCGTTCACTGGTCTCCCGTGGTTGAAGGACGATCCTCTCCCCCAGTGCCAGAGTCAAGGAGCTGGGAGGCCTGCTCCTCACGGTCTCCCTCGAGGGAGCGTATGTGCGTGATGATGTCCTGTTTGGCCTGTGAGGTAGAGAGGCTATCCACTGGGGGGGACCTGCGATGTCGGCGCACCGTGGACCAGTCGGGGCGCGGCGGGGCCTTCTCTGGATGGTGAGGGCGAGACGGGCTGTGGTCCGGGGATTCCGGCATGCCGAGCAGTTGTGCCGCTTCCCGGTAAGATCTGAGGGCCCTACGCTTGTCTTCCCACCGAAAGATGAGGGCAAAGGGGTGTCCCCACTGGTAGGAAATATTAAGGGCTCTGAGTCTCTCCGTGATCGGGCGGAAGACCTTCCTTCTGTGGAGCGTGGTGGGAGCCAGGTCGTGGAAGATCTGAATCTTGTGTCCCTCGTAGCGCAGGTCCGGGTTGTCCCTCGCCGCCCTCAGGATGGCCTCCTTCTCCGTGAAGTAATGGAGCCTGGTGACGATGTCGGGTATTGGGCCCGTTTTTCCCCCTGCCCCGAAGACCCGGTGCGCGCGGTCAAGGCGCGGTGGGGTGGCGTCCTCCTCTCCCCATACCGCGTGCAGGAGTAGGGCCACATAAGCCATGGTATCGGACCCCTCTTCTCCGAGTGGCACACCCCGGATGCGGAGGTTGTTGCGGCGCCCCCTATTTTCCAAGTCCTCCTGCTTCATCTGGAGCTGGATATGTTGTTCCTCCAGGACCGCCACCCTCTGCCAGATCTGCTCTAGGTCCTCGGTGCGGGAGTCGACCGTTTTCTCCAGGCCATCAACCCGGTCGCCCAATTCCGTGACCTCCTTACGTAGCTCCTTGACGCATGTGTGGACCTCCGACCTGAGGGACCCAATTTCAGATTTTAAGTCAGCCATGAAGGAGGACATGAAGGCTTGGGTCACCGGAGGGGAGTCGGCAGGCAGTAGAGGTTTCCCCCCCGACGTCGAGGGACCCCCGGATGAGGGCGGCGAGCCCGCCTTGCCCCACATGGCGGCCACCGACGTGCCCTTATTCGTCGCCGCTGGGGGGTCCGGCTTGGTCCCTTTGCCGCGGGTCATGGTCCACTCGAGGAACCCGGGCACTGAGAGAGGAAGGGCAAGCTGACACGGTCTGATCCCGGACCGTGGCGGGAAAGCGTCAAAGAGAGGCCCCACGAGCGCCTCAACGGTCCAGCAATAGAAGGCCTAGGGTCAGGGGCGTCGGGCTGTTGCGAGGTATAAAATGGCGGAGGCCCCCAGGGTCCCCGCAGGCCGGAGACAGGGCGGCCCAGTTAGTAGTCCACAGGGCACGTGAGGGCTGCAGGAGAGTGGTGCGCAGGGGGGCTGCCGAAGCGGGTGTAATGGCTCCTCACCTCGCCTCAAACAGCCAGCCAAGGGGGCAAGGCGATGTGCAGACAAAAGGGGATCGGAGACGTCCCGCTGTGATCGGGAGCTGGGTCTCGCAGCGTTGGGGCCCCCGGCAGCTGTTGCAAGTCCCGGCCTTCCTGTCCCTCCAAGGCCTGGGCCTCTCTCGAGCGCAGCGTCCAATCAGCCTCCCGGCCCACCGCCGATGTGCCCCAGGGCAGCAGGGAGCTCGCAGGCAGGGGTCGCGTGTACAAGGGGGCCGGTCCACCACCTCCAAGTGCGTCGCCGCAGAGAGCCGATCAGGGGGAGAAGATGGCGGGCAGATCTGCGGCAGGGCCCCCCTATCGCCGGGCCCCTCCAGGGAAAGACAGAGGGAGGGGGGGCGGCGCGCAGCAGCTCACCAGGTGTGTCCCGCGGCGGGCGATGAAGCCGGAGTCGAGTCTCGTGGGGAGGGGGCCTCCGGGTCGGGCCTTCTGTTCCCGCCAAAGCCGGGGCCTCTCCTAGCCGCGGCGCCCAGGCAGTCGCTGCGTCTTCCGCCGGGGGCAGTCCGGCACCAGCAGCCGCGGCGTGTCCGCTCAGGCAGCAGTCAGGCTCCGCTGGAGGGGTTCAGCCGCATATAGGGCTCGGGGGGTACCAGCGTCACTCCCAGGCCGGCAATCAGGCCCGCTCCGTGGGAACCAGGCCAGGCGACTCGGGAGCAGACCCCGCGGCAAGATGGCGGCCAGAGGCTCCGATTGTCTGCAGCAGGGACTTCAACGGCCGAGGCTCGCCTCCAGAAGGGATCGCTGGCAGGGTCGGCAGTACACAGGGGGTCCCCAGGAGCAGAAACCCCCCGGACTTCGCTGAAACAGGCTTAATTAAGCAGCGGGGGCGACGGAGCTCACACGAGACGCGTCTGCTCACATCGCTGTCTCGGCCACGCCCCCTTGGGGCCGTTTTTAAATGGTTCCAGCTGAACAGCCTCAAGTGCAACCCGGATAAGTCGGAGGTACTCTTCTTTGGGTGTGCGTCGGATCCTGACTGGCAAGCTTGGTGGCCCATTAACATGTCCCCCCCGTCCTGTTCATCTCAAGTAGCTAAGAACCTAGGGGTCAAGATGGACAAGGGTCTGACGCTGAGATCCCAGATCCTAGGGGTGACAGGCACATGTTTTGGCCTCCTGAAGATGCTGCGGAGGTTTTTACCTCTCTTGTCTGAGGAACATAGGAAGCTGACTGTGCAGGCTCTGATCGGTTCTAGGTTGGACTATTCCAACGTCCTTTACCTGGGCCTGCCAGAGAATCTGCTGCAGCGGCTCCAAGTGGTGCAGAACGCTGCCGCGAGGGCCATTTATGGCCTCAACAGGCGAGCCAGTGCTGCTGGCCTACTGCAGACCCTACATTGGCTCCCTATCCGCAAACGGATCGCTTTTAAGGCATTAACCTTGGCCTACAAGGCTTTCCATGCGTTGGGAGCCAAGTATCTTCAAAGGAGACTCGCCTTTTATCACCCGGCCCGCTCTCTCAGATCAGAATCTCTGTTTCTGGCGGTTGTGCCACGCGTTAAGAGAGCTCGCATTGGAGGCCGCTCCTTTGGACTGCTGGCGCCACAGCTGTGGAACACCTTGCCGCTGACACTCCGTGGAGCCACTAGTTTACTTGCATTCAGGAAAGGCCTCAAAACCTGGCTGTTTGCCCTCTAGGCTGTTCCTCTTTTTTCTTTTCTGAGTCTGTTTTCCATCTTGCTTTTATCACTGTGTTGTGTTATTCTGCAGTAGGTCTTATTATTAAAGCGCCGGGACACTCTTTTTGAGTAGCCGTGCGCTATATAAAAATAAATATAACATAACATAACATAACATAACATAACATAATGTGCTTGTTGGGTGCCAGGGATCAGTTCTAATGGGTTGACAACTTCCACTGGATAGGATGGCAGCAATCTAGACCCAATTTAAAGGAGGATGGTCAATTCCAAATATCAAGCTGTATTTCAGGGCCTGCTGGGTGTTAAAAAACAATATGAAATCCTTAATGAAGGTGAATTCAAGCATTCATCTATTGGAGCGCAATCTGATGTTTAATGACTGTGATGAGTGGTTTCTTTGTTGTCGTCTCCTGGCGAGAGCAAATTACATGGTTGACCCTTTTAAATACCCTAAGTATGCAAATGCCAACAATCCATAGCACCACTCACACACCTACGCACAGACTTACACAGGCACTCACATGACCACTCACAGACCCATACAGGCTCACGCACACAAACATCCACTCACTCACACATGCACTTAAAGACCAACGCAGCAACTCACAGACCCACACAGGCACTCACAGACCCCCTCACATGCACTCATAGGTACTCAAACATCCACTCACACAGGTATTACTACAATTTCCCCCTAAAATATTAGAAATTCTGCTTCAAATTGACCAGGGCTATGTACCTCCCATATTCCATTGTCCATAGGTTTTCAGCCCACCTTTTAGCTATATGTGCAAAATCTTCTACTTCGCTTTAAAATATTTAACATTAGATGTACACCCTACCTAACAATGTAAAAGTTACATCAAGTACTTATGTTACAAAATTGTACTTTCTATCCGCAAACTTATATTCTTCGCTGCATGTTAGATTTGGGGGTCACTAGTTGGCACAGGTAGGTACTTGTGACAAATAGGGACCCTTGCCTCTAGTCAGGGTAAGGGGGTACACTCCTTAAATAACCCCTGCTCACCCCCTTGGTAGCTTGGCACGAGCAGACAGGCTGATCTCAGAGGCAGTGTGTAAAGCATTTGTGACCACATAGAGTAACCCAGTAACAACACTACAAATGGACACCACACAAGGTTTATATAAAAAATAAGTAATCTTTACATAGACTTAACACAAGACCATTAAACGACAGAAATCCACAATACTATACCTAAAAATTGTAGTTTTAGCTTAATTCAGTTCTTAAGATGCGACACTTTGCGTCAATGTACCTTACTATGCGTTGCGCTTCCACAACAAGTAATGTTGCAGAGATGGAAATGGAAAGAAACAAAGACATGAAGATCTTCCAGATGCGGCACGCTTCTCCGATGATGCAAGAAGTCTTGATTCAATGCGTCAGCTGCAGCGGCGACACCCTTATTCAGCGATGCGACGGCAACAGCTTCTGCTGCGACACTCTTCTCTGACGTTTGCGAGAAGCTTCCGGACGATGGGACAACTACAGCGGCAACACCCTTGTTTAGAAATGCAACGGCAGCAGCTCCGACGGCGGCACGCTTCTCCGGGGATGCGAGGCGCTTTCCTCGATGCGGTGCAATGCGACAACCACAGCAGTGAAACCCTTGTTCAGAAGTGCGACAGCATCAGCAGCGACGGCGACACGCTTCTTCCTCGTTGCGAGACATTTCCCTCGGTGCGGTGCCATACGACAGCTACAGCGGTGACACCCTTGTTCAGAAATGCGACGGCAGCAGCAGCGACGCCGTCACGCTTCCTCTTCGTTGCGAGACACTTCTCTCGATGCGGTGCAATACGACAGCTCCAGCAGAGACACCCTTGTTCAGAGATGCGACGGCAGCAGCAGTGACAGCAACACGCTTCTTCCTCGTTGAGCCACACTTCCAGCTCCTTGCGACACTCAGTCCCTCAGAAGGCCCAAAACAGCAGCAGGCACTTCCAAATAACTCTGGGGAGCTAGGGGATGTTGTCCCTGAGACTTCAGCAGGAGGCAAGCTCTTTTCCAAGCCCTTGGAGATCCTTCACCAGTTGAAAGTAAAGTACATAAAGTTATTTCTCCTCTCTTTGGCAGTCAGGCAACCACTGCAGGCCAATCCCCTTGGCAGCACTTCAGCTTAGGAATAGTTTCTCCTCAGTTTCTTAAGGTTCCTCTCCTCAGCAGAGGTTTCTTCATGTAGTCCAAAAGTGATCTAATTTCATGGGATCAGGGTCCCAATATTTATACCCCGGAATCCTTTGTTCTCTGAGGAGAGAGGGGCCTTTGTCCAGTCCAAACCAGTTCTGAAGCACTATGTTTACCAGACTTCTCCTTTCCTTTCACAGTGCAGGGCAGAAACATCAGACGCCCCACAGGAGGTGGACAGCATTGTGGAAGGCATGTACAGCCCTGGAGCACTTTGAAGACAGGACTCCTTCTCTTCTTTCAGTGTGCAGGGCAGAGACATCAGCCGCTCCCCAGGAGGCGGAGCCAGCATTGTGGAAGGCAGGCACAGCCTTATTCAAGGTTCAGGTGCAACTCCTCCCTCCCATCTAGATGCAAATCTCTCTACTCACCACTGGGCTGACTCATCCTGTCTCTTGGGATCCCCCAGCCCTGTCACTCACAAAACCAGACAAAGGAATACACAACCTAGCAGAGGCAAGCTTGAAAGGTTAGACAAGCAAATACCTACTTTCTAAAAGTGGTAATTGCAAACACAGAATGTTAAAACCAACTTCACTAAAAGATGAATTTTATCATTCTGAGTACAGGCAAACTAAACTCAAATTTCTACCATGTTCTCTGAGTCAGTTAGGATTATAAAATGTAATAATTCTATCAGCCCATTCTGGCCTATGGAGAACAGGTAGCCTTGCAATAGTGAAAAACGAAAATGGCTTTAATTCACTATTAGAACATGCTACACACACCAGGACATGTCCTACCTTATACTTACAATGCACCCTGCCCTTGGGCCTTCCATAGGGGTGACTGATATGAAGAAAAGGGAAGGTTTAGGGACTGGCAAGTGGGTGCACTTGCCCAGTCAGTGTGACAGTACCAGACTGCACACAGGCTCTGCAATGGCAGACCTTAGACACATTTTACAAGGATGCTTCTGTGGGTGGCACAACCAGTGCTGTAAGCCCACCAGCAGCATTTGGATTTACAAGCCCTGGGCACACTCAGTGCACTGTACTAGGGTCTGTCAAGTAAACCAAATAGCCACACATGGAACCACTGATTAGTACATCAATTTACAATAGGGTGAGCATAAGTACTTTAGCACTGATCAGCAGTGTTAAAGTGCCCAGAGTCATAAAACCAACAAAACAGGTCTGGCAAAATACAGGAGGAAGGCAAAAAAGTTAAGGCATGACCCAAAAAGGGCCAAGTCCAACACTGTGTGTAGAAATGTAGCCATATCAACCATGACTACTTACTTTGTGTCCAATTTCAATACCCTTAAGGCTACCTACACAGGCTGCTATTCCCCAAAGAAGGTGCACAGGAATAATCCACTTCTTACAAGGGATACTGTAGGCAGGGCAGAAAAATACAAAATGAAGTTATCAAGGTTTGTATTGCACACTGGGCAAAATGTATTGGATCCATTGGTGTTCCTGAATGTCCCTGTAAACTCAGCTATTGGAAGAGTACCTTGTCTAAACGTCAAATAAAGTTGCCTTGGAACGGAGCCTTGTAACAGGCTACATAATAAGGAGTCGTCTTATGGTCTAAAAATAAATTTGTTAGACTACCTGATACACAGTTTTTAATCATTTTAGCCCACAGATTATCCCTGCACAGATCTTTTATAAATTGTTTTTGTATCTTAATAGTTTCTTCAGGTTTGTACCACTGGGATTCCAGGGCAAGAGCTTTAAACATGTTTGTTCAGTACAGCAGCAAAGATATTCTCAGATGGCCTGGTGAATTTAGAAGATCCATGAAGGGGAGTCTAGAGGGTTCCAGTTCGGGGGTCATCAACAGCCTGCACCAGAACAGAAAAAGTCTCAACTGTTCCACAAAGGAAATATGATAAAACCCAAATCCGTTGATTGGGGAAGTGTTGGGGTACTCTGTGGGAGATTAAATAACACCCTTACAAATCACTTCCCCACCACAGATAATTCTTTTAATATTGAATGGCCCCACAGTTCCGCTGCATAAAGGGCTGCACTTTTAGGCCTGGCTTTATAGAGTTCTAACGCTAGGGTTCAAACAATCAATAAATCAAGTAATTTGTAGAGTGCGCTACTCACCCGCTAGGGTCTCAAGGCGCTGGGAGGGAAGGGAGTGGCTACTGCTTGAACAGCCAGGTCTTAAGTTGTTTCCTGAAGGAGAGATGGTCCTGGGTCAGCCGTAGGGAGGTGGGAGGGAGTTCCATGTCTTGACCGCCAGGTAGGAGAAGGATCTTCCTCCGGCGGTGGCTTTGCAAATTCGTGGGACGGCGCCGAGAGCGAGGCTGGCAGATCGGAGCTGGCGGGTGGGTGTGTAGAATGTGAGGCGGCTCTTGAGGTATTTGGGGCCCATGTCGTGGAGAGCCTTGTGTGCGTGGGTGAGGAGTCTGAACGTGATCCTCTTGCTGACGGGGAGCCAGTGCAGGTCTTTCAGATGGGCAGAGATGTTGCTGTGACGGGGGATGTCCTGGATGAGTCGTGCAGAGGCGTTCTGTATACGCTGGAGTCTTTTCTGGAGTTTGGCTGTGGTTCCAGCGTAGAGGGTGTTCCTGTAGTCCAGTCGGCTGGTGACGAGGGCCTGGGTGACTGTCTTCCTGGTGTTGATGGGGATCCACCGGAAGATCTTTCAGAGCATGCGCAGGGTGTTGAAACAGGATGACGAGACGGCGTGTACTTGCTTGGTCATCATGAGGGATGAGTCCAGGATGAAGCCCAGGTTGTGTGCATTCTCCGTGGACTTGGGGACGGTGCCCAGTGCAGAGGGCCACCAGGAGTCGTCCCAGGCAGAGGGGGATGGTCCCAGGATGTGGACTTCCATCTTGTCTGAGTTCAGTTTCAGACAGCTGAGCTTTATCCATTCCGCGACGTCTTTCATCCCTTCCTGGAGGCTGGCTCTGGCGGTGGCGGGTCGTTGGTGAGGGAGAGGATCAGCTGGGTGTCGTCAGCGTAGGAGATGATGTTAAGGTTGTGTTGGCGTGCGATGGCTGCGAGAGGGCTCATGTAGACGTTGAAGAGGGTGGGGCTGAGCGAGGATCCTTGAGGAAGCCGCAGATGACTTCGGTGGCCGCGGATCGGAATGGAGGGAGGCGGACTCTCTGGGTTCTTCCAGCGAGGAACAAGATGATCCATTCCAAGGCCTTTTCCTTGGATTCAGGTGTTGCTGAGGCGCCGTATCAGGGTGCGGTGGCACACGGGTTAAGTTCTTGAATTTCATTCTTTTAGTCAACTTAAGAATTGCCCAGACTGTTGTTGGCGTTTGAGCGCACACTTACTAACCTCCCTTTTCCAACTGTAATCATGGGACGAAGTTACCCCCAAGTTAACAAAGTCAAACACATGTCCAAGACAGGAGTTATTAATTAATTTACTTGCTTGGGTAGTCCCATGGAGGTTCATTATTATATATTTTGCTTTGAGTATGTATTGCTCTAAACCCAGTTTGGAACAGAACTGGAGAAATTGATTCAGAATTGCTTGCAGGCTTGAGGTTTTAGAAATTAGCAGCATGTCGTCCACTAAAAGCAATGTCAGACTTCTCATGGTGCCAATTTTAGGGGCATTTTTTTAGGGAAAACACTTTCACTCACTGGATGATGTCATCAGTGATGTAACGGACCATGTCATGAGTGATGTAATATGTAAGGTCATAAGCAGTGTGTTGCAGGGCGTACGTTATAGTAACTATAACTGCTGAATTTCAATGTTTTGTACAAGTGAAATCTGAGCCTAACTATAGCGCCACTGTAACCTTTCCTTTGTTTTTATATATATATTACCTACTGGCGTTCTCCAGTAGGTAGTTATAGTTAGAACCTAGTTTCCATAGGAAAAGCATTTTTTGATTTGCTAATAACTTTGGCGTTGTTTGACAAATCTTTGGGAAATTCTCAAACAAAAGGTCAATTCAGGTCTGCTCCTATCATGAAAGTTTGGGGGTGATTCGTCTAGTGGGGGCTGAGAAAAAAGGGGAGGTCTCAAAAAGTGTTTTCTCCATGTTTATTTCCATGGGAAACTTTAGCCAAGGCTACAGCCCGTACTGCTAAACAGAATTACAGCAAATTTGGCAAAAAGGTAGTTCTTGATTCAGAAAGGGACCTTTTTTAAAATGGTGTAAATCTGTTCAGTAGTTGCTGAGAAAATGAAAAAATAAAAATATTGATATCTAGGGGCGCGGTGTGTTCGCGAAACTTCCCGACCATGAGCTTCATTCTAATTGGTTGCCAACACTCCAAACCAGGAAGTATTGGCAGCCATCTTGTGACTCGGTAGAACTGAGTCTCAAGAAATTAGTAAATAAAAAAGTGAAAAATGAAGAAAAGATGGCAGGGTAGAAACACCCTGACCCCCTAGGCATGCTCAGGGGTCCCAGAAGGACCCTTCAATCTTTTGGATTTTTTTTTACCGTTCGAATGTGTGTGAAACCAAACAGATTTTTTTTTTTTAAATGAAGCGGGGCTCCTCCGCTTCATTTAAATGAGCCCCTGGTGGGCCAGGTCCCGGGGGCAATCAAATAATTATACCACCTCCTCCTTGGGGCTATGTAAATTAGGTGGGGGAGGGCACACACCCCTCCCGGAGCCCTGGGGACCACCACCTCCTGGGGCTTTAAAAATAGAGGGAGGGGGCTTCGCGGCCCCCCTCCTGGGTTGCTTGATGGCCCTGGAAACCGTCAACCCCCAGGGCCGGCTCCTGCAATGTCCCAGGGTGTCCACCCCCGGGACATTACCGTTTGCTATGAGAGGGCGGGAGCATGGCTTCCACTTTGTGATAGCAAACTCTGGCTTGCTTCATTGAAGCGAGAGGAGTAAACAAAAACAACAAAATAAAAGTAGGTACAGCCATGTCTTGTCATCCCTCGACAATCTGTGAAACACAGCCTGCAAGACAAAAAGCAGGATAAGATTGTGCATCATGCACCCATCAAAGGAGAGAGAGAGAGAGAGATAGAAAGAGAGAGAGTGAGAGAGAGAGGAAGAGTGAGAGAGGAAGAGAGAGAGAAAGAGAGAACGAGTGAGAGAGAGAGAGGAAGAGAAAGAGTATGAGAGAGAGAGAGAAAGGAAGAGATGGAGAGGGAGAGTGAGTGCCAACACTGCAGACAAAACCCTCACAGCTCACCTTTCCGCCACGGGTGTGTCTCCAACCACGTGCCAGGACATACTGCAGCCCTCAAGCTCACTCATCTGAAACATAGTATAGAATCTTTGTGTGGCCATAAGTCAAAAGCTCACTCATCTGAAACATAGTATAAAATCTCTGTGTGGCCCATAAATCTCTGGAAGGGAATGGACCTCTTATTATCAATACTCTGATCCATCCATATAAAGCCTGCAGAAGTCTCCGCTCCAACACGCTTCATCTGGCAGAAGTGCCCAGAATCAAGAGATCCAGAAGAGGGGGTAGGCTTTTTTCATACAATGCCTCCAAACTTTGGAATGCTTTTCCCTTAATCTCTGGCTTGCTCCCTCTGGTTTTTCCGCTCAGCGCTGGGATGCTCCAGAACAGCCATGCGCTTTATAAAAACCCATTCATTTATTCATTCATTCATTTAATCAGTAATGGCAGAGTACATACAACTGCACACACCTTCATCACTGTCCCACCCCTGCACACCCAGACTACTTCACCCCATCCACTTCCGCTGCCCAGAGGTGTCTGCGCGCCCCTGCACACCCAGGTTGCTGCACACCATCCACTCCCACCGCCCAGAGGTGTCTGCCCGCCCCTGAGCACCCAGGCTGCTGCACACCATCCACTCCCACTGCCCAGATGTGACTGCCCATCGCTGCGCAAATAAGCCTCTCTGCTCAGAACTGGCGTATGTCCAAGAGGGCCCACTGCATACTGAAGCGAGCCCCAAGCCCGGGGCCCTGTCCTTGGTAGCCAGAAGGTCGCACATTTGATTCTGGGTCTTGATATCGCAATGGTCGAGAACAAATCAACGCACCATGCCGAGGAGTAATCTTTGTGTGGCGTACACGCGGTCCAGCAGAGCTCACAATTCAAATTGGGTCTTGATTGCCATGATGGTGTATCGAGGCCTACACATCATCACAGGCTGCACACCTGCTCTGCTCTAGTGGCACTAACTCAGTGGAACTCAAGTCATCGCCATGTGGCGGGAGGACAGTGTCGGGCAAAGTGCCTCAGCTGCCACCATCTCTGTGTACTTCTAGTCATGGGAGAGAATGGAAATGGCTTCCAGCATGAGCGCCCAGCACTTTTTATTGTTAGGGTCACATGTCCTGTGACACCTGTGCTGCATGGGTGTGGTGTTGGTGTAAACCAGCCGTGAGGGAGTGTCTGTGGCATGCTGACAACTAGACCTGTGATCAGCAGATCACTACAGGGAAGACCTGGGACATGTAGCTTTGTCGTTCCTTCCCTGTAAGTGTAAGTGGAGTGGGCTGGCTGAAACCGCAAACTCTTCATGACTTCACCAATATGGCTGTTTGAATCCGTGCACCCACTGAGATAGGTGCACAATAGTTGCGCGACACCACTTTTTTCTCAAAAAAAAAAATATTTTAGTATTTCATAAAAAAGAAGACATTATATACTTTTAATAACAAACACAAAAAATTTCAAAAACTATTTTTAGGATATTAAAGTTACAAAATATCACCCCAAAAAAATCAAAGTTACTGAAAAACCATAGGTGTAATGAAAATTATAATTAGAAATAAGCATTTAAAAAAACCTTTGAAATTCACCAAAAAAACATAGGTTTCAGCGACGTTATAGTTGGAAATTAGTATTTAAAAAACCTTGGAAATTCATTGAAAAAGCCATAGGTTTCAGGGATGTTATAGTTAGAAATTAGCATTTAAAAACCTTAGAAATTCACTGAAAAAACCATAGGTTTCAGAGACATTATAGTTAGAAATTAGCATTTAAAAAACAGGAAAAATTTACTGCAAAAACCATAGGTTTCAAGGAGGTTATAGTCAGTTGGACATTTCTCTCGTACAAACCAGAGAAATTTGTCTGTTATAGTTAGTAGAGCTATAACTATAACTATAACTCGCGCCCCCGTAATGCACTACTGATGACATCATATATTACATCACTCATGACATGGTCAGTGACATCACTAATGACATCACCGGTGACATCATCCATGTGATAATTTTACGCACCTCCTCACACCCTAATATAAGCTTTGATACACCCACTCTAAAATACATTTTTGAAACTATAGGCAAACCAATAGCAGTTACTACATACCAACTGACTGATTTCTAGGTATACACATACATCCATTAATTCACTCATACAGTCACTCATACATGTCATGTCAAGTCAAGTCAAGTCAAGAGATTTATATAGCGCGCTACATACCCATAGGGTCTCAAGGCGCTAGAGGAAGGGGGGGAATTACTTGTCGAGTATCCAAGTTTTAAGTTGCTTTCTGAATGCTAGGTGGTTCTGAGTAAGGCGAAGGTGAGTGGGAAGTGAGTTCCAGGTTTTAGCTGCCAGGTAGGAGAAGGATCTACCTCCCATGGTGGTTTTGTTGATGCGAGGTACAGTGGCAAGGACTTGGTTGGAGGATCGAAGCTGACGGGAGGGGGTGTAGAAGGACAGGCGTGTGTTGAGGCATTCGGGTCCAAGTTCGTAAAGTGCTTTGTGTGCGTGGGTTAGGAGGCGGAAGGTAATCCTCCTATTTACGGGGAGCCAGTGGAGGTTTTTCAGGTGACCAGTGATGTGTTCTTTACGCGGGATGTCTAGTTTGAGCCTGGCTAAAGCGTTCTGGATGCGTTGGAGTTTATTCTGGAGTTTTGCGGTGGTACCGGCGTATAGTGTGTTTCCGTAGTCCAGGCGGCTCGTAACCAGTGTGTGGGTGACCGTTTTTCTAGTTTCGGTGGGGATCCAGCGAAATGTTTTTTTGAGCATGCGAAGAATGTTGAAGCAAGATGATGAAACGGCGTTGACTTGTCTGGTCATCGAGAGTGAGGAGTCCAAGATGACGCCCAGGTTCCGTGCGTGGTCCGTCGGGATGGGTGCTTTTCCAAGGGCTTCTGGCCACCAAGAGTCATCCGAGGCGGAGGGGGAGGTGCCTAGGATGAGGACTTCTGTTTTGTCTGAGTTCAGTTTCAGACGGCTGTGCTTCATCCACTCGGCTACTTCTTTCATTCCTTTGTGTAAGTTGGTTTTGGCGGTGTTAGGGTTTTTGGTGAGTGATAGGATAAGTTGAGTGTCATCCGCGTAGGAGATGATGTTGAGATTGTGTTGGCGAGCGATGGCCGCAAGGGGGCTCATGTATACGTTGAAGAGGGTGGGGCTGAGTGACGATCCTTGAGGCACGCCGCAGATGACTTCAGAGGCCTCTGACTTGAATAGTGGGAGGCGGACTCTCTGGGTTCTTCCGGTGAGGAACGAGGTGAGCCATTCCAGTGCTTTTCCTTGGATTCCTACATTTCTGAGGCGCTGTAGAAGGGTGCTATGGCAGACTGTGTCGAAGGCAGCTGAGAGGTCGAGGAGGATGAGGGCGACTGTGTCTCCATTGTCCAGTAGAGTTCGAATGGCGTCTGTTGCTGCGATAAGTGCGGTCTCAGTGCTGTGTTTGGCTCGGAAGCCGGACTGTGAGGGGTCGAGGGATTTGTTGGTTTCGAGGAAGGAGGCGAGTTGGTTGTTGACAGCTTTCTCGATGACTTTGGCCGGGAATGGGAGAAGCGAGATGGGGCGGTAGTTTTTGAGTTCGGTGGGGTCAGCTGTGGGTTTTTTCAGAAGGGCGCTGAGTTCTGCGTGTTTCCAGCTTTCCGGGAAGGTGGCGGCGTTGAGGGAGCGGTTGATGACATCACGGAGGTATGGTGCTATGATGGAGTCTGCTTTGTTGAAGATGTGGTGAGTGCATGGGTCAGTTGGGGATCCTGAGTGGATGGAGTTCATCAGGCGGATGGTGTCCTCAGTGGAGATTGGGTTCCAGTCATTGAGGATGTTCAAGGGGGATGAAGGTCCTGCAGAAGGTTGGGTGGGTTGGACTTCGGGTCGGTTGTCGAAGCTGTTGTGGATGTCTGCGATTTTGTTGTGGAAGAAGGAAGCTAGGGAGTCGCAGAGGGCTTGAGAGGGAGTGATGTCGTTGGAGTTGGCTGATGGGTTGGTAAATTCTTTGATGATGTTGAATAATTCCTTGCTGTTGTGGGCGTTGTTATCTAGACGGTCTTTGAATGCGGCTTTCTTGGCAGACCGGATTAGTTGGTGGTGTATGCGGGTGGCGTTTTTGAAGGCGTCCCTGGTTCTGGTGTTTGGGTCTTTTTTCCAGGCCTTCTCGAGGGAGCGACAGTGTTTCTTCGATTTCTTAAGATCATCGTTGAACCAGGAGGCGTTTTTGTTGCCTGGTTTGCTTTGACGTTTTTTCAATGGTGCTAGGTTGTCGGCGCTGTTGGATATCCATTGGGTGAGGTTAATGGCTGCTTGGTCGGGGTTTGAGGAGTGGACAGGGGGGTTTTGAAGAAGCGATGAGGAGATCTGGTCGATGGTGATTTTGTTCCAGTTTCTTCGCATGGTGGGTTGAGGATGGTTGTGGATTGTGGTCTTATTGTATGTGAAGTGTACGCAGCTGTGGTCCGTCCAGTGAAGAGATGTGGTGTGACTGAAGGAGACATGTTTGCTGGAAGTGAAGATGGGGTCGAGTGTGTGACCTGCAATGTGGGTGGGGGTAGTGACCAGTTGTTTGAGACCGAGGTTGGCAAGATTGTCCAGAAGGGTGGTGGCGCTGCTGTCGTTGTTCTTTTCCAGGTGAAAGTTGAGGTCTCCTAATAGAATGTAGTCCTCGGAGGGGAGGGCGTGTGGGGTGATAAAGTCAGTGATGTCGTCACTGAATTGTGCACGGGGTCCTGGAGGCCGGTAGAGGAGGGTGCCTCTGAGTGTGGTCTTGGGGTCGGTGTGGATCTGGAAGTGGAGGTGTTCGGCGCTGGCAAGGTTGACGTCTGAGCTGGTTGAGATGCGGATGGAGTTCTTATGGACGATAGCGATGCCTCCTCCTGTTTGCTCGATGCGGTCCTTACGGATGATCTTGTATCCTTCCGGGATGGCAATGGTGATGTCTGGGGCTGAAGAGGCATTCATCCATGTTTCTGTTAGGAAGGCGACGTCCGGTGAGATGGTGTCGAGTAGATTCCAGAGGTCGATGGCGTGTCTGTGGACCGAGCGGGTGTTGAGCAGGATGCATTTTAGGTGGTTGGTGTCGGATCTCTGTTTGGTGTTAGTGGATGGGGAGCAGGTTTTGGTGCCGACGAACTTGCAGGAGTTGCAAGAGAAGGGTCCATGGGTGAGACCAGGAGCGGCTTGGACGCAGTAGGGGGAGCGGCCGGGGTTAAGGGCTAGGAGGGTGGAGGCGTCGTAAGTAATGCGGGAGGGCTGGGCATTGCGAGGGCCAGGGGGTCTGGCGCTGGGCGCGGTCCAGGCGCGGACGGGCTTAGACGGGCTTACCTTTGGCGCACCTTCGGCGCTGCTGGGGCGCGAACGCTGCGCGGAAGCTCATCTGTCATATATGGATAGCGGAAAGGGGGAGGGGCGAGGGCGGCTCAGCTGGGAGGCGGGGCGGGCTCACGAGGACGCAGACCGAGGACAACAACAATATCAACAAAATGGCAGCGGAGGGGAGGGCAGAGCACAGCGCTGGGGGTAATCGCGCTCTAAAGTTAAAGTAATTGCAGCGGAAGCAAAGCGAAGCAGCGCCCAGGGCAGTACAATACAAATAAGCTTTTAGGCGGAATTCGGATTGAGATGCAGCAAAACGATACCAGGTCTCGGCAGGGAGACTGGGGAGCGACCTCTCAGCACAGCAGCGTTGAGGGGATCACAGCGCTTCCAGGTACGGGAGCGCTGTATATAGACAGTGGGAGGGCGGCTCAGCTGGGAGGCGGGGCGGGCTCACGAGGACGCAGACCGAGGACAACAACAATATCAACAAAATGGCAGCGGAGGGGAGGGCAGAGCACAGCGCCGGGGGTAATCGCGCTCTAAAGTTAAAGTAATTGCAGCGGAAGCAAAGCGAAGCAGCGCCCAGGGCAGTACAATACAGATAAGCTTTTAGGCGGAATTCGGATTGAGATGCAGCAAAACGATACCAGGTCTCGGCAGGGAGACTGGGGAGCGACCTCTCAGCACATCAGCGTTGAGGGGATCGCAGCGCTTCCAGGTACGGGAGCGCTGTATATAGACAGTGGGAGGGCGGCTCAGCTGGGAGGCGGGGCGGGCTCACGAGGACGCAGACCGAGGACAACAACAATATCAACAAAATGGCAGCGGAGGGGAGGGCAGAGCACAGCGCCGGGGGTAATCGCGCTCTAAAGTTAAAGTAATTGCAGCGGAAGCAAAGCGAAGCAGCTCCCAGGGCAGTACAATACAAATAAGCTTTTAGGCGGAATTCGGATTGAGATGCAGCAAAACGATACCAGGTCTCGGCAGGGAGACTGGGGAGCGACCTCTCAGCACAGCAGCGTTGAGGGGTCACTGCAGTCGTTTCGTTTCGTTTCAAAAACTTTATTCGATTAAAAAAAAAGAATCATAAAAGTCAAGCAGTTACATTTACAGACATGATTTGGAATTCGTTTTTAAAAGACAGTCTTACAATTAAAACACTAAACTGGTAAAACACATTAGTTAATATGATCACAGATAGAACCCGTAACTCTTACTTTCAATCAAATTATGATAATTCATAAATTATTCGTACCAGGGTATACATTAAAAGGGCAAAGAAAGGAAAAATCACGATACAACAATATACATGGGCAAAGACAAAGGTTCTTGGGGCCAAATTAACCATACCGTTTTCTAATCAAGAGTGACACTCGTATGAAGTTTAACATCGCACAACAGACACCAGATGATGACAAAGATAACAAATAGTCATAACCCTCATTGTAATGACATGGTTGCTTTTCCTTGAGAATGGGCTTAATAAACCTGATTCTCGGGTCCTTATATAGGGGACAGAAGAGAACAACATGCATCGTGCTTTGGCTATCTTTGTTGTTGCAAGGACAGGCGGGCAGTCTCTCACACCAACCCCCCTGTTTAGGAAACGCAAAAAGAAAGTGCAAGATGTTTAACCTAAACCTTGTCAGATAGAATCGCCATTGCACATGATTTGTGAAGGTTAAATAAAACTGGTGCTGTAAAGTAACTATAGGACCGTAAGGGCTGACCAGGGAATGTACAAGTGAGGATTTCCAATAACTTGATTTAATGACAGCTTTAATGTCTCCCTGTATTTTCTCGGGATTATCAAAGATGTCACCCATACCTATTTTATGGAGCATTTCATTGATATAAGATAGCCAGGGGATCTGTTTCATGCTTGCCAGTTTTAAACAGTCCCGGAGGATATCTCTAGAAAGCTGTAAGTCCTCTGATAGCCATATTTTGCCCCATAATAATAAGGGGGAAAGGCGAATGGTGTCACTCACGTAATTCAGACCTATTTCATCGTGGGCAAATTTGTTTGAAGAACCTGATGGAATAGCCAATACACGCTTTAAAAATTTGTTCTCCATGATTTGTATCGTGTCAGGGCTTTCAGTACCCCAAACCCCGGCCCCATAAGTAGCTACCGACAAACATTTTGATTTGTACAGGGTTTTTAAATGTGTAACAGAATTTTTGACCTAATTTGCCACAGAAACGAAACAGACCTTCTATAGAGCGACTGGCACTCTGGACTCGAGTCTTCATTAACGGGGCCCAACTTAATTTGTTATTAAAAAGGTTTCCCAGATAGTTAAAATTTTCAACCTTTTCGATTGTAGAGTTATTTACTACAAACTTTCTGGTTTTGGTCCCCTTTGGGCCACAGACCATGGCAAAGGATTTGGTGAAATTTACCTTCAGGTCTAGGTCCAACATGAAGTTATGGAAGGCATCAAGACAGTGCTGCATGCTGTTTCCTGTGAGTGTCATAAGTACCGTGTCGTCGGCATAAGAAAGCATTGGTATGCTCCTGCCGTTGATCTTTGGAAAATCATAGCAATGGTCCAACAGGTACTTTTCCAGGCCATTGGTATACACGAGGAACAAAAAAGGGGCTAATATGCATCCTTGTCGAACGCCCTCAGTTGAGAGGATAGACTTGGTTTTCTCTCCCCCTGGCCCGAACCTTATGGCTACAGTTGTTGATTCATGCAGTCTGCGGAGCAATGTGACCAAGGGTTCCTCGAAGCCCATAACCCCCATCATTTGCCACAACTTGCTCCTACACACACTGTCGAATGCACTTGAAAGATCCATGAAGGCAAGATGGATGGAAGAATTCCTTGCCTTCATGTACTTCCCTATGATTAGGGCCAGGTTCAGGCACTGTTCGACAGTACCTTTACCTTTTCTGAACCCATATTGGGAATTCACAATAAGGCCCACCGAATCTGCCCATGTTTCCAGTCTGGCTAAGATGACCCTACCCAGTATCTTACACGATGCATCAATTAATGAGATTGGGCGATAGCATCGGGGATCAGATCTATCGCCCTTCTTGAAAATCGGCACCACTACTGCCTCCTTCCATGATGCCGGGACACGGCCAATAACAACTGCTCTAAACACATTTAACAACAGGGGGGCCCAAACCTTGACATTGTGCTTGAAGAAGTCCAAAGGCACTAGATCAGGGCCAGGGGCCTTTAATGATATGTCTTTCGACAGAGCATCTTCCACCTCTTGCAGGGTAAACGATGAACTCAGGGACAAAGATGATGGAGAGACCACCGATTCTCTAGCGTCTCCTAATGATGATTCATTGGGTAAAATTCCATGTGGATTAAAAATCTTCCCAAAATGTGATTCCCATGTTTAGCATGCAATCTGCATTACAATATTGTCCTTGCCATTACATGTAAAGAGGGGGCGATTAATAACTTCCCAAAAAAGCCTGCTATCCTTTAATTCCGAGGCCTTTTCTAGATCTTCCCAGGCTAGGTTTTTTAAGTCCTGCTTCCTTATTCTTATGGCCTCTTTATAGGCCAGTCTGGATGCTCTAACCAGCTCCTTGTCCCTTGGTTTTTGTTTTAATGCCGCTTTCAAGGATCTATGTGATGCCGAACATGCAGCATCAAACCATCTGGGACCTAACCTTTTATTTTTCCCAATTGGTTTTATGAGGCGCTCGGCTACATGCCCACATAAAGATTCAAAATTCCCTATGACCTTTTCGGGATTAGCTGTGGATGTTAGACATGCCTCATATTCAGAGCTATATCCATTTAGGATCTCTGCCTCAAGACCAGCTGCGTCTATTTTGCCCCATTTGAGAGTAATTCCTTGGTTCCTGTTATACTTTATAGGTTGCTCCCAGACAGGATGTTTGGGTTTAACAGGACAAAGCAGGGATAAGATTAGAGGGTTATGGTCGCTGGCAGCATTAGCGATTACTTCCAACTTGTCAACATAATGAAAATACCCACTAGACACAATTGCAAAGTCAATAAAACTCATCGTACCTCTACTTCCCTGAAAAGTAGGTATCGGAGCCGAATTTGGACCAACCCAGGGCTCCACTAGTCACTGCAGTCACTCATAAATACAGCGCGATCATATTCACTCATACACCTATGCAGACACTCGCACACTGCCACTCGTCCATAGAGTTATTCACACACCTAGCCAGTCATGTAAAAAATCAATAACACAGCCATTTACTCACCTATGCAGTTATACATTCACTACCTCACCTATTCATACAGATACTAACATATACTTACTTTCTTATACAATCACTCACACAAGCACACACTCATTCATACAGCCACTCTCACAATCACTCACTCTCACATATAGTCATTTATATACTCCAACACTAACATATACTGCCTTTCACATATGTAGTCACACACATACCACTGAGACATCCATTTACTCACCAACACACCCATACACACACTCACCCACCCAAACAGCTATTTTACATGCACTCTTGAACCCATACACCCAGTGAATCACCCACTCGCACATCTATGCAGAAAGTCACACACTCCCCACCCACCCACACAAACACTCAGGCACCCATACAGATACTCACGCAACTGAGAAATAATAGACACTCGTGTAGCTACTCACCAACCCATGCAGCTGCTTACACAACATA
This sequence comes from Lissotriton vulgaris, assembly GCF_964263255.1. Taxonomy (NCBI): domain Eukaryota; kingdom Metazoa; phylum Chordata; class Amphibia; order Caudata; family Salamandridae; genus Lissotriton; species Lissotriton vulgaris. The sequence goes on from NC_141691.1 coordinate 1,130,266,133, forward strand.
CACACTGATACAGACATTCACACAGTTTAGTCACTAACCCATGCATTCAGTAGGACACAATTAATCACTCACTTATACAGTCAGTCACACAACTATTAAATCCTCCACCCAGACACTTATACACCCAGTTATTCTTCAATACACCTTGGCATATATATCAAACATATTTAAACTTTATAGAAACACACAGTCCCTGGATGATGTCATCAATGATGTCATTTGAGATCTCACCAGTGATGTCACTGACCATGTCATGAGTGATGTAATATGTGAAGTCATCAGCAGTGTATTGCGGGGCATGAGTTATAGTTAGCTCGACTAACTATAACGGCCAAATTTCTCTGGTTTTGTATGAGTGAAATGTCCAACTAACCATAACGTCCCTGAAACATATGGTGAATATATATATATATATAAGTAAAATGGAAAACCAGGACTGGATTTCTAAAAAAATGAATGAAATTAAAGAACGTTTGAAAAAATATGAAGAAAAAATAAAAAATAGAAAAGTACATAAATTTGCCAGAGACCTGGAGGATTATGAAAGAGGCCAGATCTACACTTTTGCTAAGAAGTATGAAAACATCCGCAAAATGAAGGGAACAGTAACAACCAAACCAAATATCTTGGAGGCTAAACAGGCTACAGCGGCCAGAGATTCACCTGAATTAGACACAATATCTCTCACAAGTGAGTCCAGTTTAAGCTCAGCGGGTTCAAGTTCAAACAGCATGGAACCCGTAGATACTATTCCTGGTTTGAGTGAAGAAGTTGATTTTTTAGTGCAGGACCGGCTGAAAACCCTGAGACCAAGGAAGGAAAGAAAGCAAGCCGACGAAGGCGGAACACCATTAGAAAAACCGCCCGGAGAAAACTCAAAAGACAAGCCAAAAAAGAGGCAAAACTACTGGCGGAAAAAGAAACAATAAATGACAACACTGTAGTTAACCTCAGCACTTTGACTCTCACAAAAGCTGAGGAACAATTGCTTTCTTTGGGTTTAAATTTCTGTCCTAACACTAATTTTGATTATGCCTCTACACGTGTAGACTTATTTTTATTCATCCGAAAATTAAAACTCAAAAAGTTTCATGCCCTAAAAAATCTGGGAGAAGACAAACAAAACAAGCAGGAAGCCTCTAACTCCTCTGGCTTGCAGGTCGGAGAAATACCAGCATTATGGGCATTACATGGCTTGAACAATGAAGATGAGTTGAATTCCCAAGCACCGACACAAGCAAAATTAAGAGAATTGAATTTATTACAAAAGGGTGCGGGGGAAAGCCCTTTCAAACCTAAGTCCACCTTCATCCCACTGATGCCGAGAGACTCAATCGATGTCTTCCATGACCGCGTCGTGGAGGAAATAAAAGAATTAAACTGTTCCGTTAACCGCAACAGAAATTTCACTCCAAATCAGCGACAAGTTTCTTTAAACAAGCTAATTGATAAACTAGCCAAGGATGCTTCTGTTATCGTCAAAAAATCTGATAAAGGGGGCAATGTGGTCCTGTGGCCCAAGCAGCAATATGACTTAGAAGCCAATAGACAGTTAAATAACAATGAATGTTATGAGTCAACAACCTGGAGCAAATATAATAAAGCGAAGGACAATCTTAAAAAAGAATTATCGAAATGGAAATCTGAGGGTTTATTATCAAATGATGAGCATAAGTTTTTGTTCAAGACTCACCCAAGGTTACCCTTCCTTTATTTGTTACCAAAAATTCATAAGAACGTTACTCCAGTTCCTGGACGCCCTATAATTTCGGCAATAGGAAGTATGACTGAAAATGTGGGCTCATACATTGACTTCTATTTACAGGACCTAGTGAAGACCATGCCCTCTTACATAAAAGACACTGGTGATTTTTTACGGCACCTCAGTAACATAACTTGGTCAAAGGAATGGATTTTACTAACTCTAGATATAGAGTCTCTCTATACTAGTATACGTCACGAATGTGGTTTACGTGGTGTTGAACATTTTCTAAATACACGTCCTGCTGAATATGCTATGCATAATAAGATGTTATTGTCCCTCATCTCATGGTGCTTAAACAATAATTACTTTTCATTTGAAAAGAATGAGTATAGACAGAAGCAAGGGGTAGCCATGGGGGCCTGCTTTTCTCCAAGCTACGCGTGTTTGCATGTGGGGTTTTGGGAAAAGCAGGTCCTCATGAAGGAACACAAGGCTATATTTGAAAACAATGTTATTTCATGGCTTCGTTATATAGACAATGTTTTTGTTATTTGGAAGGGCAGTATGCAAAGTGCACAAGAGTTTGTTGAACTATTGAACGTTAATGACTTTAACCTACATTTTACTTCTAACATGAGTGTCACTATGCTAGAATTTTTGGATGTCCAGGTACAAATAACTGATGAGACTCTGACTACCACAGCTTATAGAAAACCATCAGCTGGGAATGCAATATTACATGCATCAAGCGCTCATCCACGTCATTTGATAGCGAGCATACCCTACGGGGAACTGTTACGTCTCAAACGGATTTGCAGTACAACAGAGCAATTTAATGTCTGCAGTCAATCATGTTTGGAACGTATGCAACAGAGAGGGTATAGCGAAGACATTCTTGAAAGAGCCATGACTAAAACTAATGAGAGACCCAGAACTGCCTTGTTACCGTGCACCAATGAGTCGGATACCAATACAGCAGAAGAGAATAGTTCTCCAAGACTTATCACCACTTATTGTAGACAGGAACGCAGAATACGTCACATCTTGAATAAAAATTGGCCCATAGTCCTTACTGACCCAATTTTGAAAACTACGTTATCCGAACGTCCGAGTGTGACATTCAGAAAATCGAAGAACGTAGATAATCTCTTATCCAAAGAGATTCCTGCTGGGTCTACTAGTATTCAAACTTGGATGCCCACAAGTAATGGCTTCCGTAAATGTGCAACTTGTAGGGCTTGTAACTTTGGAGCCAATACTGCCACATATAGCACCCCATTTAAAACCAAAGAACTACCAATCAGGGGTAAATATGACTGCCGCACTGAGTACGCTATATACGTTCTCACCTGTACATGCGGCTTACGCTATGTAGGCAGTACAAAAAATCCAGTGCACATGCGTATCCTGCAGCACATTCGTGCAATCATCAACAGTGACCCGGCTTACCCGGTCGCTAGACATTTTAAAATAAGTCACAATAAAGATGTGAATTGTCTAACTTATTTTGTCATCGATCAGGCACCGGCATTAAAGCGAGGTGGGGACAGGGATAAAGCTTTAAGGCAGTTAGAGACTAGATACATTCTGAATCTCAACAGTAAGCATCCAAATGGCCTTAACGATAGGGAGGATATGCATACCTTTCTATAACTTGAACTAATGCAACCTATCCTGTACCCCATCTCGGCATTTTGTCATATGTGGTACTTGGGTCCATTCCACCACCAGTGAATGTTAATTATCAGAATATACGATTCTATAACTATTTAAGAAGTATCCACTATGCAACTAATATAGACCCTGCCATTTTATCTCTCTCCATTATCATCACTTTTTAAACCTTTACATTCCTTGGTTGCACTTAAATCACTCAGCACACTTACAATTTGGATTTATGCTTTTACTACACCTGGTCGTCCAATCTCTCTATAATCAGCATAGCACTAGCACTTTAATTAAAGTATGGTAAAATACAAAACAATGCGACATTAAGGTATGATATTTTTTGGATATCGCATGAGGATAAAATCACAGCTAGTTACACTAGAAGTATAGCTATTTCTTTGTAAAATTGCCATTTGCACATTCATTTTAAGCATAATATTTATTTATGGATGCAATATAATTATGAATTGACCCTTTTTTTATATACATGGTCTTTTATAAAAATTTTAACATATTTATATGTTATTTATTTGTTGCAATTGAGTCACGTATTGAAATACTATATGAGTGCGTATATATATGTTTTTCCTAGTTGTACTGTCTCCTATATCATGCTGCTAGTTCTAAATTTGCAGAAGCCAAAAACGCATTTATGCAGTTAAACATGTTTGTTGTAAATAGAACCATATTGAGAGTTTTATTTTATCGTGCTATGTAAAACATGCTGTCAATAGTTTAAGGACGTCCTTACAAAGCTACCAATTGTTTGTTTCTAACACCCTACACGACTAGTTTATTTTCTATGTCTATTATTAGAACACGTGGTGTTATCACGAAAGAGAAAAAAATTGAGTGTGTGCTCTATTTAAAGTGACCACAACTGCATTTCCGTTATGTGATCAAGGGCAGTCCCTGCCCGAAACGCGTCATGCCTGCTGAACTGCTAAAAATGGATAATAAAAGCTCGTTGTAACACTCAGGAAATCCTGTGGTGGTCCTTACCTTCTGTGGTCTCGACTGACAAACAGATATTGCTATATATATATATATATATATATATATATATATATATATATATATACATATATATATATATAGATAGATAGATAGATAGATATAGATATATATATATAGATAGATATAGATATCCAGCTTCAGCATGCTAATCCATACAGCTAGATATTGACATTGCAATTCCAGTTTCAAGTAAGGTTGTTTATTTAAGTGCTGTAATGCTTTTCGGCAGGATCCCCTGCCTTGTTCACACAAGGAGCTCCATTGATACATTTTCTTTTATCAGAAGTTACGATAACATGGTACTATGAACATAAACAACAAACTATACAGTTTCAGTTTACGTAACCTAAGTTACTGTTTTCAAATGTTACCTAACTTTACACAGTTGTGCAAACCTTTTAGCATGTTTCAACATTTGTAAATCACAATAAAAATCACATTTTAAATTAAGATCATCATCTAAACATTCTTTGACATTGGCATGCTCTACATCCTATTTCCTACCACCCAGCATTACATGCATGATTGCTCTTTTCTGAAGTTTATATGTTTATAGCCTTTTTATCATTTTTTATTTTTATGTTTTATTATTTCAACTTGCATGCTACATACATTTTTGGTAAAATGTATAAATGCTGTGCTACCTTATTGTCAAACCCAAATGTATTACACCATTCTATTATTGTGCATAACCTGTATTCCCTTCAGAGGTACCTCTTCATTTTGCACCCACATTATATTAATTGGTGTTGGCAATGAACCTCAATTATTGTATTTTTTTCAATAGTTGCATCTGAGATAACCATCATAGCATCATTACTGCATACATGAAATGGTTACATGCATGTATCTAATCTTTGAAAGGACGTCTGTGTGATTGCACTATTGACCATGTATATTAGTAGGCAATGGCTGTTATAAAGCACTTAGTGCATATTGAAAGGCAGAATAATATATACTATATTTAGATGTTGTTTTAAAGTATTTTCCCAAGTGGTATGTTTACATATCTGATGGGTGCAATCTTGCATTAAAGTGCAAGAGCAAATCTACCATTTTTTGTTAATCTATAATAACTTATACCTTAGGCAGTATCTTTCAGTAATGTACTGTTGTAGGGACTCTGGTAAGAAAAATTTAGCATTAAAGTGCAAATGCAGTTGTGCAAATTTCATAAACCCACAGTAGTTTATTTCTCACTTCCAGTTCTTCTAGTGATATACTATTGTATGGACTCTGGGTTTAAAAGTGCAAGCGCATCTGTGCAAAGAAATGCTACTGTTATAAAGTGCAAGTGTCTTAATTACAGTCTCCAATGAAATATGTACATAAAGTGCAAGTGCAAATGGCTCATCTATTCTCCTATTTACATCTTAATTCCGAGCCCATGGTGTACATACAACTGTACAATATTGCTGTGTGTATACAATACAATTGAGTTAATCATATTCGCCCGTAAACAAAACACTCTATATTACTCCATTATACATCACTTTCTGACTTCGATTAGTAATGTCAATAAAGTGATATTCTGAAAGTGCTAGTGCCGTGTAAAAGCATCAATCATTTAGGTAACTTCTAATTACAATCCCACATGTTTATCAATTGAATTCATTAGCAGATTGATGTACCTTTTCAATGTGCAAAAGTAAGGGCATAATCCTGTAAAATTATATTATTAACGTGACCCTAAATAACTCTATACAAAAACATTTTCTAAAAAGCATTGATAAAACACATTTATCGTTACTTTCTAACATTATGCTCTGGCTTAGTCAGACTCATACTTTTCCTACTCAGAGGTGGACATACATATCTTCTTCTGAATTCAGGCCTTGAGGTGTCTTGCTGTCAAACATTAGTATATATCAAGATTCCAGTTTCCTGAGCCCACCTTGTCTATTGCTGGGGACTGAATCAATTTCATAATACGTCAGCTCATTCACAATACCTCCATGAATCTCATTTATATGTCTGGCTACCGGATATGTTTTATCCCTGTTCTTCACCACCCTGAAATGCTGGAGGATCCTAATGTGTGCCATGTGGATTTTGCTACCCAAGTAGGTCTTAGGACAGGTGCACCGAAGAACATACACCACATGGTCACTCCTACAGTTAAAGAAACGTGGGATTTTCCATGGTTTATTCATCAGGGGTAGTTGGATTTCCTTTTATTTACTCCATGCTGACATGCCTTGCACTTTTGACATTTATTAAAGCCTGGATTCGCCTTCAGCCAACTCTGTTTCAATCACCTCTGAGCTATTTATTACCAGCTGTTGAGATAAGGGGCCTTCATGAAACTAAACCATTTAATATTGAATCCTCTTTAACCAGATGCCATTGCCTATTCATGCAGTCTCTCACCCTTGCATGATAGGCATTGTATCCGGTTATCATTCGAGTGACTTCCTTCTTGTCTTCTTTATTCTCCTTGAAGAGAATAGCCTCTCTCGGTAGTCCATCCACGTTACTCAATGCTCGGTTTAAAACCTGCTGACTATACCCCCTCTCTCTGAATCTTTGCGTTAAATCAGTTTGTGATTGTTTGAGAGAGGTTGCCTCGCTACAATTCCTTTTCATACTGAGATGTTCCACATAGGGTATACTTTGTTTCAACTTTTGTGTATAAAACTACTCGAGTGCAGAATAGAATTCACTGCAACTGGTTTTCTGAAAGTGCGTGTGTGCATACTGCCTTCTTTTATAAAAACTTCCAAGTCTAAAAAGTGTACATGTGATTCACTGATAGTACTTGTAAAGGTCAGGTTTGGTGTGTTAATGTTCAGAGGCGCTAAAAAGGCATTGTCCCTATCTATGGACCCCCTCCAGATTATGAACAAATCATCAAGAAAACAAGACAACACTATACCTTAATGTTTTCTTAACCCTCTTTCTCATATTCAAACCTGAGCACCTGCTACTGCCACCATCCCATGTGAAGATTCACATAGCTGGGGGTGAAGAATTTGCCCATTGCCATGCTCCTCAATTGCCTGTAGGTGTCCTTCCCGAATAAGAAAAACATATTTTCCAGACATAGTTTTGCCATTGTGAGCAGCATCTCAGAGTGTTGGTATAAGCTTATAGGTCTGGTGCCCAGAAAATGCCTAAGGGCCCTTAGGACATCTTTGTGCGGGATACCCGTATACCACAGGGCCACATCTAGTGTTATTAGCAGATCTGATTCTTCCCAGGGCACACTGTGCAACTTCCGCAGAAAAGCCATTGTGTCCTGAATATAGGACGGCAGAGATTTAACAATATCCTGCAAGAAATGATCTATGTACCTTGATGAGGTTTCGAATAAACTACCTATGGCCAATATTATTGGCCTACCAGGAGGGATTTGCATGTCCGTATGTATTTTTGGTATGAGGTACAATATTGGTGTTATCAGGTCTTCTACCTAAAGGTATTGATATTCTCCCTCCGTAATGAGCGCCATCCCCCTCCACCTGGCTAGCTCCTTATGATATTTATTCTTAACCTCTAAAAGATTGCTTTGTGGTACTCTTTGGTAGCATTCAGTGTCCCTCAACTGCGATTTTACCTCCTCGTATTTGCACAGCGGCCACAGGACTACATTGCCACCTTTGTCTGATTGTTGAATTACAATGCCTGTCCTGGATTTCAATTTGTCCATAATCTTAGAGTAACTTCTTTATTCTTCTTTCATGCCTTTGCAAAAATTCCTACTAGATTCTATAGATAATTCCTTCAGGTCCTTGATTACTCGGTCCGAGAACGTATCAATTGAGTCTGTGGGAAGGGTAGGTACAAAAGTTGATTTCTTTTTAAATTCAATTCTACTACTTCCATAAATATCTAGACCCAATCTGTGGTTCCTGTCTCTACATGATGTTGCCAAATCAGGATCTTCACATACCCTTCCCATCAAATCAAGATCCCTAAGCAGGTTTAGATCATCTACCACCAAATTGCTCTGTACTTCCTGATCATTGGGCTCTTGCAATGTGGTCTTACTGCTGCATCGGTTGCTTAAATATTTCTTCGACTTACGTTTTCTCACATATTTGTAGAAATCTATACATATTTGAGCGTAGTAAAAGCTAGTTATTTTAAAAAAGGATAAACCCAATGATTGTGTTAATTTCAGCTTCAGACAATATAAGGTCAATAACTGTATTGTCCTTTGTCCTTACACCCGAGCTTAGCTCCATACTTCCTCCTTCGTCTCTTCTCTGAATCCCTGTCCTCTTCCCCATTTGGGTGGTCTTTGCCTGGCATTGATAGTCCTGTCTAGGCCTAAAAAATGGAATCTCCTCGATTACTGTGGATGGTTTATCCGAATTACTTATTCTACTTGTAGCTCTTGCCCCTTCCTCGAGATCGGTATCTACTTCAGAGCTCCACTCTCAGCTTGTATCTACCACTCTTTTCTTGTCTTTACTCCCGTTCTCTATGCCTGCATTACTTGATAACTTCTACCGGCGCAAAGAGTCAAAACGCCGGGCAAAAGTATAAATTTGGCCCCTTTGGTAGTCTATACGATCCCTGGTAAATTTGATTGTCTTGCTTTCTTTGATGCTTTTCTCATGTGTATTTTATTTAATTTGATTTCTAATTCTTTCTCAAACATCTGATTTAGCAAAAGAGTTTAGTTCTTGCTGCATTTTTTTTAATTTCATCCAAAATCTTCTCTGTCTCGTTTTGCGAATTCCACCAAATCCGCATCATGTTATTCGAAGCTTCAGCACTGTTGGCCCATTCTAGCAACATTTCAAATGTTGAGGCAATTAATATTCTTTTTTTTTAAACATTTTATTGTTATTGCGTTGTCGTTTACATCCACATGAACAATAAACACTTACCATCTCCATCCGAAGTTAAGTTGTAAATATCATATCGCACGGCACACTTAACAAATGCATCGTATCTTAAAAACCTTCCCCACAGCATGTAGCATGACCATCCTATCATCCCTCCCATTGCCAATCCCCTGCATCCACATCTAGGCAATTAATATTCTTAAACCTCAAGGGACTCTTCCCACCTCAAGGTATTTGTCCAAGGATCTGATTTCCTACCCTTTGGATATTTTCGTACGTCTGAGTTTTTCCAATTTGCGCATAACTGTATGCGCGTCAATCTCCTGAGGTACGTTATCTGCTTTTAGCAATTTACAGGAGCTACTGGTACCAGTCTCTCTTCATCAAAGATGTCTCCTGCCGCCTCTTTTCGTAATTTGACCTAATTCTCCGTTCTTTCGAGGGTATCAGTGTTTTATTGATGTTCAAGAATTACTAATAGCTCGATAACTCAGCACTACCACTTTTTTTCCAATTCAAACCTTTACTGGAACTTGCTATTTTGGACCCGTTCTGCATTCAAGGTACCTTTCCCCAGTGCACGTTTTCATGTTCTCCCACAGTCAAGTGAACGCTTACCTGCTTTCAGGCATCCTCCGAGCTGGCACATCCTAAAGACTGATCAAATTATAGGGGGAGATATTCCAGCGTTTCCCTTAATCACTTTTAGGAAAGGAAGATCTATCAAAGATAAAATTGTATACAGCCATTTGGCTGATAAAGTAGAAACAACAGGAAGGATTAAAGACATGCCAGGTTTTTTCCCTTGTGGTAAATGCAAGGCGTGTGAAAGGAGCAAGAGAATAACCACATTTGATATACCAGGGACAGAGAGAAAAAAGAGAATATCAAAGTTCCTTACATGTAATACCACCCATGTCGTGTACTGCCTTATATGTCCATGTGGACTGAAATATATAGGGAGCACGGTAAAAAATGTTAAGTTACGAATACTGGAACATCAACGTGCGATCATGAATAAAGATTTTAACTATCCTGTTGCGAAACACTTTGCCATGAAGCACAATAGCAAAAGAGAATTGTTGCAATATTTTGCATTGGATCACGTACCTGTAGACCCAAGGGGTTGAGACAGACTGCGTAGGCTGAGGAGGTTAGAGTCCCGTTACATAATAGACCTACAAACGAAGGCTCCCTTGGGATTAAACAGGAATGAGGAATTATCATCTCATTTAGGAAAAACATAGAATATGAAAAGACAAACCCCTGTCCAAACCATACCATACCCTGTGAGAAATGCCGATCCACGGCTTAATAACCCATGTAACATTAACAAGGGCAATTTGTTAGAGGAGCACTGGATGCACTGTCACCAGGGCGCTAAGAAAATCTCATAAGAAAAAAACACGACTGTACATAGCGATTTTAGCATTTATTTATTTATTTAAAATGACTAAAAATTTGTTTAGAATTACGAATGATATGAATTTTAAACTATATCGCCTTTGGTAATGTTTTGAAACGATTGATAATCAAACTGTAATATACAATGTGAAGTCTATTGCTCACGGGGTAAATACGGTAGTCCACTTTCTATGTACATGCCAAATATGACTAAATGTTTTTAAGTCTGCCTCCTTCCATGTTAATGGTAGACACTGACGAAGGAAAACCGAAACGCGTTTGTCTGCTAAGTGTTTTAAATTAAATAACGAAATTCAACACTTCTCCTGTGAGTGCCGGATTTTCTTTCCTTTGAACGGGAGACGATCGGAGCGGCAATATATATATATATATATATATATATATATATATATATATATATTTCCATCCCATCCATCCATCCAACTGGCGGTCGCCAGTAGGTATATATAGTTAGGACCTAGTTACCATAGGAAATTCTGAACATTCTATTGGGAATAACTTTGGCGCCGATTGAGGGATCTGCCTGTAATGTTCCTTAAATTTGCCTCGCTGTGCTCCGCTCCTTCCCTGAAAGTTTTGGGGGGATTCGTCAAGCGGGGGCGAGAAAAAAGGGGGGTCCCAAAACGTGTTTTCCCCATGTTAATTTCCATAGGGACATTCTGACAAGGCTACAGCTCGAACGGCTGAACGGAATTATACCAGATTTGGCAAAATGGTAGGGACTGGTATGCAGCAGTGCCTATTGTATGTTTGGTGTAAATCCCTCCAGTAGTTCTTGAGAAAATTGAATTTGAAATTTTTGAAATGCCATTTTCTATGGGACCTTTAGACACGGCTACAGACCGAACGGCTGAACGGAATTACACCAAACTTGGCAAAATGGTAGGGACAGGTATGCAGTAGTGCCTTTTCTAGATGTGGTGAAAATCCCTCCAGTAGTTGTTGAGAAAATGAATTTGAGCAAATTATATATCTATATGCGCTCAACATTCTATTGGGAATAACTTTGGCGCCGATTGAGGAATCTGTGTGTAATTTTCCAGAATTTTGGCCAGCTCCGCTACGCTCCTTCCCTGAAAGTTTCGGGGGGATTCGTCAAGCGGGGGCTGAAAAGGGTGCCCCAAAACGTGTTTTCCCCATGTTAATTTCCATAGGGACCTTTAGACACTGCTACAGCCAGAACGGCTCAATGGAATTACACCAAAGTTGGCAAAATGGTAGAGCCTGGTATGCAGATGTGCCTTTGTTATGTTTGATGAAAATCCCTCCAGTATTTCTTGAGAAAATTGAATTTGAAATTTTTCAAATGGTATTTTCTATGGGACCTTTAGACGCGGCTACAACCCGAACGGCTGAACGGAATTACACCAAACTTGGCAAAATGGTAGGGACAGGTATGCAGTAGTGCCTTTTCTATATTTGGTGAAAATCCCTCCAGTAGTTGTTGAGAAAATTGAATTTGATCAAATTATATATCTATATGCGCTCACTGTACGCGCACCGTACGCGTACGGTACACATACCGTACACGTACGTGCGCATACCCTTACGTGTGTGAGCAAGTTTCTGATTGGCTGGCAGTCGACTGTCAACATTCCAAACTGTCCAAACCAGGAAGTGTTGGCCACCATCTTGTTTTTCGGGAGAACTGAGGCACAAGAGAGCCCAAAATAAGAGTAAAAAACACAAAAAGGGGGCAGGGTAGAGACCCCCCAACCCTCTAGCCCTTCTCAGGGGTCCCAAAAGGACCGCCAAGGGCAAAAAAAGAAAAGCGGGGTACGCGCACCGTACGCGTAGGGTACGCGTACTGTGCGCGTACCCCGCGATTTAAAAAAAATATAACATTTTTTGCACTTGGTGGTCCACCTGGGACCCCCTGAGAAGGGCTAGGGGTTCAGGGGGTCTCAACCCTGCCCCCTTTTCGCGTTTTCCACTCTTGTTTTGTGCTCTCTTGTGCCTCACTTCTCCTGAGAAACAAGATGGCTGCTCAGGTGGTCACAGAGGGATAATAACATATATCAACGTTATCCGCTAATAGAATTAGCATTTACAAAACCTATAGGTTTCACGCCTGATATAGTTAGGAATTAGCATTTAAAAAACCTTGCAAATTCACTGAAAAAACCATAGGTTTCAAGCCTTATATAGTTAGGAATTAGCATTTAAAAAAACCTTGCAAATTCACTTAAAAAACCATAGGTTTCAGGACTTATATAGTTCGGAATTTGCATTTAAAAAACCTTGAAAATTCACTTAAAAAACCATAGGTTTCAGGCCTTATATAGTTAAGAATTAGCATTTTAAAAACCTTGCAAATTCACTTAAAAAACCATAGGTTTCAGGCCTTATATAGTTAGGAATTAGCATTTAAAAAACCATTGAAATTGCTCCTATATAGTTAGTTGTACTAACTATATTTCGCGCACCCGCAATCCACTGCTGATGATGTCCCCTATTACATCATTCATGACATGGTCAGTGAAATCACTGATGACATCACTGATGACATCTCAAATGACATCACTGATGACATCACTGATGACATCACTGATCACATCACTGATGATATCATTCATGTGATAATACAATGCACCTCCTCACACTCTAATATAACGTTTGATACACCCAGTGTTAAATACAGACTACCATTCTTGAAACCATTGACACACCAATACCAGTTACTACATACGCACTCACTGATTCCTAGGTCTACACACACATTCACTCATTCACCCATAGAATCACTCATACATACAGTCACTCATCAATACAACACTATCATATGCACTCATACACCTATACAGACACTCACACACTGCCACTCATCCATGGAGTTACTCACACACCTAGTCAGTCATGCAAAGAATCAATCACACTTCCATTTCCTCAACTATACAGTTATATACACAACACCTTACTTATTCAAACATATACTAACACATACTTACTCTCTTATACAATCACTGATACAAGTACACAATGACCCATATAGCCACTCGCACATTCACTGGCTCTCATGTATAGTCATTTATATATGCCAACTCTCACATGCACTGTGTTTTACATATGTACTTACTTGCACATGTAGCACTGAGATATCCATTCACTCACCAACACACCCATGCATACAGCCAACCGCCCATATAGCTGTTTCCACATGCACTCTTGAACTCATACACCTAGTGAATCAACTGCTCACACATCTATGCACAGAGTCACACACCTCCCAGCCACCCACACACACACTCAGTCTCCCATTCAAATACTTGGGCAACCAATCAATAACGCCATATAGCCACTCATATAGCTACTGATCAACACATGCAGCAGCTTACACAACAACAGACATACTGATGCACACATTCAGACAGTTTAGTCACTAACCCATGCATTTAGTAGGACACATTTAATCACTCACTCATACAGTCAGTCACGCACCTACTAAATCCTTCATCCAGATACTTATACATCCACTCATTCTTCAATATGTAAAACATATTTAAACTTTACAGAAACACAGTCACTGGATGATGTCATCAGTGATGTCATCAGTGATGTCAAATGAGATGTCATCAGTGATGTCATCAGTGATGTCATTTGAGATGTCATCAGTGATGTCATCAGTGATGTCACTGACCATGTCATGAATGATGTAATATGTGGCATCATCAGCAGTGGATTGCGGGTGCGCGAAATATAGTTAGTACAACTAACTATATAGGAGCAATTTCAATGGTTTTTTAAATGCTAATTCCTAACTATATAAGGCCTGAAACCTATGGTTTTTTTTAAGTGAATATATAGATATATATATATACATACATACATACATACACATATATATATATATATCCAGCAAAGAGACCAGAGGACACAGCGGGGAACTTTCGGGAATTCCTTTTAATGACTGTTAGCATGGCATAAAGCATTTCGGTTTACACCTTCCTCAGATGCTGATTGCTGCTCAAGGTTACTCCTTCTCTCTCCCTTTTGTTATGCACGGCCCTCCCAATCGTGGGAGGCTAGCTGGCTCTGCCTAGTTGTTCACAGCTGCAGTTTTGGAACAGGAAAACTACATCTCCCAACATGCAATAATCCGGTAAGTACCTTTGGCGGTGCCTAAATGTCAATCTTTAAATAGTGCTGTAATGTCAGGCAAGGGAGGGGGTTCATATTGTGGAGAAATCTCAAAATTGAAAGTCAAGGTTCCCTTAAGTCCCCTACGTTCCAGCCCCAAAGTAAAAAGTCAAACCGGGCCATGAAGAACGGGTGCAATGATCCCGCTTCCCCGTGAAGTCACAGGCTGTACCGGACAGTGGCCCCTTGCCTGGCTCAACCCTGAGGCGGTCCTGTTGAATCCGATACCTCGGAGAAAGGAAAGCTGCCACATTGCCAATATCAACAGGACACAAGCGGAACCGGTCCTCTTTATCGCGCTATCGGCAAATGCGTGAAAATATCCAGCAAAGACCCCTCCATAAAAGAGACCAGAGGACACAGCAGGGAACTTTCGGGAATTCCTTTTAATGACTGTTAGCATGGCATAATGCATTTCGGTTTACACCTTCCTCAGATGCGATTGCTACATACATATATCTGTACACATATATATACACATATACACAGTTTGGCAATTTAGGTGCGCGGATCCAAACGAAAAAAGAAAAAAAAAGCGCAGCCTCCCGCGCTTCGTTAATATTCAGCCCCCAGGTGGGCCAAATCCCAGGGGCAATATCAGTATTGGGATGGAGGGCCTAAAGGGGCCCCCCAGCCCCAGGGACCTCTACCCCCCGGGGATTTTTGAAAATTATGTGGGGGGGCTCACAGACCCCTCCGCCCCGGGACCGCCACCCCCAGGGCTTCAAAATACATGGATAGCTGGGCTCAATGTCCCCCCAAGCCCAGGGACCGCCACCCCGGGGCTTTATGACAATATATGCTGGGGGCTCAAGGCCCCCCACAGCCCCGGCGACCCCCACCCCTGGGGCTTGTGTTTTAAAATAAATAAATAACCTGTGTGGGGGGGTTTGAGCCCCCCACCTCCCTGGAGCACTAAGTCATTAAATTTGGGGGGTCATTAAGGAACCCCATGCCCCGGGGACCACCACCCCCCGGGCTTTCAAAATGGTGAGAGGGGGGCCACGTGGCCCCCTCCTGGAGCCCCTGATGGCCCTGGGGACCGCCACCCCCCAGGGCCGGCTCCTGTAATGTCCCAGGGTGCCCACCCCGGGACACTGTAGTTTGCTATGGCAGGGTCCATGGGGGCCAATTAGCCCACCAGGTACGTCCAGCAAGCGCCACGGAGCTGTGTTGCAGTGTTTTAAAAAAGGGGTGTGGCCTCTGAACACCTCTCTGCAAAACAGCTCTCTGGTGCATACTGGAGGTGCCTGGAGGGCTAGTTGGCCCCCAGTGACCTTCAGGATTGAGGAGGAATTAATTCTCCAACTAAAAATGCGCCACAGGCCGTGTTTGCAAACATGTCACCTTAGGCCACGCCCCCTCCCTCACCATTGTGCAAACACACCCCTTGGCGAGTTGTAAGTTGGAGAATTAATTATCTTTCAATACTAAGGGTCCCTGCGGGCCAACTAGCCCAACAGGTATCTCCAGTATGCGCCAGGGAGCTGTGTTGCAGACAGGTGTTCAGAGGCCAAGCCCCTTTTTACACCTCTCTGCAACGCAGCTCTGTGGTGCTTACTGGAGGTACCTAGTGGGCTAGTTTGACCCTAGGGACCCTCAGGATTCAAGGGGACTTAATCTCTCAGCTTAGAACGGCCACAGGGCGCGTTACACAGTGGTGAAGGGAGGGGACGGGGCCTGAGGTGACGTGTGCAAACACGTCCTGTGGCGCATTTTAAGTTGGGGAAATAATTCCCCTTCAATCCTGAGGGACCCTGGGGGCCAACTAGCCCACCAGGTGCTTCCAGTAAGCGCCACTGTGCTGCGTTGCAGATAGGTGCTGCAGGCCTACCCCTTTTTACACCTCTCTGCAATGGCGCTTACTGTACGTACCTAGTGGGCTAGTTGGACCTTAGGGACCCTCAGGATTCAAGGAGACTTAATCTCCCAAATTAAAACGGCCACAGGGTGCGTTTACACAGTGGTGAATGGAGGGGCCAGGGCCTGAGGTAACATATGCAAACATGCCCTGTGCCGTAAGTTCCCCTTTAATCCTGAGGGACCTTGGGGGCCAACCACCCCACCGGTGCTTCCAGTAAACACCACTGCGCTGCATTGCAGAGAGGTGGTTTAGGCCGTGCCCCTTTTTACATCTCTCTGCAACACGGCTCTGTGGCGCTTTTTGGAGTTACCTGGTGGGCTAGTTGGACCCTAGGGACCCTCAGGATTCAAGGGGACATTATCTCCCAACTTAAAATGGCCTCAGGGCCTGTTTACACAGTGGGAAAGGAGGGGAGAGGGCATGAGGTGATGTGTGCCACAGGGCGTGTTTGCACACGTCACCTCAGGCCCTGTTCCCTCCCTTCACCACTGTGCAAACACGCCCTGTGGTGGGTTTTACTTTGGGGAAATAATTCCCCTTCAATCTGAGGGCCCTGGGGGGCAACTAGCCCACCAGGTGCTTCCAGTAAGCGCCACTGCGCTGAGTTGCAGAGAGGTGGACTAGACCATGCCCTTTTTTTACACCTCTCTGCAACGCAGTTCTGTGGCGCCTACTGGAGGTACCTAGTGGGCTAGTTGGACCCTGGGGACCCTCATGATTCAAGGGGACTTAATCTCCCAACTTAAAAAGGCCACAGAGCGTGTTTGCACAGTGGTGAAGGGAGGGGACAGGGCCTGAGGTGACGTGTGCAAACATGCCCTGTGGCACATTTTAAGAGGTAGTTTTAATCCCCCTGCCCTATTATACACTAGGAGCTTACAGCGGAGTTCATGCTAATCACAGGGGGACCCCAATGCATAGTGTTCCCTAGTGTATGTAGGTGTTTTCACTGTATTCTACGTGTCTTTTAACATAGTACTGGCTCTAAGACTGGTCAGTGAGACTCAGTTACCACCAGTATCCATCTGAAAAAGTTGAGGGTACAGGATGATTTTGCAACAAGGCTACTTTCTGCTCTTCTGTTTGTTCTTTCTGCTCGTTTTCCTTCTTCTTGCACTTTTCTTAGTCTTTAAGAACTTCTGTTGCTTCTTTCTGCATTTCTTTTTTTTCTTTCTGTACATTTTTTCTTCTTTCTTCACATGCCCTATCTCTGGAGGTATAGTTAGAAATTAGCATTTAAAAAACCTTTGAAATTCACTGAAAAAAACATAGGTTTCAGCCATGTTATATAGTTAGGAATTATCATTTAAAAAACCTTGGAAATTCACTGAAAAGACCATAGGTTTCAGGGGTGTTATAGTTAGCTGGACATTTCACTCATACAAAACCATTGAAATTCCCCAGTTATAGTTGGTTCAGCTAACTATAACTCTTGCGCCCACAATGCACTCCTGATGACGTCACATATTACATCACTCATGACATGGTCAGAGACATCACTTATGACATCTCAAATGACATCACTGATGACATCATCCATGTGATAGTGGCAGACCTCCTCTCACCCTAATATAACCTTTGATACACACATACAAAAATAGAATCAAAAACTTTCAAAACAATGGACATACCAATACCAGTTACAAAAACCTATTCAGTAATTCTAAGATCTACATATACATCCACTCATTCACCAACAATCCTATATAGTCACTCATACATGTACTCCCTCATCATATGCACTCATACACCTATACATCCTGTTACATACCGCCACTCATCCATAGAGTTACTCACACACATAGTCACTCATGCTAATAAAGATTCAAACATCCATTTACTTGCATATACAGTTATACACACACCACCACACTTACTTCTACAGAACTTACACATACTTACTCTTTTGAACAGTCACTTATAGAAACACATACTTATCCATACAGGAACTCTTCCAATCTCTCACTCTCACACATACTCACTTATATACACCAATACTCACATATACTAGTTTAAAATAAATGTAGTTACTCATAAAGACACTATTGAGACAGTCATTTACTCACTAGCACACCCATACACACACTCATCCACCCATACAATCCTGCACACATACTGTCTTCAACACATACAAATAGTGACTCACTCATTTATGCATGTAGGCACTAAGTAATACCCCCACTGAACCATACAGACACTCAGACACTCATAATGATACTCGAAAAAGCAAGTAATAACCCATATAGACACTCATGTAGCTACTCACCAACCCATGCAGCCTCTTATACACAAAGTGAGAGACTGATACAGATATATATATATATATATATATATATATATTTAAACATTACTCACTAACCCATGTATTCACTAAGATACACTTAATCAGTCAGTTATACAATCAATTTTTTATTTAAAAAAATCATCCATTTAGACATTTATATACCCATTTATTCTTCCATCGACCTTGAGATATACATATATAAAACATATTTAATTTTCAGAAAAACACACATTCACTGGATGACATCAACTCAAATGACATCACTGATGACATCATCCACGTAACAATCTGATACACCACATCATACACTAGTATAACCTTTCATCACTCACTGTAAAATACAGAGTACCATATTTGAAACCATTGACACACCAATACATGTTTCTAAAAACCCACTCAGTGATTCCTAGATCTCCACACACATCTAATCACTTACCTAGAGTCACTCATACATGCTGTCAATGATCAATAGAACACTATCAAATGCACTTATACACCTATATCGACATTACAGCACACATCCTACTCACTTATGCCAACAATCGATCATACTTACTTATACTCAGCTGCACACTTATACAAACACAGCTTCATTTATTCATACCTCATACTTAGTGTCTTATAAATCACTTTTATAAGTATACAGTTATCCATACAGTCACTCATACAATCACTGAGTCTTATGTATAGTTATTTATATACAACTGTCACATACACTGCCTTTTATTTTTCTACTTTGTTGGACATGTACCATTGAGAGATATATTTGCTCATCACTACAACCATAAAGACATTTACTCACCCAAACAACTGTTTCCACATGCAGTCTTAACCTCATATACCTACTGAATCAACTATTCACACATCTTTGAACAGTCACAGACCACCCACCCAACCACACACACATTCACTCTCCCATACAAATACTCAGCTAACTAATGAATAACTAATATAGACTTTCATGTAGCTAGTAACCAACTGATGCAGCAGTTTACACAACAACAGACAGAGGGATACAGGCATTCACACTTTAGTCACTAACCCATATATTTAGTGAGACACTTTAAATTAATCACTTAAACAGTCAATCACACTGCTTCTAAATCCTCCATCCAGACACTTATACATCCACTCATTCTTCAATGTAGATTGCTAAATATATAATACATATTTAAATATCGAACCAAACCACATTCACTGGATGATGTCATCAGTGATATCATCAGTGATGTCATTTGAGATGCAATCAGTGATGTCATCCGTGATGTCACTGACCATGTCATGAATGATGTAATATGTGACATCATCAGCAGTGGATTGTGGGCGCGCTAGTTATAGTTAGCAGAACTAACTATAACAGAGGAATTTCAATGGTTTTGTACAAGTGAAATGTCCAGCTAACTATAACAGCTCTGAAACCTATGTTTTTTTCAGTGAATGTATATATATGTGTGTGTATGCGCCAGAAAGGGTTTCCTGCACGATGAAGCCACAGGAAACACAGAAGACTCGCACTCCAGGGTCCGTGTTTGGAAATTGTTTATTGGCGACGCGTTTCGACCAGGCGGTCTTTTTCGTTAGCCAGCCATGAAAACAAACAATCACCATTTTAAAGTGCACTAAAGGGTATTAGAAAGTGAGATAGGACCATAACCCAATCTGAACTACAATAGTTACATAAACTACAATTGAAATAATAAACAGACCCAGTGGTGTCACCGAGATATGCAGTCTCACTCTGAAAATTATAATACAGAAATTATGCTTTTGTTTTATCACTTAAATGTACAAATTCATTACACATTCACATTGTGTAGTGGTATCAGTTCAAATATGGTCAACTGGTCCATTCTTTTAAGCACTGAGAAATTGATTGTTAATTGACAATTATAGTTGTGCATCACATCGGGTCATAGATGTAAAACAGAATTCAAAATACAAACATAAAGGCCAAGTGGCCATATCTTGTCCCTCGGCATTTTGCAATGTATCAGTGCCTACAATGTGGAGAAATTGGGAAAAGGTGGAAAAAAGCAGATTAGGTTTAGACAGCAAATACTCTCTAATGTGCTGGCCCTGTGGCCAAGTTCGATTTTGCTGAACCAAAGTAACTGCACTTCTCTCCATGTGTATCACAGCATTGCCAAGAGAATATCCAACTTTGTAAGGTCTATGGGAAAGGGGCTAGGTCCTGGGTGCTGGGGGGTTAAAAAGCCGATCCAAGGGATGGGCGAAACTAGAAAAAGGTGCTAAATTCAATCTTTTAGCCCTGTGAGTAGTGCATAGAGTGAACCCTATCCTATCCGTGGGGAACCTGACAGGACCTACAACAGAAGGATACATCTGGGTGTGATTGTGTATTTACAGAGGTGGGATAGGGAGTTGTGCCAGGGGGGAGTGGGGGAATTCCTAAACTAACTGATACGGTGAAGGGTTGTGGGCCTCGAAGGGGAGTCAGCCCATGTGCTAGATTGGGCAGGTTTATGGCGAGGCCATCTAATCTAAGCTTCAGTGTGAAGGCTCCTAATCCCACTTTACGACAGAGAGGTCCCTCTCTGAGGGAGGGTGGGAGTCGGATTGATGCGGACACAACAGCAAGGAACAGCAGGGGCGGGGGAGGGGGGAGAGAGAGAGGGGAGAAGATGAGATACAGGTGCAAGGGTTCTGGCAGGTACGATTATGGCCTCACATAGGGTTCTTAGCCAATGTGCACGTGTAATTCTTTATCCTCATTAAGGCCAAAAGGGCTTCTTGAATCCAGACGAATGATGTACTGGGATTCCATGACACATAGTTGTTTTAGTCTGTTGCCCCCTCTTGGATTCGTTGGAATTCTGTCAATGCCAAAGAAGGAAAATTGATTAACATTGCTGTCATGAAAGCGTAACCAGTGGCGCGCAGTTGCATAGCTCATGTCAACATTCTTTATTGCCCTCATGTGCTCCAACACACGTTTCTTTATTGGGAAGATGGTACTCCCAACATAGAACTTAGCACAAGGGCAAACAATCACATAAACACAATAATCAGTATTGCAATTAATAAATTTGCTAATCCCTGTGCTTTTACCCGTGGGAAGAGGATATGACTTGACATTCTTACTACTGGCACAGGCCTTGCATTTGCCACATTTGTAAAAGCCTTTCTGCTCTGAGAGACAATTTTTCTTCTTCTTAGGTGTCTCAAAGTAGCTTCTTACTAACATATCCTTAAGAGAACGTGCCTTTCTGTAAGTCACCTGTGGTTGCCTGTTGATCATTTCACCAATGACCGGATCGCTCTTTACCATATGCCAGTGTTTCCTCAGTATCTCACATATCCTGCCTGCCTCTGTGCTATATGTTGTTATCATCCTGACATTGTTGGAACCTAGGTTCTCTTCAGTTCTATTTTTCTTCTTTTTCTGGGTCAAGAGGGTCTCCCTGTTCCTAGCTCTGGCTTCTCTTTCGCCACCAGGAGTACCCGGTCCGAATAGCCCCTGGCTTTGAATCTTTCGGTCATATTAGTCTGCTCTTTCAAGAAAGCCGCTTCTGAGCTGCAGTTACGTTTAGCCCTTAAGTACTCTCCATATGGTATGCTGTCCTTAAGGCTATTGGGGTGGTGGCTTCTGGCGTGAAGGATGCTATTGCCTGATGTCGGTTTCCTGTATAGACTGGTTTCGAAAATTCTCTCCACCACTTTTACCTTGACATCCAGGAAGTCCATTTCTGTTTGGTCAACCTTGTTGGTGAATTTTAGATTAATCTTATTCCTGTTTATGCTGGCAAGGAATTTATTCAATTCAATTTTGGGATCCTTCCCAGATCAGAAAAATGTCGTCGATATACCTGGTGTAAAAGGCAATGTGACTTGTGAGGTTGGTGTTGTCCCTGTTCCTCCCACCGACCCATCAGCATGCAGGCAAAGCTAGGAGCAAAGCAACTTCCCATCGCAGTTCCCACCTCTTGTTTATACCACGTATTGTCAAACATGAAGAAATTGTTCGTTAAGCAAAATTCCAACATTTCAAGAAGCATCTCAGTTTGTTGCAGGAAGAAAATAGACCTATCCCTCAGGAAATGTCTACATGCCATTAAACCATCACTGTGTTTGATACAAGTGTAGAGTGAAACCACATCTACTGTCACCAACCAAAAGCTCTCCTCCCATCTGATCCCCTCCACTTTGGATATAAAATCCGTGCTGTCCCTACAATACGAGGGGAGGTTGAGGACATACGGGAAAAGGAAGGTATCAAGAAAAATAGAAGTGCTTTCAAGGAGACTACCATTGGCAGATACGATGGGCCTACCCGGGGGATTCCTCTCGTCCTTGTGGACCTTTGGGAGCATGTAGAAACATGGTGAGACTGGCTGTTTGACACACAGGAACCTAAACTCTGACTCTGCTAGTAAGTGCTAGCTACGTATTCCTCTCTATTTGATCTCCTGTAATCGCCTGACAACTCTAGCTGTCTCTTAGCCTCCTGTTTGTATAAACTCACATCCCACAAGACAACATTTCCACCTTTGTCTTATGGCTTAATTATACAACAGGGGTCGGCATTGAGTGTGCCTAGGGCATTTCTCTGGTCAATAGAAAGAATGTGCGCATGTTTGTTTTTACTGGTCTCCCAAAGAGAAAGGAGATCTCTAGTTACCACATCATGAAACGTTTCTAGGTTATCATGCGGTGTGATTGGATTAAAGGTGGATTTGGGTCTATGGTTTGTCGCATTCCGTCCTCCTAAACACAAGCCCATCCTGTCTAGTATTTCAGAGTCACTCAAACCACTCACATCTTCACCACACAATTCCAGTGCACTTGCCAGACTCTCAACACCCTGTATCTGCAAAGCTTTAGACACCTGTGTGCTACCAGCAGTATCATGGCTCCCTTGCTCTAAAGCGCGTTTTTTCTTTAATGTAAACATTTTCATTAGTTTCAGTTTGCGGACAAAAAGAAAAGTATCGATTCTAGTTTGGCTGTAGTCGAAATTGGCCATCGGGCAAAAGCTCAGGCCCAACTCCAATACCGATCTCTCAGCCATAGTCAAGATGTGGAAGGAAATGTTAATGATAGTCAAATTGGGCTCACCCATCATTGTTGCTTGGTCTGTCGTGTTGTTCTCCCATGCGACATTGCTGTTCCTCTTGTGCTTCTTTCCTCCACGCCTTGTGACCTTCCTCTTGTGTTTCCGCCTCTTCCTCTTCCGTATGTCCTTTCTGGTGGTCTTGCCCTGAGTGTCATTGCCGATTGTAAAAAATCATACTCCTCCAAAGGTTTGAAAGAAAGCAGACTCCTCCCACTGGTGTCCAATATCTCATCCATATCTGAATAGTTCTCTGATCCGGATTCTGATACTGTGACGTTGCGCTGTTGTGCACCTGCTCCAAGCTGCTTGAACTGTTTTATTGCTCCATCGTATTTTTTACCAAATGTTAAGATCCTCCCATGGCATAATCCTGTTTATCTCTCAGGAATTTGCTTTTCTTCTTTTGCTTGATTTCGTTTTCGTATTTATCGAGTCTCTTCTCCATTTGTTCAATGGCTTTAGTTATCTTGTCTTTTGCGTCATGCTTATCAAGCTCCTCCTTGAGTTTGCCGATGTCTATAATGACTTGTTCTAGTTCCATAGCAGCATATTTCGATAGTAATCCAAGCATATTTTTGCAGGTTCCCGCCATCAGTTCAGACCAGTCCACTATCAGTTTAGGGTGCGGGTTCTGTAGGTCTAGGTAATCATGATGCGTAACCCTCTCGGCACCCTCCCGACTTCAATGTAATTATTCAGGGATGTAACCTCCCACCAGCGGTTGATCTCTTTCTTCATTAGCTTCTCATATTGAAACAACATTTGTTTCAAAGTTTTATCCGGTTGTGTAGCCGCTGTTTCGTTGGTGTTGGCTGCACTTGCTGTTGCGTCGTCTGTTTCGCAGAACAGAGACCTCGCCTCATCCGCCCTGCCAGCACGACGGCTGGTACTCGTGGTGTTCTCATTCACCGTAATGTTCTTAGAAGTTATTGCTGCAGACGCGGCGCCCCCCGCTGTCTGCTTTCCTCTGGTCATTCTTGCCAGGTAGGTGTAGTGTTCCCTCGATGGCACACAAGTTTAAATCAACATGGGAGAAGTGAAACCCTGCCGCGCTGTCCTTCAAATCGGTAGCGCGGTACCTCTGCCCTCAATCCAAGTCTGCAATGAGCCTCACGGCGTTCACCTGCTGCCTGGGTCAGGAACGGCAAGTTTAGGACGCGGTAGCGCGCAACTCGCGAGGCGCGTCTCCACCGTCCAGATACTCACACGGTATGTTACCGGCAGCTGGCTCTGTTGTGATTTGCTGGATTGGGCGGTCGGAGTGGTTGCTGGTCAGAGACCGGTTCGTGAGAAAAGCTTCCGACTAAGCCGCTCCTGTCCACTCGAGGTTGGTGCGAGTCCCGGGTGTCGGAAACCCGAAAGTATCCGCCAGAAAGGGTTTCCCGCACGATGAAGCCACAGGAAACACAGAAGACTCGCACTCCAGGGTCCGTGTTTGGAAATTGTTTATTGGCGACGCGTTTCGACCAGGCGGTCTTTTTCGTTAGCCAGCCATGAAAACAAACAATCACCATTTTAAAGTGCACTAAAGGGTAGTAGAAAGTGAGATAGGACCATAACCCAATCTGAACTACAATAGTTACAAAAACTACAATTGAAATGAAAAACAGACCCAGTGGTGTCATCGAGATATGCAGTCTCACTCTGAAAATTATAATACAGAAATTATGCTTCGTTTTATCACTTAAATGTACAAATTCATTACACATTCACATTGTGTAGTGGTATCAGTTCAAATATGGGTAACTGGTCCATACTTTTAAGCACTGAGAAATTGATTGTTAATTGACAATTATAGTTGTGCATCACATCGGGTCATAGATGTAAAACAGAATTCAAAATACAAACATAAAGGCTAAGTGGCCATATCTTGTCCCTCGGCATTTTGCAATGTATCAGTGCATACAATGTGGAGAAATTGGGAAAAGGTGGAAAAAAGCAGATTAGGTTTAGACAGCAAATACTCTCTAATGTGCTGGCCCTGTGGCCAAGTTAGATTTTGCTGAACCAAAGTAACTGCACTTCTCTCCATGTGTATCACAGCATTGCCAAGAGAATATCCCACTTTGTAAGGTCTATGGGAAAGGGGCTAGGTCCTGGGTGCTGGGGGGTTAAAAAGCGGATCCAAGGGATGGGCGAAACTAGAAAAAGGTGCTAAAATCAATCTTTAAGCCCTGTGAGTAGTGCATAGAGTGAACCCTATCCTATCCGTGGGGAACCTGACAGGACCTAAAACAGAAGGATACATCCGGGTGTGATTATGTATTTACAGAGGTGGGATAGGGAGTTGTGCCAGGGGGGAGTGGGGGAATTCCTAAACTAAGTGATACGGTGAAGGGTTGTCCTCGAAGGGGAGTCAGTCCATGTGCTAGATTGGGCAGGTTTATGGCGAGGCCATCTAATCTAAGCTTCAGTGTGAAGGCTCATAATCCCACTTTACGACAGAGAGGGCCCTCTCTGAGGGAGGGTGGGAGTCGGATTGATGCGGACACAACAGCAAGGAACAGCAGGGGAGGGGGGAGAGAGAGAGGGGAGAAGATGAGATACAGGTGCGAGGGTTCTGGCAGGTACGATTATGGCCTCACATAGGGTTCTTAGCCAATGTGCACGTGTAATTCTTCATCCTCATTAAGGCCAAAAGGGCTTCTTGAATCCAGACGAATGATGTACTGGTATTCCATGACATGTGTGTGTATATGTATATATATGTGTGTGTGTTGTGTGTATATATGTGTGTCTATATATTTATTTTTATATATATATATTCACTGAAAAAAACATAGGTTTCACACCAGTTATAGTTAGCTGGAAATTTTACTGACATAAAACCATTGAAATTCCACGTTATAGTTAGTTGGACTCACTATAACGTGCGCGTGTAATGCACTGTTGATGACGTCACATATTACATCACTCATGACATGGTCAGTGACATTGTCGAGCAAAGATAGACTATACTGTTCCTACAAATCAGAAGTAAAGGGAAGTAAGATGAGGTAAAGGTATGGTCACAAGGAGGGTAAGGGTAGTGCTCTGTGGAGGACTACTCTGGGTATCCACTATGTTGGTAATAATGGCCTCACACACCCTTGCGAGTGTCATGCTTCATCATTGGCGTTTGCTCCTCGTTGGGCAGGCGGTGCAATGCCCAACGGGCTCACCTCTGGGAGGGGCTCTTTAGCGGAGATCTTTTTACCAACTGCCTACGGGTGAAGTGTGGGTGAGGGGCCAGAAAGGAAGGGATAGTGTAATACGTGAGTTAAAATGTGGCACAAGGTACCGGAGATCAATTTATTCTGGTGGTCCCTTGCCACATGTAAAAACAGTGGGTAGCCTATGATTGCTGGAACTTATGATTCCTTATCACAATCTAGGGCTACAAGATATTTCGTGAGGTCAACATGTTTCTCGCCTATGCACACTGGCTGCGATTCTTCAGGACCTAGCGGTTACATCTATCTCTAGTATAACGTGACCTAGACTAGTGTCAGTTTAAAATAGTTGTACTACCTGTATGGGACAGCTCTTGCCTAAGGTCAAGGTGTCTAGGTGTCAACAGTACCCGGTAGGTTTTACATCAAGGGAAAAGAACACACGATTTGCCTACCCATCTCTACCGGACCCCGGTAGAGATGGGTAGGCAAATCGTGTGTTTACCAAGGCTTTTTGAACCTTAAACCCCTATGGTTCTTTCCACTTGCAAGACTAAACAATATTAGAGATTTATGGCGGTCCAAACATCCAAAGGTGCCAGGCTTTACTTATTACTCTGCCCCTCATAGATCATGTTCTAGGATTGATATGGTATGGGCCTCTGAACGAATCCTAGAAAACTGCGTGATTGAAATTTGTCCCAAAGTTATATCGGATCATAATCCTCTTCTTTTGGAAATTAATATTAAAAATCAAAATGTAAAATTACGAAAGTTTACTTTTCCTAGACACTTATTAGTTGACCCAACATTTATTTCATTAATTAAAAAACATATACAGGAATTTATTGTACTAAATGTTAACTCAGCTAGCATCAATACGGTATGGGACACTTGCAAGTGTAGCATTAGAGGGTGTGTCCAACAGTATGTATATAGGCTTAATGCAGAAAACCGCAATAAGAACAAGGATATGACATCTAAATTATCAGATCTGGAAACACAACTGGCTGAAGCAACATTACAATCAAAAAATAATATTGATTTGCTTAGAACACAATTGGCGGAACTACAAGCTGGACTTAGGAAAACGCTAAGAGAAAGATATGCAGTTAAATTACATAAATACAAATTAGATCAATACGAAGGTGGCGACTGCATCGGAAAAATATTGGCCTTTAAAACTGCAGATAGAAAAGCGAAAACTAGAATAAAGGAAATAATTGGATCAGATTCAGTGATATATGGGCAAGAGGATCAAATTTTAAATCAATTCGTTAAATTTTACCAACATTTATGTACTCCAGAGGAGTTGCCGAGTAAAACAGAGATTGAAAAATATCTTGATCAATATCTAGGCCCATCGCGAGCACTAAACCATGAAGTAATTCAACAACTAAATTCTAATATTACCACTGAGGAGATTAAACTGGCTATCGACCATCTACCATTAGGTAAGGCGGTCGGTGAAGATTGTATACCAGGAGAATTTTATAAACTTTGCTATCAAGAGTTGGCTCCATTACTACAAAAAGTTATTAATTCAATTATTGTTTCTAAACAAGCACCTTCCTCATGGAAACTAGCTAAAATCATATTTTTTCTGAAAAAGGGAAAACCAGAAAAAGAGTGTGGTTCGTATCGGCCCATATCTCTACTAAACACCGATGTGAAAATTTTTGCTAAAATCTTAGCTAATCGGCTAGCGCCCCATATGCCGGACATCGTTAATCCCCAACAGCATGGCTTTGTGATGGGTAGAGATACCACTCTGCATGTTAATACCTCAATAACCGCTTTGGATGTAGCAGAAACTACTAACACCCCACTCGGTATGATAATGTTAGATGCTGAAAAAGCATTTGACCGAGTGGGGTGGGATTATCTGTGGACTGTATTAAGTAAAATGGGTATAAATGGCTCTTACCTAGATTGGGTTAAGTCAATTTATGATGAACCACGGGCCGTGATCAGCTATGGAGGTACAGATTCTAATAATTTTAAGATTGCAAGAGGTACAAGACAGGGATGCCCCCTTTCCCCATTATTATTTGCTGTATCTTTAGAACCCTTTTTAAATGCCTTAAACGACCAAACCGATATAATACCAGCTCAACATGGGGACATAACCCTTAAATTAACTGCCTTCGCGGATGATATTGCAATATATACATCGGATGTTTGTAAAGCTATGCCTGCAATTATAGAGGAAGCACATAAGTATGGGAAAATCTCTGGGTATAAATTAAATGTTAATAAAACCCAAATTATACTCAACTATACTCCGGCTACATGTACTTATAAAACCTACAAAGAAGCCGTATATTTAGGTATAAAGCTCACGGCTAAAGTGGAGAAAATTGTTGAAATAAATTATGGGTCATTTCTCAAAGAAACCACGGCGAGCCTTAAAAAATGGCATAAGATACCTCTGAGTTTGCTAGGGAGATTAAATCTGATTAAGATGAAAATCTTACCTAAGCTACTTTATTTGTGTAGAGCTATACCACTACAGCCCAATAAGCTTTTTTTTAAGAAATTGGATGGCATCTGTAGCAGCTTTATCTGGGGGTATAAAAAGGCACGAAGGGCGGTAAAATTTCTGACATTACCTATCTCTAAAGGGGGACTTACCTTTCCGGATTTTAACCTTTACTTTTTAGCTACTTTTTTTTTGCGCATTAGGAGCTTATTAAAAAACACTTCATCAATACATGTTGGGGGCTGATGCTAACCAATTTCTATCACGCGTCCATGATCCTAATTACTTTAAAAGAGTAAAATTTAAGACTGCTAAGCATGCTATAAGAATTTGGGATAAAATTCTGCACATTAGTAATAGCTCATTTTTCAACGCTGAGCTTAGATTATGGAACAACCCTGGCCTTCCTGGTATTTTTTCGGATGGTTTGGGTAATCGGTGGATAAGACAGGATATAAACACACTAGGAGACCTGTATGGTACTAATGGTTTGATGGATTTTGAGAATTTAAAAATCACAAACGGGCTCACGGATGATATGCACTTTAAATATAGACAACTTAGAGATTTTTTTTGTAATAAATTTAAAATAATGGAAGTCAAACAATCTGATATTCTTGAGGGTATTTACTCAGAAAAAACTAAATCATTAATTAAATGGGGATATCAATGGCTCATTAAGGAGAAGGGAGAAAACACAACTCAAATCGCAGTCAAATGGTCTCGTAGATTAAATCAAAATATTAATTCAGTCCACATTGGTAATGCCCTAACCCATTTAAATGATATAGTTCACTCTTCCAATCTGAAAATGCAACTATATAAGACAATCACGGAACTGTATTATACGCCACAAAGAATATCCAGCTGGGCACAAGGTAATTCTTTGACAGATAAATCTAGGTGTGCTAAATGTAATACTGCCGCGGCTGGAATTGAACATATGTTATTCTCCTGTCCCGCACTTTCCAACTTTTGGAATCGCATATCTTACCATCTTCAATTTAATCAAATAAGTTCAACGGATCTTACGGCACAAATGGTTTTGTTAGATATTCAAGATAGGAACTGTCCCAACAAAGATCTTTTAACGATTTTGCTAGCATGTGCTAGATTAATTGTAGCTAGGGTCTGGATATCTAAAGAACCCCCTAAGGTTGCAGATTGGCTATCATTGGTGTATGAAATTAGAACTATGGAGTTTTCTTTAGCTAAGCTTAGAGGTCCTAAAGCTTTTCGGAGAAAAGAAAAGATATGGAAGAACTTTTTTGATGGCCAAGAGAGGTGATTAGGCCTAGTCTGGTTTTTCTGTTTTAGTAGTTTATTACGTTAATAGCAGTGTCAATGTGAGGTTTGATTTACGGATTGCTTTATATTGTTTCCATTCCTCAATTTTATTTGCTGTTCGTATCAATTGTATTTGTATGTTAAGTATGGAATTGAATTGTTATGAACCTTGTCACTTCTTGCAAACAATAAAAATGCTTTAAAAAAAAAAACTTAGCACATAGATGCATCAATGACTGACTCACTGTTTGTATGTGTTTTGAAGACAGCATATGTGCAGGACTGTATGGGTGGATGAGTGTGTATATGTGTGTGTTAGTGAGTGAATGACTGTCTCACTAGTGTCTTTATCAGTAACGACATATGTTTTAATCTAGTATATGTGAGTATTGATGTTTATAAGTGAGTATATGTGAGATTGTAAGAGTTCCTGTTTAAATAAGTATGTGTTTATATAAGTGATTGTTTAAGAGAGTAAGTATGTGTAAGTTTCCATAGAAGTAAGGTGGTAGTGTGTGTATAGTTGTATATGCAAATAAATGGATGTTCAATAGTTTATTTGCATGTGTGAGTATGTGTGTGAGTAACTTTTGGATGACTGTCGGTGTGTAACAAGATGTATAGGTGTATCACTACATATGATGAGTGAGTATATGTATGAGTGACTATATAGAACTGTTGGTGAATGAGTAGATGTGTATATAGATGGTGGAATTACTGAATTGGTTGTTGTAACTGGTATGGATATCTCCATTTTTTTGAAAATGTTAATTTCTATTTTCGAATATGTGTTTTAAGGGTTACATTACACTGAAAGGAGGTCTGTCACAAAGATGGTGTCATCAGTGATGTCATGAGTGATGTCACTGACCATGTCATGAGTGATGTAATATGTGACGTCATCAGCAGGGCATTACACTCGCAAGTTATAGTGAGTCCAACTAACTATAACGTGGAATTTCAATGGTTTTATGTCAGTAAAATTTCCAGCTAACTATAACTGGTGTGAAACCTATGTTTTTGTCAGTGAATTTAATAGGTTCTTTAAATGCTAATTCCTAACTATAACTGGTGTGAAACCTATGGTTTTTTCAGTGAATTTCATAGGTTTTTTAAATGCTAATTCCTAACTATATATAAGGCCCCAAACCTATGTTTTTTTCTTTGAATTTCAAAATTTGGTTAATAGCAAATGTCTATAGCTATGAAATGTAATATTTTTGAAAATGATTGAATCCTATATTTTATTTGTATTTTAAACAATTTATTATTTTTTTTTACCCTGGAGCGCTCCCAAGGCTCGCCCCGGAGAGCGTAGTAATTTGATGCACCCCAGTGCGCGAACCGGGAAGCGTCCCGTTAGCGCCAATGTCGCAAACGAAAACATGATCGTGACGTATCCCGTAGCCGCGTCCGCGTGATACGCACGGCGTAAGAGCACCCGGAAGCACTCGAGCGAATACGCTCGCGCAACGTAAACATCAGACGCGCTTACGCGACTCAACCCGGGGCGCGCCCCCGGGCGCGCCTGGGGGCGAGTTGCGTAAGCGTGTCGGTCATGTGACCTGAAAATAACACTTTTAATTGGTGCAGAACAGTTTTAGTTTCATAATGATGAAATCCCTGGTCTTGTGACCTGAAAATAACACTTCTCATTGGTTCAGGCCTTTTTTTTTTTCCAAATGATGAAAGACCCCACCTTTTTTCCTTATTCTGACTTTGTCCTTTGACTAAGGAAGACCTGATTGTACCTCTCTGTACCTTTTTGATTGATCTATATAATGGCTTCAGTAGCAGCAGCAGCTGGTGCATCTGCACCACCACCACAACCACCAAGAGGACCACCACAAGATTTCATTGTTAGTCAACAAGAGGAGGAAGAGGAGGAAGAGGAGGAGGAGGAGGAGGAGGAGAGGAGAAGATGGCTTGAAGAACACAATACCCCATACCAGCCAAGACCACACATTATATGGGAGTTTTTTTCGATCCCAGAGGGGAAGAAAAAAGTAAATGCAGCCAAGGTGACTTGCCTAATCTGTGGCATGGAACTTTCTAGGGGGAACCCGAATAAAAAATATTCATTCAGAAACAACACAATGATTAGACACATGCAGCGCAAGCCTCCAATAAACTATTCTGCTGAAGAGATGAGGGAACTGGCCAGAAACCCTTCCCAAACTACAAGCACCACCTCGAAAAGAAAGCAACGCACTCCGTCGGGACAAGAGGCAAGAGAGACGTTGCCTTGCATTCAGCCACGGTTTGCAGATTTCAGAATAACCTGTAAATATTGTGGGAAGACCATCTCCTACGGAGAACAGAGCGTAAAGCTCATCGTCCTTGCTGGGGACAACCACAAATGCCCCAATAAACCCTAATTATTTATTTTCTTTTTTTTTTTGCTCCAGTTGAGCCATTTTCAATTCCCTGTTTTTTCGTTTCTCCCCATGAAAAATACAAAAAAAATATAAAACTGTTCAGAAAACCCCAAAAAAGTTAAAAATGTTAAAAAAACCAATAAAAAAATATAAAACAACAAAAAGAAGAAAAAAGCAGTTCTTTTTAGAACTACCTCCAATTTATAAAAAAAGGCTAAATTTTTTTTAAACTCTGTCATTCTTTTTTCCCCATGGTCCGCTCCCTGGTCTGCTCCCCGGTGCGCGTACCGGGCGCTCCCCCCGCGCCCTTTTATGACCCCCACATCAAACCTAGGGGGTCAGGGGGGTCTATCCCTGCCCCCTTATGGTCATTTCCCCCTTTTTTTTCCACCTCTTGTGTCTCGATCCTACCGAGACACAAGATGGCGGCCGCTCCGGACTGTTTCGAATGTTTACAGACACCCAAGAGCCAATCAGCTTTCCGTGCGCACCTCGCGTGGCGCACCCGGAGCGCTCCCCGGTGCGCGTACCAGGGCGCTGCCATAGATATATATATTTTTTTGAACCTAAATTACTCAAAATTCACTGGAGCACATATCTTGAGACATAGCAAAGGCACATCGGGCTACCAGTCCCTACAATTTTGCCAAGTTTGGTGGTAATCCATTCAGCCGTTCGGGCTAAAAGTGAGTTCGACCGCCCTATGGAAATTAACATGAGGAAAACACGTTTTGGGACCCCCCTTTTATCTCGGCCCCCGCTTGACGAATCCCCCCGAAACTTTCAAGGAAGGACCGGAGCTCCGCGAGGCAAATTTGAGGAAATTTTCAGGCAGCTTCGTCAACCGGCGCCAAAGTTATTCCAAATAGAATTTTGAGATTTTGTATTGAAAAAAATCCTAACTATAACTACCTACTGGCGACCGCCAGTAGGTAATATATATATATATATATGTATATATATATATATGTACCACATACCTAAATATCACTGATCCATAGATATGTATGAAGTGATTATTCGCAAATGGCCACCTGATAATGCCACAGGTCTGATATCCCAAACACGATTTTTCTGTGTGTTAAAGCACAATAAACCAGAGTACGAATGGCGCAAGTGTTAAAAAATTGTCACAATAAATGTGAGTGCAAACACACAGTCATGCACCCACTCACTGAGTCATCCAAACAGACACTCTTACACCCAATGAAATTGCTAATTTTTTTGTAATTTTTCATTCATTTTTGCTTATAACGAGATCTTCTCATTTTTACATGAATATTATTCTCCCAGAAATATATTCGCTGAGAGAAATAGTTATTCTGGATTATATGCTTGGCGCACCAAAGCTAAAGCTTTCACTCGCTTGGAAATGCTCCCATATTCTGACTAAGCTCTTTTAGTGTTAAATCGCATCGAATTCTAATACATTTTGTGTAATTGAAGGCTGTGTTCAGGGATATTTTGCATTGTAAATAACCTCCTTTTCAATAAACAAAGACAAAAAAGTCATTCTGAACTGATAAAAACAGTAATGAAACTGCTTTAAAAAATTACAATTTAGCATTTCATTTTTCCTCACACATATTTTTTTAATCTTCCTCAGTAATCAGACACATTAGGTATCTTGTACATTTACAAGGAATGCTAATATGAGCAGCAGCGCCTTTAGTCTGTTTCAAATATGCTGTGGAAAACAGATAGCAACGCAGACGATTGCTTAATTGTCTTGGTTAAACGGTTGCTAACCACTTTTGGATGCGTTATTTCTTTACTACTGCGCGCGCCGGCATTTCTCCCACTAAGCAGTAAGCACCATCAAAATCTGAAGGCTCCTTCGTATGTAAATGTTTTGACATCCTCATTATGCGCCTTGCTGGGCACCTTGAGATCGCCAGAGAAGTGGAATGCTAAGTGATATCATTCTGGCATCTGACTCGGCTCTGTGTTGAAAGAAATTCTATTTTTCATGTTTTACCGCCTTGATGTGGATCGATTGCCAGCTTTTTTTATTGCTCTGTTGAGGAACACTGGCTAGGCTGCTTTCTGAAATGTGGCTTCAACAGTTTGTGTTTTGGTTTAAAAGTGAGATGATTTGAATGGTTTGGAAGCTGGGTCACTGCTTCAGGGCAAATACGACCACTTTAATAAGTGCCAAATTCAGCCGTGACACTGTTAATATTTTAATTTCCGTCAAGTGAAACCTCTCACCCTCAGTGTTGCTGGTGAACTTTGAAAGCAGTGCGTCGTAAATATCCTCCCTGAAATGCAACAAGTGGGCAAGTGACGGTCGGAGCCTGTTAACCTGTATGGGGCTAAAATTCAAAAGTTTCTGAAGGGGCGCTTATAAATGATCCAATAGCTTTACAGTGTGCCAACCCCGCGTTACCCAAACCCTAATTCCCTTCTCCCCCCCCAAACACACACAAACACTCAAGTAGTGATCCCCCCCCCCCCCCCCCCCCCCCCCCCCACACACACACACAAACACTCTAGTAGTGTTAGGGCTTTACAGCACCTAAAACCCTTGGCACATAGGGTACCAAAATAATACATTTTCAGAACTGTTTTACGGGAAAAGGGCTAAAGAGCAAAAGCCATTATAGTAATTAAAAATGAGTGTAAGGTTTCACAGCTTTATATTTTTTGAAGACGTGGAACATCTTTTTTCACGTTCATATTTTCCCATGTCTTTTTTTCCTTCCTTCTTACTGCTTCCAAATAGTATCTCGGTCCTATGATAATAATTGAGAATCCCTCCCATAGGCGCAGGGATGAAAAATCAAAATGTATTTTGCACGGAGACCTTACAGGATCAGAAAGCAGACATGTTGCACCATACTTACATGCCTAACCCGGGGACCGCATTAGTAATAACATTAAAGCGCTTTGTCAGTACTGAGTATAAGATCTGAAGGAGCCAAGATCAGCTTTAAGCTGTCCAAGTTCTGTATAAATTATCAATCAAAAATCAGTTTGAAATGTCAGAAATACAAAAATTGTAAATCTAAAACCCAGCTTTCCAGTTCCTCAATGTATCAGTTTTGTTATTAACAACCGACTTTTCTTTTTAGAAGAATGTATCAAGTTCCTCCAAGCAAAGGCTTCGCATTCTCATAAGCAAAACAGTATTCTTGTCTTGAAATACCAACTTTTTTCATTTTCATTTTTAATAAATTAACCACCGACAAGCTTGTTATTTTCAGGTACTCCTTTATGCTATTGCCACACTTGGGCAGATTGTGATGTTCATTATTATTAATCTTAGTCATTTACATGTGTTTTCTAATGCTGGGATTTCAACAGTGAATATGCCAAGGATAGCCAGAATTATGTCAGGATACCTACGACATAATTTACTGACATGGAGCGAAGAACTACTTACTGCTTCTCCAATGACTCCCCAAGCAGGACAGTCTTGCCTCCCATTGGTTGATTTAAGATTGCTGGGCTAGGATGACCGCTCACTGACTCGCCTGACACACGCGCGCACACAATCACTCACTGTTTTGAATGTGGCTTCTCACCAATAAGCCACACCCAATCACTACACTCCCACCTGGGAGGGAAATATATTGTTACACCTTTGAATATTATACACTTTTAAGCATGTCTTACCACCCCTGGCACAGCAAGACTGCAACACAAAGCAAACAGCACCTTTTGAAAAGGAGTATTATTTAACAAAATGTAAAGGCTATCACTTTTAGAATAAGGCTTGGGGTTTATTACATAATACTCTCTAAACAAAGGCTGTCT
This sequence comes from Lissotriton vulgaris, assembly GCF_964263255.1. NCBI lineage: Eukaryota > Metazoa > Chordata > Amphibia > Caudata > Salamandridae > Lissotriton > Lissotriton vulgaris. The sequence continues at coordinate 1,130,303,161 of NC_141691.1, forward strand.
GAGATACCAAAGTCATTAGATTCAAATATATGTAGCAAACTTATAATCTAAAGGCATGAATCAATAACTGAGCAAACTATAATACTGATTAATAAACAAGCAATAACTGATATAAGATAAGATACACTGGACGTCCTGGAAGAGATCAGAAAGATATATATAGAGAGCAGAGGATCACTCTGGATGTGCACCTCACATACCACAAAGAAACACCTCAAACAATCACAGCCACTGGCTCACATCACAATGGCAATAATCACAAAACTCAATACATCACCTGAAGCATACACTGCCCACTTCTGTAGTGTAGTTCCTAGTTTCCCACTAGGCCCTGCGCATTGGAATAACATAAACAGTAGTATCGACGTAGAAGTGCGGATCTTCCAGGCCTCTACTGACTATGCTAAACTTAATTGGGTGTGTTACCAACTAGCTCAGAGGTCACTGGAAACTTTCTTCTCTGCATAGGAAGTGATCAGCTTCCCTGGCACAGACAAGAAGGGATTCAGTTTTCCAACAACCGTGCAACATGACAACTTTGCTCCTCAGATTAAGAGTCAATCTCTAGGGTCGTGTGAAACAATAGACAGGTATTTCACTCAGTCAGGTTAGTGCAGTTTACTTTCACGATATGTAGAGAATAGAGAGACGGGCATTTGTCAATAAAGGGTTAACATTTATTGAACAGTCTTTCTTCTCGTACAAGAGAAATGTATTGCCACAATTGCAAGACTTGTTATTATAAAAAGTACGTACAGTAAGATAAGTATTGCGAAATAATACTGTAAAAGCATTGATATGGTTTCTTAGCCATACAATGGTTTAAAAGTAATAAAACATATATACATTCATATATACATTAGGCTAAAATACTCAACTGGTGCTTCTAACTAAGCCTACCCCAGTGTGCCTGACCTAAGTCTAACATGTGGAAGGGGAGTAAGTAAGTAGCTTTAAGTTAAGTTGGTTTTGCCAAGGTTTGCTTCAAGAATTCTCGTCTAAGGGTTTAGTCAACACCATACCTCTGAATAGAATGATGGAGGTCTGGTATCTCCTTCAGGGGGAACTCGGTATCCCAGTCACCCGCGAGGGCAGACTAGAAACGCTGGGGCTGGATTTCTCTGCGGGAGAAAGGCAGCGTCTCTCTTCAGCGCGTCGAGGAGGAGGAGGGGGGACAGCGTCCGCGGGCAGCTTGGCATCTGCTGGGCTCTTCGCAGAGGGACGGCTGTTCAGCTCCTAAGCTCACCACACCATCGTTCGCGCTTTAGCAGCGATAATGGTATCAGTAGCTTCACCAACAGCAGCGGGGCAGCAGGCTGCAGCAACAGGCTGCATACAGCATACAACAGCAATGGGACACCAGCTGCAGCAACAGGCTATTGCTTAAGGCAACGTTGGTAATATTTATACCTGACAGGTGCCTGGTTTGACGCAAGTTTGCTGGACATAAGACGTCAATTAAAGATGTCACTAGGAAGTGATAGCTATCAGTTGCTCATTAGAGTTCCATTACTAATCAAAACACAGCAAGCGGGGATTTCCAGGTTTGCTGAGTTTTTATCTTGTTGAAGAACTCGGAGTGTTAATCTAGGAATATCAGATAGTGACTTCTGCTCTGTCATTGCACTAATTGGTTGCAAAGGAAGTGGCAGAGAACTATTCTGGAATGTGGCTCTGTTCGTGTGAGGCCAGAGATGACTTTCTGAATATCGCACTTGAACGGTTATGCCAATATAGGGAATAAATGGATTTATAGCCGAATAGGGGCATAAGGTCGCAGTATCGATCAGGAACCTAGATAAACACGCAACACCCACTCCACGTTTTCATGTCCATCAAATTACTAAAACTAGAGCAATTAGATGCATGTGTAACATTGCCCACCCCAAAATACATAAATGCATTCGAAATAGGCGTATAATGTAATACGTGAAATTTAGGTACTGTACGTTTTTGAAGCATAGAAATCATTCAAAAATTATTGCATATGAAATCAATGAACGATTATGCAAAAAGAATTACACATGAAATATCTCTGAACAGAAGAAGGGCGAGATAAATCATCACATATAAATGCATTGCAATAAATGTGCTAGAGTCTGATGTAAGTTATTATGTCTCTAGATGTGTGTAGAAATAGAAGTTTGAAGCTTCTGTTCTCTAAGAATATTTTTTACGTTAAGCAAAGAATTGTTTGTGTCAAAAAAAGGTCAATATTAAAAAATGTCCAATTCAAAAGAATTAATGCTTGAACGGGGAAATAGAGTTCCAACGCTGTTAGCAGTTTTTGTTGATCAAAACTGAAGGCCGAATTCAGAGTTCATGGGAACGCTGTGTGTCGGAAAGCTTCTCAAAAGTTATTGTTTCTGTACGGGTGAGAACATCGTATCAGACAGGCTCTCAAAGAATTGGTCTACAAAATCAGGTGACAGTTCAACCAAATTCGATAGTGCTGTAACTTGGCAGGTGTGAGAATGATTGCTGTCCTCATAGTCGGGAGCAGCAATGCTCACAGAAGGTCGTACCTGGGTGATGTTGCTTTTGTCACTCGCTCCACTGTTACCACCTACTCGTAGCACAGGAGTCTCAACGAATGCCGTCATCAGGATTGGTAGCCGCTGGGGACAACACAATGCGTGAGCCGTTATCGGACTGAGCAAAGTATCGACGTCCATTGGTACTGCTGATGGAAGTGAAAGACAGATGTCCAACACGCACTCATCTCCGCATAGCATACATCGAAGTACCGGTAAGATACAGTTCTGCCATATAGGTCTGAATGAAAGGAACCAGGTCATGTTTAGATCTCTCAGCCTGGCCAATCCAAGGACGTTAGTTATCCTGTCCCGGTAGCGCATTGCTAGGATTGTCTCTTCCATTCCCATGGGAGCTATGTCTGAGCTTTGGCTTGCCATAACGAAGCAGGACGGTCAAAAATAAAATCCCTGCTACAAGTCCCAAAAATAAGGGTATGCCGCCAAAAACAGAGTGTACAAAATTAGGAACGATTCCCAAAATTGCTTGAAAGGGTGTTAGCAGTCCCGTAAAAATCGTCTTAAATATGCCTGGGATGCCTATGGCACTAGACATGTTAAGGAGTTGGCTGAGCATTTCTACGAAATGCACGGGGCAATTTGTTGATAAAAGTTCATGAACTTCAGTAGCTGTCCTTGCAACTAGAAGATCATACGTCTCTTTTGATGACGTTATAGGCACTGTTGTCTGCAAAAGCACAGACTTCATTTTGCTTAAAGTATCAATTCGTATAGAATAGAGATTCAGACAAGGCCAGATGGGAGTCACTGTGTCTGCAGGCCCACTCGGGAACAATGCTTGCATACAGCATTTGACCATGGATGTTACACTTACTAGATAACTTTTCCCTGGCACAAGGCCACAACATCTGTGATCCGTTCTAAGAATGTAACTCCCGTTTGCAAGTTGCATAAAGAAGGGCTCTATCTGAGTTGCAGGAGTGACTAGCTGGTGGCATGAAAGGTTGTTAGAATTTCCATCACATGCTCCGTGTAAATTAATACCTTGACACAAAAGTGTACCGCTCAGTGAATGTTTACAGTTGTCACCACTAAGAAATACATTTTTGTCGCTGTCACTATAGCAAGAATGTGTGTATGGTAATTTCCATTCTGATTTTACATATCCTTTACCCAATCGTTCATACTGGCCAGTAGGTATGTATTCAAGGCACTTTTTAAATCGGAAAGTTGTTATCGGAATAGTGATAATTCCGTGTATTATCCATTCAATGACAGGACTCTCTGACATTGTCAATGGTAATCTCTCAAGTTTTTCGATGCTCAGGATTGTATAGTCTGCTCCTTTCTGTGCCAAACTGATCTGTTTATCAGTAAGGTTAAAAATGAAAAATAATGACGTTGTGTTGATTAAACGCCAAGGCACATAGCCTGAATGAAGATTTTGCAGCGTCCAGCCCAACTGTGTAATAGAACGTAATTGAGATTGGCCATGTTGTAACATTAGCAAGTCTATCTATCACATCAAAGGCAGATGATACAATATTGTCCAACGAATATATTCTGGAAGACAGAGTCATTAACCCATTGTCCACTACAGAAAGTGATTTTTCCAAATGAATACGATCAATTTCTCGTATTTTTTCTGCTGTTTCAATTTGTTTGACTTTCCAAGCCTCGTTGTAAGCAGCATAGATATTGGTCGCTATGAAATGCTTTTGACGCTGTTTGCGTGGTCCAAGAATGAAATCGCGCAAATCAGCACCATCTTTTAGTAAAGACAAGTGTTGCTTAATTTCAGCCAGTGTGGATGATGTTAGCCATTCGAGGCAGAGTTTCCCTACACTGTATGTTGTTATTATCCCTGGATGTTGTCTCTGGGAATATCTCGGGTCTAGTCTGGTCATTTTTAACCCCTGTGTTTTATTCAGGAATCTATCTTGACAGCTGTTTGTGTCAGTAGGCCAGATTAACCACTTTTTCCAATCAGGATGTGTTCTGTTAAAATGTAAAATTTGTGATACGTCTAACTCAATATCTGCAGTTGCATTTTCAGGTATTGGCTTTGGTATAGACGGTTTTTTAAGGTCTTTGATCTTAGCTAGGCCAAGACAGGATGTTTGGTGTATTGTGTCATTTAAAAACAACATTTGTTCTGGTATCATGCAGGTTCTAAATAGTGCTTCAAGGCCTTGTACCTGCCAATCTTTTGTACCCCAAATTGTTTTTGTTTCAATGTTATTTTTCCAATAATCAAAACCAAATGTCATCATTTTTTCATAAAATGCTTCTAAATATATCAATTTAGAATTTGTCAGCATTGTTTTCATCCCTGTTTTATCTAACAGTTTGTAATAAAACGTTTCTGCATTACTGGTGTTAAACCCTGAGAAGTATTTGAATTTCTCAAAAAATGCTTTAGAACTGCTTTTAGGTGGTGTAGCACAATGTTCCCATTGATTATACATAAAAACATTTCTAGGCTGTGCAGATTTATGCAAGTAATGATCGCCATAATGTGTGTAACAGAATAGCTGCTCATAACTAGATGAACCTTGTAAATAATCATGTTCTGTGAATCTAGCTGACATTACTAAATCAGACATCATGTCATTAATACTGTTAAAGTCCCAATCACCAGAGAATGTACTAGGTTTTACAAAGTCACTTAAGGAAACCTTCAGTTGATGAGGATACTTCAGGATTTCGACCGGACCATAGATCTCATAGTCAGTTTTCTCCCATACTACCCCACCAGGTATTGGAATTGCTGTGACATTTACTGTTGACAGCTCTCTTTTCTTCACGTGGGATGATCTGTGTGGTTTCAGGACTAGGTTGATGTTCTGACTTGCTGTGTCCATTCAATTGTAATAAACTTTCCTAAAATTAAGACTAAAATTAGGCATAGTAGGAGTATGAATACCCCTGAAATAATCCAATGCTCAATCAACGGTGAATCCAGATATAATTCTTTGATTTGTTGAAGGAGTCCTGTTGTATTTTCTTTCGAATACTTTTTTGTTTCTGGCATCACTTCGGGGTCGTTTTGATCTTCAGAGAAGTTGTCGAAGTTGATGAAATAACCAGAGGCAGTTCTGTCAATTGATGGGATTGTTCTTTCAATCTGTCTTTCGGTAGCATTTTCTGATGCCACATTAGTGTAGACTGGTGTTGTTTCTTGACGAACTGTTTCAATCTGTGTTTCAAGAGGCACGAGTTCCATGGCATTATTGCATAGTCCTTCACCGTTCACTGCAGGCTGATCGAATGTGATTAGTCTTTCAGTTTGAACCTCTTGGATTGTTGCAAGTTTGGGTATTCTGTTGTTTCTTGGGAGTCCACTGGGCCTACTGTTGATTATAGGCCACATGCTTGTGGTTTTACCAGGTCGATAGACACGACTCTGTTCTCCTTTTTATCAGCAAGGGGCGGTAGTACAACTGATCTTGTTCCGGTGACTGCCAAGACAGGTACTGCTTTTCTGTAAGAAGGCCCAAATTCCTTCTTCACCGCGATCTTTTCTCTGACTAGATCCCCAACCTTTGGAATCCAGACAGGCCTTGCTGGGGCTGTTGCTTGTGGTGCCTCGTCAGTGGTATCTGGCTGTTGCTTTAACTTTATGTTGCTTAAGGATTTTCTTGTTTCATTCAGTTCCTGTAAAACAGCCAAACGATCTTTGATGTCAAAGTCTGTTGTTTTTTCTTGTACCACTGACATCTGACTATCGAGGTCCTGAATGTTCATTCTAATTCCGAACAATAATTCGTATGGGCTGAAACCTTTTAGAGAATTTCTTGGCAAGTTATTAAGACTAGTCTGGACACTTATTAAATGTTTGACCCACCCAGCGCCTGAACCTAATACCTTCGCTGTTATAGATCGCTTTATGTCCCGGTTTTTTCTTTCTACCACACTATTCCCTTCGGGGTGCGACGGACAAGAATACCGCAACCCAATTCCCATGCTGGCCATGGCCTCCTTATAAGCCCGAGAGCTAAAAGCAGGACCCTGATCAGAATGGAACGTGGTAATTGCGTATGTGCCGATAAAGACTCGCAGATCTTTTATAACCGTTCTAGCGTCAGCCGAGCGCTGGGGCCACATCCATATGAACCTCGTACAGGAATCCACTGCTACCATGATATATCTATAGTTGCCGTCCCTTTGTAGGGGACCACAGTGGTCCAGGTAAACACATGCAAATGGTTTATCCGAGATGAGAAGGGGTGTCTGCGCTGGTCGTTTTACTGTTGATACTTTTATCCTTTGGCATATATCGCATTCTAATACATACTTTTTAGTTTGTATTCTCAAGCGAGGCCACCAATATCTCTGTTTTAATAGTGATATGGTTGCGGAAATGCCAGCGTGTGCAGAGGCAAGCCCTTCGTGTGCCGCTTTGATTAGTCCTAACCTGTGTTCCCTGTTTGGAATTACTCTATCCCCCACTCCAGGGATTCGAGCAAAAGGAACATTATTCGTATCTGTTAAGTACAAGTACTTTTCAGGAAAGCCTTTTGGGAGTGTTTTCTTATCATTCTTTACTGACGCACTGACAGCTTGTAGAATATCGCTGTCTATTTTTGTTTGTGACCGAGTTATCGCAGCTACGGAAGCCGTTTGCACAGCTGCCTTCGCGGCCTCATCAGCCAATGAATTCCCTGCAACGTGAACGCCATCACGTTGATGACTCAGTGTATGTATCACGTGAGTCTTTTGTAGTTCTTTCTGCAAAAGAACTACCTGTTCCCAAAGCATTTTATGCTTTATTGTGCCACCTTTTGCATCTTTGAAACCATTTTCCACCCAATTCTGCAAGTATTCATTATAAGATTGTACGCAATAAAAAGAATCGCACACTATTAGTGTGGGGAATTCGCGATCGGTATTTTCTAGCGCCATCTTAAATGCTACCAATTCAGCTCGTTGAGCCGAGCAATCTCCTAGAGATTGTGTTTTAGTGACCATTGGTCTAAATTTACCTTTGTGCCAGCGACCTTTAACAATCGCGCACGCAGCACTGTAAGCTTGCTTACCCCCGACTGCGGGTTGTGCTGATCCGTCAGTATATATAATACTTCCGTATTCTTCGAGAGGCAGGATTTCAATTGGCAGAGGACATTCATATTCATATTGTAAAAATTCCTGTGTTTTTAAGTTAGGATCAAATTTGTAAACTACGTCTGTTGCAGCAAGAGAATTAACCCACTGGATCCATCTCGGATGCAAAGCCTTAGCATTAGGAATGCTTGCTTTAGTTACCGCTTCTAAAGCCGGTATAGGTGTTACGATTATTATTCGTTTACCTTGTGCTAGGGGCCTTTCTTTTGCTACAGCAGTCTGAACCGCAGTTAGAATTTTCTCCGTTGAACTGAATTTTATTTCAGCCTTTGTGTACAAATGTGATTTGTAAGCTATTGGTACCTTTTCTCCCTCATTAGAGGTCAGGTATGTGAATCCGCATCTTCCTGGGATGACTCGGATTACAAGATCGCGTGTGTTGTCACGTGTATCTAATTTTGTTTTTGCTAACATGTCTGTTTGCAGTGATCTCAAAATTTCTGTGTGTTTTTGAGTCCAATTGATTTGTTTAAAATCAGGTTTAATTAGTTCGTAGAGAGGTTTAACCCTCTCTGCGTAATTTAGAATGTAAGTTCTTCCGAAATTCAGAAAACCTAGAATGGATTGTAAATTCTTCAGCGTTTTAGGAGCTTGGAGTACAGCGCACTTCTCTAAGAAGTTGTCCGCTAGGCTTTTCCCTTCACTTGATAATTCGTATCCTAAGAATAGTACTGTCAGATGGGCAATTCGGGACTTTTTAAAGTTGAATTTGTAACCCTCTGCTGCGAACCCAAGTATAATGGTGTTCACTCTTTTCAAGTGAGTATCCAAGTCGTCGTCTGTGAGGTAGATATCATCTACGTAAGATAATGCCTCATCATCATATATTTGTAGTAACTCAGTTACCCTAGCTGAGAATAGTCCTGGGCTGTTCTTGAACCCCTGTGGGAGTCGACAGAATTTTTTCTGCGACCCAAATGCAGAGAAAGCGGTCAAATATCTGCTTTCCGGTGCAATGTTTTGACAAAAGAAACCATTAGATATGTCTAATGTCGTTTTATATTTTTTCCTAACTATGTTATTCATTAGGGCTGCACTATGCGAGTTTTGTACTGCAAAAGTTTTGCAACATGTATTAAGGTGTCTGTAGTCCAAAACTAGACAATATGAATTGTCTGGCTTGGAGACAGGAAACAAAGGATTGTTCATTTGAGAGGTACATGTTTCAATCACCCCCTGGTACTCAAGTTGATCTAAGATCTCCCTGACTTGTTTTTTAGCTTCTTGCTTAATGGGATACTGCCGTTGGGCAGTTGGTTCACTTTTTAATTGGATTTTGTGAGGAGTTGAGTCCTCATCCCATCCTACATGATTTTTATATAATGCAGGTGCCTGGGCTACTGCCCATTTCCTTGCATAATTATATTTTTTGTGAATCAGAATGTGATTCGAGAAGGCAGGCATAATCACTTCTTCGCCACGAGGGCACTCCCTGACAAACTCCGGGGGCCAATCTTTTTCAGCTAACAGAATATCATAGCCTTTTGAGAGCTTATCCCAAAATAGACCTCTTATTTTCCTAGTCTTATCACCCTCTATACGCAATGTTATTTCGTATATTTTATGGGGCTCGCTAAGTCTGGTGTCGGCAGTTTCAACCTGAATGTATTCATTCGTGTCCACTGTCTCCAGATGACTCATCAAGATCTTGCGCGCTATACTGATTTCTGCTGCACTGTCCAACATTGTCAATGCCCACTCCCCGTTTTTCAACTGTGTCCTCAGTATTCTCGGCATGGTTGATTACTCTAATACTGGCTACCTTCTTTTTTTGAAATTGAGATTTTTTACTCTGAGCAGGTTCCTTGTCTTTGGACTTGGTGTGCTCTCCTGGGTCTGACCGTCCTCTTCTTTCCGAATTCTGTGGAAAAGATCGAGAGGGACGTGTATCAATACTTTGATATCTATCAGGTTTTTTCAGATTATCCCTATTTCTAAGGTTATATCTTTTCTCAGAGTGCTCCCTCTGGGGAGACTGGTGTTCTCGAGTCGGAGTTCTTTCCCTCCGTCGAGGAGACCTTCCTCTGGACTGGAAAACTTTTTCCTTGGGAGTGGATTGTTTATTTCCATCCCAGCTCTTTTTAGGAGTGTTTAAATTATTTTTAATAAATAATTTTTCAGGGTTTTCGAGCAGTTGGGGCTTTACCGGTTTTCCACCCAAGCTGTTTCTACCTAATTCTCCATAGCATTTTTCTATGATTTTGGCAAGCTCAACTGGATATTTTATATCTGTTTCCTTCAACTTCTGGCGGATCGCCACAGATGCTGCTTCTCCTTTTATGTTGGCTAATAATATAGCCGAGACCTGCTTGAAGTCTTTCAGTAATTTCATACCAAGATTTAAAGTGGGCTCTGGACCGTATTCATTTTGAATCTGTTTTAGCACTTCTGGTATTACCGCCATAGACGGAACACCGTGTGTTTTTGTGTAAATGGAAGCAAAGACTGTACCCCAAGTGTCGCAGTCCTCCACGTGTGGTGCGATTCCCATAGGAAGGCAGATTGTCAAGATTCTGTGTTTCTCTATAGGGGTAGTATCAGGAAATACTGCCTCTATTTGGGTGATTTTCTGTGCTAACCAGAAAGGAATTTGTTCCAGTTTTACGGGTGTTTTACCAAGACATGACTGTATGTTCTGTGGTGTGATTTTATTAGTGTTCCCCTGATGAGGGGTCAGCTGTGGTACATTAACAGCTGGCTGGACTGTTGCAGTCCGCATTACATATTGGACTAATTGCCTATGTATTTTAATTAATGTTTTTAGCTGTACTAACAGCTCTTCTTTAGACATTTTTACAATGTCCGGATGTGGTGTGTACCCGGCTAGAACCGGCCACGTTGCTCCTGGTCTACCTAGTGGACCGAGCCTGGCAATATGATCATTATGTTTTAGGGCGCCATTAAACCAGAGCAGGTGCTCTTGAAATTTAAGTGGAATTTCAATCTCCTCGAAAGGAGCGTACTCTTCCGGAGGTTCCTCTATTTTATAATAGTGAAACTCTTTTGTTGTAGCGTTTGCCGCTGGAAAGTTTATCCATGAATAGAATACCTCTGTCTGCCGATACTCGTGAGCCTCTATCACGAAAATTACTGTACCACCTTGTGGTGTCAGTCCGTTTTCTATAAGTTTTAACGTTATAGATTTTCTTAAGTGGACCGGGATGATAATTGCATCCGGGTCTGTGTGTTCGGGACCCTGCTGAGTCGCATCTGCTGCGGCCCCAGTGGTTCCGTTTTCTCCTGGCATTGTATAAATGCAGGTTTTGCAGAGTTGGTCTCCAAGGAGACAAAGATTAGGTGCACAATATTTTGGAACACTGTATCCTTCAACGTTGAATAAACCAGAGCTTTACATAGGAATCTCTTCCTACTGAGTTCGGGCGGATTTTAACCTTTCACCCACTCCAGACGTCTATTGGAGTATTTACGGGAGAAAGGGGTCTGTGTGAAATATGCACGACTGAGTTACTCTAACGTCTTGCGTTAGTTTATCGCCTTACCAAACGTTGGGCGCCATGTAGTGTAGTTCCTAGTTTCCCACTAGGCCCTGCGCATTGGAATAACATAAACAGTAGTATCGACGTAGAAGTGCGGATCTTCCAGGCCTCTACTGACTATGCTAAACTTAATTGGGTGTGTTACCAACTAGCTCAGAGGTCACTGGGAACTTTCTTCTCTGCATAGGAAGTGATCAGCTTCCCTGGCACAGACAAGAAGGGATTCAGTTTTCCAACAACCGTGCAACATGACAACTTTGCTCCTCAGATTAAGAGTCAATCTCTAGGGTCGTGTGAAACAATAGACAGGTATTTCACTCAGTCAGGTTAGTGCAGTTTACTTTCACGATATGTAGAGAATAGAGAGACGGGCGTTTGTCAATAAAGGGTTAACATTTATTGAACAGTCTTTCTTCTCGTACAAGAGAAATGTATTGCCACAATTGCAAGACTTGTTATTATAAAAAGTACGTACAGTAAGATAAGTATTGCGAAATAATACTGTAAAAGCATTGATATGGTTTCTTAGCCATACAATGGTTTAAAAGTAATAAAACATATATACATTCATATATACATTAGGCTAAAATACTCAACTGGTGCTTCTAACTAAGCCTACCCCAGTGTGCCTGACCTAAGCCTAACACGTGGAAGGGGAGTAAGTAAGTAGCTTTAAGTTAAGTTGGTTTTGCCAAGGTTTGCTTCAAGAATTCTCGTCTAAGGGTTTAGTCAACACCATACCTCTGAATAGAATGATGGAGGTCTGGTATCTCCTTCAGGGGGAACTCGGTATCCCAGTCACCCACGAGGGCAGACTAGAAACGCTGGAGCTGGATTTCTCTGCGGGAGAAAGGCAGCGTCTCTCTTCAGCGCGTCGAGGAGGAGGAGGGGGGACAGCGTCCGCGGGCAGCTTGGCATCTGCTGGGCTCTTCGCAGAGGGACGGCTGTTCAGCTCCTAAGCTCACCACACCATTGTTCGCGCTTTAGCAGCGATAATGGTATCAGTAGCTTCACCAACAGCAGCGGGGCAGCAGGCTGCAGCAACAGGCTGCATACAGCATACGACAGCAATGGGACACCAGCTGCAGCAACAGGCTATTGCTTAAGGCAACGTTGGTAATATTTATACCTGACAGGTGCCTGGTTTGACGCAAGTTTGCTGGACATAAGACGTCAATTAAAGATGTCACTAGGAAGTGATAGCTATCAGTTGCTCATTAGAGTTCCATTACTAATCAAAACACAGCAAGCGGGGATTTCCAGGTTTGCTGAGATTTTATCTTGTTGAAGAACTCGGAGTGTTAATCTAGGAATATCAGATAGTGACTTCTGCACTGTCATTGCACTAATTGGTTGCAAAGGAAGTGGCAGAGAACTATTCTGGAATGTGGCTCTGTTCGTGTGAGGCCAGAGATGACTTTCTGAATATCGCACTTGAACGGTTATGCCAATATAGGGAATAAATGGATTTATAGCCGAATAGGGGCATAAGGTCGTAGTATCGATCAGGAACCTAGATAAACACGCAACACTTCTGGCTGGGGGAAGTCTTCACACAGCCGGGGATCAGAGCACAGCAATCAGCGTTCAATCCGAGATAGACACGGCTGCCCTCAAACGGAATCCAAATTCCAAACTTCGACTTCCACCAGACCAGTGGATGCCCCCCCTTTTAACCCCTTCGACGCTGATGACGAGCTGGGCTCGTCATGGCGTAGCCTCCTCGCACGCTGATGACGAGCCCAGCTCGTCATGTAAAGTGCGTTTTTTAAAAACCCAGCGTGCGAGCGGAATTCCGCTAGCGCGCATGCGGTTAATACAAAAGGAAACATTGGTCGAAGCTTCTAGCAAGCCTCGCCTCCTTTTCGCATCAGATTCCGTACCACTCCGTGCGAAGGACACAGCATCGGTTGATCAGGCCTTTGCTATGACTTTGAGAAGGAGCCTGTACATTCCTCTGATAAGAACCGGTTTCTACTAGCACACAGAGTGCAGAAAACAAGTGAAAGCAAAACATTCCCTCTTCAGTTCTGCAGCTCTGTGTAGGACAGAAAGGCCCGAAGCAAAATGGAATTAAAAAGCAAGATGGCATGAGAGCATGTCAAAGGCAATAGTCAGAAAGCAAGGTATAGTCAGAAAACATAATGGTCAAAGCCAATAGTAAGAACTCATAATTCTCACCAATGCACACACATTCCTGCACACCTTCAAATACACATCCCACACGCTCTGTTCTTGGCAAGACTGTTCCACTCCGTAACAGCTCCCAGTGAAAGACAGCAAGATTACAGAACAGAAGAGAAGCAGGCAAATGCAGGAACATCCTACATTAAGGAATACACTAAAACCAATTAAAATGGTGGTGGTGAGGGTCATCATAGGGTGCCAAAATCACAAGAGTGGCTCCTTTATTACACTCACTCTCTCCAGGGAAGACTGTGCTGCAGTGCCCTCTCCCAGTGTCGCCTGGCCCACCACCATGCCTGATTTCCTCATTGATGGTGATCATGTACGTCAGACTGTGTTCATATCCTCTGTCGCATGTCACCTGAGCTGATCTATCTGGTTCTGGCAGAGACTTCAGCCTAGAGTCCCTTTATGACACTTGGATGTGTGCATTGCAGAAGACTGCGGGCCAAAGCTGGCACCTTACTTTTCTCTACCACAGGCCCATGTATTCACCATGTAGGCCTATTGCATTAGATCCGAATGGGGGGTTTTGATAGGGCCTACTCAAAGTGATAAGCAGTTCAGAAGTATCGCTGGATGGTGCCACAGCCTCAGAAGAATGACTACCCCTCGCTCTCTGCCCAGTATGTATGCAAGGCCTCGGTCACTTTGCCGTCAAGCCTCCAGCTCTCATGGTCTAATTTTTTCTCTTAGATAACAACATAAAGAAAATGAGGCATGAGAAGACTGGTAGGCAGGATGTTATCTAAGGGCTCAGCTGAGATAGGTTCACTGAGGAAGGCAGCAGTCGCATGCCAGTAGTTACGTCACATGCATCCTAGCTACCATCCTCAGCACAATGATTGAGCCTGGGTAGATCAATTCACTGACCTGGGCCTCATTTACATGATAGTTTAGAAATACAGTGGATGCATGTCAACAGCAAAGTGAGATGCTGTACAAATGGACATGCACATGTATGAAGGTCATATTTTAGTAGACCTAATGCATGTCTGACCTAGTAGCAGGTTCCAAAGCATTCTCCCAGGGCATAATGTGTATGTGCCTGGCTGACCAGGTATGGAGAAGTAAGAATAGGAGGCCGGCTGGGCTATATTGGGTAATGAACATGTATCACTTGTTTACCCCAATAATGTATCCCTCTGGGTTAGGACTTTGAGGTTAACATGTCCACTTCAGAAAGATGATTTGCTGTGAACAACTAGTTAGAGATGATGTCACGATAACATCTGGGCCCCAGAGATGGCTATGCTGTCCTGTTAGTTTGGCTTTTCCTGTGAGGCCTGGACGATCTGTATGGTCATCAATAAACTAATGAAATCACTTCATTGGTGAAAAGCCTTTAAAATATAAAAAGATATTATAAAGCTGCATATCATCAGTTTAAAAAAACAGCTAGATCTTAAAACACATTATTGCAACAACTGCGCCTCAGCGGTACTTATCTGACATTCACATTGGTGTCTAACATAAAGTACACATTTTAAAAATAGCAGTAACATTTGAGGTATAGCAATTGACAAGAATGCCCGACTCTCTACAACCGCAACTTTCAAAGGAGGACTGTACCTGCAGTGAACCCTGAATGTCTAGCAAAAAAAAGAAAGCAAAGTAGTAAAGTTTTACGAACCTTACCTTCCTGATGACACATTTACGAAAAAAGATCTGAGAAACCTCTTCCTAAAAGCAGCATGTAATGGGCAAAACAAAAGAAAAGTAACATTGTGTCTTGAAGTAGCCCATGTAAATTGCAAGTAGATTCAGAATGGTTGTTAGTATTACTCCAATGTACAGTGAGAGTGGTCAGTGGTAACTCCTCCCGCCCTTAATAGACCGTTAGAAATAGTCTTCAAATAGACGGGAGAGCACTGCTGCATCACAATACTATTCTCTTTCCAGTCTTTGTAATCATATTATTGGTCCACACACTTCTTGTAGATGCTCACAAAGAATTAGTCTTTGCCTTCCTCATTCAGAAGATTTCCTCTACAAACTATACATTTAGAATAAATCCATAGTGTCTCAGATTGAGCCTCCCTGCGTACAGGTTGATACACTGGAATCATGACAAGGCGGGCACTCCAATGTATGAAGAATCTTAGCCACAGGGGATTTATAGATAGATTCCAAAGGGATATATCATAACGTGACCCAAAATAGAAGATTCGCAATGACTAAAACCATCCCAGTGTTGGGCAGTCAGTGCTCCATGTCCTCCTACCTGAAGCATTGCTCTCAGAAAACTAATTCTGTTCTATCTATTTGGCCATTTGACTTTTTTTGTGGTGTGTTATATATTGCGAACTAGACCCGAAGGTATCAGAGCGCTTTACATGAGCACCAGTTGCATTACAACTGTTGCACCATATTTCTGCTCTATATAAAGCTCTTACTAAAGGTTTGGATTTCTAAGCATTATATTTAAGATCAAGTGACCTTCAAAGTGGTGGTGACATTTTAGACCCTCTCCTCATACTCTTAACCGAGTCAACAATTTTTTTTATATCTGCAGTTTCCAGGTGACAAACAAAGCTGCACACCTGATACCTTGATAATCATAAGAGGTGATGAGTTCCAGGTATGAGTTAAAAGGCTTATTTGGTGCCAATCACAATAACTTTGATCTTGCATGAACGAATGACCTCCATCTTCTCTTTGCAGTAGTTATCAAAACACTCAAGTAATCAATGTACTTCATTTTCTATTTGGGCCAACAGGATTACATCATCTGATGATAGTAGGTTTTTAGGCACACCCAAAAAAAGGCATATATGGGAAAGCTTGGCTCCTCCTGTCCAGGCGGTCATTCATAACTATCCTGAAAATGGCTGGTGCCAAGGGGCAAGCCTGGCATAATCCTGGATCAATATCACAAAGGTTTAGAAACTTCCCCACCATGCCCATACCAGGCACTTTCAAATCTACCTTGATGTAGTGCTGCTACCATCTATAGATACTAAAGGTTCATTCAATCCACAGTTCTACATAACTGACCCATTACCTGAGTTAAAAGTGGCCCTCAGATCAACAAAGGTCTGGAACATAAGTATGTTCCTTAGCTTGACATGCTTTGTCTCAAAGATTGTTTCAGGACACAGACGTTTTTCCTAGAATACTTCTTGATTGAATGAAATCATATTCTTCTTGATTATATTTAAGCTGTTGTATCTATCAATGACAGTAGACTGTTATTGAGTAGGAAATGATGGCCCCAGGTTTAAAAAAAATGAGCAGAATCTTAGCTCTCTTCAATGAGTAGGAAAATGGTAAGTGCTCATAATTGCATTAAAATCAGCATACGGCTGGGTTCCAAATCTCTGTTTTGTGTTTTTAAAAACCTACTAGAGTATTTTCTTGTCCTGGACCCTCACCTGCCTTTTGATCATCCAGAGTCTGTTTGTTGGTATAGCGTAGTAACTTACACTGTCAGTTCAGTGATAATAAATGACATTGAAGCTCCCCTTACTAGTCAAGTCAACCTATCTCGAAAGACTTTTGCTTTTCTTTTGGAAGCTGCCTCCTTTTGGTTATCCCATTCCAATTGGCTACTCCTCTTTTTTGACACTGTGAATTTCATATACCTTGCCCTACATTTTTGACAGTCAATGTTTGAAAATTCACAGGTTGAGCCAGATTGTCTTACAAGCTTCTAAAGGCCCATCTTTATTACATGGTGATCATCGCTGATCCAGTTGCAGTGAGTTTGTGACTACTCTCTTAATTGGATTATACTGTGTTTATTAAAATATGTTTTAATGTCTTCATTTATTTTGTGGTGGATCAGAAATAGTCCATCAGAATTAGACTCTGGCAGCAAAAGTTCTTCCAGTAGTAGTGGAATTATATTGAACAGAACTGGAGAAGCTAGATCTTGCATTATTGTAGGCCATTTGGTAGTGCTAAGATTCATAAAATCCTACAGGATGGGCCTATTGGGGGGTTTGCAATGGGCATGCTAATCCTGCAAGTCGTTGGTAACAATCAGTGGGTCATGGCCACTCAACCCTTGTTTTTAACCGTGTGGATAACAAAATACAAGACTTCAGTGTTTACTTTAGCATAATTAATGGAAATGTTGTCTCTAAAAGAGAGAGATAGAATGTGCCTGCCATTTTAAGCCTTCAGTCCATAATTGTTACAGAAATCCCTTCAGTGTTCTCCATAGTGATCCAGACTGGGTTCTTTAAGTAGTCTACCAGGTGCTGTATTATGCATCGGGCATGCGAGCACAACGGGCATGTGTACTCGTTTTGTGCCCCCAGGACACAATGGTATTATTGAAGGGGCACAGATGCCTGTGCGCCCCCTTCTGTAATACTGACAGCGCTGGCTCACATGTCGTGCCAGCGCTATCATGAGTGCTTCCCTTATTTGGGTGTGATGTGGATCCCTGCAAATGTAATGTAATGTAATGTAATGTAATGTATGTGTCTTGTAAAGCGCACTGCTGCCCTGAGGCGTCCTGGCGCTGTAGACCGCTGGGGAACCCGTCCTGGCTATCCCTGTGAGATGTTCCCTCCTGGGTATCTCCAAGGTGAAACCAGGCATCCCCGGTGTTTGTGGGGGGCCGTTGTGGAGATGAGGCAAGCTAATGCCCAGAGTTGCCGAGTGTGATCCCTGGTTAGAGTAGGCACCGAGGCGAGAATTATCGAGTTCGCTGACCCTGGTCCACGACCCTGCCGCGTCGGGAATTGAACCCTGGTCCCGGGCCGTTCTCTGCTTCCGGGTCTGCCGCCTCTAACCAGTGAGCCACACCACTCCACAAATGAGGGAATCACTTTGGACCCCCAGACATCCTGTGTTGTCAGGTGCAGTCTTTCACTGCACCTGCCTGCAGGGGGATCTCTAACCCCTCTGTAAAGTGCAGGCAGCATGATGCCTGCTCTGTGAAACATGGAGCGGCTTTGCAGCAGCTGCTCCTTATATCACTTAAATGCAATGCCACGAGTTCACAACTGCAACGGGCATTCTTTGTAATGCAGTGCACTGTCCCTGCTTGCACCTGCTGCACCCTTTGAAAGGTGTGCCATGGCGCACACAGGTAAAGTGTGCCATATGCATAATATGGCCACAGGTATACCGTAAATAAAGTCTCCAGTGCCAAGATCCATTTTGGTTGAGAAAAAGCCAACTTTTAAAGCCACGGTGGCACTTACGTCTTCAACAAGAAGGAAAGTATTGCTCCATGAACAGTATAGGCATCTCTCTTATTTTCATGCTCAGATACAGTGAGCCACAAATCCCAAATGTGTAGATCTCCCTTTGGCAAATGCATGTGCCTGCTTTCTTGTCAGTATATGTGAGATGGAATAACCGTACTAGTGGAGGGGTCGACCGTCTAGGATTCTGACAACAGCATTATATATGCCACAGTCTGAGTCACCCAATTTCCCTGCCAATTTAACAATATTCCATAATTTTATGCCAAGTACAGGAATTCCTTTCATAGTCTTCGCTAAATGGTACTCAATAATAAACCAAATCAACTCTGAAGTGTGGGGACCATTGAAGAGGATAAGTCATTGAGGGAATGGGTGAAAAGTACCCTGTGAGTTTGGAGTCAATTAGTACTCTCAAAGTTGAGTCCAGTGTAATAGTGCTGGCATTGAGGCGGGGTAAAAGCTGATCATGCTTTACTTGACACATAAACCAATTTTGACAACGAAAACACAAATATGCACTATGCCTAGGTCTAGAAAAACAACACTAAAACTGAGAAAAGTTGAAAGACCAGCACCATAAAAGAGTGCTTAATTAGGTAGAAATAGTAGGAATAGTAAAATAATGAATCTAACATGTTTATTACTTGACTACCTTATAATCTTAACGAAATCGTCATGAACAATTAATAATAATAATTAGTATTTCTATTAACTTCAATTTAAAGAGCCAAAATGAATTAGAGATTGGTGCAATGTGCTATGTAATTGAAACTTTCAGTATAAGTGCCTAATATTATGAAGATCTTATAACCATAGAAATAATTTATTTTTAATGATTATTAAAATAATGTACATGCTGGAACTTTTAGACATGTTTGGTAGTAGGCCATAATTGGAGATGAACACTTCTATGTAACAATCACTAAAAACATTACAAATATGCTCATATATTAGATTTATTTCGTTATGCTTGAACTTAATTTGTAGTATATTTTACTAAATAAGAAATGCTCACTTTAAAATGCGTTAACATTATTTTATAGCCTGGTGTAATGGACCTTTGATACGTTTCCTCAAATGTTACTTTATTTGGTTTGTTCATACAACATTCTTAAAGCAACAGTGTTTTTATTGTGTTTCTTTGTTTGTGAATTGATGGTAACCTGACCTTTGGAATGTATCTGTGGAGAGCAACAAAGTAAATAAGCTCTATGTTAACTAACCTGTAGGGACGGGATGGACAGTTGTTTCTCATGACCAGCATGGGAAAGTATGCTAGAGTATCAATTGTACCCGGAGAATGGATGAATGGTCACATGATCATCAGACCATGGTATGGTAACTACTGTTGTCACAATGAACAAGTTGAAGTATAAAAAGTGACAGTCCTAGGAGAAGAGAGCCTTCTTCATGTCCACTTTCTTCTCGTGATCAGCCGAGCCGTTCTTGTGATTTTAGGGCTACCTAATTTCTCCTCTCCTCGATTGCCGATTGTCTGCCAGACTTGCCCCTTGCTTTTTGCCCTCGCTGATGAACTTGCCTGCTGTCCTGAATGATTTGGAGCTGTCTGGTGAAAGACCAGATTTGAACTTTCCTGATTTATGTTCCCTCCCCCTTCCCCTTCCCCTTGCCCATGCCTGTGGGCTTTCCCCTACTGGACATTACCTTATTCCTTTTGCCCATTCTTAGAGAAGGCTTGAGAACCCTTGTGAACCATGCGCCTGCCTTTGTTGGTGCTAGGAATCTCTAACTCTGGAATCATCCTATTATGGATGCTTTTATTTCGCAATATATTTACTTTGACTAAATGTGAGGCTTTATTCTGCAAGTTGTAAGACTCATGACAGAGCTACTTAAAATGATACTTATATGCATTGATTTTGGATCTTTAGTACAATAACCAAATTATCTTGAATTTGTCTGCGTCTTTTTGTGCTTTAATGATTTTCCCACAGAAATTGTGCTTACAAAATATCTGATTTCTACATGTATAATAGAGTCAGTATTAGATTATTTTCAGAACATCAGGTTGTTTTGCTCTTGTTCTGTGTAGCCACAGCAGAGCTATTGGTTTGTATAATTCTTGTCCGACTGAACATCTTTGGGAGGTTGGGTCTTCCAGTTGCAATACTCTGTTTATAGCATAGCCCTGAGAGTAATATATTTGAACCTGATTTCCAATCTGTGAGTTGGCTGCCAATTATTGGTCCTCATTGGGTGGCCGACAGCTGGACAGCTTGATTTCTCAACCCTCCATACGATGAACAAATGTCCGTCTGAGGACCATCGCCTCTGAGGGTGAATTATAGAATCTGAGTAAAAACAGTTACCCGTATGGGCTCAGTAGTATAAAAAACTGGAGTAACCTTCCGCTGCAACACCATTATCTTGCTATTCCATAGCATCAATTCAGCTGGAACTCACGATGACAATATCCAGCCTTTTGAGCCTCTTGGCCCACTGGAAGAATTCAATGACCAAAAAAGTGACTTAGGGTCAGATTTATAATCTGGTGGATGACATGTTTCTCCACTAGGGTGAAGAAGTAATTTACTCAGAGGTGATCATGGTGCAGAATTTCAAAGTCTGTTCTAAGCAATTCTCCATATTTAATTGATTTATAAGACCTAGTTTACCAATATTTGCTCCAGACTATTCCTAGAAGCTCTCAATTGGGTTGCTAGATTTCCTTACATGAATATTTTAGACCTTTTCTATTGGCTTGCACTGATCTCTTTGGGTAATCCACCACTTTTATTACCTGTTCCACTTCGTTTTGTGGATCCAGATGGTTCTTGATTTCTTCAACCATGGGCAGTGGTCATGGTATGGGGAAATAAGAGGAGGATTGTTAGTAAGTGCCATTTCCCCACATAAGACTTACTGTAGGGAACTGTCAGATCTCTATAGCTACAAGTTCAAACTCCTGAGGTACAATCCACCAGATTTGGAAATGATCGACAAGCAGTTGGTCAGTTCTTAAAGCATTGACCGGAACCGCTGTAACGCCAGATCCTGTCAATGCTTTTAGCAGTTTGGTGCAAGGCTCTGTCAACATGACAGGGTCCTGCACCAAAATGCTTTCTTTTTTATTTTCACAGAGAAAATCCCAAAGTGGTATATACTCGGGATATATTCAAGTATATACATCATCCTAGTCTGCTATCTTGGGACTAGAGAACCATTTCACCAGCTTGGATTTACCATGACTGATCGAATTTTGTTTACACATGTAACTCAATATTGAGCCTAGTAACATTTCCAGCAGGGTAATCAAATAAATTATTCCTCTTGGCAAGGCCTCCAGTTTAACTGAAAAAACCAAACCAACCGAGTAATGAAGGAATGCTTGCATTAATCTCACCCACTAGTAATCACCTGCGCCTCATTCCAGTCACTCAGCTTTTGCCTGCTGTGCCTTTTAGTCAGAGACCAGCAAGATGCAAGTCAGTCTTGATCCTGCTTCAATAGGAGCGTAGCACCCCAAACTGACAGGCCATGTGTCCTATAAGCAACCCTAGACCAGGTTTCATATATTTTGGACTTCATCAATGAGATATATTTTGTGTACTGTAGCATAGTGAAAATGGGACCCACGTTTGTAAATACTGAATATCTGTCCAGCAGCAGGGTGCCTTGACTAATTAAGGAATCCAATTTGAATAATCGAGCCCCAACCTTTAATTCAGTGCATATCTTGGTCCTCTGATTCTAAAGGAATGTGTAGATGACTACTTCAGTCCACCTCCACTTAAGGCTTCCTTCAGACCTGTTTGATTGACTTTTTCAGCCCAAACTCTGTATTTGGTGATCCTTCTGCTGCAATTAAGCTTCATTGAATGCATGCACACGTTTTTACGTGCTCCCTCATTTATTCCATCCTGATTATCTCCTTTAAATAAATGAACAAGGTTGAAACATAGATGTCCTAATGCACATACTAAGCTCCATCTTAAACTTTGGGACTTTGTTTCCATTCTGTGAAACGAAAACTGTTATCTTGACTTGGCCTGGGCATGAAATACCATTCTGCTTGCAGAGTTTGGAGAGTTTTTCCCACTCTGTGTAGAGCGCGGAGTTCTAAAAAACTCATCTACAACATTGTTGGCTAGTGAGGAAAATCTTACTACAGACCACCTCCCAGTGAGATTTCTCAGCTTCTGCGGTCACGGATGTCCGCGACTGGTCATGTTGAGAAACCTTCCATTTGTGTTGCGGAAGTAGAATATTTTCTTGAGATGCAGAAAGAAGGAGCATGATTGCGGATTTTCCAGCGTGGGACAAACTCCTGCACTGAAAACCAATGCATACGCCGCGACCCAACGCACTCCTCCGCTTGCGGAACTCCAAGTAGCGTTCAGAGTTTTTTACTACGCGAACTCCGCCTAGACCTAGTCTTGACCCAAGCTGATTGTTACTGACCACATACACACTTGCACTTATCATTTCTAATATTCCCTGCCTAATCACTGTTGGGACTGAACATTTTTATTTGCTGCTATTTGAATTATATTTATTTGTAGTCAGTACTTTAAAGCTTGCTTTTTGTTCTGGCTTACTCTGCATCAATTGCATTGGTAATTGAATTACCAAAATGTGTGAAATGCATAATAAAGTGAATCCTTAATGACAGTTGTTTTTCATTTACGTTATAAATCAGGTTCCTACTAATCATAGTGGGGATGCTGAAGAAATGATATGTGCTAACCGTTTCTAACATGACTAAGCATTTTACATGAATATAAGGAGGATAACCAGAGTCTGCAATAATGGGAAACATGTAGTTGTATTTGCAGGTAATTTAGCTACAGAGAATTGTCAACTTTAAAATCAGTTGGTTTCCAAACAGGGACAGTTAATGAATGGCACTGACATTTTAGTGGCATGTGTATGTGCACTTTAATATGTAAAACTTATCATACTTGGCACCCCTGTTAGTTTACAAATTGACACAATGGTGGAGCTGTTACTTTATGGTGTAATCCTGATACTGTTAACGTGTGCAACAGACTTGTATTTGAATTGTTACACTGGTATTTATTATAATGGTTTATGTCAATGTATTTATTGTCCCGTGGATTGTTTCATAAATAAAAAAATTGGATAGAAAACAGGCCAGTATCAAACAGGCTCTGTCCGTGGGAAGTGTACATACATATCTCTAAATTCCTCAAACAGAACAACCTCTATTTAGACAGTTTCTGTCCTGAGACAGGTACCAATTTGTTTCTAATTGTAATATGGGACGACACCAAGATCAGCATAGACTCTAATGAAATCACTGTCCTCCTCCTTGGCCTGACATCATCAGGTTTTGAGACTAGCCACCATCAACTCTAAGTGACGCAGGAACTCAAGGCACTGCCCTTAATTGGATTAGGACCTATATAGCATGTCACATCCAACAAGGCATGCTTCCTCCTTTCAGGTCACGAGAATTCAGGCAACGGGTAGATGCCCTTAAAACTCGGCAACCTATCACCAGCTGTTTATTAATGTATACCTGTCCTCTTCCCAGTGCTTAGTAAATAATTCATATTTACATGCTCAACTATGTGTATGACACCCGGATCTTTTAAATATATATTTTTTTATTTAGTGACACAGGTAGAAATAATACAATGCATTGCAATTCATTAAAAAATACATTAATCTTCTAATGCACACATATGCCGATTCATTACATGAAACAACGAATTCATGCGCATAATCCTGAAGCAAATCAGTGTAAAGCATGGCAAAATATTGCAACCCATCAGTTCTTTAGGAACATCATGTTACTGCGGATCCCCTTACCAAATTATCTGAAACTTCGCTAGAGGCCACATTCTTTGGGAATATAATGCTTCCTTAAATTTCACCTGCTTCCTCTTCGAAATCCATGAGTTGAAGGATGGGGTATCCACCAATCTCCATTTTTGTAGTGTCAAGATTTGAGCACTAGGAATGCAATAAACATTAACTGGGAAACATTGGTTACATCACGGTGTTCACACCGCAATACCTTTACAACACGGGCATTACAACGCAAGTCATTTCAATGACTTGCACTAGATGGCGCTCTAAGTTAAGGAATAGTATAATTTACTATTCCAACACCTTCCCTACTGTAACGTAGGCCAGAGTTGGAATAGTAAATCATGCTATTCCTAAGTCCAGCGCAAGTCGTTGTAATGCCTGACTTGTAGATGCAACATCATATATTCACATTAACTGCTTCTGGCGAACAGATAGATTTAGTGTGAAGTTAATGCCATAGAGGGCTCCCAGAGGGTCTGGAGTTAGGGAAACCTGTAGTTTAGTGCTAAGCCACTGGAAATCTTTCCTCCAGAAATCTGCTAAAACTGGGCAGGTAAAGGATACATGTAGGCAAGCTCCTATATCATTAATCGACAAAGGGCCTGATCAAACAGCATTACACCTAAATCTGTGTATCCAGCCATGGAGCGGTCACCTACACTTTATAAATCACTCCGGAACTTAACTACGTCCCCCAGCTGGGGTGTATCCAAATTCTAAAAATATTTATACCATCATAATCCACCCCATGTGCATGAAAAAAAGTGTGGAGCAGAAAGGGTGCACCTCAAGTTAGTAACACCAAGGGACTGCTAGCTGGTACTTGTCAACAAGTCCACTTATCATCATCAGTTACCACCTTTCCGTTTGAAATAAGGAAACGTGTGTGTGTCTTAATAACCAAAACTCAAAACCATGAAACCAAAACTGTAAAGACCTAGATGTGATAGCATGCTAATAACATGTCTAGCCAATAGACCCCATGAGGATCTGAACAAGCAATCCTCACCACTAAAACTTGGTAAAGCTATGATAAGCGTGGCTCAAATCCACCCGAGTGACTTACAGCACTCACCTATAATTACCTTATAGGAAGTCAGCCGGACAGTGGAGAAGTATAAACAAAAATCTTTATTAGGCCAAACAACACTCATATGAGAGGGCCCTGTCCGACCTCACTCCTAGGAGTGCGAACGAGAGGACTGACTCTCTGCATCACAGCAATACATTATAACGCAATACAGTAAATGGGGTACGCCCCTTGTGGAAAATTACCGAGCCTCGGAACAGTGAACAATGCTCTCATACAGCAGGCATCTGCACCTGCAAGGGATACATTATTATCTCCGCTCAAGGCCATGGAGCTAGGCTTCGGCGCCTCTGGGCATGAGAACATTGCAGATAGCGGAACTTGTTAGTTTCGGCCACAGTAAGCCGAGAAACGAAAACTGCTGTCTTAGTATATTTCTGTATTCCTGCGGGAGGGGCATGAGCGAGCAGAACCCGCAGGCACAGAGAGTTACACAAAATGGTGGCACACAGGCTAAGCTAAGAAACTAATATGGCCACGCATACATTTGAATATAAGTAATAGGTAAGAATATGAATTCAGCATAAGTGTATATACGAAATGCATTAGTTAGTCATATGATGCTAACTCACACGTCATCATAGGGTAATTAGAGCATCGAAAAGTGAATTCTATCAGACCCTCCTTTTAGCATCATTGGCTAACTATAGCCTCATTTATTTGCCAAAGGTAGTGCCGACATCCAATCTAGGGGCAGGACTGCACCACCTCAGTCTAGAACGTCTTCTGCAATAAACATTAAGAAACTTGCATCAGCAGGAATTTCAGTAATCATAGAAGTGGCATATTGACCATGTAACTTCTTTTTCGGACGTATATTTGCAGCACACATTGAACAACATGGAGGAAGGCAATATATGCAAAGGCAGCATGACAGAATTACACTCACCACTCCAACCAAACCCATCAGTATTTTCCAACCCCAGGAAGAAAAGGCACCCCAGAGCCACCCTTGGAGAGACCATGTCCCATTATCTTGGTGCAATTCAGTCGCTAATCTATGCAATTTTTGCACTGCCAAGTTAACAGTCGGGGCGGAGTCAGGGATATAAACACAGCAAGAGGTCCCGATGACGCGACAGGCCCCGCCCCTATCAGCTAGTATGACGTCAAGGACCATCCTATTCTGGATCGTAAATAATCTCATGGCCTGAACCTCAACAGAGATGTTAGTCGTAATGTCAGCCTCAACCAGAACCACCTTTTCCATTACCCTAGAGAGTCGTCTAATGGCTCTACTGTTGAATATAGGACCCCAGAAAGGAAGCAGACCCTTAGAAAAATCAGTCCATTGCTGATACGAGGTATCTGTCTGATCAACGTCCTCTACTTGGAGTTCCCTCCTTTTACGCTGCTCTTGCGGCTGCTCCTGAGGACTGGGGAATCGTCGATGAGTTCTATGGTAATCAGAGGGAGCCACATACACGGGAGGAATCATATAAGCCAGGTAGCACACCCCACCCCAACCCTCAGGCAACCATAAGTATCCATTTTCACCGCAAACAAAATAGACACTGGGTGGGGCAATCAAGGAGGGGCTAACGGGCAGGCGTATTGAAGCAGTCACATTACAAGAGCTATTTCCAACCTTGATGGGACCCCTTCCCTCTATACAGAAAAATGGAGGAGGACCCACCACAGCCAGGGGTATCAAAGACTTGGAACTGTCGTTACTCTTAGGGGGATGCCTATAAGACAAAGTGGCGTTCAATTTCATGAAACTATCCCTTAGTCGATCAGTATCATTAGGTGTCAAGAAACGACCCAACTTTTTCTCACATGTCTGTATAAAAGTCTGGTCAAAACGTCCGTCAGTATATATTCGTCCAAGGGAAGCTGAAGGCAAAGGCCGCACACGCATTGTCATTGTCCACCCCCTATTCTGCAGGCGTGGAGTCAAAGAATCTGGCTGCTGGAAATATTTAACAAGACCTATAAGAGTATACCACCCCACACAACTATTCACTGGCGTTAAAGGGAGAGCGAGGAACCTATCTTTTTTATAGGCAGCAGAGGGTAAAAGCCCACAAACCCAACAATCTGTCATATTGGTAGTGGCATGTGCATGATGCAAAGTTTTAATAAAAACATTGTCTTTATAATTTTTACGTATCATTCTCTCACCATAATCAACAGTTAACATTTTGTGTTCCGGAACAGCAGTAGGTGTGGGTGCAAATGTATGAACGGGATAATGTTTATCTAGGAAAAACAGTATTCCAAGAGTCACCAGAAAGGCAATTAAAACTATTATGATCACTACTATTTTCCCCTTTCGAGGGAGGGCCAACCAGGGGGAATCAGGCTCACGTCTCGGAGGAGCTGCAAAAGGCTGCTCCTCATCAGGGATGGGCCGCCCAAAGGGGTACATTTCGAATAATCGTTCAAAATTACCAAAAATCAAAAAAATAAAAATCACACTGTTACTAAAAAAAAATAGTCCCAGACAATCCTCAACCGGCCGGAGGGGTTCTTCAACCCTTAAAAAAGGGATCTTCTCCCTGTGTCCTTCAAAGCCTCACAGGCAGGCTTTTACCGTTCATACCTACTCCAACGTCGCTGGTCAGCACTTTGAAACAAAGGAAGCACTTAATTCGGGCCCCGCGCCACTCTATAGTCTCAAAGAACACAATCTTCGGCTAAACACCAGGGCTCTTACAAGTCCATCCTACCACTAAATCTTCTTTTTCAGAATGTCCACTAAGCCCTTCTTCCAGTATTTAGTCCATCATATTCCAGCACTGTACTTATTTTCTTCGGGGCCGCAAATTATAGCGAGTGCTCCCTGGCACTTCGGGGTCAGAAAACAAAGCAGGTGTATCAGTGGCAGATGCTGAACTTTCCGGTATCTCTTTGCTAGCAACAAAAGGAGTGGTAGAGCTCACAGTATTCTCAATTCCGCTTCGCTCTTCTCCAATCAGTGAAGCATCCGAGAAAGGAACATACCTCGGGATATGTTCGAACTCCTGGTCAGCGATGCCGTCTTGTACCCATTGATCATAGGGCAATGGGAGCGGGACCCTCTTCACATGAGAGGCATGGGTCCACGCTTTTCTGCCTTCAACCCGCAGTGCTGTGCGCGTGGTGAGGAGCACCTGACGAGGCTCTGACCATCTCGGCTCCAAACAGGACTTCCGCTGGTACCGTCGCACCACGACCCAATCCCCTGGGTGGATGGTGTGTCCAGGCCCCTCCGGCAACGGCTTCAGAGTGTCTGCTACCTGCTGATGAATAGAACGAAGATCTTTAGTCAAAGCATACAGATAATCTGTCAACAGAGGATAAGGAACTTCGGAAAAACATTTTGGTCGGGGCACTCCCCAGATATTGGCCGGGCGGCCAAATACCACCTCATGCGGGGAGACGCCCATTTTTGCATTTACAGTGACTCTGGTGGAGAGCAAAGCTAAGGGAAGTGCGTCTGGCCAACGGAGACCTGTACTCTCACATATTTTTGCCATTTTTAACTTGAGTGTGCCGTTAAACCGTTCCACCAGTCCTGCCGCCTGAGGATGCAAGGCTGAGTGGAACTTCTGGGTGATGTGTAGACCTTTGCATATATTTTTCACTAATTCAGCATTAAAGGACGTGCCATTATCACTCCAGATCACCCTAGGTAATCCGAAACGGGAGAAATACTCCTTAATAAGCATTTTCGCAGTAGACATGGCCGTGCAGTCTTTCGTTGGGAACGCCTCCACCCACCTACTAAAAGCACAGACGACTACAAGAACGTACTTCAAGTTATTCACTCTTTCCATTTCGATGTAATCCATCTGAATCACCTCAAAAGGGAAAGAGGGTGGTGCAAAATTTCCAGTTGGGACGGGGGTACCCTTTCCAGGATTGTGTCTCAAACACACCATACACTGACGAACCAAATTGGTGGCCATCTTAGAGATATTTTTATTGCTCCACACCGGGTCTAACAATTTGCAAATACCCTTGGCACTCACATGGGCAGGCCCGTGTGCCATCGTCACTACTGGAAGGACATACGCATTCGGTAACATCCATCTTCTCTTGTCCGTCACATCTGTCCAACATTCATCCGCATCCAGTCGTCCCTGCCCATCCTTCCATGCCCTCAATTCCTCATCCGTCGCTTTACTTTGTATGTTCTTGACACTCTGTACCGTGTCTGTGAACATATGAATATCTGGGACCCATCGTGCTGGCCCTGCCACAAACATTCGTGGTAATTTTTCTCTAGCAGTCTCTTTTGCTGTCTCGTCGGCAAAAGCGTTGCCTCGCCCGACATCGTCCACTATTGTCTTGTGTGCGCTACATTTTATCACAGCCAATCTTTTGGGTAATGTCAATGCCGTTAGCAGTCGTAATATCAGTGGACCATGTTGGATGCGTTGTCCATGGGAGGTCAAGAATCCCCGTTCTGCCCAAAGTCGCCCATAATTATGAACCACGCCAAAGGCGTATTGGCTATCGGTGTAAATGTTCACATCCAACCCCTCACTCAACTCACATGCTCTCAGTAAGGCAATAATCTCAGCAGCCTGAGCAGAATTGTAAGGTATTCTAGAAGTCTCTACCACCGTCTGTAATGTTGTTATTGCATATGCTGCTGTCGATGTCCCGTCTGGTAATTTAAAACAGGATCCATCGACATACAGTTCCCCGTCTGGTTCTTCCATGGGCCTGTCTGTCAGATCCACCCTCCCCTTTGTCTCCTCCTCAGTCCTATACAGACAGTCATGTATGTCATCGTCATTTGTGTCCGTATCTGTGGGGATAGGTAACAAGGTGGCGGGGTTCAATGTGGCGCACCTTTTAATTGTTACATGGGGCGCAAAAAGAGTCATCTCGTAACCCGTCAGACGAGCGCTTGTTAAATGCTGCGTCTGTGTCCTGTTCAGTAAAATATCCACAGCATGCGGTACCATTACTGTGAGATCTGATCCCAGCACGAGCCCTGCCGATTGTCTTATAGAGACCGCAGCAGCCGCCGTGGCTCTCAGACAGCTCGGCAGCGCTCTTGCCACATTATCGAGCACTGCAGAGAAGTATGCACACGGTCTCTGCTTCCCCCCAAAACACTGAGTTAAGACAGACAACGCGCAACCTTCCGCCTCGTGCACGTAAAGAACAAAAGGCTTCTGGTAATCAGGTGTTCCAAGAACTGGCGCAGAACACAAAGACGTTTTTAGTGACTCAAACGCTTCCTGACATGCGGGGGTCCAGGGTAGGGGTTCGCGCACTTCTTTGGTAGTCAGATGCAATAGGGGTTTTGTTAATAACGCATAGTTAGGTATCCACTGACGACAATACGATGTTATGCCTAGGAACGCGCGCACCTCTCGCTGCGTGTTAGGTATTTGCATGTTAGTGATCGCTTTTATGCGCTCCGGCGTCAATCTCCTCCCCACTTTCGAAAGGAGGTGACCGAGGTAGGTGACCTCCGTTCGACAGTATTGAAACTTCGGAAGGGACACTTTATGCCCCCTCTTTGCCAAATGGTGTAACAATTTTACAGTAGCATCCCGACAACCCTGCTCATCATCCGATGCTATTAGGATGTCATCCACGTACTGCAACATTACGTTGCCAGGTGGAAGTACCAGGTCATCCAATTGTGCCTTTAGAGCCTGACTGTATATACTCGGACTCTCCGTGTACCCCTGGGGAATTCTCTTGAAGCGGAAACTTCGGCCAGCCAATGAGAATCCGAAGAGGTAACGGCTGTCCTCATGTACCGGAATACTGAAGAAAGCATTTTTCAAATCCAGGACAGAGAAATATTTGGCCGAAGGTGGAATCATTGTCAATATCGTAGTGATGTCCGAGACCACCGGGTACTGTGGCTCCACTACTCTATTTACCTGCCGCAAATCAATCACAAATCTATAGACATCAGGAGTATTATCAGTTGCATCAGGTGACCGTCTTTTAAGTACAGGCAAAATAGGACTGTTACATATATTCGAATCAGTCTCTTCTACAACTCCAGACTGTATCAACTCTTGAATTATTTGTAACAAGGCCTTCTCACCCTCTCTAGGTATTCTGTATTGTGGAATTCTGGGCAATTTGGCTCCCACCTTCACTCTTATTGACACCGGGGCAATATCCATTCTCCCTACATCATTATCACTGGCAGCCCACAAGCTGTCGGTATGCCTCGAAACTCAGGTGGCAACGGGTCGTCTTTTGAAAAGCACTGTAGTGGGCGGGCAACATTGGGGCCTAGAGTAAGGTACACGCCATCCGGAGAACAATAAATGGTGGTATGCAATCTCTTCAATAAATCTAACCCCAGTAAATTTTCTCCACAATTCGATGTCAATAAAAACGGTGAGTCAACAGTAAAAGGGCCAATCGTTAACGTGAGAGGTTTAGAAATGGGGCTAATCACCGGAGTTCCTGCAAAACCCACGGATATGTTATTCTTGCCAGACAGAGCCGCCCCTGGGACCCGAGAACGAGCCACTGAACTTTTCATTGCACCCGTATCCACTAGAAATTTCTGTTGAGACCCTAGTAAGTCGGCTTCGACATAAGGTCCCCTCTGATCAACTTCCATAAGTACTGGTCCCATGCTCTGTCCTACGCTGTCCTAGTTGTGGGAGAACCCTGTCAGATCGTCCACTGAGTAATCATCGTTGTAATACTGGCCCCCGCTCCTCTGTGACTGTTGTCTATCTGTCCCGTTGTCAAAGTAATTGCCTCCTGGTCTCCCGCCTCCTTCTGATCGCGCAGCCTGTCTCCCAAAATCACCACTACCTCGTCCTCGTCCTCTTCCTGGACCGGTACCTGACTGGAGCAGCGGACAGTCTCGCCACCAATGCCCTTCCTGCTTACACT
Organism: Lissotriton vulgaris; assembly: GCF_964263255.1. Taxonomy (NCBI): domain Eukaryota; kingdom Metazoa; phylum Chordata; class Amphibia; order Caudata; family Salamandridae; genus Lissotriton; species Lissotriton vulgaris. Next base: position 1,130,335,337 of record NC_141691.1, read on the forward strand.
TGGCGCACTGGTTCGGTCCCAACCTTTCCCTACTCTCACCTCTCCCAAAACCACCTCCCCGACTCAGCGCCGCACCTCTCCCTCTGCCTCTTGCCACTTGCTGCAACAAAACCCTCGTCTTCAAATCTTTAGCCTTCTTTTCCTGCTTGTCCTTATTTTCATTTTCCCTGTGCTCGTAATATTGCGCCATACTTAGTATTCCCGAAGGAGAGGACGTCGTCCACGTGCTCTCGGACGCTTGCAGTCTAGCTGATATTTCAGGCAATAAATTTGTGACAAACCTGTTAACAAAGAGTCGTAACCCTCCATCCTGTGACACATCCTGTCCACTAAAATCCATGAACGTTTCCTCAAACCTCGTAAAGAAATCTGAGACCGCCTCATCCTTTTTCTGTTTGCAAGCCGTCAATTTGTCCCAATCTACCTTTTTCGGGGGAATGAGAGAATGCATATACTTTATAATGCGTCCTGGCAGAGCTAATATCTCAGCCCTCGGCTTCTCCCCTGGCTTACGCTCCTTGTCCCAATCCTGTAACTCCTGCCATGTACCTCCCAGCTCCTCCGTATGATCCGTACCTTTCACCTGTCGCCACACATCAACCGGGACCAAAAGCCCGAAAAATAATTCCACATCAGCCAACGTCATCACAGTAGAAGACGCTGCTTCCGTGAGCTCTTTATAATAGGCGGTCGGATTCTTTCTAGAATCCGGTAGCTGAGCCTTCAATGACAACACCTCACTTCTCTTCCATGGCGTATACACCCATTGCTCCTGAAAATGCGCATCAATTCTGTTCCGTGTGACAGCCCTCGTGACTGGGTCTAACAACTCGGGGACCTCAGGATGAAAAATAGGGTGCACCTCTCGCATTGGGTGGAGACCTGGGAAGTGGGGTGTACCGACAGAGGGCAATTCATTCCTGTATTGCAATAGCGCACGCAAACTACTCATCACTTCCTTCACCCCCGTGTTCGTTCTGTACGCTCCAGCCTGTATATCCCGTAAAACCGCCGGAGCCACACCTCCATATCCCTGCTCCCATAGCTGTATCAATACACCAGCCATGTGCCACAGAGCGTGCTGCTGCATCAAAGGCTCAAAATCTTTCATGGTGGACCAAATATCTTCGAACGAATAAATATTATTCCTGGCCCATTGACATGCCTGATTAGCCACCATGCTTTTTTCATCTAAACCAACTGTAGAACGTGTAAGCAACTTCCGTACCTGTGAAAACAATCCGCTACCTGCGCCGCGACTCGGTGTTAGCATCTCCTGACTGGGGGTGGTACTAGCTGAAACAGTAGGGAGTGCTAAAGAAAATGGTGAGGGGGCGGGTGAAGTGGTCTGGAGTAGAGAAACGAGGGGTGTCGAGGGTAGGGGTTGTTGGGGGGCACTCGCTGAAGGACCTGGAATGGCACTACTAGGGGCCGAAAGTGGCAAGGAGGGGTACAAGGGCTGCGGGGCATAAGGGGGAGGGGGCCGGGCATTCAAAATGTCCTCCATCTCATCTGGGTCGTCCTCTCTCACTACGTAACTTTTATTTTCCCTCAACCTACAAAGTCTATCTGCGCGCTCCATGCGTAGTGCATTCTCATTTCCCATCTGTTCCTTCGCTTTCTGCGCCATAGTCTGGGTGGACTTTTTATACTCCTCTTTCTCTTCTCGCATCTTGCGTTTCCTGACCTCTTTCTGCCACACTCGCAGAGAGTCGAACATACTCTGACGGCTGCGCCTAGCAAACAGTTTGTCTTGCAAATAATCCAACTTAGCTTCATCAAAAGAACCCGTCAAAGGCCATTGTAAATCCACATTATCAGCAGTGTACCGATGCCACAAAGTACCAAACATAATCGGGACCAGTCCATGTTTAACATACATATCAAAACTCGGTGTCCCTTCAGGGGGTGCAGGTTGGCTCTCGGCCAGTCTAGTATCTGAGGGTCGACAACAGCATCCAAAACATCGCAACTTGCTAAAACACGGCATCTTTACTTTATCTTGAATCACAACTCAAGTTCATTCACACACAAACATATAGACGTACATCAGAGAACCACGTACACATATACAATATCTCCAAAACAAGTGTTACCAAATGGGACAAGGCCCGTCGACCAAGTCCTGGGGAACCTGGACTCTACCGCAGACCGAACAGTACGCTAACTGTTCTGAGGAAGGGGAACAAATCCGCCACCCGTGCGGCACTGTGGATCACTGCGCACTTTACCGCGGGAAACCCAGATCACACCTCCACTGAATCACCACACTAGGAGTTCAGGGTAAGCGCGCCAGAGTCTACCCACAATGACCCACGCCTTCACCACAGTACCATTCGGTCGGATCACTACAAACAATTACCTCGAAATACGTCCCCAACCCCGTCAAGTCTGTCAGAGCACCAACTCGTACTCTGAGTTCCCCGGAGCACACTAGCCCCAGGAGCACACTGGCTCCTCAAACCATCGGAGACACTCTAGTCTCCCGGAACACTCCCGTTCCTGCAGCAATCACAGGTGGACCACTCACCTTCCGTAGGCGGCACCGACCTCTACCGTTCTCCACCTCCGGCTGCCAGGACCAACACGGTCAGCTTCAAGTTCCGCCTTCTGGACCCCGGCGTAAGATCCGAACCGGGACCTCTCCCGATCAGCAGGGTGGGGCAGCGCTGCGAGAACCAAGCTCGGCATCAAATGGGATCCCGGGCCCACCGTGCCGACCAGCGGGTCCCCGGTCTTCTGCTACCCACTTACGGGTGAGAAAAGATCCTTATCGCGGGGTCCCTATTCGGGCGCCATCTGATAAGCGTGGCTCAAATCCACCCGAGTGACTTACAGCACTCACCTATAATTACCTTATAGGAAGTCAGCCGGACAGTGGAGAAGTATAAACAAAAATCTTTATTAGGCCAAACAACACTCATATGAGAGGGCCCTGTCCGACCTCACTCCTAGGAGTGCGAACGAGAGGACTGACTCTCTGCATCACAGCAATACATTATAACGCAATACAGTAAATGGGGTACGCCCCTTGTGGAAAATTACCGAGCCTCGGAACAGTGAACAATGCTCTCATACAGCAGGCATCTGCACCTGCAAGGGATACATTATTATCTCCGCTCAAGGCCATGGAGCTAGGCTTCGGCGCCTCTGGGCATGAGAACATTGCAGATAGCGGAACTTGTTAGTTTCGGCCACAGTAAGCCGAGAAACGAAAACTGCTGTCTTAGTATATTTCTGTATTCCTGCGGGAGGGGCATGAGCGAGCAGAACCCGCAGGCACAGAGAGTTACACAAAATGGTGGCACACAGGCTAAGCTAAGAAACTAATATGGCCACGCATACATTTGAATATAAGTAATAGGTAAGAATATGAATTCAGCATAAGTGTATATACGAAATGCATTAGTTAGTCATATGATGCTAACTCACACGTCATCATAGGGTAATTAGAGCATCGAAAAGTGAATTCTATCAGCTACCTAGCTATAACTACCTTTATTTGATGCTGCTAGCTTCCTAGATTAAAAATGGTTCCCTTCAAACCATAATCAATTGATGTACGCCGACATGCTTCGTTGCCAAGGGAGAATTTCGGGCAACTTCTTCAGGGCTGTTGGGGTTCCAAAAAGTTTGCCCCTCTGATGGCTTTATGGATCATATATTTTCCAGGTATGTAGTTCTACGTTGCACCCAGTGGAGGACTGAATTTTATCAAAGCTAATAATACAATTTTGGCATGAAGCGGTTGCTGCAGTATACAATACCAATTGCCCACTCCCATTACTCCTCTGACACTGAATACCTGCCTAATCGTGGCGGCTTTCGAGGATGACACTGTCCTCAATGAAGTCAATCCATTCAGAGACCAACTCGGTCTCTGGATGAGATACATTGATGATATTCTATTAATCTGGAATGGTGACATGGATGGATTGTCCTCCTTTTTCATATGGCTCAATCAGCAATCTCCATATCTTAAGTTCACGATCCAATCAGACCATACATTTTCTGGACATCACCATATATGAGCAATCAGGAAAACTATTTACTACACTTTACCGCAAACCGGCTGAAAGAAACTCGTTGTTACAATACAACAGCCACCATCCACGAGCACTCCGTGACAATCTGCCTTTTGGGCAATTCCTACGGATCTGGAGGAATTGCTCCAACAAAGACCATTACTTCATAGAATCTGAGGATCTTGCAAATCGTCTACAACAACGGGGATATCCTAGACGCTTGGTCAAGAAATCAAGGCAACGTGCTTGGTTCTACCCACGAGAGGAACTACTCTCTCCCAAGGACAAGGCAGACCAACAAGAAAATAGAATTGTGTGCGTAACTACATTCACCACTAAAAGTAACAAGATCAAACGCATTGTCAATCAACATTGGCAATTAATATCGGACGATGTCAACCAGGTTGGGACACCGTTACACGCTTTCAAGAAAGCAAAAAGCGTAAAAAACTATGTGGTACGGTCCTTCCTACCAACTCCTGATGATCCTACTATTACTTCGCTATGGAATATGCCCCCTTTGGTGGGCCATTTCAAATGTGGCCACTGCAAGGCCTGTGACACTACAATCCAAACAAAGGAATTTGAACATCGCCAACATAATATCCAGCTCAAATCACATAGCAATTGCAATACGCCGAACATCATCTACGCGATAATATGCCCTTGTCAAATGATCTATATTGGTCAAACACAACAAAAAGCAAAAGCAAGAATTCTCCAGCACATGAGCAGGATCAGGTGCGAGGTCCAGGGCGCACCCCTTGTAGACCATTTTAAACTGGCTGCACACCCCCCAGAAAGTCTTCGATGGGTGGTGATAGAAAAGGCAATATTGGGACCCCGTGGTGGCAACATCACAAGTATCCTGAACACACGGGAATTGAAGTGGATGTTCTTTTTTTATTCTATCGTGACAGGCCTTAACGAGCAAGACAGCTCTTTTTCTCAACTAGCAACCCTGTCCTGAGTTCCCTTCAACATCTGATAGGAACATACAGTATACATTGTTTCCGAATTGGCCTATACCCTACTGTGAGAGGTACGCCATAAAAGCAGTCCCACATCTACAATTAAGTGATATTGTCATTACGACCATCAACTGAATTGGCCTATACCCTCTTGTGAGAGGTACGCCATATCAGCAGTCTAATGTTTATGTATGTGTCCACATCCATCATTATATGATATCATCATTACAATCACTGACTGGTATGTGGTTCATTATGGCAAGCAATGGCTTTACCATTGTGTGATAGGTACGCCATACTTATATTCTGACTACTCTTACTTGTAATTGGTCATGTTGATTGATATGAAAAGAAATGGCTTGACCATCCTTTGTTAAATACACCATACCGATACTATTTGATTCGAATCTTGATAATCAATACATTCTGTATAATTATGTGAATGAATATTGATCACAAACTTGTACCTCAGAGGTCACTTCACAATTTTTCACAGTTGACATTTCCACCGAATTTTTACAATTACGCTGGGATAATAATATAGAATTTGTTACAAATAGACATTAACCGACAGGTTCGGTATTCAACACATATTGCGGGGTCTTTCCTCTATGTCTACATACCAGCCCAGAATCACGTGGTGCGGTTACCATAGCAAAAGTGTAACCAGGAAGCTCGGTTCGCCATTGCAAACACGAGCGGCGTTCTATGCTAGATCCAATCGGCTGATGGCGAGTCTGTCTCCGTTACTAGTCCAGCCGTAGGCAACTCGCAATAGCGATCTGTACTAACGACCCTCCCTTTCCGTGTTACTCTTTAGGTACCACGGAGAGATCCAATAAATACCCGCGGACCTGGTATTAACTAAACCTCGACTCTGGGTAAGCTTTCTCTAACGTGCTTTTGACACAGATTACATTGTTCCCAACTGCTAGATTATTCTTGATCCCAATCCTGTTAGGGTGACCGGTTCTTCGAGTTCGTTCGCAGATACTACTGAACGACCCTCTGTGTAATGACTAACACTGTCGGACCTTGTGCCAATGCAATCTACATTTTGGGTAAGCCCGGTTCAACTCCTGGTTTTAACTGTTCGGAATATTTATTCCTAAATTCAAAGAGGCCTATTTACATGTATGACCAGTTCTACGTGTTTCTTCACAGACACCGCGGAGTGATCCCTTGTGCTAACAATAATCTCAGACCCTGTGCAAATCCATCTGACACCTCAGGTAAACTGTGTTCACATTGTGAGCGACGCAAAATGTAGTAATCCCTTATGGTCGATAATGTAAATATCAATATCTTGCTATAGATTCTGCCATATTCACCGTCCCCGGGCCGGACTTAAGCTCCATCCGCTCGACATAATAACTCCATTGTAATTTGATTATTTAAGCTTGCGGGTACTATGACGTCATTGTAGAAGAACAACACACTGGTTTTTTCCTCTTCCTCTGGACCTTTTCGGTCCTTATTAATCTCAGTGAATCCTCATTTATCTCTCTTTCCTCATTATTATTTTATTATTTTTTTAAAGAATCGAACAATCATACGGAGACGCATGTCCTGTCCATTATTTACTATACGAGCATTAACTAGCACGGTATGCTCCCTTTCTTTAGTACGTGTGCTCTATATGCGCTTGACTCGTAATTAAATTGTGGTGTGTCTCACGACCAATTAAAACAATTCTCCTTTACTTTATATATATTAACTAGGTTGCCTGCCCCGCACCCTGTCCTGATGAAGACCCCACAGCAAGGGCACCACTAATGCCTGCAAATTTCCGAGGGTCGAAACGTCGACAATAGCCTTTTGGTTGTCAACTTCACGCCAATATTTTTACATTTAATGTATTTTGCGGAGTATGATATTCTTTGATTTATGCATTGAACCGACGGTCTTATGTTTTGTGTATAGAAATTACCTTTGGATCTTTTGCATAAAAGGGTAAAATTGAAGGTAGGAAAAGAGAATGTAGGGGGATTAGCCAATTGCCCAGTTTCAGCTGATCCCAAGACTTCATGATTCCATCCGCCAAGAAATCCTTGAACCGGTGCATCCCTACCTTTGCCTAGTTCTTAATACTCCCCTACTCTACCTGGAGACCCACTAGGCCACAATCTCTTTCAGCATATCAGGGTGAAATTGGGAAAAATGGGAACTCTTCCTTTATTTGGGTGTGTCTAAACAGCACTATATATGGGACCTCATACCTATTGCGTTTTGGGAGCTTGGGAATTTTGATGAATGTAGAAAGCTGAATATTGTTTTCTAAAAGCATTTGCTAGAGATAAAAGTTATTGCAGTGCTTCTGTGGTGTTACTGTGCAAACCAACTAGTCTAGAAATACAGCCTGGTAGTATTTCTTAAAGCGAACCAGAGCAAAACTCTCCCCCCCCCCACCCCATCCTAACTAAGCAATTGCAAAGCTTTCCAATTTATTGCGAGGATTCTTTCTGCGCCATACAAATTTTCACGATTCAGAAAAGGGGATGGTGATGAACAGAGTGTCTGAATTGAGCAGACCACTCTTACCCAGTCCAAAGATCAGGGCTTGATCCATCACCGTTATTTATCTCACTGCCCCATCCCAGCTCAGAACCTGGCTATATGCAAATCAGTCTGTCCCTGGCCCAGTGCATCATGGGAACAGGGCAGACCAAACTACCAAGCCAATTCTTCACCAGAAAGGAGACAAGCTACCGGGGACCGGTTTCTGGCATTTCAGCCGTCTTCGGCCCGGCTTGCTTGAATCCTGATGGAGCAGTGAGAAAGGGACTCATGTCTGAGTATACCCTGCCACACCTATAGTGGCCAAAAACGATTCAGAAAAGGGGATGGTGATGAACAGAGTGTCTGAATTGAGCAGACCACTCTTACCCAGTCCAAAGATCAGGGCTTGATCCATCACCGTTATTTATCTCACTGCCCCATCCCAGCTCAGAACCTGGCTATATGCAAATCAGTCTGTCCCTGGCCCAGTGCATCATGGGAACAGGGCAGACCAAACTACCAAGCCAATTCTTCACCAGAAAGGAGACAAGCTACCGGGGACCGGTTTCTGGCATTTCAGCCGTCTTCGGCCCGGCTTGCTTGAATCCTGATGGAGCAGTGAGAAAGGGACTCATGTCTGAGTATACCCTGCCACACATATAGTGGCCAAAAACGATTCAGAAAAGGGGATGGTGATGAACAGAGTGTCTGAATTGAGCAGACCACTCTTACCCAGTCCAAAGATCAGGGCTTGATCCATCACCGTTATTTATCTCACTGCCCCATCCCAGCTCAGAACCTGGCTATATGCAAATCAGTCTGTCCCTGGCCCAGTGCATCATGGGAACAGGGCAGACCAAACTACCAAGCCAATTCTTCACCAGAAAGGAGACAAGCTACCGGGGACCGGTTTCTGGCATTTCAGCCGTCTTCGGCCCGGCTTGCTTGAATCCTGATGGAGCAGTGAGAAAGGGACTCATGTCTGAGTATACCCTGCCACACCTATAGTGGCCAAAAACGATTCAGAAAAGGGGATGGTGATGAACAGAGTGTCTGAATTGAGCAGACCACTCTTACCCAGTCCAAAGATCAGGGCTTGATCCATCACCGTTATTTATCTCACTGCCCCATCCCAGCTCAGAACCTGGCTATATGCAAATCAGTCTGTCCCTGGCCCAGTGCATCATGGGAACAGGGCAGACCAAACTACCAAGCCAATTCTTCACCAGAAAGGAGACAAGCTACCGGGGACCGGTTTCTGGCATTTCAGCCGTCTTCGGCCCGGCTTGCTTGAATCCTGATGGAGCAGTGAGAAAGGGACTCATGTCTGAGTATACCCTGCCACACCTATAGTGGCCAAAAACGATTCAGAAAAGGGGATGGTGATGAACAGAGTGTCTGAATTGAGCAGACCACTCTTACCCAGTCCAAAGAGTCCCGGTAGCTTGTTTCCTTCCCAGTATAAGAATTGGCTTGGTAGTTTGGTCTGCCCTGTTCCCATGATGCACTGGGCCAGGGTCAGACTAATTTGCATATAGCCAAGTTCTGAGCTGGGATGGTGCAGTGAGCTAAAAAACGGTGATGGATCAAGCCCGGATCTTTGGACTGGGTAAGAATGGTCTGCTTAATTCAGACACTCTGTTCATCACCACCCCCTTTTCTGAATCTTGCCCGGTAGCTTGTTTCCTTCCCAGTATAAGAATTGGCTTGGTAGTTTGGTCTGCCCTGTTCCCATGATGCACTGGGCCAGGGTCAGACTAATTTGCATATAGCCAAGTTCTGAGCTGGGATGGTGCAGTGAGCTAAAAAACGGTGATGGATCAAGCCCGGATCTTTGGACTGGGTAAGAATGGTCTGCTTAATTCAGACACTCTGTTCATCACCACCCCCTTTTCTGAATCTTGCCCGGTAGCTTGTTTCCTTCCCAGTATAAGAATTGGCTTGGTAGTTTGGTCTGCCCTGTTCCCATGATGCACTGGGCCAGGGTCAGACTAATTTGCATATAGCCAAGTTCTGAGCTGGGATGGTGCAGTGAGCTAAAAAACGGTGATGGATCAAGCCCGGATCTTTGGACTGGGTAAGAATGGTCTGCTTAATTCAGACACTCTGTTCATCACCACCCCCTTTTCTGAATCATACAAATTTTCACAGCATCTGGTCAATTTCACGAAAACACATTTTTGGAACCTTAATCATTAAAGGAAGAATCATCATCCTGACTAACTCTATTTGTCCAATAATTGAAAGTGGGAAGGACAGCAAATAGTTTAGTTGATGTTGTTGCGAAAAGTCATGAGATACATAAAGACCCAGATATCTTATAGAGCCTGAAATTGTGGTCACACATGATGGGTAGTACACGGTTAGACCAGCTGAACAAGAGTGCTTCAAACTTAGTACGGTTAATTCTATAACTGAGATCCAAAAATGTTTTAATTTTACGAATGTTCTTGTAACATTTGTTGTTTCGCGTCCTGGCAAACAACTTAAGTTTAGGTGCCCCCTGCAAAGGTGCCCTAATTTGAGAATCTTGCCCCAAATCTGAGGCCAAAGGTTCCATAAAAAGCCCAAGAGCAGCAGGGAAATGGGACAGCCCTGACAAGTGCTGTGACTAATTACCAATGCTCCTGCCATGTGAGAGTTTACAATGACTTTTGCGTCTGTCTTGTGGTATAGATTTTGCAGAAGCCTTACCAGCTTAGGGGTAAAATGAAACTGATGTAAAATGGCAAATAGAATCTCCCATTTAAGTAAATCGAAAGCTTTCTCTGTGTCGCTTTAACTTTAATATTCTCAAAATAATCAAAAGCTTGTAGCAGGAAGTTAGTGTTGTTCGAAATTGATCTGCCTGGTAAAAAGCCACACTGATGACTATGGACGACCTTGTGCCCTAAAGGGATTATTTGTAAAGCAATGATCTTTGTAAGCAATTTACAATCATTGTTCAACAGGCTAATCGAGCGGTATGAACCGGACTTATTTGACGGTTTATCCTTTTTCAAAAAGCTAAAAATTACGACCTCTGTGAAGAAACTAGGCACCTCGCAACCCTTGAGTATTTCGTTGAACAGTTTGACAGAGATTTCCGTAATCTGGGCCATGAAAGTTTCATATAGCTCGGCGGGCAATCCATTGCTCCCAGAGGCTTTCCTATTGGGATAGGTCTTAATAGCTCCCTGAACTTCAATAAGCATAATAGGAGCCTGAGTCTGCAGTTCTCTTCTGAGAATCGGTAAATCAATTTCCCCAAGATATTCACTAATTATCTCTGGGTTGTGTTAGACCTGGCATCTTTTGGTGTGATTCCCCTGTCTTTTTGCCTTCTGACTTCATGTTTTTGATGGTATGCTGGACTTCGATTTTGCTGGTTTAGTGTCTTTGCGCACTTTTTCACTGCTATTCAGTGCTAAAGTGCAAGTGCTCCTACTGTAAACTGTTATGATTGGTTTTCCGTGATTGGAATATTTGATTCACAAGTATGTCCCTAGTACAGTGCACTGTGTGCGCCCAGGGCATGTAAATCAAATGCTACTAATGGGGTTGCAGCACTGGTTGTGCCACCCACACAAGTATTCTTTCAAAGGTGTCTCAGACCTGCCACTGCAGTGTCCGCATGCAGGTTTTACAGCCATGTTGACCTGGCAAGTGCACCCACTTGCCAGGGACGAATCCTACCTCTTTGTTTACATGGAAGCTACCCCTGAGGCAGGTCCAAGGTAGCCATGCGGGCAGGGTGAAGTTTAGATGAAAGGTAGGACATGTGGTAGTGCGTTTTACATGTCAAAATAGTAAACTACTGTGCAATTCATTTTTCATTATTGCAAGGCTGTCTGTCCCGCAGGTTATAATAGGAGGTGCCTTGCAACTTCTTACAAATATAACTATCCATGGGGATATAATAGATAAATTGAGTTTGGGCTTTCTGAACTCAGAATTTCAAAATACATCTTTAAGTGCAGATGATTTTTATATTATATTGTTTTAAAATGCTACTTTTAGAAAGTAGGCATTCTCTTGCTTAGCCATCCCGTATGCTTTGCGTGGTTGTGTATTCCCCATCTGGGTTGAGAGTGCCAGGTGCAGGGCATTCACACTAGACAGACACAAAGAGGAGGTGGAGGTGTGTCCTGCCTTTCCTGGGTGACTCATAGCCAGGCTATATAGGTCTGTCTGCATTTAGAGTAGTGGGAGGTATTGTTGCTTGAACCTGAATGGACTGTGGCTGCTTCTCACAAAGCTGTCTCCCCCCTCCTGGAGTGAACTTGGCATGAGCCAGGGTGAACTGTTTTAGGTCTACTGAAAGATGTGGCCCTCTAGGGCCACACGGGTTATATGCCTTTCCAAGAAAGAAGAGTCAGTCAGACAGTAGAGAATGAAAACGTACATTTATTCAGCTATATACTCTGCTAAGGAGCCCGGTCAGACCTTCACCCGAGGATGTTTGTCGAGGGGACTGACTCCCCATGGTACGCTAATACATAATGAACATCTCCGGAGACTTCAGCCACGCCTCTGGTGGAAAACTACCGGCTTGAGCCGTATATGAACAAAGGAGGTACACAGAGATGAGCTAGCACCTGCCAGAGGGGTGCACTATCAGTATCTGAAGGCCACTGTGCAGAGTCTCAGGATCTCCTGACATGGGAGCAGAGCTACATGTATACAATGGATTGCAAAGCAGAATAATTGTCTGTTAGTAAGTCGAGTTGCAGCCTTGAACAGGAACAAAATTTATAACTAAGTACAGTGTCCTGCTGAGTCAAGCGATTCTGAGTTCATGGGGCCTAATATGAGTACAGCCTAAGCTGTCTAATAGGGATTACAAAATACAAAATGGAGTCACACTGGCTAATCGAAGGCCTACATGCTGCTGCGACAACTCAGTAGGTTACACAGCGCAATACGAATGCATATATTTTAGCCACACAATGCTAACCTAATATAATATAACAAATGCATATGGGAGAGGGAAATTTCAAATCTAACAGACCCTCCTTTTAGCATGAGTGGCTAAAAGCTTTATTGCTATAAGGCAGGGTCTTTACAATTCTAGGGGAGGAAAGAGATATTTATCTATCCATCCGTTAGTCACGGTGAAAACAAAGCAAATGCAAACATCAAAAATCGTACTTGATATTCGAAGACTCCTTTGTCTATTAACATTATTGACTGAATTTCTTGCATCATCATGGGGTAGCACTTATTGTTACGTTTGGGCAACGGAACACTGGGAGTGAGTTTGCTTATGCAACATGTGCAGCAGGCTGGGTGATCATTTATGCATAGACAGAATGTGAAAACGACCCCTGCAATGGCTATCAGGACAAGGAGTACTTTCCAACCCCATGACATCAATAAACCCCAGAGCCATCCCGAGAGGGACCATGTACCATTATCTTTGTGAATTTCAGAAGCCAGTCTATGCAATTTCTGTATTGCAGACTACGCAGTCGGGCCACTGTCAGGAATGTATACACAGCAGCTGCTGCTGATAACTCAGAAGGCTCCACCACTGTCAACTAAGATAACATCTAAAACCATCTAATTTAGAAGCGAGACAAGTCTCGTAGCCTGGAGCTCAACTCTAATGTTGGTCAGTATACCCCCAGTGGTATTAAAGACTCCCTCAACGACTGGCCAAACGTCGAATATTGAGAGCCTTGAACATGGGACCCCAGAACGGTATGAGACCTTTCATTATGTCGGTAAACTGCTGCAAGGTGGTATCTATATGGTCAATAGCATCTTGGTCTATAATCCTTTTAGCACGGAAAACTGGGGTGTCCCTTCGCTGCAGGCGGTGTGTTCTGTGGTAGTTGGAAGGGGCTATACAAACTGGGGGAAGGAGGTAAGAGAGGTAGCATCGCCCAGAGCATCCCTCAAGGAGCCACATATACCCGTGAGCACCACAAATAAAATAATCATTGGGCAGTGGGATCAATAGCCGACTTTTTGGCATTCTCAATATAGAAGTGTCATTACATCTGCTGTTCCCCACCTCTATGTCTCCTGTCTCCTGAACACAAAAGGGGTTCAATACATTCAACATGGCCAGGGGTATGGGCTTATGGTCAATGACATTACGGGCTTGGAAGGATTGGTAATATTCAGATACATTGAATTGTGAGAACCTATCTCAGTCTACTTGTGCTCTGTTTGCTCCCCCACCTTTATTCATTGCTCTGAGACAAGAACTTAAGAATACTCAGTCAAATCGTCCATCTCCAGGGGAGGCACTATGTGGGGATACACATTCATTGTCTGAGAATGAGAATGGGAACTGGTGCTACTGTGTTCCAAAGAGTCAGGCTGGGAGAATGAACGATCAAACTAAGCAAGGTAACCAACTCTCACAACTATCAACATAGGACAGAGGCATGGGCAGCAAGTTCTCACTGTGATGTGTGCCAAAAGGTAGCAATCCACACACCCATCTTGTTGTGTTATGAACAGCATATGTCTGGTGCAGCATCTGGATAAAAACATTATCTTTATAGGGCTTACGGTGCTCTTCTGTAGGAGCTGCTAACCTGCCAATAATATGTTCAGAAGGTGTTGGTGTGGTATTTATCCAAGCATGCACAGGATATTTCTCTTCTAGGAAATAAAATATCCCAAATACAAACATTAGAGAGAGCAATGTTATTATCACAAATACCACTTTAGTATTGGGGGACCATGAGGACCAAACGGGACCATGAGGACCAAACGGAACCATGTGGAGCGGAACGTGGAGCTGCAAAAGGCTGCTCCTCATCTGGAATGGTATGACCAAAGGTATACATATTAGAAAGCACTTTTGGGACTTGGAGCCACAATACAACCAGCCAGAGGGGTATTATGCTTTCCTGTGTTCATTGTGAGCCTCACAGGCAGGCTCCTATCATTCATCAAACACTCCCATGGTGTAGCTGCGTAATTGCAGCCCTTGCTGAAAAACAATTGCGGCCCTTAATGGAAAGAAATCCTACTTCTTTCAGGAAAGGGCAACCTCCCTCCAGGGCAAATACCCTCAGCGATTCTGTCCAGTGTCCAGAGGCAGTGCACCAATGTTCTTTGCTCTAATCTAGAACAAGCACCTGAGGCGCAGAACCTTCAGCCTAAACTCAAGTCAATTCAAAATATCTTTATTCGATTGTTTCGGTGCAATCATAAAAGTACAGATAACATTTCATAATTACATGTTATATAAAAATACAGGAATTCATTAGATTCATAAAAACAGATACGGGGGGAGAAACAATTACAATTATAAAGTGCAAATTATATGACCATACGTTTCCTAATGATCATCACATTTTTTAAATACAAAGTTGTTGTTGCTACAAATACATGATTGTCTAGGGCTTGAATACTGATCATCGCCGCACGACAATGACGAAGTCCTAATTCTCTTAAAAAGGGCAATAAAACAATTTTCCTCATTTCATCATACAGTTTACAAAATAGGAATACATGGATGGTACTCTGGGGTGAGATATTATCAGTAGGGCAAAGAGGTAGATTGTGCGTCCAAATATTAATTATAGGAAAACTAACCAATCTGTGGAAAATATTAAATCTAAAGCGTGTAAGTAGAAAGCGCTCGTAATTATTAGTTACATGGATTAAATAGGGCTGAATCTTAAAAGTTGCTAAAACCAGTTGATGCTGCTGAACAGAAGGTTTTAAGACCTCTGCAGCATTCCTATGGGAATCCAAAAGGGCTAGACACTCTTTCTTCAAATCTTTTCGTGAGATTTCTGAAATATCCATGGGATTCAAAAAATATTCTTCTCTCCCGATGTCTTTTAAAAAATTAAAAACATACTTCACCCATGGTATTTTAGTAGCACCCTCCAGTTTCAAAATATCTGTCAGGACATCTCTGTTTAATTGTGTCGCTTCTTGGGTCCAGAGTCTGTGCCATAACAGTACTGGCTCTATTTTAATCAGGTCAGTGATGTAACAAAGGCCTAATTCTGAATGACAGTTAAAATTAGATGAGCTTTTGGGAAGTGCCAATATATATTTTAAAAAGGAGTTTTCAGGAACCTCTATAGGCGCGGGGTTAACAAAACCCCAGACCCCACTACCATAGGTAGCACCAGCTACACATTGGCTTTATATATTTGAGTCAATTCTACAGGAGTTCTAGTCCCTAACTTGCTTGAAAAAATGTTAAGAGCAGCGGTCGATCTAAAAAGCTCAAGCTTTTTAACAGAAATAGCTTGAGACCACGTCTCATTTTGGGCAAAGAGTATCCCAAGATGAGAGAAGTGCTTGGCAAATTCCAACTTTTGTCCCGCTATGAAGATTGGCCTCTTAGATTTATTTTGCCTACCACAATACATAGTGAAAGTCTTTGATGTATTGACTTTCAGGCCCAACTCATTCATAAAGCGGCAAAAGCTGTCGACCATCTGCTGTAAGCCCACTTGAGTACGTGACATAAGTACAGCATCGTCAGCGTACAAAAGTGCTGGTATTGGGCGGCCACCTACAAAAGGAGGGTCCAAACTATCTTTTCACAAGACATCTTCCAATCCGTTTATATACAAGTTAAAAAGGAAGTGGGCCAGGACACAACCCTGCCTGACCCTGCTCCTTATTGGTATTGTGTCTGTGCGCTCTCCATTTAAGCCAAAACGTACGCGGGCCGACGCGTTGCTATAAAAATGTTTAAGATAATAAATAATGTTAGATTCAACCCCAAGTTGTTCCAATATACACCACAGTTTAGAATGTACCACACAATCAAAGGCGGCCGAGAGATCTACAAAGGCCAAAAACAAGTTGCCCTGTTTTGCCCTTGTATATTTCCCGACCAGCATAAGCAAATTCAAACCCTGCTCTACTGTCCCCAGACCGGGGCGAAAGCCATACTGAAGATCAGACAGAACAGAGTTTTCCTCTGCCCATTCCAGAAGTCGGTCCAGAATAACTCTGCCCGCTATTTTAGTAAAGGAATCCAGTAGGGAAATAGGCCTGTAACAGGCAGGATCCTGTCTGTTTCCCTTCTTGTAGATCGGGACGATTACAGATTCTACCCAAGTGGGCAGGAATTCAGCAACGCAACTAGCGTTAAGCACCTGAACCAGAAGGGGCGCCCACAGAGCGGGAGTGCTCTTAAATAGGTCTATGGGAACCCCGTCTGGGCCAGGCACCTTAGCGCCCTTGCTTCTACTCAAGGCCTTTTCAACCTCCTCTAGAGTGAAATGCAAGTTACTATTAGGGGGATAATCATCAGAGGTTAGAGACCCCACTTGTCCTTCTCCTTCATATTCTTCTCCTTCGTAAACTCTTGAGAAATGTCTGACCCAGTCTGAGTCGCATATTGCAATGTCTATTTTCGGACTAACCTCTTCACTAAAAAAGGGAGTTCTCACAATTTTCCAGAAGCTCACACTATCATTTGTTGTGGAGGCTGAATGAAGAGCCTCCCAAGCTTCGGACCTCAGAGTATTTTTCCTATCTTTAATTGCCATTTTGTAATCTTTACTAAGTCTGCGAATTTCCTCAGCAGATCTAGGTTTAGTATGCAGAGCCTTTTTTAGGGCTGCATAGGCCTTGGTAAATTTGGAATCAAACCAACCTCCCTTCTTCTTCCGATTCTTAAATTGCCTAGTAAGGGAGTTTTTAATTTCATTCGATATTACCGAGAAGGATGCAAGGCAAGTTTCAGGTGGTGAGTCTATCTCTAGACACTTATTTATTTCTAGAAAGCATTTTTCAACCGCTGTTTTAATTATCTCTGCCTTGTTTATCATAGCCCATTTTAAAGTGTATCCATTAATTTTGCCAATTGCTAAATCAGCATCTAAGCTATTGCATTCTCCATTGCTAATTAATGTTGAGACAGTAGGCAACAGGATAGACAAGCATAGCGGAAAGTGGTCGCTCAACGCTATATCAGGAACGTTAAAGGAGTGGATTCTGTTCCTGCATTTATTAGAAATAGTGATAAAGTCTATAGTTGTAGAGCAACCTCTACCGTTAAATGTTGGGGCTACTATAGGGGCAGAAATGCACATTTCATTAGCAAACCCTAAATCAAAATTAGCTAGCAAGATGTTAAATTGTTCCCCTAGAGAATTATGTTTAAAATGGAAATGTCCCTCGCCATCATCCCGTGCTATGCCGCACCTATTGTCCTTAGTTAGTTCACACAAATTACAGTTGAAAGCCCCCAACATGATTACCATCAGTGTCTGCTTAAAAATGTTCTCCTGTATAAACAAAACTTTAGTCAATTCCCTTAAGACATTCGTAACATCATCACAGGGAATATTATTATATATATATTGACAATAGCAATTGGGGTGTCACAAGCCAAACCAAGAACCAAAATTTTAAAGTAGATGTCTTTAACAGGTTCAGTAATTTTCTCACACTTTAATTTATTTGATAGGTAAATACTCAGTCCACCCTTAGGTCTCCCATGAGGAACGGCTACAGCTGAAGTACCAAAAGTTCTATAGCCGTTCAAGTGCACTGGTTCAAGGCTCCATGTTTCTTGAAAACAAAGCAGGTCTTGCAATTGAATAAAATCCCTCCAAATAGGGTTATCAGTTTTGGATCTAATACCAGCTATGTTCCATGATGAGATTTTGAGAACCAATAGATTTTTCGGGGAGGGGGGCGGGGGGGGGGGGGTAGACAGGGCTACAGGGGACAACGGGGTAAGGTTAATGTGTGAGGGGGGGCTAGCTGGTCGCCCCCCCCGGCCCATGTCCTCTTCTGCCATTAGACACCCCCCCAGGCTCCACATCTTCGCACGTAATTGGCACTGCTGATGGTGTTCTCTCCCCAAATGCAACTACATGTTCCCTCATACACAAATCAAGATGAGAATCTTTATCTGAACCTGGTACAGTGGGGTTAATAGTAGTTAACCTCAGTCAGTCAATATTTTCCAAACCACTAAGAGTGCCATAGTAATTAAATGTAGGAATTCCATAACTTCTGACCCATGGTTCTTCCGAATTCATGGTCGGGAAGTGGACGGGGGCAATACGTCTATTTGGTCGGGGAGGGGAGTAAAAGTAGCCACAGGGGAGAATGTTAACAATATGTGGATCATAAGTCCCCATGGCCGCTCTCTCCATCACTGTATTGACCAGTTGAGGGGATCGAAATGATAAAACCACACAATCACCCCTCAGTGTTTTAGTTGATGTGCCTACCCATCTTGCTCGTCTAACCATTTTAAACTCTGAGAAAAGATGGTTTTTAAGTCCTACCCTAGATGACAAAAAGTAGAGCGATTTATTTCTCAGAGTTGACCAATTTTCGTTAGTATTAGGGGGAAGTGGGGGTACATTTGCCAGGACCACAGTATACGGTGTTACTTCTGGCGGGAGATTTAAATTAAAGAGGTTCGGTGTTACTCCTTCCTCGAATTGATCCTCTGATGTTCTGTCTTTTTGGGGTGGTACAAACGAGGAGACATTCGGGACTACAGAAGGTGAGTCAACGGGCCCCTTATCGTGAGTTATAGTATCTCCTCTTAGGCTACTGTGATCAGGCCGATCAGTGAACTTTGCATTAATATGTTTGGATTTAGCTGGTGCTTTGGATGGAGCTAATGTTTTAACAGGAGCTGCCACTTTAGGTGGAACTGACACTTTAGCAGTCAGTCAGTCAATTTTCTTTATTCGATTATTTAAAATCATAAAAGAGCAAGCATTTTGCATAACATGGTTACAATACATTTCATTGAAGCACAAAACAATTTAACAAATCTAAAACATTCAATCAATATTATAAAAACAGATAAGCTGCAATGCAACATACATAAATATCTAAAAAAGCTAAAAAAGAAGGGTTTATTAAGCACAATTCATTTAGGAAATGAGGAAGAGAGGAAATTCATTTGTCAAGGATAAAGTGCCTGTGCCTTGTGCGGTGCTTATTTTGACGTGCACCTGCAACCAGAAAACTAGCCACTGAGAAAGCTACATGTACATTTGGGAGGAGCTGCAAGAACAACAGGGCTGGTTTAACCTGGATGAAGCCCTGGTGGCATAAAATAGGGAGCAGATAACTTTTCCTAAACTCAGTGTAATGTCCGCAGAACATAATAAAGTGCATCGTGTCCTGTGTCGAGAAGTGATCACAGTCGCATGGATCGGCATCCTCGGGTCGCGACCAAGATTTGAAGTTACCCAGTACAAAATGAATTAGATCAAAGCGGAATCTCGTTAAGAGAAAGCGATGATAGGAATTTGTAGTAAAAAGGAGATAAGGTTCCATTCCTGGAGCTAAGGAGAGCGTGCAATGTTTCCTCACCATAATCTTTTTTAGCTCTACTTCTTCCCTTTCCATGGCGTATAAATTTGTCAGGGTGTTTTTGACTGATTTTATATCGCCATAAGTTATCCCTTCTGGAGAAGAGAAGAGCTCCGGACGACCTGCCAGGGTAAGCTGCGTTTTAACGTATCTCAACCAGGGAATGTAGAGGGCTCTATCCAGGGCTAAGCAATCTTTTAAGATGGTATGATTTAAAGTAAGCTCCTGATTGAGCCATGTTTTTATCCAGCCAATCACTGGGGCTAGTTTTAATAAGTCTGAGATATAGCCCACACCTAGCTCTGTATGTATTGCAAAGGTCGAAGTTGATTGGGGGACAGAGAGCAAGGATCTCAAAAATTTATTCTCTACAATCTGTATTTTAGCTGGGCTGGTATATCCCCAGATTACCGAGCCATACTGGGCAACTGACAAACACTTGGAGTTATAAACTTTAATGATGCTTTCCATGGGGCGGGCACCCAGCTTTTTGGCAAAACCCAGCAGCCCTGCGGCCGCTCTAGCGACAGCGCTACTTTTGACCAAAAGCTGAGGGCCCCAAGTACCCCTATCGTCGAAAGTGACTCCTAAGTATGGGAAGGAGGAAACTCTCTTAACCTCCTTTCCTGCACAGGAAAAAGTTAATAACTTTCTTTTCCTTCCTGCGGGTCCAGCGATCATTACATGTGATTTGTCTGTGTTAATTTTCATGTCCAAAGATGACATAAAAGTCCCGAAGGATGCAAGAAGTTTATTTAGCGCGACTCCGGAGCGTGCCAGGAGGACAGCATCATCCGCGTACAGGAGTACAGGAATCTTTGTCTCCCCTGCGCGCGGAATATCGCTGTGGGCTGTTATCATTACTGCCTCTAGGTCATTGATATATAAAGTGAAGAGGAGGGGAGCAAGTATGCACCCTTGCCTAACCCCCCTCTCCGACTTAAAGTGACAAGTGCATCTACCTTCCCGAGTAACTCTGACTGAGGTCAGAAGGTCCTTATGTAGCTCGGCCAGGTATTCGACCAAGGGGGGGTCGAGACCCATGGCCAAAAGGATCCGCCACAGCTTTGCCCTGTTGACCAGGTCAAAAGCCGATGACAGATCCATAAAGGCCATGTATAAAGACCCCTCCCTGCCGATTACATACTTATTTAAAATTAATTCTAAATTTAGGCACTGATCTAACGTTCCTCTCTTGGATCTAAAACCATATTGTGCATTAGATAAGATACCCCTACTTTCTAAAATAAGGGTCAGTCTTGATAATAGGACTCTGCCCATAATTTTTACACTCGAGTCAATAAGAGAAATTGGCCTATAGCAAGCCGGGTCTGTCCTCTGACCCTTCTTAAAAATTGGCACTATAGTTGAGTTTGCCCAGCTAGAGGGGAAAATAAATTCCCGTGTTACATTAAAAACATTAGTTAAAATTTTCGAGCTAAAATCAGGGGCACTCTTGAAAAAGTCTGCCGGAACCCCATCTGGACCTGGTGCCTTTTTACAGAGTGTATCGTTGATAGCTTTTTTCACCTCTTCCTGAGTAAAAGGAGAGATGGGATTTGGCGTTAGGGAAAGAGGAAGTACCCGTTCTATGCTCGTGTCATTGTGACGATAAATATTACTAAAATGTGTCACCCATTGCTCGTCTGGGATGGTACAATCCGCTCTTTGATGATCTAACCCTACAAAGTACGGGTGATTTATTACTGCCCAAAATTTAGCACTATCTTTCTGTGTCTCAGGCAGTAACAGGTTATTCCAAGCTTCATCTTTTATCTCGGATTTCCTCTTTCTAATAGCCAAATTATATTTTTTCCTTAGAGATGCTACCAATACTCTGTTTCTAGGTTTGTTTTTTAAGGCTTTAAGTAGAATTGAATGAGCCTTAGAACAGTTTGTATCGAACCATTTGGGGCCCATGGTCTTATTGCCTTTAACCTTCACAGTCAGATCTAGATTGACTTGTTGACAAATAGTGCTAAAGGCCTCAACCAGATTAGTGCTAGAATTTTTGTTGTCTAGACATATGGCAACTTCACCTTCTACCTTGGCCAGTGTATCTTGTAAGAAGGTTATAGGGGTAACTTTGTCCCATTTAAGCCTTCGATTTTGGTCTCTCAGCGCAAGGTTTGTTGCACAAAAATTATCAGAGGTTCTATTACCCAAAGCTCCCTGTGCTAAAACCTCTAAAATCACAGGATTGTGATCGCTAAAAACAGAGATTAAAACTTTGCACACAAATACATCAGATAAAAGTCTAAGAGATACAAAAATATAATCAATGATTGTGCCTCGGTCCTTGCCCTCATAAGTCGGTAACCGTGAGTCATTTGAGCAAGTATAAAATTCGTAGAGGTTGAAGGTAGCCAAAAACAGTTCCAGAGCCTCGCCACTAGGTGTGTGTTCAAAATGCGGCGTGGAAGAATATAGAAAAGATTCCTCTGTTTCTCTTTGGCAACCCGCCTGGCAAGGATGAATATTAAAATCTCCCATGAGGATCACCTCGTACCCATAAGAACTATTTGTATCGTAAGTCGATAGGAGGTCCTCTAGGGATGCTAAATGCTCGGTAGGAAATTGACTGGCTGGGGAATTATAAAAATTGATGAGTAAAATAGGATGGGAGTTTGATGAGCTCAATTCCACCATTAAACAATTTTTAGTGTTAGACTTAATATACCTTGCTTTTCCTTTTACATCAAGTGAAATATATAAAGCCAACCCACCCCTTGCTCTTCCTGCTTTACTGGGGTCTGCTGGTACATAAAAAAGTGAATAACCATCTATAGGCAGACACACTGATGTTTCCCAAGTTTCCTGGAATGCAAGGATATCATAGTTTCTAATTAGGTCCAGCCAGTTCTTATCTTTAAATTTAGCTCTAAGCCCAGCGATGTTCCAGCTCATAATTCTTCGAACCTCAGCACTTACTGAAGAATGAGCCAAAGGGCCAGGAGCTGGCTGTAAACCTTCTGAGTTATTTTCTTCTCCGGCTGGCAAAAGTCAATCATTTTGGTCCATGAATGAAAGAGGCGCAAAGCGATTAAAAAGTTCAAGTGGCTGAATGACAGGGTTAAACGTTGGAGGTTGATGACGGTGAACTGAGGCGTTGTTCCTTAGGTCTTGCCCCCATCTAAAGTGAGACTCCCAGTTGGTATCCCACCCTGGGGCGGGAGTCCTTGGAAAAGAGACATTCTGCTGCTCTCCATAAAAAAATTTCAAAGTAAGTGGAACCACAGTGCCTCTTCTTCGTTGGGGAGGAAAAATATTTGTAAGAATATTGGGAAGAACGTCTGGGTTAGAGAAGCTCACTGCCACACAATCCCCTTTAAATTTTTTTGGCCGGTTTCCCAGCCAAGGAACCCTGGTTGCAGATTTAATCACACTTGCAAGATGGTGTTTCCCACCTGGTGCTAGTCGCATATTGGTAGTTAACCAGTGTAGGGCTTTGCTGCAGAGTGAAGTTGAAGTTTCAGCTATGCCCCCTTCTAATGGGGGTACGTTTGCGAGGACCAAAACCACGGGTGTGGCCTCAACAATAAATTGCAAGGGGTCCGTGGGATGAGTTTGAGGTTGCACTTGTATTTGCGCGGGAGGAATGTTAAGCGAAGGAGTTGGGTCTGATGTGGAGCATGCTGGTATGGAGCCCTCAAATGCTACTGATAGTGTTTGTTGCGTTGGATTTGGATTTGGCCCAAGCAGTTCCATTTCATCTCCAACATCCGTATTACTTCCAGCTTCAGCTCCTCTAGGATTATTATCCAGATTAGTAATTAGCGTAGTACATTTCTCAATACCACTTGCAACTGTATTTTGAAGTGCGCCCAACTTCTTGACCTCTGCTTGCAGTTTATCGATCTTGGATATGAGAGGTTTGACAATGATATTGATTTTCATCTCAATGAGATCAGCGATTTTATCAAGGAGGGCTTCCTCGGAGGAACAAAAAGGGTGTTCCTCAACAAGAGTCATTTGTTTATGCTTTGGAGTGGTAGCCCTCTTCCGCTTAGTCCCTGAGCGTAAACCCCCCCGCTTGGAAGGATTCTTAGTGCATTGACGTTTAGGTCTACCAGCGTGTCCTATAAGGGATTGATCTAGGACGGAGACCTGTGATTGTGTATCCTGCTCTGGATCTTGATCAATGTCAGTGTCTATAATAACATCGGTAGGCAAGCCTTCAAGAGCCGGAATTGCGTTCTCCGGTGATCCCGATATAACTTGGGGTGTAAAATCAGCTGTAGAGTCTACAGTATGAATGTCCTGAGTTAATGTACCATCGAGCAGGATTGAAGCGGATGTAGGTGGTGATGGGCATAGCAAGTCAGGTGATAGGCTCAGCCCCAATGACTCCCTCCTTTGCATGTTTATTTTCTGAACAGTCTGGACCATGTAGTTGTTTATCTTATTTTGTTGCACTACTACAGGTTTTTTAGACATTGCTCAGGCTGTATAATATATGTACGTGACTTACTTGAGGGACGATCGATGTCTTCACGCTTGCAGGGTTTCTGGCCCTGCCCCTGCCTCCTTCTGCCGATGAGGGCCGTAGAGGGCCCGCCCTTTGCCCGGGCTTAGCCCCGGGCGCTCCCGCGCGCGACTCGCGGGTGCGAGGGGCGTTCCGTTCTTTCAAGCGCCTCCGGGCGCTCGTGCGGCGTCACTTCCGCCGCCGGGGCTCCTGGGAATTGTAGTCTGGCCGGGCTAGCCGTTTCCCTCACGGCGTCGTTAGGTAGGGCGCTGTAGCGCTAGTGTTCCTGGCGCAGTCAAACTGACTACTCTGCTCGCTGGCCGTTCACCTCACGGCTTGGAAAGTTGTCCCACTGGAGCTCAGGGCGCTCCGTTCTTTCAAGCGCCTCCGGGCGCTCGTGCGGCGTCACTTCCGCCGCCGGGGCTCCTGGGAATTGTAGTCTGGCCGGGCTAGCCGTTTCCCTCACGGCGTCGTTAGGTAGGGCGCTGTAGCGCTAGTGTTCCTGGCGCAGTCAAACTGACTACTCTGCTCGCTGGCCGTTCACCTCACGGCTTGGAAAGTTGTTGACACTTTAGCAGAAGCTAATGGGCCACTTTTAGTGCAAGTAGCACTAGGGTGAGGTAAAGACTTAGCCTCACTTGGAGACAGCTGTTTGTCAAGCTTACCCTCGATGTTGGTTAGCCTTAATTCTATGTTTTTGACCTTTAAAGTAATCGGTAATAAGAAAGTCATTAAAAGAGTTTCCATTCTTTCCCAAAATGAATCATCTTTTAAGTCCCTATTAGTAATTAGAAGGGGGACAGTCTCTAACTGACCATTCTCCTCGCTCCCACTGCTCCCATTTAGATTTTCCGAGACTTTATTCTCTTTAGATTTAGTATTCCTTTTACTAGTTTTATTAGTTTTGCTGGATTGCCTTTCTCTAGCAGTATATTTTTGCTTGGATCTGGCCTTCTGTCCTCTGGTTCTCACACAGGGGCTATCACTAATATTTAGAATAGGGATTGGACTCCTTAAAATATCTTGTCCCTCTTTGTCTAGATTCTCCTCAATTAGAGGAGTGGGATCATTATTCTGATTGCTAGGACATAAGGAGGGAGTCACAGACAACCGTGCAGTTGGGGGCAATTAATCATTTACATCCGTGGAATCCCTAAGAGACCTCTCATTTATTGGTGTTGCACTATTTCTTCTAGGTAGAGCAACAAATGAAGGGGCTAGTAAGGAATCCTGGGAGTTGGTAGTTAACATAGACATATTTGAAGTAGGTAAAGGGGGAGGGAAACCGGGTGGCAAAGAGAGACGTCTTTCTGTGCTTTCAATAGCTGAGGCGACCACCCCAACCGTCTGCTGCAGCATTCGATCTATTGCTGTAAGTGTAGGTAAGGGGGGGTTAGCAGCAACTTTTGTTTTCCCAATTCTATGGGTGGGGGTATTTTTCCCCATGTCTTTTGATAATAGATCTAAATTTATTTAGAAAGATAGCACAGTAAGCAGTTTTCACTATAATATTTCACTAAAAAGTACATATTACTACAGTGATTGCAACAAAGATAATAAAAG
This sequence comes from Lissotriton vulgaris, assembly GCF_964263255.1. Lineage (NCBI taxonomy): Eukaryota > Metazoa > Chordata > Amphibia > Caudata > Salamandridae > Lissotriton > Lissotriton vulgaris. The sequence continues at coordinate 1,130,361,130 of NC_141691.1, forward strand.
AATAAGGATAATACAACATACAAAAGTGTAATAATTAAAAAGCGATAGTTACAGATATATAGGCCGCAAAGTGAAGCAAGTGGGACTATGAATCAAAGAGGGGTGGACCAGCCCAGCCTCGGCCGGCCCCGGACGGCCACAGACGGCCCGCCCTTTGCCCGGGCTTCTCCCGGCGCGTCCCGTGACGCGGGGAGTGTGTCCGGTTTTAAGCGCCTCCTGGCGCGGTAAATTGCATGCGCGGCTTGTGGCGCTTTGCCCCCTGGGGATTGCAGTCCTCCTCTCGGCGGCCGCGATGATCTGAAACGCGGCGGCGGGAGGACTGAAGGACAGGATGCAGGAAGGCTGCCAGGAAAAGGAACAACAAATATGCCCAGGTAGGTTTGTAGAAAGCACCCGCTCCGCCGGGAGTGTGTCCGGTTTTAAGCGCCTCCTGGCGCGGTAAATTGCGTGCGCGGCTTGTGGCGCTTTGCCCCCTGGGGATTGCAGTCCTCCTCTCGGTGGCCGCGCTGATCTGAAACGCGGCGGCGGGAGGACTGCAGGACAGGATGCAGGAAGGCTGCCAGGAAAAGGAACAACAAATATGCCCAGGTAAGTTTGTCCTTCCCTAACCCCTAGATCGCCCTGCCGGTGCACTGTCCTTCCGTCAGGGCTGCAGATTGTACCTGGCCCACCCAGGCTATTCCTCGTTAACAAATAGGGGATTCAGTGGGGGATCGAGACTCAGATGTTTGCACACCAAGAAATGGAGTATCTGGGGCGGCCTTATCTCAGGGGTATCACCTCAAATAAGGCCTCGTCACTCTCCGTGTCTGTTCGCACTCCTCTCAGCCAGGTGTTGGAGAAAGGGATGAAACGGGGAACCAGCTCTCCTTCCTTGTCAGCGATCCCGTCATGCACCCAGGCGTCGTATGGAAGAGGAAGGAGCACCCTTTTCACGTGGTAGGTTTGGACCCAGTGCTTTCGGCTGTCAATCTTCACAGCTGTGCGTGTGGCCAAAAGCACTTGGGCAGTTCCTTTCCACCTCGGCTCCAAACAATTTTTGCACTGGAAATGCTGGATCATCACAAAATCTCCAGGCTGGATCTGATGCCCAGGGACCTCTGGCACTGATTGTAGAGCTTTTTTTCAAACAACATTGGTCCCATGCATACAAAACAGTTGAGAAGGAATAAAATATAGACAGAGTCAATCTATATTAAGAGAGACATGTCCAGCCGGACAGTGGTCTTTCATAGTTTACTCAATTTTCATGTAGTTATATCACACAGAGTACCTTCCACAAGTCAGCCAGTGTGGAACACAAGCCTGTGCCCAGCACTTACAGAACGGGTACAGAAGGTGGATATAGAGAGCAAAGAAGGGCTTTATAAGGCAAAACACGTTTTTCTGTCATAAATGCAATTGTACAGAGTATTTCAACAAAGCACCTTAAAACACATAGTAATCACATTTTTGTTTTTGGTACTTAAAAGGTCGACGGCGTTTCGGACCCCTAGTAAATCACGGGGACCATCATCAGGACATTTTCAGTGAAAGCCTTAACAATGATTTAGCCTCTAAATGCCAGTTAACCTCAGTGGGTAAAGGCGGTAGAGTGTTGGAAATAACGGCCGCCCACAGTCAGGCGGGGATGCCGCGTTACTCAATGGTATCCGTCGGCGGCCAGGGGAACCGGGTGAGTCGGTTGGTGATCTCGCTTCCTGGCGCAAGTAGATGATGGTCCCCGTGATTTACTAGGGGTCCGAAACGCCGTCGACCTTTTAAGTACCAAAAACAAAAACGTGATTACTATGTGTTTTAAGGTGCTTTGTCGAAATACTCTGTACAATTGCATTTATGACAGAAAAACGTGTTTTGCCTTATAAAGCCCTTCTTTGCTCTCTATATCCACCTTCTGTACCCGTTCTGTAAGTGCTGGGCACAGGCTTGTGTTCCACACTGGCTGACTTGTGGAAGGTACTCTGTGTGATATAACTACATGAAAATTGAGTAAACTATGAAAGACCACTGTCCGGCTGGACATGTCTCTCTTAATATAGATTGACTCTGTCTATATTTTATTCCTTCTCAACTGTTTTGTATGCATGGGACCAATGTTGTTTGAAAAAAAGTATGTTCCCCGAGGTCCCTGCTGACTTATTTGGGGCCCCTTGTTGTTGTAAAATTAACTGATTGTAGAGCGGCGTATATCTGTTGGTGACAAGAACAGAGATCTTAAGACAAGGCATACAAATAGTCAATCAAAAGAGGGTATTCTATCTCATAGAAACGCGTAGGTCTCGAGACACCCCAGACATTGACAGGTCGTCTGAAGACAACCTCATAGGGTGACAGCCCTGTTCTGGAGTGTCCTGTCACCCTGGTGGACAATAATGCCAGAGGCAACACATCTGGCCTTGGCAATCCTGTGCTCTCATGTATCTTCGCTAACTTCAGTTTGAGAGTACCATTGTACTTCTCAACAAGAGCTGCTGACTGGGGATGATTCACTGCATGAAATTTCTGTGTAATTCTTAAGCCCTTACATACCAGATCAATGACTTTTGCATTAAAATGGCTCCCATTGTCACTCCAGATCACGTGTGGCAATCCATAGCGTGAGAAGTACTCTTTTAAAAGCGCCCTTGCCATTGCTGTATTTTCTTTGGTTGGGTAGGCCTCGACCCACTTACTAAATGTGCAAACTACCACTAGTACATATTTCAGATTATTCACTCGTTCCATCTCGATGAAATCCATTTGGAGAACCTCGAAAGGGAAGGAAGGCAGTGGAAAGTTACCAGCAGGTGTCGGGGACCCTTCCCAGGATTGGACTTTAGGCAAACAATACAATGCTTTACCAAATGTGCGGCAACCTTAGGGATATTATCATTCTGCCACACTGGGTCTAACAGTTTATATATTCCTTTGGCACTAATGTATGCCGGGCCAAGAGCCATGGTGACTACGAGGAGAACAAACGCATTTCGCAACAACCATCTCTGCTACCCAGACAAATCAGTCCAGCACCCATCCTCATCCAAACGCCCCTGTCCTTTCCTCCCACATTTCCAGTTCGTCTACAGTCGCCTCTATTTGTATTTCCTTTCCACTTTCCACTGTATCCTCAAACATCCCATTGTCTGGAACCCATCTAGCAGGCCCTGCCACAAACATTTTATTCATTTTTGATTGAGCTGTTTCCTTAGCTGTTTGGTCAGCAAAAGCATTACCTCTTACTATATCATGTACAACAGCCTTGTGTGCACTAAAATTGATTATAGCCAACCTGTCCGGAAGTGTCAATGCTGACAACAACCTAAGTATCAGGGGACCGTCTTGTATCTGTTGCCCATGGGATGTCAGGAACCCCATCTCTCTGCCCAGAGGTGCCCAAAATTATGGGCCACCCCGAAGGCATACTCAAGTCAAGTCACGAGATTTATATAGCGCGCTACATACCCATAGGGTCTCAAGGCGCTTGAGGGAGGGTGGGGAATTACTTGTCGAATATCCAAGTTTTAAGTTGCTTTCTGAAAGCTAGGTGGTTCTGAGTAAGGCGAAGGTGAGTGGGAAGTGAGTTCCAGGTTTTAGCTGCCAGGTAGGAGAAGGATCTACCTCCCATGGTGGTTTTGTTGATGCGAGGTACAGTGGCAAGGGCTTGGTTGGAGGATCGTAGCTGACGGGAGGGGGTGTAGAAGGACAGTCGTGTGCTGAGGCATTCGGGTCCAAGTTCGTAAAGTGCTTTGTGTGCGTGGGTTAGGAGGCGGAAAGTAATCCTCTTATTTACGGGGAGCCAGTGGAGGTTTTTCAGGTGACCAGAGATGTGTTCTTTACGCGGGATATCTAGTATGAGCCTGGCTGAAGCGTTTTGGATGCGTTGGAGTTTTTTCTGGAGTTTTGCGGTGGTACCGGCATATAGGGTGTTTCCGTAGTCCAGGCGGCTCGTGACCAGTGCGTGGGTGACCGTTTTTCTAGTTTCGGTGGGGATCCAGCGAAATGTTTTTTTGAGCATGCGAAGAATGTTGAAGCAAGATGATGAAACGGCGTTGACTTGTCTCGTCATCGAGAGTGAGGAGTCCAGGATGACGCCCAGGTTCCGTGCGTGGTCCGTCGGGATGGGTGCTTTTCCAAGGGCCTCTGGCCACCAAGAGTCATCCCAGGCGGAGGGGGAGGTGCTTAAGATGAGGACTTCTGTTTTGTCTGAGTTCAGTTTCAGACGGCTGTGCTTCATCCACTCGGCTACTTCTTTCATTCCTTCGTGTAAGTTGGTTTTGGCGGTGTTAGGGTCTTTGGTGAGTGAGAGGATCAGTTGAGTGTCGTCAGCATAGGAGATGATGTTGAGATTGTGTTGGCGAGCGATGGCCGCAAGGGGGCTCATGTATACGTTGAATAGGGTGGGGCTGAGTGATGATCCTTGTGGCGCGCCGCAGATGACTTCAGAGGCCTCTGACTTGAATGGTGGGAGGCAGACTCTCTGGGTTCTTCCGGTGAGGAACGAGGTGATCCATTCCAGTGCTTTCCCTTGGATTCCGACGTTTCTGAGGCGCTGTATAAGGGTGCTATGACAGACTGTGTCGAAGGCAGCGGAGAGGTCGAGGAGGATGAGGGCGACTGTGTCTCCATTGTCCAGTAGAGTTCGAATGTCGTCTGTTGCTGCAATAAGTGCGGTCTCAGTGCTGTGTTTGGCTCGGAAGCCGGACTGTGAGGGGTCGAGGGATTTGTTGGTTTCGAGGAAGGTGGCGAGCTGGTTGTTGACAGCTTTCTCGATGACTTTGGCCGGGAATGGAAGAAGCGAGATGGGGCGGTAGTTTTTGAGTTCGGTGGGGTCAGCTGTGGGTTTTTTCAGAAGGGCGCTGAGTTCTGCGTGTTTCCAGCTTTCCGGGAAGGTGGCGGAGTTGAGGGAGCAGTTGATGACATCTCGGAGGTGTGGTGACTCAACCCACAAGCTCTCAGCAGGGCGACTAACTCTGCTGCTTGGGCTGACTGGTATAGAATGCGAGATGTCTGAACTATGGTGCATAAAGTGGTAATCGCATAGGGTGCAGTGTTAGTGCCATCCGGCAATTTGAAACAAGAGCCATCGACATATAGTTTCCCTTGGGGGTCAGATAAGGGAACATCAGTCAGGTCGACCAGTCCCTTTGGTTCCTCTTCATTCCGGAACAGGTAATCATGGACATCATTGTCCTTTTCTTCCGAAGGGAGGGGTAGTAACATGGCTGGGTTCTAGGTAGTACATCTTTTGATGGTAATGTGCGGAGCAAATTATGTTAGCTCATATCCTGTCGAACGCACACTGGTGAGGTGTTGCGTCTTTGCCGTGTTCAAAAGCGTATCCACAGCATGGGGTACCATAACTGTGAGGTCAGTATCAAGAACGGGCCCTGCCGATTGCCTGATAGATACTGCCCCTGCTGCGGCAGCCCTCAGACAGCTCGGGAGCACTCTGGCGACATTATCCGAAATGGCAGAAAAGTAAGCGTAGGGTCTCTGCTTACCACCAAAGCCCTGTGATGGTACAGAAGGTGCGCAACCATCCACCTCGTGTACATAGAGCACAAGAGGCTTCTGGTAATCAGGAGTGTGAAGCACAGAAGCAGAGCAAAGCGCAGTCTTTATTTGTTCAAAAGCTTGCTGGCATCCAAGGCAAAGGCTCATGCACTTCTTTAGTGGTGAGGTAAAGGAGGGGTTTTGTTAGTAAGGAAAATTTCAGGATCCAGTGCTGACAAAACGAAGTTATCTCCAGAAATGCCCGTACCTCACGTTGGGTTTTAGGAACAGTCATGTTAGTAATAGCAGCTATGCGTTCAGGTGTTAGTCTGCAACCCTCCTTCGACAGTGGTGACATAAATGGGTGAACTCCTGTCACCAATATTGAAATTTTAAAAGTGACACTTTGTGCCCATGACATGCCAAATGTAGCAATAATTTAACCGTGGCCTCTTTACAACCCTTTTCAGTGTCTGAGGCCACCAAAAGATCGTCAACATATTGCAGCAATACATTACCAGAGGGAAGTTCCAAAGCATGTAATTGCGCTTTCAAAGCCCGACTATCAATACTGGGGCTTTCCGTATAGCCTTGTGGAGCACGACAGAATGTAAGGCTCCGACCGGCTATTGCAAAACCAAACAAATGACGGCTGTCAGGGTGATTTGGTATGCTGAAGAAAGCATTTTTCAAATCTATTACTGAGAAGTATTTGGCTGTTGGGGGAATCATTGACAGGATTGTAGTAGTCAAAGGGTAAGGATCACTTGTCCTGCATAACATTGGGTATGCGAGAGCGGTTCTTTTCAATCCCAAATGAAACCCTCATGCACGTGTTCATTCACTGGTTCTGACTCTGCCACCGCGGTCCCGGAACCGCGGTGGCAGAGTCAGAACCAGTCAAATGACGGGGTAGCCGAAGGCACCGCTGACCCACTCGGATCCCGACGAGGTAAAATTGAACCCGAAAATAAGGTACCATTGGACCTTATTGGAACCCCAACCACATACGGTTCCTTAACATTGTTACACCGAGTAATACTCAGGAATAACTTTCACCTTTCACACCTCACCCCCTGGTCCTGAAGAAAGCCCATCCGACCTCTTGGCGACTAAGGGCTGAAACATGTTGACCTATTCTTCACATATCTAGCGTGATAGAGTCATAATAACTCTTAATCACGTACATAGTTTTTACTGTCTCTTACAACCCAGAAAGAATAAAGAATTGGATCTGGAATCAAGAGATTTTTTAATTCACTTCACCCTTCACGAGCACCATTTCTGGTCACTACTGTTTTAACAAAAGGGTATTGCCTCCTGGTGGAGGTTGCATAACCACAAAACCCAATGATTATGCAGACACGTGTGAGGGAAAGCGGAGAACAAAGATATACCGCTCAACGTCACCACCAATGAACACGTGCATGAGGGTTTCATTTGGGATTGAAAAGAACCGCTCTCACATACCCAATGTTATGCAGGACAAGTGATCCTTCCTCTTTGATTAGTTGATATTTGACCATAAGGGAATTGAACGGATCACAAATTCCTTCCCTCCCTCCGAATTGATTGTGAAGGATTGTAGTAGTGTCAGGAGCCACAGGATATTGGGGAACTACAACTTTATTGACCTCTCTGAGGTCAATAACAAAATGGTAAACATCAGGGTGAGTGTCAGAACAGTCCAAAGGGGCCTTTTTAAGAACAGGGAGAATAGGGCTATTGCAAACGTTTGCTGCTGTCTCTTCAATCACACCAGATTTAATCAATTCCTGTATTATTTACAACAAGACCTTCTCTCCTGCCTGGGATATCTTGTACTGGGGAATTCGGGGCAGCCGGGCATTTTCCTTTACCTGTATAGAGACTGATGGGATCAGGAGCAACCCCACATCCGTATCACCTGCAGCCCATATTGTGCGTGGCACATCTCTGAACTCGGGAGGGAGGAGAGCATACTTTGCGAAGCATTGTTTAGCAGGGCCAACTCGCGGTCATAGCAAACAAATGCCTGTTGCACACTAAATTAAAAAGGTACAGAAGTTCGGCGTCTCAATGGACACTTTGAAGTTCAAGTTTCCGCTGTCGGAGAAAGACACGTGTTTCGTCGCAATGGAATACAGTAATTCCGCGACTCCTCAGGGCTGGGGAGGATACAAGATGAAAACAGATGGAGTGCATGACAATAACACAATGTACATAGTAATTACTTTAGTGAACTTATTATGTGAAGGTGCTGGGACAAACAAAAGAATCATGAAAACGAGCAAACAAAATGTAGTGGATGAACCAGACACCGTACCCACATACCGATGTAGGTAGAGAAAGGTAGAGACGCAAACAGGAATGTGAATCGAGAGTGAATTCGAAAGGGACATAGTATAACATCGGTTTAAACTTTGGTGAAACGTCGTGTCTGAGTGACGCAAGGGGAAAAGACGAAAAAAGTGGAAACGAGTGTGGTAACAAGACAATTATTGAAATGGGGAGAAAGAAAACTTATAAAGGAGTTAAGGATGTTCGTGGATCCTATTATTAGTTCTATTCAACATCCTTTAGTGCAAAAGAGGGCGTGCGTCCTACCTGTAATTAAAGGGTGGCGGACCGCAGGTCTATATAATTACCAAAAGAGCAGGGGGGGGAGGAAAGAGGGACACGACTTAAGAATCATTTCTGAATACTCAGTACTAAGTTAAGTTAATGGTGAGTGGTAGTTATCAAAATTCAGATAAAGTGAGTTTAATTGTTGAAAAAAATCTCACCGCTTTGCCGGTGATAATTCCGACCCGGCCCGCTCGAGACCAGGTAAAGAGAATGGGTCCAAATCGCCGTCAGTACAATTCTAGGATTGTTCATGCCCATTGGAAAATAAGGAAATACAAATAAAAAGAATGTAGACAAAAGGGAATTAAGGGCCTGTTCGAGTTTAAATGCAAGTTGTTGTGTGTGACTGATCAGGTTCACCATATCAGAATAATAGTGGATCAGCATCTCACCTTAAAAATGAAGGTTTGTAGGGTGATATTGTCGTGCGGTAGGTTCTTTCCAATGGTGTAGGTATGTTGGAGTCCACTTACCAAGTCACGGGGAGTGTGGACGCTCCCAGTAAATTAGATGCCCTAGATGTATACATATAGTGGCAAAGAGAGGGAATAAAAAGAAAAAAGACGAGAGCATGAGATCGGACGCTCTCATCTGTCTTAATGACACAAAATAGTATTAAACGAGTTGCTCGACGTATCTCTCCTAACTCTCTACGTTAGGTACAAATTGAAAGCAGTTCTACAAGTTTTTTGTAGTAGATTAAACCTCCTAAGAATTTCATGGTGGAAAGAAATATGACGGATCTTATCTTACCCGGTGTGTGGGGAAGCCGGCAGGACGAGTATTCCTGCAGTGTGGTTCCGGGTACGGACACGTATTCAATGACCCGGAAGTGATTAAGTAGGACGGGAATGTCCCGGATTTAAGTGACTAGAGCCTCAGTAGTGCCAGCGATGTGTGTAGTGTCCTATCCAATATGGCGAATACCATTGTGAATATATTGTGTGTGAAAAAAGGCAAAAGAAAAGAAAAAACCTGTGATAGAAAATTATCCTATCATGCTGGTAGGTTCACGTGATGCACGTGGTGTACACAACATACAGAGAGCAAGGGGTTCATGCATCGGTTTTGCAATATTTAACAAACCGGTTAGCGATTTAGCTCAATTAACAAAATGTATCTTAAGTCACAGTTTCTATATATATGGCAATTATTCAGATCATTTTAGGATATGAGTTGCAAACAATTCTGCAATACCATTTTCTTGAAATGGCATCTTATTAACACATTATAATTCACATTATGTGGATGCCTCACCATTATGCAAATCATTTAGGTAGTACGTAAACATTACCTCATATAGGTCGTTATTTGGAGGTCACTCTTGGTGGTTGTACAAACATTACCTCATGTAAGTCTCATAGAGAGCAGATTTTTAGAGAATAGGAGGAAATTAGTCTCGGTTTCAAGATTGGAATTCAAACTAAATGATTATTTAACTACAGTTTTTTGGAAATATTCGCAATCACAAAGGATGTGAGTTGTAGATTAAAATATTTGGTTTCCAGTTACATAGACAATCTAGCCAAGGGTATATGGGTACAGTTGCATTGTTCATATTCTTGAGGGAAAAGGGGACGTGTTGTATCAATCCCCTAAGAAGTATTGCATCTCCTGATCAAAATTTAGTCCATGTTCCACCGTATGAAGGCGAAGAATCCACATCGCTTCCAGGCGTCTTAGTTTCAATTCTCTGTTCCCGCCACGTATCCCCGGAGGTACGGTGTCAATCCCAAAAAAAGAGATTTGTTTGTCCATACTTTGATCATAACATGCAGCCGCATGTAATGCTATCGGATATTTGGGATCCTGTTTGTGGATTGCTCTTATGTGCTCGGCTATTCTCTCCTTGAGTGGGCGGATAGTGCTGCCCACATAAAATTTCTTGCAGACACACTCAATAACATAGACTACAAAACGTGTTGTGCAATTGATATTTGTTCTGATAACATATCTTTCACCTTTGGTGTCGCGGAAATCGAGTGTCTTATGCCTAGCCCAACGGCACATAGAACAAAAACCACATTTAAAGAAACCTATGTTGCGTGTCGTTAGCCAGGTATTTTTTGTCGTGCCTCGGGGAATAGTGGGACTGAGTCTATTTTTGAGGGTCCTGCCCCTCCTGAAGGTGATTTGTGGGTGTTCTCCTATGTATTCTTGGATACCCTTGTCTGCTCTAAGAATATTCCAGTGTTTGGCAAAACTTCTACGAATTGATTGGTGTTGACTATTGAAGTCAGTTATCATTCGAATTACTGAAGATTTGTTCTTTCTGTCTGCTTGTTTTTTAAGTGTGTCGACTCTTTTAATTTTCTTGACCCTGCGGGTTGCTCTGTTGAGTAAATCATCTGTGTAACCTCTTTTTCTGAAACGTACCTGCATTTCCCTCAGATTTTCATTAAAGTCTATGTCATCACTGCAATTTCTGCGAGCTCTTAAGAATTCACCATATGGAATGGTGTTTATCTGGTGGGGTGGATGTGAACTGCTAGCGTGTAAGACCGCATTGCATGCAGTGCTTTTTCTAAAGAGTCGGCTCTGTAGGTTATCATTTAGTACATAGATTTCCAGGTCTAGGAATTCTACTCTGTCTCTGCTGGATTCAATGGTGAAACTCATTTCCCAGGTATTGTGGTTCAAATGTTTGTGAAAATCCATCAAATGTTCCTGTGTGCCAGACCAAATTAAAAAACAGTCATCTATGTATCTTCCCCAAAATACGATAGAATCAACAAAAGTTGCACCTTTGGGTCCCCAAATTAAGTCCTTTTCTAGTGTGCCCATAAACAGATTGGCAAAAGAAGGGGAACATTTAGAACCCATGGCGACACCTTTCGTTTGTCTGTACCATGAGTTATTGAACATAAAGACATTGTTCTTCAAAATGAGTTCCATCATGGAAACAAGCATGTTTGTGTGTTGCCACATAGTGGCTGGTCGGTTCTGTAACATTTTTGTTACTACTTCCATTCCTAGATCTGGTTTGATACTGGTATACAGTGCTACCACATCCATGGTTACAAGAATGTTACCTGATTGCCACTGTAGATCAGAAAGTATACTTAATATGTGCTTTGTGTCTTGTATAAAAGACGGTAGGTTACGTACCAGGGGCCCTAAGAATAGATCTATGTACTCCGCCAGTCTTTCTGTTGGTCCGCCTATACCCAATATAATGGGCCTGCCGGGTGGGAAGGGAAGGTGTTTGTGTACCTTGGGCAAGGTGTAAAGCCAAGGGTAAGATGGTTTGAATACCTTCAAGTAAAGGTACTCATCCTCAATAATCAGACCATCTTCTTTCCAGGTTGCTAGGAATTTATTAATGACAGTAGTAAGAGATGCCATGGGTTTGTGATCAAGGCATTCATAACATGTGGTGTCTTGTAGTTGGCCTAAAATTTCATCATGGTAATCTTTCTTGTCCATGATCAAAACATTGCCCCCCTTGTCTGCTTTCCTGATGATAATGTCATGGTCTTTGATAAGGGTGTTTAGTGCGGACCGTTCTCCTGTTGTCAAATTGTCTTTGTACTTAAAAGTTCCTAAGTCTCTTTTTTTGTCTAGTTTTTCTATGTCTTCCAGTACTCGTTTATGGAAATTGTCAATAGAGTTGCCTCCTGGTAAGGTAGGAATCCATTTAGATTTGGACTTCAGCCCACTTACGATGCTGAAGTCCGACTCAATGTTGAGTTCCTCTAATAACCTTTCCATGTCATACGGAGTTTGTTCTAGATCTGTTAAAGAGAGTAAGAGTTGTGTGGCTTGTATGTCATTAATAGTTAGGACACCAGGTTCAAACTGAGTCGGGATATTTGTAGATGCTTCATTAGACATATTGCAATTTGATAAATGCTTTTTCAGTTTTAGACTACGTATAATCTTGAACAAATCAATCTTTATTCTACAGATGTCAGTGTTGGCGAAGGGGTTGAAATTTAGACCTTTGCTCAGAAGGGAGATTATATTAGGGGTCAAAGTTTTAGATGATAAGTTAATAACCTGTACTTCCCCCTCTTGCGTATCTGTTATTTCTGATTGTTCCCTGATCTGAGTTTCCTTCTGTAATCTTCTGTGCTTCCCCCTCCTACCCCTGCGGGTTTTGGATCTTGGATTCGATTGCCCCTCCTGATGCGTTGTATTTCGCAAAAAAAAAGGTGTTTTCTCACTATCTATTCTGTTGGTGTCATCCTCACTGATACTGACTGAGCTTAGTGATGTGTTGCTCGAGGATACCGAGCTGGGATCGGACTCATTAGGCTTACCTTTTCCTTTTTGTGAGGGTTTATGTATCATGTAATCATATTTTTTGGCGTATGTAAATATCCTACCCTCAGTGTAGTCAGACTCGTCTCTCTTTAACTGTCTGGCTTTACGTTTTTTTATCTCATTTTGGTGTTTAAGTAGGATTTCATCTAATATCGTGTAATTTTTGACAGTGGATTCGGGAAGATTCAGGTCTTTTATCTCTTGTTCTAGAATGGCAAACTCCGCTTGTAATTTGGTGACTTTGCGATCAGAGCTCTCAATGAGAATGTCCATGAGGATGTTGGAAATATTAGTCAGTGCTTCTTCCCATTTGCCTAAAAGATCAGTGTCTAGATCATCGTAAGTAGGGAAGATTTGTGCCCTTAGGCCTCTGGGTATACGTCTTAATCTTGCGTATTGTTTCAAAGTGGTGCCGTCCCACCACTTTGAATTCTCTTGTTTCTTAAGTCTTTCTAGCCTTATAAATTTATCTCGCGGTCATGTAAACATTGTTTGGGAAAGAGACAATTGTTGCATGCAATCTTTTTAACAAATCCAGTCCTAGTAAGTTCTCCCCACAATTGGACGTCAATAGAAATGGTGAATCAACTGTAAAAGGGCAAGTAGTCAAAGCAAGAGGCTCAGAAATGGGGCTAACAACCAGTACACCTGAGAAACCCACTGCAAACATTATATTGGCCAGACAGAGCTGCCCCGGACCAGTGAACGGGAAACATAGCTATTCATAGCCCCTGTGTCGACTAAAAACTTTCTCGGAGGTACCTTGCGAATGAATGAATGAATGAAGAGGCATTTCTAGAGCGCATATGTGATATGATGTATTTCTTTCTTTCTGTAACTATTCATGAGATGTGGTATGTCATTGTTGGAATGTTTGGTGTGTCATTGATTATGTCACACAGTGAGCTGTTGATGTTCTACTTGAGCTTTGAAGATAAACTATTACAGTTGCTGTTGGTTATGAAGCCTGTTGGATGGGATCCTTATATTGGAATAAACTGAAGTATATTCATCATACCTGTGTCCAGATAAATTCTTCATATTCTACACTGGCATAGTCGGCAAGTCTAGGAGGATCCTAACTCAAAAGATTGGTAAGATAAACTAATGAATTTTCAAGAGACATGATATTCTCTTCATCAAAACTACTTTCAATGTAGCAACATTTAAGTCATCAATCATTTTATATCTAATTGTGAGTTGGATTTAAAGTATTGACATTGACATTTATGGGAAATAATGTGCTCTGATAGAAACTTTTAATTTTATGGCCAATAATGTGCTCTGATAGCACCTGCGGCTGATATATTTAAATTGTGTTGTGCTTTGATGGCACCTGCGGCTATTTTGTTTAAAATTTAATGATAAGGAAGGTTGTTGCCTGATAGCACCTGCGGCTGTTGTGATATAATTGTGTTTGTGCTCTGATAGCACCAGCGGCTTTTTTGAATAATTGTGAAAGCTTCTGAACTTCTTGCTTTATTTAGTTGGGGTGGAAAAGTGGCTGCATTTTAACCATTATTGCATTCCAACTTGCTTACAATGCCTCCAATGTCTTGTTTAAATTACATCATTTAAATGTGTTTATGTATCGTTTATAAAGAGACAATGGTTAGATTAAATGCATTTATGGATCGTTTCTAAGAGACGGTTAATGGAAAGTCTGGAAAGTCTTCTATGTCTGTTTTTGATCGAGCGAGTCTTGAAGCTGGGGTGGATTGTATGAAACTACAGCGTAAAATTGAAAATAAACAACATCTTACTGTTGCTCTTCAGCGTTTTTCAATATTGCTGCAAAGTTCCATTGTTCGATCGTCTTGGGAGCAATTGCTTGTGTTATCATCACGTCCTTGTCACATTTGTATCAAGACGCTTTGTCACGTCCAGACGTCAACGTAGGACGTCACTGGAAGCCATCTTGGTTACCATGACAAATGTCAACAATGATCGCTGATGCGCACAGCATGTTAATCGCGCACAACGTTTTACAGCATTAAATCTTCTCAATAAATATTGGTGATGCGCACAGCATGTTAATCGTGCACAACTTTTTTACAGCATTAAATCTACTTGATAAATATCGCTGATGCGCACAGCATGATAACCCTGCACAATGTTTTACAACATTAAGGCTTATTTCAGCAAATATTGTTGATGCGCACAGTATGCTAATTGGCTCATTTCAATTAAAATTGCTGATGTGCACAGCATATTAATCGTGCACAACATGTTTTAGCTTTAAAGCTCTATTTCAACAAGTATCACTGTTGTGCACAGCATGTTAATTGCACACAGTGTAAAGTTCATTTTTTTTTTGCTCATACACATAGAATTGTTACTGTTTAAAAGAACACAGTTTTCTGCAGTATTACTATTGAAATCACGCTAATGCACTCTACATTACAATTATTAATAACACAATATTGTGTAATATTAGTTTTTTTTTTTTTTTTATAATTTCACTTATGTGCTCAGCATTACTGTTTTAAAAATCTCTCAGTTCACTGATAGCACTCAGTTACATCTCGAGGGTAGTCATGCAGAATGTTGCTGCTGCTCCATCTTTTCTTTCAAGTCCAGGTGAACCTCAGATACAGTGGAAGAAATGGAAGGTGGTTTTCGAAAGATACGCAGGGGTGTGTGGATCTTCTCTTAGTGCGGAGAGGAAATCCTCTTTACTTCTACATTAGTAGGGATCAGAGGGTCAGGACGTGTTTGATCATTTACCTGATTTAACATCTAAAGAAGAAAGTAATCTTAATAAATACGAAATATGTATTAAGAAATTAAACAAGCACTACTTGCCAAAAGTAAGCACTATTTTGGAGCTGTATACATTTGCTAAGAGAATGCAAGGTGAAGAGGAAACTGTTGAAAGCTATTTGACTTACTTAAGAAAATTTGCATCATCCTGTAGGTTTGGAAATTTAACGGATGAGCGAATTAGAGACCAATTTATGTTCGTCTGCAATATGGAGAAAGTCAGTGAAGAGTTGTGGTTGTGTGATGAGCCCACCTTGGATGAGGTTTTGAATGTACCAAAAAGGATTGAGCACTCCATGAAATGCGTTGCAACTTTGAAAAAAGAATCAGTAAAAGAGTGTAAAGTTCAAGAAGTTAAAAGTAAAAATAATATATCCTGTTCGAATGTCCGGACTATGCTAAACCCAGGAGTTTTTGGCTCAAACCCCTTTGTTGCAATATGGGTACGCGTAGTTATCTGGTAGCCCTTCGCATTCTAATGACGGACACTTCCCCCCCCATTGTTTGTGGTGTAGCCAAATTTTTAAAGCATTTCTGGCTGATTCGTTGCAAGAGATTATCAATAGCGGTTTAATTTGTTTTTTTAGCTAATTTATTCTGGCATCATATGGCTTTTTATCTCTCTTAAATGTACATTCAGTATTGCTTCTTAAAAATGTTTTTTCAAGTTTTTTAAATGCTGTATTCTGTGTACGCTTTCAAGATATCTTGCATATCGAATAAAAGCTTCAACCAAAATAAGTCGAATGCTTTGTTTAAGGATAGGGATTTTAAGGGTAATGTACTTAATAAAGATAATTTCAATGCAAAACAAGGAAATTATAAATGCTTTAGATGTGGAAGTAGTGGGCATTTAGCCAACAATAAGAAATGTCCTGTCCTGAATCAAACATGTCGTAAGTGTAAAAAGAAGGGTAATTTAATCTCTTATGTAAGAGCAAACCAATTTCTAAAGTTAAAGAAGTTGAACTTGATGAAAATCATGATGATGGTTCACATTCTGTAGATTATGAGTGCGGGCAGATCATTGTTCAAATGGTAAGTGGT
The DNA here is from genome assembly GCF_964263255.1 of Lissotriton vulgaris. Taxonomy (NCBI): domain Eukaryota; kingdom Metazoa; phylum Chordata; class Amphibia; order Caudata; family Salamandridae; genus Lissotriton; species Lissotriton vulgaris. The sequence goes on from NC_141691.1 coordinate 1,130,377,285, forward strand.
GACAAGAGGGAAAATTCTCCCTGTGATGAAATTTTAGTTGAGGGTGCTAACACAAAAGTTTTGTTTGACTCAGGTGCCAAAATCACCATTATATCAAACAAGTTCTACATGGAAAGGTTGAAAGGCAAAGTTAAACTTTTGAAACCAGACATTAGACCGTTAGCCTATGGTGGGGAACCTATTGATCTTCATGGGTACTTCAGGGGTCTTATTGAGTACAAAGAGAGGTTTGTTTCGGGTAAGGTATATGTCTCTAAGAAAGGAGACAGCATCATAAGCTGGATACATCAAGGTGATTTGGGTATATTCCTTGATCCAAATGCTTATCCTCCCATACAATTAAGATCCAGAGTGAACTCAGTTTGTGATTCTGGTTGGAATGATTATATCTCAAATCCTAAATGTGGATATCCCAATGTGTTTAAAAATGAACTGGGCTGTCTCAAGGGTTACAAACACAAAATAATATTAAAAGAAAATTCTATCCCTTTATGCTGCAAAGTAAGGAGTGTTCCCATATCCGTGAGAGATGATATGGAGAAGGAAATAGAGAAATAATACAATTGGGGAATTATTGAAAAGGTTGAAGGGACAGAATGGTTGGCTCCGGTGGTGGCAGCACGAAAATCGAATGGGGATTTGAGAGTATGTATTGATTTTAGGCAATTAAACACGTGTGTGGTTGTTGATAAGTACCCTTTGCCCAATATAAAAGAGATGTTGGTTCAATTGGGTGGAGCTAAAGTTTTTAGTACGGTGGATTTAACTTCGGCATATCACCAAATAGAATTGGATGTAACTAGCCGTGATCTCACCTCATTTATAACACCTTTTGGGACATATAGATTCATACGCATGCCCTTTGGTTTAGTATCGGCGTCATCAGTATTTCAAAGGGTCATGGAAAATGTTCTTCATGGATTGGGTGGTGTTCACATGTATCAAGATGATATACTTATTGTGGGTGAGGACGATCAACAACATGATGCTCGTCTTAATGAAGTTATGAAAAGATTGAGTGAACATAATCTGACCATAAAGGCTGAAAAGTGTGAATTTGAGACAAATTCTATTGATGATTTAGGTCATAACATCACTAGTGAAGGAGTTAGACCCAAGTCGAATTTGGTAAATACTATTCAAGATATGAGTACTCCTGCCAACAAAAGTGAGCTCATGAAGTTTTTAGGAGTTGTGGAATATTACTCCAAATTTGTTAAAAACTTTGCAGAATGTTCCATTAACAATAGATATCTTCTTAAGAAAGAAGTTGAATTTGAGTGGTCTGATAGTTGTGAAAGAGAATTTGTTGATATTAAAAAGAAGTTGAAAGATGCTCCTTTTCTTAGGAGTTTTAATCCCAGGGTTAAATCTGTTTTAATCACGGATGCTAGTGAAAAGGGATTAGGGGCAGTTTTGCAACAGCATGGGTCAGAAGGGATGGAAACAATTATGTTTTTGTCTCGCACACTCAAGGATCCAGAGACAAGAAACTCGGTGGTGGAGAGAGAGTCCTTGGCAATTTTCTGGGCGATAAAGAAATTGAGAACATTTTTGTGGGGCACTAATTTTGAGGTAAGGACAGACCACAAGCCTTTAATTTAAATTTTCACTAAGAAGGGTCTTGATGCCATTTCTAGTAGGATAACAAAGTGGATAATAGGTTTGCAAGAATATCATTTTGAGATCAAGTATATTCCAGGTGTAGGGAATAACGTTGCTAATGTCTTATGACGGTTAACTCCTAAGAATATTAGTGAGGATGACGATGTAGAAGATCTTGATGAATGAATCTGTGCAGTAGAACATTAAATCATTTCAGAGAAAAGGTGGAGTGATGATGTTGTTTTAAAAGAGGTTATGAGTCTTATGAACAAAGGGTGGATCAGCGATAAGGAAGGTTCTAACTGTACAAAAAAGTTTTGGCCATAACGTAATGAATTGTCGGTTGACAATGGATTGTTATTTAGGGGTACTAAATTGATTCCTCCTGAGAATCTTAGAAAGGAACTTATTGATATGGTTCACTCATCACATGCTGGGGTGACAAGGAGAGATTACGTGAGTAATACTGGTGGCCTGGAATGGACATAGAAACTGAACGGGTGGTACGTGATTGTGTGACGTGCACATTGAGTGATAAGAATAAGTGTGTGAGGATTCAACCCATGGTGTTGAGAAGACGCTCTTCACATCCCTGGCAAGACATTTCTTTAGCTATATTGGGACCAGTACACAGTAACAGTTCACAGTTTTATGTGTTAGTTATAATCAACATGTTTTTACGTTGGCCTGAGGCCTTCTTTTTGTCTAATATTGATTCAAGTCATGTAATTCAATGTATAAAAGATTTATTTTCAAGAGGAGGGATTTCAGAGACTATTTTGTCAGATAATGGAGTCCAATTTGTATCTGAAGAGATGAAAAGTTTTTTTTCATTTAAAAGGATTAGGCATAAAACATGTGCTCTCTACTATCCCGAAGGGAATGGAATGGTGGAAAGGTTCAACAAGGTGATTAAAGAAACCATTGCTTTAGCAAAATCACAATTTTTGGATTGGAAGTGTGAAGTCTTAAGAAAAATTGAGGAATACAGATTGTTACCTCACTCTACTACCGGTAAAACACCTTTTGTGTTGTTTAGAGGTAGACTTTCAAATACTGTTGTAGAACCTGCATGGGTCAATAGATATGAATTGGGTAAAGGTAAAGAGAGTAAATGTGATAAAGAGAGTGTACAAAGAAGAGATGAGGAGAAAGATAGGCAAAGGAAGAGTCATTTTGATTTTAAAAAAATGTGAAAACAACAAAAAAGTCAGTTGGTGATGTCATGATAAAGTGTCCTGGTTTAATGGGAAAATCTGTTTCGAAATTCATGAAGCCTATCAGAGTTTTTAAGGTATTTAATAATGCCATAAAAACTGAAGACCATAGAATTTGGAATCTAAACAGGGTTGTTGTTGTTAAAGGGAAACTTTATGTCAATGTACATGACAGTTCATCTAAATATGGAGAAAGAGTTGGAGTTCATAGCTCCTCAAGGGTGTGTAAAGCACCATCATATTTAGCTGATTATGTTTAGGTTAGTTTTATGATGTTATTTTTTTGTGTTTTTTTGTGTGTGAAGGAGGGAGGTATGTGATATGCTGTATTTTTTTCTTTCTGTAACTATTCATGAGCTGTGATATGTCATTGTAGGAATGTTTGGTGTGTCATTGATTATGTCACACTGTGAGCTCTTGATGTTCTACTTGAGCTTTGAAGATAAACTATTACAGTTGCTGTTGGTTATGAAGCCTGTTGGATGGGATCCTTATAATGGAATGAACTGAAGTATATTCATCACACCTGTGTCCAAATGCATTCTTCATATTCTACAGCATGGCTACTGGGCGGCATCCCAGCGCTAGTAGCGGTACAGTTTCAACTACGGACAGTATTAAGGAAACAGATACGTTTTAAGTTGCTTTCAAAAGGTCAGGTAATTTGGTTTCAGACGGATACCAATATGCAAACAATTCCACAATTTTGTAGCATTGTACGAGAAGTAACGCCCTCCGCTTCGCGTTTTTCTTATTTTTGGAACTACCGCCAGTTGCTTATTATCTGACCTTAAAGACCTCTTGGGGTGATAAGGTTGAATAATGGCTCTGATAGTGGGAGGGCCTCCACCTGAAACCGCTTTGTGCATGATACATAAAGCCTTAAACTGGACTTTCTCTTGGATGGGCAGCCAGTGGAGTGATGCAAGTGCAGGCTTGGCTGAAAGGCGCTTGGGTGTAGTCATATGCAGACGCGCAGCACAATTTTGCACTATCTGCAATTTTTTGATGGTTGTGAGTGGGGCTCCCAGATATATGGCATTAGCATAGTCCAGGTGTGATAAAATCAGTGCTAGAACCAGCAGTCTTCTAGCCAGGAACGATAGCAAGGGAAGGATCTTCCTTAACATTCTTAAGCTCACAAAGCAACAAGCTGTCACCTTACATGCTTGCTCTTTAAAATCCAGCTTACGGTCTAGCCATACACCCAGGCTCCTGATTTGTCCTTCGGGGAGGGTGGTGTCCCAAGACAGCTAGGCCAGCAGGATCTTATACTCAGTGAGGTGGAGTTACCCAAGAGCATCAGCTCTGTCTTAGCTCCATTCAGCTTTAGATAGGAGTTGTCCATCCAACTCGACACCTTTCAAGGCATAAGGTTAGTCCCAAATCTGTGTTATCCTGTTGATTAAGTGAAACCACCAACTGGGTATCATCAGCAAAGGTGATAATCTGAATGCCAAAAGGTGTAACTACTTCTGCCAGAGAACTCATATAGACATTTAATAGAGTGGGGCTCAGGGAAGATCCCTGAGGAACCCCACATCTAAGCGGCATTCGCTTAGAGGTGATTTCCTCTTCAAAGGCAAAAAAAGATCTATCCTCTAAAAAGGACTGCAACCATTTTAGCGCTGTTCCGGCCACTCCTATCTTCATAAGTCTTTGGATTAACAGATGGTGGTTCACCGTGTTGAAGGCTGCGCTGAGATCTAACAGAAAAAGCACAGCGCAGCCCCCTCCATCCAAGATTTTCCTGAATTCTTCCACCACTGTCAGGAGTGCAGTTTCTGTGCCATGCTACAGTCTAAACCCAGTCTGTGAGGAATGATGACAATGGTTGTTTTCAAGAAAGGAAGTGAGAGTCTGATTGACGTGCTTCTCAGCTAGTTTACAAATTCCTGGTAGTAGTGAGATAGAGCGATAGTTGGCCAGGATAAGGTTAGGTTTTTTTAAGAGTGCTCTAACCATAGCCTGTTTTCATCGAGGGGGCACTATTCCAGATGCTAACAAAGCATTTATCACGTTTAGAACAACCAGGGACACAGTTTCGGCAATTAGGTTTAAGATTTTAGGGGGAGCAACGTCTGACGATGCTCCAGACTTGAGCTGACTAAGAAGTCCTTGAAGGGAGGGCAAACTTAGGGGGGATGACCTCTAACAGATGATCTCCATCTTGGGCTATCTTGTCCGGTGGCAATAGGGTTTGTGGAGCTGTCACCAGGGGAAAAGAGTTATAAATGGCTTGTATTTTATCAGAAAAGAATTCTGCAATTTGATTGCAGTGGTGAGGGATGTCTACAAAGTCAATGGGAGGCGCAGGGGGAGTTAGAAGAGATTTTGCAATCCGGAAAATTTCACATGGACAATTTGCCACCAAAGTGATTTTCCTCATAAAAGAGAGATTTGGCAGCCTTTATTTCCGATTTATAGATCTTTATAACCTCTCTATACTTGATTTTATTATTACAGAGAGATATTTTCTCCAGATTCTTTCCAGCTTTTTGCTGGATTGTCTGAGCTCCCTAAGTTTAGGCGATACCAAGCATTTTGGTCGGGTCCTGCTTTGTTGTGAATTAATTTATTTGGTAAAATGGTATCAAGTGATGACTCTAACTAACTAAGTAAATCCTCATTCGCGGTGACTGGATTAGTTTCGAGATTGGGTATGAATTCTTCCAAGATAGTCACTCAGGATTTTGTAGGCAGTTTCGACCAAACATGCACCTGTTTGCTGGTTTTCTCATCCGCAGTAATTACCTCCTGTGCTGTCCAAAAAAATGGAATTAGATAATGGTCCATCCAGGGCACTGGATTAGGGCCCTTAGCCAAAATATTAGGAATATTTGAAGAAATAGTGTCCCATAAATGGCCTTTACTGTGGGTGGGACCTATAACTAATTGGGTAAATTTAAGTGTCTCCAGTCCCTCCACTAGTTCCAGTGTAGGTGGAAGTAAAATATCATCAAAATGAAGATTTGCTACGATATCAGGGAAATCCTTACAGAAATTGTCTAAAGGGCCTGGAGGCCGGTATATTAAAATCCCTGAGAAGGTCCTGACGTGGGGGATGCCTAAGGTAAAGTAGATGCTTTCCCAATCTGGTAGAGGGTTTATAGTGGAGCGGCAATTACATTTATTCTTATAGATATTGGCTAATCCACCTCCTCTACCTGTGTCTCGATCCAGCCTCTGTATTACATAGCCTGGGGGAAGGCTTGGACAATAATAGGGTCAGCCTCATTATTCAACTAAGTCTCTGTTAGAAAGAGAACATCAGGGATCTTGTCTTCTAGTAAGAGGTAGATTTCCAATGAGTGTTTAGACAGTGAACGGCAATACAGTAAAAATATTTTAATAGCCTCTGTGGTAGGGAGGCCTAAGGGTATTTCAAACATGGGGCAGAATTTAAAATGACGGGTGCGACAGTGCTTAATTAAACTATCCGGTGACATTGTGTGTAGACACTTACTTCTTAGCGCTCCTCTGTATGAGTTGAGTTGATCCACAGTACAAACATACTTTTTTCGGGCCAGAGCAACAGGGGTTCGGACCTATGGGCACGGTCGGCCGTGGACGGGCGCAGACGGGCTTGCCTTAGGCACTCCTTTGGTGCACCAGCGGTAGCCCGCTGAGCGGGTCCGCTGCACAGCTCGCGTCATAGTCCCTTTTTGAAGGCGGAGCGAGCGTGCCAGTGTTAGGAGTCTAGAGTGCTAACCTAAGGCTCTCCAATTTGCTAATCAAAGGCCCGCCGGAGCATTCAACAGTGCTCCTTTCAGTGCGAGGTTAAAGTTAAAATCACGGTAAGATTTGTGATTAAAAGCAAACAAAGGCCACACATTTAAAATAGTAGACTAAAGCTTAACACCCCCTCAGAGCATTGAACACAGCTCCTGTTAGTGCAAAACATGCAATTAGCAGCTTAAGATTACCTAGTAGTGTAACTGATCATAGTGGCAGTAATGTACGGTTCACGCTGATATACATGCACTGAAACTGGTCCCTCGCCCTGCCCATGTCTGTCCTAGCTGTGAGACAACCCTGCCACGTCATCCATGTCATAGTCGTCATGGTAGTACTGTCTTCCCCGAAGGTCGTCAAAATAATTCCCACTCTGTCTATTGTTAGGTGTGTCCCCTGTCTGTGGCCCCCCTCCTCCTCCTCCCCGCCCTCTGCCTCCAAAACCCTGATCTCTCGGAGCCCCACCTCTCTGTGACAATTCCGGACACTCAGCCACCAAATGTCCCTTCTTTTTACAATACACACATTGGTTGGGCCCCACAGGAAAACTTCATGCCCCACCCCTGTTTGTTCGGGGTTGTCGTTGACCCAAACCTGAACCTCGTCCTCTCCCTCTCGCAACCTGCTGCAGTAACACCCTCATCTTCAAATCTTTGGACTTCTTTTCCACCCTTTCTTGATCCTCATTCTCCCTATGCTCATAATACTGGGCCCTTCTCAATATTACCGATGGAGAGGATGTCGTCCAGGTTCTTTCCAAAGCCTGCAACCTTGTGGCAACCTCAGGGAATAAGTTAGTGACGAATCTGTTCACAAACAAATGGACACCACCCTCCTATGACAAATCCTGACCACTAAAGCCGAGAAACACCCCTTCAAATCTGGTAAAGAAATCTGACACGCTCTCATTCTTCTTCTGCTGACGACATGCAGTCAACTTATCCCAATTCACTTTCTTCGGTGGGATAAGGGAGATCATGTAAGCAATAATACGCTCCGGTAAAGCCAGTAGTTCTCCCTTAGGCTTCTCCCCAGGCTTGCGCTCTTTATCCCATGCTTTAATCTCGTCCCATGTGCCACCCAACTCCAGAGCATGGTCCTGCGTGTCGACCCGCCACCCTATGTTTTCCGAAACTAACAAGCCGAAAAATAACTCTGCCAGCTAACATCATCAACGTGGATAAGACCGCCTCTGTCAGTTCCTTATAATATGCAGTCGGTTTCTTCGTGGGTCTGGTAACTGGCTCTTTAGGGAAAGGACCTCATTCCCTTTCCAAGGAGTGTAGATCCATTGCTCTTGAACCCGAGCTTCGACTTGTCTTATTTCTGGTATTTCAGGGTGATAATTGGGGTGGACTTCCCTCATAGGGTGCTGCGTCCCCAACATAGGAACCTTCTGGAGTAACCTACCGCGGTAACCCACCAAAATAGACACATTACCAAAATCCTCGTTCTGGGCCATATCTGTAACTTACACTCTGTCCCGTATGTGATAGAGGACCTGCGGTGCAGTACCATGGAAGCACTGTTCCCATAATTCTATATGCATGTGGAGGACTGTAACGGGGAGTCAGTAACAGGCTGGGAACGTTGTTTAGGTAAAGCAGGTTTTATTTTCATGTACAATTTCTTTCAACGAAATGTCAGTCTCTCTTTGGCAATTTCTGCTGGATCTGTGGTGCCTCTAACGATATACGTCCCTTATGAATCGGTTTCACCCTTGTCTGGGCTCCTCGGGTTGATGGAAGGTGAAGCCTCTCTCGTGGTGACCCGAAAGGGAAACACAAATAAGGACCGAATAAAAGGTTGTCCTCGCTCTACTGTTATCCCGTGGGGAACCGGGGTAGTGAAGGGACACCTCAATTTGTGATGCTTTACCGCTGCTGTGATTCGTGAAGGGGACAGGTGAGGGGATAGATAGGAACGAGATACAGGGAAAGCTCTGGAAGAGGGTGCCCTTTAACGCGGGACTAAACTCCTAAGTCCCACCCAACTTGCAAACTTGTCCCGTACCCGTCTCAGCCACACTCCTCCCTCGGGAGTGTGGCACGGCGCAGAACGGGTCCATTGGCCTCCTGGCTCGTCTACTTCACCTTGCGGCACGTCTGCTTCTCCTCCTAACTCTTCGTTCTCGTCTCCTCGCAAACTTCAACTCTTCTCCGCGTACTCTCCCGATCTCCGTTCCTCCTCTCCGGTGATGTCACACGCCAAGTGTGGGATTTCCGTGTTCTTATCCAATGCCCCAAAGCTGACGTCACGGTGGGAGTGGGCTTCCTCGGTCTCATACGCCCAGTTAAAGGCACCGTGCAGATTTCTTTCCGACGCCGTTTGCCATGGATCCTGTTCATCCTGCGGGGAAGGAGTAAGGGAATCTGAGTCATTGTAAGTCCACCAGTGCACTTCATTGTCCACCCCTTGGGTACTGGGTTCCTTGTAGGACATATGTTTAAGGGCATGCTGCTGCATAAATGGCTCATAATCTTTAATCACACTCCACACATCCTCCACACTATAGATCGGATGCTGGGCCCATTGGGCTGCCTGATTTGCCACCATCTGTTTTTCCTCAGTACCTACAGCAGAGAGCACCAACACTTTCTCAATGCGGTCTCGGGGAAGTGGTGGTGGCCGCCCCTGTGGCCAGCGGGGTTACGAGGGATACAAGTGAGGCTGTAGCTGGGGCCTAAATAGCAGTACCAGAAGCCTCAGAGGGACCAGCCCCAGAGGTCGAGGACAAAGATGTGGGAACCATAGGATATATCTGATGTGGGGCTTAAGGTGGGGGGGGGCGAGAATCCAAGATCTCCTCAACAAGCTCATCTCCTTCCTCCCTAGCAACATAACTTTTGTCAGTCTGCAGCCGAAACGTCTTATCACTGCACTCTATGGCTTTTTCTGTCTTTTCCCTTTCATAGGCTACTGCCTTCTGTGTAATAGTTTGTGTCTGCTTTCTCTGAACTTCCTTCTCTGCTCACATGCATCACTGCTTCACCTCTTTCTGGCATACTCTCAAAGAATCAAACATGGACTGCCTACTCCTTTTAGCAAACAATTTGTCTTGCAGGAAATTTATTTTCTGCTCGTCAAACAAGTCAGTAAGTGCCCATTGCAGCTCAGCATTGTTCCTCGTATATTTATTCCACAATGTGCTAAACATAATAGGGCCAATACCATGTTTGATATAGATGTCAAAATTTGGGGTACCCTCCGGAGGTGCGGGTTGGCTCTCTTCCAACGGAGCATCAGTAGAACAACATCGACATCCGAAACATCCTAACTTACTTAAACAAGGCATCTTAATGGAAGACACATACACTGTCCCCAACGGACAAACAACACCTCAAACGATAACACGAAAGACAAAATAGCAAAATCGTGCAAGAGCCAAACCACCTGTTTGGAAAGCACAGTCACTCCTTAATCAAAACGAACATTCTACCAACATTTTCGCCAGCATTAGTCAGCAGACCACACAACACCCAGACATGTGAACACATCACAGATCAGCCCACAGGCTGCATCACATTCAAGACAACAACCCAAGAGACCATACCAAGTTCAAGAAGACAGGCTTTAACCCCAGACTTTTTAAAAATATGCCAATTTCCAGTTGGCCTGGCAGATTGTCAGCGAACAGTCCCAGTCCTTTTCGAGTGTGAGCAAATATCCAGTTGGCCTGGCAGACTGTTCACGAACACTCTGTGTCTTTTCATGGGTCCGCAAACCCGCTAAGTACAGACCAAGTCGGTATTAAACCACATCAAGACACAGCCCTTCGACTCATGTAGTTCAAGCAAGGCAGTTCGCAAACTGTACCCAAGACAGTCCAGAGACTATACCGATACAGGAGGACAGGCCTCAGCCCCAGACCTTTTGAAGAGAAAATCCAATTACCAGTTGGTCTGGCAGATTATCTGTGAATGGTCCCACACCTTTTCAGAAAAAGGCCAATTACCAGTTCGACCGGTAGACTGCTCACAAGCGCTCTGTGTCCCTCAAGGGTCCGCAAGCCCATCAATTCTAAGACAAGACAGTCAGCAGACTGTACCAGGACACAAAGCCCGTCTGCTTGTGACATTCAAGCAAGAGAGTCAGAGACTGTACCAGGACACAGTCCGCAGGCTCTTGCGTACAAGAATGGTGCAATTTTCCAAGAATCAATTCACTCACCTGGTGCACACAGGTCAAGTTATTCTCCACTGCCAACACTTCGGACCAAACTGTCAGGTCCAAGGGTTTCCCTTCTCGGGACCCCAGCGGTGACCACTAGCCGAGGATCCAACCAATCGGAAGGGTGGGGTAGCTACGAGAACCAAGCTCGATCTTATGGATGTGGAACCCCAATCCGTGCGACCGACCAGACCCCACCCTGGCCCCTACGAACCGATTACGGGTGAGGGGCCACACTTCGTAGAGGTCCATGTTTGGGCGCAAATTGAAGGACGTGGCCCTCTAGGGCCACGCGGGTTATATGCAAACCACCTGCTATGCCTTTCAAAGAAGGAAGAGTCGGTCAGACGATAGAGAATGAAAACTTACATTTATTCAGGTATATACTCTGCAGAGGAGCTCAGTCAGACCTTTACCCGAGGATGTTTGTCGAGGGGACTGACTCCCCAGGGTACACTAATACCTAATGGGCCTCTCTGGAAACTTCGGCCACGCCTCTGGTGGAAAACTACCGGCTTGAGCCAGGCATCAACAAAGGAGGTACACAGAGATGAGCTAGCACCTGCCAGAGGGGTGCACTATCAGTATCTCAAGGCCACTGTGCCGAGTCTCAACGTCTCCTAACATGGGAGTAGAGCTACATGTATACAATGGAATGCAAAAAGCAGAATAATTGTCTATTAGTAAGTCGAGTTGGAGCCTTGAACAGGAAAGAAAATAATAATGAAGTACAGTGTTCTGCTGAGGCAAGCAATTCTGAGTACATGGGGCCTAATAAGAGTACAGCCTAAGCAGTCTAATAGGGATTTCAAAATACAAAATGGAGTCACACTGGCTAATCGAAGGCCTACATGCTGCTGGGACAACTCAGTAGGTTACATAGCGTAATTTGAATGCATATATTTTAGCCACACAATGCTAACCTAATATAACATAACAAATGAATTAAGGGAGAGGGGAACTTCAAATCAAACACAACCAGAGGAACTTTGTTAATACCAATAATGGTGCCATGGCCCGTTGGATTTTGAAATTTTTTGGGATTAAGGAACCGGCCAAGAAGAAGAGCTAGAGAAGCTGTGAGGAGAGACTACCACTTTGCTGTGTGCTTTGCTGTGTTGGCCTGCAGTGGCTGCTTCTGTCTTGGACAGTGAAAGGCTCTGGACTAAACTATCTACAGCCCCTTTTTCTAAGTATCTCCAAGGGCTTGAGGTAGAGCTTGACCTCTGTTCAGGAAGTCTTAGCTCAGGAACAGCAAAGACTTTGCCTTCCTCTGGGTACTTGCATCTGGAACTGTGTGTTTCAGCTGCCATGGAGGGAAAAAGCCACCCAACGCTGTCAACGATGCTGCTTCCTGTCCATGATCTGAAGGCACTGCAGAGGGCACTGCAGCACTTGGCAATGCAAACTTGGTCTCACCGATGATGCCGTCCGACATTGCCACCAGCCGTTGCTTGCACCGCGACCTGTGGGCACCACACTGCCTCGCTTCACACTGACGCCCTGGTCTCACAAACAATGCCACTGCTAGCTAACATCGACACTGCTGCCTGCACCGTCAGTTAGGGGCACTGCTCGTAAGCTAAACAATGCATTGCCCCGTCCCACACTGCAGTCTTGGTCCACCGGCGCCGGTGCCATGTACTCTAGATCATCTGCCGACCACATCGCTTCAGCAGCGACGACACTGCTGCTTGCACCGTGATCTGCAAGCACCGCCACAAGCACCTCCCCACTTCACACTGCAGCCCTGGTCTCACTAATGCCTCTGGATGACCGTCACCAAGCCGCTGCTAACACCACGACCTGACAGTACCGTATCCCGCACTGCTCCAATTCACATCGCAGCCTTGATGCCTGCCGATGCCTCACGGAGTTCGACCTGCAATGCGTGTGGCTTCAAGGGCCCGTCGACTCCAGCGCTAACCTCCGGAACTGACATCTGCCGACACCAACCCTTCGAAGCTCATCTCAAGGTCCCCAATGCCCTGAATTTCTAAAGGCACTGCTTTACTGTAGCTGGTCCGCGACAGCCCGGCCAGCCTGAATCATTGGATTTGTTTGTTAGCGATACCGCAATAGCCCCTTGAGGAGCTGTCGACTTCAAGGAACAATATTTAAAGTCTTTTTTTGCATTATACTTATCTTGGTAACTGTATGTTTGATTTTTATTGTTTTGGTCTTGTTTCACACAGATAAAAATTGGCTATTTTTCTAAAACTGTTGTCCTTTTGTAGTGTTTTCACAGTATTACTAATGTTATGTTCAAATGAAGAACACATTGCCTCTGAGATAAGCCTGACTGCTCATGCCAGGCTACCAGAGCAGGGGTTATTTTGGAAGTGGAACTCTCTTATCCTGACTAGAAAGAAGGGTCCCTACTTGTACAGTTTAAAAACCTGCAAACTAGAGACCCCCATTTCTAACAGGGGGACAGTGGATGAAGACGTGCATAGCAGTTAGTATAATGCACCATGAAGACCCTATCTATATCCTCCACCTGGTCTACCATCTGATCTGACCCCTGGCCTCATCATAGATCAATTTAATGGATGCAATATTCGCCTTTTCTTTTCTGACCAAGCCAGAAACCTCTCAGCATGCTCACTATCTTCATGATATTTTTGAAAGCATGTATTTTGGTTAACAATTACCTGGGACACATAATGTTCTTGTAAACGCTGTCTGGCTTCCCACAGTCTGGACTCCATCATCTGTGAATAACACTGCAACCATGCCTGTTTCTCTTGATCTAGATCATGTTGCAGTGCCAGTTATTTTTTTTTCCTTGGCTTTCTTCCTTAGAAGAGATTGCTTCGGCCCTAATGAAGGCCATACAGGCCTCCCGGACGGAAACTGCAGAAGCCGAGACTATATTCCTCTCTAGGAAATCCAGAAGTTTGGATCGCATGACTGCTACCCACCTAGTATCAGTTAACAACACTTTATCTAGGGCCCACTGTCGTCGCTCAGCCTGTTTAATATTCACACTTAGCTCTGTCATGAGGACGGAGTGATCTGAAAAGGGATTTGTGAGAATTCCTCCTAGTCCATTGAAGTGAAATTAAGAAAAAAATGTATCCTTGAGGCTGAATTAAACCTTTTGGAGAAGCAAATTAATTCCTGATTTTGTGGATACTGTATTCACCAGGGGTCAACCAGGACCAGATCTCTACCCATTTTGGCTAGAAACCTGGAAGCTCTAGGATTATTTCGCGATTTGTTCTTACAAGATAAATCCAGCCTAAGGTCCTGCATGATATTAAACCCCCCCAATAATCGACAAATGAGTTGGACGTCAAAGAAGAGCAGTATATAGTTCTTTAGGAGCGGTTATATTGTCCTCTATAGGGCCATAAAAGCTAACTATATATGAAAGGAATAGCTCTCCATTTTCATTCTCACTATAATTAACCTTGCTTTGGGGTCTCAAATAACTTGGTGCACTTCCCCCTTAGAATTCCGCGTAATCAGGACCGCAACCCCCACAACTGCTGCACTGGCAGACACAAAAAATGCTTGAGAAATGAAATACTGCATTTTAGGTGGTTTGGATTGTGTCTTGAGGTGGGCTACTTGGAGTAAAATTATTTTGCGAGCCACTGAAGTGTGGATTTAAGTTTAACCTGGTAATTAGCCCCGTTAGTACTGCACAAAGCTTTTAATTTGGATTTCCTATTCATTATAAGGGATTTTTAGTGATTTGGCCCAAGAGATTGCCCTATTTCCAGTAGCTTGTCTACCTATCCCCTTTATCAAGCTCTGCCTCCTAAGATTCTTCATATAAGTGAAGCACTTGGACCTGCATACCCAAAAGTGCCGTCCTGTCCTGTCTTTTCTACCTGACGTTTACTCGCCTCTGACACCCAGTGCCCCAAATTACCCACTTCCCCTTCTCTACCACTCCTGGAACCCTACCCGTCAAGGGCTCTATCCCAAGCAAAAGCTCACCCCTCTTCCCTCCCCACCCCTCCTCCTCCCCCTACTTCACATGGCACTCACTGAATCTGCTACCTGTGGGAAAGCAGCTTGAGACACAAGTCTACTCATGAGAGTTACCAAGCGCTTTTTCCATTATAAAGCTTAGCTCTATAAAACCCACAAGGAGAAATACAAACTAAAGCATTAAAAATGATCTCATGTCACCAACAGTATATAATCCTTCAGATGGTAATGCTTCTACTTCCTTCTCTTCCTTCCTCCTCCTTGATTGAATGCAGAAAGTTCCTTGCCTGGTGGAAGGATTGGAATACGTATAACCTGCCCTTAAAGAGACCTTTGAGTTTAAAATGAACGGAAATAAAACTGAACTTCTCTGTTGCCCTTCCAATAAAATTCCAGTATCATTATCTCCTAATTTCTGGCCGCTACCTATGGAAAACCCATTGGGCAAGGTCTGTCCCTAGATAGGCAAGTGAATGGACTTACCAGGACCTGTTTTGCACTAATCCGGGCCATCAGGAAGCTATATCCTCTGCTTGACTTACCAGCTAGATCACTGATATCTAGAGGGGTAATGTTAAGTAGGTTGGACTATTGCAATGCCCTGCTGCTAGAAGCCCTTAACTACCTGTTAAAAAAGTTAGAACGCATTCAGACAATTACTGCAAAGCTAACACTGAAAAAGCCTCAATATTCATCTGCTACAGAAGCTTTGAAGGAGCTCCACTGGTTGCATATCAAGCAGCGAATACTTTTAAAATCTCTCTGTATTGTCCACAAGGCACTACAAAAAAAGGACTAATACCCCTCCAAAATCATTTAAAAAAATACACTCCTGGTAGAAACCTATGATCCACCACAGACAACTATGTCCAAGAACTGACATTTAAAAAAGTCAGATAAGGAGGACATACCTTTACTGTCAACGCAGCTCGCATATGGAACACACTACACCTTACTTACGATCTCATTCTGATTTACTAAAATTCAGGAAAACACAGAAAACCTGGTTATTTCCGCATTAGCAATTAACTTCCTAGGCTTTCGACTTGCTGTAACCTAACACAGTGGTTTTAGTGCCAGGATACCATTTTTGGTCACAGTGCGCTTTATAAATAATCTTTACATTACACAATACAAGCCAGGGCTCCTTAGTGCTTGAAGTCATCAATCAACCCCACAAACTCTCTACGCCACTGTGCTGACAAAATCGACATATCCGAGAATATCCAAAAGGAAAAATTGTCTGTAGTAGTATAAGATTTATTCTTGATTGCCTGGGACAAAATTAAGATGTTCTTTAATCCTAAAATCGCCAAATTTGGCCAAGATCGTTTGAGGGTCCTTCGCATTGGTAGGTTGAGCTGCCAGAAGCTCATGAGCCTGGGTAATTGTTAGATCCAACCCCTCTGTTGCTTTATCTGGAAGTCCAAGCTTGTATATGAGATCCGTTATAAGCTTTGTTGCTAGCTGCCCTGCCTCCCGATCCTCTTGTATGCCTACGAATCTTAAGTTCGTACATCAGAATCTGCTTTCTGTTTCATCCAGCTTCAATTGGAGATCTTCTTGTTCTCCTTGGACCTTAGAATATACACCTTTCTGCTTATCGCTGGAGTCTTTGAGGAAGAATACCCTCTGCTCAGCTTGGGCCATATGAGAGGGGAGCTGTTGAATGTTGTCGCTGATCTGTCCCTGCTGTTCATTTGTTTTTCTGTGGGTGTCTTTTTGGGACAGTTTCCTCTCTCAAAGCTCACTTAAAATCTGATTCAGCGTCAATTCAATAGAAGGTATCTGCAGTGGGATGCCCCCGTAGTGGCCAAACTCCCTAACTGGTTTGTGCTGATATTCACCGAAAAGGGAACCAAGGTTCCAAAGTCAAGTGGGGCGGCAGCCAAGTTATCACTCTGTTCTCCCCCTTTGCCTTGTATCTGACCCACCATCTCACTCTCTCTGGTCCCCCTAAGTACCTCCAAATGTAAAATGAGAGTATGCTGGTTTCTCTTTCCCTAAGAGTGGGGTTTCAGACAAGGAAGCTAGCTGGTCCGCATAGCGATCTGCCACTGAAGACAGGGGGTGGTCCATATCGCCAAGACTTGAACAGGATTCCACTATGGACCTCGCCTGCTGAGGGGCTTATGCCACAATCGGTCGGAAGAGGAGGCCTGTTGTGTTTCGATCTACGATCGTGCTTTGTTTGCTTGATTCACTGCAGGCTAGTTGCAATGCCTGCTTCCTTTAATATGGGGTGCGAGTTCTTATTGAAGAGTCTCTTGAAATGCATTTCCTGGTGATTTTTCGAGATTCCCATTTAGTTTCTACTTGAAAATTCAGAGGGCTGAGTGGGGACACTCAAGTTTTCACAAGAGAGCCGCATGGCGCACCTGTGCTACACAAACAACATCTGCAGCCCCCGCTATTCCTCTACCTGTAGCAGGACATAGAGTCACCCCTCAGGCTGCTTCCACAACAACTCCACTTGTCTAGTAGCTGAATGACTGAGTGTAGTGAAAGTCCTGGAGATGTCGTAGCCTTTACCAGCACGTATCTTGCTCATCTACTGATTTTATTACCGGTGCTTGGGTATGTAGCCCAGCGCATCACAAGCTTATTTCTTTTACTTGCTTTTGGGTCTGCTTCTTAGTACACCTGTACTCTGCCCCCACATAATGTGAATACCTTCTTGAAAAGTACAGGGGTAGAACGTTTGAGTGCTTACTCTGACCCGGGGGTATGGGGGTATAACTGACCTGGACCACCTCTCATTCAGTCAGTCAGTCCCTCTGTATAGGCAGTAGTTGTGGACTGGAGCCCCCTTTCCTTTAATTTGGCCTCTTTTAATGGTACCTGTATTGGGGACGCAGGCTAGTAGCAGATGGGGCATGATGCGTTGTAGTTGCTGACCCAATCTGAGCCAGGTGAAAACGATGCGCTGTTTCAACTGTGCTTTGTGGGTGTGCTGAGATGCGGGCAGAGCAGAGACAGCTGCAGGGAGGCAAACGCAATGTACAGCTGACTTGCGTTTCTGTACGGCTACCTGCAGCTGTGACTTCAGGGATCAGGCAGCAAGCTAAAGTCGTGAGGCACAGCAAATACGGAGGTTCGGATGCAAGTTGAATCAGGAACTGAAGAGGTAGCAGAGAGTTTTATATACAATCTCTAGCCACCTCATAAGTCCATCTAGGCAAATGTTTTAGCGATGTGTCTACATTACTTTTCTCTGCTAACCCAGTTCAGTCACCACCCGTTCCTGTTTCAGGTCCAGACGCTCGGATACGCGTTTCACTGAATGTATGTCTTGCTACTTCCCTGGGATTATATTCAACCACAGAGCTCAGTGGTTGACAAACAGATCAATATAAAATTGGAAACACCTTCAGAAATGGACAGTATTCCTAAAAGCTATAGGGGCCTTGATGCTACAGAACCATTAAATGCTTTAATGCTCATCTTCTCAAAAACAAGATGCTCCCTTCTGAAGCATTTTTGAAAACCCGACCCGAGGGAGTTAGGTCCGAACGGGACAGGAGCAGGCTGGACCTTATATGAATCAAGACAAAAGAGCGGCTGCCTGCAACCTCCTTATTAATTCTACGTGGTTAATCCAATGGAGACCAAACAGGTACTTAGTTACGTTTAGTCAGGTACCTTAATTTGTACCAATCATTTTATTTTATGTTTTTGCAAAATTTCATGAGTATTTAAGGCAGAAAATTATACACATTCACATTTAAACATTTACCACATATATATACATTTCAAACAAAACAAATTCTTTTTTTATATGCTCACACATTAAACAACAGCACATCCAAATGACAATTAATTTATAAACATTACAAACATCACACTGAATATTTTCTTATTCCAAGAGAAAATCAACTTTGTGATTTGTCACAAGACAACGTCAAATGCCAAGGTGCTAAGGAACATTGATAGAATGAGTCTCTTTTAATCCTAGAGTATACTCAATATACTAGTTTGTTCCTGTTGATAAGCCAACGCGTTTCGAGTAAGGGCCAAGAAGGTTCCCGAACTCTCATCAGGGCCTTATGAACAATCTGTGTGGGATGCGAAAGAAACAATGAGAATAATCAAATGGGGTTGAATTGAAAAAGCCATATGTCTCTTATCTACCTTATGCCATCTAGTGAATCGTACCTGTATCTGTGGGTCAGATGAGAACCGGAGTGTTCTCAAATTTCCGACTGTGTGCAGCGTTTTCCTTTTAGGTAAGGCGTGTAACCATGCAGCAGAGGTTGCTGTCCCTAAGTCAAGAAACAACTGTCTCTGTCAGTGTACTTTTATATACTAGGGGGATTTTAGCTAATAAATGAAAGTTAGGGCGGGACATACCTCATTAATAATGTAATAGTCCCACTGGCACTGGTCCCGCTTTTGTATGTTGATACCTGATGATTTACAGGACCTTAAATTATTATTTAAGTTACCTTCTTCTCTATAATTAATGGAATTCCAAAAGGGAAAACATTGTTGTAAATGTAAATAGTTGAAAAGCTCTAACTTTACAATTGCAACACAGGTGTCTGTTCAGTAATAATCTATTTTGCATCTCACTGTGATATTATCTGTGCCCATCATCTGTTGTTAAATAAGAACATAGGGAAAATGCAGATGTGTTATAGGTCTGCTGTGTCATAGGTCACAAACGTCTAAGTTCCAAAAATGCACGGCTTCTTTTATATACGTTTTGTGAATTTTTAAAGCAAGCTTGCATTTGCTATTACATTGAAGTATTTGTCTGAAAAGGCTTATGTAGGAGTATAAGCTATTTATTGAAAATTCATGTCCTGGTGGGGGAGAATCGAGACCATAAAAATATTGATCACCCCCCTGGTGAACTACCTCTCAAGCATGCTCCCAATACTCCTCTCTGAAGAATTCCACCAAAAACCAGAAAAATTGTGCTCCAGATTTCTGTGGCGGGACAAAAAGGCATGAAGAAATTAAGAAGACCCAAAAACCAGGGGGGAGTGAATCTTGCAGACTACAAGGCATTCCAACTAGCTTTCCTAACCAAGCGGGGCACATACTGGATAGAGCATACAACAAATTACATATCAGCCTGGTTACAGCTGACCCCTATGGTCGAATAACGCTATTAAATACAAGGGCAAAAAAACTCAATTTCGACAACTGGATAATGAAGGGTATCTCACACCCTTACCAACTTGAAGCGAACTCTGCACCACTAACTTTTGCCAACTTAAAATCATCCCTCAAACTAGATGATTCAGACCTATACAGGTTCCTAAAGATCAAACCAGCCCTGGCAAAGTCAAAAATATCAAATACAAAACCCTCTATATTCCAAAATGTCGCAAATATTAATAGACTAGGGCACCAGGTCTCACACATATATAAAACCCTCACCGGCCAAAAAACACAGCGCCAATGAAAAGACAGAGAAATACTGGAACACCCGCATACACCCACCACTAGATGGCCGAGAATAGGACAGCCTATGGTCATCAGCTACACAAGCCAAGATCACCCCAGCACTGGCGCAAACAAAGCTATGGCTCTTACACAAAACATCTGGACACCAGAGCGTCTACAGAAGCTAGGACTCAGAGACAACAATACATGCTGGAACTGCAACAGCGCTAAGGGAGACCTGGAACACCTGATTTTTCTGTGCCCGTCTCTCAAGGGGTTTTGGGGGAAGGTCTTTGATTTCATAGACAAGGTGCTCAATTGTAAAATGACAAGGGACTTCCCCTCAATCATCACAGCTCCTATCCGTACCGACCTCCCCACAGTAGGGGAGAGAGAACTCCTGGACCTCCTCTTAATCGCTGCAGCCAAGCTTGTTCTCACAAACTGGAAGGACACATCCAAAGTGTCGTGCAGCGGATGACTCTCCTGGATCACATACTTAAGAGGAGCCGACTCATTGGCGATAAAATACTCACCCTGGAAAAACACCTCCAGAGACTTATGGAAACCGCTGGACAAGTCCTTACTAACTTTTGACCCACCATAGGAGACGACCAATACGAATGAACCCCCCGCCAGCAGAAATGCAATTCAATGCCATAATCGGTACCTTGACGGGACCAAATCTAAACTATAATTTATCTCTCTCTTTACTTATTCACATCTTTCTTTTTCCTCCTACCTACACTACTCCTACAAGCAAAAAAGGGGACCCGACATAAACTTACAATGTATGTCTTAACCTGTATACACACCAGCGGGTTCCCCAATGTGAAGTGATCTCTGTTTACTGTATGTATAAATGCCATAAATAAAAAATAAAAAATAAAATAT
Organism: Lissotriton vulgaris; assembly: GCF_964263255.1. Taxonomy (NCBI): domain Eukaryota; kingdom Metazoa; phylum Chordata; class Amphibia; order Caudata; family Salamandridae; genus Lissotriton; species Lissotriton vulgaris. The sequence goes on from NC_141691.1 coordinate 1,130,398,245, forward strand.
CTATTTACCAGTATAACTACAGAAAATGGCCCTTATATATTGTCAGTATTTGATGTACAAATCAGTATCGAAAGCAATATTATTCATTTTGTTGGAATTACGCAAATGAAAGTTAAGTACAACGTGTGTGTTTAAGCGACGCTTGCAGGTTTTCAAAACACATAAATAAAAGACATTGTCATTTACAATGCCAATAGCTCAAACTATCACAAATGCGAGAACTAATACATTGCAAACGCTTGTTTAATCTGAGACTCTCTCTTGAAATGCTAGCCTCAAGAGCTCTAGTTCTGTCTTGCTCTGAATACGCTAATGAGCTTTGTATTGTTCTGTCAAAGCATCTTAGCAGCAAACTACAAGAAATTCAGAGTCCCGAAGGGTAGACAATTGGTAAACATATGCCCCTGCTCACAAGGCCCATCACTGACTTCCTGTAGCTAGAAGAATCTCATTCAAAGCATCTGTACTGCCCAACGGCGCTTCGTGAAAAGAGAACTGTTTTACTTGAATCCAAATGTAGGTTCTATTTTCAAAGGAGGAACCTCAATTCTAGATTGACTATCTTGCTTCTCATTCACCCCTTTTAAAATAATATAATTGGGCAGAAGATCCTTTTCTGTACAGGAATACATGATCTGGAACACGTTTTCCCAAATAGGGATAATAAGCAATCATCTTGAATTTAGAAGGACAAGAATAAAAACCTGCTGTTTCCTAAAACATAATTTTCACTAGGCACAACTTAACTGAACTGCTGGTCTAAATGCACACATTCTTCCACTCCTCTCCATACCACAGTCAACACTGCGCTGCTACATGCCGGCTGCAACATAATTGGAGCTTATTACCATTGTCACGTGCAATCTTTCATGTGTTACTGGCAAAACCTCTACCCAAATTCTGCTGACCGTGCACTAATAACAGAGAAGTTACATACTGATCTTGCTCTAAAGAACGTTGTGCCTCTCAAGGGGTAGCAAAGCATATATAAATGCCACTGCAATGGAATACAAAAAGACATTTGTGAAGAGTATGACGTTTGTGGTAATTGCCACTGCTAGGGATCAGTTCTTAAAGCCTAGGGCCAAAGGTTTTCCATGATTTAGTGAGTCAAAGGCAAAGCAGCATGTAAGGGTAAAGATATCTGAGAGAATGCTGACAGCATGGTGGCGAGTAAGATAAATGGAGAAGGAGACCCTGGACACGTTTGTTCACCTCTCACGTCTACAAGTCAATTGGTCCAAGTCAAAACGTTTCCCCTTTTCCTGAGGAAACATTTGGCAGCTTGGCTTGGTGAGCACGGCATCCAGGTTGCTTTGCATTGTATGCAATATTTGCGGATACTCATACATGGTCGAGCAATAGCTAAATATATAACTAATAATATCAACAAGAGAGAGAGGGATAATCACTCTTATTCCCCCTAACGTGTAAACTTGGTAACTACAAAAACGTGAATACAAAGGAAAGGAGGGAGAACAGCACGAAGAAAACCTCTTATTTAAAAGAACCCTCACCCACCAACCTAGTTGGTGACATGCTTCATCATTCGGTTCCCACCAGAGAGGCCGAGTGCCTCCTTGGTGTGCTACCACGCCTGAATTACAGCGGAGCAGGTTTTGGTGAGATAGTGTCAGTGCAGCAGTGGAAGTAGTGCAAGTTAAAAGATGTCTGGTTTTATCCCAAAGTAATTCTAATGGTGGAAAACCAGATATCGTTAAAAACCGGTGTAATGGACGCTAGCTGTCTGGCTAAATTGACCAGGCGCATCCAAAATGGTCTAAAAGTGGTTTGTGGTCAACATGTTTCTGCGTATAAGGTGCGTTTTGCTAAGTATTCATCAGGACCAGACCTCCACGGCGGTGTACGCTCTCTAAGGCGTACCCTAACCTGTGGAGGTATATGAATGGTAAAACTCACGGTTTTACCACGTGGCCTTCTGGAGTTCCAAAAAGCCAAGGGACTGTGAACTAACAACTGACTTCATGTCATTGGTCCGGGTGGGGGTTAGAGCTGCTGGTGGAATTTACAAAACGGCTGTCTCCCGCATCAGACCTATCTGAACCAGGCCTCGAACCCGAATGTTGTATGCGATATTTGGGGATACTCATACATGGTCGAGAAATAGCTAAGACAGATAACATAAATCTATTGGAAGGGGATCCCTATGAACAAACACAAGCGTGCATATCTCTCCTGATTTCTCTCCTCAAGCGAGTAGCCGCCTCAAAATGGTCACACTGTACACTCTGAAGAATCTCCCTTTCTCTATGTCTGATGGACACCTTAAAGTCACTATTACGGCCTTTTCTTTGGATCTTAAGCTACTTGCTGTATGTCTGTTTTTGACTGGGGCCTGAGTATGTTAGATCCAGAAGCAAACTATCCCAGAGTAGATGCGGAATTAGATTCGGCACTCAGTGAGAGTTCCCCACACCACAAACATGGGTTTGAATTTTTCTTCAGATGTTCTTTTGTAAGGGATATTATATATATTTGAGCTCCAGTGATTTTCTTCCCGTTGCTTTTTTTTTACTTGTAAAATTCCGAAAACTTATTTTAAAAGATTTTATAAAATAAAAAAGAGTATTGTATTTAAGAGGAAAAACACATAGAAAACGAAACATTGCCAGATGCTGTATGTCGAAGTAATGGTGCGAACAATATTTAAGGGTGCTGGGCACGAGGTGTTGCTTATATATTGGGTATTATAATAGTGTCTGTGCCGATTGATTTGCAGTTGTAATTATACTTGTGCGAGTATGTATAGTGAATGCAGCAATAATCAGAAATCCGAGTCCACTGGCCTCCTCATTGCCCCCCTATTGTTTGACATTTAATTACATAGATAAAGAAAATGGATCATATTTTTAATGAGCCTGTGTTCATTCTGTAAAGAAGAGGCAGCCACTGCCAGTAATGAAGCCCACGAGCTTTCGAGCCGCAAAGCGACACCCGCTCTGCTGCCTCTGATGTTCGGCGCCAGTGTAAACTTGCAATTCTATGTCTAATCATCTTGCAGGCCAGTCTCACCTGCAGGCAGTTGCTCAGGCTTTGTGGCGAGCTTTATACGTTTGGGGAAAAAAGATACCCATTTGAAATAATTGATGAATTATTTTAACCTGTACAGTAAATGATAATATTTTGTAGCAAATATCGTTTTCGTTCTAATTCTCCGTTTTCATTTCAAATGCCCTTCATGTTTTGTCCGCAAGGATTGTATTAAACATGAATAACTATATTTGCTCCTTTATCTGATGATGATTAATACCCGTGCATAGTGCGCTTTTGTTTGACTTGTCTCCAGAGACGACGATCCACTGTTAGTTTTTACAAAATTGCCTCTTATTGAAGTCTTCTGTCCTTTGTAATGAGCGCACCGATTCATTCTTAAAACTTTCATTAGGCAGACTAGTTGCTTTCTCTTCAGCGTCCATGTTGTCCTTTTTGCTCATGACCAGGCCATGTTATGTTCCTCGGAACTATGAAAACATTTCTGTCATAGCAGTGTGACAGATTGACTAGGTGGAAGATTTCGGCTGACTATGTCACTGTCCAGAAAAGTCTTGAATTATTTTATCATTGTTTCTTACCATTCCTATTGTTTTTAAATACATGCATTCATTATTTTACTTTAATTGTAATGTAGAGCACTGGCTTGTGACGATCTTCGCCAGAAGCCTAACGCCATAGTCAGTGTCACACAATCTGCCCCACTACCCTGATGCTCATGTTCAGAAGGCCCGCCCCCAAAGCAAACAGGCTCCATGTTTTAAAGGGTCTAACCCATTGCAGTGCATGACTTTTTGGCCACACATCAATGACCCTGCCCCAGACTGCTGCTGTACTCTTCACAGTTGCATCCCCCATGGTCTTACCTAACTTTCCTGTAGCAAAGTTACCTTTTCTATATGATAACACTGGATTGTTTGCCTTTTCCATTTCTATTTAGTGGCACAGTGTGCTCTACCCCTAAAACCGTACTGTAAAGTTGGTTTCAAGCAACTGATGTACATAACCTTTCATTAAGGCCATTGCAAGCCGGCAAAATAAGTGCACCCATTTTGTGTAAATTAACTGTCAAATATGGGCTGCAGTGTGTACATATATGGCAAATATGACAAAAAGTATATGGCATCAAGGAACACCATTTTATTCTGGCTGGGCTGCAGTTTAAAGTCAAGCAGTAACAATTTGTAAGGAAAAATGCCAATTTTTATATATTAGATTTGTCACCCCTAAGTTGCTTCTTCGAAGCGCGCAGGGCTGGGTGCTTAATATATAAGCATGTGACCTATTACTCGTTGAGAATAACATGCTCTCGTAGTGAATAATGGAACAAAAGCTTGTTTTCTCTGTGTAGGTAAAAGCTAATTTTCCAAGAACAGGCTTGGCTATAAATAAAAGCATTGGTTTATATCTCTGCCAGGAAACACTCTACAATAGTTATTCAAAGTTATTTTCCATTTTCTTCCAGAAATCTAATTCAATGGTGAAAGCAAGCGTTTGATAATTGTAGGAAAATGTTACTTTAAGATGGTGTACTTTGTACTCCCTGAGAGAAAACCAGTTTAGAACTGTCTTGCCTCTCAGCCCTAGTCCAGGAGCCTAAAGCACACATTTGGCTCGCAGTTAACAACCTTGCTTCTGTAATATGAAAGCTTGGTTGCTGGGCCCTGGGAGGCAGGGGTGTTGTCAAACATGCAGGGCTCCTGGAGGGGGACAACATCAGTTGGGAGAACAAAGGGCAGACGTAACAGTTCTTCCTTCCACTTGGAGAGTCCAAATTGAGCTGCTAGAAACTGTAACCATTCATTATCTGAGCTCTCCCAGACTTTGTCTCCAATCCCAGCAGGAGGTATGACAAGTTGTGGACGTGGCAGAGAGTGGTATATCTCATCTCCATATGAAAGTGGCTAGTAGAATGATCAGAGTTCCTTCACCTGTTTTAGAGCTCATAGAAATGTTTGCAAAAAAAGGAAGTGCTGCAAAAGAAGGTTGGTAATTTGTGAGAAAATCTTTTAATTGATTGGAAGGAATTCTGCAATCACTGGTAACGCTCAGGACAAACAGGCACCCCATGATCTCCTCCTCAGAACATTCCTGGACCTGAGAATAAAACAGAAGGTGATATTGCTTGCCTGCTGCAAGGAGATGACTCAGGATGACCTCCTGTTTGCCTACTCCAGGGACACAAAAACACAAGTGCCCCCGTCTTCAAGAAGACTCTGCTGAATTCTGAGGACTTGACCGTGTAGGAGCCCTGGATATAGAGTGTCTTGGGCCCAAGAAACCTATTGTATTAAACTTAGGGCTGAAGACTGACCAGGAAGAACATTTCCAGAATGTTTAGCGCCTCTTGAGGGCAGGGCAGGATGCTGAGACTTACCGCAGAGAGAGCACAACCTTAGCATGCAAGAAAACTAGTTTTATACTGCTCAGAGATTGTTGCTGCCATGAATCACATTCAGTGTGTTCTCACAGTAAAGATATTCTGCCTTTTGGAGTTCTGTCTGGCTTTGGCTAATATCTTTTCCTCACTGGTGGATTTTTCAAAACCAAAAAAGTGACTAAGTCAGAAGGTAAAACCTTATACTGGTGCAAAGCAGCAAATCCATTCCTTTGCTGTATTGAACTTGGATACAATTAAATCCATCTTTCTCCCATTCTGTACTTTTGGGGTCAAAGCCAACAACTTCAGTGGAATATTGACAGTGACTATCCCACATTTTAGAGATCCTTACCAGCTTTAGCTTTGAACCTTGCCCCCCCCCAAGCAAATTTGAACTCTAAAAAGTAGGTAAAAATATGACTGGCGAGGTTTGCTTGGTTTCACTCAAAATCCACTAGAACTTGGTTGGATAGAAAAGGCATCTAGGTTTTAGTCCAATTCAAACTTAATACTGACTTGGGTGCTATACTTTTTCTATGTGCTTTTTTGCCTTAAAACTTTAAATGTAATATCTGCAGCTTCCCATACACAATTTTGATATTTGGAGTGACTTTCTGCACATTCATTTTTTCTCTATTTTTCTAACTTGGCTTTGTAATTTTACTGTGGTGTTTTGTTTTCTTCGATTTGTTGCCATTGCTCTAACTTACCATGAATTTCTCTAGGGAACTGCATTCTGCTTGTGCCACATCTGCTAGGGGTTAAGAAGAATTTCGCTTAGTAGTGTATTGGGGAACAAGTAAGGTGTGTTTATTAGGTTGTTAAAGGTAGCCCTTTCCCCAATTAACTAACCGCTTTCTGACTTCTGCTTTCACCACACTGTCACTTATTGTGTAAATGGTGGCCCATGGTGCCCCCTAGTAGGAATGTTCCTACTGCATGTTTCAAAGGCAGGTGCCATAATATTTAGCCTGCGTAAATGGAAAAAAATGTCTCTATGAGCTTCGTTAAGTCTAAGCATGTGCACTTCTCAAGGGCCGTATTGCCCCTTGTTCCTATATATTCGGCATTTGAACAGCAGCTTTCTTGGTGTCAGCATAGACTCAACATAGACTGGTCGCTTTACAGCACGAACATCTGTTTTTTCTCAGTCACGGAACTCAAATCAAGAGTAATCTTTATAGCGAATACTCCTTACATTGAGTGCATACAATATATCCCGAGCAGAATCAAACGGTGTACAAAACAACTATTAAATAAAACATCATGTTCCAAAATAGGTGTCAGTCTTCTTCTTTAATGTTCTTTACAGCATCTCTTTCGATTCTGCTAGGGATATATTGTATGCAATTTTGTTAATGTGGTTTACTACATTATTTATGACGATAGATAGACGTCATTATTATCCCTAGTAGCAGCTCCAATAGTTCTACTTAGTACTGTTGACAATAGAGCGCGAGCACATAACCTTCTATCTATTGCTTTTCATTGTCCTTACATTGAGTGTTCGAGGCGCAAATACGTTTTCCACCATGGTTATCTGAGCCAGGCCACATAAGATATATTAAGGGGAACACCAACATTTTGTGAGATGAGATAAAAGCTACATTTTCCACCAGGGGTAGACTGGCCACGTTGTGAGAGAAAACTTAATTTAAAAGAAATGCTATTAGCAACACTGCATTAATTGAAGGCAGAAAACTATTCAGCCAGTATTTACGTGGGGAAAAAAGTTTAGAAACACTACTTAAATTGAATTTGTGAAATATTTTTTTCCACCACTTATGGTTGTACGAGAGAACGCGGCTCAAGGGAGGCAGTATTGGACAAACTGACTATAATACATTTTCTGTAAAGAAAGGCACATTTTCTACCAAATGTTGGATTGCTACTTGAAAGAGACATTGGGAGAAAGGATGTTGGTGCACAGTTGCTTGCTTTGAAAGTAAATGTAGAGTCTCAATTTGCAAGGTACAAAAGTGCATTGCAATTTGCAGTTGACGTTGCAAGTCACATCACGCGCATTGGACACCTTGAAAGCCACAGGGTGCAGGAGAGAGCAAGAGGTATGTCCCTGTGCTTGGATTGAAAAGGTAAAATCTGAATGATTTATGGATGCTCAGTCAGTCTCAATGCATTGAGTTACTATGTGACTAAGGAACTCAGTTGCCATTTGCTAAGTGTGCATGGTGAAGCAGCTAGCCTGATAGTTAGCAGCTACCATTCCAGGGGGCATTAGATGCTCAAACAATGCTAATTTTCTGTTACTCTAATCATTGTGGGTATAGTAACTTTAGGGAAGAGGATTTCCTGTGCCATTTTAAATCAGCACCTTATGTGTTGCCTTGTGGGGTTTCACAGGGTTCATCTTTAAGTCTGTCACTTTTTAACATTTAGTTCTCAGAACTAGCTCCCTTGATTCAACAATTTAGTTTCAGTTTGACATCTTACACAGAAGACACACAGATTGTAGTGGCAGCCTATAAAAATGAACCCTCCTCCACATGTTTGTTTCAACACTGTATGCTAAAGATTAACAGCTGGATGAGCAAGTATTGTCTGAAGCTTAACTTGGACAAAACCGAGATAGTGATCTTTGGCAATCTCCACCCCACATGGGATGCCTCATGGTGGCCTGCAGAGTTAGAGGAATTGCCTAAATCAGTATCCAAAGCTAAAAACTTAGGCGTTGTCCTTGATAACAAATTATCATATTCACATCAAATAAATGCTATTGTTTCTGCCTCTTTTTATTTAATTTAATTAAGAAATTCAAGAAAATTCTTACTCGTACCCCGATTAAATCCAGGAGGACGGTTGTGACTGCACTAGTATTATCTAAGTTGGATTACTGCAACGGTTTGTTTCAAAACATGCAAAGTCAGCATCTAAAAAGGTTGCAGATAATACAAAATGTAGTCGCAATAATCCTACTGAATCTGCCCAAATACCAGCCAGTCTCCAAAGAAGTTCGGAAGCTTCATTGGTTTCCGGTAGCGAGCTGCATTAAGTTCAAGACCTTGTGCTTGGCCTACATTCTTAAAAAATATTTTCAAGTGGTACCACCCTTGTAGACAGCTACACCCTACTGATGCCAGGTTCTTGACTGTGCTCAGGTTTCGTACTTCCAATTTGGGTGGCTGAAGTCTGAGTTATAAAACCGCAAAACTTTAACATTCTCTCCCGATGCACATTGGATCTGCAAATTCTTTATAATCTTTTAGAAAGAGTCCTAAAAGCTGTTTTTTCCAGAATAAGCCATGATCCTGTTGTGTTTGCATTTCACTTCAGCGCCAAGACACCTCAGGGTATTTGCGCGCTTAACAAGTTTAAATAACATAACATAACAGTGTAATAAAAAATGAAAGCAGAAAAAGAAGTATGTCTTCTGTCTCTTGTAGGACTCCTACATTGCTTTTGACACTCTGTAGAAAGAAGCATGCAGACAAACATCACTTACATTTTTATGAGGCTGGCAGTCTTGTGGGTCTCACTGTGAAAGTTATTTTACTCTGTGCCTGATTAGTACATCTAAGATTGGCCCTAGTGCAGGATTATCTTGCTAAATGATAGTATAGCACTGTGACATGGGCAGTTTAGATATATGTCCCATTATTAGGAATGACTATTGAGTTCAGTACACAAATAAAGTAGACATGGATTTTAGATTTATCTATAGACTAGATATAGATTTTGTTAGAGATTACGACTCAAATCAGGAGTAGGGCTTGTCATGGAACTAGTGGGAGGTTTTTGCGCTTCTACTGCATTAAGATCAACCCATAATTCAGCTGTTCATACAGTGCGCCACGTGCTTTGCCTGTACGTGATGTCCCCACAACAGTTGTTAAAGGTGTCAGAGGCCACCCATTAAAATTTCACTTTGCTAGACCACCTCCTTGAGCAATGCAACTAAGTTAGAAACTAGACCAGAATTGAGAGGTCCCAATTTCAGGAGTCTTTCTTCACACCATATTTATGACTGCGGGTAAACAGCATCTGTATTGTACCATGTCCATTTTGAGGAATCCATCACTCATACTAGCACCAGAGCACTGTGACACTCAGTGAGATTCTTCTGGTACTATTGTGTTGTATAGTAATTGCCTCTATATAGAGCTTTGTACCCATGAGGTGAGTTCGTCAGGCATTTGCATAGCATCCAACTAAAAAATTGAGACAGACAGATGTGCACGGCTGGGGAGAGTACTACACTCAATTCTATAAAAAAAAATACTAAAAGGGCTACGAAAATAAATACATTTGTCTTTTCTTTTTTCCTTGACATCTATTTCAAGATATGTGATTCTTGTTCAGGCAGTAATTAGGGACAGGACACAGGAAAATACAACTTTGTTGTGCAATAATGAACAATACAGGCAATTAAAGAAGCAATTGTTCCAATAAGACATGGCACAAACTATATCTGTGGCGCAACAGAGCCAGCTTCTAAGGCCATTGTCATCTTTGGGTCTCCGTTTTCCACCTCAGTCTAAACAATACAGTGAATATTGTTTCACTAAACAAGGCTCATTTACATTGCGAGCACTTATAAAATAAGCTGCAAGGGAGTTCGCTGGATCGCGGAGCAGGCCTCGGGGTTTGTAAATGTGGGTTGTTTTGATACTTATAAACGTGGGTCGTTTTTTCTTACCACGGTTGTTTTCAGTGAATTTGTGTCGAGATTTTTGTGGATGTTTGTAAATGCATACAGATAAACATTATAGCTATGTGTATTTGTGTATATGCATAGTTTATAGCATGTATAGAAGAATGTTGAATGTATATGCAGCTTATGTGTAACTTATTTTCATGTATACATCCTGTTTATATATAGAGACATGAAGGGGCTTGCACCTCATCTGTAAACCCGGTCTCAAGGGGCTTAGTGCAGTATTGATTCTACTAGAGGAATGTTTGTCCACACTTAGATCGCGTGGGTACGGGGTCGGGAGTTAATTTAAATTAAAAAGCTAACCTACCTTTGCCGGCCGTTCCCGCATCGTGTGCGCCTCTCCTGCTCACCTGCCCCTGGCAAGAACAGGAAGCAGGCAGCCTCCCTCCCCTCCCCTAAACCAATCCCAATGCTGCAATGGCAGCGTTGTGATTGCTCGGGTCGGCGAACAGCCAGGTGCCTATGGAGAGGACATTTTCTCCATGTAGGTTCCATGCAGCATTCACCTTACATGGAGAAAAGGCAGAGTGCGCTTGAATGGTTTGGTCGGTTCCAGAGGGCCGACCAAACAGTCAGCACCCTCAGCAGTGGCCAACCACTCCTCCCCTACCTTAGAGCAGCCTCGCCCACCCCAGCCAAACATATCTGCTTTCTCGCAGTGCAAGAAGCAGAAACGTAAAATGGTAGTTTTACCAGTTTATGTTTCTACTTCTCACGCAGTGAGAAAGCAGTGGGGCGACGCTCCCCTGCCTCAGTGGAGGAGCCGACCCTGAAAGGTTAGTTCACCTTGGATACCTCTGTGCTAGTGTTACTTCAAAATGCTCTTTTGAAACTACCCTTTTGTTTGTCTCCTACCACTTATATTGAGTACTTCTACTTAACCCCTTCTATGCTCATGACGGAGCCGCTCCGTCATGAGCCGCGGTTGCGCTGTGCTCATGACAAAGCGGCTCCGTCATGGCCCTGCCGCCGCGCCTGTGCGGCGCTGATTTCGCGCCTGCGCGGCGCGTTGCTATTGAGCGGGCGGGGCCATGACGGAACCGCTCCGTCATGAGCACAGCGCAACCGCGGCTCGTGACGGAGCGGCTCCGTCACGAGCATGCGAGCGCCGCTCGGCCCCCCCCAGCGCTGCAGCGGAATTGCCGCCGCAGCAAAGGGGTTAAGGTATGTTTCTGAATACGGAAATAATTTTCACATATGTGCACCGAAATGCTGATACTTTCGGCGTTTCTGATTGATGCACTTCATCAAAGTAGCCGAAGAAGTACTATTCGCAAGCATTTGCTCAATAGTTTCATGGACATCAATTCACCAAAATGCCATGGGTAGCAGAAGTGACATCATACGCTCTTTGACTGTCACTTTCACCCACACACATGCTTTCACACACCCTTTTACACTGGCCCACACTCTCTCATGCAAGCACACATGGAACATACATTTAAAATAATTTTTATACTTACCTAAGCTGCCAGGGAAGATCCTATTCCAGCTAATTGTACCATATTTTTTATTACACTAATAGTGAATAATGTAATGTTATTCACTATTAGTGTGAAAAAAATGACAGAAAACAGAGTGTGGGCCTTAACTGAGGTACATAAGGTTCCTGCTACTGTGTTCCTGGCACTAATGTTGCCACCTCTGAGGCTAGGGGTCACAAAGGCAGTGCCAGGGGTTACACGTGGCAAGCCAGGGATGGCAGTTGGTGAACCCTAAATGACGTCCATGACTGTAGGTTTATTTCCATGCCTCTCCTTAGATATCATCGGAAGCATCGACATTAAAGTACTTCCAGGAGGCTGTTCCTGAATATTCATTCAATTTACGTTTCTGCTTTCACATTGCAGGTAACGTTTGCTTAATATAAACATACCGAGCTAACAAAATGAACCCCCAGTCAATTCATACTGTTCCTATCTCGTGTTAGACACAGGGATGTATTAGTCATTATCTTAATCGTATACAGTGCTCCACTTGTCGACATGTGCCAGAAGGACGGCACCTGATCTTGGCCAAAAATCAAATTAATGTCAAATGAATGTCTTTTTATTGAACTCTTTCCAGGATAAATGGCAGTTATTTCCTGTAGTCCAATTTCCCTGTCAACAGACCAGGCGTTGTTTAATGGAGATTATGTATTAAATCTATTTAACACGATCTTCTATTACCTACTGCCATTTTCTGGGACAAGCAAATCGATGAACATTAATCAAAGTTATATTAGCTCAATGCACCAAGCAGACGACTAACAAAAAAGTAAACACATTAGCCTAAGATTCTGATAACAAGACAGTTTGAACCTGGAATCTTCCTTTACAACAATTTTTTTGCAGCGCACTGCCTTTACCATGCATGCACGGGCGTAACGAAAACCGAGGGGGCCTCCCTGCACGGTAGGTAGAGGGGGACCCCCTCCGGGCTCAATCAGGAGCTCCCCGGCTAGAGTGCAGTGCCGAGGGGGCCCCCTGGAGCTTTGCCCCCCCCCCCCCCCCGCACCGCGCGGCCTGCAGGGATCTGCATTACGCCCCTGCATGCATGCCTTTCGCACGCATGACATTTTTGGTGCTTATACCATGCATGGTAAGTATAAATTAAGTATGTATGTCGGATGTGTGTGTATATATTTTTCAGGGCTTAGGGATGGATTGGGCTATAGCGTGGTAAGGGTCTATTTAGGGTTTAGGGATGGGTAGGGGTATAGGGTGTTAAGGGTATTTGTAGGGTTTAGGGTTGGGTAGTGGCATAGGGTGGTAGAGACATTTTTAGGGTTTAGAGATTGATCTGGGCATAGGATGTTAAGGCCATTTTAGGGTTTAGGGGTGGCTAAGGACATAGGGTGGTAAGGGAATTTTTAAGATATGGGGTGGGAAGGGGTATAGGGTGGGAAGCGTAGTTTTTAGGGTGAAGCTGTGGGCACGGGCATAGGGTGGTAAGGGTATTTTTAGGGTTTTGGCATGGGTAGGGGTACGGGGATGGACATTTTTAAGGCTATGGGGTGGGTAGGGGCATAGGGTGGTAATCATATTTTTAGGGTTAAGGGGTGAGTAGGGGCATAGGGTGCTAAGTATATTTCCAGGGTTTAGGGATGGTTAAAGGCATATGGCAGTAGGGTAATTATTAGGGTTTAGGGTGGGTAGAGGTATAGGTAGAGGTATAGGGTGATAAAGATATTTTTAGGATTTAGGGGTGGCTAGGGATATAGTATAATATGGTAATAAATATAAAAATAAAGGTTTATGGGTTCTTCCCCCCCAAAAAACAAGAAAACTATTAAAAATTATGCATATGTGTGTGTGTATATATGTATATATATATATATATATATATATATATATATATATATATTACCTACTGGCAGTCACCTCTAGGTAGTTATAGTTGGGACCTATTTTCCATAGGAAATTCGTTTTTTGTTTTCTTAATAACTTTGGTGCCGGTTAACGAATCTTCGCAAAATGTTAAAAACTTATGGCCCGCTCTGGTCATCTTCTATCTTGTAAGTTTCGGGGTGATTCGGCAAGAGGGGGCAGCAAAAAAAGGGGGTGTCCCAAAACATGTTTTCTCCATGTTAATTCCCATTGCCCGAACGGCTGAACGGAATTACACCAAATTTTGCAAAAGGTAGCACTTGTTCAGAAAGAACTATTTTTGTTAAAAGGTCTAAATCCGTTCTGTAGTTCCTGAGAAATTCAAGAAAAAGAGGTGAAAAAATGCATTTCTCTTAGGAAACTTTAGACACGGCTACAGCTGGAACTGCAGAATGGAATTACACCAAATTTGGCAGAAAGGTAGTGCTAGGTTCAGAAGACCCTCTTTTTCCTAAATGGTGTAAATCCCTTCAGTAGTTGCTGAGAAAATAAGAAAATACAAATGTCATTCATTCATTGATAACTTTATTTCGGTCGCCACAGACCATAAAAGTGCAGGTAAAATACATACATACAAGCACAAAAGTGGATAAAACAATAAATAACATATCCAGTAAAATTTAAGCCTAAAAATAGATTAAACATTAATGGTTATCAAGGTATACAAAATAGAATATTGAGATAGACATGATTATTATAAAAAAAAATCTGTCTGTGCCACATGCCAATTAGGAACCGTGAGACAGCAAAAACAATAGGGGGGTGGGTGTCCTACCTTATAAAAATATCAATATGTAGAGGCACGGAGGATCCACGCACCCTGCCGATCACGAGCTGCATTCTAATTGGCTGTCAACACCTCAAACCAGGAAGTGTTGGCAGCCATCTTGTGCCTTGGTAGAACTGAGGCACAAGAAACCAGGGAAACAAACGTGTAAAACAATATAAGGGGGCAGGGTAGAAACACCCTGACCACCTAGGCCTGCTCAGGGGGTCCCACAAGGACCCCCTGGGCCAGAAAAAGCATTAAAAAAAATTGTCGAGATGCGTGGAGGATCCGCGGATCTTGCTGCGAAAATTAAAAAAAGAAGCGCTGGCTCCTGTGCCTCGTTATTATTTAGCCCCCGGGTGGGCCAAGTTCCGGGGGCATGTCCAAAAATATTTGCTGGGGCCCAGGGAGACCCCCACAGCCCCGGGGATCCTTTTTTTAATGTATTGGGGCCTCAAAGGCCCCCCCAAGCCACGGGAACCACCATCCCCAGGGCTTTCATTAATTATTGTGCGGGGGCACACGGCCCCCGCTGCCCTGGGGACGGCCACCCCCCCGGGGCTTCTAAGATGTAAATTACCACCACCTCCCTGTGGCTGTGTACACTTTAAGAGGGGGCCACGCGACCCCCCTCCTGGAGCCTGTGATGGCCCTGGGACCGCCACCCTCCAGGGCTGGCTCCTGCAGTGTCCCGGGGTACCCACCCCGGCACACTGCTGTTTGCTATGAGAGGGCAGGAGCCTGGTTTGGATTTTGGAAGAGAGAGCAGGAAACCTGCTCTCTCTTCCAAAATCCAAACCAGATTGCTTTTGCATACGTGGAGCTGCATGTCAGCAGCTCCCCGTGTTGAAAAGCAATGCCGGCTCTCGTCGAATGTGGGGAGCCGGCAGGGAGCGTGGGGGAATTAGGGCTCCCCCCACGGTCCCCAATGGGAGGCCAGGCCCCGGGGATGGGGTCCCCGGGGCCAAAAGTGGCCAGGGAGGGGGGCCACGCAGCCCCCCTCCAAATAAAAAAATGGATGGCCAGGCCCGGGGGATGGGGTCCACGGGTCCAGAAGTGGCCCGGGAGGGGGGCCATACAGCCCCCCTCCTCCTCAAAAAAATTAAAAATAAAGGTGGGTCTGGGGATGGGGTTCCTGGGGCCAATAGTGGCCTTAGGAGGGGGGGCCATGCAGCCCCCCCTATAAAAAAACAATGTTTGGCCATGCCCCGGGGGATGGGGTCCCCGAGGCCAGAATTGGCCACGGGAGGGCGGCCTACACGGCTCCCTTCCCTTTCATTTTATTTTTATTTTTTAAAAAGGGATCAGGCCCTGGGGGATGGGGTCCCCAGGGCCCAAAAAATGGGGAAAGAAGGGGGGCCACACAGCCCCCTTCTAACAAAAAAAACCGCGATCGTGCCAGAGTCCCCGCCCCCTCCCAGAAACACTCTGCAAACACGCCCTGTGGCGCGTTTTAAATTGGGGATTTAATTCCCCTTCAATACTGGGGGTCCCTCGGAGCCAACTAGCCCACCAGGTACCTCCAGTCAGCTCCACAGGGCTGCATTGCAGAGAGGTGGTCCAGGCTACTACTCTTTTTACACCTCTGTGCAACGCAGCTCTGTGGCGCTTACTGGAGGTACCTAGTGGGCTAGTTGGACCCCAGGGACCCTCAGGATTCAAGGGGACTTAATCCCAACTTAAAACACGCCACAGGGCGTGATTGCACACATGTCACCTCAGACCCCGCCCCCTTCTTTCACCATTGTGCAAACGCGCCCCCTGGCAAGTTGTAAGTTGGGGAATTAATTTCCCTTGCATACTGAGGGTCCCTTGGGGCCAATTAGCCCTCCAGGTACCTCCAGTATGCACCAGGGAGCTGCGTTGCAGAGAGCTGTTCAGGGGCCACGCCCATTTTTACACCTCTCTGCAACGCAGTTCTGTGGCACTTACTGGAGGTTCCTGGTGAGCTAGTTGGACTCCAGGGACCCTCAGGATTCAAGGGGATTTTATCTCCCAACTCAAAATGCGCCACGGGGTGCATTTGCACAGTAGTGAAGGGAGGGGAACTGGGCTTGAGGTGACATGTGTGCAAACACACCCTGTGGCACGTTGGGGAATTAATTCCTCTTCAATCCTGAGGGTCCCTGGGGGCCAACTAGCCCACCACTTACCTCCAGTAAGCGCCACTGAGCTGCGTTGCAGAGAGGTGGCCCAGGCCATGTCCCGTTTTACACCACTCTTCAATGCAGCACTGTGGTGCTTACTGGAGGTAAGTGGTGGGTTAGTTGGCCCCAGGGACCCTCAGTACTCAAGGGGACTTAATCCCCCAATTTACAATGCACCAGGGGGTGCGGTTGCGCAATGGTGCAGGGAGGGGGCATAGCCTGATGTTACAAGTGTGCAAATGCGCCCTGTGGCACAATTTAAGTTGGGGACTTAAGTCTTCTTGAATCCTGAGGGTCCCTGGTGGCCAACTAACCCACCAGGTACGTCCAGTAAGTGCCACAGAGTTGCATTGCAGAGAGGTGTAAAATGGGGCATGGCCACAGGGGGCCTTTGCACAGTGGTAAAGGAAGGGGGCGGAGCCAAAGGTGACGTGTGCAAACATGCCCTGTGGCGCATTTTAAGTTGGAGAATTAAGTCCCCTTCAATCCTGGGTGCCCCTGGGGGCCAACTAGGCCACCAGGTACCTCCAGTAACCACCACAGGACTGCGTTGCAGAGAGGTGGTCCAGGCCACGCCCCTTTTTACACCTCTGTGGCACTTACTGAAGGTACCTAGTGGGATAGTTGGACCCCAGGGACCCTCGGAATTCAAGGAGACCTAATCTCCCAACTTAAAACAGCCACAGGGCGTGTTTGCACACCTCACCTCAGGCACCCCCCTCCCTTCACCACTGTGCAAACGCACCCCGTGGTGCATTTTATGTGGTAGTTTTAATCCCCCTGCTCTATTATGTAGTAGGGCGTTACAGAGAAGGTCATGCTAATCACAGGGGTACCCCAACGCATAGTGTTCCCTAGTGTATGTAGGTTTTTTTCACTGTATTCTAAGTGTCTTTTATCATAGCATTGGCCCTAGGCCTGGTTAGTCAGAGTCAGTTACCACCAGTACCCATCTGAAAAAGTTGTGGGTACAGGATGATTTTGCAACAAGGCCTTTTTCTGCTCCTCTGTTGGTTCTTTCTGCACATATCTTGCTTGTTCCTGCACTTTTCTTCGTCTTTGTGGACTTCTGTTGCCTCTTTCTGCATTTCTTTTGATCTTTCTGTGTGTTTTTTCTTCTTTCTTCACATGTCCAAACTCTGTAGTCATAGTTAGAAACTAGCAGTTAAAAAACCTTTGAAATTTACCGAAGAAACCATAGGTATCAGGTACGTTATAGCTAGAAATGAGCATTTAAAAAACCTTTGAGATTCACTGAAAAAACTATAGGTTTTATGGAAAGTTCTAGTTAGTTGGACATTTCACTCATACAAATATAGATATTCCTCCGTTATAGTTATTTCTGCTAACTATAACTCGTGCGCCCGCAATGCATTGCTGGTGATGTCACATATTACATCATTCATAACATGGTCAGTGACATCACTGATAACATCACTGATGACATCTCAAATGACATCACTGATGACATCATCCACGTGAAAATCTGATACACCTTATCACACACTAGTATAACCTTTGATCACTCACCGTAAAATACAGAGTACCATATTTGAAACCATTGACACACCAATACCAGTTACTACATACCCACTCACTGATTCCTAAATCTACACACACAACTACCCATTCACCCACAGAATCACTTATATATGCAGTCACTGATCAATAGAACACTATCAAATGCACTCATACACCTATATAGACATTGATACATCAGCAGTCATCCTTGTCGGTTATACAGTCATCCTACTCCCTCATGAAAAGAATCAATCACACTTACATTTACTCACCTACACAGTTATACATCCAACACCTCATTTATTCATACACATATTAACTCATAGATATTATTTTAAAAAATCACTATTACAATCATACACTCATCCATACAGTTACTCTCACAATCACTGACTCTTACGTATACATATTTATATTCACCAACTCTCACATACAATGCCCATGGAATAACAACTTTCCACAACCCCAACATGGCAGAGTGCCTATCGCCCCCCCCCCCCCATTGGTAGAAGGATGCCTGGCCAACCGCTATTCCCCCTCGCCTAATGTAAAATAATATGGTTCACAGCATATTGGAACAGTACATACTCAACGAGCAGTAGCCAGGTAAACTGTAGGAAAAAAGCAAGATACCAACTGTTAAGAGCTCATGTCCTTGAGACGCATCCCCACAACGGAACACGATTCCTCAGCGTTGGTTGTGGTAGAGTCCTGGGTGGTCCCCCCATTGGGGCCATAGGGGACCACACAATGGACCCAAGAGGGCCTCTCATAGAGTCAATGAGACTGAAGAGGAGGTCAACGTGATAGTCCAGTATCACCCTGTTGGGTCTTCCATGCGACGGTCCTGTGATAGTGGCGGAACACGCTGACCGCTGCTATGATCTTTAGCACCGTTGCCCTCCAACCTTCAATCCATTCCCACGTGTCGTCTGGGGAGAGAAAAAACTATGATTTCCCTTCGGCTTCAACTCGGAGTTTGGGGGGGGAAGAGCATAGAGTATTTGATCTCTTTATCTCTTGGGACTTTTTTGACCGCAGTGAAGCTGCGCCTCTGGGCCTGAACTTTGACTGTAGAGTCAGGAAAGAAGGTGATATTTGCATTATCAATCTTGACCGGTGGGCCCGCTCTTGCTGTCTAGAGGATGACATCCCTATCACAAAAATTGAAGACCCTCGCAATTATAGGTCTAGGAGGGGCACCAGGTTTTGGGCGTCCACCAGGTACTCTGTGGGCTTGTTCAATTGAGAAGTACCCAGAGAGGCGCTTCGGTTGAAGAATATTTAGCACCAGATCTTCCACAAAAAGTTCCATGGCTGGACCCTTCAATTTTTCCGGCAACCCTAAGATACGGATGTTGTTCCGCCTCGCCCTTCCTTCATAGTCATCCAGGAGCTCCTCCATTTTTTGGGGCGGTCTTGGAGCTGAGCTACGTGTTGCTGAAGAGCAGAGGTGTTGGACACCAAAGCTTTTGTGGTGTTTTCAACATCCTTTAGTCTGGAGTCCATTTTCTTTAGATCGCCACGGATTAAGGTGACTTCTATATTAACAGTGTCAATCCGTGTTTCCAGTGACGTTTGCACCCCAGCGATAGCTTCATTAACATCTTCGAGAGTGAGAGTCTTTGGTTGATGGAGATCTGGCTGTTCCGTATTGGTCTCTATGTCTGTCTACGGTGATGGTATGTGGTCCGAATAAGGGATGTGATATTCTATTCGGTACTCTAGCTAACATCATAAGGTATACGTTTGACTTGAGCTGTCTCTCTTTCTTTTCTATATTTGTGAAGACCACCATATTTCTGTGTATTTTGATTAGTTGAATTGGGGATTGAATCTGGATTCTTTGGTCGGTAAACATTCCCTTAGACCCTTGTCCTACGTGGACGTGTTGGTAATACTTGCAAAGGGAAGTCCAACACTTTCCGGGTGGCCCTTTGGTCCTTGTGAGAGTGCGTTTACTTTGCTAGTGTGGCTGGGGATACAGCTCAAAACAGTCCAGTGCAGGAGAACCCCCTCCAGTTGTGATCTGTGCGCGACGGTGGCTGTAAGACTATTGTGATCCACCGCCCCCGGCCTGCTGCCCTGCGGAGTGAGAAACCGGGGGGTACCAAGCAGGATGCGAGACAGTACAGAGCCCAGTTGGGGGGAGGGCAGGCGGGTCGGGTCACAAATTCCTGCTCAGTCAGCTTGGGTCACGCTAAGTCTGCAATGTACGCAAGGCAGCAGTCTATGTTTTATGTACTCACGGTGGACACAGTGGTCGCAGGCCCTGCTTCCACCTAAGGTGGTGATGCCGAGATCTTCGGGTCGTTTGGATCTCCTCCAGTCAGACTCGCTCTCGGGGCATCCACCTAGCCAGCGGTGTCAAGTCCAGTATGCCCCAAAGCCCTGGCCTCGGTTTCCGGATTAGGCCACGTCCGCCTCACTCCCTCCCCCATCAGCCCCTCAGAGTATGGCTCCTCATCATATTGCAGAAAACAGACGATCTGCAGTGCTGGAAACCCCCACTATGATTCCCTCTCATACAGGGGTACAGTCTCAGCACCCAGACAAGCAGGCCTGAAGCTGTGACCTCGATTTAGCGCCGGGATGCTCCGTTCTGTGACAGCACCATCCAGGGGTCAGGGCCCTTTGCATGTGGGTTAACCCACCTCCGCGTTCCAGTTGTGCAGTGTCTGGGTCACACCCACAGGTGCCCTCCTCAGGGCCTCCCCCCCAGGGGCGGGCCGGCGCTCCAGTGAAAAGGCCACAAAGCCGGGGCACTCGCCGCGCCTCACCAGGCCCCCGATCAGCAACCCGTCAATGCCGCTGAGCCAATCGCACTCACCCCATCCTCCGTCAACAGTCAAGCTGTGCCGTCTCGCAGGCAGAGCTTTGGAGTCAATGCTTGCACCTTAGCAGCGTGATATCCCCGCGCCGGCCGCCAATGACAGTCTATGTCTCTACACCGCTCCCCAGGATCAAGCTGCCATTTTGCTTGATCCGGGCCGGTCACACTAGGTCGGGCACTGTGCCCCAGCCATCACCAAGCTCAATCTTTGCGTGGCATCTGGCCGTCGGTTCAATAGTAGGAGCCATTCCCGTGAGATAGGGGTAACCATCCAGGCTGCAAATGGATTTTGTGTTGGATAATCAGGTGAGGGCTGCGAAGCGGCTTCATGGGGCAATCATTCCTGTCTGCTGCCAGCAACCTCCCCCCTTGTTCATATTCTTAAAATAAAATGATTCAGCATTGGATACATTGAACCCTGAAAAATATGGAAATTTCAATGCAAAAGTTTTTGAGCTACCATTTGCAGGTGTAGGACAATGTTCTCCTTGGATATACATATATATTTCTTGGCATTGCAGATTTTTGCAAAAAATGATGACCATAATGGTTATGACAATACACTTGATCATAGTCTGATGAACCCTCTAAATATTTATGATTCGTGAATAATGCAGACATTTCTAGATCAGACATCATATTATTAACAGTCCCGAAGCCCCAATCATCTGAAAAGGTACTAGAGGTAATAAAGTCACTTAATGAAATTTTGAATAAGTGTGGAATCTTTAAACGTTCCGACGGGCCAAAAATGTCATAATCAGTTCTATCCCAAACTATGCCATCTGGTATAGGAACGGCTGTGATGTTCACTGATGATAAGTCTCTTTGTTCACAATTTGATTTGTGTGGCTGGAGAAGTAAGTTCACTTTTTTACTTGCTGTGTCCATTTGAATATATCCTACATTTTTTAGCATACCCAGAGTTATTACCAGAGCTAACCAAAGTAGAAAGAAGAATATTCCCAAAACAATCCATCATTCAATCCATGGTGAAACCAGATAAATCTTTTTCACAAGATGAAAAAAGTCTGTTGCTTGTTCTTTGAAAGTTCTTTGTGCTGGCGTCTTTTCAGGTTCGCTGGGATCCTCAGAAAACGTATCAAAGTTAATGAAATAGTCAGAGGCAGTTCTGTCAATGGTTGGAATTGCATCCGGATTTGTTGAAATCGCTGGAACCACCTGATCACTTGTTACTTTGTTGTAGACAGGTGTATCAGAACAAACTGTTATTTGGGTTTCAAGAGGAACGAGTTCCATAGCTTTGTCCTTCTTTTCTCTCTGTAGAATCTTCAAAGGTGATGAGTCTCTCAGTTTGAACCTCTTGGATTGTAGCTAGAGGAGTGCGTTTGCTACATTGTCAGAGTCCACTTGGCCTACTGCTTAGTATCGTCCACATAGTGTGGTTTGATCAGGTCGATGGACACAAATCTTTTCTCCTTTTTACCAGCAAGGGGCGCCGTTAGTACTGTTCTTGTTCCGTGAATTGCTAGGACAGGTACTGGTTGTCTGTAAGAAGGCCCAAAATCCTTCTTGCCCGCAATCTTTTCTCTGACTAGATCACCAAGCTTTAAGATCCAGACAGGCCTTGCTGGGGCGGGCGGTTTTTCCCCAGTGGTGGTAGGCTTCAGGAGCATATTGCTAGGTTTCAATCTTTGTTCATTTAAGTCCTTTAAAACAGCCAAACGATCTTTGATATCAAATTTCTTAATTTCCACCACTGTTCCATGGCAATCAAGGTCCGGAACCAACATTATCCTGTCCCAAATAGGACCGCTTATGGATTGACACCCCCTAGAGAACTTCTTGGCAAATTGTTTAATGCACGTTCGACCCCATAAAGATGTTTGACCCACCCATCACCCGAACCTAATACCCTAGCTGTTTTAGACTGCTTTATGTCCGTTTTTTTTCTTTCCACAACAGAATTTCCCTCAGGATGGAATGGAGAAGAATACCACAATGCTACACCCAAAATGGCCATGGCTTCTTTGTAAGCTCGAGAGCTAAACACAGGGCCCTGGTCAGAGTGTAGTGTGCCAATTGCGTATGTGCCGATAAAGACTCGCAAATCTTTTATAACAGTTTGAGCGTCAGCCGAGCGCTAAGGCCACATCCATAGGAACCTTGAACACAAATCCACTGTGACCATGATATATTTATAGTTACCATCCCTTTGTAAGGGACCACAGTGGTCCAGGTAAACACACGCTAGTGGTTTAAATGAGATTAACAGAGGCGTCTGCGCAGGATGTTTCACAGTAGAGACTTTTATCCTTTGGCATATTTCACAGTCCAAAACATAGTTTCTGGTCTGTTTCCTAATACCTGGCCACCAGTATCTCTGTTTTAATAACAATACTGTGGCGGAAACACCTGCATGAGTGGAGGCAATCCCTTCATGTGCTGCTAGGATTAGTCCTAATATATGTTCCATGTTTGGTATTACCCTATCCCCCACTCAAGGGATTAGAGCAAACAGAACATTGTTCGCATCAATTGTATATGAGTATTTGAGTGTAAACTTTTAAGGTAACGCTGCACCGCTGCCTTTGCTTGAAGCATTGACAGCCAGTATTATTTCACTGTCTATTTAGTTTTTGAACGAGTGATTGCAGCTACGGAAGCCGTTTGCACAGCCCCCTTTGCGGCTTCATCAGCCAATGAATTCCCTTCAACGGGATCGCCATCACATTGATGACTCAGCGTGTGTATCATATGAGTGTTTTGTAGTCCGTTTCTTAACTGAACTGCTTGTTCCCAAAGCGTTTTGTACTTGATTGCGCCACCTTTTGCATCTTTGAATCCATTTTGAAGCCAATTATGCAAATATTCATTGTAAGATTGAACACATTAAAGAGATTCGCACAATATGAGTGTGGGGAATTCGCAATCCGTATTTTCAAGTGGCATTTTGAATGCTTGTAGTTGAGCTCGCTGAGCTGTACAATCTCCTAGAGATTGTATTTTTTGTGACCGTAGGTCTTAATTTGCCATTGCGCATATGACCTCTAACGATCATGCATGTTGCACTATAAGCTTGCTTACCCCGTACAGTGGGTTGTGCAGATCCGTCAGTATAAATTATACATTCATCCTGGTCTAGCAGTAGAATTTCATTAGGCAGAGGACATTGGTGTTTGTATTGTAGAAATGCTTGTGTTTTCAAATAAGGATCAAAAACATATTCAACATCAGTTGCAGCAAGAGAATTAACCCATTGTATCCATCTTGGATGTAAGGCTTTTGCATTCGGAGTGCTAGCTTTTGTAACTGCCTCTAAGCCTGGTACAGGAGTTATGACCATAATGCATTTCCCCTATACTAGGGCTCTTTCTTTTGCTACAGCGGTTTGAACTGCTGTAAGAATTTCTTCTGTTAATGTAAATTTCATTTCTGCTTGTGTATACAAATGTGATTTGTATGCAATTGGTACTTTTCACCTTCGTTAAAAGGTAAGTAGGTGAATCTGCATTGACCCAGAATGATTCGGATCACTAAGTTGTGTAAGTTTACGCATGTTTGTAAGTGTTTTGTTGCTAACATGTCAGCTTGTAGTGAACACAGGATAGCTGTGTGTTCCTGTGTCCATTGTGTAATTTTAAAATCAGGTTTGATTAATTTGTAGAGAGCTTTAACCCTTTCTGCGTAGTTTAGAATGTAAGTTCTTCCAAAATCCAGGAAACCTAAAATTGACTATGTTTTTCAGTGTTTTTGGAGGTTGGAGCAGCCCACACTTTTCTAAAAAGTTGGCCGCCAGGCTTTTGCCTTCACTTGATAGTTCATATCCTAGAAAAAGGACGTTGAGATGGGCAATTCTTGATTTCTTGAAATTTAATGTATAACCCTCAGAGGCGAAGCCCAGTATAATGGTGTTTACCCTGTTCAAGTGCCTGTTCTGGTCATCGTCTGTCAGATCGATATCATCGACATATGACAATGCCTCGTCATCATAAGTTTGTAGTAACTCTGTTACCCTTGCTGAGAATAACCCCGGACTATTCTTGAATCCTTGAGGGAGACGACAGAATTGACTCTGTGTTCCCATTATTGAGAAAGCAGTCAAATACCTACTTTCAGATGCAATGTTTTGACAAAAGAAACCATTTGAAATATCTAATGTGGTTTTATATTTTTTACGCACAATGTTATTCATTAATGCTGTACTGTGTGCATTTTGCACTGGAAATGTTTTACAACAAAAGTTTAAGTATCTTTAATCTAAAACTAAACAATATGTATTGTCTGGTTTGGAAGCAGGAAACAAAGGATTGTTCATTGATGAGGTGCATGTTTCAATCACCCCTTGGTATTCAAGTTGATCTAAGATGTCCTTGACCGGTTTACGTCTCGCCTATTATATTCCGCAGAGATTAATAGGCGAGTATATAGTAGGCAAAACAAAATCTCTACCAAGTGCGGATTACGTCTAGTTCATGTGATACACTCGTGTGAGACGCGCGTGCACGTCAAACCCATCAGCCTCGCACCCATTTGCTCCCCGAGCCAGGCATCAGAAGCATCAGACTTTAAAGGAATCCCTTCCGCTCCCCCGCCACACCAGCCACGTCACAAACCACCATTTGTCGCATCTTCGCATCAGACCCGCCATAGCAATGCCGAGAGCTTCAGACTTCAAAGGAATGCTCTCCCCTGCCCCCCTCTGCGCCACTTGGCTGTGTTCAGTTGTTTACCTGCCTCTCCCTACTTCTCCTTTTCACATACAGCCCTCCCCACTTTATACATGCTAAACAACTACCGTCTGACGAACTAACTACTTGAAAATTTATAGCTCCGGAGTGCAGCTTCTTCTGAGCTCAATCCGCATTGAACAAAATGGCATCCATGTCCTCTGAAGGGACTGGTCTTCCGTTGTTATTTGTTAAGGGACCTATTCGCAATGCTATGTCGACATACAAATTCTACATATTTACCAGGTAACCAGTTACCCATGCACGCGTAAAACGATTTACTCGTCTAATAGTGGACAGTTCAGGTGTTGTCAATGCAACGAGACCAAATGCACGAGCTGTACAATTTTTAGGTTTGCACCGTAACAAAATTCCGGTCTGCTTTGTCAGTATGCCTCCATTAATTCAGAACAGTTGTGACATTGCTGGAATTTGCTCCGTCAAATGCAGTGGTTCTCACCGTTCGTGATCAGAATCATAATGGCGTCCTTTTGTGTCTGTTACCTCCTGGAAAAACCTGTGCCAGAAGCTGCTCCCCACGGATTCGTACACTGCTACACATACCAGTGGTGGCAATTCCCTCATAGCCCTTAAGTTAGTATTTGAAAGAAGTGTGTTTTCTCTGGCACGGATTCATTGGTTACATAATAGGTTTGGTCCTTTCACATACTCCTTGCAGTTTTCTAAATCATTTTTATTCATTTTTTGGCTCCTTTTATGCGACTCTCATATGCCATGTTACATAGACTTAGTGACGGAAGGAAAAGGCTACAAATAAATCACTATACCTTTGAAGAAATCTCACTAAGCCTGCTACACATGCTTTTCTTGTTTTCTTAAAAGCCGAGGGTTATATGCCAATGAGGAATTCATAACAGATGGTTATTAATTTGTCATTGGCTTATAATTTCTACATCCATTACACCAGTCTACTTACTAACTTTGTTGCAGAGGAATTTTTCTTTTCATGGCTCACCCCCCCCCCCCCTGCGCGCTGAAATAGAAAGTGTTTACCACCTTGAATTTAGAAAAAGTATCCAAAGATAAAAATAAAAAAAATGCTCTCAACTTTATCGGAAAGCTAATCTTAGTTCTTTTCAAACTCTTGCACCATTTCATGTCTAATTGCATCACTCAGCACCACCACAGCATCACTCAGCACCTCCACAGCACCACCACAGCATCACTCAGCACCACCACAGCATCACTCAGCGCGACCACAGCATCACTCAGCGCCACCTCTGCATCACTCAGCGCCATCACAGCATCACTCAGCGCGACCACAGCATCACTCAGCACCACCACAGCATCACTCCGCATCACCACAGCATTACTCAGCACACAACAATATCACTCAGGGCCACCACAGGATCACTCAGCACCACCACAGTATCACTCAGCAATACCACATCATCACTCAGGGCCAATAATGCATCCCTCAGCACCACCACACCATCACTCAGCACCACCACAGCATCACTCAGTACCACCACAGCATCACTCAGTAACACCACATTATCACTCAGGGCCAAGAATGCATCACTCAACAACACAACAGGATCACTCAGCACCACCACAGGATCACTCAGCACCACCACAGGATCACTCAGCACTACCACAGCATCACTCAACACCAGCACAGCATCACTCAGCACCACCACAGCATCAGCACCACCACAGCATCAGCACCACCACAGCATCACTCAGCACCACCACAGCATCACTCAGCACCACTACAGTATCATTCAGCAAGTCAAGCCAAGTCAAGTCAAGTCAAAAATTTGTATTGCGCACTACTCACCCAGAGGGTCTCAAGGCGCTGGGGGGGGGGTTTGTTACTTATCAAATAGCCAAGTTTTGAGTTGTTTTCTGAAGGAGAGGTGGTTCTGTGTAAGGCGGAGGTGGGTGGGGAGAGAGTTCCAGGTTTTGGCCGCTAAGTAGGGGAAAGATCTTCCTCCCATGGTGGTTGTTCGGATGCGTGGAATCGCGGCGAGGGCTTGATTGGACGATCGTAGTTGGCGGGTGGGGGTGTAGAAGGTCAGGCGCGTGTTGAGGTATTTGGGTCCTAGGTCGTAGAGGGCTTTATGTGCGTGGGTGAGGAGGCGGAATGTTATTCTCTTGTTGATGGGGAGCGAATGGGGTCTCTCAGGTGACCGGATATGTGATTGTGGCGGGGTATGTCTAGGATGAATCTGGCGGAGGCGTTCTGAATGCGTTGGAGTTTTTTCTGCAATTTGGCTGTGGTTCCGGCATAGAGGGTGTTTCCGTAGTCCAGACGGCTTGTGACAAGTGCTTGGGTGACCGTCTTTCTTGTTTTGGTGGGGATCCATCGGAAGATCTTTTTGAGCATGCGTAAGATGTTAAAGCATGATGATGAGATGGCGTTGACTTGTCTGGTCATCGAGAGAGAGGAGTCTAGAATGAATCCCAGGTTGCTGCATGGTCCGTTGGTTTGGGCGCGCTGCCTAGGGCCGTTGGCCACCATGAGTCGTCCCATGCGGAGGGGGATGACCCAAGGATGAGGACTTCCGTCTTGTCTGAATTCAGTTTTAAGCGGCTGTTCTTCATCCACTCGGCTACGTCTTTCATCCCTTCGTGTAGGTTGGTTTTGGCGGTGTTTGGGTCTTTGGTGAGGGAGAGGATCAGCTGTGTGTCGTCAGCATAGGAGATGATGTTGAGGTTGTGTTGGCGTGCGATGGATGCAAGGGGGCTCATGGAGACGTTGAAGAGGGTGGGGCTGAGCGATGATCCTTGTGGTACGCCGCAGATGACTTCGGTGGCCTCTGATCTGAAAGGGGGGAGGCGGACTCTCTGTGTTCTTCCGGCGAGGAACGATATGATCCAATCCAATGCTTTTCCTTGTATCCCGACGTTGCTGAGGCGTTGTACAAGGGTGCTATGACAGACCGTGTCAAACGCTGTGGAGAGGTCCAGGAGGATGAGGGCGGCTGTTTCCTTGTTGTCGAGTAGTGTTCGGATGTCGTCTGTGGCTGCGATGAGGGCGGTCTCGGTGCTGTGTTTGGCTCGGAATCCGGACTGTGAGGGGTCGAGGGAGCCGTTAGATTCGAGGAAGGCGGCGAGCTGACTGTTGACGGCCTTCTCTATGACTTTGGCAGGGAAAGGGAGGAGCGAGATGGGGCGGTAGTTCTTAAGTTCAGTGGGGTCTGCTGTAGGTTTCTTCAGGAGGGCACTGAGTTCGGCATGTTACCAGCTTTCCGGGAAGGTAGCGGTGTTGAGGGAGCAGTTGATGATATCTCGGAGATGGGGTGCGCTGATGGAGTCGGCCTTGTTGAAGATGTGGTGGGGGCATGGGTCGGTTGGTGATCCGGAGTGAATGGAGTTCATCAAGCGGATGGTGTCTTCGGTGCTGATCGGGTTCCAGGCGCAAAGGGTGGTGGTGGGATGCTTCAGTTCGGTGTTAAGCGGGGTGGACTGGTCGCCGAAGCTGTTATGTATGTCAGCGACTTTTCTGTGGAAGAAGGAGGCTAGAGAGTCGCAGAGGTCTTGAGAGGGAGTGATGTCGTTGGTGCCGGCGCTGGGATTGGTGAGCTCTTTGACGATGCTGAAGAGTTCCTTGCTGTGTGGGCGTTGTTGTCGAGTCAATCCTTGAATGCTGATTTCTTGGTGGATCGGATCAGCTGATGGTGTTTGCGGGTGGCGTCCTTGAGGGCGGTCATGTTGTCTGTGGTTGGGTTTCTTCGCCAGGCTTTCTCGAGGGTGCGGCAGTTCTTTTTCGAGTTCTTGAGGTCGTCATTGAACCAGGAGGCTTTTTTGTTATCTGGCTTGTTGTGTTGCTTTTTCAAGGGCGCTAATTCGTCAGCGCAGTGGGTGATCCCATGTGCGAGATTGATGGGTGGTTAATTTGGGTCCGAGGGTTTGGCGGGAGGGTTTTGGTTTAGCGATGTGGTGATCTGGTCGGCAGTAAGTTTGTTCCAGTTTCTGCGGGGGACTTGTGGGTGGTGGTGGTTCGTGGTCTTTCTGAAGTTGAAGTGGACGCAGCTGTGGTCCGTCCAGTGGAGTCCTGTGACGTGATTTAAGGAGACGTGCTTGCTGGAGGAGAAGATTGGGTCGAGCGTGTGTCCGGCATAGTGGGTGGGGGTGTTTACCAGTTGTTTGAGTCCGAGATTGGCGAGGTTGTCCAGAAGGGTGGTGGTGTTGCTGTCGTTGTTCTTATCTAGGTGGAAGTTGAGGTCCCCTAGAAGAATGTAGTCCTTGGAGGGGAGGGCGTGTGGGCTGATGAAGTCAGTGATGTCTTCGCTGAATTGTGTGCGGGGTCCTGGGGTTCTGTAGATGAGGGTGCCTCTAAGTGTGGTCTTGGGGTCGGTGTGTATCTGGAAGTGGAGGTGTGAGGCGGTAGTGAGGGTGTCGTCGGAGCTGGTCGTGATACAGATGGTGTTTTCGTGAACGATGGCGATCCCTCCTCCTGTCTGGTTGATGCGGTCCTTTCGGATGATCTTGTAGCCGTCTGGGATGGCTGTGGCGATGTCGGGTGCTGATGAGGCGTTCATCCAGGTTTCCGTAAGAAAGGCGACGTGCGGCGTAGTGTTGTCTATTAGGTTCCATAGTTCAATGGCGTGTCTGTGGACCGAACGGGTGTTGAGCAGGATGCACTTCAGGTGGTTGTTGTCGCAGCTCTGTTTGGCGTTTGTGGATGTAGTGTGGGTTTTGATGCAGCCAAACTTGCAGGATTGGCAGGTGAAGGGTCCATTGGTGCGTCCTGGGGTGGCTTGGTGGCAGTCGGGGAGACGGACGGTGTTGAGTGCAGAGAGGGTTGCGGCGTTGTACGTTAGGCGGGTGGAGTGGGTTTTGCGTGGTCCAGGGGGTTTGGCGCTGGGCGCGGACGGGCGTAGACGGGCTTACCTTAGGCGCGCCTGCGCGTGAACGGTGCACGTTTGCGGCTCTGTCATAAATGGAGAGTGGAGGGGGTGGAGCGGGGGAGGAGCAGCTGGGAGGCGGGAGCGGGGTGGCACGTGGGGAAGGGATCACTTGTAGATGTTGTAGGGAGCGGGGGTGGGGCCGCGGGGGAGCAGCGGCGGGGAGGAGAGATGGGCTGGGACACCAAATGGCAACGAACAACAACAATAGGCAATGCAGGGCGAGATCGGGGCACAGGCTGGCACAGATACTCAATAAAGGCAGCAAGTACGATCTCAGCAACAGACAGCAATGCAGAGCTAGATCGGGGCACAGGCTGGCACAGATACTCAATAAAGGCAGCAAATACAATCTCAGCAACGGAAAGCAATGCAGAGCTAGATCGGGGCACAGGCTGGCACAGATACTTAATAAAGGCAGCGAATACGACCTCAGCAAGGCAGCAAGTACGATACCAACAAAGCGAGGTCGGGGCACAGGCTGGCAGGGCACAAGGTGTGGATGCGGTGCGAGGACGGCCAGGAGCGGGTGGAGCGACCGGATCTAACTGGGCCAAGAATGCATCACTCAACACCACCACAGGATATCTCAGCACCACCACAGGATCACTCAGCACCACCACAGCATCACTCAGCACCACCACCACATTATCACTCAGCGCCACCACAGCATCACTCTTCGTCACCACAGCATCACTCAGCGCCATCACCGCATCACTCAGCGCCACCACAGCATCACTCAGCGCCACCACAGCATCACTCAGCACCACCACAGCATTACTCAGCACACAACAATATCGCTCAGGGCCACCACAGCATCACTCAGGGTCACCACAGCATCACTCAGCAGCATCACTCAGCACCACCACAGCATCACTCAGCACCACCACAGTATCACTCGGCAACACCACATCATCACTAAGGGCCAAGAATGCATCACTCAGCACCACAACAGCATCACTCAGCAGCACGGCAGCATCACTCAGCACCACCACAGCATCACTCAGCACCACCACAGCATCACTCAGCAGCATCACTCAGCAGCACCACAGCATCACTCAGCAGCACCACAGTATCACTCAGCAACACAACATCATCACTCATGGCCAAGAATGCACCCCTCAGCACCACCACAGCGTCACTTAGCACCACAACAGCGTCACTTAGCGTAACCACAGCATCACTCAGCGTAACCACAGCATCACTCAGCGTAACCACAGCATCACTCAGCGTAACCACAGCATCACTCAGCGCAACAACAGCATCACTCAGCGCAACCACAGCATCACTCAGCACAACCACAGCATCACTCAGTGTAACCACAGCATCACTCAGCACCACCACAGGATCCCTGGTTCAAATATGTTCTCTCAATGTTTCAAGCTTTACTACAAATGTCACAAAAAGATGTTAATATTCCCCTTCTGTTCTTGGATTTTCATCACAATAGAATACACTGAACATAATCTTCACAAAAATTATTTACAAAAGTTTAAGCTATTGCCATTATAAATTACAATAACTTTTATTTAAGTATTAATTATCTAAAAAAATTAAACGCCATTGTTATTTGTAATAGCAATACATGTAAGTCACGTAAATACAACACATATTGCATTACAAATGCTATAGGTGTCACATTTGCGAAAGATATAAGTATTGGCATTGTAAATGACAAAGCTATTATTTTCGCTATGTTCAAAACCAACACATAAATAAAAAAATTGTCATTTACAATACCAATAGCTCAAACTTTCCTAATGGGAGACCTATTGCATTGCAAATGCTTGTTTAGCTTCTTGCTTAACTGGATACTGCCTTTTTGCCGTTGGTTGATTTTTTAAATTGGATTATGTGGTGAGTTGTGCCCTCATCCCATCCTACAGGATTTTTGTATAAGGCTGGGGCTTGGGCGACTGCCCATTTCCTTGCATAAGTATATTTAAAATGTACTGGAACATGGATGGAGAAGGCTGGCATAATGATGTGGGCACTACTGGACAAATTCTGGTGGCCAGTCCTGTTCTGCTAGAAGTATATAATAACCCTTTGAACGTCGCTCCCAAAAGTATGCTTTCTTTTTTCCTGGTATGTCTCCTTCCATCCGGAGCGTTATTCTATATACCTTTTGTGGAGAACTCACCCTGGTGTCTGCTGTCTCTAGAAGTCCCTTCAGGTTCTGGCGAGCTATTGTTACTTCTGCTGTACTGTCCAACAATGTCTGAGCCCATTCTCCGTTCTTGAGTTGTGTTCTCAAAATCCTCTGCATGTCTGATCTTCAGGCCTGCTACCTTCTTTTTGGAGAATTGAGGTTTTGGTTTGTTTTTCTGATCGCGTTGGGCGTCTTTGGACTTCACGCGTTCTTCTTTTTGATCTGACCGTCCTCTTCTTTCTGATGTCTGTAACGAGATCTGAAAGGTACAAGGGGAACGTGTATCAGTATCTTGATACCTGTCAGGTTTTCTCAAATTATCCCTATTCTTGAGGTTATACCTCCTTTCGGAGGGCTCCTTTTGAGGAGACCTACCTCGGGATTGAGAACGCTTCTCTTTTGAATGTCGTTTGTTAGTTTTCCACTTCTTTTTAGAATATGTAGGATTCTGTTTAGTAGAGTCCTTCTCTGGACCTCCACACAGTTGTGGTTTAACTTTATAGTTCTTTTAACTTTTGTATGTTACTGAGAAATTCCTTGTCCGACATTGATTCAATGTCAGGTTCATGTGTGTAGCCGGGTAAATTCGGCCATGTTGCTCCTGGTCTACCTAGTGGACCAAGCCTGGTAATGTCATTTGAATGTTTTAGGGCGCCTTTAAACCAGAGCTGATGCTCCTGGTATGTGAGTGGAATTTCAACATCCTCGAAAGGAATATATTCCTCAGGTGGTTCATCTTCTTTGTAGAAGTGAAACATTTTTGTTACTGGATTTGATTCAGGGAATACTATCCATGAGTAGAAAACCTCTGTTTGTTGAGATGCATGTGCCTCTATCACAAAGACTGTTCTACCACCTCTTGGTGTTAGGCCATGTTTTATAAGTTTTAGAGTAATGGATCTCCTTAAATTTGGAGTGATGATTATCGCTTTTTCATCTGTTTCATTAAAACCTGTATAATCAAAAGCTACCGCGAAATTGTCGGGTATAGCCTCATTGTTAATGCCGTCTTCGGTCATTGTTTTTAATGAAAGTTGCAGAGCAAGTTTCAAGGGGACAAAGATAAGGTGCACAATATTTTGGAACACTGTATCCTTCGAAGTTGAACAAACCAAACAGCTAATACATAGGATTTTTGTCCTACTCAGCTATGGCGGATATTATCCCTACCCACTCCAGATGTCTTATGGAGTATTATGAGTAGGGGTCTCTGAGAAAAGCATGACTGAGTTACTTCAGTATCTAGCATTAAATTAGTGCCTTACCAAACCTCTGGGCACCATGTAGTGTAGTTCCTATATCCCTGAAAGGCTCTGCGCATTGGAATAATATACACTATAGTTTTGAGATAGGACTGAGGTCAGTATGTCTCTATCGAGTACATTAAACTTAATTACTTGTGTGCTAGCTAACTCAGAGGTCACTAGAAACTTCTTGAATAAACAAGAAGGGATTAGTTTCTGACAACTGCATAAACATGACAACTTTGTTTCCCTTAGATTCGGAACAATCTCAGAATTGTGGAAACAATAGATAACCGTTTCACTCAGTCAATCGTGCATGCTTACTTTCTACAGAGTTACACAGAAATAGATAGACGGGCGTTTCAGTAAAAAGGGTTTTTTGAACAGTCTTATTTCTCATGCAAGAGATATGAACTGCTACAATCATAAGACAGAATGTGAAGTATAATACGTACAGCGTTAACAGTAAGATGAAATAATACTGCAATAGCATGGCTTGTAGCTATGACATATATTCATAAAAATACATACATAGATAACACAGGCTAAAATACTCATCTGGTGCTTCTAAAATAATCCTTCCCCAGTGTACCTAACCTAAGTGTAGTACGAGGGAAGAAGTAGGTGCTGTTTAGCTAGAGTCTAGTTTAGCTAGGGTTGCCAAGATTTGCCAAAAGTCCCTCTAGGTTCTAGTCCCCTCCATACCTTAGATAGAGTGAGGTTGGAATCTCTTTCCGGGTCTCGATCTCTAACACACCGCAAGGGGAGTCAGACAAACTGGAGCTGGATCTCTGCAAGGAGGATGGCAGCGTCTGGTCAGTGCGTCCGTTGGGAACTTGACTTCCTTCCGAAGTTGCCGTGGCGAGCCGCGTCGTGAAAGTAGGCAGCCGAACTGTGGACCGTGATTCACCATGGCAAGTGAAGGTATATTTATACCTTAAAGGTGTTTAGGAATGCGAGTATTGACGTAAAAGTCGGGCATATGAACATCATGAATGAACCCCTAATAAATGAGTTCTTGGAGAAATCAATATCCAAGCAAGGGGAAGTCCTAAAGGCTTAAGAGTCTGGTTTCCTAAAAACTTGTTGTGACGTTGATGAACGGATGTAGGTGTCCATGCCTGTATTTGGTTAGCATGGAGAATGACTAAATAAGGGCTGGATTTTTATGCCTAAATAAGGGCAATGTGAATTGTACCTAAGGGCATAAATCGGGAAATCTATATACCGAATCTAAATCGACACACAACATTATGAGTTATAGGTAGGTATAGGTAGGACCTCATTTCCTTAAGAAAAGTGTTGTTTGACTAGCTTATAACTTTGGCGCCTTTTGATTTATCTTCACAAAATTATCCCCAAAATGTGCCATGGTTTGTCTAGTTCTACTGGGAAAGTGGCGGAAGGATCTGTCAAGTGAAGGCAGACAAAAAAGGGTGGGCAAAAATGTATGTTTCCTATGCAATTTCCTGTGAAAATGCATACAGCCCAAACTACTGGACCAAATTAAACTAAATTCGGCAGAGAGGTGCCTCTTGGTCCAGAAAGAACCCTTCTTGTGATTTGATGTAAATCCGTTCAGTAGTTACAGAGTTATTAAAGGGAATAAAATTGTATATCTAGAGATGTGGACCCTCCACAGATCCCCCGCACTGGATTTCCAACGCACTGGATTTTCAGTCATGCACCACCAGCATTGCCGAGATTGGCTGACCACAACCTAACTGGGAGTTTGTGGCCACCATTTTAAGTATTGGGGAATGGTCCCAGGGTCTTAAAATGTTTCTGAAAAAATTATTAAAAGTTCAGGATAGAGGTACCCTGACCCATTGGTGTGTTAGAGGAGTATCATAGAGACCTATGTAGGGTACAAAATTGAGTTATATCAGGGTTTTTTCCACTTCAGGAATCCATGTATCTCCCACGAGGTTCAGCGTGGCCCCCTATGTAAATCTGCAACAGATCTGAGAATTTGGGGCACTTTGGGGAAAAAACACTTTTAGACCCACTCAGATACTCTCACAGGTACTATCACACCCATTTAGAGACCCACACGTGCAGTCATGCATTCACACAACCACACACAGATCCATGCAGACACTCACACACCCACTCACAGACCCATATACACCCACTCAAAGAACATCTCAGCCACACACAGGCCCACTCACACACCAGCACAGACCCTCACACACCCACTCACAGATCGACACAGACACTCACACATCCACTTACCGACCCACACAGCTACTTGGAAACCCACTCCCCGACCTGTACAAACAATTACACACCTACTCTCAAAGGTTACAGGTTATTGTAGGGAAATATAATGTTAAAAAAAGTCGAAATTCACAAACAAAACAAAGGTTACAGGTACATTATAGTTAGGAAATAACATAAAATAATTGTAGAAATTCACTGAAAAAACCAAAGGTTACAAGGACGTTATAGTTAGGCTCAGATTTCATACTCACAAAACCATAGAAATTCAGCAGGTATAGTTACCTGAGCACACTATAACTTATGCCCCAGCAATGCACTGCTTATATCCTCATGTATTACATCACACATGACATGGTCAGTGACATTACTGATGACATCTCAAAGTCAGAACCACTCATGAACTGGTAGTAGGTAAGGAAAAATATTTATAAGTTTACATTTTTTTTTTAAATACTGCGGTACTACTGGGTTACCAAAAAAACCCTTAAAAAATGAAAATATGAAACTACACTATAAAACAGCATATTTTAATGCTAAAGTGTATTTTCAAATGTTAACATATTAAAATATGCTGAAAAAAATGTACAGAGTAGGGCGTTAATTACTAAATATCACTGCACTACTGAAAAAACAAATTCTTTTCTGCGTTGAGTGCTGAAAAAAATATAGACAAATATGGTAACCTTAGAAAATTATTTTTGGGGTACTGCTGTAATACCAAAGCAAATACTTACCTATATATTGAAAGTCCTAACGCAGAACACAACCAAACTGTACTTAAAAACAAAATTGATGCCTTTCACTTTTGTAAAGACAGTCATTAGTGGTAGTGCTATTACACTATGGCCCACTTGATGGTACACCATTGGAGTGTCTACTATTCCACTGTGCAGTACTACACTGTGTGCCACTCAATTGTCCTGAAATGCACTGCACGCCACTGGACTATAGTATATTCAACTGTATCTTCTTTCACTTTAGAAGGCTACATTCTATGCCACTCCACTAAACCACACCTGACTGTATGTGACTACACTCTACACTTCTATATTTAACCCTATTGAGTAGTGCAACACTCTTCTGTATGCTACTCCACTATATGGCTCCCCACTGTATATCTAAGCACTTAAAGCAACTAAAGTAAACATTGTTACTCTACACAATACTAAATTATACAGTACTCCACTATATCGCACTATAGTTAATGCTACTCCAGTATACGCTATTGCACTGAACCGTATTACACTGTACCCTTCTGTAGTCCACGCCTACAGCTTGGCAGCACTGCACTGCATGGCACCCTAATATATGCCACTCCATTTTACTCTACTTAACTCTGCAACAGTACACTGTACCACACTCCATGTTATATAAGCCTAGTGTACACTACTCGGCTATACCCCACTCCACTGAATGGCACCTATACTGGGGCAGGAAGACAGAGTCAGTTTAGAAAAGGGTGAAATAAATCATTCTAGCAAATATGTTCTCTTTAAATCAAACAATATCTGCAACAAACTCATGCATTCCCATCCAAGCTCCAGGTCTGGATAGGATTTAAAATTATCTAAACAAGGTGAATTCTGAAGTGTGGGGATCCTTATATGAATTTCCTATCAAATACCATCCTCTCTGGCATTGATATTCCTACTTCATGGAAATTACTTGAGATTATTCCACTTTCCAAGAAAGGGGATTGGTCTAACCCAGGAAATGATATGTTTCTAAGCCTAATTGATTCTCTATAAATGATCTTTTTGCAAACAGGTATTGGTACATTTTCAGGACTGGATTAATGAGAGGATTTCCTGTCTGATTTGCAGGCGGGCTTTAGAGCCAATGTCAGTACTATCGACCAGGTCTTCCATTTTACTTGCATTTACTCGAAAGAAGTTTATATAAAAACAGGGGTAAACTCTTTGTTGCTTTTGTTGATTTATGCACAGCCTTTGATAAGGTCCCCAGGGGTAACCTTTGGAGGGTGTTGGAGGCAATAGGCATCCCTGCTCCTCTTCTGAACATCTTGGTGAAACTGCATGCTGATAATCTTGCCCATGTAGGATGGGGGAGAATGGGCAAGTGACCAAACCCATCAGGATAAATTGTGGGGTGAGGTAGGGGTGCGTTCCTACCCCTACCCTGTTCACATTGGACATGAATGGGATGATAGAGTACGTGAATATGAATAGGTGTGATGCACCAAAACATGGATGGAGAAGGTTGCCGACTCTTCTCTTTGCAGATGACATCCTGTTGATATTTAAGTCATCCCAAGGGCTCCAGTAGTTGCTAAACACCTTCAATTCCTTCTGCGCTGAGCAGGGCTAGGAGCTAAGAGGCCGATTACGATACAGTCGGAAAAGGCTCTGACCGCTAGTCGGTGCCTTTCTGTCCTCATCGTAATATGCTTGTTGTATTCCTTTCCAACCACCTCATTTCAATGGAGGCAGTTGGAAAGGAATCCAAACGGTCATTCCGGCTGGCATCCAGTCGGAAGGCAGCCAGTAATCCCAAGGGCGGCGATTTCTGCCCTTGTGATTACGATGTTGGGTTTCGGCAACCTTTCCGTGCCAGCCTTTCCGACACAGGAAGACTGTCGGAACTCAACATTGGGCCCCCTAGAAGGGCACTCTTGGGTGCCCAACCTCCGGTTGGCGGCTGAGCGAGGGCACATATGGGGCCCCCCTGTTGATCCCTACAACTGGTGGCAGGCACCTTGAGGTGCCTGCCACCAGGTGCAGGGATGAAATGCACCTCCCATTTTACAATAAGAGCATGTGTTCCATCTGGTTTATTGTCAGAATACATGCTCCCATTGTACAATTTAGGAATGTGACCAAACTCTGTTCGGTCGCATCCTAATGGGCCCGTCGGGACTGCCGACCGGGTGTCGGTCGGTTCCATGACAGAGTCAATGTTAGGTGGAGGCAACTCTGTCCGACACCGTAATCAGCCCCTAAGTGTATGTTTTTCTGAAATCGAAAGGTGACCTGCTGCAAGAGACATATGCTAGTTGGGGAAACCCCTATTGATCTGATGGATGACTTTCACTATCTAAGCATAATACTTACACTGAATTTGAGCCGAATTTGACGTGGGCGCCGCATCTCGAAAAAAAACATGCGTCCTTAATCCAGCCGACAACAAATTTAGCTAGAATTTCAAGAAGGACAACTTTCAAGAAAGGTAGCCCCAGCCCTTGCTATCTATACCACCAAGGCTTTTGGGTAGGTGATGTATGGGGCTAAAATTGGGGTTGTATGAACACACACAGCTTAGCTACAGGGGGGCCTTGGTTTTTAAGATTCTTACTAAACCTTCCTTTGAGTATTCCAATTGACACTGTCTGTCTGGACCTGGCTCAAAGAAGATCCTTCCATAAAATTGAATGAAGACTCCTCACCTTATGGCATTGGCTGTGGTCCTTCTCAGCTATTGAAACCTACCGGGTGGGCCTAAGAAATTCTTGGCATCCCAATGTGCTGAAAAAATCCTCTGGTTTTGAGCTATTAAGGTACTCCTTCAGAAATTGGGGTTAGAATCATATTGGTCTTAACCCGAGAATCTGTGCATTGAGTTAGGATCAAAGAAAGCAATTAGGAGTTTGTAGCTGTTGAATTTGTGACAAGGTGTAAAGGAAGGCTCTCATTAGCCTTTAGTGATATAAAACAATGCAGGCGTATGAGCCAACTGTCGATGAAATAGTCCCTGCTCCACCACGAAAACTGTACCTTCAATTTAAATACAGAACTTTACACATTAAAGTAAGTGGCAAGAGAAGGATTTAACTGATGACTAGTGTCCAGTATGTCAAGGGGGCTCAAAAACCTTAACACGCATAATATTATTTTGACCATGTTATCATAACCTCAGGGCAAAGTAGATTGCTCCTTTCTGCAGTACTCTGGGCACCAGGCAGTTTTTAGAGGCATTCAGAATATTGTGCACCGATACAAGTATTTCGGTGGTCTTTGGTGTGGCTGAATACTTTATGGCCCTAAGGATTAGGCGTTCCAAGAGTATACAAGGTAGGGACTAAATTAAATTGAGACAGTGTGCATTTGAATTGTGAGCATCCTCTCGATCCAATGTTATGTCCGAGTGCAATGGGAGAGGTGATGATTTTGGCTAGCTACAAATGCATTGGTCACTTTAAAAGGAAATGTAGGTTGTTTATTGTTGTTGCAAGAATGGCCTGTGACATTGTCAGCTCAAAACTACACTATTTATTTTCAATTGTGAACATCTTTTTGATCCAATGTTAAGTCCGAGCGAAAAGGGGGAGGTTACAATTTTGACTAGCCACATATGCATTGGTCACTTTAAAAGTAATTGTAGTCTGTTTATTATTGTCTAAAGAATGGCCTGTAACACTGTTAACTCAAAACTCCACTGTTAGACATCCTCTCAGAATTAATATATTGTATGATGCCATCAATGCTCACCTGTCTCAGTGTTGTCATGAATCCTTTAATGGCAGGGGACTTCCTTTTGCATGGGTTTTTCACAAAATATGTTTTGCTGCTGGTTTTTATCTTTGGTATGACTGTTTGAGATTTTATCATACTATACTTTAATGTTTTATAATTGCATGGTTTTAATGTGTATTATTTATTCATGTGTGACAATCTTAGTGATCGAAATAAAGTTTATGAACTGAACTATGTAGCACTTCAGTGTAACCCACTCCAGTGCACACTATTTCAGTTTACCTCACTGAACTGTACTACACTCCACTGTATGACCCTCCACTGTGTGCTATTTCAGTTAACAATATTCCAATATATACCACACACTGCACAACCCTCCAGTGTATAGCACTTCACTGTATTCACTACAGTATATTCGAATACACTCTATAATTTTTAATCATCGTAAATTCACTTTACCACACTCTAGTGTAGGCTATACCACTGTATACCACTACACTGTACACCAAAATACTCTACCACTCGAGTATATGCCCCTCTATTACATACAAGTTTACTGTACGTCACTCCACTGCATGCAACTCCACTCAATGCTACTTCGCTGTATGCCATTCCACTGCATGCCATTCCACTATACCTTACTCCAGTATACCTCCTTCCACTTTACTCCACTCCACCACACCAGCATATACTGCACCACAGTACACTTTACTACAATATCCACCACCATATTGTACAACACTCCAGTTAATAACACTCCACTCTATAAAACTAAAGAGTATATTACAACATTTTTAATAAGCTTATTTAAACTAATAAAATTTACCAATAAAAACAAAGGTTAAAGATAAGTTATAGTTAGGAAAGCTTGATGTATGTTTGATATACAAAGCCAAATTAAAATCCACTAACATTAGAATTCTTAAGTAATAGTTATCTATTGGTTTTATATCTACACCCCTTACGTACCTAATTCTATCCTATTTGTGCCAAACACACTTTAAACTACATAACTGTAACAGATACAAACCTTATATGTTGAAGTTATCATTTACACACCAATTTCACATGACTACAATTCATGCTAATAACGCACATTTATACTTACGCACCACCTTTAAATTAATATCACTTGCGCACCTCTGTACTCAGTTTAAATATGAATTATAAGTATGGCTTATAGTAATGTGAAAGTGGTGCATGAATGATAGCCTCAACAGATTAACCCCTTGGCTACTGGGGTTATTTTCCTGCTCTGCTGGGGGGTGGGGGGCACGCACAGCGCCCCGGTGCTCATAACGAGCTCAGCTCGTCATGAGCTACAGTGCTCCTGTGCTCATGACGAGCTGAGCTCGTCATGGCCACACCCGTTTCAATAGAACGTTCAGCACAGCAGGGGAATTATCCCAGCGTGCGAGCGTTCTAATGGCCATGATGAGCTCAGCTCGTCATGAGCACCGGAGCACTGTAGCTCATGACGAGCTCAGTGCAAGGGGTTAATATACGTTTTGAATCTGTTATGGTTTTGTTGTTTAAAATGTGTTTGGCACAAATAAGATAGAAATACGTGCTCTTAAGTGCTGTGTTCTCCCGTGAACATGGGATCTGCGTGTGATGCACCTGGGTATACGCCCGGGCCTAGATTAAGCCTTCACCAGGCCAAGACCGGACCCAGCTTTGCCCATCATCGCCCGGAGGAGGGTGGGCTAGGCTACCCTATTTACATCATATCACAGGTACTGCTGCTTAAAAATTATTTTTACCAGGAAAAAACGTGTTTTAAATTGGAAACGCATAAGATTACCGTGATTCTCCCAGGGGTTCTGGGCACCACCCTCAATGGATTTTTACAGAGAGCAGTTGGCGTTTTAACTAAAGAATTTGAGCTTGCTGAACCCTATCTGTCACTCTATCCTCCTCCGCCCCCCTTGTTCTTCAAAGTCCCTCATCGGCTCCTATAGAAGCTCAAAATTGTGACCTTAGTGCAATAAGCAATATTCTAGCCCCAGGGGAATGCCCGGGGTTGCAGCAGTTAGTACTCCTGCAATGGATTTGGGAGAGGCGCAACTTAAATCCCAATCCAGTGGTGGTATAACAAGTGGCAGGTGAGAAAAAGGAAGAGAGTTGCAGTAGGCACCAAGCCAAAAAGGCCATGTATCTCAACCCTTGCCCCTAGGCATGATAAGGGGATAGAGGGGGATAGCTGAGGAGAATTCTTTCTTTGACAAAATGAAAGATCTAAGCAGTGATCACATAGAATACCTGCTGGGTAAGCTTGAACCCATCTATGACTGCCTAGGGGCTAT
Organism: Lissotriton vulgaris; assembly: GCF_964263255.1. NCBI lineage: Eukaryota > Metazoa > Chordata > Amphibia > Caudata > Salamandridae > Lissotriton > Lissotriton vulgaris. The sequence goes on from NC_141691.1 coordinate 1,130,440,873, forward strand.
TGAAGCACAACTAATTAAACATACCCTCCTGTTTGCAGCCAAGCAGTAGACAGGGGCACAAGTGGTTGCCTCCTGCCCAAGGGATACCAAATGAAGGGTCAGAGAAACAGTGGAGAATATACACCAATAATCTTTTATTAGTATAGGCTCAGAGCGGGGCTCCATCTGCACAGTATCGTAACCGTCCTACAGAGCAAACTGAGGAACAGCAAGCATAAAGCTACATTATGTACATTGCATGGTTAGCTAAGAACATGCCCACAGTAGAATTTTCCAAACAGATGTGGCGAAAAGGGAAAGACAAAAAAAAGGTTTCTACTTCATATCTTACACAGTTCAGGACACTCTCAAGGCCGTTCCATCCCATGCTGCGATCAAACTACCAGACAGGTGGGAGAGGTTCTTGACCTATGGAAAACTATGCATTGGCACAAACAGTTGTTCGTTACAGTAACGAAACTTAGCAAAGGGTATTTCTCGGAACAGGGAAGGATTTATTTCGAACCTCACACAAAATGAAGCCTGAAAAAGAAAATAGTGCAGCGAATGCTAACTTATACATGGCATTATGAGATCATCAATGAGCATAATCTAACAGTATGGGGTGGCTCTTATTCCACAAACAATATGCTGGTAATTCAATCAACGTTGGCTGGGAGAGTGGGAGTAGATCTAAAAGCAAGGAATGGACAAAAGGAAAGTGGCAGGAGTAGAGACATTGGCAAAGTCATCAAAGCCCTAGAATAAAAATACAACTACTTTCCCTCAATTTCACAATGAATAGACCCTGTACTTTATAGTGCTGGCGGACATTTCAACCATACCTGCGTCCACGTATGAAGATTATTCTGCCCTGAAGAACAAAAATAACCATTGGCCCAGAAGCAAGTCGGGGTGGTCCTTAAACTTTTTAACCACGGTAATAATGGTTAGAAGAACACCCTGGATAGGTCCCAACAAAAAGAAGGCAAATGGAAACAGTGTGCTCATCAATTTTAGATTCCCAATTATGGTTAAAGCACTTTAAAATGTTTCTTGAAGCCAAGTTCAACCCACAGGATCCATACAGGTGCTGCCCTTTGGTTACTTTTATAGGCCTTTTGTCCTGTCAAGGGTAACTGCTATTGTGAGTACCAATTGTCCTGCCTTTAATAAGACCATGTACAATCTGGAAGCCAGAAATTAATTCGAACCGTTGGCCTCCCTGGAAGACATAGATTGATGCTGCCCCTAATGGACTTGGACTTTGGGGTAGCTGATCTCAAACTAGGAAACCCCCAACATGTGGGTGAATGGGACCTGTCCATAACTCAGGACATCCATCTTGAATGTTTACCACACAGAATTCAGCAGCCACAGATCAATGTAGTATTGCCTAAAATTCAAGCACCAAGCTTAGCTGGGAAGGCATTTAGCCTCATCTTGTGGAATATCGCAGGAGCCCACTCCAAAATTTCAAATCCTGACAGGGTTAGCTATGTCAACTCCTTTGAAATCATATGCTGCCAATGAACATGGCTGATGTAAAGATTCTATTTTGATGGGTTTTACGCGTTCTTCCAGCTCACAATGCCCTCAAAAGCAGGAAGAGCTAAAAGTGGAGTTACCACTTTTTTTTCCGTCAAAAGGAAAAAAAATCCAAGTCTCAGAATGCTGGTCATCCTCCCATTTTTTGGTCACTCTTTTAACTTTCCCTATTGAACCTGATATTATATTGATCGACTTTTATTATTAAAAATGTAAACAGACCTTGAGCGATGTCATTGACCAACTTGAAGTGTTCCAATATTACTTTTATCAGAAATCCAAGCGTATTTCTTATATAATATGGGTTGGAGATTTTAACATTGTTTTATGTCAATATTCTGATAACCAAGTGTGTGGCTTTAGTTCAAACAATGACAACACCACTCATTTAGGCATACAGCCTGTGGCAACGCACTCAAGACTTCGATGTTGAAGCATAACCTATATTTTGTGAACAACATGTGCTGCAGGGAGAATGCTTGCACCCCGACTTTTCAAGGAAACCATGCTGAGAATACGATTGAATGAGTATAAGAGTCAGTCTTAATCCTGAGCAAACATATGTCAGTAACAATCAAGAGTTCATGGAGTTGTATTAGTTCAAATCTTCTTTTTTTTCAAGGAGTCATCGGATCCAAGAAACACAGGTGATTCATAGATGTTTCATGTCATCACATTGACGAAGCCAAGACGGCCGGCTTCCATGACTGCTGGAAGCTGGTCGTCTTTATGCCGAGTACTCTCCAAGTATCCGATTTACACTTAACCATAACCGTTGTCCCAAATACGAGTGGATACAGATTATAGATAACAGCTACTGCGACACGTTACCCTTCTGAGGATTTACGGATATTTTTTTTTACTATATGCCCAGATGAAGTTGGTGGGTGATGTCCCTAAGACGAAACATGTGTTGGCTGCGTCAATGTGATGACATGAAACTTCTATGAATCACCTGTGTTTCTTGAATCCAATGACTTCTTGAAAATAAAGAAGGTGATTTGGACTAATACGAATCTATGAACTCTTGATTGTTACTGACATATGTTTGCTCAGGATTAAGATTGACTCTTATACTCGTTTTCTGGGAACTAGTGTCCACAGAAATACCTGGAAACATGGGTGGCTGTTTCCTCCTTTTTTCCTTGGAGCATCTTATGGGATGAATTGATGAGTTTTCCACTTTTGATGGTTTTGCGCAGATTTTAACCCAGCCACACTAGTGGTTTTTGCCGAGAATACCATTGATTATATCATACTATCAGCTAAGCTTTCTTCATTTCTCCCAGACCATGATGTGGTTAGTAAATGAGAAAGTGACCATAACCCTCTTTTTTTTTTTTTTTAAACCTTTATTTATCAAATGCACAGCACACAGCGTCTGTCTACAACCCCACCGGGCCGGCCGCTATGATATATATTGAGAAAACAAAGAAAGACATTACGCAATAGAGGCGGCCACTAAGTGTCCGTTATGGTGTGGTGCACAATACAATAACCAAAGGATAACGAAGGTTTAATTTTATAATTTTGTCGAAATAAAAACAACAAAAACAAACACATGGCATTATACTGGCAAGGTTCACAGGAGGGGGGGGAAAGGGAAGGAATAAATATATACAGGAGCAAGTCGGATGTGGGGGGGTGATCAAGGAGGGAGTATAGGATACGAGTGATATAGGAAATAAAGAGGGAACGCCAATCACGGGGAGGAGGGGATAGTATCGTCATAATCAAGTGGAGGAGAACAGATATCACCACGGTATGCGTTCCATTGCGCCCAAACCCTGGACCACTTTTTAGGACGACCCCGTGCCTCGTACACCGTCTTCTCTCGAAACATGCACCAGTCCATGTTGTCTTTCCAGGCACTGAGCCTTGGTAGTCTGGTGGAGCCCCAGAGCTGAGCTATGTCCCTCTTGGCAGCCGTACAATCCGTAGGCTCCCACACATTGAGTAGGCAGCGCCGTGCCTCAGGAAGGAGGGAGACTCCAGTAACTCGTCCCCATCACATCATGCACCCTGGACCAGAAGGCCGAGACAACCGGGCATTCCCACAAGACATGTAGAAAAGTACCATCCATACCACAGCCACGTCTACACAGTCCATCCGTCGCAAGCCCCATTCGCAACAGACGCACACCAGTCACACACGGTGGAGGATCTTTAGTTGGACGAAACGAAGCCGGGACGGAATAGCCACCTCTTTAGGGGAAGAAACAGCCGACTGCCAATCCTCATCGTCTAATTCGAGCCCATCTGCCGTCCAGGAGGCACGAAGCTTCCCCAGCAGGTCAGCCCTGTTGTTAATGAGTTTCTTATATATTAACGAAATCGTGGTGTCAGGGACGTGGCCGTCGAGGATACGATCCTCCAGTGGGGATGACTGGGGAATATCAGTCCCAGGGGAAAGGCTGAGGATAAGGCGTGCCGAACCTGCATATATCGAAAATACTCCTTATCATCAAGCTGATATTCCAGTTTCAGGGCTTCGAAAGACTTCACAGTGCCCCTGGCCCAAAGATCCTCCACCTTACTAATCCCAATCATATCCCACCTGTCAAACCCTTTCGTCCGCCAAAGGTTGCCCAGTCGATCAGAGTCATACAGTGGAGTCATACGCGTCAATTTGCCACTCCAGCCCGTAGCCACAGTCGCATCCTTCCAGGCACGCACCGCACACTTCGTAGGACCAGTGAGGAGACGGATTGGCGACTTCGAGTACAAAGCCCTATTGAAGTTGCCACCGGGCAGTAGGAATTTGTCCAGGGCAAAAGCAGGAGCGGGTTCCGATGAATATGTTACGTGGTTAATTGCGCTTAATTGCGAGGCCCAGTAATATCGCTTAATATCTGGTAAGGCGATACCGCCGTCGTACCAGGGGAGTGTGAGTTTAGACAACGTGATACGGGCGCATCCGTCCCAAATCAATTGCCGCTGTAGGCTTTCGATCTCACGGAAGTAGCGAGCGGGGACCGGGTCGAAGAAATTCTGCAACGCATAGAGAAATCTAGGGAGCGACATCATTTTAAAAAGTGCCGCTCGCCCGAGCCGGGACAAGGGCAATTCACGCCACCGCCTCACATCTTGCTTGAGACGACGGAGGGGAGCATAAAGATTCCGCTCATATCGCACCGCGGAAACCGTGGAGACATAGATCCCCAAATATTTGAAGCCATCGTCTACCACCTGAATTGGAAACCTACGGGGCAGCGGCGGCAACACCCCCGCTATGACATAAACACAGGACTTGGTCCAATTGATAACCAATCCGGAGTTCTTACCGAAGGATGTGAGAACGTCAAAGAGCACGTTCAAGGACTTTTGGGGGGAAGTTAAATAAAGGAGGATGTCGTCGGCGTAGAGTGAGACGCGATCTTCCAAATCCGGAGCCCATCAGATCCCTTTAATCGAGGGTTCCCACCGGAGCCATGCCGCAAGGGGCTCGAGCGCCAGCGCAAACAGAAGTGGGGAAAGCGGACATCCCTAACGGGTGCCGCGTCCCAACGGAAATGGGTCAGAGCTTCTGCCATTCACCACAACTTGAGCCAGTGGTTGCTCATACAGGAGCCTCACCCACGCGATGAAGTTAGGGCCAAAGCCAAATTTGGAAAGGGCCGCCCACAGATAAGGCCATTCAATGGTGTCGAAAGCCATTGTAGCGCCCAGGGAGGCCACCACCGCGGGCTCAGCGAGAGTTGCAGCTCTCGCGAGAACACCATGGAGTCTACGCAGGTTAAGGGCCGTGTTCCGATGAGGTATGAAGCCGGATTGGTCCGGATGAATCAGGTCACAGATCACCGTCAACAACCGATTGGCCAGGACCTTGGCAAGGATTTTGGGTTCCGCGTTCAGCAAGGAAATGGGGCGGTAGGAGGTACAGCGATCGCGAGGCTTGCCATCCTTATAAATGACCACTATGGTGGCCAGGCGCTGTTCAAGCGGAAGGACTCCAGCCTCAAATGCGTCCAGAAACATGGTCCGCAGATGGGCGGCCATCTTGTCTGGACGAAGTTTGTAGAGCTCGATAGGCAGACCATTAGGCCCCATCGCCTTACCCGAGCGCAAGGATCTGATGGCGAGGGCAATCTCGTCCACCGTAAAGGGAGCCTCCAAAGCCAGTCCTTCCTCCTCCGAGACGCAAGGAAGAGCAATGTCACGCAGCAGTAAACGGGAGTCGGCCTCGTCTCGATCGCTCACTGGGGTATAAACCTTTCGAAAATAGTCCACGAAACAGTCAACAATCTCACCGGGGTCAGACACACATTCACCAGACTCACGGGTAATGACGGGCACCACACGATTCATTCTTTCAGCCTTATACAGCCACGCAAGGAGTTTGCTTGCCTTGTCTCCCACATCATACAAACGGCCCAGCTGATTTGCATGCATCAACTTAGCAGCATCAGTCACACAAGCTTTGTAATCCGCCTGCTTCAAACTCAAAGTGTGTAGAATCGCAGGCGTGTCATCCCCACCCAGCTCACTCTCAAGTGCAGTAATTTCGGTCTCAAGGGCCAGCACGGCCTCCCTCCTAGTTTTCCGTTCAGCTGCAATAAGAGACAGTGCGGATCCCCGTATGACCGTTTTAAAGGCCTCCCAGAGAACCGTAGGGGAGGTTACCGAGCTCACATTCTCATCGAAATAACAATCAATAGCCTTCACCAAATCCGAGCGGAGCCGGGGGTTCCGAAAGTGCCAGGGCGGGACAGGGGGAACTCTGTTACCAGGAAGACCACCCACAGAGACCTCAATCAGCAGAGGGGAATGGTCTGAAATACCCCGGGGGGGATGACGAACCTCCCGCACCAAGGATAGGGTAGAGGTCAGCATGAAAAAGTAGTCTATCCTCGAGAGGCTGCCATGTGCACCAGAGTGGAAAGTATATTGCGTCTGAGTGGGGTGTAGCAAACGCCAAACATCCACCAGGCCAAAAGTTTCGGCCATATCAGTGAGCCACATCTGGGACTGCGGCAGAACTCTAGAGGGCAGTCGATCACAATCACCAGACATCACAGAGTTAAAATCCCCACCCATAATCAGTAGACCATCGGGGAGACCAAGAAGAGTCTTGCCAAAATCAGCATATGTGGTTGCCTGCAGCCCCGGGGGAATATACACAGCCAGTATCACAATTAGCTTCCCTTCCCATCTCCCCGAGACAGCAGCATAGCGTCCCCGATCATCTAGGGTGACATCATCAATTTCAAGGGCCAAGGAGGATTTAACCATTATACCCACTCCCCGGGAGCCAGACGTGAAACCAGCGTGGGCGACCAACCGGTAGCCCCGACGGTCAAGAGCTTTACAGGCATTGCCAATCAAATGGGTTTCTTGAAGTAACACAACATCAGGGGCATGACGCCTTATAAATTGTAACACAACTCCACGTTTAATTCTGTCACCCAAACCATTGACATTCCAAGAAAGAACCCTCATCTCACCCCCCCCCCATCCCAAGAAGATCGACCCAACCCAACCCCCTCCCGGAACCACAGGTCAAGGATGTACGCAATCAGTAATGTACCATGTAAAAGGAAGAACAAGAAACACACAACACAACCAAGTCCCCACCAACCACCCCCAACCAAGAACCCGTTACAACGCCCCCCACCCTGCACCCCTGCTGACTAAAGAGCCACCCCAAACTGCAGTGTGCCTGTCACCCCATCTGATCTACACAAAGAAACCCCCGAGGAGGAAGGGAGTAACCACCCGAACCCGCCCCACCACGGGCATAATCATAAAGCATACGATATAAGGTACTCTGTAGAGTTCACAGTCCAAAGCCGGACCTCAGGGGCCCCAATTCAATCCTGGGTCGTTGCACCACCGTCCGCGCCTCCGGGGCTCCGCTCTCGGTGTCATCTTTTGGCAGTGAGTCCAACCAGTCACTGGCACTATCTGGTTGATCGAAGTAGTAGGCACGTTCCCTGTATTCAATCCGCAGGCGAGCAGGAAATAACATAGCGTATTTTAGTCCCAAATCCCTCAATCGACGCTTTATTCCAAGGAACCCAGAACGTTGCCGTTGCACTTGAGGAGTGAAGTCAGGATAGATCGAGACAGAGTTATTATCGAACTTCAACGGGCCGTGTTTGCGGGCGGCCTGAAGGATGGCGTCTCTGTCCCGAAAGTGAAACAGCCTAGCAATGATAGGCCTCGGGGGACCCCCCGGCTTTACCTGTCCACCCGGGAAGCGATAGGCACGCTCGACCGCAAAAAATTTGCTGAGGCCTGCGGGAGCGAGTTTAGTGACAAGTAGCTCCTCAACCAGTAGATCGATCGAGGCAGCACCATTATCCCCCGGCAATCCGACTAGGCGAATGTTGTTCCGCCGGGCCCTATTATCATAGTCCTCCATGCGTTTGAACAACAGGTCTTGCGAGGAACGTAAATTCCCAATCTCCGACTGCGCTTCCGCCATGTCCGTCACCAAACTCGATGCCTTCAGGTCCAATGCCTTGACCCTCTCGTTTGTCTTGGCCAGGTCGGCACGAATAAGAGTAACATCAACCACCACCGTGTCAATCATAGACACGATGGCCTCATACTGCTGACTCATATCGGCCTTGAGTCCCGCAATGGCAGCCAGCAGGTCCTGAAGGGACACTTCCGAGGAAGTCGCCATGTCCGTCTTCGGGTCTTCCAAGCCACGGCTGGCAAAACTGGGGGAACCTCTCGGTTGCGTATAGCGTTCGATCATGTTGGACTGGACCGACCCCCCACGAGTATTGGTCTTCCTGCGCTTCTCCATCTCGGGTTTCGTCGCCATGTTGAATTCAGCACCTCACGGGGACAGCCCGGGTGCAGAGGAATGTCGACGAGTCTTGACCCCAAAAGTCTGGTTTTGCAAGAAATTGTCGCAGGCCACCTAGCCGGCACCGCGAGGAAGAGTGTTGCCAATGAAAGCAGCAGACCAGGATGAAGTAGCAAGTCACAGGGAGTCAGGGCACGAGAGGGTTAGAAACCGAAAGTGAAAGTGGCACACCATCGGCGCAGCGAGTGCCAGGCAGCCGTTGTTGTTGCATTACTGCTCGGCCATCCAAGGCAACAGAGACCCCGGTCCCGTCCGGGGTTGGGCCAGGAAGTTAGAGTCGATGTAAAACTGGTCCCCGAAGTCCGACCTCGGCCCAAAAAAGATCGACAGTATCAGGAAGAGTAGCACTTCAAACGCCCGTCGAAGTGACCAGGATAGCTGAAGGATAAATCAAGAAGGGCGGTGTAGGTCTCAGGAGCTCTCTGCTCACGCGACCATCTTGGATGCCCGCGTAGCTCCTCCCCCCGACCATAACCCTCTTAATATTAAATTGAATTCCCACATTAAGCGCAATGGTCCAAAAAACAAAGACAAAATTGAGTTCTCTAACAATAAAGGATTAAACGATAAAATGGGATAAGGTTGACTCAATTGTTTTTAATCAAGATATTGTGGTGGAGACTTTGGACTTTATTCTAATCTATGTTTAACTGATGAGGCAGGGCCTGAGAAGATACAAGTCGAGTTTAACAACATTTATAGGTCCATCTTAGATAACTTAACCTTTAATAGTCCCTGCCATGAGTCCATCCCTTGTTGGTGGTTTACGCCCACAAACAGCTGATGACGGCCCTGAAAACCAACCCTCGTTTTGCGTCTGAAGGTAAGGATGCAAGAAGCAGTATACATCAATCTTAGAGCACAGGAGATTAGGAATAAAGCATGGGAAGACCTTGTAGCGGCAGAGAAGTCCAGGGACAAATCAAAGTTCTGGAAGTTGTCAACCTGTTCTTTATTGTATAGCTACATGCACCCAAAAGTGAAAGGGTAATCTCAGTAGATTCCTAGGTGACTCATTTTACAAAAGCAATTTCACCAGAAAATCCACCCACTAACATAGACTTAAACCACAGGTCAAATATTCAGTACCCCCATGATTTTTAAACTCCTAGTAGTATCCATGAAGTGACTTTAGCCATTGAAAAATGTTTCTCTGGGAAGGCTCCTGGCACAACGGTATCTCAGCCAATATTTCTAAATCTAATATTAATATGTGGGTCCCCTCATTAACAAATGTTTTTAGATCAGTTTGGCAGGCCCCATTCCTGTTTCCCAGAGAATGGCTGTTGTTGTCTCTATCTCCAAAAAGGGGGATAGATCCCAGCCGACATACAACAGGCGGATCTCTTTATTGGACTCTAGCGCAAGGTTTCTGGGTTGAGTCCTACTGGACTCGACCCAGGCCTGGAAGATTGGGCTGTAGAAAATAATGTGTTGACAGAAGCCCAATCTGAGTTTAAACCTGGCATTGGCACTGATGAACAGTGCCTAAACCTCTATCTCATAGCAGAGAAATAAGGATGTGTGACGGAATCTGGCATGCAATTAGCATAGATGCTGGTTTTACGCGGTCTTAACCACGCAAGTCTTAACCACGCATATGCCTTTACCGCGCATACCTTTATAATATTATAATGAAATATGCATTGTTAAGGCATGTATGGCAAATACATTTGCTTTGTCAAGACTTATCAGGTTAGTCTTACCCCCAGACCCGTGCCTCGAGACCTAATACTACCCCCGCCTAACAACCACCTCCTTGCCCCGATCCATAAAAACTTCCCCGCCCCAAACCTAAAAACTACCCTGCATCCCAGCCCTAAAAAGTATCCAGAGCCCAACCCCGACCCTGAGTCCTAAAACAGACCCCAAGCCCCTGCACTGAGTCCTTAAAACTTTTCACATAGGTTAAAGCACAAACAAATTAAAGAAATGCTAGGCCTATAGAAAAGTAAATGCACTTTGGCAGGCGTATATGGTGCAGGGCTCAGAGGCTACTGCAATGTGTGGGCCCTTCAATCTGCTAAAAATCGTTTTATGTGTAGACTATTTATTGTCGGTTTCTGGGCGTACTGCCACTCTTATATGCCATGATGAACTTGGAATGTCATACTTGGAGGATTTAATTGGGCTTGCACCACTATTACTCTGGATCTAATGTTGGGGAACCCAGGAGTCTGGGCTTGTTAGAAACTGCAATACTGATTGTCACTTGTTAGGGTAGATCTGATCCCCTGTCTCTTATTTGATGGAATGTTTGAGACTCTGGGCCTCTCAAAAATATTTTTAAAAAACCTTAAAACTGGACTTAAGCATAATGAACTTGTTAAACACCCCGATAGTGTCAACAATAAGGAGCCTGGAACCCTATTTAGAATAGACCATGAACCCTGCTTACTGCTACTACCTCACACTTTTTAGGTTAGGCTCATTGCACTTTAAATTATCTTTTCCTCAGTCAGGGGTCGGGCAATATTATCTACCCCGAGCTGTTATGAGAACGTTTCCAGGCAAAGCACAAGTCACTTGATATTATTCTGCACTGTGTACTCAGTCCCTCTGATTTTATTTTGGGTTCCCATCTCACGAAAGACAAAACTGAGACATCTCACGGATGGGCTTGTGCTTCTGTAGTGCCTTGGATTGTTAGGCATTTGCTATGCAATTTTAGACTTTATTAGAGTGGCTTTTATTATTAAGAAATGTTATGAATTTTAAATACTTGTGATATATATGCCTTGTGAATTGTGTTTGATCATTTTACTTCACATTTTAGGAGACTATGGGGCCCGCCCGCCACCCTAGCGGAACTCGGGACCGCCCGCCTAAAGGGCGGGGGTCCCGACATTGCCATTAGGATGCGCCCACCACAGTGGCGGGCGCATTCCTCAATTTAACATTGTGGCGGGCGGTGCTCACTGCTCCGCCCGCCACAATGTTAAAAACAAAAGCACGCCTTTGCACAATCGAAGCGGCAGGCACCGCGAGGTGCCTGCCTCTTCGATTATGCAAAGGCAGGGGGGTACCCCAGAGTGAACACTGCATGCCTTTCCGTGGCGGCATTGCCGCCACGGAAAGGCATTGTAAAAAGCCCATTGTAATATTCCGGGCGGTGTCTGACAGACACCGCCTGCATGTTACCCGTTTTCCGCCCTGGCCGCAAGGCACCCGGGGCGGAAAAGTGGCGGGCGGTGTTTGCCTCCGCTGCGGTCCCCCCCGCCATTGTAATGTGGCGGGGGGGGGGAAAGGGTGGCGGGCGGGCATTTCTGTCGGGCAGATCGCCACCGCCACCATGGCGGTGGCGATCCGCCCGACATCATAATGGAGCCCTATGTTTTTGCTGAAATATTTTTTGTATTTTAGCGTTGATGGTCTGCTTTTATGGCTGGGGCCAAATATAGATATTTTGAGAGAGTGAGATTTATCAAATTTGTACAAAACATTAAATTCTGAACTATGTTTCTCACATTTCACAGAATTTTGTAACTTTTACAGCTTTTAATTTTTAAATGTTAACCAGTTTCCTTTGCCTGAGCCGTCCTTCACCTCCTCTTACCATTCAAACTATTTCCTTATGGTCAGTCTTTCCATTCTCTTTCTATAAGTCTCACAAGCGAACATGAACTCAGCTCGTTCAAATGAAGGTCCTATTATTCCCAGAAACTGTTCTCTTTATATTCCATGGTCACTCCATTCCTGTGAAAGGAGGCTATCTATGCTGGAAGGGCAGAAGATTTTGGGGAGGACTAGTTAAACTCATTTTGTGTGGGTTTCAACACAATAGAAGAAAATAATCAATATTGAAAGTTTGGATTTGTATTGTAGGTGAAGAAATAGTAACCCACTAGATCTCCTAGGTTAAACTTCCAGTGTGCTGTTTTTAGGTTTTGCCTGAACAAAAATCTATTGTATTTCATATAAACCTTAAAAGGGGCTTACATCCCGCCCCTTGCTTTCCATTGGTTCCTGTGCTTGCAACTTACTTTTCCACCATTTCTATTGGCTGTAGCATACTGTTCCCTGTTGTTCCTTGGGCGCTTCTCTTATCAGTTTCCTGGCACCAAGTACCATTTCCATCTGCTTTTGTGGAACAATTTTTTTAAGTTTTGCACTGTGCCTGTTTTTATTATTTTTCTTATTTCTTTTGAACGTATACTAAGAGTGCATGTGTCTGCAGTCTCTCGCTTGCACCAGCCATGTGTCTCCCACCACCTTCCTCCTGGTGCTGCTTGGCCCCTCCCCACCCAGTTGTTTTCTCCATTCCACTCCTACCCACTCCATGGCTCATGAAATTGTGCATAGCACAAAAGAGCTGGCTTTGCGATGCTTCTGAGGTCTTTGGCACAACATGAGCATTGCTGGCTATTAAGTGTCCTCTCATTACTGGAATGTCATGCTTTCCTTAGCACTCCCCCGAACCTCTTTAAAAAAATAACTAATCTTCAGATCTTAATGTCCAGTGGTGTGATTTATTTCTTCCGGGTATTTATTTTTTTATAAAGAGAAATTGTGAAAAATGTCATCCCACAAACATCCAGGAAGTCACAATGACGTAGGCATCACGTGTTGAAAGCTTCTCATCAGAGGCTGTTCTTCTAATAGCCACATTGAACAGGTCATGTTGTTTTTGCTGTGTGCACAAACCACACGCTACTCAGTTCAACAAGTCCATTTTGCCATCAAGCGCTTAAATGCGTTTGATAACCATTTGTTTTCCGTTTAAGGGCTTTATCATATAAATGCTTCATTTTACACATATGTTTCTTTGAAAGTTTTTGGCAGGTATCTAGTGTTATGTAGCAGCTGCTATGGTTCACTGATATAATATCGACCCTCAAAATATCCCTATACACAAATATTGAGTTATAAATATTGATGCCAAAAATATCTACATCCTATAGTTATAATGGTAAGTACAAAAATATTGAAAATAAATGTTGATGTAAAAAATATAGTTGTATAAAATATCGATTTTAATATATGTATAAAAAATATTAAATATATTACATAATCAAATTAACTTTGAAAAAAAGAAATTATTTTATTATACATTATAACGAATGTAATTTTAAAAATGTAAACATATGTATATAAAATGTAGTATATATATTTACTTTAAAATAATTAATAAACTATTAATTTATATAGATATATATACATACACCAATAACATAAAAAACAATATATTATAAATTAAAACATTAAACTATTTAAAAGTCTTTAAACTTAGATTTCCACTTCAGTGAGTACAACAGCAGGTAAAGTTTTGGATAGTAGAGGGGTAAAAATTACTTTTCCCACTCCAGTGAGTGCAACAGTAGGGAAAGTGTTGGATAGCGGGGGGGGGGGTAAAAATTACTATTCTCACTCCAGTGAGTGCAGCAGTAGGGAAAGTGTTGGATAGAGGAGAGATAAAAATTAGTATTTCCTCTCCAGTGAGTGCAACAGTAGGGAAAGTGTTGGATAGCAGAGGTGTAAAAACGTACTATTCCCAAAGTGTTGGATAGGGGAGGGGTAAAAGTTACTATTCCCACTCCTGTAAGTGCAGCAGTAGGGAAAGTGTTGGCTAGCGGAGGAATAAAAATAACTATTTCCACTCCACTGAGTGCAACAATAGGGAAAGTGGTAGATAGCGGAGGGGAGAAAAATACAATTTCCACTCCAGTGAGTGCAACAGTAGGGAAAGTGTTGGATAGCTGAGGTATAGAAATTAATATTGCCACTCTAGTCGGTTCAAAATTCAAAACAAACAAAATATCACCAAAACAAAATATTTAAAAAAAAATAAAAATATATTAAAATATTTTAAAAATCTAAAAAATAGAAACATATTATAGTGTTAAATAGATATGACAAATTCCTAGAAATAATATATTAAATACATTTAAAAATAATTTAAAACAAATAATTATTTTTAATTCGAAATTATTTATAAACATAAACCTTAATTATTACATAAATATAATATTTTTTATTTCCTTCTCTATAACACCGCACAATTCACAACACACATCAACATTTCTTTTAAATGTACACTCATAATTAACATAATTGACTATCAATTAAAGAAATATTATTAATTAAAAAACAAATTAAAACAGATACATATTAATTTGCTCCCCAAATGTTACCCCTTTAAAACCAAAACTCACTCAAAAAATAAACAATTACCCTAATTAATTATCAATTGATTTATCAATATATATTTTTTATTGATCCATGAAGCCATCAAAAACAGTAAATACATTTCAATTTATGCAATTAATGGTTAAAGCCCATAAAAGGTCCTACACAAAAAAGATAAGCAAAAAAGAAAAAGCAATGCTAGCATAATACATGTATTTAGTAGAACATTTTACACAAATATTAAAGTGCTTGGTGTAGTATGTAAAAGTACAATATGCAAGTATATGATACCATAATTTCTTAAACTACATAATTTATTTCTTTAACATTTCAATCACTCATATAGGAGATCACAGATCCCCAAATATCTCTACCTAACTTCCTCTTTTGAGCCCCCTTTAATGCATATATGCTGTATTCAAGATTAAAGATGGAAAAAAATCTTGACCTCCATAACTCAAATGTCGAGGCATCCTTATGTAGCCACATTGATGCCACACACAGCCGGGCTATAGCTGTAACAAGGAAAATCAGATATTGATGTCTATATGCCAGCCGATCACGTCCATCTCCCTCCGGAACCCGCAATAACACATGGGATGCAGTAAGTTTGATCGAGCCCCTAAGCAGTTCAGCCAAAAATGTTTCTATGTCTCCAAAAAATGTACTTAAATGCCCACATATAAAAAATATATGGACGATTCCTGCATCTTCTGCTCCACACCTGAAGCACTTGCCATCATTAACGCCACCCCATTTTAGTAACCTAGCTGGAGTGTATTAAAGGATAAAGATTGTCTTGTAATGCTGCGCACGAAGGTTGGCAGATATAAATAATCTCCCCGCCAAGTCAATAGAATTTTCCACTCGTGTTCCTTGACACCTCAGTCTGTTATCCCAATTTATATTTTGCCTATCTAGATCCCCTTTCTTAGTTTCTAATAATAGATTATATAGTGAGCCAATGTGTACCACTTTTCTTACACCTTCAATTACGAGGTTTATGTTAATCTTCCAGTGGCTCCTAAGTAAATATTCCCGGATTTGCTGGAATTTAAAAAACTCAGTTCTAGAGAGATGATACTTCCCTACCAACATCTCAAATGACATCATATCCCCATTCTCATAAAGGTCCCCGATATATTGAATACCTTTTATCCGCCATCTGTCTATTACCCGATCCCAAAATATCGGGGGCAGAAGCATGGTGGCAGAAAACAGAGTATAGTAAGAGACCCTCTCTACTTTATATCATTTTCGCACCACTGTCCACACCTTATGTGCTGCATGCAAAACCTTAAATCGAGTTTTTTTGTAATAGCTGGATTCAACATTAACAAAGAGCCGATTATTTGCATCACTGCCAAATAGCATTTGATATATTGAAGGTGATTCAGCAATATCAAATGGTTCTATCCCTGTTAATAAGATGTTCATACGTTGTAGCATACAAGCCACATAGTATAAAGTAAAATTGAGGACTACCCATCCACCCTTTTCCTGAGGTAAAACCATATAGCACATTGCTCTCCGGAGTTTCCCTTGTGCTCAAAGGAACCTCAAACATATCGACTGTAATGTAGCCAATTGCATAGTTGTTACTTCTAGAGGAACAGATCTAAATAAAAGTACAGGACCTTGGGTAAGATAAGCATTTTAAGGACATTACACCACCCTACAAGTGTCAGATGCAAACATTCGCACCGGTCTAGCTGTTTTAGTACCGCTGCTAAGATGGCTCCCCAATTAATCTCAACTAAAGATTTCAGACAAGTTCTTATTGTAACCCCTAAATATGATACCTCACTTGTAACGTGCTGATCATTAAAACACTCTTGATTTGAGCATAATATTTGTGTCTTAGACACATTTAATTTGTAACAGCACAACAGAGCCTTACCGAATAGAGACACCTACATAGAAGGACCCACAGTAAGGATTTGATACCCAATAATGCTTCTAAATCCCAAGGGTGTGTACACTAACACTAAGCCCTGAGGTCCAGGTGTATTTTCAATTATAAACGTTACTACAGGTAAAATATCACTCAAACAACAGAAAAAGTGAGCGAAGAGAGAGTACCTCACGGTAGCACCACCCGAGGGGGTTCCTGGTTAACAATTACCAGTTTACCCGCTTCTCATCATCGGCCCTCTTTTGTAGTGTGTGAAAAAGAAAGCAAAAGTGTGTGAAATTCCTAAATAATAATCGTGCAGTGCAGCAATAGTGAATGTGACCAATATATACACTATTCAATGGCTGTAAATGTGTATGTGCACCACAAACCCCAAGGAGAACCAGTGCATCCGGTTCCCAATGTTAAAAACTGGTGAGGCTTGCTGGCTATCCAACTTTATTCCACTGCTGCAAGCCTCCCCGGCCAAAAATGATTAATACTGCACCATAATCATTTTCTAAATGCCAACATGTTTCGTTGCTCAAAAAGTTCCAGCAACTTCGTCAGGGCAAATTGGGGTTCACTTTCTTTTATCTTCACACTCATTCAATTCCAGAGCCTTAAGGTCGCCTGGTCACCGCATACCAGCAACCATGTAGAATGTCGGACTACGTGTCACAAGATCAGGTGTCCACCAGAGGCTCGTTCTGTTTTAAGCCCCTGTTGCCGAGTCCCGCCGGCGCTTCTCGGGATCCCTCCCTCCATTTAATTTGTACCCTGACGTGGCTCCAAACTCTGTAGCTAATTGTTCTATCTTAGAGATTGCCCCTTTTGGATTAGGAGTGACTACCGCCACGTCATCAGCATATTCTAAAACGCAATAATGTTCTTGCTTCCATATTACTGGTTCTATTTTAG
This sequence comes from Lissotriton vulgaris, assembly GCF_964263255.1. Classification (NCBI taxonomy): domain Eukaryota; kingdom Metazoa; phylum Chordata; class Amphibia; order Caudata; family Salamandridae; genus Lissotriton; species Lissotriton vulgaris. The sequence continues at coordinate 1,130,458,161 of NC_141691.1, forward strand.
CACATTGTTCCAGCATCATTAAAAATGGGTTAATATACAGGGAGAACAGTAAGGGAGAACAGGGGCACCCCTGCCTTGTCCCTCGTGTTACAGAGCCGGACTCAAGACCCGTAATGCATATCTTTGCCGTAGGTCGTCTATACAAGACTTGAATAGCTTTAAGAAACTGTTGTTGGAAACCCGTCTGTCGTAACACTGCCCATTAAAACTCCCACATGACCCAGTCGAACGCTTTTTCAGCGTCTCATAAAATCAAACTGAATGTATACCTCATAGCATTAGCTATATCCAATGGAGTAACTACACAGTTAATATGGTTAGTGGTTCCCCTCATTGATATAAATCCATGTTGCCGTGAGGAAACAAGCGGAGTAATAATGTCAGCCAACCGGGTCGCGAGGATGTTGGCATAAATTTTCCCATCTACATTCAGTAGTGATATTGGCCGGTACGAGCTTGGTTGTTCGGCAGGTTTATCCTTTTTTTTTTTAAAGACTATTATACTTGCTTCGTCCCAGGACAGCCGAGGGGCCCCTATCTGTGCTTGAAGAAAGGTAGTATGCATATCCAATTTAAGTTCTTTAAAAAAGGTTTTATAAATTTCTAACGGTAACTTATCAGGCCCTGCTGCTTTTCCCATAACTAGACCATTTACAGCACTTTCCAGTTCCTCCATGGTAAAGGGTTCTTCAAGTCTCTCTGCTTCTGATATCTCGATTTTATTTCCAGTTACAGCCTTGTAGTAGCCTTTCCACGGCCTGTATATCAGAGGGTTGACCTGTATAAAGTGTGTCATAGTATGCCTGGAATACCTTTAATATCCCTTCATCTGTATCAGCTATGTTTCCTCCGGTATCTACTACTGGTCCAATCCTTTGGGACGCTTCCCTAGATTGCACTCGTATTGCCAAACAGTGGCCAATTGCTTCCCCATATTCATAACTTTGACCCTTGTTAATAAAATGTTTTTTAGCTATCTCCTCACTCCAATGTAGATTTATTTTAGCCTTACATTTAGCAACATGTGCCTGTATCTCAGTGATCTCAAACCCGGCCTGTAACCCCTGCATAAGTCTTTCTTCCGCTACAGCCAAATTACCACATCATTCCTGTACATATATTTGTAGTTGCTTTTGTTTATGAAGCCCATAGCACAGGGTTCGCCCCTAATACCCGCTTTTAGGGCATCCCACACTGACCCTATCCATGCAGTGTTAAGGTTAATGGCCAGAAATTGTTCAATCCACACTTTTTGTTATGTGTCACATATCCACTATCCAGAAGCAGCTTCTTATAGAATGAAAATGTGCGTGATCTAGTTCCGGTCTTGAACATATTAGGATTCAGCACAAGAGGGCCATGATCCGAGGAGATACGCGGATGTACTTTAATATTGGTACCAGATAATAACAACCTAGACGTAAAAAAGTAGTCCAACCGTACCAATTTCTGGTGTGGATGTGAAAAAAAAGTATACCCAGGCTCTGACCTTTGCAATGTCGCCCATGCATCAACCAGGCCATGATCCGTGACTAGACTGCAACTCCTTAAAGACTTACGGTTTCCTTCCACTGTAAGGCTTGTTATTCTCATGCAGCTGCCCTACCTCCAAGTGTATATTTAGGTCTCCACAAACTATCAATGGAGTGGACCATACTGGGAGTTCCACATTCAACCCCTCTAATACCACAGCCTCGTCATGGTTCGAACCATATATTGAACAAACAGTGCACTTTTGTTTACCAATTATACATTCCGCTATGACCCATCTCCCGGTTTTATCTGCTAGGGCTCTGCCGGTCCCCTGTATATGATTTTTAGCTAGAATAGCTACCCCTCTCATGGTCGTGGATTGCTCTGTGCATGCCACTAAACCCCAGTTCTGACAGCAGCTTTTGCTTACTCTATGGGATATGGGTTTCTTGAATGCATTCCAGATCTAATTGAAGCAGTCTCAGCTCTGTCAGGATCCGTTGTCTTTTACTATAGCTATTCAATCCACACACATTCAGGGACCCAAGCTGAATGCCAGCATCCTTACCTCTATCCCCCATTTATAGCTAACACAATCTTGAACGTTAGGACCATATAACAAAAACATTAAATTTCTTGATTATTCTTATTATGGCTTCATGAATACTTTATCCCCATGCCCAGCCCCCATCCCAATCCCCCTCTCCCTCCCCCACACAGCTTCAGCCAAAGCCATGCCCTCCCCCCACCTTCCCCCCAAAAAGAGGCTGGGAGACCCAGGTTCTCCATGATGGAACGATATTAATGATCAACTAATTATTAATTAAACATAAATTAATTTCCACCCCCTACCCCTATAAACCCAGAACCCACAGCTAAAAATCATTACACAATTTCAATAATTAATTTTTAAATAATCAATTAATATCAATTAACAGCTACTTAATAATGAATTAAAAATAAATCACTTCCCACCCTTTACCACTATAAACCCCACTACTCGCATCTAAAATTAATTACACAATTGCCATATTTAAATTTTAAATAATTTGCATTAATTAACAAATAATTATTAATTTATAAAAAATAAATTACTTCCCACCCTTTACTCCTCTAAACCCCACAATCTGTTCCTAAAAAAAATAACACAATTACCATAATTAATTACCAATTAATTAATAAGTAACAGCCAATTAATAATGACTTAACAATAAATTACTTCCAACAATTAGCACTATCAAATCTTAATTAAATAAATATTACTAAATAAAAAATAATCATTCATTTATTATAATTAAATTACTTCCCACCCTATTTTCCCTATAAACCCACAACCTGCTACGGAACTAAAAAAACACAACATTTATTTAAACTAAAATTGATACTACTAAAAAACTAACACATATATTAAAAAACTAAAACAGTACTTATACAAAAAAATAGATCACATACATTTAAAATACATACTAAAATACATTACACCAATTAAAAAATCGATATTTTAATCAACAATATATTTTTGGAAACGATATTAATAACTTCAATATTTTTAAAACAATATTTCTTACCTTAAAGTCTATATTCTTGACCACAATATTCTGGCTGTCGATATTTCTGTGTCAGATATTTCCAACTTGATATTTGTGTAAGTCGACATTTCCAACTCGAAATTCTGTCTGCAAACCAGCTGGTATAACATCTAATCACTTTCATCTTATTGTTTACATATTCGTATCAATGATCAAAACCCGTTGTAACTGTACCAGGTTTCTTACCAAGTACGTTTTAATGTTAGCAGAGGATATTTCATTCACTTCATGTTTAATTTGTTGTTTGTAATGTTACTTTCACATACATTGAATTGGAAATTCCCATGCTTCTTGAGGATACGGGGTGGAGGTCTTTCTTTTATGTTTATCACAGTATTTTGCATGGGTGTGAGCTAATTTATTTAAGCACAGACACAAATTCAAACACATTGCTTGTACTGTTGCAACAGCACTCAATTCCTGGTCACATCGCATTCAGGTAATCCGTGTTCACTTTACACGTATTCGTTTTACAGGCTTTCAGCTTTGGATAATTTGGTAATACAGTATCTGATATTAGGTTTATGCTTTACTATCATTTTGCTCGTCCGCTGGTGATACGATCTCTACGGCTGCTGTTTTTTTACATTAATGGGTTTTGAACAACCGTAGCGGGGGGGGGGGGGGGGGGCAGCTTAATCAATCTTGGGCTTTAATATTTAAGGTTTGTTAATGACAGCATTTAGTTTACACGTTTGAGCCTGGGCAGATTTTTCTGGTTCCTCCTTAAATGAAAGTGTGTGGTGTAAGTACAATGAGCACTTCATTTAAAACAAGATGCATGCTGAATATTGTAGTCACATAGACATCTGTTATGTTAGACACATGTTTGTTGTCTACAACTCATGGGGTTTTGTGGTCACATTCTCCTTTTGACTTTTCAATGAGCAGTAGATACTGTACTTGTCCTCTTAATCACACCTGCAAAGTGATTGCACTATAATCAACAGCTCTGGCCGAGTCACATGAATGACACGAACCCATTGAAAACTGCTTTATTCCTTTAACTGTTCAGCAAATTGTTCTTTTATCTATCAACATAGTCATAGTCATAAGCTCTTATATAGCGCACAAATCACCAAAAAGGTCGCAAGGCGCTGGCAACAGAGAAAGAGACGACAACCTTGTGTTGAGGGGGGTGAGGAGAATTACTTAGGGAAAAGCCAGGTTTTTAGGCCCCTGCGAAAGGCTCGGTGATTGGGTAGGGTCAGCATATGAGGAGGCAGCTTGTTCCAAAGTTGGGGGGGCTATATAAGAAAAGGCCCTGCATCATTTTCTCGAGGTCCTGGCCCTCGGCTGTACCAGTAGGGATTTCGAAGTGGATCTTAGGGCTCTGGAGGGTTTATACCTGACCAATTTCTCTGCTAGGTAAGAGGGCCCTACATCGTGGAGCAGTTTGTGGGTGAGGATCTTAAATTGACTTCTTTGGCGTACAGGCAGCCAGTGCAGCTCTTTGAGGCTGGGCAAGGAGGGAGACCTGGGAGGCAAACCTAGTACCAAACGTGCGGCGGTGTTCTGGAGAGTTTGGAGCTTTGTCAACAGACACTCGTTGATGGAGGCGAACATAGCGTTGCCATAATCCAAACGGCTAATGATTAGTCCCTGAACCAGAGGTTTCCTGGACTCAAGGGGTAGCCATTTAAAATTCTTCCGCAATTTCCGCAGAATTCCATAACAGGTGCCTGAGACTTGGGTGACATGAGCCTTCATGGAGAGAGCACATTCGATCATTATTCCCAAGTCACGCACCACTTCTTTGGGTTCTGGGCACTGTCCTAGTTCTTGAGGCCACCAGTCATGTGACCATATAGTCTTTGCTTTACCAAATAGTATCATTTCTGTTTTGCTATAGTTGAGTTGGAGTTTGTTTCCGTTCATAGAGACTATTAAACCTAATTGCTCATCTAGCATGGAACGCATGTCGGTGTGCAGCAGCGCTTTATTTTATTATGGCAAATTCGATATTACATGAACACAGTTTGCAAGAAAGCATTGCCTATGTTAATAAACAAGTCATCAATAACTTATATTGCACAACTGCTCAATAAGCTACAACTTACAACAAAAAACAGCTCATCATAAATCACATAGACAAAACCTAATGCATTTACCAATGCTTGTTTTTGCTCTAGCTTTTCCACATACAGCTTCACAAACCTGTTTTACTAAATAGATCTCTGTAGCTAAGATAGCATAAAGGGTATACATAATCATATGCGTAGGCACTGCTTGATATCAGGTTTCCCCAACAATGCAGTAAAAAAGCAAAAAAAGAATGCCCATTATTATGTACGTTTTTCCGGGTAATGGGTGCTAATGTATGAAAAGGGGAAAATATTAGACCAAATTTGAATCCATAAACTACTTCGACACACTAAATACTCGTTCTCGCTCAGGTTCTGTCAAATGTTCGATATTTGATTTCCCTAATTTAAAAAATAAGTACACATTTCTCCTTAAAAAGTGACCCCTCATATTCGCTAATATGTATTCAGAAACCCTAGGTTGCGTACACTAAACCAGAAATACAATACATACTTTTTTATACTAAACCTCCCCATGTTCCCTAGTATCACCACTAAGTCATACAGCTAACCGCTATGACACTGCTTCAAAGTCTGTGCCCCTTCGACAAAAAGAGGCCCAATCCAAGCCATCTTAATACAGGAAAGCATAGGATAGGTAAAACTAAAGAGGGGCACCACGACCAGGGGGCTTGTCCATGGGCAGTTCTGCTATGTAGCTCTGTTCATGCATGAACAAAGAGCTTTACATGTCAAGATAAAAAGAAACACAGGGCAGCTACAGAAAAACTAATTTGAACTAAAATTAATTTTTGATTATGGAAGGATACACTCACAGAGAACTAAAATGTATTTTAAATTATGGAATGGATCCACTTTCAGAGAACTAAAATGTATTTTAAATTATGAAAGGATACACTCACAGAGAACTAAAATGTATTTTAAATTACAGAAGGATATACTTAGGGGGATATTCACAAGGACTCAACTCCAAATTATCCCCACCTTATCGCATCAAAAGTGGTGATAGAATTAACACCCCATTCACAAGCTGGTGCAAACTGCAGACATCGCCTGTATTCCCGCGATAACTGCCCCAGAATTTATCCCCACCAACAACTAACCCTAATGAGATGCAGAGTAGGCGTTCCCATGCAAAAACACACGAAAAAAACACACCACCACTTTCACAACAAACTTCCAAATCCGCGATGCTAAACAAAAACTGGCGATAAGCTGCGGTAGCAGCAGGGAATTAACACCTGCTCATTGCTGGTGTAAAGCAGGACGACTACCTGCAGCTTGAAAGGGAGCCCAGCCAAGAGCCCCACCTGAAGACCCACAGATGCCATGAAGACAATGATCATGCAACGCGGATAACCATGAGGGCCACAACACCCACCGCAATCAAACCAGGCCCACCACCACCCCCAGGACCCGTCCTGCCCCAGAGATGGAAACACCACATAGGCAGCGTACACAAAGGCAGCAGGCCCACCTGAAACGCACCTGCTGCCCACAGTCATGCAACTCACAACACTGCCAAGCGGGCACGCAGCACAACTACATCCAACATGACACACAACATGCCAACCGACCGGACACAACACGACTCCATTGGGAATCTGGCCTTGCCATTCTCACAACCTAGCCACGGAATGGCACCACAGACACACAATAGCAGGATGTGAGGAGTTGCATGGAGCAGGCATGTGCAAGAGCGGCAAGTGACTAAAGAATGTGAACCTACCCAATGCCAGGTGTGGCGTGGAGGTGCCGGACAAACCACAGAGTGCAAACCATGGAAATGGACATGTGGAGATCAACGGCTGGTGCATGGGGGAAGCATCCTTTACAACGCAACTTTTACCACGCAGGTTTTTCAACGCAAGTCATTACAACGAATTGCGCTGGGGGGCGCTCTAGGATAGGTAATAGTTTAATTTACTATCCAACACCTTCCCTACTATCCACGGGGACTGGAGTTGGAATAGTAAATTAAACTATTCACTATCCAGCACCCCCAACGCAAGTCGTTGTAACGACTTGCGTTGAAAAACCTGCGTTGTAAAGGCATGCGTGGTAAAAGCATGCGTTGTAACAACGTACATCCGTGCATGGAGTGTAGTGGCCAGTAGATGCTACCATGTTCTCACAGGCTGTGGGGCAGAAAGCGGAAATACAGCATGTTACGTCCCCTCCTGCATGTGCATCCTCTCAGACCGCCATGAGTCCTGCGCCGAGCACGGCAGGGCCTGCATCCCTGAGCGCCTGCCTGCCCCAGCGCACCAACAAGGCTCCGCTCACCTGCCTACACTGGTGTGTGTCAAAGAAGGCCCACCAAGTGCTGGTGCAAGCTCCAAGCACCAGTCCTGCGACCCAGTAGGTCCCACATGTGGAACTGTGTCCTGAGTCCTGAATGGCAGTGACCCCAAGTCCATGGCAGCGGCCACAGCACCAGACCCCCTTTGATCAGTGAGGCATAATTCCATTTAGCAGGCCGGCCTCACGAGGGGCCACTAACCCTGTTCAACACCAGCCGACCACATGATATGACACTAACCCTGTTCAATGCCAGCCGGCCACACGTGGATGAGGGCTCAGGCATACCCTGTGGACCAGTCGGTCCCACATCCAGCACTAGTCCCGTATTATGAATGGCAAAGTCTACACCAGTCAATGCAAAGAGATGAGTAAGAGGAAGATGCGGCTCAGTCAGGACGAAAGCCGGACCAGAGTCACAGAAGTGTTCGAACCTTATCAACTACTGACCTGGTGCCATAGCCCTGTTCACCACAAGTTCGCGTCCCGTGTTGCCACTGAACCTGAACTACGCAGGCCGGTGGGGCCATTCAACCTAAGCTAGCGAAACTCGGTGAATGGCCCGTGCTGACAGCTGCCTCAGGCCTACCCTATGGTCCAGTAGGTCAGACATGTGGAACTGTGTCTTGGGTGAGATGTGGAGGAGTACACTCCATTGGAATGCCTCATCGAAGACAGCATCCTCTAACAGCACTGGTGTAACTAACTCTCGGCGCAATGAGTCATGGGCACTATCTGGTTGAATCTTGGTGGCGTCCGAGTCCATGGCCTGGTGGTTTCCTGCATCTTCATCAGGCTGGACCAGACTTGCTGTCCGACATGTGTCTGTTCCATTCATCTCCACCATAGTGACTGTTTCAGCATGGTCCTGTACTCAGCACCATGCCCTGGGGGTTTACCTTCCACTGTCCACCGAGACACTCCACCACAGGCTCCTTTTACATCTATGGAAACCTGCTCTGCACTCATGACCCTGCCCCAGTGCCCCGCAAGTCAGCGTCCCGTGGCTGTAGGCCCATGCAGGATGCTGTGCATCCAGGGCCATTAACTCTGTGCAGCAGAAGTCATGGGCAGGAACTGGCATGTGGCCAGCATCCCCTGACCGATACAATAGCATTTGCTTGCGACTCCCACACTACATACTGCCCGAAGTGAGACCAACGTGTACACATCCCACACGCAGAAGTCCTTGGTCGTAGTTGGCGTATGGGAAATGGCCTTCACATGTACTCTCACCCCACCCCAGGCCTGCACCCATTGCACACAGACACTGGTCATTGCACCGGGCTGTGCCATTTCATCCACAGGACTGGTGCAGGGCAAGCCAGTGCTGCTTCTAGCAGAGCCACTAAAGCCATGGCGGACCATCCCTGACACATGCTCGGATCCAGTCATGTGGACCTGTACTGTGCACGTCTGCTGCATGCACTGGGGGCACTGCCATTGGCCGCCTTGCAGATCAATTACCAGCTGAGATTCTGCCTTGTGGACATCATATGCGTTCAGACTGTGTTGCATTGTCGCTGGTGCATATTCGAGTGGTCCATGGATTTCTGCCTCTCCAACGTAACAGTAGCTGACCTGGATTACAAAGTGTGTGCACACCCCCTGTTGGCCCACGACCAGGAGTGTCACTGTGATGCTCGTTTATGGCCTGCATGGATGTTTAGCATGCAGGCTGGAAGCTGGACCTGGGAGATTGCACAACTCTTCGTGTGAGGTTAGCACATTGAGGCACTACTCGATTGGGCTTTGGTGCACATGGAGGCCAGTGGTTGGACTCAGAACATCTGTTTGGTTAAGCTGATGGATTACTTCGATGAAATGTCAGACGTGGTGGACGACGGTCGCTCATTGGAGCTACAACTGGACGTGACCCATTGCACGTGTGTTGACGCCTGGTTGTATTTTGGGAATCTGGTCACATGTCCCAACATGACAGTGGATATGGCTGCATTGGCTTGGACTCATGATCCATGCGTGGACAACATACGCGGGTCGGCACAGACATGTGTTGTGGATGGACCCCCCCAAGGTGGACATGGGCGCTTTCCTACGTTCCTCATTCAGACATGCTGCTGCATTGGTCTGTATATCGTGGCACTTCTCTTGGCCGTACTGACAAGCACTTGTTGATAACGTTTCTGCTCTTTCATGTTTCTCTGACTGTGCTGTGTCTTGATTTGTATGCCAATGTGTGTGTCATGGACTCTCTGGCTCCCTTCCATACGTGCATTGCTACCCCATCAGGACTGTGGGTTTGTACTTGTGCATTGTCATGTCCCGGTGTCGTGCTTAGCCAGATGCGTTTGGCCGGTTACCGGCACCAGGTGGGTGCACTTGTGTCCTGTCTTGGGTTGTGCAAATGTTAGTGTTTGTGCCACATTGTGTTCGAGGTTGTGGTGCTCTGCTTCCTATGTGTGTGTGCTGCATTGTGTATGAAATTTCCCTTCAGCTCTGATTGTGCTCACCCTTCTCCCTTTCAGGCTGTGTGGTTTCACTTCTGTGCTTGTTCAGTGGTGTGATGTTGCCAGGTTGTGTGACTTGGGCTCTTAGTTGGCGTTGTTCCTCTTGGGCTTGGTTTGTCTGCATTGGTGCTGTGCTTAATTGTGCATGTGTGCCATTGTGCCCATCTCCCACAGTTCCCTGCTGGTTCCTCTCCCTGTTGCTGTTGTGTCTGTTTTGGGCAGTTTCTGGTCCCCAAGTCCTGCCACTGTCTCCAGACTGATGTGGTGGACACCATTACCACCATTTCATCCAGCTTATGGTGTAGCGCTGGTCTCCCACCTCCGGTGTGCATTACTGCCTTCTTGTTGTCGGCGTGTTTCTGATTGTTTGTGTTTTCGCATCACTTTGGATGTTCTGGTTCTCTTCCATTGTCCACCTCTGCTCTCAGGCAGCATTCACCTTGTCCAAGATGGCCTCCCATGGTCCCTACGGTTGAATAACTTCTCTCCGCAGGACGACCTATATTTTTTGATATTCCGTAAGTGTTATAAACTATCATGAAAGGCTTTTATTTTCTAATTTTTACAAGATTTGGGTTTTATTCAAGTTCATCCAGCAATATAATAGGTGAACATTTACCGAAGTAACTACATGACATTTTTGATTGCGTGGTTTTTATCAACTGTTGCGAATAGTCATTGTATTATTTTTGCAACAACTGAAGAGCTAGGTAGTTGAAGACTGCTAATGCCAGAAGGTAGTACTTTATCATGATTTTCACTACTCGCTCACGGACCCGTTGAGGTTTTTGTCATCGAGTTTTAGAACTTTTATTGTTTTTATGAGATGTAGAGGTTTGTTTGTGTTTTTCTTTATCTTATGCGTACCGCAGTATTGTTTTTCATTGTGATATGTATACACATTTTATTGTTCTTTTATGGTTTTTCTTAAAGCCGAATAAAGATTTATAACTGACTGACTAACTCATGCATTGGCCAGGCAAAAGTGAAATAAACCCTACCCTACTACTCAGTAAAAAGACAAGGAAGGTGCTCAAAACTCAAATTGATGGCATTTTTATATGTAAATTAGATGTGTAAAAATTACATCCAATGCAATAGCACAAGCATTTTGCCATAGGTATCTCAAATACTAAGGGCCTGATTCTGATGCGGGTTGAAAAGCTTCCCGACAGAATCGGTTTGGAAATAGTTTCCGACACACTCGGATCGGGAAAGTCCAACCGACGGAGTACGATGCTTCCGGATGCTTGCAGATACGATTCGGTTGGACTCCAATTGACTTCAACGGGAGCATATGTTTCTAACCGCATCTTAATTGGCCCCTGGGTTGGGAAGACATGTTCCCGATCTGATTTGGAAGGAGCAAATGCCATTAGGAGGCCTTCCTAACCGCATCAGAATCAGGCCCTAGGTGGGAATGCTTTCCTAACCGCATCAAAATCAGGCCCTAAGTGTTACCTTACGAATGCCAGTATTTTGTCACAGGTGCCTGTCATGCTAAACATTAACTGCAGTATATCTGTGCTAGCATTTCGTAATGGGTGCTTCTGTAAGTCAATAAATCCCTTCAGTATATCAGTGCCATGGCAGACTCACAAGGATAATACCACATTCTTACTCACTCTTACTCAGATCCCCAGGATTTCACGATTTCGCGGTTTGCCGCGAAATTGGCACTTTTGTAAAAATGCCGCGATTTTTACAAAAGTGCCCGCGAAATCAGCACTTTGTAGAAATCGCAGCATTTTTACAAAAGATAATGCATGCCGCTATATCCTGGGGGTCTGCTTAATTTCCCACTAAGTGCTAAATGGCCTCTGGCAGTCGTGGGAAGTTTTGGGTGAGATATGGCGGGCTTCAGACAGGCGAGCGATGCATTGGGGCACGTGGCCCCCCCTGTGATGGTCCATTGCCTGGAAGTTAAGGCCCAGCTCCCCCGCTGCTAATGGGCGCCGGTTTAAAGCAGCCTGCTTGCTTAATTCTCATTGTTATGATTACCCGCGCTAAAAGCCTGTTATATACCACTTCACTTTATTTAGATGAGGATGGAGGAGCTGTATATTTTAATCCCATTGTGGCCGCCAAGTTTTGCGACCAAACCGTCCTCCAGCCAGGACCCTCTGAAGGATTTATTGGGCCCTGGGACCTGTTACCTCCGTTTTCATATTTCTCATTTTCAAATAATTCAAGCCCTGATGCCAAACAATAAATGAAAGTGTCAGAACCGGAGGCTCATAATACATATAAGTTCTAAGCCCGAGCATGCTTTCTGTCTCCAGTGGCTGTCAACAGGTCATCCACTACAAAAGCGGCGAGGCTGGCCGGCAGTCAGAGCACTCTCCCAGTGTGGAATGGAGTCATCAGGCTTCCAGGAGTGGCTGGGACGGAGGCTAGACGCGCTGGAGATAGATAGCACTGTGTACACGGCCTGTATTCAGGGCCTTCTGCGGAAGAGGAGAGCGACGAGGACAGGCTGGATGCATTGCAGAGCGTTCTGGGTGCCTTCTTGGAGGAAGTTTCCTTAGACCAGGTTTTGTCAAGAAATGTTCACAAAATGGGGTGAAGCAGAAAAATCATCACAATCTCAGGAGAAGAAAGAAGATGAGATCAAAGCGATTGCAAGCATGATGGAGAAACTGGCCCAGATTGTAGTGAAACCGAATGAAATTTCAGAGGAAGGCTGCTGTCTTGGCACAGTACGCCAACATAACTGATGAAGAGGATGAAGCGGATGAAGAGAAAGGAGCAGCTGCCACTGTGGCTATCCCTTTGGAAAAATCTCTCTTTAAAAATACAAATGTGGAAGACGTCCTCTGTGCAAGGAGGTTGGAAAAAGAATCCCTTCGAGAGGAACCCTAGAAGAAGAAGGAGCAGGACAAGCAACAGAGAGAGAAGGATAAACTGATTAAGCAAGAGCGTAAGTAAAAGGAAAAAAAAGCCAGCCAGCCCTCCTCCCAAATCAAGAAAGCAGGTTTCCTTTCAGCAACCACAGACATTTGTTTGTCAGCAAGGGGATTATGTGGCTAAACAATGTATACTGGAGGCGTGTTTGCAGAACAAGCCTCTCATTTCGCCTGAGATTACAACCTTCTGTTATTTCTAAAAATTAATGTGAAGAGTGTGGCTTGGGTCCAGAAGCAACACGCAGCCAGCCCTTTAAAGAGGCAGTGTGCTATAATAACTCGGCCTAGCAGCTAATGAAGACATCAGAAACACAAGTATGACCTTTTACTTTACAGCTATCTCATGTTTAAAAGGACCAGAAGAGTAACATTTGAGAGAATGTGTGCAAACGTTGATGCTTAACCAAAACGTTATCTTCCAGTGGTGTGAGCAGAGCTCTCTAGTTTACAAGCCCATAGGTGAGTGAGTCATACATACCAAGCTTTTTCTTTGGGTTTTGGAACTTGTAGTTCGTTTACCCTATTATACCAACAGAGATAAAAATCCCAACATGCAAAGTGAAAATCTGGACTAGTTGATAATTCAAGCACGGACCTGGAAACCTTTTGAGCCCTGATGGGACTTGTGGTCCCAGGGTGCACCAGCACTGAATTGGGCACAGCTGCTGCATTGGGGAGGCATTGACACCGCGATATAAAGCACCGCCTTGCCGCACGCAACGCGGGACGCCTTCAATGCTATTTTGCTGTCCTGGGCTGCTGACGGTCAGTCTTTTGCTTTTCAAGGGAAACAAACTGTCTACGTTGTAAATAAACCAAATATACATAGCTTCATCTTGTTAAATAACTAAAAAAACGAAGATATCTGTGTTTGTTGTAGGAAAAATGGCCAAATAAAAGGCCGCAAAATTGCCGCTAAATTTCCATATTTGTGCCGCTAAATTTCCATTTTTGTGCCGCTAAATTTGATAATCCATGCCGTTATATCCTGGGGGGTCTACTTACTTACATTCACTCATGTTTTTTCATCCCGCACACTCACTGCCACTTACTTGCATCCATTCATTATCACTCACTCTCTTGTACCCACTCTTCCTATACCTCACTCATTATTACTCTGATTTACTCATAGTTTGTCAATCACTCAGACTCATGTTTACTCTTGCTCGCAATTTTTGGTTTCACTTACTCTGTCACTCTGACCTATTCATTCACATTCAGTCACTCTTACTCACGTTTACCCTTACTCTCACTCACTCATCCTTTCTTACTCACTCTCATACACTTACACCCACTCTCACTCTGACTCATTCTCACTCTGACACCCTCATTTTCACATAAAGTTACACTCAATCTCACTCCTTTTCACTCTTTAACACCCCCTCACACTTATTTTTACTCATTCTTTTTATCTCTGTGTCATACACTTTCAGTCATTCTTACTGTCCCTCATTCATACTCACTAACACTCAATGTCACTCATTATCACTCCCTACCAATGTCACTCACTTCCACTCATGCACACATATACACACACTTAGGCTCTCTCCTACACAGAGAGCCTATCATCCGCACACATGCCTGAAGCGATTTTCAGACCAAGTTATCAGCTTACCAATTATAGCACACCCGGCCTCCACGTACCACCACACTTCTCAGGCCCTATAGAGCACAACACCTAAAATACCTACCTGAGAATGGGGAAAATTACAATAGACAAGCTTATATAGTTAGAAATACTACTAGAATCTGGGGAAATCCACACTATATCTTATAGTTACCTCACTGCACTGAATATATTTATAGTCTTACCACTTATTTATAGTCTTCCGACTGTCCCTATTTATAGTCTTCCGACTGTCTCTTTATAGTCTCCCAACTGTCCTTACAATTTGGGTGTCCCTGATGAGAGCCGATTTCCCTTACACACTGGAGAGGGGCCCGACCTTCCCAAGCAAGAACTGTTAAGCCAAATCACTCCCATCTGCAATTATCTCTAATCATGAGTCATGCACCTTTCCGTCATCAGTTACCTTTAAAAAGGGAATTTAGCACCTGGCTAAAAAGACACTGGGGCTCCTTCTTAGAAACAACATACACATGGAACTAATGCACACTGGGGTCTCTTTATTACACAATGATAGAATGACAAGAAAGAATCTTTATTACACAATAATAGAATAGCAATCACCAACACATACATACAGATGGGAAGCTGAAAGAAAAGTGATTAATTATAGCATACAAATAGGCAGCTGAAAGAAAAGTGATTAATTATGAACAGGTATAATTAGAACATTCTTAGAACACCTCACCCTATTAAGAAAGGGTCCAACTCTCTGTTCCTCTTTGGTTGAATCAGGACTCTCTGTCATCACCAAGCCACCATCACCAACGGGTCAACTTCTGATGTTCCTCATGGCCTTTGCACTCCACTGGCTCCAACTGCACTCCAACTGCTCCAAAAACCAACTCCAGCTGTAACTCTACCAACTGTCTACACCTACTCCAAGAACCAACTCCAGCTGTAACTCCACCAACTGTCTTCACCAACTCCAAGAACCAACTGACTGTTCCAACTCTACCAGCTGATTTCCAACTGCTCCAAAAACCAACTGACTGTTCCAACTCTTCCAGCTGACTTCCAACTGACACCTCTGCTCCACTGCTCTTCAATAATATGGGAGGCTCTCTCCTCATAGAAATTTCCAGCCATCAGCCCGCCTCCCAGCAGATTCCTGCACCAAGCTCCGTGCTCCCTACGCACCCCTAGTCACCAGCTGGTGTTGCGTCTAGAACACAGAAAATAAGTACATTCCTCCGATAAGAGCCGGTTCCTTCCAGTTTGCAAAGAGCGAACAGCAAGTTATAACTAACACAACACCCCTGACCTACAAGCGCCTCAGAGAGTCAGGGCGGAGACAAAATGGAGTCTCTCTAGTTTAGGCCTCTAGGCCCGAAAAGAGGCAAAAGAGACATATAATCATGTCAAACCCAATAAGCAAACCTTGCAAATAAGTAAAATAAAGTCGGAAATAAAGGACCAATCATCATATACTGAGATGGCGGTGGAAAATGGTCACCACCAGTCCAAAAGATACAAATTATCCTATCGCTACAATGCCCAACATGGGTTCAAAAGCATTTTTTAACTTACCTCAGCTGCCAGTGAATGTTCCATGTCTGCTGCTGGTGCTCCAGGTGGAACCCCCAAGCCCATATCTGCCAGGAGTCACAAAGGCAGTGTCAGTATTGCAAGGGTCAAGCTTGAGGTTGCAACTGTGACCCTTGGCACCCCTAAATGATATCCATGCTCCTATAGTTCTAAAATTAGTAAAGTGGGCGATTTAGAAATAAGCAGTGATTAAAACTAAATGTGCATAAATTACCAAATGTATTGTTTTAAAAGTAATATAAATGTTATTGTCTAGTGTGGGCATCCCAGGTTAGTCGGTTAGTCTGTTCTCGC
The DNA here is from genome assembly GCF_964263255.1 of Lissotriton vulgaris. NCBI lineage: Eukaryota > Metazoa > Chordata > Amphibia > Caudata > Salamandridae > Lissotriton > Lissotriton vulgaris. The sequence continues at coordinate 1,130,474,412 of NC_141691.1, forward strand.
CACGCCCAGATTCTACACCTGTGCCTTTACTCCACAAATTAGACAAGAATTCACAAGCCAATAGATCTGGCATTGAATACTAACCTTTGTGACTTTCTGGCTGCTTGTTTTTTCATGCTTTTGTAACATTTTATTGTTGTAGGTGGTGCTGCGCCCTTGCCAATATATACAAAATGAATGAAAGCAAAAACATATTAGTCTCACAAATGACACATTGTCATAGTTGCCCCAGGCACAAAAAGGAAATTATCTGTAAATTAATGAAGTAATAATTTATTGACACTGCAATCTGTTATAAGAGATACATATGAAACAGTATGTCCCAAAATTAAAAAAAAAATCATAGTGCCTATTTAAATCAGGCAGATTGGCCACATATAGGAATAAATCTCCCTCTGCCACGGTGTGGCAGAACAGAATGGATGACTGCTAATACGTTTCATACTGACAAGCCCATATTTTCAAAGTATTTTTAATGTTCGATTTTAAATCATATTTAAAACACTTGAAGGGTATTCAAGTGTTGTTATTATTCAATTCGTAGCTTCCTCTCACTGCACACATCTAATTGTTCAACATTTTTGCCCAATGTAGTTTACTGCTTAATGTTTCTTCAAAGCTGCAAAGTGCTATTTTATTATAAGGTGACAACATCCTTTTCCAATATCGCAAAGACTATACAGTCGTCTAAACCAGTGGCGTAACAAAAGTTGAGGGGGCTGCAAAGTACATGGAGGGGTCCCCCCTCTGGAGTCAGTGAGAGGCTCTCAATCCAGGATACTGTTCTCAGGAGGCCCCCTGGAGCTCCGGCCCCTCGTACCATATATGGGTGTGTGTGTGTATGTATATATATATATATATATATATATATATATATATATATATAATTCACAGAAAAAACCATAGGTTATAGACCATATATAGTTAGGAATTTGCATTTACAAAACCTTGAAAATTCACTGAAAAAACCATAGGTTATAGACCATATATAGTTAGGGATTAGCATTTAAAAAACCTTATTTTATTTGCACAAAACCATTGAAATTCCATATATAGTTAGTTGCACTAACTATATATCGCGGACCCGCAATCCACTGCTAATGATGTCACATATTACATCATTCATGACATGGTCAGTGACATCACTGATGACATCACTGATGACATCTCAAATGACATCACTGATGACATCACTGATGACAACACCCAGCGACTGTATGTTTCTGTAAAGTTAAAATATGTCTTACATATTGAAGAATGAGTGGATGTATAAGTGTCTGGATGAAGGATTTAGTAGGTGCATGACTGACTGTATGAGAGAATGATTAAATGTGTCTCACTGAGTGCATGGGTTAGTGATTAAAGTGTCTTAATTTGGCAATCATTATTTATGTTCTTCTGTAAACTGCTGCATGTTTAAATCAGTAGCTATATCAGTAACTATATGGGTTATTGAATGGTTGCCCAAGTATTTGTATGGGAGACTGAGTATGTGTGTGGGTGGCTGGGAGGTGTATAACTCTGTGCATAGATGTGTGAGCAGTTGATTCCCTAGGTGTATGGGTTCAAAAGTGCATGTAGAAACAGCTGTATGGACAGTTGACTGTGTGCATGAGTATATTGGTGAGTGAATGGATATCTCAGTTCTACATGTCAAAGTAAGTACATATGTAAAAAACACTCCATGTGAGAGTTGACATATATAAATAACTGAACATAAGAGCCAGTGAATGTGAGAGTGGCTGTATGAATCATTGTGAACTTGTATCAAGGATTGTATAAGAGAGTAAATATGTGTTAGTATATGTTTGAATAAGTAAGGTGTGTATAACTGTATAGTTGAGGAAATGGAGGTGTGATTGATTCTTTGCATGACTGACTAGGTGTGTGGGTAACTCCATGGATGTGTGACAGTCTGTGAGTGCCTGTTTACACTGAGTGTATCTAAGGTTATATTAGAGTCTGAAGATGTATTATCACATAAATGATATCATCAGTGATGTAATCAGTAATGTCAAATGAGATGTCAGTGATGTCATCAGTGATGTCATTTGAGATGTCATCAGTGATGTCATCAGTGATGTCATTTGAGATGTCATCAGTGATGTCATCAGTGATGTCACTGACCATGTCATGAATGATGTAATATGTGACATCATTGGCAGTGGATTGCGGGTCCGCGATATATAGTTAGTGCAACTAACTATATATGGAATTTCAATGGTTTTGTGCAAATAAAATAAGGTTTTTTAAATGCTAATCCCTAACTATATATGGTCTATAACCTATGGTTTTTTCAGTGAATTTTCAAGGTTTTGTAAATGCAAATTCCTAACTATATATGGTCTATAACCTATGGTTTTTTCTGTGAATTTCATTGGTTTTTTAAAAACTAATATCTATAGCTGTAAAATATATTCTTTATTAAGTGACGTATCACGTAGCCCGTGAGACGCCTAATGATGCATCGCATAACCGTGACGTATCGTCTCTGCAGCGCAAACCAAACCCAAAACGTAAGCGCGCCAGAACACGCTTAAAGATATATATATTTTTTTAACCTTAATTAGACAAAATCCACACGTGCACATATCACAAACGTTCAAAAAACACAATATGTCGGACTCCCGTTACGCTGCCGGTTAGCTGCCCGGTTAACGTACCAGGAAGCACCTTTACCGCGAAAAATCGCAATTTTTTTTTTCACCCCCCAGGGAACTTTAATAGCCCCCTCATCAATCCTAGGGGTTCAGGAGGGGTTTGCCTTACCCCTTTCATTCATTTACACCTTTTTTTTTTCCACCTCTTGTCTCTCGATCCCACAGAGAGACAAGATGGCGGCCGCTCCGGACTGTTTACAATGTTGACAGCCAATCAGCTACTCGTCAGACTCCCGTTACAATGCCGGTTAGCTTCCCGGTTAGCTGCCCGGTTAGCTGCCCGGTTCGCGTACCAAGACGCGTCTCTACGGCGAAAAAATCTGAATTTTTTTTTTTTTTTTTGGGCCCAGCGTGGCTCTATAATATCCCCTCATCAATCCTAGGGGGTCAGAAGGGGTCTACCTTGCCCTCTTTCCTTCATTTCCCCCTTTGTTTTGGCCTCCTCTTGTCTCTCGATCCTACCGAGAGACAAGATGGCGGCCGCTCCGGACTGTTTACAATGTTGACAGCCAATCAGCTACTCGTCAGACTCCCGTTACACTGCCGGTTAGCTTCCCGGTTAGCTGCCCGGTTAGCTGCCCGGTTCGCGTACCAAGACGCGTCTCTACGGCGAAAAAATCGGAATTTTTTTTTTTTTTTTTTTAGGCCCAGCGTGGCTCTATAATATCCCCTCATCAATCCTAGGGGGTCAGAAGGGGTCTACCTTGCCCCCTTTCCTTCATTTCCCCCTTTGTTTTGGCCTCCTCTTGTCTCTCGATCCTACCGAGAGACAAGATGGCGGCCGCTCCGGACTGTTTACAATGTTGACAGCCAATCAGCTACTCGTCAGACTCCCGTTACACTGCCGGTTAGCTTCCCGGTTAGCTGCCCGGTTAGCTGCCCGGTTCGCGTACCAAGACGCGTCTCTACGGCGAAAAAATCGGATTTTTTTTTTTATTTTTTTTTGGGCCCAGCGTGGCTCTATAATATCCCCTCATCAATCCTAGGGGGTCAGAAGGGGTCTACCTTGCCCCCTTTCCTTCATTTCCCCCTTTGTTTTGGCCTCCTCTTGTCTCTCGATCCTACCGAGAGACAAGATGGCGGCCGCACCGGACTGTTTAGAATGTTGACAGACACCGGAGAGCCAATCAGCTTCGCTTCGCAAAGTTCCGATACGCGAAAAGTACGCGAACCGGAGCGCTGCCCGGAGCGCTGTTACAGATATATATCTTGTTTTAAACGTTAATTTCTCAAAATTCACTGAAGCACATATATTGAGACCTAGCAAAGGCACATCGGGCTAACAGTCCCTACAATTTTGCCAAGTTTCGTGGAAATCCATTCAGCCGTTCGGGCTAAAAGTGAGTCCAACCGCCCTATGGAAATTAACATGGGAAAAACGCGTTTTGGGACCCCCCTTTTTTCTCGGCCCCCCCTTGACAAACCCCCCCCAAATTTCCAGTAGCTGCTCAGAAACAAAATGTGCCATTTTCCTGAAAATTTCAGCCAATTCCGTCCACAAACGCCAAAGTTATTAGGCATAGAATTTTCAAAAGTTCCATAGAGAAAAAATCCTAACTATATATACCTACTGGCTATCGCCAGTAGGTAATATATATATATATATATATATATATATATATATATATATATATATATATATATATATATATATATATATATATATATATATATATATATATATATTTATTACTCCCAAGTTGCCTTGTGCCTTAGAGGAGCTCACACGATGTTGGGCTATCCAGCCTATTTATGATGCAGCCAGTCTTTTCAGGTACGCGTAATTTTCCACTGCCTACGCGTTTCGAGGCCTCACGCCCCTTCTTCTTGGGCAAGAAAATGACACACCTAGAGCCAGTACATGCTTTGTTTCCGGTTTTTATTCAGCATGCCCTCCCTCTGTGGGCGGGTGTTTTTTTCCACTTCCCCAAATGAATTTTGGGACATGCAGTCCTGTGTACTGGTAAGTTCATTTTACTTTGAGTAAGATCTGGTGTTTGTTCGTGATTAATCTTGAATCTGTACTCTGAGTGAGCCGCGACCTTCAATTCCGGCTCAATTTGCATATGACAGCATCGTGCCGATCACAGTTCTGATCCGTTCAGTTCCTACCGCTTCAAACAGCTGGGATGAGCGTTAAGTCCAAGTTAGTTGACGGAGCCTCCTCCCACGGCCACTCGCAAAACGGCATTCATGTAGGAATCGCAAAAACAAATGCAATTCCTACATATTCCTTATTTGCAATTAGCAAATTGCTAATCGCAAATAAGGAATAACTCCCCATTCATTCCTATGGGCCAAAAGGCCCATAGGAATGAATGGGGAGTGTTCCTTATTTGCGATTAGCAATTTGCTAATCGCAAGTAAGATTGCGATTTAAAGGGTGCCAGGGGTGTCCAAAGGACACCCTGTAGCACCCCTTAACAGTAAGTACGAACATGTGTTGTGCACACACATGTCCAAAGGACATGTGTGTGTGCAACATGCAATTTAGAAAAATGCTTTTAAAAGCATTTTAGTTTTCGCTATTTACCACGAGGTTTGACCTCGCGGAAAATAGCGGGCCGAAATTGCGAATTCGCAATTTTTAAATGGATGATGAATTGCATTTAAGGAATCTCAAATTGAGATTCCTTAAATGTAATTCATCGCAAAATAGCGAAATCGCTATTACCGATTTTTGCATTTGGGATGATGAATCCCAAATGCAAAAATAGAGCTCGCAAAGGGCCAGATTCTCAGAATCTGGCCCTTTGCAAGCCCATTTCGTCTTGATGAATCAGGCTGTAAAAGAGAAATATCTTCGGTTTTGATTGGGAATTCTTCCCGTCTTGCCGCACCTTTCACGATGATGGAAACGATGATGGAAGCGATTCGCAGAAATAACTAAGTGCCGCCTTTGCTGGAAAGCAGAAGAGAGCATCAGCATCTACTAGGCATCTGCTATGGACTGGACCCAGAACCACGTTTGTTTTTTAAATCAATTTTTAACATCAAGAGGATAAGAACCTGCAGCAAGCCGTGAAGGCTTGCTTTGGAGGAGGAGATCTACAGCTGGCATGCCGGTTCGTAGAATTCATGGGGGCAGTAAAGGAGAAAATGAAGAGATCCGGTCACCATAAACAGCTTCGATCACGGGCTCACCATCGCCTGGAATAGGCATTCTTTTTCTGGGAAAACTCCTGACACAAAAAGTTTTCCTTCTATTAAATTGAAAATCATTTTTGGTTAACTATTGGGCACTTGAGACACTACGGACTGGTAACATCCCTATTATAAAAATTTACTACAAGTCTGATATACGATGCTACTAATCTTGCAATTTTTAGATACACATGTAACTCATAGGCTCTATTTAATTCATGTTTTTTTATTACATGTTTGGAACTAAAGACCGCACAAAGCTCATCAGATGAATTGATACTCTGTTGGAGCATGGCACAAGCCAGCTGAACAGGAAACGCTGGGTTAAGCCAAACGGTCCCATAGCTCTTTAGGTCTCGCGACCTATCGATGCGCGCAAGCGCATCGAGCGTAGCGAGAATTCATGTGGCGAAAACATCTTCAAACCAAAGGGCTTTCAGCCCCGCGGTTTTCATGCAGTGCCCGTGTACATGCACGCGCATCGCATCCAAGCCCAGCCCAGTCCTCCCCTAGCAGCACTCCTCCCACGCCAGCAACTCCCCCCTCCCACACCAGCACCTCCCCTCTCTCGCATTCGCGCCATCCGGCTTCTCCTCCCCTAGCAGCACTCCTCCCACAGCCCCCATCAGGCTTCCCTCCCAATCCGCCTGCCTCCCCTCGCGCATTCACGCTCCCCCTCCAGGCTCTCCCGCCCCCATCCGGCTTCTCGCATCACACTCTCTCCTCCCCCCTCCCTTCTCGTATTTTCTTGTTTTCATTCCTGTTCGCCAATGCTACTTTGAATCCATTCTAAACAGGCAAAAGCACTTGTGTGTGTTTTAAAAGCATGCCATGGCTTCAATGTGCGATGGCATTGCACTGGCTTATAGCCACAAGTTGAACGTGTCACTTTACCTATCCCGGTACATTCAGTTTCTGAATTTAAGGGCAAATAAGTTACATGTTCTGGTTGTGGCTCCACACTAGTGTTAACATTCTTGACTGCCTGCCTCCCCTCGCTCGCATTCCCGACCCAGGCTCTCCCGACGGCTTTCGTTTTCCGCTTGATTGCCTTCCCTGCTGCTGCTCGCATCGCTCTCTCTCCTCTCCCCTCCCTTCTCGTATTTTCTTGTTTTCATTCCCCCATCAGGCTTCCCTCCCAATCCGCCTGCCTCCCCTCACGCATTCACGCTCCCCCTCCAGGCTCTCCCACCCCCATCCGGCTTCTCGCATCGCACTCTCTCCTCCCCCCTCCCTTCTCGTATTTTCTTGTTTTCATTCCTGTTCGCCAATGCTACTTTGAATCCATTCTAAACAGGCAAAAGCACTTGTGTGTGTTTTAAAAGCATGCCATGGCTTCAATGTGCGATGGCATTGCACAGGCTTATAGCCACAAGTTGAACGTGTCACTTTACCTATCCCGGTACATTCAGTTTCTGAATTTAAGGGAAAATAAGTTACATGTTCTGGTTGTGGCTCCACACTAGTGTTAACATTCTTGACTGCCTGCCTCCCCTCGCTCGCATTCCCGACCCAGGCTCTCCCGGCGGCTTTCGTTTTCCGCTTGATTGCCTTCCCTGCTGCTGCTCGCATCGCACTCTCTCCTCCCCCCTCCCTTCTCGTATTTTCTTGTTTTCATTCCTGTTCGCCAATGCTACTTTGAATCCATTCTAAACAGGCAAAAGCACTTGTGTGTGTTTTAAAAGCATGCCATGGCTTCAATGTGCGATGGCATTGCACAGGCTTATAGCCACAAGTTGAACGTGTCACTTTACCTATCCCGGTACATTCAGTTTCTGAATTTAAGGGCAAATAAGTTACATGTTCTGGTTGTGGCTCCACACTAGTGTTAACATTCTTGACTTCAGACATGCAGTTAGTGGGAGACGGGTCCACAGCGCAAAAGTGATAATCTGTTCGTCTTTTTCATCATTGCTCAAGCAGTAAAGATGCTGACATAGGCTTTGATTACAGGCAGAGTTCTTAAGATTACTCAGCAAGAAAGGGGCCACGAGACAGACCTGATCACCGGCGTTCATGTGCTCTTGGAACACTCTCAGCGGCTCTGTCTCTCGTGCACACACGCACTTATCTCACAAGCACATTCCATTCTCTCTCTCCAGCACCTCCCCTCTCTCGCATTCACGCCCACCCACCAGGCTCTCCCGCCCCCATCAGGCTTCCCTCCCAATCCGCCTGCCTCCCCTCGCGCATTCACGCTCCCCCTCCAGGCTCTCCCGCCCCCATCCGGCTTCCCTCGTAATCTGCCTGCCTCCCCTCGCTCGCATTCCCGACCCAGGCTCTCCCGGCGGCTTTCGTTTTCCGCTTGATTGCCTTCCCTGCTGCTGCTCGCATCGCACTCTCTCCTCCCCCCTCCCTTCTCGTATTTTCTTGTTTTCATTCCTGTTCGCCAATGCTACTTTGAATCCATTCTAAACAGGCAAAAGCACTTGTGTGTGTTTTAAAAGCATGCCATGGCTTCAATGTGCGATGGCATTGCACGGGCTTATAGCCACAAGTTGAACGTGTCACTTTACCTATCCCGGTACATTCAGTTTCTGAATTTAAGGGCAAATAAGTTACATGTTCTGGTTGTGGCTCCACACTAGTGTTAACATTCTTGACTTCAGACATGCAGTTAGTGGGAGACGGGTCCACAGCGCAAAAGTGATAATCTGTTCGTCTTTTTCATCATTGCTCAAGCAGTAAAGATGCTGACATAGGCTTTGATTACAGGCAGAGTTCTTAAGATTACTCAGCAAGAAAGGGGCCACGAGACAGACCTGATCACCGGCGTTCATGTGCTCTTGGAAGACTCTCAGCGGCTCTGTCTCTCGTGCACACACGCACTTATCTCACAAGCACATTCCATTCTCTCTCTCTCTCGCTCCTCCTCCTCCATGGGGCCTCCTCCCATCCACTCCCTTTCTCTCTACTGTACTCCTCTTCGCACGCACTCACTACCCTCTCCCCTCCTCCAAAATCCGCTGCCAACTTCTACTCCACACAGCCTATTCTATTCCTTTCACCCCCTGCTCCCTTTCTTGGCACCGACATCCGCTGCGGGGTACCTCCCTTCGTCCACACTATCACAGAATGTACTTCTCTTGAAGGGCAGCTCTTGACGCCTCTTGAACTCCGATGCCCAAAAAAGAAAAAAACATGTTTTTTAAACAATCCCAAAAGTTTGTCTGCCCTCTTTTTACTGTGTCCCTCACTGACTTTCAATTCTCACCATCCTCCATTCTCGCCATACTCCATTCTCGCCATACTCCAATCTCGCCATACTCCAGCTCCTATAAAATCAGGCCAGGGTGAAATTCTGATCACACCACTGAAGTTAGCCAAATTCCCATTACTTGATTTGGTCTACTTTTTTAAGTAACGCAGCACCTCATATGGATAGATTGAAACCCTTAGGATGGTATTACTTGACATATTTGTCCACAGGCTCGTTTGCTTAAAAAATATCCCCTTAGATACTGTTAAGCAGAATGTTGCAATGTAGTCCGGGCCATTACTACAGTTTCTGTGTTAAATATTAAGGGACACCACCACAGCACTCAGGGACACCATCACACCACTCAACAACACAACCACACCACTCAGGGACATCACCACACCACTCAGGGACACCACCACAACACTCAGGGACACCACCACATCACTCAGGGACACCACCACATCATCAGTCAGGGACACCACCACACTACTCAGGGACACCACCAAACTACTCAGGGACACCACCACATCACTCAGGGACACCACCACACCACTCAGGGATACCAACACAGCACTCAGGGACACCACCGCAGACCTTAGGGACACCAACACAGCACTCAGGGAGACCACCACATCACTAATGTACACCACAAAATCAATCAAGGACACCACCACATCACTCAGGGACACCACCACACCACTCAGGGACACCACCACACCACTCAGGGACACCACCACATCACTCTGGGACACCACCACATCACTCATGGACACCACCACATCACTCTGGGACACCACCACATCACTCTGGGACACCACCACATCACTCTGGGACACCACCACATCACTCTAATACACCACCACATCACTCAGCACCATAACAGCATCACTCAGCACCACAACAGCACTGTCCTTGCTGGCTAACAACAAGCATTCCCATAGCCAATAGGACTCGCATTAGGAAAGTGTAAGCTATTGGCTTTGTAAATAACAATGCTATTAATTTATATATTTTCAATGCCAACACATATTAAAAAAATAATCGTCATTTGCAATACCAATAGCTCACACTTTCCTAATGCGAGACCTATTGGCAACGCCAGTGCTTGTTTTATTGTTGTTTTGCATAAATGGTGAAATTGTAGTTTATTTTGATGAACTTTCGCCTTGAGCTATTTCTTTTTGTAAAGGTTTTGTATTAACTTATACAATAAATTACTTTCTGACTTCATGTCCTTTTCAGTGGTTCCTGGCAGCAGTGAATTGGAGTAGTCCAATTTTGATCTGATAAAAACCCTGCTCTGTTTTACAAGTTTCCTCTCATCAAGAAACCGATTCACTCTTGGCAGAAACTTCGATTTGTAACTGGAAGAGACATTAGTTGCATATGATACATATCCGTGAGCTGAAACCGGCACCCCGAGTTGTTATGTCAGTCGGTAAGGAGTTGGTGGCTGCTACTCTCACCCCGCTTGGCGCCGACCTCGCACACAGAGCAGCCACGCTGGGTGTGCTGGAAGGTTGCCAAAGGCGCGGAGATACTCCTTTGGGAGGTGATCCTAGCGCGTTATAAACCCGCAAATAAATGATGGCATCTCTGAGTTACTAACTGGAAAGACGTGATACCCATCTGTAACCTTTTTCAGAATATTATCAGTTACTAAAGTGGAAACTCAATTGATAAGGGGGCCTCCCTCTGCTGGAAAGGGCACCTCTGAGAGGATCAAACCGTGTTCCACCCCAAACTACAGATCCTCAACTAAAAGTAACTGGTTTGTCACGAGAATGGATTCATTGTAACAACAGCTACTAAAGCAGCAACAAAATGTAATCATAACAAAGGATTGGGCGTCATCGGAGAAATCTCATGTCTTTGATTATTTATCAAAGGTCCACCAGCGGATCTCTAGTCATGCCCTTACTGACTCAAGGGACAAGGAGAACGGATGACACTTTTCCTGTTATCGTACTCTTTTATGTCTCAGAATAAAGCAGTGAAACACATTACCTGGTATAGAAGGCTTATACGGACAATTGTTATTTGTCCCTTTAAACTTGAGTTTTCTTGCCCAGTCCTTTAACACCTTGGCTGCTATGGGTTTTCCCCTCCTGTGCTGCAGGTTGATGATCCCCATTATTCATGACAAAGCCAGCTCGTCATAAGCACAGGGCAGGTAACACCCATGACGAGCTGGCTTTGTCATCAGCACAGAAGGGGTTAAGCACCTTTATAGCGCCTAAATGGTTTGCTGTTTTCCTTCTGGACATAAATGCGGGAAGGAATAGATCTGCTAGCATATAAAATAATATCTAAATCACCTTGTGGGGGTGGGGGGGTACAGGTGTGTGGACTGCATGTCATCACAGAAAGAACCCACCATATTAAATGATGCTGGTCGAGCCTTCTATATTTAGGATTTCCTTATCAGGCATATTGAACACAAAATGGATGCAAAATGTTTAGTGAAAGACATAGGGTTGTTCAGTGATTCTGATGCAAATGAATGTCTGATGCCTAGAGCTCAGTGATTGAGCAGAATGACTCTTTGACATTGGCGTGATTAACTGGTGGATATAGGTGTCCCTCGCATAATTATGTATATTTAAAGCAACATAAGACATCTCCTCTTCAAATCACTTCTCTAATTTCAGATCAGGGTGAGTGATACTTGTTACTCTCTGCGCTTTTATTCCAAATTATGGTAACTGTGAAGAGAATGGTCAGTCCAGCCACGCAGATGCAGTGAGCGCTTATTGTATTCTATTGCAATCAATATTTTTAAAGATGTTTTTAAATGGCTATGTCTTCAATTGATTATTTTGCCAGGCTAACTGGTTTATATTGTTGCTAGAAATTATTGGAAATGCCATGTATTTGAGAACTAGTGGAGTGTGTCTTAGAGGTAGTACAGACAATCCCATCACATCTCTATGTGGATTGTAAGGACCGCCCTCTTTCTTTCATGTTACTCACATGTCTTGTGTACATATTTAAGGATTCACATTATAATCTGGTTCTTGTTCTGTTTTATACAGCTATCCTTCAATATCACAAGTGCTGAATAACACTGACTTCAACCCGTACAACACTGAAGAAAATGGTGGCACACCATATATGTCCAAAGCCTCTGGAAAGCACCACCACCACCATCACCATCACCACCACCTTCATTCTAGTTATGGCGCAGTTACTGTGGAGAACAAAGACTTGAACCATGGAGTTACGAGTACAAACAGTAAGTACACACCTGTGCTGCACACACAATGAAAGACGTTTTTAAGGTTCAGGCTAATCTGTAAATTTCTCCTGAAATGTTTGATCCATTTTAACATTTTGAGTCACAGTGAGTCCTTCCTGTGCCTTTCAGTTTTATCCCATTAGCAAACGGCCCATCATGAGCCAGGATAGCTTGACTCCAGTGGCATGGGGAGCACGGGACCCACGTCTCGGCATACCCGTCCCACTCGGGGTGACAAATGCAAAAAGAACAATTGATAGACAGAATGCAGAACAATGTCACACATTCACCCCAGTACAGAGATCTGGGCCTAAATCTATCTTTTTTTGCTCACTATGCTATTCCAGTTTGAACCCAGCCATATGCAAATTAGTCTTGACCCCGTACCCAATGGGAACAGTACAGCCCGAACTGCCTGGCCAGGTACCCCCTAGATTGGAAACTATTACCATTACCATTAAGTTGAGTTTAGTGGTTAGATTTTTCCAGGTACCAGAGATAGTCCTATTTGTGTACATGTAGTCGAATAATATAGTCTGTTACTATGCAATATGACAGAAGCCAGACAGTAGTTGAAAGCCTGTATGACTGCAGTTTCTCCATTGCTAATAAACCACCCGCTCAAATGCAATGCAGAAACTGAGCGACTTTTCTTTAGTTCTAAGGCCATTGAGCCTTGGCAATTCTATTGGGTGGTGGACACCCCTCCTCCTGGTTACCAAGCTAGCTAGTAAGGAATTTAGGCATTACATTTGATGACCATCTTTCCTTTGTTTCTCAGGTCAACACATTTGTGGGGACTTGTTTTGGGCTGCTGCACATGCTAAGGAAATGTCTTCACTCTCTTTCCTTCAAAGCTAGGGAACACTTCGTTCAGGCCCTAAGAACATCTAGGCTTAACTACGGAAATTCTGTGTACCAGAACATTCCGGACCATCTTCGCAATAAATTGCAGATGGTCCAAAACACAGCAACCCGTACCCTGTTGGGTTGACCATTGAGCATGTGTCTCCACATTTGAGGGCATTGCACTTGCTCCCTATTAAGAAGAGGATTCTCTTCAAGACCCTGGCACTGGTACAGAAGGCCTTCCATCAATCTGGTGTAGGGTACCTCAGAGACAACATTATTCTCTATGCTCTGCCTTTGTTCAGCAAACACTTTTCAGGCCCAAATCCCTTGGATCTAGCACTGCAGAGCAAGCGGAAAGGTCTGTTTCCTTTTTAGGAGCATAATCTTGGAACAAACTGCCTCTGGAAATGCGGGCCATGGCGGACTATAGATTTTCAGAAGAAATTGAAAACATGGCTGTTCAATCAGGATTAAAGGTTCTGATCATTCAACTTGTCAATCTCTGTTGTGCAATGCACCATGACACTCACTGAAGTAACAGAGAGATATACAAATACCCATTACATTACAAAACATATTGGATTGTTGGTTGAGGGGGTTGTAACCCTTCTCAAGCAACAGCCACAATCCTTGTTGCTTAACACTCTGGTAGGTTAGCACAAAAGCTGTCATGCCTAATTTAAAGGCAGAATGTAAAGTATTTATGCAGGACTTAATCCATAATTTTAGAAAAACAGAGTACATTTTCTTAATTATTTGAGACTAAGGCTGCAAAAATCAAATCAGTAGAACTGGAGATATGCAATTTTAAAGAATTTCTAAAAAGTAGTGCCAAAAGGAGCAAAGCACCAACTGAAGGTCTCTGGGCACTGAACCGGAATCAAGGTCACAAGTTCAGGCCAAACACGATGGAGCGCAGGGCCAGTCTTGTCAGGGCCCGCTCCACAGGATCCGATTGATGAATAAAGGGGTCCACCTCCTGATGTTACCAACGCCCTGAAATAGTACACAGGGGGTTCGAACCATCAGGTGAGGGATAAATAATGAAAAGAGACCGGGGACGGGTAGGGGTCAGCAGGGACAAGGGATCTGAAATGACAGAGCATAAGATTTATAACAACAATCAAACTACTGCTCTCTCAATTATTCTCGCTAGAAGACTGAATACCTTAAGAGGCTGTACACATTCCTCCAGCTTGCATAAAAGAATACCAGTTCAATTTTCTGCAAAAATACACACAGGTTATCACAAGAACACCAAACAGTCTTATAAACTCAGAAAGAACCCTTTTAGGATACACACCATATAATGTGGAGTTGGACGTTGTAAATTGACCCCTAACGAATGACAAGTTCCTCTTAAATTTTCTTTAAGTAATTTCACTTATCATTAGCTCAAAAAACCTTAAAAGAGTTTGTAGAGTAATTGCTCTGTTGGCACTCGATCAGGTACTGTTCCTTTCACAGTTACTAATAGTAATTCATCTGCTCAAAACCGAGAAGAAACAACGTTGGTGTACACATATACTTATACTTGCTACTGAAGTAACGGTAACGTGTGGTTGCGACCACCACTACGTTCCGCTACCTAAATATGTATTAATCAATTCCGTTCGCCGGTAATAGGTAGATGTGACCACCACACTACTCCGGTCGTTGCAGCTACAGAAAGAACACACGGGGGTATTTCTTTATCCCCGTTCTCTGCAGTTGAATGTTTCTAGATCTAACGAAGACCTAAACGGCAACTAGCAGCAGCCGCCGCGTAGTTCCGTGTAAACCGAAACCCAGCTCAGCTGGTCCCAATATCGGCACGCATCAGCCGATGCGTTTCCTCCGAACAAAGACTCAAAATACAAAGCGAGAGAGCGCGCGAGTATGATACTCCCAGCGGCTTTCTCTTTGTACAGTACCTCATAAACAGCGGGCGTGCAGTCTTGGAAAGTTCCCAACAGCGAGCAGCAGCAGCACGACGCTAACAGCCCGGTCTTCCACAACACGAAGCAAAAACAAAAACGGACTCAGAATTACGTGCAACTTCTTTCCTGTCACCACCACCCATATACTTCCCCCAGCAAAGGTTCATGGGAGTTGTAGTACCTAACTGTTAGGTAGGCGCGGTGATGCAGAAACCTGACAAGTCTTTCTTTTCAGTCACCAGGGCAGGCCTCAGACAGCAGGCAAGTCTTCTGGCAGCAGGGCAGTCCTTCTTCTGTTATATCCACAGGTCCAGGAGTGTTCTGAAGAGTGGGTCTGAGGGTCCTAATTTGATACCTTTCCTGATGCCAGCCTTGAAGTGGAAGAAACTTCTGGAGATTTTCCACCATAGAAGTGCCTGAAATGTCCTGCCTCTCTTCTCTGTTCACAGTTTGTTTGGAGGAACAATAGGCTAGTATAAGGTTCCTTGTGGGTGAGGAATGGCAGTGTCTTTAAAGTGCAAGTTAAACAGGTGACAGCTCCGCCTGTCCCATCAAGTCAGGGTGACCCACCCTGCCAACACCCAGTCCCTCTATTGTATGGCTGTCTGGGAGACATACACAAAGCTCAAGGAGCAGGCTGCAGGCACCAAATGGTTAGGACAAAATAAATGCCAGCATTTTTAAAGTGGCAATTTTAGAGTTGTGACTTTATCATTAAAGAGGATTTTATATTACAGTTCCCTAGACCCAAACATGGCATCTCTACCTACTCCCAAACAAAAGTTATCACATATTAAATGTAATAAGTTATCTTGATTTTATCATATGGGAGGAGGTAGAGATAGCCCACAGTGTGGTGAAAAAAACATTTGTGAATTTTTCTCTACAAGGACTTGTCAAACTTAAAAATAAATGGGCAATATTTTAAATAAAATGCACCCTGCTATATGGACTGGTTAGGGCCTCCCACAGGGGTGACTTATATGTATTAAAAAGCAAGCTTTAGTATTGGCAATATTTGTATTTACTACCAAGCAGAACTGGCAATATAAAACGTCACTGCCATGTTTTTAAGGAGCTGCTTAAGTGGATGTCACAATAAGTAGTGCAGGTCCACTAGTACCATTTGAGGTACCAGCCCTGGGTATGTGGCATAACACTTTACTAGGGACTTATAAGTAAATTAAATATGGTGATCAGGTGTAAGTCAATGTTACCATATTTTAAGGAGAGAGAACAAGCTCTTTAGCAATAATGCAAACAAATTGAGCCTAACCGGAGGGGTGAAGGTAAAAAATTTGGGGGACTACTACCCAAGGGTGTTAGGTATAACAATAGTCCCTCTATTGTACAAAAATACACTACTATACTGTGTTTGCATGTGATGTGCTGGAAGGTAAACAGAGGCCCTTGATTGTTTAATAAGGGGCAGCAAAACTGCAATAATGTTTGGACCTGACTGGTAATGCTGAACCTGCATTTTATAGATCACTACTACTCTAACACACTTTTTTTCTGAATGACTGAACCCATGACAGTAGGCAGTGGTGCACTGTGGCATCAGTTTCTCTTCATTTAGCGTGAAATTCTGTAATCAATGAGCATGGTTCAACACACACAAGAAGGGTCTCCACAGTAACACAGGTTAAAAGGCCCTCATTTGCATGCTCAATAGTTGGATGAATGTGGTGCCCCTGGGACATTATTCTACTTCGTTCCTCGGGGCACAAAGGGCATGTGTGCCTGCTATGGATACCCCCAGGATACAATGGTATTACAAAAAGGGCCACAGATGCTTGTGCGTCCCTTGTGCTTCCCCTTCTGTAATTCTGATAGTGCTGGCACACAGGCAGCACAATCAATATCACAAAAAGGTGTTTCTCCGTTTGCATGGGTTGTGACCCTGTGCAAATGAGGGAATCACTTTGCCTCTGTGCCTGTTACATATTGTGGATGCAGGTGCAGGGGCAAATATGCACTTGGAAGGCACAATGAAAGTGGGCCACAAAAAGGTAAAGGCAACCCCGTGGAGGGGAGAAGGGTGGTCCCACATCCCCTTGCAGACGGGTGCAGTCACTCACTGCACCCGCCTGCAAGGGGATCGCTTCCTCCTCTTCAAAGTGCAGGATGGTTGCTGCACTGTGAAACATGGCGTGGCTTAGAAGCAGCCACTTCATGTTTCACTTGAATATGCTGCCCCTAGGGCAGCGCAAGATCGCAACTGCCCTGGGGGCAGCACATTCCTTGGGTTTTTTTGTTGATACTTTTTAATAATAATAGATAGGAAACATGCTAACATAGATTATAACATAAAATTAACAGCAAAGGGGCAAAACAAGATCTTACCTCAAATTAGGATGGGGTACTTATATATGTGGAAGGGTTCCAGATTTTGCAATGATCTTGGGATGCAACAGAAGATAATTAACAGAGGGGGGTATCATCAACTTGGTCAAGAGGGCTGGGCGATATGGAAGATAGAAGTAGGAAGGCAGAGAAGGCTGGGCAGGGCGTGGTGGATGCAGGAATTTAAAAAAGGCACATTCCTTGTAATGAAGTGCACCGTACCTATTTGCGCATCCGCACACTGTTTCAAAGGTGCGCCGTGGTGCTAACAGGGACAGTGCGCCACATACATAATACGACCCCTGGGGTTGTCATTCTCCAGTTGCCGCATTCTGAGCGCTGAGGTGCACAATAACAGGTTTGGGTCATGCACGAATCAGCACACATTTCCAGATGCAGTATAAAGGATCTGCATATTGCTTAATGTGGACTTGGTTACTCCACGATTTTTGGTAACTTCATCACAATATATACTTGCATTTTGATTTACTCCAATGCAGAAACATACTCGCTTAACCCATTTGACATTCATGAGGAAGACACCACATTAGAGGTAGTTGTATATTAAGTCTCAGGGTAAGATTAATCTACAGTAACATGCGTCCACAGGATGATGTTCTTGTAGGTTATGCTTTTGAAACACTGTACTTTTGTGGAGAATTGTGGCTCAATGGTTAGAGCGGCAGACCCTGATGCAGAGGTCTGACCCGGGACCAGGGTTCATTTCCCGCCTTGGCGGGTCTTGGGCTCAATTTCCTCAGACCTGATAATTCTCGCCTCGGTGCCTATTCTAATCATGGGTCCCACTCTACAACTCTGAGCAATAGCTTGCTTAATCTCCACAACGGCCCCAACAGCGCTGGGATGCCTGGCTTCGCCTTGGGGGTGCTCAGGAGTGGACATTTCACAGGGAAAAGCCAGGAAGGGTTCCACAGCGGTATGCGTTACAGCGCCAGGACACCCCAGTTGGGGTATTAGTGCGCTTTACAAGTACAAATTACATTACTTTACATTACTTTACTATTTTTCAACAAGATAAACACATGAAAATTTCTAACAATGGCCGGATTGATTAGTATATGGTGTGCTTTCTCTTTATCTCAATCTTTTAAAGCAGGGATAAAAAAAGGCTCTTTTTCATCCCTGCTTTCTCTCTTTGACACGTTTTTTCTGTCTTTTTTCCCTCCTTTCCGCTTATATGTTTTTCTCATTCTTTCTCTGGGTTAAAGTCTGATGAGAAAAAAATAAGTGCCAGCCCCCCCAAACTGAGTGCCGGTGGTTATCACTTGCTACCCCCGGTTCACATTCAGCAGGGGCTTGGTCTACCTTTTGAGATGCATAATAATGAGTGTTTAACTGCTTCCAGAGATGCCCCTGATGAAGCACTGATTAGCATAACATGCCTGGGACATGACCGAAGCACATATGAAAACTAATATGTGGCATGTAAGAGAAAGTTAATGGCTAACGGAACGTATGAAAGAAAACGAGATGTAAATAATGCTAACATAATACACAAATTGATTTTAGAATATTAAAGCAGACTTATTCTTAACGTCCAAATTGAAACTTCATGTACACTTTTTTATTGTGTAGAACGAACCAAGGTATATTAAAGTGATTTGTGTCAGTGGGTGAGTACGATAGCAGATCTAGGATAAACACCAGAATACTAGAGTGCCAAGAACTAATCCACCAGTAAGAACCCTTTCTATCTTCATTAACTTGTTGCCCACCACTTTGGGTTAGCTGTCCAAAATCCTAATATCTTGTGATAAAATAACAAATAGAGAGGTAACGTCCTGCAATACGATTATACAAAATAAATTACATACATCCAAACAATAAGGTTCTAAAACGTCATCACTTGATGTTATTAGAAGTCGTGCTTTTTGTTCCTCCGATTTCCTTCATAAAATACGGCTCCTGGCTTCTCTAGCTGCTTGTACAGCACTGGGATGCACAGTGCCTCGCCGATGGCCATTGTGCTTGCATTCTTATTTTTGTAGACCAGACAGCAGCATTACGACTGTAATACTTGTGAGCAAATACATATTTTAAAATGGGCATTACATTATTATATTGATTTTCGTTAAGAGGAAATGGTTTGGTTTCGCTAAGAAGGTAAATACAGATTGCCACAGAAAATAAAATGCGACGGCAATAATTAGTGTACTGACGGAGGACAGGGTCTAGTGTCTCAGTCATGTTGTAATTCCACACCTAACACCCACCCACCACCAGGCGTCACAGGTCATGTGACACTGGCCAATAAAAGGGGCTGAGCGCAAGTGCTCATGGCCCATTACCTATCCCCATACCACTGTGTCCGTGTCTCATTTACCTATCCTCAGAATGAGGGCCTCGCGCCCTCACCAAACCCTACAATGGCGACGAGGCGGTAACGCGTTGCCACGCGTGCCAGCTACACGGAAATCGTGATGAAAGAGGAGAGAGGTGCAGGGTGACGTCGCACCCCCCTCCCCCACAGGATCAGCGCCAGCCTGCAGTGAGGCCCGCGGGGCATGTGCCGTGCCCCGGGCCTGGATGTCCACGACGAGGTGACCGGGAGCCCACCCCGCACCTCTCATGCCCTGTCGTCGGAGTTCCCGAGGGGATACGTGCGGACCGGACAGTGCCCACCTGCGCCAGCCGCAACTGTGCGCGGAATGAAGCGTACAGACCGGAGCCCACCCTAGTCGGCCGCAACAGTGTGCCCCGCCGAAGAGAGGCCTGCAGGCCGAAGGTGAGCAGGTGCAAGAGGGGCAGCACATAAAAGAAGCAAGGCCAGCGGAGCCCACCCGCGGCCTGCCTGTAGCGGCCCCTGCCTCGCGCAGCGTTACTGAACCTGTGGCGGCGGGATGAAGGAGTCCGCAGCGTGAGGAGAGCTGCCGGGCACTGCCCAAAGTCAAGTGGAGCCCACCCGCACTCACACAGAGCAGCGCTATCACCCCGCCCCGCGCAGCGTGTGGAGCTGCGGCAGCGGTGTGGGAGAGACGAGGACCCAGCGGGGATGCAAGCGGGGCCGGACTACAATACCGCGAAGAAGAGTGCAGCCCCATAAGGGGCCCAGAGTCTCCGTCTGCAGCTATCCCCTCCCGCCCGCGCAGCGTATAAACTGCGAGAGCCTGCAGCTGCAGGGAAAAAAGAGAAGAGACAGCGGGCAGACTGTAGCCGCTCAAAGCGGCCAACACGCACCAAAGTCAGCCCCCCCGCGCAGCGTGTATACTGAGGGGCTGCTGCGGGCGGGGGGAACACCGAGACAGCTAAGGAGACCCAAAGAAGTGCCTGCAGCGTGTAGAGAGCTGCCGGGCGCTACGTGGACAAAGCGGAGCCTACCCACATCAAGAGGACACTCTGCCTGCCGGTAGGAGTAAGTGACTTACCGGTCTTTGCGAATAGGAGCATTCCCTGGAACCGGGGTGTCAGCAAGGCCATGAGGAGCCCAGAAGCTGCCGAGGTCGTGAGGAAGGCGTACAACACTGCCACCCAGTGGTGAAGTTGCGCTAACGCACCCGCTAAACAAAGAAAGGGCAGCGGAACAGGGACATAGACTGATGAGCACGGAGGGTGCTCAGGGACATTAACAGGCAGTAGTGGACATGCACAGGAGTCAGAGCACAAAGAGCTGTCCAAACAGCAAGGAGGCCGCAAGACTTGCACCTAAGGCGCTGTGTGCTACCGTGTCCCCAGCAAAGGTAATCAGAAGAGAGCCACCCTGCTGGCAGGAGGCTACATCCCAGGACTTCAGAGCACAGAGAGTGCACTGCACCACGCCGTGCCAGCACCCCGGGACACACACAGCAATGCCATACTGGCGCAGGAACGCCGCGAAGCGACAAGGACGCTCGACCAAGGACGCAGGGCACTACACTGCAGCGAGACGACAGCTGAAACACAAGCGAGGACAGCAAAGAATGCGTCATGCACACAAGACTGGCGCAGGAACGCCACACCGCAACAAGTAAGCCCCACCAGGACAGCACTACGATGCGCAGGATAGAGCAAGGAGTGAAGGAACTCCACGCGCCAGAAGGACGACGGAGCAGAAGCGCAGTCCGCCAGAAGCACTGACGCCACACCAACGGAAAGCACGGTGACGCCTCGTGGCCACAGGCTGTGACCGCTGCCGGAAGAAGAGAAAGGAGCACCACCACGAGACTCCCCACCAGGCAAGTGCGACACAGTGAAGAAGCGCGATGACCGCCGACACTGCTCCAGGATCCCGAGAAGAAAGCAAGCACACCCCGTGAAGTAACCGGAACGACCTGAACACGAAGAAGCTTGGAGTGGTGACGTAACCCTCCGCACAGAAACACAGCACAGGAAGAGCGCGGACAAAAACGTGCCAACGCTCAAGCACCAGATTGGAGCGAAGAGCTACCCAACCGAAGATAGCGAAGCGTGAGGACTCACGCAGAAGACCACCCCGATGGTCGACCCACAAAGCCGACCCCTCAGACGGTCGCACGAAGAACCCGAACGGTCACACATGTGACGCACCCAAGAAGCCGGCCAGCCAGATGGCCGCGCCAAAAGCCGACCCCTCAGACGGTCGCACGAAGAACCCGGATGGTCACACACGTGACGCACCCAAGAAGCCGGCCAGCCAGAGGCCGCACCAAAAGCCAACCCACCAGGGGTCGCGAGAGGAGGTGACCAAAGCAAGGGTCAACAAGCCGTAACACAGCAAGTATCCCGCAAGGGGACCAAAGATAGCCTGCCAGCATCGGCAGAGTGGACCGGCCAGAGGTCCCAGAAGTTCGAACATCAAGACACAGACCGCGAACAGCAACAAACGAACTTCACCAACCACAAGTCAACACTCAACGTCTAAGGAGAGAGAGAAGATCGCAACGCCCGGTCCAGTCACAGACGAGTAGAGACAGTGTCCGTGACAAGACCAGAGGGAAGCAGGCGGAGTGCACGCTGCCTAGAGAAGTCTGGTCAGGAAGATGAAGGTAGCAAGATGACCAGACCACGTTGCGGAAAAGAAATGAGAAGAGGTCTGAGTGGCACATTTGCCACCACCAAAGAGAAGAAAGGAGAAGAGGTCTGAGTGGCACGTCTGCCACCACCAAAGAGAAGAAAGGAGAAGAAGTCTAAGCAGCACAACGACAGGAAGACAAGAGGATAGAAGAGAACCAAGAGGAGTGTGGACCAAGACACTACGACACTCAAAAGGGGAAACACCGAGGAGAACGTGAGAGGTGTACGACAGTCCACACGCACGACCGGAATACAAGTAACACCACTGGAAGCAAGCATCCACGTGCGAACCCGACAGTCATCCAGGAAGGACAGAAGCGAGCAGGCCGGTTTGTTGGTAACAACCACCTTTGGGATGGAACGGACACAAGGGTCGTGGAAATCCAGGGGCAGAGGCCTCAGGGACACCGGTGGCAGCGGATCCCCAACGAGAGACGGACTGTGGAAGCTCGCGCTGAAGATCCTGGAAGACCGAAGGTCGCACAAGACGGAACCAGTGCCAACAACACCCTTTCAGGTGGAACTCGGACACGGAGAAGAGGACCCGTAGCGACGTCCTTCAACATGTTGAATAGACAAGGCAGCATGTCCACCGGTCCAGTGGAAGCTTGGCAGGAGGCCTCCGGGTCGTCCAGTGAGAGGGGACAACCACGAGAGAGGGCTATCCGTGAGAGGAATAACCTGCAGCTGAAGGTCCCCGTCAGCAACAGACACCAGTTTGAACCAAGCACTTTGAACAGGACGGTCCCGCGAAAAGTAACACACTTGGGACTCAATATATATTTATACTTCTGCACGCTCACAGGATGTGGAACAGAGCGAGAGAGACTGTAAAGCCCACTTACAAGCTGCAAGTCTGCCAAGGCAAGAAGACACAACATTGCCAGCAATCAATGTGACCAGCAGTGGAGAAGACCACGTGGAAGTCGTCGTGATTTAAGTAATGAGTTTGGTGTGAACTGTATTCTTTCCCACAGGTTGGACTTTAGTTAGGGCAAGTTTTCTTAACTAAGGTTGGGAGGGATGTACTGACGGAGGACACGGTCTAGTGTCTCAGTCATGTTGTAATTCCACACCTAACACCCACCCACCACCAGGCGTCACAGGTCATGTGACACTGGCCAATAAAAGGGGCTGAGCACACGTGCTCATGGCCCATTACCTATCCCCATACCACTGTGTCCGTGTCTCATTTACCTATCCTCAGAATGAGGGCCTAGCGCCCTCACCAAACCCTACAATTAGGAGCAAGGTGAAGACCTTGGTATCTATCTGTACTCCCCTATCTGTACTCCCAGCAAAATGACTACTGAACTAATTAAATAAAGAAAAAGCGTAGCTACAAATGACACAGCAGTCAATGGTAGAAAAGCCCGAAAGGTAGAGGAACAGTCCCAAACATCGAATACGTATTTCAAAAAGGGGAAAAATGCCCTCCTCTGTGTTTGTGTTGACAATTTGAGCATTGAATGATGTATGTTTTGCAAGTACTCAGCAAATAGCATTTAAATGACAACAACTGAGGTTCCCATGTAAAGAAATAAAAGGCATAAAGCTGGCGAAATGGGTGCATTGCAAACAATTACAACAACATATCTCTATTACATAACCCAGACACTCTTTCCCTGTATACCTAAGCAATAACGTTTAGCTTTGCCAATAGTTGTTACCTGTTGTTCTTATTTGTTTCTTTTGGGTTTAAAGCATGTTTGCCCGGTTAATTGATAGTATTGGCCAACTTTGACTAGGCTTCCATGCACATTAAAAACAATCAATGATGATATGAATAGATGTGACAGCACATTTATAAAATCGAGTCAGTGAATCATTCTGCCTTTTTCACACACCTTCCTTAAATGCGTGACTAATTATAAACATTGTGGAGTGTGGACTTTTAATTTCTTTGTTGACTACATTTTCAAATTCAAATACTTTATTCGGTTTTCTTTGTTTGAAACCATAAAAGTCACACTTTAAAAAAAACAACCCATGCACTTTAAAACCATGATACAAGAGCTAAAATCAATTATTGTATAATAACGACTATATTGACGCACAAGGCAGGGAGGGCTAAAAACAACAACATCAGTGGGCCCAAATAAAGTGCCATGATATTAAAAGTTCAAACATTTTCAATATTTCATTGCGCATTTAAGAAACCCGGCCACAAATGGAATACAATCAAAGTTAAGCAGTTGCAAATAAAAAAGAGCTGGGCGTACTTGAATAAAATTAAGTCTTTTTAAAAGAGGTGATAAATAGATAGTCCTGGGCGTTGTATAATATTTACAGAAGAATAGAAAGTGGAGCCGGTCCTGTGGAGACAAATTGTCGCAGCCACAGGATGCTAACACCGCCCCACCGTTACTGCCCTTTGGAACTGCCAATAAAAGATGAAAAAGGTTAAATCTGAACCTTGTTAATAAGAAGCTCTCATAGGTTGGCTACTAAACCTGTGAATCTCATCAGTTGTCAACATTTTCAGTGTTTGTATTTATCTGTTAGTGATTATGGATGTCCTCAACTAGAGACAGAATGTGTGGATGAGGTGAAGATAAAATATTTGACCGATGGGCATACGTGTTAGAAAGTGCCACCCTGTGCAGTTTAACCGTCTGGCTCCAACCCCAAATCTCTGATGACCTTGTTGAATTAAAGAATAAAGACCAATGTTAGGGCACAGTGACGAATTCCTATCAATAAGACAATGCCAAGCATTCCATTTTTAGCATAAGTCCTGATGCCAGGCATTAAAGTTTAGCAACACAATGCCAAGCATTCAATTTTTAGCATGAAGTCCTGATGCCAGGCATTCATTTTTAGCAAGAAGTCAAAGTAGTTTTATACCCAACACGTCCAGTTGTGAATTCTTGGTACTCCTCCTATTGCTCTATGCCAGGGTTCCCCAAAGTCTGTCCTGGAGGGCCGGATCCATGCCAGATTTTTAGCATATCCCCATTTAGATAAATGTAGTTATCTTAAAAACCTGGCATGGATCCGGCCTGCAAGACTTTGGAGAACGTTGCTCTATGCCATATTGTGTCTTATTCGGTTCGTTAGTGGTCACATGGCTCACTTGCCCACAGTTTCTACCCCTTTTCCTCTCACACACACTCAAACACACACACACACACACACACACAAATCCACACACCCTTTTATATGCACATGACAGTAATTTCGTAATGGTAGATCCATTCTCCAATATATATTCGGCAGCTGTTCCTTTTTTTCAACAACGTTATTTACAGTTTATAAAAAACATTATCTCGTACAGATGGGCATAACATCGCTGTAGATCACAACAGTTCAGGCTGTGTGTCTGCAGACAGAAAAACAGGTAAAGTGTAGAGCTACAAGAGAGCAGAATAACACAAAATGAAACAAATTGAAAACATTTGAATAATACAAAGAAAAAACTTATTACAGAAATAATCACAATAATTATCATGTACAAATATTAAACATAAGCGAGTGCAAGGACACAGTGAAATCGAACTAAGGAGATAAACACAGCCCGGATCTTCTAAAAACATATTCAAGTGTATTTTGTATATATTGTGCTGTGAATCTAAACACTGCTTTGCGTTTGTGAAACAAAATATAACACTTGAAGCATGAGAACCAGTGGGAAGTCACACGGAACGTCCTACAGGCATAGACACTGATATCTTTGTGTTACAAGTGTTTTTGTTGGCTAAAAAACATACAGGAGCTGAAAGCACTCTGAGTAAGATAATTAAATTTGCCATCACTTGTATTAATAAAGTTAAGAAATAGTGTATTGTCCTCGACCCAAAGGGGAAGTACTTAAATATTTTATTTTCGAATGTATGAACACAGAGTTCAGTGAGATGTGTTGCAATCGCTTCGGGAAAATGTTCATTTTTGCATAATCGCTCCTATGTTTTTTGCTGAATTGTAATGCTGGTTTTTAGATCCTGCAGACTAGGGCACTACTGTCCAGTGCTCAGACCTCTAAACTTGTAGTTGTTGGCTAGTCCCTGATTGGAGTGTTTAACACTATATTAAGGCTATAGTATATGGTGTAGAAACTGCACCTACAACATTGAAAGTTAAATGTCACCTGTGGACTGCAACACTTATTGTGCCATCTCCTTGTGTGACAAGGAACGCATGACTTCAGGCCCCCCATTGTAGCCCGACTGCTCAAGTTTAAACCTGCAGTGCGACCTGTTAAAATAACACTTTTGACGGATAAAAAGGTCTCTTAAATATTAATAAGTCACCGTTGTGTAGGCCTTGTGGCCCACATAATAGAGTGCATGGTATTTAAAAATGGGACATGTAGAAAAGTAATGTTATCCTGTCCCTAAAGTGACAAGGTCCTGGATGCTATTTTCACTGTGGCAAACCTAGATGCACTATGTAGAAAAGCAGAGTACAGATTAAATACTAATACTGAATTTCCGAATGGAATCACCTGAAAAACATTTTTAAACCATTATTTTAAAAGTAATTACAATTCCAATCCAGTGGGATAGTCGGACTTCTAATAAATATTAAGTAAAATTAACTTTCAGAAAGTTACCCTTTATCCTCCACCCACAAACCCCTAGTTTAGTGTAGGCAGAGACTTTCACCATCTTGAAACTGGCACATTGTATTTTAAGCTTGTTTGTAGTAAAGCAAACAAAACTACTGAAAAAGTAGGTAGATTAGTGCCTGGGAACCTTTACTCCATAGTCAGAGGAAACTAGGAGTGGCTTGGAGTACCCCTCACCCACAGGTTTGTGAACCCTACAAAGCTGGACCCTCACCCAGCCTTCGTTAAAACTTTGCTGGACATGTGAAAGGATAGCAGATGGAATTAACCTGCTGGACTTTACATCTGTTACTTGAGTGAAAGTCGGAGGAGGTTGGACACCCTACACTTCAAATCTATGGACAGAATGTGTAAGAAAGTAGGATCTGCTTCTTATGGTTACCTCATCTTTTTGATTGATGCCTCACTGTTTTTAAATAGTCTTACTGGGATCCTGCTAATCAGGACCCAGTCTATCAGCTTTCTCCCATAAATTGACATACATGTACCTTCGTATACTCCAGATTGGATACTGGGGTACCCTCATCAGTCCCTAGTATATGGTACCCATGTACCCAGGGCATAGGTACCACAGAGGCCTCGCATGGGTTGAAGCATGCATTTAGCCACTCATGAGAGTCCACGAAAAATGGAACTCTAGGTCTGCTACTGCAGCCTGTGTAAGGAGCAGAGCCCCTCTGCAGCCTTTGGAGACCATTCAAGACGGAGGTGCTCCACTGCTCCAGTGACCGAATTCCGCGGGCTCTTCCAGAGAACTTTTGGCCCACTGCCTTCCCGGAACCAGTAGCGGCGGCGGAATCAGCCCGCAACTTGGGGGTTATTTTTGGCCCAAACCTACAGCTTGACCTGCACGTAAACAAAACCATCTCTACGTGCATGATGCTGTTACGCATGTTGCGCAAAGTTCTGCCCCTTCTCCCCGCCTAGGCCAGGCCAGAGGTAGTTCGCAGTACTATTCTAAGTCGTTTAGATTACTGCAATGCGCTGCTTCTGGAGGCCCCAAAAAATCTGGTGGGGAAGTTACAACGGGTGCAGAACATGGCTGCCAAGCTGGCTCTCTCGCGGGCTAGATCTAGCTCTTCCACTCTGGCTTTAAGAGACCTGCACTGGCTCCCGGTGCATCTGCGAGTGATGTACAAGGCCGCGTGTTTGGTGTTCAAGGCCGTACACCAACAGGGCCCAATACCACTTCGTGACATGTTTGCTTGGTATGCTGCCTCGCGGCCCCTTCGCTCATCTTCAGCCAACTTGTTGGTGGTCCCGAGGTTCCAGAGAGTCAGGATGGGTGGCCGCTCATTTAGTGTTGCGGCGGCCAGACTTTGGAACTCCTTTCCTCTCTCTCTGAGAAGCCACAAGGATTACCTACCATTTAGGAAAGCGCTGAAAACGTATTTGTTCCCGAAAATTGTCTGAGCAGTGAGTTGTGTGTCTGCCGAAGTTCAAAGCGCCAGGATGCCCTCTGGGTGATAGGTTGCGCTTTATAAGATAACAAAATAAATAATAATAAATTCTCCCCGGTTGCCTGCGACTCAGCCAGACATATATGTAGAGGTGCATTATAACTTTGCAGTAAATGTTATCTCAAAAACGGCTGCATAGAAACATATCGTGTTTGGTATCAAGAAACTGGTGTGGGAGCACACTGCTTCACCTCCCAGCAGAGTTGCCCCTAGGCATCATGGTAGATGCAGTTCAGTTCGTCAAGCGAGTACACTTGGATAGTCTCTTGAGTGTTTCACCAGGTGGGTGCAGATTAGTGCTGGCTATCTCTGGACACGTGTTTCTGGATTATTATCCGTCATCAGCAGAGATTAGGCAAAATTATTTGGGGTTGCTGAGCAGGCTGCCGTATTTTTGGATCACAGTATCTCTCCAGGCGCGCAGGTGCCTCTCCATGAGCTCGTCAGCTCAAAGCGGCTCGAGGGAGCCTTTAAACAAGAAACTGGTGTGGGAGCACACTGCTTCACCTCCCAGCAGAGTCGCCCCTAGGCATCATGGTAGATGCAGTTCAGTTCGTCAAGCGAGTACACTTGGAAAGTCTCTTGAGTGTTTCACCAGGTGGGTGCAGATTAGTGCTGGCCATCTCTGGACACGTGTTTCTGGATTATTATCCGTCATCAGCAGAGATTAGGCAAAATTATTTGGAGTTGCTGAGCAGGCTGCCGTATTCTTGGATCGCAGTATCTCTCCTGGCGCGCAGGTGCCTCTCCACGAGCTAGTCAACTCAAAGCGGCTCGAGGGAGCCTTTAAACAAGAAACTGGTGTGGGAGCACACTGCTTCACCTCCCAGCAGAGTCGCCCCTAGGCATCATGGTAGATTCAGTTCAGTTCGTCAAGCGAGTACACTTGGAAAGTCTCTTGAGTGTTTCACCAGGTGGGTGCAGATTAGTGCTGGCCATCTCTGGACACGTGTTTCTGGATTATTATCCGTCATCAGCAGAGATTAGGCAAAATTATTTGGGGTTGCTGAGCAGGCTGCCGTATTCTTGGATCGCAGTATCTCTCCAGGCGCACAGGTGCCTCTCCACGAGCTTGTCGGCTCAAAGCGGCTTGAGGGAGCCTTTAAACAAGAAACTGGTGTGGGAGCACCCTGCTTCACTTCCCAGCAGAGTCGCCCCTAGGCATCATGGTAGATGCAGTTCAGTTCGTCAAGCGAGTACACTTGGAAAGTCTCTTGAGTGTTTCACCAGGTGGGTGCAGATTAGTGCTGGCCATCTCTGGACATGTGTTTCTGGATTATTATCCGTCATCAGCAGAGATTAGGCAAAATTATTTGGGGTTGCTGAGCAGGCTGCCGTATTCTTGGATCGCAGTATCTCTCCAGGACTGGGAGGTGAAGCAGGGTGCTCCCACACCAGTTTCGTGTTTGGTATCAAAAACCTTGGAATCATACCTCAACACCAGTGACTAGTGTGGGACGTATGAGTCCTCCCTTCAGAAGAGAGCTTTGTGGGGTCACTGGTCTAACCGGTGCCAGTCTTCTCGACCCGGACAGCACAAAATGGATAACTTGCAAGAACTGTAGAAAAAAGCGCACCAAAGTGACACTCGCCACGACTAATAAGAAAAAACGTGACAAAATCAAAATAATTTTGACGGCTTCCCATCACTCACCAAATGGTGACATGCTTCATCATCTCGGTTTCCTCTTTATAGTCACACTGGTAACTCTAAGAGCTACAACCCTATCATAGTGATGGGGAGCCCGAGGATGTTCTTGTTATGACTCCTAGGTGATGAGACTAGTGGAGTGTGAGGGAACTAAGTGCAGTGTATAGGTGTAAAGTGAAGTTTAAAATTGAGATTATGAGAAACCAACCAGTTTATTACGGTTTCCCACAATTCAAATTAAAAACAATGCAAAACAAGACAGTTTTACCAAATAGCTGTCTTCTACATTCTTATACAGTCGCATTTGTTATTGGGAATTTTTAGTGGGTGGTGCAAACCTGAGGACGCTGCTCCTTGCAAGTGTGATGACCATTCATATCAGGACTCGATGCATTTTGTGTTTTTTTGCCCATTTTATATGGGAGGCAGGAAAAAGTTTATCATCCCACTATTAAAAGACAGGGGTTTCTTGCAGGTAAAACCTGCATTACTCTACCTCCAATTAATGGAATCCCCTGCCGTCATGTTTGGGGTAGCAAACTTCCTGGTTGCATCCATCCGCAATAAGAAGAACAGATTATTGGGGCTAACATCGTCGGATTATGTATTATCTTAAATCGTAATTGACACCACCAATTAATGGGGATCGCACATGAAGTAAATTTTGCTGTTTTTAAATCTGCATTGACTTGCTGACTTCCATGTGCAATTTGTAAGCTTCTACGAACATTTAATAATCCGACACCACTGTGTATTTTGTATATATGTAAATTTTGTGTAATTTATTTTTTATTCTTCCTGTATTAATTAATTCTGATCTCATCATGTGTTTGTATAGCCTACTTTTATGATTTTAAAATAATCAAATAAAGTGGATTTGATTTTGATTTGATTATACAGTGGTCAACATGTTTTAGCACAATCTGATAACGTTCCATCTAGTGCCTTCGTCAGGACCCACCTACATTTACTACTGCAATTTGTGAAACTAAATAAAAGAATAATGTGATATTGAACCAAAATGCAATTAAAATGGTTGGAAATGATACAACCAAATCACCGCATTCATAGGTATGTATAGATCTTCCTTTGCAATCACTCATTACATGGAATGGCCTCTGTAAGAAAAAATAGGAAAAAATGTAGACATGGTGTGCATCTTCCCGGGGTTAATCAACAGTTATTGCAGATGTAATCAATTCGAAAGAAGTGGAATATATCTAAGCCAGCTTCCATTACCTAAAAATAGGTGAAAAGATTGTTGTTCTTACCTTCACATTGCAAGGAAAGTACCTCACCTCACCTGGCAACTGCTCAGGATAAAAGGGAGGCCCCACTCTAGAAACAAAAAAGACCACAGCTATGATGATCTAATATCTTTCATACCAACTGTATCTATATTACTGTGCTCATCTCTGTGCATGTTCCTGCGTTATTCATGCTTGAAAGGACTACTTTTACCGCTTAAAAAATGGCATAATCACTATATATCAACATAAAAGATTATAAATCCATGCATATTGTTGATGTTGTGTACAATATCAAGCTTAATAGCAAACAGTGTGGCTACAGGGGTACTAGTTCAAATCTCTACCTTGTGCCACAACTATTATCTTAACTGCAGATCCTCATAACATCAACAGCCAGCATATGACCATACAAACATTACTTTCTGCCGTTGAAGGCCTATAGTGTCTTGGACCAAACTGACTCTCTGGTAAAGCAAACCATCTACTGTCATTAGGCATCAGATGTTTATAGAAATGCCACATACAATATCCCTGTAATAACTAGAAACCCCCTTAATCTAGTTCGATCTAACATAGCTATTGGTGCAAGTCTGAGGTATTGTCATCACCTACTCCTGCAGATGCAACAAAAAGAACACAGAAGGGGCTCTATTGAAAGAACTAGGCGCCTTCAACTCAGTGTCACTCTCATTAGTTGCGCTCTGAATAGCAGAAAGTTGTACTCGATTACTGTGCATGACACATAGCCAGCTTAGTACTTTAAAGCCGGAAACAATTGTGTATTTACAAGACGCGCCTGCCTCTGCCCTATCCTCTCAATCTCAAGTAACACGGGAGAGCAAAAACTCGTCCCCGAACATCCTGGTAAAGATGAAACACCAAAAGGGGTATATGATCATGGGCTTACCTCTCCTTCGGTACCTCATGGCTGACAACTTAGCAGTCGGAGAGGTACCGACGCTGCGGAAAAATCCCGCTTATGTATCTCAATATTCCATCTCACTGAGACGTCCGTCGCGCAGGTAGACGTAATGATGTCATTACCGCGCGACGAATGGGTTCATGGGAATTGAAGTCTACAGGGAATATGCAGACTATCCTACGTAGGCGGTATTGTTTTCAGCAGTGATGAAGATAACACACGCTGCTATCATTACTGTAATGTACGGCCTAACCAAACATTGCCATTGTGTATTGTCATATGAGAATTTTTTTTACTGATAGACACTAACAACGAAAAATCGTTGACAGTGTGATCTCATACAGCGTTTTTTCTGGATTAAATTAGATACTGCCTTCTCTTTCTATAAGACCAATGACGAATATTACTGTTGCCACAGGTCCTCGTTAGCAATTTGTGGACAAAAATATTTTTACAACCCTCTCTCGATGGTTCACAGAGTCAACAGATTTACAGCGCTAAAAACAAATAATGATACTCAAGAACAAATAGCCAAACATATAGTGACCACTGCATTTATATTTACAACCACAACCATGGCAAAGAAAGCTGCCTCAGCCCTTTTCTATAGATAAATAATCAAGTGTAGGTGATATGCTCAATAACTGGTACACAAAGATTTTCTATATATTGTAGGTTAAGGGCGATTCATAATCCCTACCAACTAGAACTGTTTAACATTTAGCTCAGTACCATGTAATAGAATTAAAAGATAGGGCTTCAGGATGTTAGGAATGCGTTTCTCGAATGCCGAAGTTATAATAACACCCATGGTATTGCATCGTTCAAACCAATCTTGTCACTCTTTAGTTTAAATACCCATTTTTGTTCTTTGAGAAGAAGGAACTTGGAGATGTCTGTCACATGCCCCGGGATATAAGGTTGTTCTAAAACCGTCTAGGTGAAATCTGTAGGGCTGTGATTTTCTTCTAGGAAGTGACTAGTTAGCCGAGTGGCTTGTTTTTTACATCTAACTGTGCTTTTATGTTTCATTATGCGCAGTTTAACCTTGCGGGTTGTCATGCCTACATAATTAAGCTGGCACGGGCATGTAATTAAATACACGACTCATTCGCTATTACAGTTGGTAAACTTTTTTTGGACCCATGGTCTTTCTGTTCCAATGTCGATTGATTTGGACTTTTTAGTCTGAGGACAAACAGCACAGGTGCCGCATGGAAAGTGGCCTTGAACATTAGGGAGCCGCCATAACGTCTCTTGGTTTAGAACTGGGCCAGTCTTTGGTCTAGTATATACTAGTTGGTCACGCAAATTGGTACCTCTTTTGAAGGAAAACAGTGGTTTAGGAATGTTCTCTCCTCCAATATTAAGTATTTTCCAATGTTTATGATTACTCTTCTTGACCGCATTTGATGCCGTACTAAATGTGTTCACGAATGTTAGCCTAGAAAGTTCTTCTGTGAGTGTGCGCGGTTCCAAGAGTGCCTCTCTGTTGTTATTTATAGCTCATTTGACAGAGCGTTTCACCAGCTTATATGGATATTGTCTATTGCACGGATGCGATGTTAATGTTTTTGCATATTTGGTAAAACTATCTTTTGTGGAACAATTTCTGCGGACCCACAAAAACTGCCCATAGGGCAAATTATCTTTGAGCGCTTTAGGGTGGAAGCTATCATAGCTCAATAACGAATTTCTTGCCATAGGTTTGGAATATAATTCTGTTTGCAACCCTTCTGGAGTGGCTACTATCAGTAGGTCCAAAAATTCCAGTTTCTGTCTGTTGATCTCCACCGTGAATTTCAAGAAGTTGTCCCGACTATTCAGCTATATCAGAAAGCTCTCAATTTCTGATATTTCTCCCCGCCAAATGACAAGAATATCGTCAATGTATCACTTCCAAAGAACTATTGACTCTATGTAAGGATTCTCGGCAATCAGGACATGTTCTTGTTCAAATCCATGAACATAAAGATTAGCCAAACTAGGCGCAAAAATGCTGCCCGCAGTCTGGAGATAGATGGTATTCTCCAATTTGAAGAAGTTCTCCTTCATGGCAATCTGCTAAATTCTACATCTGGAAGTATTCGTCTTTGGTATCCTGTAAGAAAGTTGGCATTTGTTTCACTATGGGTCTCAAAAAATGGTCCACGAAAGTGGACAGCGGTTCTAGCAAAGATCCAATGCCCGACATTATGGGGCCTCCTGGCGGGGGTCTTGTGGGTTTATGGACCTTCGGGAGGACATAAAAATAGGGCATCACTGGATGCTTTGTTTGTTGATATATTGATTCTTGTACAGTGATCCACCCTTCATTTACTGCCTCATCCACTATAGTTGCAATCACACCTTGAAGTCGTTCAGTAGGGTCTTCTTTGAGTGGGCGGTATGCATCCCTATTGTTTAATTGTCTTAGACATTCCGCTCGATATACACTAGTATCAAGAATCACAATCGCCCCGCCCTTCTCGGACGGCTTTATTGTGATCTGGCCATCTGAAGTTAGGGTACGTAAAGATGCTTGTTCATTTTTAGGAAAGTTGCAGTAAGTCTTAGAATCACTCTCAAAAATGGCAGCTACATCTTCACTCACGGCTCTCTCAAAGGTCAAAACTTGGGCAGGGACCAAGTGGGTTGGGGGTTAAATGTAGATTTTTTTTTCAAACCCGTATTCATATCCAGAGGGTCTGTGGGTTCATTCTTAACTTTGAAGAAAAAATGTAGTCGTACTTTATGGAAAAAATTGGCCAATTCCCAATTAGTCTGGAAAGCATCCCCTTTTGTGGTGGTGACAAAACCTAGGCCTCTGTTCAGTACCTTCTTTTCATCTTTATTCAGCGACCTGAAACTCAGGTTCATTATCAGACCGACTCCGTGCTCGGCCCGGGTTGCCCCGGTAATTTCTTATTGCTGCTGGGTAAGCTCCCTGGAGACGGAGGAGGAATTGGACTCCAATGAACCTGGGCACGTTGATTTCTCCATTTCCCGCTGGTACGTCCCCGACCATACCCTAAAAAAGTCTGATTATCAAAATTGCCTTGGAACCTTGTGGTTGGAATGTTCCCATTGGGCCCATAGGAGTATGAAAAGGGGGTGGTGGACATTGCCATGGATGTGGTTGCCACCACTGATGGTATGGATTAAGTGGTCCTCCACGCCATTTATTTGAAAGTTCTTTCCTCGTCCTCTCACTTGCTGTCCGTTCCTCAAGGAAGTGTCGGAGTCACTAGTATTAGATCCTTCATCCGAACTGGTACTCCCATATGAGGAACCCAGCTTCCGTCCTCTGTTGTTACATTCAGGGGGGACATAGTTGTCTCCAGTGTAAGGATAGATCCTCTCTTGTGTAAACTTAGCTAGGTCTTTTTTTAATTTTCTATTTTCGAGAGTAGGATATTATCCTTAAACTCCTTATTACTACTGTTAGACTCTTCCTGATATTTCTTAAAAGTAATATTCGTAATTGTAGTCTTTATCTGGGCCTCAGGGACTTGGATTTCTACCAAAATAGGGTCTGCCACATGCTTGGCAGTTTTTATAAAACACATTTCTGCCCTCCTGCTGCTGAGCCAAGCTCGAGCAGAGGAAGGACAGCACAATAGGCATCCTGTCACAGGGAGATGGGACCACCTCCCAGACAGGGTTAGTGTATTGGCGCTGTTTGGGTGCACTCTGAGAGTGCTTGAAATGTTGCACCTGAGCACATTTGGTGTCCCAGCTCAAACCCGTTCTGGGAGCAACCCCTCTGTCCTGCCCCTCCCCTAGGAGGGTCTCATGAATCTGTACAACTCCCTTCCTATGTGCACAAAAGGGCTTACCTGGCTGTAAGACTTTAGATTTTATGTGGACAAGATTCTACAAGAAGAAACCACTGACCTTTGACCATCTGGACACTCTGGACTTCGCTGGACCTCGACTGGGCTCAACTTTGTCCCCCTTTCCGTTCTAAGCTTAGTTTGTTCCTTTGCTCCATACAGGCTCCGTGCAGGACCTGTGGTGCTCTTAAGACAACTGAAGAATCTCCCTTGAAGCGAAAGCGTCACTCCCCTGCATTCGCAGGCACCTAACTGCAACTGACCGGTCTTCTGCTCCTGAGCTCATGTGGACTCGGAAGAGTTTAGCAACACAGGAGATGGATTTCTGAGGGTCCCTGAGATTGATCTGCCCTTTCACTGAGTTTGAGGCCAATATCCCTCGTGGGGACTGCATAACTTGAACCCCTGTGCACCGCGTCCATTTGCAGTTGCATAAGCTTGTTGGCAATTCTCAAGCTTGTGCCTTGGACTCTGTGTACTCCTGACCCTAGGCAGTATTTGCACTGGAGAACTCCGGCCTCCTTGCACCGAGTGCTCTGTGGGCTGGTGCTTTACAATCTTGCTCGAGGTCCCCTTTCGACTCCTGGTCAATCAGCCTATGGGTCCTCATGAGGGTCATATTGATTTCTCTTGTGCTTTCTTGGTTGATCTAGATGTGCCCTGACTCCCCATTGATTGGTGAGTCCCCTGGACCTTGCTGGTCCACACCGAAACCTGTTTGATCTTCCTGCATGGGTTGCTTTTGCCAAGGTGTGGCGGTGGGAGTGTAGCGGGCCGGAAAAGCAGGCGAGGAGGCCGTATATAGTGGGCAATACTGTTCGTTTATTGTAGAGGAACAGAAAGGAATGTCACAAACGAAACAAATGGAGGCTCCAGGTGATGAAATCCGGTCCGGGTCTTGGGCTTCGCTCGAGGTCCTCAGGCACTCCAACGACGGCTCCGATGACGGGGAGGATCCACGGAGGGCAGTAAGAGAGGAAAAAACAAGGGACCGTTAGTCCTATCCTGGTCTCAAGGCACTATATACCGATCACCGTCACCCGGGTAGTGAGAGAGGGGGCGAAAAGAGGCAGTGAGGGAAGAGAGGTATCGGGAGGAAGG
This sequence comes from Lissotriton vulgaris, assembly GCF_964263255.1. NCBI lineage: Eukaryota > Metazoa > Chordata > Amphibia > Caudata > Salamandridae > Lissotriton > Lissotriton vulgaris. The sequence goes on from NC_141691.1 coordinate 1,130,511,528, forward strand.
AACACAGGTCGGGTGATAGAAAGGGTGTCAAGTCGGGACGTGAGGGGAACGGTTGGGGTATGCTGTGAGGGTGCTATACAGTTATCCTACAGTGCAGGGGACGTGATACTATGGAGATGGGGGGGGGGATTTACAGGGACTTTACAGGGACTCCTAGTGAGCAGGGGAAAAGAAGGCTAAAGGCACTCACGCGGTCCGCCGTAACTCTCCAGTGAGTTACGGCCGCTCTTCAGCCACCTCCTTAGGACTCCACCACTCTTCAGTCCACACGTCTTCGTCGCACGTCTGCTCTCCTTCTCCACCTCCAGTCCGAGGGTCCTGCCACGAAGCTCCGACGGCGTTCTGACCTCGATCCTCGGTTTTATCCTGTGCTGGCGCTGCCTCTGGGGCGGGACTTCCGGGGTCAGCGAGATATGATTCCTCCGGACCTGGTGCTCGGGTTGGTCCCTGCGGGAGAAAGAAGGGCGGGGTTTCGTGGGTTATGGCTGGTGCTCCGAGTCCTGTCTCGGCTACGGCGTTTTGGTTGCGGGGTCGCAGTCCCGGTGGAAACGAAGGAGGTACGTGCGGGGGAGGGTGGCCTCCAGGTTGGGGTCCCCGGGACGCCGTCTCACACAAGGCTTGTTGTTGCTTCAGCCGGACACCGACCCCTCTCACTTGCCATCCTTTGCGGACAGCTCGCATCTGACTCCTAGTCATCATCGACATCTCCTGGTCCTTGTGACTGAAGAGTCAAGCATCTCTTCTCTGCACCTGAAGCCCCCAACATCAGTGGGCATACGTCTCACGAGCCTCTGGTCACTCTGAAGTTACCCAGACTCTGTCCCCTCTGCTTTCAGGTTTCTTCCTTCCAGAATCCAAGCTTGGATTCCCCCGGACCCTTTTTTTTCACCTTCAGGGCAGCACAGCAGTACTTCTTCACATCCTTCAATAGAGAACGACATTGGTTTCCGACACCACTTCAGACCTATGCACCCAGCTCCCCTGGGATAGGTGACTCTGGTATCCACGGGTGGGGTGGCTCTCCAACCTCTTAAGTTCCAAAGGGTTTGCTTTAAGTCCTCCTAGAAGGGTTATTAAACTTTAACTTTCCAACCGCAACATTCCCATAGAGTTGTCTAGAGCACCCAGTTGTCTTTCCTAACTGCACCCGTCCTCCGTGGAGTCCCTGTGTCATAACCGTGGGTGGTTCCTTGGGGTCCCAGTGATTCTACGTGCACTAGGCACTGTCTCTAGTCAAGTTGTGATTGTTATACCACTAATTTAGTAAGTATATGGTTTGGTCTCCCCCTGGAGACCACTGTGTATTGTTCTACTTACAACTGTTCTATTGATCTCGTATTGTGTGCTTTATCTTCTATCCTCATGTAGAGGATAGTATAGAGTGTTATATTAATAAATACATATGTTTATATAACTACTGTGTGGTTCCCCTTAATTTAGTCATTCAGGATGTGATATTCTGGTAAAACAAGCTGCTTTACATTCTTTCAAGATTAAGCCTGAAGGCTGCTCTCCACAGCTACCACTAGGATAGCTTTCTAAAGGTTATCTTTGACCTCATACATCATACGGGTCATTTGGACTGGTGCAAGGTGCCCACTTTAATTAATGGACAGCATATACCAGGCCAACTTCTCACAGGAAGATCTTCAAGGATCATAAGGCTGATCCCCTGGGTGGCTCCAGGTACAATAGAAAGAGGACATTCACTTTGAAAATTCCAGCTGACCAGTGGCAATTGGACTTTTACTGGCTGTGCTTTTGTCCTCTGCCGGGCACCCTAATAGTCTCCAAGGCTCTCCCTAATGCCCTGAATGTATTGGAAGTGTATTTTTGTGAGTGTTTGCGCATCAAAAGATGTTTGGGAAATTTCTCAAAATGTTTGCTCTAGAGCTTCAAGAGGACCCACCCTGAAAGGTTCAGTCCAGAGGTTCCATTGAATAAGGTTTTTCCCAATTGAAAAAGAGTTTTCCCTCAGGGAAACAACAAAGCCCGTTTTTAAATTGGGAATTAAAAACTTGTTTTAACTTACCTACTTTCAGGTTCTAGCAGGGCCAATGAACTTGGTGTGTATAACCCATTCTCAATCATGGTGAGGTGCAAATCACCCCTAGTTCCCAGTCTACTGCATCTTTTGGGTCTTGGGCTTCATGGCGTAAATTTCTCTTGAATCTCTAAAAAATGATATCTATGGTTCCCCTCGTTGTGTTGTTTGGATGTTATTTTGCTTATTAACTCTCTTTTTATAAATTGTAGTAGCATTTTTATTGTGTTGCGTTTTTGACTTTTTAACTGTGCTGGTACTCCAAGTTGCTTTACATATTTTCTGTAAGTTAAACCTGTCTGCTCTGAACCACATATTCCAGGGGTTCACCTCAGGTTTAAATTACTGAAACCTTTAACTGGACCCCAGCAAGAAAGTGACTTTTTTACTTGGGGTGGACGCCAATCCCCTTCAACTAATAAACCACTTTCTCACAATCGCGCCCTTTGAGCTTTCAGTTTTCTTGAGACAATATGTTGTATTGATGAAGTTACATTTTATAAAGAAAAATCATAGTGTGAGATAGTATTTGGGTACTAGGGTCATAGTTGTCAGTTGTCCTGACTGTTCAGATTACATATCAGTCTATGAATGCACACCTCTCTGTTTTGTCCAAATTGGTAAGTTCCTGCAAAAAAGGAAACAAATACAAAATAACACAAAACAAATAGAAACACGTAGAAATTTGCAAGAATAAAACAAAAACTGCCTGTAGAAATGAGCACAAAATAATCATGTTAAAATGGTATGCAAACATTTTCAAATATATTTTGCATATTTTATTGGTTGCATCAAAAGGTATTAACGTTGGAGATGGCTTTGGAGAGGTTATTGTTGTGTCAAAGCTAGTGGTGTAGGAGTTCGGAACACCAGAATACGTCTGTGATTTTGTTCCAGTTCTTTTGTGAAGATTTGATTAATATATTTCAGTGGTGGTGTGAGATGGGTATGCTGAAGTTCTTGATAGTGTGGTCGGACCAGGTGATGGGTGTGGACCTGTCTACTGTGATGTTGCTGAAACTGGTGAAGATAGGGTCCAATAATTGCATGGTGGCTTGTGTGTGGCCTTCCAGTTGCTGGATGAGTGTATGGTTAGATATGTCCTCAAGCAGGTTAGTGAAGCTAGGGTCCAGTAGATGTACATGGAGTCTGTGGGGCCTTCCAATCTAGGGGTCTATCCAAGGTTCAATAGGTCCTTGAGCAGCTTGGTTGTGATGCTTTTCATTTGTGAGGCATCACTCAAAAGACAAAAGAACCAGTGGAGAGGCACAGCATGTATAATGGATATGTGTTTGTTTTACAGTGTAATTGTTAAATGGTTTAGTAATGTAATTGATTACAAAATATGAAGTGTTAGAAATGGGATTATTAGTTGAGAGGATTGAGAGCCCCACTCAAATAATAAATTAATTTCTTGTGAGGTTGAACCACAAAAGTCATTATTTAAGACTGTGCTTAACCCTCTGGTAGTGTAACACAAACACAGCCAGGCTTAACTTAGAGGTAATGTGTAAAGTACTTATGCAGCACTCAAATAGTAATAAAGTAAAAACACAACATAAGACAAATCCCAACCCAGTTTATAAAAATCGAGTTAATATTGATAAATGAAATGAATTGTAGTTATCTGGTCACTTTGGACCAGAGTAAAGACCCAAGTTCAGGCCAGACACGATGGAGCACGGGTTATATACAGGAAGCAGGTTTGTCCAACTGAAGATTTGAATTTCTATGTGTTCAAGTCCACCTGGACAGCTAAAGTGGAGCTTCACGTCGGTGGTTGATGCAAGGAGTTCACTGTTGGTGTGAGAAGCAGGTTCGGCATTTCAGACGGTTGCTGTGGTTGATGCAGATAGTTGGTGTTAAAGCTAAATCTTAGAGCTGGCATGAAAAGAAGGGTGTTGCTGCAGATTTGCTTTGGTGGGCATCACAGACGCTCATTGGGTGATGAGAGGACTCTGTTCGTGATTACAAAGACTACAAAACTTCTACATCTTTACCTGGAACTCATGACTTGGGGTTTCAAGGCAGGAGGAGTACACTCTGATGCCAGCCAAGGGTCCAGAACCTGGAGGATTCAGTCCAGCATCGACCAGAAGAAGGGCTCGGGCTGATCCTGTTGTACAGCTTGTATGGGTTAGCTGTGCTGTTGCAGGGAGTCCTCTGAGAGATTGTTGTGTCCCTGTAGCTTAAAAAGGGCATCTGCCAACTGACTCTTGGAGTCACTTCTAGGAAGCTTGGGTTCAAGGCAGGCACTTCCAGTTTCCTTCTTCGGAAACAGGGACTTCTTTTTTCTGAATCTCCCACAGGCCTAAGAGTGTTTTGATGAGATGTTCTGAATGCAGCATTGTTATTTTCAGCCTCTGGATGGGAGATGCCCCCTTTACCTGACCATACCCTTTTCCTGGGTTGGCTCCAGTCTAAGGTAACAAAAGATAGTCAGGCTTAAGTGTGAGCTGCATTTGTCAATGGCATGGCAGACAGCCCTTGGAAGTCAGAAAGAAGATGGGCAAGCCCTGAGGTTACCGTTTGAAGCTCAGGAAGGCTGAGGACAACTACCAGGACATCCTGCTCAGGAAGTGAATACCTTTCCCCACACCCAAGGCGTTTTTGTCCCCATGTCTGGTATATAGAGGAAAAACACAAAGCTCCACAGGAGATGCATTCAGAGTCATGAGACCCTGGGCAGAAAATGGCAACTTTGTAAAGGTGGTATTTTCAGAATAGTAACTTAAATCCAGACTTTACCAGTAAAGAGGATTTAAAATTACAATTCATTAAAAGGGGAAGCAGCATTTCTTTTGCAGGTCCCAAACTGAAGTTATCAACATTAAATACTAACTTTATTGTTATCGCGAAGGATCATAAAAGTACATAAAAGCACACATCAGTCTACATAGAGACCCATATAAATTAAACATTCACAATGGTAGTTTTACACACTCAAAACAGAATGCTCTCATACACAACATTCCATTAATCCCTGATCTACTACACAGATCGTCTTGCCAAATTAAGAATAAAGTGCAAATACCTCATATATTTATCGTGTAAACACAGGTCATCACATCATTCTACATAAAGGTCTACTAAATGAAAATAGGCAAGTTGAAAACATTATACAGTAAGGTCATGAAAATCACATGCAGAAAAACGTTCTGCCGACATCCATCTTAAGAGATAAAACTAGCAACCCACACAGGCCATAGAGCCTTGTGCAAAGTTGCACTAGTCAAAATTCGCAATCGGGGTTCAAGTACACCATATAGGCTTGAACTACCCAAACATTAAAACCCTGAGGGCAAGTGCAACATGGCCAACAAATATATCGTTTGGGCTCAGACTACTCGGACAATAAAAAGCCTAGGAGCAAGTACAACATGGGCAGAAATAAAATATGAAATCTTCAAATGTTCCTCTTGAGAGATCCAACTTGCCATCCTGCTAGGCCTTAGAAAACTTGTGCAAAATGGCAATAATCAAAGGTAGCAGTGCAGGTGCATATACATCATATGGGACTAACCTACCCAATACCTAAAATCTTTGGGGCGAGTGCAATATAGGATAGTAACTATCACATTTACAATAGAATTAACACAATTAACTACTCTCTAGCTTGGATACACTTTGATCACCATATCAAAACAGACAGAAGAAATCTTGAAATTGAGTATACCACAGGTCAAGAAGTGTCCACGCTCAGGATCCTATAGACCTCAATATGCCGGCTCAAACCCAGTTTCTTGCACAGTGTCACTTTCGTCTTGCCGTATTTCTGCAACATCTCTCTTCTGTCCTGCCACAGTTGATGATAGCTTTTCTTTTGGATTAGTTTAGCATATGACACATTTATCTTTTCTGAAGGAGTCCTCAGATGTTGTAGTTAGCAACACTCTGTCAGGAGGTAAAGATCCTCTGCTGCCACCTGCTTCGCTCATGTTGACAAATTTGAATCAGCGGAAAACCGGAAACAAAAGCAATATGACAAAGAATTACCAATATGATGGCTTAAACACATCATTCTAGAGCCGTCATTTAGGAAAGTGGCAGAAGGGTTGATCTGAAACTTTATTTTCTGTCCCTATAAGACTCCTTCACCCTAAAAACCTATGTTTTGACACCAAACTGAAGAACATAGGTCTCATGGTTCCTGAAATATCATATCACTGCAACACATCCGCCATTTTTAAAAATGTAATCCAGAAAAATTTAGCTTGGATTATAAATGTCTACCCAAGTGAAAATACTTCTCTAATGATGCAAACAGATTAAAAATAAAATTAAAATCTCTGGCCAATAATTGTTTTACAGAGTCTTATCAAGGGGCCTGGGCTAAAAGAAAAGTTGAAGAGTGGAGTGGAGTGGATATATAGTGCAGTAGAATGGAGTGGAGTATAGTGTTGTAGAGGGGAGTGCCATACAGTTGAGTGTTATAGAGCGGAGTGGGGTAGAGTGGAGTGGAGCTGAGTGGGGCAGAGTGAAGTGTTGTAGAGTAGAGTGTTTTAAAATGGAGTGGAGTAAATTGTCGTAGAGTGGTGTGGCGTAGAGTTGAGTGATATAGAGTGGAGTGGCATAGAGTGGAGTAGAGGAAGGAGGCAGTTGCCAGCAGTTTGGCGAAAATTTAATTGTTGACATTGATCAGAGATAGTGGCCGGTAAGCAGCCCTGCCAAGTGCCAAGCATCATGCGTTAGCCTAGTGCATTTTAAGGCAGGTCACCGAATTCAAAATAATTATCACGCATTAAACCGCCTCCTCAGCTGTCAAGCTGGAGAGCTGTAGTATAGTAACTTAATTAGCACTCTATCCAAGCAAAGCTGGCAACCCAGTTTATTTGTGCTGCTTGCAGCTTGGGGGGTGTCTCTGCTGCTTGTATTGGAAACGCTTACCTAATATTCTGATTCACATGACCTAAAGCTGCTAGAGGAGCACAGTACTACAACGTAACACTTAAGCACCCAACACATGTGGCTGGAACGTCACTAGTGACTACCTTGTGAGTCGAGCGATGCACTCTTAATTTAGTTCAACTCCTGCCGCTTGAGACACGAACGGGGGTGGGACAGCATTCCTAATGTTTTTATAATCTGCACTAGTGTAGGTGTTGATGGGGGTTTTGTAGCCAGCTCTCACCACGCCACAGTATCCTGCGACTCACAGAGTCGACCCCTGGCGGCCTTTTGCGTACCTGCAGTGGCACACACTTCTGCCCCTGCAATATGGCAAAGAGCTGCTGGCACACGGTATCCATTACTGGACGTGACCCCCCACGGACGGCACCTGAGACTGTGTGTTTGCTCAGGGGTGAGTGAGAAAGAATCATGTAGCTGCTGTGTTAGGAGTTGTAGCAGCCCGATGACGGGGCTGGCTGTCAATTCAGCTGCACAGTGTGCCTTTTTTCCACAAGGGATGCAGGTACTTTTGTGGGCTGAATGAAGCTTTCTGTGCCCTGAGTTAACCGCAATACCCTGCACCTGCGCCAGTTTGTCTTATGGGTCTGCAGTCACATGACCTTCATTTGAGGGCCTGGCTGGCCCCACTAAAACAACTCCAAGTTCCTAAAAGTTCATTTCTCCGGCAGAAAGATTTTAATTTTAATTTTGAGTTGACCTACGATTTCATTGTCAGGGGACTTTCACAACTTTGACAGGTTGAGACCAATGGCCCCAAATATTCTGGTGGTACTAATGTGTGATTATGGTTCCAAAGAATGACACCACTAGTGTGCAAGTAAAAACTGCATTGAACAAAAGTCAACATCACTGCCTTAGTGGTGTTTGGAACTGGCAAAAAAAAAACCCTGACCACCTAGACCCCTGCTCCACATTTTACTGAACTTTGGTTATCAGAGCTCACACCCTACCCCCCACTTTCTATGTGTTGGTGCATTCAAGTAATCTTTCGATAGAGCTTGGCCCCCTTTAAAGGGTGCTCAGTTATGAATACAAGCCGTGGAGAGTGGGGCCCACCTTAGCTGTGGCAGAATGGCTTCAGATCAGCTGGTGAGTTCACATCAGTAGACAGATGCACATTTTATTAGAACTTACTCTATTGTACATTACTAGAGCACAGTAATTTTCAGGAGCCCTGAGCCATGCAACATAGTTGAAGTCGCACTTAACTCGCCGGTCACGGTGGGGTGAATCTGACCAGTGGTGACGGATATAGTGTCACTCATAGATGTTGAAAAGTCACTCATAATTACTTTTTTTTAATAAATTTTTTTATTGAAAAACTGATGAGAGAAGAACATGCCAAAGTAAATCATCAAACAAAACTTGTTGCAGTTATATTCAATTTTCGGTTTTCAGTTTCTCAGTTTCCACTTGTAGTACATAAAACAATAATAGTTCATGTTAAACAAAATGTGGAAAGAAAAATAAGATAAAAGAAAAACAACAGAGAAAGATAATAAATAAATGAAGCAACCAAACTATATAATAAATGTACATACTTCAAATAAAATGTCCCCATATTTTCTCAAATTTTTTTAAAGAACGAGCTCCTCTTAGTTTTGCCAGGGCTGATTCCGTAGAGTGAATTTCAGTTACTAAAGATCACCATTCCGAAATGTTAGGAGGTTTAGGGCAGGTCCAAACTCTGGCCAGTGTTAGTTTAGCACAGGATAAGAGGATCGTCGCCAGAGCTGAGCGAGGTAAGGGGGAAGGGTGCACATCAAGCAGAACTGTGACCGCAGTGATGGTAGGTAAATAAATCTTCTTGATTTCCAGAACTTTATGTACTTCCCCCCAATAATCCCTCAGAGTTGGACAAGAGAACAACATGTGTTCCTGGTCTGCTGCATACGCTGAGCATTTAGGGCATTTGGTGCGGTCACTATAGCTGCTATTGAGAGACCACTTCGAGATCTTTTCTGGTGTATAGTACAGCATGCATGTTGTTCTAAACTGTTGTAACCTTAGACTGGATGATCTACCTGAGTTATTAATATTGGACAATGATTGAGTTATTTGTTTTGAAGTAATATTAAAGCCAGTTTTATTGCTCCATTTCCTTGCCAGTTTTGAGCAGTCATCAGATATAAGAGCACAAAGATGTCTATAAGTATCGCTTATGATCGATTTATTTTTAGTTGAATATAAATATTTCCATATTTCACAGTCTGAGGTATCATGAATTTGTTTTTTTCGTACCAAAAAATCGTGGATTTGTAAATATTTAAACCTGTACGTTTTTGGCAAACCGTACAGAGTTTTGAGCGTATGGAAGTCAAGAAACCCTTGTGCACCGTATAAGTCACCCAAAACGTTAATTCCATACATGGACCTTCCTAAAGCCGCCCCATCATTAAAGATTCCAGGAAATCCCGGGTTACCCCATAGCTGTAATTTTGGATAATAAATGGTGGTCTTACAGAATGTTAAGATATTCGTCTAAATCCTCACTATGTCCCTAGCAGGCTTAAATTTCACCCTTTTAAAGTAATTGGGGTCATTTACTCGAAATAAGAATACATTTGAGTCAGCTTTTAACATAAATAAATGAAATAAAATGTATCTTCTCTGTTAAGCAGGGAGCGAAGACGCCGAATAAACGAGGACCAAAAATACATTTTAAAATCTGGGAAATTGAGGCCACCCTTGTCAGTTCCATTCTTAAGAAGTTTCAGCGATCTTCTGGCTTTTTTATATCCCCAAATAAAACTGCTGAATATTCCGTCCAGCTGTTTGAAAAAAGAATTATTTAGTGCCAAAGGAATAGAGCGGAATAGATACAAAAATTTTGGTAGTACCTTCATTTTAATTAGATTGATTCTGCCGATTAGGTTCAGGGGCAGTCTGTGCCATTTCTTCAGAATTAAAATAGTGGATATTATCAGTTCACTATAGTTAATATTATTGATTTCCCGAATTTTAGATGTGATTTTTACACCTAGATATGTAGCGATTTTACAAACCTCCGGGGTTGCTACCGCAGGAGCATAATTGGCTATAATTTGAGTTTTGTTAATATTTAGTCTGTAGCCAGATACTGCTCCATATTTACAGGCCTCAATGGTAATCCCTTTCAATGCCTCTGTAATATCAGATGAATAAATGGCAATATCATTGGCGTATGCCGTAATTTTCAATGCCTGTGTGTTAGACTTGAAGGGTATGATTCGTGATTGTGCCTGAAGTGCATGTAGAAAAGGCTCAAGTGAAAGGGCAAAAAGTAGGGGTGACAGGGGGCAGCCTTGACGGGTGCCCCGAGAAATCAGAAAGTCTGACAAAGTCAACCCCCCGTAGCTGATACAAGCGGTGGGGCTGTCCTACAATGCCTGTATCCCCTTTAAAAAGTGGCCGCCGAACCCCATTTTTATCATAGCGTGGCAGAGATAGTCCCACCCCACTCGATGGAACGCTTTCTCAGCATCCAGTAAAATCATTGCGAGTGGGGTGGACTTTGTCTCTGCCACGTCAAAAGCCGTTATAGCCATGTTAACATGGGTGGTAGTATCTCTTCCAGTCACGAACCCGTGTTGCTGCGGGTTCACAATTTTGGGCATGAGAGGAGCCAGCCTTGTTGCTAAAATTTTCGATTTTTTTTTTAGCATCAGTATTAATCAATGAAATGGGTCTGTAAGACCCCCTCTCCTCCTGTGATTTCCCCTTTTTAAGGAAGAATATTATTTTAGCCCTATTCCATGAGTGTGGAGCTATTCCAGTTTGCCCAATAGTTTGTATAACTTTTAATAGAAGGGGTGCAAGTTCCTCTAAGCTGATTTTTATAAATCTCAAGAGGAATGGTATCCTCTCCTGTAGCCTTCCCTGTGGGCAGAGATATAATAGCTTGACAAAGTTCAAACTTGGTTATGCTTTCAGACAGTAAATCAATTTCTGTGGAGTTACTGAGGTTAATTAAGTTCTCTTCTAAGTAGTTTTGTATTGAGGCAACATTAGGTGTAAATTCCGGAGTATATAAGGACCTATAGAAATCAGCAAATTGTTCGATTATATCACATGGTTGGTCGTAGAGCTTGTTATCAGAGCCTCGGATATTCGATATCATAGTATTGGCTCTGTCCTCCGCAACTTTATATGCCAATATTTTTCCAATTTTGTCCCCTCCCTCGTATTGCTCAATCTTAAATTTATGTATTTTAACACTGTTTTTTTGATTAAATTTGGCCTTAGTTTTAAGCTTTAGTTGGCTTAGCTTAGTGCATATTTCCGTTACCGTCGGCAGATCTGCTCGTAGTGCTGATGCCAACAGCATTTCCTGAGCAGCGATATCGGATATCAAGGTTTCGTCAAGTTTACGTCGTTCAGCATTTTGTCTGTACACATAAGCCTGAGTAAAACCCTGAATGCTCGCCTTGCTTGATCCCAGACCATATTGCATGTAGTAGAATTCTGATTGTGTTCTATAAAGTCAGTAAGATGGATTTTTAACTGAGTGATATAAACAGAATCTGATACTAGATACCTAGGAAAAGAGAATTGTCTGGGACTGGTACGAGTATGTGAAGTAGAGAATGTCATCATTATAGGGTTGTGGTCCGAGGAGATACGAGGGCACACCACCATTGTACTAGAATTCAATAGATTATCACTTACTAGAGCCATATCCAGCCGAGTACATAGCTTATGTGGCACCGAATAGTATGTATATCCAGGGATATTTGGATAAAGACACCGCCAGGCATCTTTAACGTTATGAATACGGCACAGGTCTTAGATCGAAATTATAGTTTTGCGCATCCGCTGAAAGCTTCCGGGCCTGGTAGTGTCTTGTTGATAATCTAAGATGCAATTGAAGTCTCCCATTATAATTAGCTCACCCTCCCAATCCAAAAGTTTTATATTTGAATAATCAAAGACATTCGGTTCATCTTGGTTAGAACCATAAACCACACATATGACATCTTTTTTGCTATTAAGAGACATTTGAAAAATGGCCCATCTACCATCTTTGTCATAAGCAGTTTGCAAAGTTTCTCCCCTTAATCGTTTGTCCTTAAGAATAGCTACTCCTCTAATAGAGGCCCCAATGGAGGTACAAGTTAAGATATCATAGCCCAGTTGATTCAGCAGTTTTTTATCCTTGCCGGCAATATGCGTTTCTGATAGCAGTACTAAATGGGGGTTATGTAGTCTCAACTCCTCTGATACAAGACGTCTTTTTTTTTGCTGTTTAGCCCCGAAACATTCCATGCCAAGCACCTTAGTTTATACAATCATAAATAAGGAAATTCGCTAAGTGAAAAACATCAGTCCTAGAACTACATAGAAATAAACGTTTACTCATTATTTTATCACTTTTAGCATGCTTCCCCATCAGGTTGACAATACAGTTTTCCAAATTTTTACCCCCTAGCACTCCCAACACCCCCCTCCCTGCGGAGAACAGAGCAACCCCACCCTCCAGCCCCCAGTCTCCCACCTCCCATGGGAGGAGACCCCCCTTGAGCTTCCATTGCTGCTGTAGTGGCAGCACCTACGATAGGGTACCTGGAGCTACCTCCCCAATCCCCCCTCTGAAAGAAAAAAGAAAAAAGCTCCTATAGCATTTTATATCATTATGTAAGCCTAATGGTAATTTCAATTATGTTTGTCATCAAATTAGAGATTAGCTTTAACTTATGCTAGATAGGAACGACTCAGCCTCTCGGGTATCGCTAAAGAAATACGTGTGGCCATTTTTAATTACCTTAAGACGGGCAGGTTCCTGAAGAAAGACCTGCCCCCCAGTGGATTTAATAGGGTCTATCAATTTGCGCATTTCCCACCGTCTATCCATGGTAGATTTACTAAGGTCAGATCGTGTAAACAGGGAGAGATGCCCTATAGTTATAGGGGTGACATCCGAGCCCTGACATCCGAGCCCTGATGGACAATGGAGAAACAGCGGCCCTCATCCTCCTAGACCTCTCCGCGGCATTCGACACGGTCTGCCACCGCACCCTAGTACGGCGCCTCAGCAACATCGGCATCCAGGACAAGGCGCTGGAATGGATCGTCTCCTTCCTCGACGGAAGAACACAGAGAGTCCGCCTACCACCGTACAAGTCAGAGGCCTCCGAAGTCATCTGCGGCGTCCCCCAAGGATCATCTCTGAGCCCCACCCTCTTCAACATCTACATGAGCCCCCTCGCGGCCATCGTACGCAAACACAACCTCAGCATAATCTCCTACGCCGACGACACCCAGCTGATCCTCTCCCTGACCAACGACCCCGCCGCCGCCAGAGCCAACCTGCACGAAGGGATGAAAGAGGTAGCCGAGTGGATGACGACCAGCCGCCTGAAACTGAACTCGGACAAGACGGAGGTCCTCATCCTGGGCTCCTCACCCTCCGCCTGGGACGACTCCTGGTGGCCTCCCGCCCTGGGCACCGCACCCAAACCGACAGACCATGCACGAAACCTGGGCGTCATCCTGGACTCCTCCCTCTCCATGACCAGGCAGGTCAACAACGTCTCCTCGGCGTGCTTCAACATCCTACGCATGCTAAGGAAGATCTTCTGGTGGATCCCCACCGAGACCAGAAAGACCGTCACCCAGGCCCTCGTCACCAGCCGACTGGACTACGGCAACGCCCTCTACGCCGGTACCACCGCCAAGCTCCAGAAGAGACTCCAGCGGATCCAGAACGCCTCAGCCAGACTCATCCTCGACATCCCACGAACCAGTCACATCTCCGAACATCTGAGAGACCTTCACTGGCTCCCCGTCAACAAAAGAATCACCTTCCGCCTCCTCACCCACGCACACAAAGCCCTACACGACCAAGGCCCGAGCTACCTCAACAGCCGAGTCAACTTCTACGCTCCCAAACGCCACCTCCGATCAGCCAACCACGCCCTCGCCGCCGTCCCCCGCATCCGAAGAGCGACTACAGGAGGAAGGTCCTTCTCCTACCTGGCCGCCAAGACCTGGAACTCCCTCCCGACCGACCTGCGCCTGACCCAAGACCACCTCTCCTTCAGGAAGAAGCTGAAGACCTGGCTGTTCGAGCAGTAGCGGCACCCCCCCCCCCCAGCGCCTTGAGACCCTACGGGTATGTAGCGCGCTTTATAAGTGTCAATGATTGATTGATTGAATAGAGGCCCCAATGGAGGTACAAGTTAAGATATCATAGCCCAGTTGATTCAGCAGTTTTTTATCCTTGCCGGCAATATGCGTTTCTGATAGCAGTACTAAATGGGGGTTATGTAGTCTCAACTCCTCTGATACAAGACGTCTTTTTTTTTGCTGTTTAGCCCCGAAACATTCCATGCCAAGCACCTTAGTTTATACAATCATAAATAAGGAAATTCGCTAAGTGAAAAACATCAGTCCTAGAACTACATAGAAATAAACGTTTACTCATTATTTTATCACTTATAGCATGCTTCCCCATCAGGTTGACAATACAGTTTTCCAAATTTTTACCCCCTAGCACTCCCAACACCCCCCTCCCTGCGGAGAACAGAGCAACCCCACCCTCCAGCCCCCAGTCTCCCACCTCCCATGGGAGGAGACCCCCCTTGAGCTTCCATTGCTGCTGTAGTGGCAGCACCCACGATAGGGTACCTGGAGCTACCTCCCCAATCCCCCCTCTGAAAGAAAAAAGAAAAAAGCTCCTATAGCATTTTATATCATTATGTAAGCCTAATGGTAATTTCAATTATGTTTGTCATCAAATTAGAGATTAGCTTTAACTTATGCTAGATAGGAACGACTCAGCCTCTCGGGTATCGCTAAAGAAATACGTGTGGCCATTTTTAATTACCTTAAGACGGGCAGGTTCCTGAAGAAAGACCTGCCCCCCAGTGGATTTAATAGGGTCTATCAATTTGCGCATTTCCCACCGTCTATCCATGGTAGATTTACTAAGGTCAGATCGTGTAAACAGGGAGAGATGCCCTATAGTTATAGGGGTGTTAGGTCGTGCTTTCTGCGAAATAGCTTGTCGCAATAGAAAGTTGCGGAAATAAATGAGAAAAGGTCGCAGGAATTTACTCTCTTTGTTCTTGTGAATTAAAGGTAGACGATATGCCCGTTGGATTTGGGAATCCCAATCCCAATCTGATAGATCCGGGAAAGCTTGGGGTAGTAGATTAACAAAAAAAGCCCTTGGATCAGAGCCCTCGGATCCCTCCGGTATCCCAAAAAGTTTTAAGTTAGACCTGCGCTGTCTATTTTTCCAAATCCTCAACTTTTAACTGAAGTAGTGTCATCTGAGCATCTTGCGGGCTAACTGCTGAATTCATCCGCGTGGCTACCTCCTCAACGCCCACCACCCGATGCTGTAGCTCCTCAATATCCTGCGAGACCCTATTAAGATTAGAAGTTAATTCTGATAAGGAAGTCTGTAGTTTGTTATTGTCACCCGAAGCTGTAAATAATGCTCCTTTGCTTCGGCACGTTGGCTAGTTAATATTTGTAGAATAGTGTCTAGTTGAGAAAAGTCCGTACTCAGTTTGTCCATCCCCTCTTGTGCTGGTCCATAAGGCCTGGTAGTGGCTTTAGCAGCATTAGTAATAGTTATTGGCGCATTCTCATTGGTAGTCATAGTCATGCCATTAAACAGTACTGACTCAACCTCAGCCTCAGATCCAAGCCTAGGTGCAGCAGCTTGCTCAATTGATTTGGTTACAGTTATACCCTGTGTTAAATTTGATGAAGCATTTAGTAAGTCGATCTCTGGGGTGGGACAAGATAGAGTGCCTAAAGTACCCGAAGCAGACGCAGAGTCTGTAGGACTTGTCCCTGATAGTCTTAGTGTCATATTTTTAACAAGCCCTTTCGCCTCAATCCATTTTCTGAGAGGGCTTTTATCGATGAGAGTCTTCTTAGCAGTCGTCATATTGCCTGCAATGGATCGATTTAAGGTAGATCTGATTTTCCCTCCTCTTTTAAACTTGGGCTTGATTTTGATTTTTTGCCTTCTGTCTGCCAGGGATTTCATAGGATTATCAGTTAGATTCTCTGTCTCTTCCTCAGTCTCTGCTTCAAAATCCTCATAAGAGCCGAGATCAGCATTATCCTCTATCATTTCTGCAGAAATATCACCTGTGACCAGCCCTTCATTCATACTTGTATTTGAGAAGCCAGCAACATTAGTAGATACCTTGATAATAGCTGCATCTGAGTCAGATACTAGCTCAGGAGAAGCTGTGTCACCAGTAGCCAGTCCTCCGTGCGCCCCTAAATCTAAAGAGCCAGCAACATTAATGCACGTTCTAGTGATGACTGTACCAGGGTCTGAATCCAATGAGGTATCGGGTGAGCCCGTGTCCCCAATGTTTGTTCCATCTGCTTTAAAGTCCGCCTGATGGGTTTCCACGTTCAATACCCCGTCTGAGCTTCCTGAGTCAGTCGCCAGAGCCCCAAGGTTTAAAATCGTATTAGTGTCTAATACTAATTTTACAATTGGCTTGTTTGTGACAGATACGTTGTTGCCAGATGGCAATTCATCAATGGTTTCTGAAGTTGCTGCCGTTCTTGAAGTAGCTTCATCTGTTAGAAGCATTGCACCATTGTTTACATCCCTTGGCTTAGCCCCCAATTTAGTTGTATTAGCGTGTTTAGAAGAAGTGGCGCTTTGAGCCGTCAGAGTGGGGGGACGCAAAATGGGCTTACCGGCGTTTGTGCGGTCCGTCCCCTTCATTCCCTTGACTGCCGCGGGTTTGAATCCAGAGCTCGGTGTGGTTAATGTAGCGTCTCCTCCTGCCGACTCCAAGGGCGGAACAGTTTCCGCAGGGTCCGAAGGGGCTGCCGCGGCGGACACCAAGACAGTCGCCTGCATTACAACCGTGGAGGAAGGAGGGGGAGGGGGTGGCAGCCGCAATGTTCTTTGTATTGCGCGTGGTGCGCGGTGGACTTTTTTGAGACATTCCTCGGAGAGCCCGGAACCAAGCCGCAGGCGAAAGTCTAGACCAGCTGACCCCCGAACCGGTGATCAAACCAGAGATCGCACGCTGGATACTTAGAGGGAAACCTGAGAGCCAGAGCATCAGTTGCCTCGCCGAACACCCTCCTTAGCTTTCAGCGTCCGGGTTTCCTACCACGAAGAGGTATTGTTCGAAGATGCATTTATTCTGTAATAGAAAGTATTGAGTCGTTTCTCTTGCAGTCTCTCTATAATAGCTCACATCAGAGGGGGTAGGGAGCCGCCAGGTTAGCTACCGCACGGTCACGTCCTCACTCCACCATCTTGGACTGACCCACTTCCTCCTTCATAAGTCACTCATAATTACACTGAAATTCTGAAAATGTCACACTTAGCAGCCTGAAACCTTGGCAGCTATGGTGTTTGACCTGGGCTCGGGCCAGTGACTTTGGGGGTAGGTGGTTCCCGGGCAGACAACCAGCGCAGCCCCCAATGGCAGCAGCCCCGGGCCAGCACCCAGTGCCCCAGCAGGTAGCGGTGTCCCATCTGACAAAGTCAGTGGAGGGGTAGACCGCCACACGGCCACCAGGACCCAGCCACTCTCAGGCCCCAGAGTGGACCGCAGACCTTGTCCCCACAGTATCGCCCCCGTCCCCCGACAAGGAGGAGGCGTGTCAGTCATATGTGCAACTACACAGCAGTCACAACTAAGCTGTCTTCGACTTGTGGGCTGTGCGGGAGCCCGATGGTAAAGGATGGTGGACGGATTTTGTTTTCGGCCAGCACAGTCCTCTTTAGAGCAGCCATCTTGCTGCCTAGCTATGCTCCGCCCCTAGTGTAATTTATTTTATTTACACTTTTCCATCAGAATCTTCTTATATAGCATCAGTGAAGGTCCATAAGTAGTAGATATAGGATTGTTTACATCGCTGGTAGCGCTACTTGTTTCAGTCTTGATTAAGTGTGGCAATATACGAATCTGACTGCAGAAATCCCTCACATAATAAGGATCTCATCCTGTCACTAGGTAAAGTAACACAAAAGTCATATAAATAGCATGTGGTTTACTTCTTGGCATCAAATACTATGATTCCAAACAATGTCACCTAAAAAGGCACAGAGGCCGGATCACAAAGTTTTCCGGAAGGACTCCACACTTTGCAGAATCATGGGAGAGTTTCAGAGAATAGTATCATTTTTACACGTTCATCTGTGCCTTATTCAGGGCTGATTTACTTTACGTAGCGTTTCTTCTGCATTGCACTTTACCTGGATGATTTATTTTACATTTGTGTGAGTATACTATCGAAAGGACTGTTAATAATGTCTATTATTATAGAGTACCAGGCGGACGAATTAGAAATCTCTTAAAAGGGCGTACCTATGTTTTCGAACCCGCCTGTCAGATTGTCGAATAACTGCATTTTTGTCTGCCAACTGCACTGCGCGCGCCATGCGAAATGTGGTGTTTTCATCCTATAATCCCCACGCCCGGGCTCCTCAATACTCCCTTCGATGTCAGTGCTGCCAAAACGGCTTAACGTCGACAGTAAGTGGAGAGAACTGCTCTAATGATCAGACGTTCTCGGACATCTGGCACGGTTCTTACACTATAAATCGGGACAGCAGTACAGTACGGCATCTGTCCTATTTTTAGCATTCGGAAGCCAGCATTGCTCAAATAAGAGTTTTCTGTTTTCGTAAACATGTAAATATGTTCTCCTATCAAAATAAGAACCTCCCGTGTTCATCAACTGCGATTCCCCAGTGTGGGTACCGATTACACTAGCGTGCTAGAACACGGTCCCTTTAAGAATTACTGCGGCCCTGGCCAATGCAGCCTCTGGGCCTCTTCATTCAGAACAATTTTGAATTTATGATAATTTAGGTGCTATTGGTATCTAACAATATTGAATTATACATTTCACTTTAAAAAATGTGGGTACCAAAACCGCCGGAGGCTCAAGCTGTGCAGCGCCAGAAGGAGGAAGAGAGGGGTGAAGAGAGACGGGGTTGGCAGGTACAGATGTAGACAGAGGTAGAGAGAGGTGAAGGGGGAGAAGTAATTAGAGCGCGAGAGGCAGAAGAGTGTTTTTTAATTGCCACATATGCCTGAGAGCACAAGGGTCGAGGAAGGCCCGTTTGCTACATTTAAAAAAAATATGTTTGCTATGGGCATCATTATCACTGCACCCAGTTACCCCCTGAACGGTGGGGGCCTGTGCAGTTGACATGTGCTACCTCCCTGATTATTATTTTTTGTATAATCTTTTTTTTAAAAAACATCAACACCCATCCTGAATTCTAAGTTCAGTGAGAGCTTGAAGCAAGGGGTCATGAAGAGGGGAGGGCCTGTGGTGTAGGGTGTGTGTTTGTTTGTGTTGGGGGAAATCAGGGGCGGTGCGAACACGTAGCTCACTTGGCCACAGGCTCTTAGATGCTACCTGGTGTTGAGAGCCCTTTCCTTTCACTACATGACATGCTCTTGCCTTTGACTTGCGCCACAATTGCGGGTGGCACAACTACCGGTAGTTAACGGCCACAGCAGCACAGCTTAAGTAAGTGAATGACAATGAGGCTTAATTGGTGAAATGCCGATTTAG
The DNA here is from genome assembly GCF_964263255.1 of Lissotriton vulgaris. Classification (NCBI taxonomy): domain Eukaryota; kingdom Metazoa; phylum Chordata; class Amphibia; order Caudata; family Salamandridae; genus Lissotriton; species Lissotriton vulgaris. The sequence continues at coordinate 1,130,530,993 of NC_141691.1, forward strand.
CAAAACACATAGCAGAAGGAATGGATGGAATTTGAAGAAACACCTTACGTTTTACCGCTATGAGGTGAAGCTTGTGAGGCCTGTACTGATTCGTTTGATGGTCAGTCAGTGTTCGATTTGGAAACCATTAGTCAAGCTGCGTCGAAACAAGCCCCACCCCCCTTCTGTCTGTCCTGACACTTTAATAGATATTGCTTCAATATAGAATCTATTTTAGGGCACTCAATTCATAAACGCTACAGGGTAATGCACCGCACTCGTGACACATAATTGCACAAGAACAGTTTTTTTTCTTATTTTGTAGTTCTGTTCTTGCTGGAGTTTTTCTGTAACCTGGAAAGATTTCTCAAGGTTTTACAGAAGTCACCGCGGCGACTCTCAAAGATCTATTTTCCTTTCAATGGCCCAATTGCTCAGCAGTCTCTACATCCCAATGGCATTTATAACAATATCATAAACTATCTAATTGTCTAAGATGTGATGTTACTTTAAAAGGAAATAAATCCATCTGCACGGTCTTTTTTGAAAATGCATCACAGAATATTGAAACGTCTTGATTTAAAAATCCATTAAAAATGTCGGAAGCCATACGGGCTTTCCATCACTGGAAAGGGTAATAGAAAAATGAACTCGGATATTGGGTTTGAAGTGGGGAGAAATACTCATCAAGGAGCTACACAATGAAATGGAAAACATATCTTTCACAATACTTGACTGTACGATAATGAAAGAAAGTAGCAGGGGCCTGAATAGAAGAGAGTGAAGGGGGAGGCGAGGCATAGAATCAGAAAGAAAGGGGACTGCATGAGGGACTTTGCACAGAAGGCGCACTTTATTATTCTCAAAAGGACGTGGAAGTCGGCGGACGCTGTCTTCCACAGAATACTCACACCCACATCTAACTTCTGTTTAATTTTTGATGGGCTGGATGTGAGGTGAAAAAATAAAACATTAACCTTAAAGAGAAAAAAAAACGCAACAGGGGGAAGAGAAATTCTCGTTGTTTGTGAGGCTGATTACTGTTTTTTTCGAATCTAATGCTGCCAAAAAGGAGACAAAACGCGATTTTTTAGTTAAAAAAGCGTTTCCTCAGTCACGCAGCGTAAAAGAGAATTTTTATGGAAATAAATGCAATTAGAATTTTTCATTGAGGATTGTGGAGCTTTAGGCCTAGATGCATCAAGCCTTTTGCGATTCGTTAAGGCCGAAATTCGCAGAATTTCGGCCTTAAGGAATCGCAAACGGACATTTAACATCTTTTGAGATGTATCAGAAATTAGCAAAATAAGGAATCGCAAAAAATTGCGATTCCTTATTTTGCTTATGCATTTAAGGAATCGCAATTTTGGGATTCCTTAAATGGCATTTATGAAACTTTCTAAAATTGCGAATTTGGGTTAAGGAATCGCAAATTAACACCAATTTGAGGTTTGTGTTAATTTGCGAAATCCTTTTAAAAAACAAAATATGACTATTTTGAAGGTGGCATGTGACACACATACATGCCCATAGGGCATGTATGTGTGCCATATGCACACACATGTAAGTTTCAGGGGTGCAGCAGGGTGTCCATGAGACACCCCTGCACCCTTGAAATAATTCTCAAATTGCGATTAGCAAATTGCGAATTCGCAATTTGAGAATTACTGCACAATCATTCCTATGGGCCTCCTGGCCCATAGGAATGCATGGGGAATTAATCCTTATTTGCGAATTCGCAAAATGCGAATTCGCAAATAAAGATAAATAAAGAATCGCAAAAAAAATGCAATTTTTTACATACATTCCATTTTGCGAATTCTAAATAGCGATTCGCAAAAAATCGCTATTTAAGATTCGCAAAATGGAATCTTGATACATCTAGGCCTTAGTTTTTGTCACTTTCTACAGTAATCTCGACTCACTTCTTTAGGCAACGCCACTGGTTAGAGGGCGTTCGTTTCCTTTTATTCTTCAGAGTAATATGTATCCGCAGTCTGAAAAAAATAGGGCTTATGGAGCACGCAAAACATGTTTTGTGGTAAATACATTTATTACAACAAATCGCTAAGATTTCATTATCTCCATGGAGTTTTTTTTTAATTAAGCCTTTTATCGTATTAGCCGCACCCATATTTTTCTTTGTAAAATTCGACGTTATTTAAAATATTGTGGTGCGTTAGATGCATCTTAAATTCTTTAAGACTGTGAACATGGGAAGCTTTCATTTGGAGAGTTTTAAGTAACATACATGTTCCTGTGCGCCTGATTTTGTCTCTGTTTTCACAAGAGAAGTACACAATTGAGCAATTTCACATCCCTATGCTTCTTAAAATTCTATGCAAGATTTCACCAATTTCCTGAAATTTATGAAACACTCAAGTCATGACATTTGAATGGTAATTTTCCAAAATACATCTCGCAGTTCGAAAATCGAACTATACAAAAAACTACTGATCCTGAAGCTGACTATATGTTAAGCACTTCAATCTTAATGTCCACAGAACAATGGAGTCCTGTGCCAATCGTCTCCGAGACCTGCTGCAGTTAGGTCTCACTGGAAATCCAGAGATACAAATTTTAGAGAAGTGAAGCAGCACCAGTGATGAAGTCACACTAGCTAGTATGGTCATTTCAATTTCCTTTACTCTTCCTTATATAAAAACACAAGACAACAGCCAACGTGTTTCGTTCCCTTTATAGGAACTTCATCAGGGCTGAAATCAACACGAAACAACACAAACATAACCACATATAAAGTACATAGGACCAAGTACACACGGATATACAATAGACCAACATCACACACATATATATATATATATATATATATATATATATATATATATATATATATATATATATATATATATATATATATATATAGTACATAAACACAACATTTCATACCGAATGGCACTAGAACATAATATAACAACAACAGACAAAACCTACAATATGTTTCTACAGACAAATTTAACAAGCATTTGCAATGCAATAGGTCTCGCATTAGGAAAGTTTGAAGTATTGGAATTGTAAATGACAATTTTTTTATTTATGTGTTGGTTTTGAAAATAGCGAAATTAATAGCTTTATCATTTACAATGCCAATAGTTTTAACTTTCGCAAACGTGGTACCTATAGCATTTGTAATGCAATATGTGTTGTATTTACATGACAGATGTATTAATATTACAAATAACAATGGCTTTTATGTTTTTAGTAATTAATATTTAAATAAAAGTTATTGTAATTTATAATGGCAACAGCTTAGACTTTTGTAAATAACTTTTGGGAAGATTATGTTCAGTGTATTTTATTGTGATGAAAATCCAAGAACAGAAGTGAAATATTAACATCTTTTTGTGACATTTGTAATAAAGCTTGAAACATTGAGAGAACATATTAGAACGAATTGTTGTTGAATGGTTGCACAGAATGATGCTGTGGCGTTCAGTGGTGCTGAGTGATGCTGTGTTGCCTTCTGTGGTGCAGAGTGGTGCTGTGGCCTTCAGTGGTGCTGAGTGATGCTTTGGCCTTCAGTGGTGCGGAGTGATGCTGTGGCATTCAGTGGTGCTGAGCGATGCTGTGGCATTCAGTGGTGCTGTGGCGTTGAGGGATGCTGTGCGCGGAGTGGTGCTGTGGCGTTGAGGTGTGCTGAGTGGTGCTGTGGCGCTGAGTGATGCTGTGGCGGTGAGTGGTGCTGTGGCGTTGAGTGGTGCTGTGGCTCTGAGTGATGCTGTTGCGCTGAGTGATGCTGTTGCGCTGAGTGATGCTGTTGCGCTGAGTGATGCTGTGGTGCTGAGTGATGCTGTGGCGCTGAGTGATGCTGTGGCGCTGAGTGATGCTGTGGCGCTGAGTGATGCTGTGGCGCTGAGTGGTGCTGTGGCTTTGAGTGGTGCTGTGGCATTGAGTGGTGCTGTGGTGTTGAGTGGTGCTGTGGCATTGAGTGGTGCTGAGTGATGCTGTGGCATTGGGTAATGGTGTGGCATTGAGTAATGCTGTGGCGCTGAGTAATGCTGTGGCCCTGAGTAATGCTGTGGCACTGAGTAATGCTGTTGCGCTGAGGGGTTGTGTTGGAGGGATGATTTGGAGGGTGGAGTTGGAGTTGGAGGGTGGAGTTGGAGGGTGAATTTTGATTTGGATGGTGTAGTTTGAGGGTGTAGTTGGAGGGGTGTAGTTGGAGGGGTGTAGTTGGAGGGGTGGAGTTGGAGGGGTGGAGTTGGAGGGGTGGAGTTGTAGGGTGGAGTTGGACAGTGCAGGGTGGAGTTGGAGAGTGGAGTTGGAGTTTGCAGGTGGATTTGGAGGGTGGCTTTTGAGTGTGGATTTGGAGGCTGGAGTTGTAGTTGGAGGGTGAATTTGTAGGGTGGAGTTGGATGGTGTTTTTGGAGGCTGGATTTGTAGTTGGAGGAAGGAGTTGGAGTGTGGCATTGGCAGTAGTCGAGACCTAAACATATATACATAACTCTATTTTGTGCACAGGCTTAGATTGCCCTGATATTGGTGGGGGAACGAGGCACTGACCGTGCCCATTTTATGACATCATAAGTCACTGACAACATGAGCAGAACTCGTATGTACTTGCACTTGATGCTGCCACAAACATAAATTATTTAAGAAAAAGAAACGAACAAAGAAATGGTGACAAGTTCTTTGTTCCCACTGTGTTTTTAATGTGTGACCCCTAATTTGGGTGGGAAGGTTGGTGGCTGTGGGTTCCTCCTTTTGAAGCTTTTATTCAGTTTGGGGCTGGGTTCCTATAGGTTTGTGAGGATTTTATTTCAAAATATGTGCTTTCCGTACATTACTAAGAGTCTCCAACTCTCCTTAAATTGAAGCGAGCAAGTCCAAAGCGATCCTTTCATAATAGTATACTAGTTTATATAAACACAACACGTGTCAGCCAGGGCGGAAAGCCTCGAATAGATGACAATAATGTCAAAGCCTGGAATTTATCACGATAAGCTGACGATGGCCACAGAAGAGAACCCCGCCCAACGCAGAGTCTTACTATGGCATACACTGTGCACACCTTTAACACACATTCATGCACCAAGGGGTATTCGTCAGCTATTAACAATAAATAGTCATGTTCGTTTATTCATCGGCTCTCTTAGCCCTGTGACTTCCAGCGCCCGCTGTCCAAGCGAGGAGCGCCGTTTTAAAAATCAGAGGCACTCGGTTCTATCGACCTCAGAAGCATGAAGCCTTGGGTCTTCAAACGGAATTCTGCAGCAGGTACACTATTCTCCTGAGCTGCCTACACAGTTTTCTGAGTGCATGGTTCTATTAGTTCCAACTAGCAAAGTTTCCAAGGAAACGAGCATCCTTTTCGAAATGTATCAGAGATATAAACTGCGTAACAGGAAACCTAGGCCTGACTGAGCGTACCTATTGTAGCATGGCGCCTTGTCAGCTAGGAGTGTTTTAAGGCGTAATGCAATTTGAATCAGCTTGAACAAGAGTTTAAAAATGCTGTCAAATAGGAAGCGCTGTATAAATGCAATTTATTATATCAGAGCAAACAGGCTCCAATATTGTGCATATATTTCTGCGTCGAGTGTGTTTTCGTTTCTAAATTACAGAAACACATGGATTCAACTCTTACTCCCTCACTTGAGAACTCCGTCTGATCCTGAGCAAATAACTTCTGTTTTTTTATCCAATTGTGGCAATCATTGGGGCGTCTAGATGAGGGTTAGCTAGCTCTATGCGCTGCAAAGGGACATGCCGTTTTTATGAAGCATTTCAAACAGAGTAGTTTGTAAATGTAGGCAGCTTTAAATAAAGCTCCGTTAGAACTTGTGTTTGGTTTGCTGTGGTTGAATTGACCGCAATCCCAGTGGAAGGGGTTCAAAGTTTAAATGTCGGGTTTACTAGCATGTTAGTTAGCCCTGAAATTCGTTGTTTGTGTGCATGAACTGTCTTGGACGTTTCGTGACCAAACCAAGCCCCCTGTACGTTCACCCTGCATTGGGAGGAAACCTGTATCTCACATTTTTTTTAAAAGACATGTTTATGAGCGTAGGGTCACCTCCTGATTTATCGATTCTGGTTTCCTGCAGATTTCTGCTTTTCCAGCGGAGAAATGCAGCGTGCTCAACCCTGTGGGTCTGTTGTGTTCAGACGTGAAATGTTTACCCTGCCTCTGATTTACACCTTCCAGGTGCTTCGAGCCTGCCATACCTGGCCCAGACTCCAAAAACACGAACCATCTCTACAGCCTCCGTTAGATAACAAGCAGAGTGTAACGATTTTTGCGCATTTGCAACAATATTTATTAATGCGTTTTTATAAAGCGGGGACTTTACCTGAATTTGTCAGAGCGCTTTACAATCGTACCAGATACATTACATAAGGACTCAGTTTATTTGTACATTATGTAATGGTGTATTTTTATTGTAAAGCACACTAACACGTTTGGATGAGGTCTGCACTACATTCAAATACATAAATGAACAAGAGAACATTACAAGCGAACACATTTCAAAAGCAAACGTTACATTACATGAGGCAAAAGTGACAATCGTGAGCAAACAAAATACAAGAGGAACAAACGGTGCAATACAGCAGGAAAAAGAGACTACACACGCACATGTACACGCACTACAGCACCCCGGTACCTCTAACTTCCCCTCCCAAGGTTCTAAAGGAGCCAGTCATCCCACTACGCTCTTGACCTGGGTGGGATAATGCCTCCTCTCGCCCAGCCAGTACTCGGTGTCGGGGATGGGGGGAGAGAGGGAAAGGGGCCGCTCTGAGCGAGGTGGGAAAGAGAAGTCTCCATGCCGGGCAGTGGTCACAGCGCCGCCCGGGCTTCGACGTCCAACTACCGTCCTACGAGAACAGGGCTAAGGGGCTAAGGATAGGTCTTGAACAATGTCACGTGACAGAAAGGACGCCCAATGGGAGAGCGAGTACGTTCTGTGACGTAAGGCGGACTTCCAGGAAATCCTTGTTGTGCTAGAGAGACGTTGAATGCGGCGTAGTGCGTCTGCTCTACATCCTGTAATTCTGGGCAAGTCGTTTAATCATCCGGTGCCTATCAAAAATGAATGTGTCCGTGTGTAATGCCGCCACCACCGCAGGACGAGAGCAGCCTGAGACACCCGGTGAGTGGGGGAGAGGGGGGCTGTGTGTGTCCACGTGAGCCTGTGATTGGTGGTGGGGGTGTGCGTGCGTGGCTGTGTGTGCGCGTGAGCCTGTCCTGTGAGTGGTGGGGGGGGGTGCATGGCTGTGTGTGTGCGTGTGAGCGGGGGGAGATGTGCGTGGTGTGTGTGCGTGCGTGTGTGCATGTGTTCTCGACTTCCTGGCAATCTGAGGCAGGGGATGTGCACGGCGCCGGCGTGGGCGTGCGCGCCCACGAGGTCCAATCGGCGCTCGTGCCCATCTCCTGTCTCAGATTCCCAGGAAACTGAAAACAATAGTTGTCGAGCTAGACCGCATGCATGCGCAACTCTAGCTCGACCTAAAAGCAATTACAAACGACTAAACCATCACACTTTCCACAATCTAGAAAACCATATATCCTAAACACTTAATACATCAGTGTTAATATTGATTTACCCATCAGTGGTGACTATGTGCACATCTTTACTAATTTTAAGTACAACGAAAGGTGGAAAATAGAAAGGGGGAAAACACACAAAAAGTATAAAGAGGATTAGAGTATAAATATATACGGATACCCTCCCAAAAAGTTTTTGGGATGGACCACTTTCGATTTGATGAATCAAGACAATAATAAGCCAAATAAGATGGACAAAGAGGAATCCGGTTTCTGCCCAAAATAAAGAGAAAAATATAAATATAGCGAAACGCCACGTTTTTTATCATTATCATTGCCTTCACTATAAATAAAGATAAAAATCTGTTACTTGTTGCATGTAAGCATGGAACATCATCTATAATGTGTAAACTAGTTTCTAGTCGAAGCAGTCTCAGTGGATATATGTACAAAACCACATATTAAAGTATAATCCTTGCTTAAGCTTCAAGTTACAATCCGGTTTCAAAGTGAAGGCGGGAGGCCAAAACAAATGAACAAACCTGGTAGTTAATATTGGGGGGGGGGCACATGTACTATATTGTATATATCCATATATCTAAAAGAAAAGGGCCATCCTACAGCCCATACCCAGTATTAGATATGATATCCTTTTGACCTCACCTAGATGATGTCAACACAGCATTACAGCTGAGTTCTGTTTGCTGCAGTAGATCACTCATGGTTGTTTAACAAGGTTCTATATAGTAGGACAAACTATATGCATCCAATCTCCAAGGAGTCTGAGGGGACACAAATATGTTACATAGGGAAATTTAAGTTGAACTATTAAAAGATCACAAACAAAGTCAATGTATCAGAGATATCAGAGATGTTTGAATCGGGAAGAGAGTTCCGCTTATATGTAAAACGGCACTGGGTTCCAGCTGGGTTTCTGTCTGATGAGGTAGTTCGCTCAGGGTTATCTGGCAAAGTTGTATCCAAAGTCCAAGGAGTCTAGGGGGACATAGATATATAAAATAGGGAAAGTTGGATTGAAATATTCAAGAGGCACAGACGTAACCCAAAAACAATATGTCAGAGATGTCTGACTCAGAAAGAGTAGTTACCGAGAGAGAGTGCCGCTCACATGTAGATGTTCTTGAGTGTCTGCATACTCAAAAAAGATGTTGGGTCTGGAAGGTGGAATCCAATTGTAATCAACTGCAAAAGTATATATCACATACGTCGAGCTCGGTTATTAAAAACATACCCTTTGGGAAACTGTTTTGCATCAGGATGAATTGTAGTGAGCAAGGAAGTTTTCATACAAACGTTATGGAAACCAAAAAAAGATTCCTCAACCGAGGCTACAACTTCAACGCTTTGGATAAAGCTGAGGCAAGAATACGAATTATTGATAGGGATGCCACTTTATGTGACAAACCAATTAACAAGCAATCATGTGGCAGCACGACTGAGGCAAGGTTCATTACCCAATATACCATGCATAGTGGCAAAATCTTTAATGTTTTTTATAAAAATTGGCATTTGTTAACGGTTATCCCTGGACTGAAAGAACATATAGGTAACCAACCATCAATTACCTACAGGAGGCGTATGTTGTTACAAAATCAACTGTGTCCAAGCTATATGACAACACCTCCTAGTGGTGTGACTTGGCTTCCCCCAAACCTAAAGGCTTCTTTACGGGTGGGACCTGCAACGTTTGTCCCATGGACAAGAACAAAACCTTGTCGTTCTCTTACAACAATGAGAGGATGTATGCCATTGATCAGTTCTGTAATTGCAACACCACACATGTTGTTTATATCCTTAGTTATAAATGTGGAAAGATCTATGTGGGCAGTACCATACGCCCATTGAAACTATGCATCTAGGAACATCGCAGAGCAATTATGGGTAGAGATTCCAGATACCCTATCACTGAACATTACAAAACTATACACTCAGGAGATGATCCATTTTGGTTCCATGCCATTGAACATGTCCCCCTTAACATGAGGGGAGGCAATAGAGAACTATTGCTTGGACGGGCGGAGTCAAAATGAATATGTTGTCTGCAATTGATACAGTGTGGACACAAGACAGATGATGAAATGCATTACTTTTGTGAGTCTGAACACGGAAATAGGATCACCCGGTGATAAGTTCGCCCTATGGCATTTGCGTGGTACCTTAGCGAGAAGGAATTCTGACCAATAAATATGGTATTCCTGGAATATGACTATCTACTTACCAGTTGTTTTTTTAATATGTAACCTCTGTGTGTTGGTGTTGACATAAGAGGCACTAAAATGGACTTTGGAAATTTTATTTTGACAATTTGTTGTTTACCTAATATCTAACCTCTGTGTGTCAATGTTGACAGAAGAGACACTGAAAGGGACTCTGGAAATTTGATTTGGACAAAACTCGCCCTCTATTACTCACATGATTATAAGAAACACGCCAATGGCTCTCTGATAGGATTGCTGTTGATCATTAACTCCTGGCTTAACAAACAGCTACTTATCCAGTATTATGGGTATCTTTCATAGATTCACATGCCTGAATCATTCCCCGTCGTCGAGACGGGAGTCTCCGGTACATAGAAAAGTAATGTCCTATAGACATACATAGAGAATAATAGGCCTAAAGGCCTCACCTTAGTAACATATCCATGTCCTTTTGTAAAAAGGACCAAACTCTAGAGAAGAGCCAATCAGCTATCACCTCCCTCTAGAACCTTCCTGGCAGGAGCCTCAGTCCCTCAGATTTTCTACCACACGTTGTACTAAGGGAGTCTCCTCTGAGCTCTGCTCAGATTCTGTGTTTTTTCACTTCATTAAATAACTTTGTTGTCAAGGATTCTTTTCTATATGGATTATCTTCAATTACATTCTTTAAAGAAGGTCTGGCAAGGAGAAGAAAGGATTTTATTTTAGAGCCTGTGCATCTTGTTCCAAGAGGTTGCTCTGCTCTGTTCCTCACACTGACAGCATTTACTGTCTATACCGCAGGCCAAAGACTGCATGGTATGTCGCACTTTCTCAAGTGAGTTTTTGAGAGGTCGTGAAGGGCGACTTTTAATATGGTTAAGACCAGAAAGGAGGTTTTTTTATTTTCTCCAGTTACTGTGTTGAGGTGTTGCCCTCAACGTCTAGGAGACCTCAAAAGAGAAGAGAATCTCCTCAGACTCATTCCTCAGGCGAACGTCCTGAGAAGGCCCTCAAAAAGACCACTCATCGGTCTTCTGGGCGCAGTCCTTCAAAATCTCCTCACTCTGTGGAAAAGGAGAGTAAAGGACTTGCTTTTGGAGAAAAATCATCTAAAAAAGACGACTTCTGAGCCGTCAAAATCCCCTTCTCTGGTCATGGGACCCTTCAGAAAGGCGTCTTCTATACCTCTTGAGGTAAAGACTAAGAAGCCAACATCATCAACAGGATCGTCGACGAAAAAACCATCATCATTGCCTATTACAGCCTCTTCGTCTACGATGGCCTTGTCTAAGATGGCCTCATCTACGATGGCCTCATCTACGATGGCCTCGTCTACGATGGCCTCGTCTATGATGGCTCAACTACTATGGCTTGTCTACGAGGGCTCGTCTACGACGAGAGCATCGACGATGAGAGCGTCGATGACGACGACATTGTCGATGATGGCCTAGTCTACGACGGCTTCATCTATGACTGCTCCTCTACGACGGCCTGTCTATGGCATCGACGATGGCCTCGTCTACAAAGGCCTCATCTACGATGGCCTTGTCTATGGCTGCTCGTCTACGAAGGCCTGTCTACGGGGTTGACAAGAGCCTAGTCTAGAATGGCCTAGTCTACAATGGCCTCGTCTACGATGGCCTTGTCTACAACGGCGTTGGCGGTCTTGTCTACGACGGATCGTCTATGGCGTCGCCTACAACGGCCTCGTCTATGACTGCTTGTCTTCGACGGCATAGTCTATGACGGCGATCTCGTCGACGGGCTCGTCGACGAGGGAAATTCCACCAATTCTGGAATCTCTTATAATGTGGTAGAGAGGGCTGCTCAATGTTTTAAGATCTCAATGGCCTCTCAAGAACAGGACTGCTTCTTGTATGACTTCAAAGAACCTCTCAAGGAGGCAGTAAGGTCAATACCGATTATCGATTGCCTATAGTCAGAAGGAGTAAGGGTCATGCAGAAACCCTCCTCTGTATCACCAGTGATCCCTCAGTTGGATGAGAAGTATAGGGCGCCAGAGACAGCACCGGCATGTTAACAAGACATCCTAAGCCGGACTCCGTAGTGACACAGGCGGCCCAGAAGGACTCCAGGAATCCTTAGGCTCCTTTGTCGCTTCCTCCTGATAGGGAGGGAAAAAGAGTGGACAACATTGGGAACAGCTTTTCCCCAATGTCGGCAATGACCGTAAAGGCCGCGAACGCCCTAGCGCTCTTGGGACGCTATCATAGACAATTGTGGGCACACATAGTCCCATACCTGTCGGAATTGCCAGATTCATCCAAAGAGGATGTAAAGAGGATTCTGCTAGATGGTGAAGCATCGGCGTCAGAGACTATAGACTGCACGATGGATATCGCTATGACAGGGTTCCGCCAGTTGGCTGGAGCAGCAGTCTTGCGGCTCCAAGGATGGCTTTTTGCGTCCTGAGGTGCAAACAAAGATTTTGGACATGCCACATGATAGCCAGTTACTATTTGGCACGAAAAAATTAACGAAGCAGACACTGCGAGAGCTTTGGGCACTGTTCAGTATAAGAACCAGTCCTTTAGTAGAAATGGAGGAAGAGCAAGGTCTTCCTACAGAGGAAATTATCAATGCAAGTCTTCCTGCTCTTCAGGCCAGAGTAGACCGCATTACCAACAGCGCCAACAGCAGCGAAACAAGCAATCCTCCTTTGAAAAGTCATCCTTTCAAGGTAAAGGACAGCGGAAATAACGGAAATATACAGCTGCTTCTTCAAGAGATCTCAGTTTTGCTGTAGAAAGAAGAAATAGAGAGAGTACCACCACCTCAGAAGGGAAAAGGGTTTTAATACCGCTTCTTTTTGATCCAGAAAAAAAGGCAAGAAGTGGAGACCAATCTTGGTCTTCAGGGCCCTCAACAAATTCCTAAAGAAGCAGTAGTTTCATGTGGTAATCCAGGAGGTCTGGCAACTACTGGGAGAGCAGGATTTTTATGGCTTCCCTAGACCTACAGGACGCTTACTTCCATATACCAATTCACAGGAACCATAAAAGGGACTTGCAATTTGTAGTAGCGGGCAGACACTTGCAGTTTCGTGTTCTGCCTTTCGGGCTCAAGTCTGCACCGCGCATATTCATGAACTGTCGTTCCCCGGTGGCGTCATATCTCAGACGGTGCCAAGTCTTTCCGTATCTGAATAGTGGACTGGTCAAGGCCCCATCCTTACAAGACGCGTCCAGGTCTTCCAACGCCTGTTTAAAGCTTTTCGATTGCTTGGGTCTCACCCTCAATCAGGAAAAGTCGGTCCTACAACCTTGTCAGTGCATCAGTTTCCTGGGTGCAACCCTGGACACACGGTCAGCAAAAGCTTTCCCATCCAGAGAGAGGATGAACAAGCTCCTTGCACTAGCTGCTATAGTAGCCTCGAAGAAAGTCTTGACAGTCCGCCTCTTCAAATCCCTCCTGGGGATGATGTAATCGTGTATCCTCCTGATTCCTCACTGTCGACTACGAATGAGACCTCTACAGGAGGTGCTCTCGAAGCAGTGGGTCCAAAGCACAGGGTCATTCGACGACCTCATAAAAGTGAATCCTCAGATGGTCGGAGCCCTGCAATGATGGATGTCATCTCAAAACCTGTCTCAAGGCTTGTCATTCCTGCTTTCGGCTGCTTCTCATGTTGTCACAACAGGAGCCTCCTTGGAAGGCTGTGGAGCTTTTCTGCAAGAGCTACAGATAAGCGGAAGGTGGTCTCCTATGGAGAAGAAAATACATATCAATCTGCTCGAACTGCGGGCGGTCTTCCTGGTTTTCAAGCTTTCCTGCCAGGAATAAAACATTCCCTGGTGCTCATCCGGACAGACAACACCACGACTAAGCACTACCTCAACAAAGAGGTAGGGACACGCTCGCTGACACACTCTCGTGAGTTGCAAAAAAATCTGGAATTGGCTCATACGCCACAATATAACCCTAAGGGCGGAATATGTCCCAGGCAAGGACAATTTGCTCACCGACGCGTTGAGCGGGCAGAAAACATCGTCACACGAGTGGGAGCTAGATTAACAAGTTATCGACGAGATCTTCTCCAGATGGAGCACGCCGCAAATCGATCTATTTACGCGAGAATGAATGCCAAATGACCACACTTCGCAAGTTGGCATCCCCAGTCAGGGTGTCTAGGGAATATATCTTCCATTGCATGGCGCAACGTCCTTGCGTACGCCTTTCCGCCATTCCTGATGCTTCCCAGAGTCCTCAGAAAAATGTAGGTGGAGCCTTGTACTCTAATTTTAATAGCCCCAACTTGGCCGAGGCAACATTGCTTCACAGAGCTCCACCGTCTATCCCTGGAGCCGCCGGTCTACCCACTGCAGTATCTATCTCTGCTTACAATGAACAACTATCAAGCTCAACATCCTGATCTGAAGTCTCTCAGGTTAGCCGCCGGGCTCCTGAGTTCAGAGAGTTCCACAATCTGAATATTCCACAAGACGGTAGACATTCTTGCCAGAGCAAGGGCGGATAGCTCGACCAAGACTTATTCCCTGAAACGTGAGCGCTTTTGTGTTTGGCTTACAGATCACGGAATTCGGCCTTTCTCCACCTCACCGGAGCAAATATTACCTTATCTATTACATCTGGCACAATCGGGCCTAGCCCACTCCTCCATTAAAGTACACTTAGCAGCAATATCTTGTTATATAAGAACCTCAACGAGTCCATCGCTCTGTTCAAGCGGGTTGATTAAGCAATTTCTAAAACGATTAATCAGATCTGCCGCCATTAAGGATGTTGCGATCTACCTATCTCAGCTCATGAAACACCCGTTTGAACCAGTACACAGAGCTGACCTAAAGTATGTCTCGTAGAAAACAGCACTCCTCAAGGCGCTCACAGCTGCAAGGAGGGTCAGTGAGCTACAGACGTTTTCAATCCAGGATCTTTTTCTACAGTTTTAAAAACGACAGAGTAATCCTGAGAACCAATCCTAGGTTTATCTCAATAGTCCCGTCGGACTTACACCTAAATGAACCTGTGGTTCTGCGTTCCTTCTTTCCAAACCCAAGCATGGCAGATGAGAGATCGCTGCTTTCTTTGGATCTCAAGCGATGCTTGAAGTTTTAGAATTGACAAAACGAAAACATTCAGGAAATCTAACCAGCTATTCGTAGCTTACAGCAGACCTAGGAAAGGTCTACCGCTTACCAAGCAGAGCATCTCCAGATGGATTTCTGCAGACATTGCTTTCTGTCATGACCAAGCTGGACAGCTATTGCATTCCAAGGGGAGAGCTCACTCCACGAGAGCTATGTCCACTTCTATGGCTCTCTTTGCAGGGGTGCCAGTCATTGACATTTGCAGGGGGGCAACATGGAAGTCGCTGGATACCTTCACTAGGCACTACTGCCTGGATATGGAGCTGATGAATGATGCAGCAGTGGGACAAACAGTGTTATGCCATCTATTTCAGTAAGGTGAGCCTTCCTCCGGCCATCCATCCTACTCTGGTATGCACATTTCTTTACTAATACTTACTATGGATGTCTAATGATGGTTCATGCTCGCATGATGTGCCTTATCTAAGGACTTGTATATGCTGTTCCATCAGAAATGTGCACTCTGCATTGCTGGCTACTCTGATTCAGGCATGTGAATCTATGAAAGACACCCATAATACTGGATAAGAAATGCGTTACTTACCTGTAACTGCAGTTATCCAGTATTGGTGTCTTTCATAGATTCACATGCAACCCTCCCGCCTCCCCCGGAAGGACTCACCTACTGTCTGTGTCACGCCTACTTAGCTTAGTGCGTACGAAAATCTGAGGGACTGAGGCTCCTGCCAGGAAGGTTCTAGAGGGAGGTGATAGCTGATTGGCTCTTCTCTAGAGTTTGGTCCTTTTTACAAAAGGACATGGATATGTTACTAAGGTGAGGCCTTTAGGCCTACTATTCTCTATGTATGTCTATAGGACATTACTTTTCTATGTACCGGAGACTCCCGTCTCGACGACGGGGAATGATTCAGGTATGTGAGTCTATGAAAGACACCAATACTGGATAACTGCAGTTACAGGTAAGTAACACATTTCTTACAAATGAAAAGGATAATGTAAATGCTGACCTTGACTGTAACAACTGGCCCTCCTTTACTCACATGACTATAAATAGACACGCTAATGGCTCTTTGACATGATTACTGTTAACCACTACCATGTTTGTTATGTCTTGTTGCGTTTAACAGAGTGGGGTGGGACCTCTGACCATATTGGCCCAAAGTCCTAATATCTGTCATCTTTTCTTATTCACCCCTGTTGTTGTTTTAAAAAGTGTTTTAAAAAAAATTGTTTACATCCCACGTTCCTTCCGGTTGGCAATTAGCACAAAAAATAGGCTGATGATCCAATTTGATTCCTTTATGGACACAGTGCACAAATGGGCGGGATAAGGGCCTCTACCATTTTTGATATGCTGTCCTGGCCCACTCCATTTATATGAGGGCATTGGAGCTTTATTTCCATGGACTCGTCACCCCAGGTACTTGGGGATTTTTCATCTAGCCATCACGTCATGTCATTATTATCTTCTTCGTTTTTGTATTTTCTGGCTTATAATATGCAATGCTTATCAGTTTTATCGTTAGGAATATAGAACTGTAGATATATGGGAAATCTCTTACCGGTGTGTATGGGGTGCCTGTTGTTCTGTTATTTCTTATGATACTTTGGGCTTATTACTTATTCTAATATGGCATCACAAAAGACGGGTTTAACCCATGATGAATGTCTATAATTTTATAACATGGGCCATATACGTATATACAACGTATGTTATTATTGGTCACGTTTTGAAGGGATTGAGGCAATTTGAATAGTTCTTGAAGACTTGTGTGTACATATGGGTTGTTGTGGTTGGGATTATTGTTGGTCATAATATATGAATATGGCGCAAAGTATGATGTATTTTGCTGCACCATTTTTCCGTATTGGGAAAATGATGTATTTTAAATTACAATTAATATGTGGGGATATGGACGCTGCATCGCGAGTACCGCACCGTTGATCTATTTCGGGTTCGAAACGACACACTTCAATATGGCGTCGACATTAATCCTGGGATTTAGCTCATGTTCCACCAATGAGCTCTATTGACGTCACACGCTGAGTACGTGTATCGTCTAGGAAAGTTCAAATATGCCGGGAATCTATTGGGCTGGTTGTTGCTTTTCCGTACCCTGGATTTGGACGTACATACTATCGCCGGACTCCAAGGCTGATTGAGTGAGTCCTTTGCAAACTGGTTGGGGCGGCATACGGCTCAACAACACTTTGATTGATGCTGTGATTGTCTCTTCGAATTTGGGGAATATGAATATCCGCTTGTGATTTGGGCTTAGAATCAAGGTGGGGGAGCTTTGGGAGGAGTTGGCCGTTCATACCGGAGGGGATATGGTTTATGTTCAGAACTTGGTCTACATACGCTATGAATTGTTCTGGCCCGACTTTAAGACCAAGGGTACGTTTACTCCCTTTAAGTCTAGTGGCATTGAGGCATGTTGCTTGCATCTATTGGAACGTATGATTGAGTAGGGTATTTACATCTGGTCGTACTGTGTATTTATTCAAGGATTCCAATGTCGCAATGGGACACACATCAGTTCAGGCCTTATGTCCATCTGCTGGGTGTATGGTTTTAGTATAAGAAAAATGTTTTTATTTTCAGACTCCAACAAATGTGGTTTATCATACCCTCATTCCAACCGAACAATGGTTTTCATCTACAGATTACTGATGTAAGGGTATGATGTATCAATCCGTATTATGTTGAGTATGGCCGGTTAGATTCCATTAGCCCTACTCATAGACGTAATGGAGAAAATGGTTTTATGGCTTAAATGTCATTTAATTACTGAACATTGCGTTATACAATCGCCTAGTATGCTTATATACTTGATGCTTAATGACACCTTGGGATACACCTCTCAGACATTATATGTATACATTCTGGGTGGGATGACATTCTGGGATTAATAATTATGTGATATATACTTTTGTAGTTGATTACAGTTGGATTTCACCTTCCAGACCCAATATCTTTTTTGAGTATGCAGACACTCAAGAACATCTACATGTCAGCGGAACTCTCTCTGGGTAACTACTCTTTCCGAGTCAGACATCTCTGATATATGGTTTTTGGGTTACGCCAGTGTCTCTTGAATATTTCAATCCAACTTTCCCTATTTTATATATCTATGTCCCCCTAGATTCCTTGGATTCTGGATACCTATAGCTCGTATTACTGAATATAACTTTGCCAGATAATCCTGAGCGAACTACTACATCAGACAGAAACCCAGCTGAAACCCAGTACAGTTTTACTTATAAGTGAAACTCTCTTCGGCTAATTATTGTTACTGATTCAAACATCTCTGACATCTCTCATACATTGACTTTGTTTGTGACCTTTGAATAGTTCAACTTAAATTTCCCTATGTCACATATTTATGTCCCTTCTGACACCTTGGAGATTGGATGCATATAGTTTGTCCTACTATATAGAACCTTGACAGACAACCCTGAATGATCTACCGCAGCAAAGAGACCCCAGTTGTAACGGTGTGTTGACATGTAAATGTAAATGTAAATGTACATGTATTTATATAGCGCAAATCACTGACCCGGTATCTAAGCGCTTGCTTAGGGAACCCGTCCTGGTATTCCCCTGTGAGATAACCCCGGCAGGGTATCCACACAGTGAAAGCCAGGCATCCCACCGCGAGGGGCCGTTGTGGAGATTAAGCAAGCTATTGCCCCGAGTCGCAGAGTGTGAACCCATGAATCGAGTAGGCACCGGAGCGAGAATTGTCGAGTCCGTGGACATATTTCGGACTCAAGACCCGCCGAGCCAGGAATTGAACCCTGGTCCCGGGCTGACCTCTGCTTCCAGGTCTGCCTCCTCTAACCAGTGAGCCACACTTCTCCACTCCACATCATCTAGGTGAGGTCAAAAGGATAGCATATCTAATACTGGGTATGGGCTGTAGGATGGCCCTTTTCCTTTAGATATATACAATATAGTGCATGCGCCAGCCCATTATTAACTACCAGATTTGTTAATTTGTTTTGGCCTCCCTCCCTCCTTCACTTTGAAACCGGATTGTAACTTGAAGCTTAAGCAAGGATTATACTTTAATATGTGGTTTTGTACATATATCCGCTGAGACTGCTCCGACTAGAAACTAGTTTACACAATATAGATTATGTTCCGTGCTTACATGCGACAAGTAACAGTTTTTTAATCTTTATTTATAGTCAAGGCATACTTTATAAATAAATATAAATAAATGATGATGATAAAAAACAATGCATTTCGTTATATTTTTATTTTTCTGTTTATTTTGGCTAGAGACCGGATTCCACTTTGTCCTTTTTATTTGGCTTATTATTGTCTTGATTCACCAAATGGAACGTGGTCCATCCCAAAAACGTTTTGGTGAGGGTATTCGTATATATTTATATTCTTATCCACTTTATACTTTTGTGTGTGTTTTTCCCCCCTTTCTCTTTTCTATTTTCCACCTTTCCTTGTACTTTAATTAGTAATGATGTGCACATAGTCACCACTGATGGGTAAATAAATATTAACACTGATGTATTAAGTGTCTAGGATATATGTTTTTATAGATTGTAGAATTTGTGATGGTTTAGTCGTTTGTAATTGTTTTTAAATGTGTCTGTGGAAACATATTGTAGGTTTTGTCTATTGTTGTTATATCAGGTTCTAGTGCCATTCGGTGTGAAATGTTGTGTTTATGAAGGGGGCGCTAGAGGGCGCACAAGCTAATGGCCGCACTTCAGTGAGGCTCTGGCTGCCTGGCCAGAAACATCCTACATTTATCCGCTTAACCTGCAGGCGGACGCCTGAAACTCACACCGAGGTCATACCCACCCATGCTGCAGTGCCTGTCCAACTCTGGTGAAGATCCGAGGTCCGGCGCCTGATCTACGGCGCTGTGGACT
The DNA here is from genome assembly GCF_964263255.1 of Lissotriton vulgaris. NCBI lineage: Eukaryota > Metazoa > Chordata > Amphibia > Caudata > Salamandridae > Lissotriton > Lissotriton vulgaris. The sequence continues at coordinate 1,130,550,672 of NC_141691.1, forward strand.
TCCCCGGGGGGCGCGGCTACGGAGAGTTGCTGTGGCGGACTGGACGCTGAGCTACGCGAGGCCGCGGCTTCCCACGAGGTGGCTAGGCCTCGAACTCGCGGAGATCGGCCTAACGGGCGGGCGGCCTGCTGACGGCTCACCGGAAGAAAACGGAGGTGAGTCTCACCCCCTCTGTGGACGCAGCAGCGAGGGGAGAGTCTGTCCACTGCACCTGAGCTTTGCTGGCGTTACGGACAAAAACGGCGCAATCCGCCTGGGCCTGACGAGGGGGTTCATGGCTTACCCGGCCTTGCTGCACGCTTCCCTGCCGACCCCCCCCCTGGGTTTCAAATGAGGCGCCGCTGCGTCCGGACATAGCGGCTGAAGGAGCGGCGGACGGCCGCTAGCAACCATCAGAGGGGTCAGTCTTGCGGAATCTACAAGGGTGCATTGAGTCTCCCCTCGCTCCACTACCCTCCACCTCCTGGGCGCTCCCGCTGCAGGGGCTTGCCGAGCTCTACCCCGGCGATCAGTTGCCCGCCTACCAACGCGAGGCGCTCCTGGCGGGCCCTAGTCAATGGTGACAAAACGCGAGGGGAACGAGAGGATCATCGGACGCTGCTGGGCTGCTTGCCCACTCTACTGACTTTGCCACGAGCGTGACCACCACGTGGGGGATTCCCGGTGCGACCGATCTAACTTGGAGGGGGTAGAACGTGTGAGTACTCACCACTCACCGGCCCCATTGGATTGACCACAGGCGAGGCACGATGGGCAAGAACGATGCCAAACAGCCCAAACTCTCCTTTGAATCTGCAACCGCCAAAAAACCGTTGCGTGGCACGACGGGGGCCAACTGCGCCCCGGGTTCGTCGAGCACCGAACCCTCCCCTGCGCCTATGGCTCCTGAACTGCGATTACTTATCGATGAGATGCGACAGGGATTCGCCACTATCGTGGATAAGGTTGACCGCTTGTCTTCCAGGATGGATGGAGTAGCGCAAAAGATGGAGGTCCACGAGGAACGACTCACAGAGGCGGAACGACGCATCTCCACTGCAGAAGACACCTCCACTACTCACGAAACACGCCTAACCCGTATGGATAATATCCTCAGAGTGATTGCAGCGAAGAACGAGGAGTTGGAGGCGAGGAGTAGACGCAATAACATCCGCGTCACGGGGGTTCCGGAATCCACCAACACTGGACGGATGGAGGACTATGTTGAACACATATTAATCACTGCAGTGGGTAAAGAGGCCTTCTCTAATCAGTTCATTGTCGAACGGGCGCACTGCTCACTGGGCCCGGTCCCCAAGCCAGGGGCGCAACCGCGGCCTATCATCGCCCGGTTGCTTAACTACCGTGATCGGGATGTGGCGTTGCGTGCAGCTCGTATAAGCCGGAACCTGACATGTGATGGTGTACAGTTCTCCCTTTACCCAGATTTCACGCCCATGGTGCAAGACCAGCGGAGGAAATTCTTGGATGTGAAAAAGAAACTGAGGGACATGCAGGTAGATTATGCACTTCTGTACCCGGCGCGACACAGGGTGACCCATCAGGGCAAACAACATTTCTTTACGAACCCGCAGCAAGCTGAGGACTACGTCAAGAAGCTCCGCACCGCTAGAAGGGACAGGCGTAATGAGGAGGAGGACGAGACGGGAGGTGATCCTGCTGAGCACGATGAGTCATAAATGTGCTGTCATGTTAGCTTGGTCGCTGGCTCCCTGTTGGACTATTGGCGCTTGATTTGGAAACTGTGCCCTGCGCGTGATGGTCCTGCCCTGCCTTACCTGCGAAGCCATTGATAGCTGCTTTCTTGTACTGTAGACTAGATGTCAGGCGATAACTGGTTTTAAGCGCTCTGCCCCGTTGGCGAAAAAGTGCTGGGATCGTGCAGATATGTGGCAATGCAGGAGACGGAATGGACAGCAGCCGATATATGGGCAATACGTTTGCATTGATCAGTACCTTGCCCGCTTAAGGGAGCGGCGTTGGGACGTGATCCTCGTCGACGCTGGCTTGCTGGCTCGCTGTTGAACTAATGGTGCTTTGTTCGGAGTCTATGCCCTGCCTCCAATGGAACAGCCCTGCCCTACCTGTGGAGACGTGGATGGCTGCTTTCTTGCACTGTAGACTTGCTGCTGAGAGGTGCCTGAGCTTGAACACTTTACCCCGCTGCTGGGATGACTCTTGGATTGCGTAAGCTGGTGGTAGTACAGGAGACAGGGGGGGCGGCAGCTGATTTAAGGACGTTTCGCCTGAACTTATTAGTAACTTATCCGAATGGGGGGCGGTGGAGAGACACGGTGGATTGATGTAAGGGCTTAAACCTGTAGGGGTTATGTCTGCCAGGCACCACCCCTTCTTCTCTGTCTTCCCCGTATGGTACATGCGGGGCGGGAGGGGAGTGTTGGGGTGTATGGGTGCGAACCTCTAATGCCCCCAGGAGGGGATTCCCCACATGGTTTTGCTATGGTTATTGAGTACGGGGTTTGGGGTGGGGGGAGGGGTTGTGGTACTGGCAAGTTTGGGTTGCTTCAGTGGGTTGGGGGGAGGACTAGTGATACGGGGGTTGTGGTGCTGTGCGTGGAGGGAGGGGGGTGTTTGAATGTTGGGGTGGGTGTTGTTGAGAGTGGCAGAGTTCTTGCGGATAACGTTCATGGCATGCATGTTAGGACTGGTGTTACGGTATGGGTTAGCATGGATGATCGATTGAAACGACTGTTCTTTACGGCGTATAGTTTGGTACTTGGCACACTCCTACTGAGGGCTGCGGCGCTGCACGTTTGCCTGTTTCAGGGATGTGGTGATGAACGCGGGTGATCACGCCTTGACTACTGTATCCGTATTGTCCTGGAATGTTCGAGGCCTTAATAATCCCCGCAAATGCAGGAATGTAATTGCATATCTAGATAGGCATCATGTGCAGATAGCGATGCTTCAGGAAACCAACCTGAGCCCACGGTCTGCCCCTCAGTTCGCAAGCAGATGGGCAACTGTGAGAGAGTTTTCTTCCTATTCCACGTATTCCAGGGGGACAGTCATTCTGATCAATAAAAGGTTGACGTTTCAGAAGCTAGGGGGTCGGGCAGACAATGAGGGGAGATATGTGATCCTTTGGGGGCGGCTGGGCACTGATGTGATAATACTTGTGAATTGCTATGCACCTAATGTCGACACACCTGGTTTTTTCTTGACGTTGTGGGGTCATGTACTGGAAGTCGTAGCCACACACATAGTCTGGGGGGGGGACTTCAACCTATCACTACATCCAGGGATGGACAGATCGGACGGTAGTGGACAGTACAACACAAAAGCTAGAGACACACTTCAGGGCATACTAACAGAGGCAGGATTATTGGATAGCTGGAGGCACTTACACCCGGCAACTAGGGAAGGTGCCCACTTTACTACACACGCGCGTTCATGGGCAAGGATCGACTACTGCTTTATCTCACGGGGCCTAGCTGGGGGAGTCGCACGGGTGCAGCATCTGCCTCGCACCTACTCGGACCATTGCCCTGTACTGACTGTTATGGAAATGCCTGGCTATGCTTCCCCTCGGCCTTGCTTGATCCTGTCTTTAAACAGGAACTGGGCGAGGAAATCGAAGCCTTCTTCCCTAGAAACAAGGGGTCTGTTGACAAGGTCGAAACGATATGGGAAGCTTTTAAAGTAACTGTGAGAGGGGTCACGATCTCTAAGAGCTGTGGCATACTGAGGGAAATCGTGCGCACATTGACTAATCTTGAAGCGGAACTTCGGGAGCTGGAGGCTGAGATGGTCGGGAATCCTTTCCCTGACCTAGAGATGGCATTCAGGGCCAAACTGTCGTCTTATGAGGAAGAAGCTGCCAGAGAAGTGAAATTCCATGGCAAATACTGGACAGCTAGGCGCTATTGCGAGGGGGATCGGCCGGGAAAAGTTCTAGCGGCACTCACGAGACACCAGAGATTCGCCACACACATCTTAGAAATCTCTGATGGAGAGGGCAGGACCTACCAGGATTCTAAAGGGATTCAGGACACCTTCCTGCAGCACTACAAACGGCTATATTCCACACAGCAGGCAGGGGAGGTGGAGTTCGGGAATTTCCTGGATGACATAGCACTCTGCTGGCTAAGTGATAGCGACAGGGCATTCTTGGGATGCCCTTTCGAGCTGGATGAAATTCTATAAATGCTACATTGACATCATGGCACCAGTACTGAAAGAGGTCTTTGCAGAGTCGCTAGAGGTGGGGATACTGCCGGGTTCCATGAGAGAGGTGGCAATCACCTCGCTACTGAAGCCAGGGAAGAACCCAACGGATACCGATGCCTATAGACCCCTATCGCTGCTCAACTGCGATGCGAAGATTCTAGCGAAAGTACTAGCGACTAGGCTGTCCCTGCTTATGACTACCCTTGTGCTGCCGGATCAATCTGGGTTTGTCCCAGGAAGGGCCACGTCCCACAACCTCCGCACCCTGTTTTCCCTCATACCCACCATATCGCCCGACCTACCGGTCGCTGCGGTGTTTCTGGACGCCACCAAGGCGTTCGATTCAGTGGAGTGGGGTTATCTATTGGCCATCTTGGGCAGAATGGGGTTCCCCCGTATATTCATTGCCTGGGTGACGCTACTCTACACATCTCCGGTCGCCAGGGTTGTCATCAACAGTGTGCTGTTGGCGCAGATGCCGATTACGAGGGGGACCAGGCAGGGCTGCCCCCTGTCACCCCTGCTTTTCGCCTTGTCAATTGAGCCGCTAGCTTGCAGGATCCGGCAATTACATAAGGCCAGCGCCTTTAATTGCAATCAACGGCAGATTGGCATATCCCTCTACGCGGATGATGTCACTTTGTATGTGCGACACCCACAGGACCACCTCAACCCACTACTGGGAGAATTTGTGCTGTTCGGTGGCATTTCCGGAGTACACATCAATTGGAAGAAGTCGCAATTCTTCCCCCTCACGGCCTCCGTAACCTGTTTCCCGCTAGATTACCCGTTGGAGTGGTGCAGTTCTGACTTAAAGTACTTGGGCATTGAGGTGTCGCTTAACAAGGACGAGACGATCCGATTGAACTATGGGGTGGCTATTTGGCAACTGACCGACAACGTGACCCGCTGGTTGGCCCTCCCGCTGTCGATGGCACGCAGAGCCTCCCTGATAAAAATGGTTATCCTTCCACGTTTTCTATACCTCTTTCAAAACATACCCTACTACCCGGGTGCCTATTTTTTTAAACGACTCCGATCTGAATTACTTTGGCTATTCTGGGGTGGTAAACAGCCGCGCCTCAGTTGGAGTGTCCTGACGCAGCCATATGACAGGGGCGGATTTGATATACCCGACTTGGAGGTGTATTACCTCAGTGCTCAGGCTCAGCATGCTTACCACTGGGTTAATCCCGCTCCCTTTATGCCTCAAGTTGCTGCTGAGGACTGGATCGTGCACCCATTACCACTCAAAGGCATGCTGATGGGTCTGGTTGGTGATGTCGAGATGCCAGCTACCACTGTTACCTGTACCATAGACTCGTGGCGGAGAGTGACCAAACTGCTAGGAGCCCCTATGCTCTATTCACCGGCAATGCCCCTTGCGTACCACCCGAAACTATCGCTTCTAATGGAACATGGATTTCGATCCATGTGCACTCGCGTACATCTTAATACCTGGGGAGATTTATTTCAGGATAGACAGTTCCGTACCAAGGATCAGATCTTCCTGACCACTCCGCCGATGCCAATGGAGGTGTTCTATTATATTCGACTCCGGCAGGGTATGAAGGATATACTCCCTAGCTTCCCGGAGGAACAGGGCACAGTATTGCCATTGCACATCGTGCTTGTGTCGGACGGAAGGCACTTAGTATCGAAGTTGTATGCTGCCATTCATGAGCAACGCCCTCTGGTTCTGTCTAAGGCGCGCGCTGCCTGGGACTCTGACCTACCTACTGCACTCACCGACGAGCAGTGGAGTTACTGCTGCTCAGTCACTGCCAAAAATATCCTCCAGTTGTAGACTGAAAATTATCCACTACAAGTTTGTACAAAGATATTACTACACTCCAGTTAGGAAGTTGCGATTTCACCTCTCGGAGGATGACAGATGTGCGAGATGCTGGGCGGAGGGAGCAGGTTTCCTCCATTTGGCCTGGGAGTGCGGAGCGATCCAGGCATACTGGGGGCAGGTACATACTGTGCTCCAAGTAATGATTGCTGGCCCTCTTCCCATGGAACCGGTGGTGATGTTGCTGGGATATACCAGAAATGTACCCAAGTCAGACCGTAGGTTTGTTGATATCGCGTTGCTACTTGCAAAGAGAAGGATTGCCTGCAGATGGGGGCGAGGCAGGGCACCAAAATTTTAAGAATGGCTGGACGATCTAACGTATTGCCAGGACCAGCATGGCGTATATGCAGAACTGTTACCTGCCCGTTGTAAACCCAGTGACTTTTGGTCCCCCTTACAGGTATATTGGCTGTCTCAAGCGACGCATAGCGACTCCTCTGGAGATGACGAGCCGATACCGGGCCCGTGAGCGCATATAGGTGAATTGCACCACACCCGCCATACTGTCTCACACACGATGGGTTGTGCCTTGACCCGCCCTGACCGGGGTGGGATGAGGCGTATACTGCTGGATTGGTGTTGGGAGGTCTGGGACATGTACGGATCATATAGCATTGCTTAGACGACAAGACTTTCCACTACTCCCGATACTCTGACACAATAGGCCAATGAGGACAGAAGAATGAGCTGGACCCTGCAGAAGCAAGTCGTTAAACAAGGCTTCTATGTTGATGGGCGCCATGCACTGATTTACACTGTATTCCATTCCGATTGCCCTCACACTAACTGCCACTAGGGTGCTTGGTGGGACCATGCTCACTTGATACACATATGACACACTACTGTACAGGGTGACGTGGCTGGTTGAATAGTTGGGGCTAAAACAATCATGGGTCGGTGAGATTGGCGATAATTCACCACCCTGCCTGCTGTGATGCCTATATATGAGGGTGAGATGGTACCCCCGCTCCTACTGCACCTGAATGGAGGGAGGGAGAGTTCCCTGTGAAGTTGCTTCTCATTTCGGGACGGAAGGAGGTGTATTTGCATTGTACCAGCCCTTGTAAAGTTGATGATTATCCACTGAATGTACCGTGAATACTGCTGTATTGGATTATTGGTGCTGCTATTGTCATGATTCTTTGTTGAATGCCACTAATAAAAAAAGGTTTAAAAAAAAAATGTTGTGTTTCTGTACTATATATATATACTTCGTTTCCACAGTGTGGTTTTTTTGAAGATTGTTCTGTTCATATATATATATATATATATATATATATATATATATATATATATATATATATATATATATATATATATATATAAAATCCAACACGTTGCCGGCGGCAGCCGTCAGCCAGCATACACGTTCACAGACTCCTTAAATGATCACCACAAGCCAGACTTCTTTGCGAAAAGATTTATTGCCAACAAATGGTGAAGGTGGCGCCAGTCATCAGACGCGTTTCGGACTTACGTCCTTGCTCACTGATGAGCGAGTGAAGTGGAGGTCACACATATATACAAAATATGTGCACATTTGAATTTCGCGCCTAAACCAAGAACTAAACATCGATGGTGGACTCACATGAAAAGTCACATACCAAACCCAATTTGCGGGCGCCATTTTGCAGCTCAGTCCCGCCCGGGTGGGCGTGCGCAGGCTAGGCATTATGGTTATTGAAGTCCGTAGCCCTGCTCCTGAAGTTCGATCTGCCCAAGTGGGTCTAGATGCCTCTGTAGTACACTACAATCCCAGTGGTTGTGTACTAATATCAAAATAAAGAATCCCAGTGGATGAAAGTTGTAAAACGATGCTGACCACGCACTTTGTAAATCCATAGGTGAGGCCCCCTCCACTCCGTAAGTGCCTGCGTTTGCAAACACATGGATCCACTGTTGAAAGCGGCGGGACTTCCTGCGACTGGACAAGCCGCTAAACATACAAATCCACGAGTGTCCCCACTTAGGAAATCACACCTGAAGGGGTTGCCGCACTCGCACCCATGGTCATGGCAGTCAGCACAGTACACAGCTTCCAGCTTGCACAGAGAACCAGACGCGTTTCAAGCCGTAGCTCTTCTTTGGTGGCATGCAAGAAAGGTAACAGAGGCATCACAGCATTTCCGAATATTTTATTAGTTAGCTCAGTCCCGCCCTTGTGGGCGTGCGCAGGCTAGGCATTATGGTTATTGAAGTCCGTAGCCCTGCACCTGAAGTTCGATCTGCCCAAGTGGGTCTAGATGCCTCTGTAGTACACTGCAATCCCAGTGGTTGTGTACTAATATCAAAATAAAGAATCCTAGTGGATGAAAGTTGTAAAACGATGCTGACCACGCACTTTGTAAATCCATAGGTGAGGCCCCCTCCACTCCGTAAGTGCCTGTGTTTGCAAACACATGGATTCACTGTTGAAAGCGGCGGGACTTCCTGCGACTGGACAAGCCACTAAACATACAAATCCACGAGTGTCCCTACTTAGGAAATCACACCTGAAGGGGTTGCCGCACTCGCACCCATGGTCATGGCAGTCAGCACAGTACACAGCTTCCAGCTTGCACAGAGAACCAGACTCGTTTCAAGCCGTAGCTCTTCTTCGGTGGCATGCAAGAAAGGTAACAGAGGCACCACAGCATTTCCGAATATTTTATTAATTAGCTCAGTCCCGCCCTTGTGGGTGTGCGCAGGCTAGGCATTATGGTTATTGAAGTCCGTAGCCCTGCTCCTGAAGTTCGATCTGCCCAAGTGGGTCTAGATGCCTCTGTAGTACACTGCAATCCCAGTGGTTGTGTACTAATATCAAAATAAAGAATCCCAGTGGATGAAAGTTGTAAAACGATGCTGACCACGCACTTTGTAAATCCATAGGTGAGGCCCCCTCCACTCCGTAAGTGCCTGTGTTTGCAAACACATGGATTCACTGTTGAAAGCGGCGGGACTTCCTGCGACTGGACAAGCCACTAAACATACAAATCCACGAGTGTCCCTACTTAGGAAATCACACCTGAAGGGGTTGCCGCACTCGCACCCATGGTCATGGCAGTCAGCACAGTACACAGCTTCCAGCTTGCACAGAGAACCAGACTCGTTTCAAGCCGTAGCTCTTCTTCGGTGGCATGCAAGAAAGGTAACAGAGGCACCACAGCATTTCCGAATATTTTATTAATTAGCTCAGTCCCGCCCTTGTGGGTGTGCGCAGGCTAGGCATTATGGTTATTGAAGTCCGTAGCCCTGCTCCTGAAGTTCGATCTGCCCAAGTGGGTCTAGATGCCTCTGTAGTACACTGCAATCCCAGTGGTTGTGTACTAATATCAAAATAAAGAATCCCAGTGGATGAAAGTTGTAAAACGATGCTGACCACGCACTTTGTAAATCCATAGGTGAGGCCCCCTCCACTCCGTAAGTGCCTGCGTTTGCAAACACATGGATCCACTGTTGAAAGCGGCGGGACTTCCTGCGACTGGACAAGTCGCTAAACATACAAATCCACGAGTGTCCCCACTTAGGAAATCACACCTGAAGGGGTTGCCGCACTCGCACCCATGGTCATGGCAGTCAGCACAGTACACAGCTTCCAGCTTGCACAGAGAACCAGACGCGTTTCAAGCCGTAGCTCTTCTTCGTTTTACAACTTCGATTTCCTAAGTGGGGACACTCGTGGATTTATATATATATATATATATATATATATATATATATATATATATATATATATATATATATATATATATATATATATGTGATGTTGGTGTATTGTATATCCATGTGTACTTTATATGTGGTTATTTATGTGTTGTTTCGTATTGATTTCAGCCCTGATGAAGTTACTATAAAGGGAACGAAACGCATTGGCTGGTGGCCTGGTTCCTGCGTTTTTATATAAAGAATAAAGGAAATTGAAATGACCATACTGGCTAAAGTGTGACTTTATCCCGGGTGCTGCCTCCACTTCCCTACGAAAATCAAACTATGTAATGCTATAAGATGTTATAAAGATTATTACTAAGTTTAAAAAGGGCTGTTATTGCTTTCTTGTCTCCATAACACTCGTTTGGGTGTTAGAAAGAGGCTAAAACATCCTTTAAAAGGTGTTTAGTAACCCACCAAAAATATGTTTTTTAAAAGTCTAAAAGTTATTGGAGTTTAAACAATAGTTGGAAGTCATTTGTAACAAGTTGTAGTTGCTATCCTTCGGCAACCAATCCTTTTAAAAAAAAAACCTCTAACTGTTATTAACTTGAAACTTTAGATAAGGAGGAGTGGGGATGGTTGGTCTTTGAGGTAACCCCCCAATAAACGTAGGGAATAACAGTATTTATGGTGCTCATTCGCCAGCCCACTACGTCCTGCTTGATCTTTTTGAATCACATCATCATAAGATTCTCTGAAATTTCAATTTTTGCTGTACACAGAGCCAGACAATTAGGGCAGTATATACCTTCCCAAAGTATTCCTGTAAAAATGATAACCACTGACATTTATAGTTGTCCATTCAGCCCCAGGCAGCCTCTCCATACTGCTTCATCCTCCTGTGTGCTGTGGGAACCATGCTCGTCTGTCATGTCTCCCACAGCTTCCAAAGTCTGCTCTTTCTTCCACTGCATGCTGTCCTCACAGTGTGTGGCCAGCACTTCTACTCGCAATCCCCTTAAGCAGGAATGGGTGGGTATATACATTTGTAAGTCAGTGCAGGCTGCAGGGCTGCTGTCCCATTGCACTCAGGTGCTGCTCTCTGCTTTGGGGTCATACTCTGTCTCTGGTCTCCTGCATCACTTGAAGTTATCTCTATGCTCCACTGATACTGCTCTTCCTGTCTCTGCTAGGGGTGGTAGGTGTTTCTACTGCCTAATACGGGGACTAGAAAAACCAGGGATTACAAGTTTATAAGCAAAGGTGGGCTGTTGACAAAAATATGCCAATCGTGTGAGGAGGTTACTATGTCTGAGGTGGAAACTAGCATGACAAAACAAGTTCATATGTCAGTGGGAACTGTACGAAGCGGAGACACAATACTGGCATTGCACGGGTTGAACTTGGCCACTGGCAGGCCATTTGATGCTTGGCAGTCCCACTTCCAGCCTTCTGTAAGAATAATTCACACACATTATAGCGTGATTGCTTATATGCTGGCAACTTATATATTTACATGTCACATGTTGTCTTGCTGTCTGGGGTGGGAGCCCATGAGCCATTCAGGTATTCCACCTAGGAGTCAAAGGGATGGCTATACAAAATGTACTTTTTTGATGAAACATGCCAGTGCTGGGATCAGTGTGGAGTGAGCGGAGTCTTAGGGTGTTATTTGGGACTGTTTTGGAGGACTCTAGTCACCTCAACAGAACCCCTAAGGAGCAGGTACAGTGAGAGACCGCATCCCTCTTTCACAAATTCCATCAAATAAAAATCTCAATGAAAAGGAAACAAACTACTGCTTGATGAATGACACTGCTGAACCATCATTTGTATAAAGGTCAGACCTTTGAGGAAGACCACTGTCCTACCTGGGGCATCTCTTCAAAATCATTTGCCTTTTATAGGTCACTCTCACTGGGAATTTAGTAAATATTTTAAAACCCTTTGCTCAAGTTATTGGCTTTTCAGAAAAATATCGGAAGTATAAGAAGACTCACCAGCCCTGTGCAATGACTATGGTGTTTTGGAGGAATATTAGAAGATATGTTTCTTTCTCTGGGATGAGTGTCTGCCCCCCTGAACCCAACCCAAGGGTTGTTGCAGATAGATTTCCTCAGCAGTTTTATGGGGACAGATGTGTCTGTTGGTGTACTTTGACAGCTGAAGAAGCCAGAAACGCTGAGAAGGCTCAGCTGATTTGTCAAAGTTCCCATGAGACACAGGGTCAAGACTGATTTGCATATGGCTGGGTCTAAACTGGGGTGGCATGGTGTGCCTTTGCTTCTTAGAAACCACAGCCAACACATCCACATCTCAGAGAAATCACTAACAACGCACTTTAGTGGATATCTCAATATAAGTTATTTTTGCCTTGTGACTAACACAACTTTAACCCACTCTTTTATTGGAAATTTTGTCATAAGCAAAATTCCATCCTGCAAAAGAATCCAACCTACCTATGGAACCATGCCCAACCTCATGCATCAAACAGGCCTTCCCATCGCTCATTGGCAACATTGCAAACATGATAAATGTGTGCCTCTCCAAGGGAGTTGTTCCTGGTTAATTACAACATAAAGTTATCACACCAAACCTGAAAAAAACATCAACATACCAGCAGATCTTGGCAAATTATTAGCACATTTTGAATGTATCCTACCACTGTATGATCAGTGTAGGAAAATATGATCTGCTTCTTATGGTTACCCCCACTTTTTGCTGGGTTTAATACTGTTTTTGACTAGTATGACTGGGATCCTGCTAATCAGTGCCCCAGTCTGTATGCTTTGTCCCTAAACTGTTATGCTATGTACTTAGGTACACCCCAGATTGGATACTGGGGTACCTTTGTCAGTCCCTATTGTAAGATAACCATGTACCCATGGCATAGTTACCCCAGAGGTCTCCCATGGGCTGCAGCATGTATTGTACGACCCATGAGAGACCATTCAAATTGGACCTACAGGCCTGCCATTGCAGCCTGTGTAAGTTGGTGCATGCACCACTTAATTAAGATAAAGGGTTTACTATATCTAAGGGTCACTGCAATTAAAGCCTATAAATCACCCCTTTAACAGGTCTTTACAATCCTGAGGGCAAGGTGCATGTTCTAAGGAGAGGGTGATCCTGCATGAGCAGGTCACCCCTGCATCCTATAGAGTCAATTCTTCTGGGTTGTCAGTGAAGTAGCCATATACTAATATATAGAGGCATTACGTGATCGCGCGATGACCATCTAGAAAACGGCTGCATTGCACCTTGATGTCAAACATGTTGGAATCATACCTTCACACTGTTACTGATGTGGGAGGTATGATTCCACCATACCAGAGAGCCCTCCGTTAGGCTCTTGTTGTTCCGGGTACCAGCATTCTAGTCCCGGACAGCACAAATTGGTTGCTGCCGACCAGAGACACATTTCAGCCTTCCTACTGCTGAATCTAGCTTGAGAAGGGGAAGGCAGAACAATAAGCATCCTGTCAAAGGGAGGTGTGACCACCTCCCAGACAGGATTGTTAGGGCTGGGTGGGTGCACTAGCCAGCGCCTGGAAATCTGCAGAAGGGGCACATTTGGTGTCCCTGGGCATAGTCCAGTTCAAACCAGTCCTGAGAGCCGTTGGCTCCTGCTCTGGCGCAAAACTGGACAAAGGACAAGGGAGTAACCTCCCCCCTGTCCAGATCCTTCCCTGGGAGGGTCCCCTGAATCTTCCCAACCCTTTCCTTGGGGTACTTGAGGGCTTACCTGGGTGTAGGTCCCTAGATTCATGTGGACAAGATTCAAAACTGAAATTACTGCATTTCGACTGTCTGAGCACTCTGGATTTCATTTGTGCCTGACTTTGTCTACATCTCAGTCTGCTGCCTCATCTGCGCCCGTGCACCATACAGGATCCGTGTAGGACCTGTGCAGCATCCAAGACACCTGAACTCTTGGAGTGAAGGAGTCACTCCCCTGCATTCGCAGACACCACAACACTGCTGACTGGTCTGCTGATCCCAAACTCCTAGGGACTCTGAAGGGTTAAACTTTACAGCATGTGGGTTTCTTTGTTCCCTGAGGCCTGAACTGCCCTCTCACCCAATTTGAGGTCAAACTCTCTTGTGGGGGCTGCCACACCCAAACCCCAGTGCACCACATACTTTTGCAAGTGCTAAATACTTGTTGGCAACTCTGCAGCAAGTGCATTGGTTTCCAAGTAGCTCCAACATCTGGCAAATTCTCCTACAAAGATCTTTAACCACATCACACAGTGTGCTCCGTGGCTGTTGTTTTGTAAAGCTGCCTGGGGTCCTCCTGTGACTTCAGTGTCTTCGATCTGGGGGTCCTGTGGAGAGTTGCTTATGACTTCTTTGGGCTCCCCCAATTGCTCTGAGCTTGTCCTGACTTCCCTGCTTGTGGTGAGTTTCCTGGATCTTGCTGGTCCTCATTCTGCAACTTCTTCACTTTTTGCCTGGGTTGTTTTTGCCAAGGCTTGTTTGTGCTCCCGCTGGACACTGACCCCTCAGCAGCCAACATCCTTAGTGGGACAGCTCGCATCCGGCTCCTGGTTGCTCACAGCATCATCAGTTCCCCGCAGCTGCAGAGTCAAGGTCATCACCATATACCCTGAAGCACCTGACATCGGTGAGCAGTCATCTACCGAGCCCATGTTTGGATTCCAACATACACTTTCTCCCCTTCCAGCAGCGACACTTTCCTGAAGTCCACCTTAGGATTCAACAGCGGTTTCTGATGCCACTTCACACCTATGCACCCGGCTTCCCGGGGATAGGTAATTTGTTTACCATGGTATCCATGGGTGGGGTGTCTCTCCAACCTTCTGTCTCCCATGGGATTTCTTCAGGGTCCTCTGGGAATGGCGCTTAATCTTTAAAAATCCAACCACGACTTGCACATAGACTTGTACGGAGCACGCGGTTGTGTACTCACACTGCAAATGCTCTCCATGGGGTCCCTATTTACTCACCTTGGGTGGTTCCTTGGGGTCCCACCAATCCAACATCCTCTCAACATTGTCCTGACTTGAGACGTGATTCTTATAACACTTTTTTAGTGTATCGTTTGGTCTGCCTCCGGGGCCCGCTTTGTAATATTGCTATTTACTGTGCTTTCTTTGCTATAGCATTGTGTGCTTTGTGTATATCTCCTTGTGGGAGATACTGGAACTTACTAGAGAGTATTATATCATAAATACATATTTTTTTATAAATACCTTCTGTGGTTCTCTTTTATTTAATCTATACTGTAAGAGTCCATTCTGGTAAAACAAGCAGCTTTATACTCCTTCAAGACTAAACCTGATGGCTGCTCTCCACAGCTACCATTTGGATAGCTTTCTAAGGTTGTCTGAGACCTCTTAAATAACCATAGGGGTTGTCTGGACTGGTGCAATGTGCCCACTTACATTAGTGGACATCATATACCAGGCCAGCTTCTCACATTCAGGGAAATGTAAGTCAAGAGATGATTGGGGGATGGGAGCTTCAGATTTACCAGCTATCGCCTTGGGACATCTTGTTAAAACACATTATGTAAGAAGCAGGACATGAGGTAGCCTTAAGGGGTAGGGGAAAGAGAGAGGAGTATGGATTATTAGGCGTACTTAAAACGCAATATTTTTCAAACTAATGAACATTTTTTAAGGGCTTCAAACCATAGAAGAGAGAGAGAAAGTGTGTGTGTTTTTGTCAGTGTGGGCATGTAAAAATCCCAGCTGAAATCCGGCGACACTTCACCGTGCCTGATTGAAAGCACTTTTACCCAACTATTACTATGGAATGCATCTTTTAGAGGGGTGTGTACATCTCAAATCGCCTCCTTGCGGTGTGGAATAGTCACCCTGAATGGAGTCATGCTGCCTATCACTAGGTTTGCTGCTCCCCTATTTTTCTCTTTACCATCTATGTATAGCCAACCTATATATCAGCCCTCTGGTGCAGATCCTTAAGCAATAATAGTAAGTGAGCATGCAAATGCATTCTGATGAATCTGAAATCCATTTTAGGCTTACGAATGATGATGAAAACCACTGTAGCATCACCTCATGCTTGGATCACTTATTCAATCTGATGAACGAAAAATCCCTCTGTGTGAATGCAGCTAATTTGGAAATCTTGGTGATGGGAGTGTCTGAACCGGGCTCCTTACCTTCCGCCTGGCTCCAAGTCTTGGAACAATCCGCTGAACTAGGAAATTACTTCAAAAACAGCGATCCTATTTTGGTTTTTCACTTGTTATCGGGCGACCTTCTTAGCTCACAAAAATGATTTTGAAGAGGTTGTAGTTTTTGTGCAAAAGGAAGCCGAAGTTTGGGTGCGCTAAAATATATTTGCTTTTTTTGGGTTACCTAACACATGCAGGCCCAGTCTTTTACATTTTGGTGGGCTTTGATGTTGATACTGTAGACTGAGAACGTCTGTCGCCAAAGTTAGTTGTAACATTTTAGTTTACCATAAAATAACACTCAAATCTAAATTGAACAATTTTGTTTTAAATTTGAGAAATCGCAGAAGTTAGTTTTAAACCTTAAGAGGGGTATGGGGCATAGGCATTTTAAATGGTGTTCATTAAGTCTCGTCTGATCCAGCGCATGCGCTAGTCTGGCCGAGACATTTAGTAGGTGCTTTTAAAAGTGCTACCAAAGCGGTCACCAGATTACTGTCACACGCACAAGCGCACGCACTACTGGGCGTGCATCTCTAGTGTGCTTTAGCATGTCTTCGCAATCACTTTCGCCTTCAGAGTGATCGCAATGACTCTCGCTTTCACGGCCGCGCGGCGTTACTTTTACTGCTGCGGGCCAATGCTTGTGCTTTGTGTGATGTGGTTTTCGTGTTGACGTGGGGTAAGATGATGTGTGTGTGTCCAAGTGTGTCACATTTACTTCTTGGTGTGCACGTAGTTTGCGTCCCTGCTATGTGTGGATGTGGGCGCACATGTACATGCGCACCTACATGCATGGCAGACTCTGTGTGCCCAAGGTTGGCGTATCTCGCATTTTCGCGGCCGCAGTCTCATTCTTGCAGTTCGTTCTTCTCGAGTGCCCCTTCTTTGTCTGCAAATGCCCCCAGCTGGCAGATGGTTTGTAGTATATTTTAGGAGAAACAAATCTGCTTTTAAATATTTATTGACCTACAGTTGGAATGGAGGACAATGCTTAAGCGGGGCGTGGAGTGAAGCCAAGCGGCCCTGCTATCCTTTCGGAAACAAACCTGCCTTCTTCTGGTTGGCTCCTCGTCCTGCACACTGTGTACTGCATACACTCCCATATCCCGTCCGTGTGACAGCTTAAATTCAAAATTTATAAAATGCAGGAGGGTTATTTTGTTCCGCTTTTAATTCTGGCTGTAATGACTGGAACTGATGACAGAATATATTTGTGTTGATTGGCTCTTGGAGAGGCGTTGAGTGTGCAGCTGGCGAGCAGTCTGATCCGCGCTGTAAGGAGAGGCTGCTCTATGCAACACAACTCACTTTGCAGCACCCTCCCTTCTTCACCAGGCGCTGTGGCCCCAGTGGGTTTGGAGAACATTTTAATTCTAAACAAAATATATTTTCATTTATCACATCGGCAATTTGACTTCTGATGACTGAAGATTATTTTTTTCCAAATAAAAAAGTTATTGCCAATCTTGCACAATTATTTATTTATTTTTAGGGAGTTTTATATAGCGCCAACTCGACTCGAAGGTATCAGAGTGCTTTATATGAGCACTAGTTGCGTTATATGAGCACCAGTTGCATTACAGATGGACACATTGCCTTTCAGAGATTAAGTGATTTGCCCAGATCACAGGATGTTAGAGCGTCTCTTCCTAGACTCGAACCCGATTCGACAGCTTCGGGGTCATTTGTGTTGGTGAACAGTACAAGTATGAAAGGGCGCTGAACTTGAGAAGAACCGGTAAAACACTGCACAGAGAGGTGAAGAGTACAGGCACACTTCCAGTCATAAAAGTTAAATACAAAAAGTACAGATGCAAGACCGAGTCACAGGCGGCGTGGGGCTGGCTGTCCTCAGGGAATGGGCACAGCGTCACATTCTATGCTGGAAACAAAGTAAGCATAGGAGGTATGGGCGAGTTGTCTTGGAACACGTTTTCTCTATTTTTCACAAGTTTTAAAAGAGCGCTCCTGCGTCTCTTTGGTTACTTCAGAGCGCTAAGTGGGAGACAGGACGGTGATCCAAATTCCTCACATGTTGGAGTTTTGGATGCCATTTCCTTTGGAAATTGTCTTTCAAAAAAGAGTTTGGCCTTTGTGGACAGAAGTGGGGTAAGGGCCCAAATACTTTATAAAAAAAAGAGGAAGGAACCCACACTTCATTGTATTTCACACCATTCAGTTTTGGATGAAAGGATAAACAAAACTTAATATGTTTATCATGGCGATTATTTACGCCGTTTTATTCATCAATTTTGTAAAAAAAACAAAAACTTTTAGTGGATATTATTTATGTCAAGAGAAATACCACTGCTATTCACGTACTGACCAAAAAAGTCGTGATGCCTAATCTTTACAACACAAAACATGAATCAAAATACATATACAATATGGAGACATATAACTAGTATAAATAATTTACAAAAAAAATGATAACATTTCAA
Organism: Lissotriton vulgaris; assembly: GCF_964263255.1. Classification (NCBI taxonomy): domain Eukaryota; kingdom Metazoa; phylum Chordata; class Amphibia; order Caudata; family Salamandridae; genus Lissotriton; species Lissotriton vulgaris. The sequence continues at coordinate 1,130,568,961 of NC_141691.1, forward strand.
AAAGAAGGGAAAGATGTCAAAGTATTTTTCAGTAACATCATTATAAGCATTTAAGCAAACATACACTTAATCACAAGAACAATATTTGACCACAACGCAGCCTTCCACTGAGTCTGCGTGAAAACAAATAACCTCTCGGTAGAAATGTTTTTAGGCTTTGAATTCCTAAGTATTTTGTCTGTATTTCAAAACTTAGGACTTGATCCTGTTCGCCTACGCGTTTCGAGTTTGGGAGATTTCTTCGCAAACTCTCTTCAGGGCCAAATGAATTCTTTCCCCTGTTCCTTAAACCTCTGGGGACTTGAGGTAAGTTCAGTTCATCCAAAACACTTAGATGGATTTGTTGAATCTGTGCGCTTTCTGGATGTAAGGCAAGGAGGGAACCAGGTGTTCGCTGCGTTTTTCTGTTTTGAATTATGGGTTTTTAATGCTGTGCCGCTCGTGTTTCACATTCAATCATGGAAATCTTTTCAGCCGTCCGAAGTTGTGGAGGTGGGCAGCTCGCAGTAGCTTCCAAACCGCCTTCGTTTCCGGAAGATCCCGGTGTGTGCCGGTTCCCCTTTCAAACTTCCATCGAATTCCGTGATTCTATCTTCTAGTTTGGCAGCGTGTTCCACTTCCTCATACGCGTTTCGAGTTTGGGAGATTTCTTCGCAAACTCTCTTCAGGGCCAAATTAATTCTTTCCCCTGTTCCTTAAACCTAATAGTAAAAACACAAACACATTGTGGACACTCGTTATAAATTTCTCCCCTCAACCTGCTCCATCCTTCTCATATGTACAACTATTAAAATGAAACATACCTCTGGGGACTTGAGGTAAGTTCAGTTCATCCAAAACACTTAGATGGATTTGTTGAATCTGTGCGCTTTCTAAAAAACACATGGGATTTTATGTCAGGTACTGGTTGCCTGAAATTGTTTTGCAAATTGAAGTGAAGGTAAAAAAAGACCAATTTTCTCATACCTGGATGTAAGGCAAGGAGGGAACCAGGTGTTCGCTGCGTTTTTCTGTTTTGAATTATGGGTTTTTAATGCTGTGCCGCTCGTGTTTCACATTCAATCACTGCAAGTAAAATGAACGTATTACTTGCTTGTGGGTAATGGATTTGACTTAGCCCAAAGGTGTTATGTGCTTGGACACCCAGTCACTTACTGGAAATCTTTTCAGCCGTCCGAAGTTGTGGAGGTGGGCAGCTCGCAGTAGCTTCCAAACCGCCTTCGTTTCCGGAAGATCCCGGTGTGTGCCGGTTCCCCTTTCAAACTTCCATCGAATTCCGTGATTCTATCTAAAGAAACACGGGTGCTAGTTATTTAAAGCGCAGTCGTTCAGTGAGCTTACGAGTGGCGCGGCGTCGCTTGTGGTTTATTCAAAGCCGAACGCTTACATCGGCTTCAGTCATTGTGTCACAAAAGACACGCGCGCTGGTTGCTTAAAGCATTGCCGGTTAGTTTGTTTAGGAACAGCGCGGCGGCGCTTTCAAAGCCAGATTATAAAAAAGGACACGGAAGCTGTCTAGTTTATAGATAATTCGCAGCCTGATTCCCTGCTACAAAGACACGGGCGCTGTTTAATAAAGCGTTACCGTTCAATAACATTCCATTATGCAGTCTAAATGTCTGCACGTAAGTTCTAGTTTGACAGCGTGTTCCACTTCCTCATTCCATCACATGGAGTGAATGGGATTCAGTTCCACCGGCCTCTCTAGGAGGCTCGCTGTTTTTTGACCAATCACAGTTGGGATATCTTGATCTCCCATAATGGTGCATCGTGGGACCTGAAGTCTAATTGGCTATGAACCAGTTTTAAAGCCTGGTGATTTCACTAATTGAATTGAGGCCAGTATTTTTAGTGTCAAAACGGAGTATCAGATAGGCCTCTTTGCGCAACAGCGCCTTCTCGACATTAGGCGGTCTGTGCTGTGGGTCCATTCCAGCTAGGACTGTCCATGTGAAGTCTGTTTCTTTGTGGTTAGCAGCCAAAAAATGCTCCACCATTGGGGCATTTTGTACTTTTTTCTTTAATCGTGAACGATGTTGCGTTATCCTGACATTTACTTGCTGACATGTTTTACCTATGTACAATCTATTACATGCGCACAGAATCCCATAGATAACATTTTTACTTTTACAGTTTGTGTGTAAACTGTGTCTCCATTTCCTGCCATTATGGCAAAATTCATCTCCCTCTACAACATTATTGCAGGCCACACAAGTACCACATTTGTGGTGGCCTGTGATGGGTTTGAGGTTCCATTTGGCTATCAGATCACTCTTAGGTTTTTGTATGTAGCTATCAGCTCTAATGATCTGTTGGCCGACGCTCGGATTTTTCTTCATTGCAAAAATTGGCTTTTGCAAGGGGAATTCCAATCCCTCCAACAAGTGCCAATTGCGCAGTATGATTTGTCGAAATTTGTTTGTGTGGACCCCATAGGTAGTCACACAAACAAGTTTCTCCAACTCCTTTTTGTTTTTTATTTTCAGCAAATCTTCTCTGGGGGTGAAGCGTGCTCTTTTCTTAGAATGCTTCAGAAGTTTTTTGGAGTAACCACTTTTGCTTAATTCTTCGCAGAAGGTGTCTGCGTGTGCATTGAACTCATAGAGTTCAGAGCAATTGCGCCTGATTCTAAGTAGTTGGCCATAAGGGAGGTTCTGTTTCAAACACTGCGGATGTGCACTTTTATAATGTAGGATTGTGTTTTTATCTGTTGCCTTCTTAGAGTAGTGGTGAACTTGCCCCCCTGGGTGCAGACTGCCACGTCAAGAAATGTCATTCTTTGGTTACTGCAGTCAATGGAAAATTTAATATCAGGGTGTCTAGAATTTAGCCATTCATGAAAGGCAATGAGCTCTGCCTGGCTCCCCTGCCACAGGAGCCAGACATCATCAATATACATTAACCATTGTTTGATGTTTATACTGTAGGGGTTGTCTTTGTAGATAAACTTTTCTTCATATTGTGACATATACAGCACTGCCATTTCCGGTGCATATGGACAACCCATAGCTGTGCCCTTGACTTGGACGAAGAAATCGTTCTCAAACTTGAAATAGTTACTTTTCAATGTAATTTGGGCCAGAGCTAGAATAAACGCAGTTGGAACTCTGTGCGGTCTTTCACGTTGTTAAAGATGTTTCAAGTTGTCAAAGATGACCCGGTGGTAGAAATCCAGGATAAAATTGCCCGTATTACCAATGAGGCATTAGAGAATGGCTTCTTGGGTCCAAAAGAATTTGAATTCTTAAACAAAAATCACCAAGAACACCTGTTCTTTACTTTCTACCAAAGATTCATAAAAACAATACAACACCCCCGGGGAGACCAATTGTCTCCGGTTGTGATTCAGCTCTTGAGCCTGCTTCAAAGTACATTGATTTCTTCCTGAAGCCTTTTCTGTCTGAGGTCAAATCGTATCTAAGGGACACCATTGACTTCATTAATAAACTCCAAGACATGACATTTGACTCAGAAACGCAACTGATGGTCACGTTAGACGTCACCTCACTTTACACTCAAATTCCCCAAGAAGAGGCCCTTGAGGTGATGGAAATCTATTTGGAACAACGTGAAAGACCGCACAGAGTTCCAACTGCGTTTATTCTAGCTCTGGCCCAAATTACATTGAAAAGTAACTATTTCAAGTTTGAGAACGATTTCTTCGTCCAAGTCAAGGGCACAGCTATGGGTTGTCCATATGCACCGGAAATGGCAGTGCTGTATATGTCACAATATGAAGAAAAGTTTATCTACAAAGACAACCCCTCCTACAGTATAAACATCAAACAATGGTTAATGTATATTGATGATGTCTGGCTCCTGTGGCAGGGGAGCCAGGCAGAGCTCATTGCCTTTCATGAATGGCTAAATTCTAGACACCCTGATATTAAATTTTCCATTGACTGCAGTAACCAAAGAAAGACATTTCTTGACGTGGCAGTCTGCACCCAGGGGGGCAAGTTCACCACTACTCTATTTAAGAAGGCAACAGATAAAAACACAATCCTACATTATAAAAGTGCACATCCGCAATGTTTGAAACAGAACCTCCCTTATGGCCAACTACTTAGAATCAGGCGCAATTGCTCTGAACTCGATGAGTTCAATGCACACGCAGACACCTTCTGCGAAGAATTAAGCAAAAGGGGTTACCCCAAAAAACTTCTGAAGCATTCTAAGAAAAGAGCACGCTTCACCCCCAGAGAAGATTTGCTGAAAATAAAAAACAAAAAGGAGTTGGAGAAACTTGTTTGTGTGACTACCTATGGGGTCCACACAAACAAATTTCGACAAATCATACTGCGCAATTGGCACTTGTTGGAGGGATTGGAATTCCCCTTGCAAAAGCCAATTTTTGCAATGAAGAAAAATCTGAGCGTCGGCCAACAGATCATTAGAGCTGATAGCTACATACAAAAACCTAAGAGTGATCTGATAGCCAAATGGAACCTCAAACCCATCACAGGCCACCACAAATGTGGTACTTGTGTGGCCTGCAATAATGTTGTAGAGGGAGATGAATTTTGCCATAATGGCAGGAAATGGAGACACAGTTTACACACAAACTGTAAAAGTAAAAATGTTATCTATGGGATTCTGTGCGCATGTAATAGATTGTACATAGGTAAAACATGTCAGCAAGTAAATGTCAGGATAACGCAACATCGTTCACGATTAAAGAAAAAAGTACAAAATGCCCCAATGGTGGAGCATTTTTTGGCTGCTAACCACAAAGAAACAGACTTCACATGGACAGTCCTAGCTGGAATGGACCCACAGCACAGACCGCCTAATGTCGAGAAGGCGCTGTTGCGCAAAGAGGCCTATCTGATACTCCGTTTTGACACCATTAATACTGGCCTCAATTCAATTAGTGAAATCACCAGGCTTTAAAACTGGTTCTTAGCCAATTAGACTTCAGGTCCCACGATGCACCATTATGGGAGATCAAGATATCCCAACTGTAATTGGTCAAAAAACAGCGAGCCTCTTAGAGAGGCCGGTGGAACTGAATCTCATTCACTCCATGTGATGGAATGAGGAAGTGGAACACGCTGCCAAACTAGAAGGTACGTGCAGACATTTAGACTGCATAATGGAATGTTATTGAACGGTAACGCTTTATTAAACAGCGCCCGTGTCTTTGTAGCAGGGAATCAGGCTGCGAATTATCTATAAACTAGACAGCTTCCTTGTCCTTTTTTATAATCTGGCTTTGAAAGCGCCGCCGCGCTGTTCCTAAACAAACTAACCGGCAATGCTTTAAGCAACCAGCGCGCGTGTCTTTTGTGACACAATGACTGAAGCCGATGTAAGCGTTCGGCTTTGAATAAACCACAAGCGACGCCGCGCCACTCGTAAGCTCACTGAACGACTGCGCTTTAAATAACTAGCGCCCGTGTTTCTTTAGATAGAATCACGGAATTCGATGGAAGTTTGAAAGGGGAACCGGCACACACCGGGATCTTCCGGAAACGAAGGTGGTTTGGAAGCTACTGCGAGCTGCCCACCTCCACAACTTCGGACGGCTGAAAAGATTTCCAGTAAGTGACTTGGTGTCCAAGCACATAACACCTTTGGGCTAAGTCAAATCCATTACCCACAAGCAAGTAATACGTTCATTTTACTTGCAGTGATTGAATGTGAAACACGAGCGGCACAGCCATAAAAACCCATAATTCAAAACAGAAAAACGCAGCGAACACCTGGTTCCCTACTTGCCTTACATCCAGGTATGAGAAAATTGGTCTTTTTTTACCTTCACTTCAATTTGCAAAACAATTTCAGACAACCAGTACCTGACATAAAATCCCGTGTGTTTTTTAGAAAGCGCACAGATTCAACAAATCCATCTAAGTGTTTTGGATGAACTGAACTTACCTCAAGTCCCCAGAGGTATGTTTCATTTTAATAGTTGTACATATGAGAAGGATGGAGCAGGTTGAGGGGAGCAATTTATAACCAGTGTTCACAATGTGTTTGTGTTTTTACTATTAGGTTTAAGGAACTGGGGAAATAATTAATTTGGCCCTGAAGAGAGTTTGCGAAGAAATCTCCCAAACTCTAAACGCGTATGAGGAAGTGGAACACGCTGCCAAACTAGAAGATAGAATCAAGGAATTCGATGGAAGTTTGAAAGGGGAACCGGCACACACCGGGATCTTCTGGAAACGAAGGCGGTTTGGAAGCTACTGCGAGCTGCCCACCTCCACAACTTCGGACGGCTGAAAAGATTTCCATGATTGAATGTGAAACACGAGCGGCACAGCATTAAAAACCCATAATTCAAAACAGAAAAACGCAGCGAACACCTGGTTCCCTCCTTGCCTTACATCCAGAAAGCGCACAGATTCAACAAATCCATCTAAGTGTTTTGGATGAACTGAACTTACCTCAAGTCCCCAGAGGTTTAAGGAACAGGGGAAAGAATTCATTTGGCCCTGAAGAGAGTTTGCGAAGAAATCTCCCAAACTCGAAACGCGTAGGCGAACAGGATCAAGTCCTAAGTTTTGAAATACAGACAAAATACTTAGGCATTCAAAGCCGAAAAGCATTTCTACCGAGAGGTTATTTGTTTTCACGCAGACTCAGTGGAAGGCTGCGTTGTGGTCAAATATTGTTCTTGTGATTAAGTGTATGTTTGCTTAAATGCTTATAATGATGTTACTGAAAAATACTTTGACATCTTTCCCTTCTTTTTGAAATGTTATCATTTTTTTTGTAAATTATTTATACTAGTTATATGTCTCCATATTGTATATGTATTTTGATTCATGTTTTGTGTTGTAAAGATTAGGCATCACGACTTTTTTGGTCAGTACGTGAATAGCAGTGGTATTTCTCTTGACATAAATAATATCCACTAAAAGTTGTTTTTTTACAAAATTGATGAATAAAACGGCGTAAATAATCGCCATGATAAACATATTAAGTTTTGTTTATCCTTTCATCCAAAACTGAATGGTGTGAAATACAATGAAGTGTGGGTTCCTTCCTCTTTTTTTATAAAATTTCCTTGGGAAAGCCATTTTCACAGTGGGTGCCACAATAATAAGGACACGTCTTTTATACCTGAAGCACACAACCCTAGTAATGCCATGTGTTACTGCTAAAAAACAGGAGGCTTCACGCCAGAATAACCCCTCTAGAAGACACATTCAACCATGCCCCTTTCAAGCTTGACGGCCAGAGCTGCCACTTTGGAACAGTGTTCGAGCCTGGGCGTCGGTTCAACATCCTATGATTCTGGGCAAATTAATTCATAACCCTGCGCCTTCCTAAGACAAACTGAATGTGCTCTTGTGTAATGTAACCTGCTTCTGACTGCTAGAGTTCAATAAGAAATGTCTGGTAACGTACCTGTTTGTTCTCTACCATTGCTCCCAGTGAAAGCCATTTTGTGGAGTCAGTGTTGAACTATGTGTTATAATTGAGCACCAAGAGACCTTTTAGGTGTGTGCTGTAATGTACAAAGAGAAATTGAATAACGCAAAAATAAACAAATGAATCAATATGAAAGGCGCAAGATGCACATTTGCCAGCGGTGTATGCTCAGTAACCAGTGCACATTATTAAATTCAAAGGGCCTCCGGGGCTCCAGTTTTCTACTTCCAAATAGTTTACAACAGACCCAGCTATGACATGTATGGAAATACCGCAACATGTAGTTGATTCAATGTGTACATTGGGGCTGCTTTTAATGCTCAACGATGTCTGTTGGTTCTAGAGTTTTATATAACGCGAACATGACCCGGTATTGGGTATCAGAGTGCTTCTCAAGGGAGACTGCTTCCTTCCTTGCTTAACCTAGGCCTGGTCACCGGAGGGCCCCGCGGCCCTGCGGTGCGGCTCTGGGACCAGCCCAGGTCCAGCCCACCATTCTCGCAGGTGGGTCCACAGGGGGCCAGGCGCTGGCCGCCACTGAGATCATCCAACTCTCTTTTCTTCTGCCTCACACTGCTCTTCTCCTCACTCTTCTTTCTTCTGCCTCATGCTGCTCTTCTCCTCACTCTCCTTCTTTGTGCCTCACGCTGCTTTTCTCCTCAGTGTCGTCCTTGTGCCTCACGCTGCTCTTCTCCTTACTCTCCTTTCATGTGCATCATGCTGCTCTTCTCCTCAGTCTCCGTCTTTGAGCCTCACGCTGCTCTTCTCCACCCTTTCCTTCCTTGTGCCTCACGCTGCTCTTTGCCTCACTCCTCTTTCTTGTGCCTCATACTGCTCTTCTTCCTCACTCTCCTTCCTTTTGCCTCACGCTGCTCTTTTCCTCCTAACTCTCCTTATGACCTATGCTGCTCTTTTCCTCCAACCTCCCCTGTGCCTCACGCTGCTCTTCTTCCTTAGTCTTCTTTCTTGTGCCTCACGCTGCTATTCTCCTCTTTCCTTCCTTATGCCTCACGTTGCTCTATTCCTCCTCACTCTCCTTATTCCTCACGCTGCTCTTTTCCTCGTACCTCCCCTTCCTAGTACCTCACGCTTCTCTTCTTCTTTTCACTCTCCGTCCTTATGCTTCACGCTACTCTTCTCACTCTCCTTCCTTGTGCTTCATGCTGCTCTTCTCACTCTCCTTCGCTGTGCTTCACACTCCTTTTCTCACTATCCTTCCTTGTGCTTCACACTTCTCTTCTCACTCTCCTTCCTTGTGCCCCTCGCTGCTCTTCTCCTCCTCACTCTTCGTCCTTGTGCCTCACGCTTTTTTCTCTTCACTCTCCTTCCTTCTACCTCCTGCTGCTTTTCTCACTCTCCTTCCTTGTGCCTCAGCATCAGCACACCACCACCTTCTCATTAGTGGACCACCTCAGTGCCAGTGCAGCCCCACCTCAGCAATAGGGCAGCCCCACCTCAGCAACAGCACAGGCCCACCTCGGCACCTGCACAGCCTCACCTCGGCAACTGCACAGCCTCACCTCGGCAACTGCACAGCCCCACCTCGGCAACAGCACAGCCCCACCTCGGCAACAGCACAGCCCCACCTCGGCAACAGCACAGCCCCACCTCGACAACAGCACAGCAACCCCTTGGCATCAGTGCAGCATGACCTCAGCCCTGCACCAACTTGGGATCACTTAGCACCACCTAAGCATCAGTGTAGCACCACTACCTCAGCATCACCTCCGCACCAGCACATCACTACCTCACCATCACTCAGCACCACCTCAGTCTGCCCTCTGAAACTAGCATCCGTTGATTGTCCCCTAGTGTCCTTTCATGGATCGTGTTGTAAATCAGGTACTATTTCCCAAACTTTACTCTCTTGATGTCTTCTTAGTTAGATATAAGGTAACAAAAATACTTATAACACTTTTTTATTATAACCTTTGAACATGCTGCACAGCAACCACAATGCTCTACAGCATAGCTTAAAAACATTGGCAAAGCCAATCGCTCTGGCTAAACACATAATAGGTCCCAAAGGCGAGACCTATTGGCTATGCCAATGCTTGTTTATAGTTTTACCATTGATTTGTAGCCACGCGGGTCCGGAGATGTTTCTCTCAACCGTTTATTGCAGGCTCCCGGGGCTTGGTTTGTAAAATAAGTGCTGGTGGTCAAGCTTTTGAAAGGGAAACAGAAAATACATGATCAAAACCAAACAAGAGCCTCTTGCAAGGATATAGCTCACTTGTAGTGGAGGTGGTTCTATGTGGTTTAGCTCCAGGATAAAGCCATCATCAAATACCCGTATTATGAAAGTGATTGCCAAGTGGCCATTACGCAACTTTATTTAATTTTAGTGTGCATGTTTCTGATACAAATGTAAAACTTACTGTGTTTACTAGCAGTGGCGGCTAGTGCCATTTGAAAGTGATGGAGGCGTAAAAGTTCAGGATGTTGCCTTGTGGCGAGCGAGAGTAGCCTGACCTTCATAAGGGTGGTTCAAGGGTGGAATCTCTTCCTCGGGAAAAGTTTGGAAAAAAGTGGGCAAATGGTGCATTTTCAAGCAAATTTGAGATAGCAAGAAGGTTAATATAGCAAATGTAGATGTGTATTTATGACATCAATAAAGAGATTTAATATGCTAATGACATGGGTAGCTGCTTAGTCAGCATAACCAGAGAACTTCATAACCGACTTTGAGATAACAATTCAGTGATTACCTAACATATTTCTATATTCATTGATATACCTCTACAAATGAAATCTACTGAGAAAATACAAGTTATTGTGATTTGTCAATGAGACAGCAAACAATAAACATTAAAAGGCAGAGGGCAACCTACAAGGCACTTTACGTCTCATTCAGGTGATGAAGAAATATGATCATATCACTCCATTAGATCCCCTCGTTGGTCCACTACATCATCGAAACCAACTGCATCATTTACAAACATTGAAAGTGATGCAGCTGATTTTCATGATGTAGTGTGCCAGCAAAGTCACCATGACCTGCAGTACCCCTCTTACCTCGGTGACAAGCTTGGGAGCACCACATATTATAAACACAAGTGTAATAGGCAAGCAGAACAAAGTTATCAAAAATAAACGGGTGTTTTGGATCAGATAGATAGCAATTGCAAAGAAGGCAGTATGAGCTTCTCAATGGTGTGAATGTTAAAATCTGGAATTCTCTTAACAAGGTCTCTCTCAATGGAGAGCATTCCTAAAGCATTTAGTCTTTCCTCAATCATGGTATTCCTCAAGAATGTCTTGATTCTGTTCCAAGTTGAAAAACACAGTTCGGACTCTGTTGTTGTCATTGGAGTGGATATGACTATTTTTAGGAAAGCCACTGTCTATCTTCGTGATTTTTCTGTATTAAGTTTCTGAAGTAAAGCAGGCAAAGAAAGGGCACAAGTGCCCTGTCGATATACATGCATTTGGTACAGTAAAGTAAAGTCAGCTCTCAGATTGTCTTTGTTGAGCATAGGATACGCTTCCACAGCCTCATTCAGTGCTTGCTCAGGGAAGGAAAGATAATCTGCAAACTGATTACTTTGCACTAACCAAAAGCTATGTGAAAGAAAAATGTTCCTTTGTATGCACAAGGAAAGTGTCACATAATTCCTTTGCAATTCTGACCAGACTGCTGATGTTTTTTTCTGGGTTTGAAAAATTAGAACCTTTTAGCAGGCTGCTCTTTAAATGGTCAATCCCTTCTCTGACTTTGTTCATGCTGGCAACAAACTGACTGAATGGTAGTTCTTTGCACAAATCACGTTTTTGTAGCTGGTTATAAAATTTATCAACATGAGGCATTATTTCATGAAGCAAAAACAGGAAAAACTGAAACTCTCGGTCTTGCAGTTCTCTAGCAAAGCCACAGGCCTCATTTCAACTTTTGTTTTCAAAGTTACATTTGGCTTCTATGATGTTGAAACATTTCTCAAGATCACCCCCATATTGGTATACCGTGACTCCTGTAGGAGCGCTTAGCATGCTGGGATTATTGATCATAGTAGTAGAAGCAATATTACAACCCCCAGAATGCAGTATTTAAGTTCACTCACATACTGCTTCACATAATATGGGGGCTTTTGGAAGGCATGTACTTTGCCTGCTCAAATGCCCTGTGCTCCTTACTATATTCATGACCAGTATATATTAAACTTAAACTGTGGTATTTAAGGTATCTTCATTCTTGCCTCCAAAGATGAACATACAATTTCTGAGGTAGGTCAGTTAATAAACGCGGTCACATGTTCATCTTTGACGATGGAAGTGAAGATACCATCCATCACTTTAGAGACTAGGCTTTGGTGGGGACATATCTGATATCTAGATAGACCCACTTGACGTCAAGTAGGTATATCACAATTCCAGGCATCTGGCCAATGTAGTCCTGGGTGCTCATTACCAGGCCTGGAGCTCTGCGAGGTACATGGGGTGGCTGCTGAAGAGATAAACTGCTCATAGCCCAGGTGGCTGAGAATCACACCTGGATGGGCACACTGCCATGACAGGTGCACTGCACAGATAGCACACATAGGGCTGCTGTGCTATGCAATGTTGTAAAGCACAGTTGTGAAATAAAGTTAAAAAACGCAAACATGTTGGAGAGTCGTGGCACTGAGAAATACAAGCTAGAAAGCAACAAGGGAAACAGGTGGGGAGTTTGCATCATTATTCTAATAACACTTCTCCCAATAACAGTTCGTAGTGATTATTTACAGAAGTAGTGCAATTTAAACTATCCTCCAGTTTCCTTAGGAGACTGCCCGATTCTCACCTGAACATTTGCTTGGAATTCGTGAACTGCCTCTGGGCGTGCATAATGGAACCTTGTGACCATGCTTTGTTGTACAGCTTGGCCCTCCAGTCCAACCCCGCATCTCCTGAGCCAGTCTAGATGCTGCTCCCTTGCTGTTTATGCTAGCAAACAGCATGACAGTACTGCAAGGATTGGCTTGGTCACATGAACCCAGTGGTCCCTAGGAGACTTTTGGGCTGTGGATAACATTGCACGGGTAAGAGAGGGTTTCGAGTGCGCTTGTAGGTGTGGTCACAGAAAGGGAACCGTCCAAACCGACATGCACCCTTCACTCCAAGGCCCAGCTGCCTAAACCTGTGTCAATCAATTAAGTCTCACCCACATGTCCACCCACACTCATGAAAAAAGGCAAGCCCACCGTGCTGAAATAAAAACATTACACTGTGGCTAGGAAAAAAATATTGAATTAAATTAAAACAATAAATATGGAGCCCGGGGAACCAGAACAAATGAGGGCAACAACCCCATACGTCAATCCGGAAACCACCTCTGTTTACTACTTATAGTGGGAGAAAACACAATACAATACATTGTTTTTAGACAAATGCTGAAACATTTGTTATTTAAATGTCATGTTCAATTGGGGATCTCAAACGCGGTGTGCAGACAGAATATTGAGTTGGAAATGTCAACTTGCTCAAATATCGAGTTGGAAATATCGTGATACGGAAAAATCAATAGCAAGAATATTGTGGCCAAGAATATCGACTTTGATGTAGGAAATATTGTTAAAAAAACATATTGAAGTCATTAATATGGTTTGCAAAAATATATTTAAAATATCGATTTATTAATTAGTGTTATGTATTTTAGTATGTATATTAAATGAATGTGATCTATTGTTTTGTATAAGTTTTGTTTTTGTTTTTTATTATATGTTTTACATTTTATTAGTTATCAATTTTATTTTAATAAAATGTTAAATTTTTAAGTTCCATAGCGGGTTGTGGGTTTATAGGGGTATAGGGTGGGAAGTAATTTAATTATAATAAATTAATGATTATTTTTTATTTAGTAATATTTATTTAGTTTATATTTTATAGTGTTAACCTCATAGCTGCGGCGCAATTCCCTCTCCAGTGCTGCGCTGTCCATTCGAACTAGTGCTGAATGGATGTTCAATGGTCGTGCGCAGCACTGGGGAGGTAGTGCTGCCGTCGGCCAACGCACCGAGGCAGCACTTAAGGGGTTAATTGTGGGAAGTAATTTATTACTAATTAATTATTAATTGGTTGTTAATAATATTATGGTAATTTTGTAGTTTTTGTGGGAGCTGGTTGTGGAGTTTATAGGGATAAAGGGTGGTAAGTAATTTAATTATCATAAATGAATGAGTTTTAAATATTCATCAGCATTAATTTAATTTAGATTTTATAGTGCTAATTGTAGGAAGTAATTTATTATTAAGTCATTATTAATTGGTTAATATTATTTAATTACTCGGTAATTAATTATGTTAATTGTGCCATTTTGTTAGAAGTGGGTTGTGGGGTTTATAGGGGTAAAGGGTGGGAAGTAATTTATTTTTAATTAATTATAAATTATTTGTTAATTAGTGCTAATTTATTAATACAAATGTAAATATGGCAATTGTGTAATTAAATTTAGATGTGAGTTGTGGGGCTTATAGTGGGAATGGGTGGGAAGTAATTTACTTTTAATTAATTAGTTGTTAATTGATATTGATGTATTATTTTAAAATTAATTATGGGAATTTTGTAATTTTTAGCATGGTTTGTGGGGTTTATAGGGCTAGAGGGTTTAAAGTAATTTATGTTTAATTAATTAATAATTAAATGATAATGAATATTAATTCATTAATTGATAATTATTTAGGCTAATTGATCATTTTTTTGTGTGAGTATTTTTTAGGGGTAACGTTTGGAGAGTAAATTAATTTTTATCTGTTTCAATTTGTTTTTTAATTAATAATAGTTCTTTAATTAATAGGTAATTATGTTAATTATGGAGATAATTTTTTTAAAATTTAGATGTGTGTTGTGAATTGTGCGATGTTATAGGATAGGAAATAAAAAAGATTACATTTATGTAAAAATTTAATGTTTTTGTTTATAAATAATTTCTAATTAAAAATAGTTATTTGTTTGGAAATTTATTTAATATAGTATTTCTAGCTATTTGTCATATCTATTTAACATTATAAAATGTTTCTATTTTTCAAATATTTTTAAATATTTTTCATTTTCCCCAAAAATATTTTGTGTTGGTGATATTTAGTCTGTTATAAATTTTGAACTGACTGGAGTGGGAATATTCATTTTTTCCCCTCCTCTATCCAACATTTTCCCAATTGTTGCACTAACTGGAGTGCGGAAAAAGGCATTTTACCGCCTGCGAGCAGCGGGCCTCACGGCCGTCCTATTAGGATGGCCAAACATAGCCCAATTCCCATCCGCAGCGGTCCGCTACCACGGCGGTGTGAGCCAATGGAGACTCACCACTTTGCGGAATGATGACCGCCCTGCTCCACAAATTAGGATGCCCCAAACAACCAGTGGCACTGCAGCGACAAAGACATTTTTGTTAAACGAAAGCATGCATGGCCAATTGTGAATAGTTTTAAAAAAAAGAAGATTCAAACTTACCTGGAAACTTCATGGTCAAAAAAAAACAAGCAAGTATTTATGAATGCTAGGTTCGGCCATTTTCCGGGCTTATGCCACTTGGCACCATGGAAAAGATCAGACGAAAACTGCTTATGTAGACTATGCAAGTCAGGTCAAGAAGCTATTCTACACTTATTATGTCTTTGTCCGGACTTGAAACTGGAAAGAAAAAGTACACTCAAGAAAATGTTTAATGAACGTGGTGTTAGGACTTGTAGGCAGGCACTAGTGGCAAGCTTAAACCCTGATGACTTGCCAATGAACTCAGCTTTTGTTAAATTTCTATTTATGGTCCAAAAAAAGTTGGAAGCTTGTGCTTGATTAATTTACGAGATGTGTGAATATGAACCTATTGAATTAACCAAAAATCAAATTTTAATCCATCGACTTTTATATCAGATTGATGAAAATTATTTGAACATATGGATAGTTTTTATCATTTTTTTTGCCAATGTTTTACCTGCTTTTTGTATGATTTTAAGTAATCAAACAAATAAGAAATGTAATCAGTGGCACTGCAGCGGAGAAACCGCCCAATCAGAGATGGCGAAAAGCTCGACATTTGAGCGCGAAACCAGAGTCTCGGTCCACACTACGCGGACACGACCGCAATGGACCCAGCCCTACACGTCTTTCCAGTGCTGTACCTAATACATTACCAGCAACTCATGGACCACCGCAGACGCCGCATCAGGTACGCAATAACATAACCACAACACACAATCATGTGTTGATACAGGAACCAAATCCACATCAGACACCTTGGTGGGGACAGGAACACATCCACAAGTGTACCCATACATGACTCACCTGCCACCAAGTCTCCCCTCCGCATCTAGGAAACACATTTTCCGCGATCATGCAGCAATGGCCAGGTCACGTCACTGCAGCTGTAAAGACAAGGTAATACATGCGCACAATGCAGAAGGCAGGGCCAGCGCCAGGCTTGGGCAGGGCACAAAGACCACAGGGTTACACCTCCACCCTCCACACACTATCACCCTCCAGAAGGGACATGCCATGTGCCCCCATGCACAACAACAAGCCAGGTGAATCCACACCCTTCACAACACGCCAAACAACCACACATACAAGGAACAAACATCCTACTGGACACACAGCCTGCCAAGTCACACAGCCATACCCCACACTGACACACAGACAAAGACCACATGCCACCAGCTATGGAGTACAACAAATAGGAAAGCCAAAGTGAGGTGCACCCAAATGGAAGGCCATGGAGACAACCACCAAGCATGTGTACATCACATGCAAGACAAGGAACATAGAACAACACCCTCAGCCCATCAAAGCACAAAAGGCTGACACAGGGAGTGAAGTCAAACCACCGACAGCTCAGTCAGACCCCCAGGATATTGCGGCATAGATTTGCAAATTTTGCGGCACAACAATGGAAATTTAGCAGCACAGAAACAGAAATTGTGCGGCATTATTGCGGCACTTTATTTTACTTGTAATCATTCCTTTTTAGCCTCAAATCAATGGAAAATGTTTTAGCAGTGTATTCCACTCTGAAATAGGCATGTTTAAAGTGTCTAAAATGTTTATTTGCTATATTCCCCTCTGTATAATATTCTGGATCATAGCTTAAGCCAAACACAACAGCATAGAATTGCCAGTCATCCCGTTTCCTGTGGTGAAAGCACCCACTACTGTACATTATAAGCATATAGCCAGGCACCAAGGTCCTTCTTAAGGGTATGGAATTCTGAAGACTTGTGCAGCTTCAAGTTGTCAGTCTCTCATTTGGAGGGATGTACAGGAGCAGGGTGACACCTCTCTCTCAAAAGATGCAACCACGTCTATTCAGCATTCTTACTTATGCGTTGCATTTTTTGATGGCCTATTGAGCATCTGTGGACTTCTCTCCGCAAATTATCATGACGGTTCAGCAAGGTTACCATCTAGCTTACTATACAAATGGCATTCTTTTTTACTGTAGCACTTTATTTGCCCCGGCACCATTTAATTTGGTTCGGAGCATGATATTTTTCTCCGTATGTTAGTAAACGGTTGATCAATATTTAGTGTGGAAGAAGTCTTGGACTGTGAAGCTCAATGGTTGTTAACTAACACAAATAAACCTACACCTAAATAATGTTAATTATACGCATACACACACAGGTGCACACAATATCTTTGAGTTTGCTTTTAAAAGGATGCCTATAAAAAAGGCATGCACCATTCAACCAATTCAGAACCATTTCACTAGCAGGAAACCTGCAAGGCCTCCCCAAACACAGGGTCCTGGACCAACAGAAACCAGGACCAGAGCCAATGTGACCAGTAATCCCTAATCCGGGTCTACCAATAACCATCAGCAGCCGCGCTATGACACCGGGAAAGGAGCCTGGCACCCTGGGTCTGGCGAGCACAGCAGCGCCGGCCTAGAGAGAACAAGTAGTCCTACAGCAATAAGAGGCCCTGTTGGCACATTGGGCAACAGGATCACAGGTGCACAGTAAAGAGCAGGAAGGGCAGGTGTGGAAGCATGGGACGGCAGGAGCTCAACCTGCCTCTCTGGTTCAGAGTGCATGTTCAGTCATGCTCACAGAGGGGGCCCTACCAGTGGAGGTTTGAAGTTCAATTTAATCAAACTAGTGGCTGTCCCCTCTCAGACTCTTGATTGGTGCAGCTTTCTTACCTTCACATACCCGGTTTCCTGGCAGTCTCACAGTTTCATCCGCAGTCTCACAATTCTGCTCTTTTTTAATTACCAGAACTTTCCTGCTACCAAAATCTACTATAGGAACAACATCCATATGTTTTCACACATTGATGCAAATCATGATTTGTGATCAGACAGGCAATGTTTTTATTGGTTGACGACCAAACAGGTGCCTTTCATAACACGTGGGGTCTTTTTGCCTTGCGGCTAGTGCAGAACTCACTTGTCCATCTGTGTCTCCAATAAGGGCTCTAATTTGATTGCTTCCTCTGAAAATCGGGGAAGAGGTATAGACATATTTTCAAATATATTAGAGAAGAGAATAATTTAATATTCTTAGGTCAGTCTGTGAATATTTAGGGAAATTATTTTTCCGAAACTAACATGCTTTACGACCTGTCAATGTGAAAGGGCAGAATGTTAAAGTGCACAATTGAACCTCAGTGGTTGAAAAAACAGTACTTTTCCCTACTATTGAGGTCCCGCGGCCAGTGTTTAATTTTATCCTGTGATTTCAGTTAGGGCCCGCCATGCACCGTTTAGGCGCCTCAGATTTGAAAATCGATGTAATGAAAATAGTGCATGTCCCCTCTCAGACTCCAGGTCGGTGGAGTTTTCTTACCCTCACTTGCCCGTTTTCCTGGCAGTAGCATAGTTTCATCGACAGTCTGACAACAACGACTTGGAACTCCTCTCAGGCGCACAGTGCAGTTTCCTTACTTTCGAGCTGTAGGACTCCTCTCGGGCTCACGGTGTAGGTTTGTTACTGACAGTGCAAACCTCCTCTCAAGCATGTATTGTCAATTGTCGACTCAGGAAGTAGGCCGCTAATATGGTTGTACATATTTAAACAACAATGTCTCAAACGGATTTAATGAAAAAGGCAGATACACAGGTATGTACACAACATTACAAGGTAGCAAAGAAAGGAGAGACTTCCAGTTTTTTTGCAAAAGTGCTCATGGCATCATGTATGAAAAATGTTCAGTTCATACAGGACAGTTATAACAGCACATTCCCCATGTTGTTGGTGCCATTGATTGCACCCATTTTGGCCTTGAGCACATCTACAGGAATCGTAAAAATTACGACTCCATAAATGTGCAAGTGGTGTGCCAGGCAGATATGATCATCTCATACATCCTACGTAACAGCATTCTATCCCAGCGGATGGCTAATCTGCTTCCCAAGCATGCATGGCTTGTGGGTGGGTATGCCTAATCATATGGTGTGCTGTGTGTGTGACCTGCTGTCCTCTGCCTCAGCGATATGCCTCAGCGACCTAGCAATGTTAATTTGTGTTTGTCATACCTAGGTGACTCTGCATATCCCAACCGTCCTTGGTTGCTGAGCCCACTGCGGAATCCCAGGACACCAGCTGACGTCCGCTACAATGATGCCCATGGGAGGACACGTTGTGTGGTGGAGCGTACTTTTGGTCTACTGAAGTCATGTTTCCGCTGCCTAGACAAGACAAAGGTGCACTGATGTTCTCGCCCGGAAAGGTGTGTCAGATTGTAGTGGCATGCAGTGGCAAGTAGTGGCAGCAGGCAAGGAGGGCCCTCCCCTCCTTGCCTGCTGATGTGGTGGTCCCGCTGGAGAGGTGCGGGGGGGCGATTACGCGCCTACAGAGAAGACTGTGTGGGTTTCGAGTTCAACATGTGGCCCTCTCCCGCCGTGGAGATTGTGGGCATCCTGCTGCGCTGGCGGGAATCAGGACCTCTGTAGAGTGTGTGGTGCCTAACGTCGGCCCGAGCATCGGTGGGCAGGGCTCCTTTCATCTGGCTGACTGTGTACAGCGGCAAAGAGTTCTTTAGCGCCTTGGGCTGTGTGGAGGCCCTGCTGGAGGCCAATTGGCGCTACAGGACGTGGCTGGATTGGGCTTGCCCTCACTGAGGAAAGGTCTCGTCCGGGCGGTGGTGTTGGGTTCCCCCTGGTACTGCCATTACGTGGGCCCTGCTGTGTAACTGGGGTCTGGGGACCCTGGGTGAAGCGTCCTCGGCCCATGTGTCGGCGGGCGGTGTTCCCTCATTGAGCTCTGGGCCTACTCTGCACGGCGTGGTGGATGGTGCTTCTAGGGCCTCTTTGAGTCCTACCCCAGCTGGCCACAGCGGAAGGAGCGCAGAGGGGGCTGCTGCCCCGCGGGGTGCTTGGAGGCCTGCATCTATGTGAGAGTAGGGGCTGGCGCAGTGTGGAACCCCTCCAACGCTTTCTCCGTCCGTGTTTCCGCAGACGGCGGGGAGAAGCGGACCGGAGGTGGGCGATGGTGTGACCAGGGGAAGCCCAGCAGAGTGTAGCGTGGAGCGCCGCAGCCCCTGCCCTTGGTGTATATTTACTGTGGCTGAATTCCAGGTAGGCATGAGCGAATTTTGCGGATCTCGCGTTCGCGAATTTTGCGGATTTGCGGATTCGCAATCCGCAAAATCCGCGAATTCCCGTGAATTTGCGGATTTTTTTTTTTTTTGTGTTCGCCCGTGTTTCTGCCAGTTCGCGAGGGTTTTTACAATTTCGCAATTTGCGAACTTACCTGTCGGGTCGCAAGTTTTGCGAACTTGTTGTTTCTACGTGTCCAGCCTGTTTGGGACACTCTTCTTCATCACTGCCACTCTCTGTCACCACTGCCACTCTCTGACTACTCATGCCACCCTCTGGCCCACCCATGCCACCCTCTGTTTCATCACCACACCCTCTGGTTGTCCAGTGTACATTATTTTCGGCAAAGCAAAGCACACCTTCCCTGCCTCAAGTGACCTGAATTAATTTGGGGCTGATTAATGTGTCACAGAATATTTTTTTAGCTGGCACCTGCTTCCTTAGTGCGCCCTGATTAGTGATCTTTTGCACTTGCTAAGTGCTTTCATTGTTGCAAAATTAGTTACAACACCTGCCCTACCCCAACTGACAATAATGAATTAGGGGCTGATTAATGGATTTTAACTTCCAGCCTGGCTCCTGCTTGTCTCCCTTAGCTGTAATTCAGGACCTTTGTGGCATATGTGTAACTATTCTGAGGTTCAGAGCAGGGTCACATAATAGTTTCAACTGGCAACTGAACTCTGGAGGGGCCCCTCAGGAAGCACTACAGGAAATGGCTACTAGTGATGAGCCTGAACTTTTGAACCTGGTAAGTAGTTACTTTCAGTTTTGCTAAGATCGTATTTCTGCAATTTTTGCACTTATTCGCGGGGCGCGAACTCACGCGAACAGTGCGAGCAGTGCGAGCAAAATCCGCTGCTCGCGGATTTGCGGATTTTGCGGGAGATTCGCAAATCTTGCGGATTGCGGATTTCCCGAAAATCCGCAAAATCCGCGAGCGGAACGGATTTTCCGCCCATACCTAATTCCAGGCCCTTAGACGAAGCCCTAGCTTTTGCTTGACTCAATACTTTTGTCCAGGGGTTCTTCGATGCTTTGAGAGGCTGGGTCCTGGCCTGGCTCTGATCCTCCTTCTGCACTGCCGCAGGGGTCGTGTGGCGTGGTGTGGTGAGGAGCTGTCAGTTGGGCTTGGGCTGGTGCCCCGAAAGGGGGTGGATCTCGGCTGCATCCCCGGGGAGCTGCTTATAACTTTGCTGCATCCGGCCCTTTGATTGTGGCACAATGTCGACCTGCAGGAATAGGGGGGACAAGCCCCTGAAAGACCTGCTCCAAAAGGCGGTGAGCCAAGCTGCCTCGCAGTCGAATGTCAAGTCCTCGCAGTATGACGATAATGATCTTCCTGCGACCAAAGCATTTATGATAAAATTATTCTCAGCCATAATGAAGGGCATCTCAGAACTCGGCTCTCAGCTATCCTCGGATGTACGTGAGATGAGGCGGGATGTTGATGCCATTGGGGTATGAGTGGCGACCTTGTAAGAGCATGACTTGGGCACCGCAGACGACCTCCACCAACTTCAGCAGGATGTCCTTCGCCTAACAGAGCAAAATCTGGATCTACCGGCCCACGCCGAAAATTTGGAAAATCGATCACAGCGGAACAATATTAGAATCCAAGCGGTTCCATGGAAGGGGGAAGGAGATAATCTTCGGGAGTACGTTGGAGAGCTGTTCCGTCAGATACTTGATGAAGGGGCGAGCAGGAAATCCAGTTGGATCGTGTCCACCGTGTAGGCTTGCCGCGGGGTGCCAATGCTCCGCCGCCAGACATACTGGTGTGTGTTTATGATTTTCAGATTAAAGAGAGGATCCTTCGCAAGGCCCGCGACCTTAACCCGGTACAATTTAGAGGCCATCAACAAGCGCTTTTCCAGGACTTGGCGGCCTCCACCCTCATCAAGTGCAGAGCCTTTAAGTCCATCACTAATCACCTTCGGGAGCAGGGCATCCCCTATTCGTGGGGCCACCCATTTCAGCTAATTTTTAAGCACAAGGGCAAGCTTCTGCAAGTTTGTTCACTAGTTGCTGCCTTCGAGCACCTGGGTCTGGAGCGGCCCGCTTCCTTGTCTGGGAACGTCGGATCACCTGCTCAGCAGCGCAGACGCTCCACTGAATGACAACGAGTTGGGAAGTTTCCCCCGCCGGTGAAACCGGACCTATCCACGAGTCTGCTGGAGAGAGAAGCTGCTGTTACCTCTGTGGCGTTAGTGACTGACAATTCTGGGGTCCCGTGAGATCCACAGACTTGGCACTGGTTGGGTCCTTCAGTGGCACCGGAGGTGGGAGGTGGTGGGAGGAGAGTGTGTTTACTGGGTTATTTCAGTCCTTGTGAGTCGGAAGTGCCCTGTATCAGGTGGTGTGTGTTTGGTTGCACGATGGCGCCATGTTCCCCTCACAGTTGGTTCTGTAAGACTGACTATAGTCATTCCACAAGACTTTTAAGCTTCTTTCTTTTATCTGTTGCCCAGTATTTTGGTTCAGGGTCTGTGGTTTTGTTGGGGGTTTGGGGTTGTTTTTGGGTCTCTGCATCAGTTCTCTGGATGGATGGGCGAAGGTCCGACCTGCAGGCCACGCACCTTGGCCCCCTTAGCACTGTTGACCTGAGGTGTCGCACTGGCTATTACCTTCCCTATAGGAGTTATGGATAGGGATCTAAATATTGTGAGCTTGAATGTTAGAGGCTTGAACAGCCCTGTTAAGCGCTCGGCTATCCTTTCCCTATTGGAGAATGCGGAGGGAGAGGTGTGCCTTTTGCAGGAGACCCATCTCCTCTCTAGGGATACTAAGCGGATGAAAGATAGGCGCTTCCCCGTTGAACTCTGGTCCTCAGGTCCAGCGAAGAAGCATGGCGTGGCTATCCTTTTTAGTTCCCGCGCGCGCTGCAAAGTCCTCTCACAGGTGGTTGACATCAAGGGGAGGTTTATGGCTCTCTGCGTCCATTGGGGGGACACAAGGCTGACGGTGGGATCACTGTACGCCCCGAATGAACGGCAAGAGCCCTTCCTGCAGGCAGCCCTCTCCGCCGTCTTGGCGTCTCCGGATGCATCAGTGCTAGTGGGTGGGGACTTGAATATAGTAATGGATCCGGGGATGGATAGATCTGAGCAGCAATCTTACCAGGCAGGAGCAATGTCACAGGGGGGGAGACAGTGGTTGTTAGAGGGTGGGCTACATGATATGTGGCGCAACCAACACCCCCTAGAGCGCGATTACACTTACTACTCAGCAGCACAAAAAACGTATGCGAGCTTAGATCACTTCTTAGCTACATCCTCTCTCTTACCTCACCTGTCCTCAGCAGACATTACCCCACACTCCCTCTCTGATCATGCCCTCATTTCGGTATTGCTCACCTCCCAGGGAAAGCATCTGCCGCCATCTGGCTGGCGCCTTCGTGACTCCTTACTCCACTCGGAATCGGTGATCACACGCATACAGGATACTACTACCCATTTCCTAGCGGACAATGATCAGGATGGTATGTCCCTAGTGTCGGTATGGGAGGCCCTGAAGTTGGTGGTGCGGGGGAAGTTTATTGCAATTGCGGCGTCATGCTTTCGGTTACGCAAAGAGAAGCGTGCAGAGTTAGAGAAGGAGGTGGGTGCTTTGGAAGCAATCCATAGGAGGACGGGGGCTCCACGAGTTTGGAAGGAGCTAGAGACAAAGCAGAGCATGCTGAAGCACCTTGACTTAGATAGGGCAGAGCACGCCCTCCTGCACTTGCTGCACAAATTATACCTTAGCGGGGGTAAGGGGGGAGAATGTTGGTGCATAGGTTATGAGCGTGAGCGCAGTTGGCGGCCATGCAATCCGTGAGGGAACCTCAGACAGTTGAGCACACCACTGATGCAATTATTGTGGAGTCTTTCCAGCAGTTCTATCAGGGTCAGTACAGAGGGGCGGTAGCAGATTCTGGGGGAATAGCGGCCTGTCTGTTTTGTTGGGGGTTTGGGGTTGTTTTTGGGTCTCTGCATCAGTTCTCTGGATGGACGGGCGAAGGTCCGACCTGCAGGCCACGCACCATGGCCCCCTTAGCACTGTTGACCTGAGGTGGCGCACTAGCTATTACCTTCCCTATAGGAGTTATGGATAGGGATCTAAATATTGTGAGCTTGAATGTTAGAGGCTTGAACAGCCCTGTTAAGCGCTCGGCTATCCTTTCCCTATTGGAGAATGCGGAGGGAGAGATGTGCCTGTTGCAGGTGACCCATCTCCTCTCTAGGGATACTAAGCGGATGAAAGATAGGCGCTTCCCCGTTGAACTCCAGTCCTCAGGTCCAGCGAAGAAGCATGGCGTGGCTATCCTTTTTAGTTCCCGCATGCGCTGCAAAGTCCTCTCACAGGTGGTTGACATCAAGGGGAGATTTCTGGCTCTCCGCGTCCAGTGGGGGTACACAAGGCTGACGGTGGGGTCACTGTAAGCTCCGAATGAACAGCAAGAGCCCTTCCTGCGGGCAGCCCTCTCCGCCGTCTTGGCGTCTCCGGATGCATCGGTGCTAGTGGGTGGGGACTTGAATATAGTAATGGATCCGGGGATGGATAGATCTGAGCAACGATCTTACCAGGCAGGAGCAATGTCACAGGGGGGGAGACAGTGGTTGTTAGAGGGTGGGCTACATGATGTGTGGCGCAACCAACACCCCCTAGAGCGCGATTACACTTACTACTCAGCAGCACACAAAACTTATGCGAGCTTAGATCACTTCTTAGCTACATCCTCTCTCTTACCTCACCTGTCCTCAGCAGACATTACCCCACGCTCCCTCTCTGATCATGCCCTCATTTCGGTATTGCTCACCTCCCAGGGAAAGCATCTGCCGCCATCTGGCTGGCGCCTTCGTGACTCCTTACTCCACTCGGAATCGGTGATCACACGCATACAGGATACTACTACCCATTTCCTAGCGGACAATGATCAGGATGGTATGTCCCTAGTGTCGGTATGGGAGGCCCTGAAGTTGGTGGTGCGGGGGAAGTTTATTGCAATTGCGGCGTCATGCTTTCGGTTACGCAAAGAGAAGCGTGAAGAGTTAGAGAAGGAGGTGGGTGCTTTGGAAGCAATCCATAGGAGGACGGGGGCTCCACGAGTTTGGAAGGAGCTAGAGACAAAGCAGCGCATGCTGAAGCACCTTGACTTAGATAGGGCAGAGCACGCCCTCCTGCACTTGCTGCACAAATTATACCTTAGCGGGGGTAAGGGGGGAGAATGTTGGCGCATAGGTTATGAGCGCGAGCGCAGTTGGCGGCCATACAGTCCGTGAGGGAACCTCAGACAGTCGAGCACACCACTGATGCAATTATTGTGGAGTCTTTCTAGCAGTTCTATCAGGGTCAGAACAGAGGGGCGGTAGCAGATTCTGGGGGAATAGCGGCCTGTCTGGCGTCGTCTAACATTACGCCTCTCCTTAAGACATCGGCGGACGCTCTAGATGCCGCGATTCGTATAGAGGAGGTCATATCTGCGACTGCGCGGCTGAAGGTGGCCAAATCCCCGGGGCCTGATGGCTTTTCTGCCATCTTTTATAAAACTTACTGCGTAGAGCTGGCTCCTCTTTTAACCCATCTCTTCAATTCCTTTCTGGATACTGGAGAGGTGACTCCCTCCATGTCGGAGGCAGCGATTACCGTTATTCTTAAGCCTGGGAAGGATTCTAGAGAATGCGGATCGTATAGGCCGATTTCTCTCCTTAACCTCAATGCCAAACTGTTTGCGAGTATCTTAGCGGCGAGGCTTAGCCCGTTGATGGATGGAGTCATAGATCCGGACCAGGCTGGCTTTATCCCAAAGCGACAGGGGGGGATAATACCAAGCGGCTTCTTCACCTCATAGATCTGGTTCACCGCTCTAGGGTGCTGGCCTTTCTTCTCTTCATCGATGCGGAGAAGGCCTTTGATTGCGTGGACTGGGAATACCTGTTTACAGTATTGAAGGCCTTCGGGATGGGTGACAACTTTGTGCGCTAGGTACAGTGCCTCTATGCTGCCCCTAAAGCAGCGGTGCAAGTGAATAGATGCAAGTCAGCTCTCTTCCCCCATCACTTGAGGGACACGTCAGGGGTGTCCCTTATCGCAGTTGCCTTTTTGTGCTCTATATGAAGACTTTTTCTCAACGCATACGGTCAAATGTGGGTATTGCAAGGATTAAGTTAGGCTCGGATACGCACAAAATCAGCTTATATGCTGACAATGTTATCTTGTCGCTTACTCAGCCCCTCTCCTCCTTGCGGTATCTATCAGCTGAGCTCCTTGAATTTGGTTAGGTTGCAGGATTTAAAGTCAATTTTTCCAAATTGCAAATCGTTAACATTTCTATTCCTGATGCTGAGGTGCAAGATTTACGACAAGACTTTGCCTTTCCCTGGGTGCATTCTGATATCCAATACCTGGGTATCCGGCTGTCCTCTTCGATAGCTAAAACTGTCTCTCTTAACTATAAGCTGCTGGTGGGTCAGACTACCAAGTCGCTTTCAGATTGAACCCGCCTCAACTTGGCTTGGTATGGGAGGCTGGCGGCGGTGAAAATGACAGTGCTCCGCGTGTCCTTTACCTCTTTCAAATGCTCCCAGTGAGACCCCCGGCGGGCACACTTTGGAAATTACAGAGGCTCCCTAACACATTTTTGTGGAACAACAAACGGCCAAGGCTCGCTCTGTCTCTTGTTACCGTGCCTAAGTCTGCAGGTGGGATGGGCTTCCCCTTGTTGATGGCCTACTATCAGGTGTCCTGTCTTCGACATGTCATAGAGTGGAATAGGCCCTTGTCTAGCAAGCATTTGCACTTTATGGATCAGACGGTAGCAGAGTGTTATGGTTGCCGCATAAACATAAAGCTTGGGGCCTCTACTCTTCTCCGGTGACCTCGCCGACTTTGAAGGTCTGGGATCAGTTGGCGCAGCGTAGGGGTTGGACTACATTTCCCTCCCCTATGACTCCCCTTCTCGAAAATCCAGATTTTCTGCCGGGCTGTAAAAGGGTGGGCTCCCTCTTTGACCTCGAAGGCTTGATTCCTTTCCCCCAGCTGTGTAAAGATTATTACTCTCTGCCAGAGTCCGACGCTTTCCATTACTCGCATTTACTGAATTGGGTAACTCAGCCATCTAATTTTGCTTCTATGTCCCGCCCTTTGACTGTCTTTGAAAAATGGGTAGTTTGCAAGAAAGATGAACGTAAGCTTATATCTGACCTACACGCTATGATTCTTCTACACCCCAAAACACAGTGTACGAAGGCGCAGGTTCGATGGGAGACGGAGTTGGGGCATCCGCTGACACGTAAGGAATGGGAGCACATTTTTTATCGCATACACCACACCGCCTTTAACACAGAGGGTACCGAGTCCGCCTATAAGGTGGCCACTTCTTGGTACTATACTCAGGCACGCATCAAGGCATGGGATGCAACGTAGTCAGGCCTCTGCTGGCGGGGGTGTGGCCTCTCGGGTACTTTAGTGCATCTGTGTTGGCACTGTCCGAAATTGGAGCGGTATTGGAAAACGATTCTTGATGACTTGGACGATGCCTTCCAGATCGTATTTCCCCAAGTGCCTGAACACACGC
Source organism: Lissotriton vulgaris (assembly GCF_964263255.1). NCBI lineage: Eukaryota > Metazoa > Chordata > Amphibia > Caudata > Salamandridae > Lissotriton > Lissotriton vulgaris. The sequence continues at coordinate 1,130,596,413 of NC_141691.1, forward strand.
TGCTGGGACTTCCTCATCCTAAGTCATTTCCTCTGCGCTCGCTAAGGGGTAGGCAGATTGCATTGGCTTTGCTGGCAGCGTGGCAGGTCCTATTGGCGCGATGGGGTTCCCCGGCCTCACCTGACCCGAGGGATTGGATTCAAAAGCTTTGGCATCTCTTGGTTATGGAACGCCTTTTGTTGGGCATGGATGGGAAAGGAACTGAGTACGCACAACTATGGGGCCCATTCCTGCAACTCCTTTCTAAGGATCTGAGGGAGGTCACGTGCCCGATGTACTTACAAAGTCAAAGTCAAAAAGTTTTATTTGTACTGGTACTCAACAGAGGACCACAAAATATTTTCTACGAGTTACATATTTAAAAGAGATTCGATTTTATCAATAAAAAGATAAAAACGGTTTCAAAAATTTATACAAATTATAACAGACAAATTCGTTCGGAGGTTGTTTGCAAAGAGTTATAAGTTCTCTCACCGTCGTGATTCTACAGGAACAATATATAGGTTCTAGGAATCTAGTACGGGCTAAAATTACGTTCTGGTTCGGACATACAAATAAGACATGCTTCAGAGTCTGATCACCCCCTGCGCACAATGTACATACAGGAGATCCTCCCGGAGACCATCTTGAAGTAAATGATAGTACGGGAAGGATGCCCAATCGAAGCATAGCAATTGTTCTCCTTGCGCCATGTGTCAAGGTTAGCCCGATGTAGGACCGGCTTTGTTTATATTCTAGTAAGTCAACAAAGGGTTTATAGGTAGGTAATTTGTTGCAGTGTCGAGAGTCCACTTCGTAGCTTACTTTTGGGGTGAAGCATTTTAGAAACCGTTTTAGTTGTGCTGGTGACCAAGTAAGTAACAGTTCAGTGCTAATATTTGCTATGCAAAATGCTTCAGTCATGTTCTCTCGGAAGACTTGCTTTGTAGCGTCAGACCCAAAAGTTTCTTTTTTCAGCAGCGACCTTAATGTGTTCTCTTTTGCATGCAATAAATTGTAGGCCCACCTAATTACATTTGCGATTGCTACGGCGTAGGAGCTTGTGACTGATAGTTCCAATCTCAGTGCCTGAACAGGTACTGCATCTGACAGTTTCATAATTTTTCTTAAAATCTTTCCCTCTTTGCGATCCATAAAAGCCCATTGTTTTATGGGTATGTACTCCGTCGCATAGGAAAGTACAGGTGGTATTTTTACTCTGTAGATGTTTATCAATGAAGAAAAATGTCTATTCCCTGTTGCGCTATAGAGTCTCTGGAGGGCCGCGGCATGTATATCTGATTTCCTTAGTAAATTATTCAATTGCGTTGTATTAGTTAAATTTTTTGAAAGGATCCTGCCGAGGTAGGGATAGTCCTTAACTTCTTCTATCTTTTCTCCTCCTAAACTCCAGGTATATTTGGCGCTTTGTTTCCTCCCCGAGAAGGCTAGCACTTTTGTTTTCTTGATGTTTGGGACTAAATATTTTTCTTTGGAATAGTTGTGCAGAATATCCAATTATATTTGTAGTCCAAAAGGGGTAAGATCCAACAACACTATGTCGTCAGCATATAGCAGAGCATTTATTTTTTGACCAGCAATTTTTGGTGGTAGGTTGGAGCCCAATTGCAGGTAGTGACACAAGTCGCTTAAATAGAGGGAGAATAGGATTGGGGCTAAAAGGCACCCTTGCTTTAATCCGTTTTCGGTTTTGATTCTTTCCGTATAGCCTTTTTCTCCCCCCATTTGGACTTGACACCAAGTGTTGGTATGTAAGCTTATTATAGATTGTAGTAGTTGTTCATGTATACCGAGCTTCCTCAATTTTTTCCACAGTGTTGATCGGTCTACCCGATCAAACGCTGTAGAATAATCTATAAAAGCAGCGTAAACAACCTGGCTTTTTTGTGTTACATATTTGTCGAGGATGACCTGGATAACTGCGATATTGTCTGTTACCGAAAAATGGGTAGTTTGCAAGAAAGATGAACGTAAGCTTATATCTGACCTACACGCTATGATTCTTCTACACCCCAAAACACAGTGTACGAAGGCGCAGGTTCGATGGGAGACGGAGTTGGGGCATCCGCTGACACGTAAGGAATGGGAGCACATTTTTTATCGCATACACCACACCGCCTTTAACACAGCGGGTACCGAGTCCACCTATAAGGTGGCCACTTCTTGGTACTATACTCAGGCACGCATCAAGGCATGGGATGCAACGTAGTCAGGCCTCTGCTGGCGGGGGTGTGGCCTCTCGGGTACTTTAGTGCATCTGTGTTGGCACTGTCCGAAATTGGAGCGGTATTGGAAAACGATTCTTGATGACTTGGACGATGCCTTCCAGATCGTATTTCCCCAAGTACCTGAACACATGCTGCTGGGACTTCCTCATCCTAAGTCATTTCCTCTGCGCTCGCTAAGGGGTAGGCAAATTGCATTGGCTTTGCTGGCAGCGTGGCAGGTCCTATTGGCGCGATGGGGTTCCCCGGCCTCACCTGACCCGAGGGATTGGATTCAAAAGCTTTGGCATCTCTTGGTTATGGAACGCCTTTTGTTGGGCATGGATGGGAAAGGAACTGAGTACGCACAACTATGGGGCCCATTCCTGCAACTCCTTTCAAAGGATCTGAGGGAGGTCACGTGCCCGATGTACTTACAAATTCTTCAGCTCATTCCTCTGGAGCCTTGGGGGGGTCGCTAAGGTTGTCTGAGTGGCGGTGGGACGTACCTGGGGTGCTAGGGAGTAGGCGGTGGAGTTAGAGACTGATACGGAGCAGGGGTGGGGGGTGGCAGGATGGGGGTTCTTGTTTGTCTTTTTTTGTTTGTTTTTCTGGTTTAAAAGTGTTATCTATGCAACTGCCTTGGCTGTGTGTTCTGGCCCGGTACTTCTTTCGCGGGGTCGCCCTCCAGGTTGTAGACCCATCCGCTCTGTATGTTGTCAAGAGAAAACGCTCTGCCGGCAATTGGATGTAGACAATTGAGCTGTGTTGTACGATGCTTTACCACATAATAAAAGTGATTGACTCTAAATGTATATAGCAAATGAGAAACAAATCCTTGGTGATGGCAATGTCTGTAAGAAAAGAGAGAGGGGCCCTACAATATCTAATATTAGCTTGCTTTAGAATAGGTAAAATGTACAGTTTTCTCAGTGAGACATAATATTTACACAAGAACATAAAGTATATTGTACGGAGCAACTGTCGCACGGGCAGTGAGGTCATTTCAGAATGTAGGTGCCCTGAGTATAACAGGCTACTAAATAAAGGACAGTGTTCAGTTTCATCAATAGCAACCTATGACTCAGTATTGTGGCCCAGATTAGCTATGGCTTGATGAAAGTTCATGTACAAATTTCAACATATGTCTGCATTGTTGGTTTTTTGGCTTCTAACTTCCATCTTTGGTTGTAGCATTTCACTAAAAACATAGTTTTATAGTATTCAAGAGGATGGCCTGAAAAGTTTCCAGAGTATTAAAAAGATCTACCAGATGCATGCGAGTGTAGGATTTATAAATGTACCTAATCCTAGGGATTTTCAGGCGATGGTCCTGTTTTAATCAGTCAGAGATTACTGCTCAGTTAAAGGAAGTTTGGGTCTTTGTCCAGATTTTGAACTATGAGCTTTATAATATCAGTAATAAATCCTAGCCTAATTTCCGAGTGGGAAATGAAGGAATTCGCAGGAGCATTTCGGAAGATCCGTGTCTGACTGGAGACTTGCCTGTCACCTAGGACACTCTGGGACTATCGCTGTGTCTAAATGCTGTGGGAGGTAGCGCTGTGGGACTGCGAGGACCAGCAGCCCGAGCGCGAGTGAACTGGTGCCAGCTGTGACTCTTCCCGCCCCCTCCTCCCTGCACGCCTTAACTCTCGCGGCCCCCGCTTCGCGGGAGCCACTCGCAGGAGCATTTTGGAAGATCCGTATCTGACTGGAGACTTGCCTGTAACCTGGGACACTCTGGGACTATCACTGTGTCTAAACGCTGTGGGAGGTAGCGCTGTGGGACTGCGAGGACCAGCAGCCCGAGCGAACTGGTGCCAGCTGTGACTCTTCCCGCCCCATCCTCCCTGCAAACCACACTTCTCGGCCACCCGCTTTGCGGGGGCCGCTCGCAGGAACACTTTGGGAGATCCGTGTCTGACTGGAGACTTGCCTGTAACCTGGGACACTCTGGGACTATCGCTGTGTCTAAACGCTGTGGGAGGTAGCGCAGCGGGACTGCGAGGACCAGCAGCCCGAGCCCGAGTGAACTGGTGCCAGCTGTGATTGTTCCCGCCCCCTCATCCCTGCACACCTTAACTTCTCGCAGCCCCTACTTCGCGGGAGCCGCTCCCACTTTGGAAGGTCCGTGTCTGACTGGAGACTTGCCTGTAACCTGGGACACTCTGGGACTATCGCTGTGTCTAAACGCTGTGGGAGGTAGCGCTGTGGGACTGCGAGGACCAGCAGCCCGAGCCTGAAGTGAACTGGTGCCAGCTGTGACTCTTCCCGCCCCCTCCTCCCCCTATATAGTTATACACTTGCTCGCGTACCGCGGGACGGGCGCGGGCGTGCCGTTCTGAGGTCGTCCGAGGTCGATCGAGGCCGGGCTGGGCCACCCCTCTGAGATATTGCTTAGCGTAGAGAGTTCGTTTTGTCATTGTTGTATTGCAGGTTAATTAATTATCCCCCAATCACATGCTTACACTGATTGATTTTTTTCTTTGTGGTTGTGTCCTTTAGTATTTATCTCCAATGGCATTACGCTCTGGGAAGGGAAGAAAGGTTACTCTTTCCACCACTGGGGGAGCCGTTACTGGTACAATTGACCAATTTATTGAAAGGGCTACAGTGGTATTGGAAAAAGAAATAGCCCTTGCGGAGAAACGCCTGTCCTTAGATCTTGTAACGGGGAAGTGTTCATCATTTGGCACCATTGGGTCAGCGGTCACCCCTGAACAACCTATATTAAAAGTTCCTTTACTTGTTCAGAGTTCAAGATCCGGTTCTTTGTTGGTACGGTCTGAAAATTCTGTGGTATGTTCCTCACTAAATTCAACTGGAGGCAGTACCTCCTCTAGTAGTTTGCGACGTAGGGACCCCTAATCCCCCACGCAACTTAGCCCCCCACCTAAAACCCAAAACCCGGAGCTTCCAGTGGGTAAAAACATGAAGGTTAATTTCTTATCAGGCAAAAGGAAAAGAGGGGGTGGTCCACAGAAGGGTGGCTCTGCAAAAATATAAAAAAAAATAGTCTAAACCAGGTTCCACATTATATAGTTCAGCCTCCTAGTCCAACCACGGCTTTCCTTGACACAAATCTATTGTCTACCCAATGTAGTGCAAATGAGGCGTTCTTAGCATATTGGAAAACTTGTAAAATCACTGATGCTTCCCCTTTTGGAGAGAAAAAAAATGATTAATACCAAACTTGAGCAACTCAAAAAGCTAGTTTCAGCGAATGCCATCACGCTGGATAATCTAGTGAAAGGTATGAAGAGCCCAATTGCTAATCCCCCTGCCTCCCTTGACCAAGGATCCAGAAGTAGTGGTAGGGCAGCCCAGTTAGTTAATAATAATGATAGGGCTGATAGTCAGAATCCCCAACCGGGTGTTGAGAAACACCCTGTAGAGAGTAACTCACTGTGCACCACTAGGGTGCGGGATACGGGGGCAGGTGAGGTGGTAAGATCCCAGCCCGCACCACTTATGCAGATAGCGGAGAGACAGGCAAACGGCCCCCCATTACTGGAAAGTGTGGGTACTAAACAGTGGCTGCCATGTATTAATCTCCCCCCAGAATCCATACCATATACGGTTATATTGGTGGGAGTTCCTGGAATTAGTGCAGAGAAACTGGAATCCCACAGGGAGTTGAAAAATAAAGTTACACACTGGCTCAATATGAATAGAACACTCCTACCCTCCTCAAATGCAGAGATTTTAAACGTGAGACGGGTGAGTTGGGTGGGTCCTAGAGAAAAGGACATAGAGGGCGACTGCGTAATTGTTAACTTTAGAGATCCGTGGGTGGTCCAGTACATTTGTAGTGAACCAAGGTTGGGAATAGTGGGAGACATCAAATCCCTAGGTTTAACCTACTTTTATGGTAGTGCGAACCGAGGTCCATCCCAACGGACTTATAACATCCATAGAGGGAGATTATATGGCATTAATCCGTTTGTTAGGGCTGAGCATTATCTCCCCCTGTCAAATCGATTTGAGTAACTAATCGGTCTAGAAGGGGTGGATTGACTTAAGAACTTTACCAGTGGCAACTCTGTGGCCCAGATAACGGGTGGGGAACAAACAGATAGTGAACATAGTAGGGCCGTAGTCCACTTAGTGGATGGAACAACTGTGGACGGTGATGCCGCTGGTAGTGGCTCAGCATGCTGCGCTCCTCCAAGTGTGGATTTAGCTGATCAGGGTGTGACCATAACGAAGATGTTGGGGGGGTGGCCAGGTGGCTGGTCAAGGTGTGGAGGGGTCGACCTTAGGTTCCCCAGTTAGAGGGGCCCCCATAGTGGGAAGGAGAATATCAGGGACATACCTGACAGCGATTGAACAAATTCAGCCTACTAAACGGAACCAGCCTTCATCTGGGCTTGTTATCAGAGGAATGCTGGGACAGGTGCGCTTATGTACTCCCAAAGGGAGGGGGTGGGGTAGGGACAGCATTCCTTCATTCTCTTTTTTCTGTCATGAGATAGGTTATCTCAATTTGTTAATGAAGGGGACGAGGACAACGGGACCAGGAGTAATGAAGATTACCGGTAAGTAATAGGGCATTGTATGTTTACTGAAAAAAGTAAAATAAAATAATAAAAAAAGGCATGGACCAAAACTAGAAAAATTAATGCATTCAACTAAATGCAACTCAGTCAAATAAAATATGTGATGTAATGTTAAAAATTAAGGATCTTCGTGACAAGCTTATCGAAACAGTGAACATTAGATAAATGCAAACTAAAGCTAAAGTAGAGCCTATACTCCTTTCCATCCTTAAAGATTCCTGAAATCTGTGCTGAAAAATACTGGAAGATTGGCTCAATTTTTCAGCTTGGATCCTTACACCAATATTTGTTGCAAACACTGGTGGAGCTAGTCTCCTTCACCGCCTCTCTTGTGGCTGGTGGTTTCTGAATGCCCTTGAACAGAGAGAGCTGTTGCCTGACTGGAAGATGTGCGTGAATGATAACTATCAAATGCATTTAGCTAAATCAATCATCAATTCATAAATGGCTCTATCACTAGGCATTTATATAAGGCCTGGGCGGAATTTTGATTACACCAAAGTAATCATAGAAAATTCTGTAATTCCATGTTTCATTTCAGCACAAAATGACTGATAATTAAGTAGTTACTCTTCCTCGCATAAGTAAGAGTAATTTTGGGACAATCAGCCTACATCAGTAATGCATTAAAATAAACGTGAGTGGATGCTTACTCTTACTATTTGTGTTCTGTTGCACTTAGCCCTATTATTTTAGTCCAAAATGCATCCTCGTATCCATATTAGACACAAGGGGGGAGGCATTTTTGCATTAGGATATAGTGCTAAATTCAGAATTACTATTCTCTAGTAATTCTGCGTAATCACTTGGAATTCCTGCATAATTCTGTGTGATTACACTAAACCGAATTACACAAGTAACACCTATACCTAATTTTTATTTAAAACCGTCTCCATGATGATGAACTTTGTCTTTATTCAACTTGCTCCTCTCTGGGGTGCAAAACTCGTTGCGGGACGATAGTTGCTAAGCAAGTAAACACCAGTTTTGAGAATTCCCTCCTCCCCTTAATTTTAAACTCTTTTATCCATTGTAATCAATGAAAGTGCGTGCAAACAGTCTGTGAGCCGTCCTACATCACAGCTTGTTGAAATGTACCCAAAAAGGGTACGTCACTCATGCGCCCCACTGTCACACTGCAACTAAGGAAAATTCCTCAAAAACAACCATAGTAGGTCTACCATTTTCTTCTTATCATATTCCAATTATTCTTTGCCTTATCAATCATCACTCTTCCTGCATACTTTAAACATCTCGGATACGGCTTCATTGACTTTGAATACTTTATTCAACAGTTTCAGATGGTCCCTGCTGCCCATCCAGGCTATTGTCAAGCGGCACGTGTAGTCAAACATACATCAAGCTGTGATTTGGGACAACTCACAGACTATTCGCATGCACTTTCATTGATTACAATGGATAAAAGAGTTTAAAAGTAAGGGAAGGAGTGCATGCTCAAAACTGGGGTTTACAATTTTCATCATCATGGAGAAAGAAGGAAGAACAAAATATACGGAGTGGATTTCTTTACGAGAACTTTTTGAAAGAACTCTGTGATGCAAACAATGTCATTGGACTCGGGAATCAGCTGTATTCAGATTGTTTCTGTATGGTTTTTTAAAGAAATTTATGTTTACTGGATTCATTAGAGGATCATGTGAACGCAATTAGGGTTTTGCAACAGTTATTTTCATTGTTTTTGAGGTGGTTGGGTAGATTTCACTTGGGATTAGAGTACCGGTGAACTTTTTTTTTTTTCTCGGAGAGTGCATAATGGGAGTTTGAGTTCATATAAACTGTTGCGGAGTGTTAATATACAATGGACACAGGTCACAGGGTTAACTTAATAGTGGAATCATTTGATTGTGCACAGGTGGAGGATATTATAAACTGGTATTAACGGCAGGGAAAGAGAACATGTGATTATTTCACTCGAAGTGAAGAGGTTAAGGAGATCAGACTAATGGTATGGCTTTCAAGAGGTAAAGGGTCATAGTTTTGTATTTCGTGTTTGAGATTTGTTGTGGGGAGGTTGCAAAGGAGACGGATTGTAGTCTTTGGGTTTATTTGGTAAAATAATTTGTTGTGGGGAGGTTACAAAGGAGATGGATTATAGTCTTTTGGTTTATTTGGCAAAATGATTTTGGTTAGAGGAGGTTTAGGTTTAAGAATAGAGGAGCCTCTGGGGAGTTGGACACGGGGTGCAGGTTATTTCACGCAGCATATGGAATGTTGGTCAAGAGGGGATAGATGCAGCATGAAGGTGCATTAGTCTTTGTTTGTGCATTTGTTTGCAGTATATTGTTGGGGAGGGGGTGGCACAGGGTCATGAAACATATATTTGATGTAAATTTTGTATTCTGTGTAATTTCGAATGCATGGGTATATAGAGCAGTGAGTTGAGCTGTATTTCTATTTTATTACAGAGACCCCTGACGAAGAGCGCAGAGGCTCAAAATGTATTGGGTTATTTAAAAGAGTCCCTTCTGATGTATGTTTGACTACACATGATACTTGACAAAAGCCTGGATGGGCAGCAGGAGGCATTTGAAACTGTTGAGTAAAGTATTCAAGGTCAATGAAGCTGTCTCAGAGATGTTTAAAGTATGCAGGAAGAGTGATGAATGAAAAGGCAAAGAATATTTGGAATATGAAAGGAAAAATATGGTAAACCTACTATGGTTGTTTTTGAGGAATTTTCCTTATATGCAGTGCAACAGTGGGGTGCAAGAGTGACGTGCCCTTTTTTGGTAACCTTTAGAAAGTTGGCATTTTCCTGCCCTTAGCACTTTTGTGTCTGCAGCCTGTCTTGGGTTACATGACTTGGTGTAACTGACAGACTGGATTCATTAGAGGATCATGTGCACGCAATTAGAGTTTTGCAACAGTTATTTTCATTATTTATTTTTGAGGTGGTTGGGTAGATTTCACTTGGTATTAGAGTACCGGTGGACTTGAGTTTTTTTGTATTTCGGAGAGTGCATCATGGGAGTTTGAGTTCATATAAACCGTTAAGGAGGGGTAGATTCACAATGGACACAGGTCACAGGGTTAACGTAATAGTGGAATCATTTGATTGTGCACAGGTGGAGGATATTTTAAACTGGTATTAACGGCAGGGAAAGAGAACATGTGATTATTTCACTCGAAGTGAAGAGGTTAAGGAGATCAGACTGCCGGTATGGCTTTCAAGAGGTAAAGGGTCATAGTTTTGTATTTCTTGTTTGAGATTTGTTGTGGGGAGGTTGCAAAGGAGACAGATTGTAGTCTTTTGGTTTATTTGGCAAAATGATTTTGGTTAGAGGAGGTTTAGGTTTAAGAATAGAGGAGCCTCTGGGGAGTTGGACACGGGGTGCAGGTTATTTCACGCAGCATATGGAATGTTGGTCAAGAGGGGGGTAGATGCAGCAAAAAGGTGCATTAGTCTTTGTTTGTTTATTTGTTTGCAATATATTGTTGGGGAGGGGTGGCACAGGGTGAAGAAGCATATATTTGTTGTAAATTCTGTATTTTGTGTAATTTCGAATGCATGGGTATATAGAGCAGTCAGTTGAGCTGTATTTCTATTTTATTACAGAGACCCCTAACGAAGAGCCCAGAGGCTCAAAATGCATTGGGTTATTTAAAAGAGTCCATTCTGATGTATGTTTGACTACACGTGATGCTTGACAAAAACCTGGATGGGCAGCAGGAGGCATTTGAAACTGTTGAGTAAAGTATTCAAAATGTAATGGTAATGTAAATGGTAATGTAGTTTCTTATATAGCGCACGTATCACCACAAAGGGTATCTCCGCGCTTGCTTTGGGAACCCGTCCTGGTTTTTCCCTGTGGGATAGCCCAGCTGGGCACCCCCAAGGTGAAAGCCAGGCATCCCGCCGCGGGGGCCGTAGTGGAGATTGAGCAAGCTATTGCCCAGAGTTGCAGAGCGTGAACCCCTGATTCAAGTAGGCACCGAAGCGAGAATTATCAGGTCCGTGGACATTTGGGCTACAAACCCTGCCGCGTCGGGAATTGAATCCTGGTCCCGGGCCGACCTCTGCTTCTGGGTCTGCCTCCTCTAACCGGTGAGCCACACTTCTCCACATTCAAGGTCAATGAAGCTGTCTCAGAGATGTTTAAAGCTTGCAGGAAGAGTGATGTTTGATAAGGCAAAGAATATTTGGAATATGATAAAAAAAATGGTAAACCTACTATGGTTGTTTTTGAGGAATTTTCTTTAGATGCAGTGCGACAGTGGGGTGCAAGAGTGACGTTCACTTTTTTGGTAACCTTTAGAAAGTTGGCATTTTCCTGCCCTTAGCACTTTTGTGTCTGCAGCCTGTCTTGGGTTACATAACTTGTTGTAACTGACAGATTTTCTGAATTACACCTGGACAGTCGCACAATAGCGGGACTAGGGGTGCCTGAATGGGCTATCTACTGGCAGGATGGTGGGGGCAGAAGTGAGCACATCCACACTTGCAACTAAATAGGCTGTGCTCTGCCTTCACACAAAAGACTCATCACCTCCACTTTGTTACAGCAGCCATCTTGGAGCCAGGGCACGGTATCAGGAAATTCCATGCACTTTAAAGAGCTGTTCGTTTTTATGCTCAGGGCTGATCTTCAGACCTATGTCTTTGGTATTGGCTCCTAAAATCAAATAAGGTACATTCTCTGGCAAAATCCATTGGTCTGTATTTTTCAATGTAAAGCATTCCTTGTAAATTAAAAGATTTCAATTTCTCAATCACAATATGGTTATCTTATTTTTTTATCACTATAAAAGTTTCAACTATCTAATTAAAAATATTCAGAAAAATATTTTTATAAATTACATTCTTTTAAAATGTATAACATGTAGGAAACATTTTTTATACTCCTTTTCTTTCTTTCTTTTTTTTTTTTAGCTCTGATGCCTTTTTGGCTAGGCTTTTGCTATACAACTACCACATGCATACATAGATATAGGTTCATTCTATTTGGGTGATTCTTTTGGACCTCAAATTATTAACCTGAGTGAATTGTATTCTTCTTCTAATCAGAAGGTGTTAGACAAGTAGAGACCACTGTCAAAGAGGGTTAACAACCCAGATGTGTTTTCCACCTGTGCTATGCAGATTTCAGTGAGAGGCATTTGAAAGTCAGACCTACTCTGACTTTGGTGTTGGATCCTAAAATCAAATCAATTACATTCTCGGGCAAAATTCATTAGTCATATTTGTCAATGTAAAAACATTCCTTGTAAATTAAAATATTTCAATTTCTCAATTAAAATATGGTTATCTGATTGTTTACATCACTATAAAAGTTTCAACTAATTGAAAATATTCAGAAAAATATTTTTATAAATTACATTCCTTTAACATGCATAACATGTAGGAAACATTTCTTATACTCCTTTTTTTTTTTTTAGCTCTGATACCCTTTTGGCTAGGTTTGTGCTATACAACTACCACATGCATACATAGATAGAGGTTCTTTCTATGTGGGTGGTCCTTTTGGAGCTTAAATTATTAACTTGGGTGAATTGTATTCTTCTAATTAGAAGGTGTTAGACACATAGATACCACTGTCAAAGGGGTTTAACAACCCGGATGTGTTTTCTACCTGTGCTATGCAGATTTAGGTGAGAGGCATTTGAAAGACAATAGACTTACCAGATGACTTGCAGGGAACAGGATGAGTCTAACCCTGTCTTGACTACCTCAGTGAACATAAAATAGGCAATACAAATTGTGGCGATTCAAAGAGCCATAGACTATTGTAGAAACAATGGATTAGAAATATTTCGATTATAATTTAAATACTAAGAAAGACATACAAAGCAGAGTAAAAAGATTACAAACGTCATAGATTATTGTCTATCCTTTTAAACTCAGATTGGCAGTGCCATGAAAATAGTTTCCCACATACCTTAGTACAGCCCCAGTGAAAGGGCTGCTGGCTAATCGGTGGGAAATATAGGACTGGGCATGGATCTCAGGCATGTATTGGGTCCTCCTTGATTATAGGGGAGACAGTTGTTAATAGTGTTTGTACCTGAATATGGTGGTTGCTTGGTAAGGAACTCATAGCAACCCATTGCTGGGTGCAGGTGTTTGTTGAGCTCTTGCTGGACGAGAGAGCATTTGATAACCTGCTACTGTACTCAGGCACTTAGGGAACTGATAGTGAGGAGGATCTCAAGAAATCAATAACCATAGGACGTTTTTACAGAACTCGGAGTAGAATAGATTAGACAATCATTTATTGTTATTATTGTTATTAGTGTTTTGTGTCTATTAATAATATTCAGTTAGCACAACCTTCATATATACCTCTCTTTGAGAAAGTATTAGTTATGGCAATAAACACTCAATACATATCTTTAGGCCCTACTGGCCTAAGCGAATGAGGTAGTTTATTTACACAATTAGTAAAGTAGGATACCTTACAATTATAGGCAGGACCACTGGAATTATGCAATTGACCGGCCAATGCAATTTTCGCATATGTATGATTTGCCACATTAACCACATAATCCATCATCTGCCACATAATTTGCTGATTTTAGCAAAAACATTTTTTGTTTCTAGCTCAAATGGTTCAAAAGTTACTAAAAATGCAGCAACACGTATTGCCTCGCAGTGGAAGGCCCTTTCTACAGCCGGACTGGTCATCTTTCTGTTGCTTTTTGCTATATTTGGGTGTTAAACTGGTACTAATGAGGTCCAACCAATGCCCATACAGTGTTACCAAGTTTAAAAATGACAAAATAATTAAGTAATACTAATACAAAATGGGACGCATTATGCTGCATAACTTGGCTTTTTGGCAGCATAATTTACTCAAACCTGCTGCATAATTTCGCCTTCATCTGCCGAATAATTCCAGTGGGCCTGATTATATGTGATCATTGTTTATGTATGGATGACATAATATTGAAGAACCTTCCTCCCTTTGGCTTGAAAAACACACCAAACGTCAGTGTAATGCACATTCCCTACATGTGCAAGTATACAATTAAAGTGGTGATTTATATTAAGTAACATAAATTGCAGGAATAATAAGAACAAAAGAATAGGCAAAGAATCCACTGATATAAACCTGAAACATGTTGCGCGTTGTGTATTAGATATTTTAAATGCTCAATTATCGATTAAAAATAACAAAAATCCAATTTCTCTGTTTTTGTTTTGGTCTCATTTTAGAAGCCTGCGCTGGAGTTCCAATTTTGTATGAAGATGCTACATCTCATCTAAAAAAAGTGGAGGTTGAAACAACAAAAGTAGCTTCTCCGTGGCCTGCTCTTCATATCAATATTAATAAGGTACAAGAAGGTCCTTGAAAGTGACATATTGTTTATGAAGGACATCACAGTATCAAAATACTCCTACATGCCTGTCTAACTGGAAAACCTTGCTTACCATAGTGCACCCATTATTGCTTCATTTCACTGTTCACTTAATTCCCTTCCTAAGGATATGGCAGATTTCAGAAGAAACTATCAGAAAAAACACAGAGCACAATTTATGATTTCCTAGCAGTGTTATTATCATGAGCAAAGGGTATGAAAGAAAGGTTTCTGAGACTCTGGACCCTTTTCGACCCTAACAGTATATAATGAGACACCCAACAAGAAGAGTTGACTTTGAACATCTAACCTGAGGGTAGCAGCCATTGTGTGATGTGACACCCACCACATTAATATATCCACTGAACAGGTCACTTTTGCACAGCACTCCATGATTTGTGGTCATAATTGGATGGCCACACACAATAGCAATACACTGGATTGGCCTCTTGCTTAGCTTTATCAATCAGTTAAGATAACAATAATTGACACATATGAACACTGATAATAGAGAAAATTGATGGCAACTTTTTTTGTCTGTAGCATAATGTAGGTTTTGCGGACTATTCACCAACCCCACTTTGCAGTACATATAACAGTACTACTCACATACTACAAAATGCAATTGATAAACCTAAGTGCTTAGAGCTTACACTCTTTTCTTCTGTCTTTTCCGTGTAAAAATATCTTCCAGCTGTGCAGAGATCTCCACACACGTAGGTATATGATTTGGTCATAAATTTTGATAGTAAATGTCTGGAATACTAAGGGGATTGGCTAGAAAAGTGGGAATACTTACCCTTAACTGTTAGGGGTTTCGGGAGGGGTAAGGAGGTGTTTAGTGTGGGAAATGCAAATTCAAACACTCACCCACAAAAGAGAGATCCCATTGCTATTCATAAACTACATTTTTAAAGTTACTATAACTTAAAAAGTCCTAAAACAGTCTACCCTTAGAATATGTTATGCAGCACACATGGCCATGAAAAGGTACTGAAACCCACTTTGATAGAAAATAATGGCGACACAGACTAAAAATAACACCAAATAGGAAGTAAATTTAAAATCATTCATTATGTTTACTTTTCAAATAAGTGTATACTATTTTAGTGTTGAAAAGTTATAGTACATTTACATTTAAATAATGTATAATTTAACTTTTAAAATTTAAAATTACAAATCATTTCCAATTAATTACACATAACTATTACTTAATACTTAAAAATATAGAATGAAAGATAAGGTAAGATGAAAGGGGCCTTCTTAACTATAGCTTTCAGTCCTGTTAACTCTGACCTAATATGGTGTTCTAGCTAAGCTAAGGCAAAAAAACAAGACAATCTTACCACTTTTCCAAATGGGTTTCATCCAATGCATCAAAGTGACTTGCGTTAACCTAGTGACAAAGGATTTTCTCTTTGAGATAAGACTGCAGCCGCTTTATTGTACATTCTAGATTTCCATAGGTGTTCAGTACTATTGATCAGTCATTTATTTGATGAAAACATGAGGTGCTGAATATGACGAAAGATTGCTCAATTTGCTCAAACCTACAGCCATTGCTGAGTAGTATGTTTTAAAACAATCATAATAGTCAAACTGAGTCTGGGATTAAGTAGGGGGTGTGTTCTAGTGCCCCAGCCTATACATTTATTTTGGTCTGACTGGATTTAGCCATAAAAAACCTAACCATCCCACCAAGGTTAGGTTTGATTATGGCTCCCACCTTAATGTGTGTAGATGACTGCGCTTTTATCACATACTTAAATTGGAATGCAACATAGATTATAATGTGTGCATGCGTTATTTTACTGATAATGAGTGATAAATCATGCTACATCAAAATGTATGTAGTGGAGTGGGATACTAATATGAATATAAACAGTTCAATTCAGTACATTAGTATTGCTATCTAGGATTAGAAGTAGATGATCAATTATGCTTGAACTCACGGGTAGTTGGCTAAAAACACAATGAGAGGTCTGAACCACTGTAGCCACGTTCTTGGTGGCTAATATACTGTATCACTAAAATGGGCCTGTGTGGTATAATGAATACTAATGATATTCTATGATACTCCAATAAAGTAGGTGTAACAGGTCTTTCATCTACATTTAATTGAGATCCTTCTTTGAAGAGAAGCTTTGGCCCATACAATCTATCAAAATGAAATAAGCATTGAGATCTGCAAATGGGGCAGCCCTCCAAGCAGCAATCTTTTGTTGGAACACAATCCAGAAGGCATCTTCGAATGTATGATATTGATACATTTTCTGACATGTGGAATAGCTTAATATCTACATAAATCTCAATAATCATTCTTCTGAATACACAGCACTTAAACAGGGCTTTCAAGTTAACTGATACATTTCTCGATAGTAGATTGGGGTAAAATGACTGATCAGGCTCATGTTAGCTCAGTATTTGGACAAAATATCGGTAACACAAATATCGTGGGTCAGACTATCATGTGAAAAAGGTATACAACGTTTACAACAAATTTTTTACAATGCACTACCATTACAACGCAGGCATTACCACGCATACCATTACAACGCATTGCGCTGGGGGGCGCTCTAAGATAGGGAATACGTTTCATTTTCTATCCAACACCTTCCCTAGTGTCCACGGGGACTGGAGTTGGAATAGAAAATTATACTTACCACTATCCAGCACCTCTAAGCGCTATGCGTTGTAATGGTATTCGTTGTAAATACTGCGTTGTAAAGGTATGCGTGGTAAAAGTATGCGTTGTAACGTCATACATCCTGTGAAAAATGTTGAGTAAAAGAACGTTATGTAGGCCATTTAATATGGTTAAGTAAAGTTCTACTACATATACCTCCACATATATGTATCTTGATGTTGGAAATGGGGTTTTTGGTTGGCTAGGTTAGGCACCTAAGCCAGGCAGAACCCACCACTCTAGTCAGGGTAAGGGAGTTACACACCCAAGATGACTCCTGCTAACCCAGTTGGTAGCTTGGCACAAGCAGCTAGACTTATCCCAGAGGCAATGTGTAAAGAGTTTGCACAATACACACACACCAGTGGCACACTAAACTCACCACAAAGGAGACTCCACACAGGAATATATACAACTATCTCATATACTGTATATGACACAAATAGATCACAATCACATAAATCATAAATCACTTTGCCAACTAGGCAAGTGCCATAACATCACAGTTAGTGCAATAAAGTTAATACTTATAGGTTGCCCACGTCATGAAAATACCGCACACCATGACTGTACACATTATGTCGGTCCTGAAATGATATTCGTTATCCTCTCATTACAAGGTTAAAACAACATCAATCATAATATCAGGTCATGAAAGGCAGCAGTTAGGTAGGGAGAGAAACACTTAAAACATAAATGCTGTACATACTAGGTCACCCTTCATTAGTACTCCTTATCCTGACTAAGCAAGGCATATCTTCAACCCCATCCCGGAAACCGAGATCCTCAAACTGATCTCCATCTCCAAACCAGCCTCTCACGTCCTTGACCCGATTCCCACCGAACTGACCAACAAACTGAGACTCTCCATAGCCCTGTTCTGGTGCAAGATCATTAACAGCTCCCTGAAAACCGTCATCATACCTGAATGCCCCAAAGTTGGCCAAGTCACGCCACTACTAAAAAAAAACAGGCCTTGACTCCAAGGAACTGAATAACTTTAGACCCATCTCCAATCTACCCCTCCTTGAAAAATGCATCCTCCAATAACTGACTCAGCACATGGATAACATCAACCTTCTTGATCCCCACCAATCGGCTTTCAGAAAAGGCTACAGCACTAAGATCGTGCTCCTTAACATCACAGACGACATCCACAAATCCCTCGATACCGGCCAATGCTGCCTCCTCATTCTCCTAGACCTATCAGCAGCCTTTGACACGGTTGATCACCAACTTCTCCTCAAGGCTTTACAAGAAAAGGAAGGAGCCTATGAGGTGGTCCTACGCTGGTTCTCCTCCTTCTTACACAGCTGCCCACAAAGGATAAAAATAAAAAACTTTACCTCCGACCTACACCCCGTCAACAGGGGCGTCCCCCAATGTTTAGTGCTCTTAACTCAACTGTTCAACGTATACATGGAACCCCTCACCACCCTGCAGATGACACCCAAATCTATCTAGAAACCTCCTCCATTGGTGACATTCACAGACTAAATGTCACTCTAAAAGAAATCCAACATTTGCTGTTGCTTAACCACTTAAAACTCAACCAAGACAAAACCAAAATACTCCTCATCTCCAACAAAAAGGAGAACCCTCATATTTCAGAATGGCTAAAGCTTTGGATGCTCTTAAAGGCAATCACACTCTGACTCACTCCATTAAATCATTAGGAATTACCCCAGACTCAAAACACGACATGGCCAAACACATCAAGAACTCTGCAAAGAGTGCCTTTGTCAACCTGAAGTTACTTAACAAAATAGAACCATTCATCTCAACCAACAACCTCAAACAAGCCACCCAATCACTGGTGCTATCCAGACTCGGCTATGGAAATACCACCCTCACTGGTACAACAAAATCTTACCTAGTTCGGCTCAAAACTGCTCTCAACGCAGCAGCTAGAATGGTCACTGTAATCAGGAAATACAACCACATCTCACTAGCACTCAGAGAACTAAAATGGCTCCCAATCGAACTGCGTGCCAGGTACAGAACTGCCTGCCTCACACACAAAGCCCTGCACACAGGAAAACCTGAGTATTTGGCTGCCAAACTCAAGAGGGCTGGTCAGACAAGGAACCTCAGGCGCTCCAGTACCCTACTACTCATCCCTTTGAAAACACGCAAACAAAAAACTGCTGCACGGTCCTTTTCTGGAAACGCGCCCAAAATCTGGAACGCCATACCAGTCAGTTTCAGGACTATCTTGTCCTTCACAAAATTACAAAAACACCTAAAAGTTCTTTTCCGCAACCGCTCCCTCCCGAATCAATAGCGGCCATCAAAATGCTATTCCCTGCTTGTCGTCTCTTCCAGACATTGTAGCTCTAAGACTAACCTCCTCCTTGCTATTCGTCCCCTAACTGCTCCTCCCCCCTTAATTGGTTCAACCCCAAGACAACGTGCAGTCTAAGAGGTTATCTCAGGACTCACAGACTACCTCATTGCTGCTCAGCACACTTGGACTGCCGAACCTATATGTAGAATACTGCTTATTGTATGAATCTTGCTCAAAACTGTTGTGAAGCGCTCCGATACCCTCTGGTCAGGCTAGCGCTATATAAAACTCCGTAATGAATAAATAAATAAATAAAAATAAACACAACATACTTTCTCACATCAGGGCCTAAACATGCTGCAGGTTATGATTAAAACACATTTTCACCATAATCACCATGAGCACATAGGGTGAAACGTTCCTGCACTCCTACTGCACTTCATATGGTAGTTCCAATGCACAGTGTTCAGCTCTTGAAATTGTGTGTGTCTTTTATAGGTATTACGGTAATTCTAACATTGGGAAAAAGTCTAGTGGTACCTTCATGGAGGATTCCTTCCAACCTGACTAGTGGGCCCAATGATGCCCCCAAAAGTATGTGTGAACACAGGGAAGGAGCACCCTTCCATGCAGTGCTGTAGGAAGACCTCGCTGGGCACCCTGCCTCTACCTCAGAAACAACGGGGTAGGAATTTCTCAGCCTGCCCCTCTGACATGAGTATGACAATTTTCCGCAAGATCTGCTGAGGCAGTCCTCTCACCCAAGAGTGGAAAAGCGCAGGACGGGTTCACTGCTTCCCCCAGCCCCACTCTTTATCAGGCTTCCTCTGGGCACGGGTACAGTGTTGCAAGCCTCCATGGACTGTTTGCATGCATGTTGTTTTCCACTGTCAGGCCGGACCCAAGTTTGGGCATACCTGGCACGCTTAGGGCGAGAAAGCAGAAGACACCCAATTGATGGACGGAATGCAGAACAAATTAAAACATTCTCCCCCAGTCAAGAGATCTGGGTTAAATCCATCATTCTTTTGCTCACCATGCCACCCCAGTTTAGACCTGGCCATATGCAAATCAGTCTTGACCCTATGCCTCATAGAAACAGTCCAGCCGAACTGCCAAGCCAGGTCCTCCCTGGACCGGAAACAAGCATTCTAGGACCGGTTTCGTGATTTCACCCCTCTTCAGCCAGGATAGCTTGATTCCAGTGGCACAGTGAGCCCAGGACCCATGTCTGGGCGTACCTAGCGCACTTATGGCAAGAAAGCAAAAGACACATAACGTTCTTTTTGCATTTGTCACCCCGAGTGGGATGGGTATACTCAGACGTCAGTCCCGTGCTCTCCATGCTATTGGAATCAAACTATCCTGGCTGAAGAGGGGTGCAACCCCAAAACCAGTCCTAGGATGCTTGTTTCCAGTCCAGGGAGGACCTGGTCTGGCAGTTCGGGCTGGACTGTTCCCATTGGGCGCAGGGTCAAAGCTAAGTTACTTATGGCTGGGTCCAAACTGGAATGGCATGGTGAGCAAAAAAACGATGGATTTAGGCCCATATCTCTGTACTGGGGTGAATGTATGACATTGTTCTGCATTCTGTCCTTCTATAGTTCTTTTTACCTTTATCACCCCGAGTGGGACGGGTATGCTCAGACATGAGTCCCGTACTCTCCATGCCACTGGAATCAAGCTATCCTGGCTGAAGAGGGCTGAAACCCCAAAACCGGTCCTAGGATGCTTGTTTCCAGTCCAGGGAAGACCTGGCCTGGCCTGGCAGCTCGGGCTGGACTGTTCCCATTGGGCGCAGGGTCAAGACTGATTTGCATATGGCTGGGCCCAAACTGGAATTGCATGGTGAGCAAAAAACGATGGATTTAGGCCTAGATCTCTGTACTGGGGTAAATGTATGATAGTGTTCTGCATTCTGTCCATCAATAGTTCTTTTTACTTTCAAAAAATGGCATTTTCAAACACACAATTTAAAAACCACCTTTACAAAAAGGTGTTATATTAATTTTTTAGTTCAAAGAGCCTAAACTCCATTTCTCTATCTTGTCGCAATAGAAAGTTATAATTGTAGGATGTTACAAGGCAGATCCCATGTGAACCTATGGGACAGACAGCCTTTCAATAGTGAAAAATGAAATACACAGTAGTTCACTATCGGGACATGTAAAACACACCAGTACATGTCCTAACTATACTGCACCCTGCCCATAGAATACCTTGGGCCTACCTGAGGGGTGCCTTACGTGCAAGAAAATGGAAGGTTAAGGCCTGGCACATTCCATTGGTTGTTTATACAATTTATCAACATCAACAACAGAGTTGAAATCAAAAGTACCCCTGATTTTCTAATTTTGGCCATCTTGGAGCGTGCATTTCTATTCACATTGCATTGTTATAACAGTACTTAGATATGTGAGAAAGTTGCATTTTAACGCCCTGAATGAGCGATTAGCATTTATTGATCGAGATGCCACTTGTGTTACCCATCCTATAATTTCACGTATCAAGCCCTATATGGGCATTGAGGCTGCTTGCACAACTACTTTATTGTTAAAACAACTCACAATCATGCTGTAAAATTTCCAAAAAAATCATATTATACCGACCTGGATGGGCGATTACCACCTACTCATCATGATGCCTCTAGTTCCACACAACTAAGCATGGGCGGAAAATCTGTTACGCTCGTGGATTTTGCGGATTTTCGGTAAATTCGCAATCTGCGAACGCTCGCGAATTTACCGAAAATCCGCAAATTCGCACGCAGCTGATTTTTTTTTCTTTGCTGTGTAAGTTCATAATTGCGAACATGTAGGTGCGGCGGGCAGCAACAATCTCGCACTCGCGAAATTACAAAAATTGCAATTCTGCACAAGAAATCTACTAGCAAGCAGCATAGACCTTCTGAAAATGATGATTTTTATCAGAATTATTAATAATTTGCCTGCACTTTTTTGGATTTGAGGCCTTTTGATTTTCTTTGGATAACTTTTGGATTAGAAATCAACTTTCTCATATAAGCTTGGTGGGGCATTACAGTTGCTGTAATGCTGTTCTGCAGAAAAAAGAGTTTTGCAAAAGTGAAAGCAGGTTCAAAAGTTCAAACTCATCATTAGTAACCGTTCCCTGTAGTGCTTCCTGACAGGGGCCCCTCCAGAGTTCAGTTGCTAGTTGCAACAATTGTATGACCCTGCTCTGACCCTCAAAGCAGGCTCATAGAATAGCTACAAGTAGGCCACAAAGGTCCTGGAAAAAAAATTGCACTGCAACAGAAAGCAAATTACAGATAAGGAAGCAGGTGCCAGACTGGAATTTTAAAACAGTGACACATTAATAAATCAACCCCAAATTAATTCATGTCAGTTGAAGCAGGCAGGTGGGCTTGCTTTTTCCCCCATAATCTACAGTGATGATGAACCAAAGGGTGGCATTGATGTACCAGAGGGTGGCATGGGTGAAACAGAGGGTGGCAGGGGTGAAACAGAGGGTGCTGGGAACCTGTGATGATGAACCAGATGTAGAAACAACATAATCGTGACCGTTGCGAGCCGACATGTAAGTTCGCAATTGCGAACTGTTACAAAACCCTCGCGAACTGTCAGAAATCCTTGCGAGCTGGCAGAAATCCTTGCGAACACAAAAAAAAATCCGCAAATTCGTGAGAATTCGCGGATTTTGCGGATTGCAATTTCGCAAATCCGCAAAATTCGTGAACGCCAGATTCGCAAAATTCGCCCATGCTTACACACAACTCTATCATGTCATTTATCAAACCCTTGGGCATAGCAAGTGCTCGCACACCCATTTCATAGTGATACAACTCACACACAATGCATGTAGTCTACATGCAATGTTAAATGAACCTCTCTGTTCAATCAGGTGACACTCAATATTCTCAATATTGTGATTCCCTACTTACTTAATTACAATACCAATTTCATTATATTCGCTTACAAGTGTATTGCCGTTTCCTCTCCACTGTTCAACCCCGTTGACATCTTTGTTTGGGTATCAATGATGTATCTTGATTCTAATATATGGAGCAGCAATTGTATATCTCCTCCCGTTATATCTTTAGGTACATACTCTATGCAAAAGAATTTCAACAGATCCCGTTTGCTGTCATGATGACTCTCAAAGTGTCTCATCACCGTATACGTTACATCCTTGGTGGCGATGGCTCTGAGGTGTTCTAGGATTCGCACCTTAGTTGGATGTATAGTGCTTTCAATACACCTCGAACCACATGGGCATACTACACAGTACACTCTGTAGCTCGTATTACAGTTCATGAACTTCCTGATTTTCATAGGTATCTTAAGACCTGGTACAAGACTTTGTTACTGTTTTTACGTGCCTTGCATTTTACCCAAGGGAAGAAACCTGTTACTCTTTCAAAAACAGTTGGTCCATTTTCCTTTGGACAGTGTGTAGTGTAGTTCCTATTTTCCCTATAGGCCCTGCGCATTGTAATAACATAAACA
The DNA here is from genome assembly GCF_964263255.1 of Lissotriton vulgaris. Lineage (NCBI taxonomy): Eukaryota > Metazoa > Chordata > Amphibia > Caudata > Salamandridae > Lissotriton > Lissotriton vulgaris. The sequence goes on from NC_141691.1 coordinate 1,130,619,956, forward strand.
GCAGTTTAGATGTAGTAGTGCGGTCTTCCAGGTCTCTACTGACTATGCTAAACTTAATTGGGTTTGTACCAAATATCTCAGAGGTCACTGGAAACTTTCTTGACTGAATAGGAAGTGATCAGCTTCCCAGGCACAGACAAGAAGGGATTCAGTTATCCAACAACCGCATAAACATGACAACTTTGCTCCTTAGAATAAGAGTCAATCTCTAGAGTCGTGTGAAACAATAGACAGTTATTTTACTCAGTCAGTTGTGCAGATTACTTTCACCAAGATGCAGAGAATAGAGAGACGGGCGTTTTCAATAAAAGGTATTATTTATTAAACAGTCTTTATTCTCATGCAAGAGAAATTAATTGCCACAATTGCAAGACTTGTTATTATAAAAAGTGCGTACAGTAAAAGGAGGATTGCGAAATAATACTGTAAAAGCATTGGTATAGTTTCTTAGCCATACAATGGTTAAAATGAATACAATATATACATTCATATGTACATTAGGCTAACATACTCAACTGGTGCTTCTAACTACGCCTACCCCAGTGTACCTGACCTAAGCCTAATACTTGGAAGGGAGTAAGTAAGTAGCAGTTTAGTTAAGTTGGTTTTGCCAAGGATTTGCTTCAAGAATTCTCTCTAAGGGTTTAGTCAACACCATACCTCTGGAATAGAATGTTGGCGGTCTTGTATCTCCTTTCAGGACTCGATATCCCAGTCACTCGTAAGAGTAGGCTGGAAACGCCGGAGCTGGATTTTCTCGGCAAGAGAAAAGACCGCGTCTCTCTCAGCGTGTCAAGGAGGAGGAGGGGCAGCGTCCGCGGGCTGCTTGCATCTGCTGGGCTCTGCAAGGGACAGCTGTACTGCTCCTGTATTCACCACACCATCGTTATCGTCGTCGCGTTTGCTTAAGGCAACGTTGGTAATATTTATACCTGAAAGGTGCCTTTTTTGACGTAGGTTTTTGGACATAAGACGTCAATAAATATGTCACTAGGAAGTGATCGTCCTTTCAGTGCTCATTAGAGTTCTATTACTAATCACAACATAGCAAGCGGGGCTTTCCCAGGTTGCTGGGTTTTATCTTGTTGAAGAACTCGGAGTGTAATCTAGGAATCTAAGATAGTGGCTTCTGCTGTGTCATCTACTGTAATGTGCTGCAGAGGCGAGTTTCAGAAATATGGCTGAAAATATGGCTCTGATTGTTTATGCCATTATAGGGGTATGAATGGATTATAGCCGTATAGCGGCATAAGGTCACAATATTGATCGGGGTCCTAGATTAGAACACGACAAGTGACTCTGTACTAAGTGATCTTTCAATGAATGTGCCTTCCGAAATTATATCAGGGGTGATCCAGGTAGATCTTCCCCTATAATGAGGTCTGATTTTAGGATGCACTAGTTTCATCGTAGCATATTCCCAATCTCGCTATCATTGCTTGAATAGTTAGTAATCATCTAAAATCTTGTTAACCTGTCTCTTTCACCTTTGCTCTTCTTAATTTGGCAGTTGAATTATCATTTGCCAAATCCAATTTAGATTTAACTTCCACCTTCCTTTTTGCCTCAATTAGAATGTCCCTTGGGTACCCTCTAATCATGAACCTTTCTATGTTTTCTGTCGCTGCTGCCTGGAAATCGCACTCCTTGGTGCAATTTCTCTTGATGCGTAATAGTTCCCCAGAAGGTATGCATTCTTTAATTTCTCAAGATGACAACTTCTCACATGTAAAAGGGGATTCTTCACAGTCGGCTTCCTATGCAAAGTGGTGCACAATCTGCTGTCTGAGGCAAACACTGTTAGATCTAGAAAATTTACAGATTCTTTACTGATTTCCCCAGTGAATCCGAGGTTCAGAAAGTTTTCATTGAGCACTCTTAAATAGTCATTGGCTGACTGCTCAGTTCCTCTGTAAATGATAAATAAATCATCAATGTATCTGTTCCTGCTAATTACATTGCAGGTCCACTTATCATTGGTGTCCGATCAGGCCACCCACTTCTCCCACAAGCCCACAAATAAATTCACATACCTGGGGGTAAAGCAGGTGCCTATGGCCGTACCTTGTATCTGCCTAAACAATTGGTCCTGGAACAGAAACATTTTATTGTTCAAACAGAAGTCAACAAATTCCATCAGCATTCATTTGTGTTCAATAAATTTCAATGAACGTCCATTCAAGAAATAATTAACTGCCTCCAGGCCTTTCTTATGTTCAGTGCTGGTGTAAAGATTTGAAATGTCAAGTGTGATCATCACGAAGTCTGACTCCCAGACCACACCTTCAATTCACCTCAAAACGTCTTTGGTATCCTGTATATACGAAACCAATTGTGTTACATACTCGAACAGAAAGTAATCCACATATATTGACATATTATCTGTTAGACCAGAGGTCTGCAAACTTTTGGATGCCAAGACCCCCCTGTCAACATTTACAGGCGTGAGGACCCCTCCTGACAAAAATTTCTAAACCTCTAGGCAGGGATACTGGAATTATGAGGCCGGTGAGTACCAAATTATGTGACAGGCTTGACTAAATTGTGTGAGTAGAAAATGTAAATTATGTTCTGTGATGCTGCATTTTTTGGGAAAGCATTGCTTAATTATTTTGACATTTTTTAAACACAGTAACACTGAGGAAAGATTTCACCCCATCAGGACCAGTTTATAACCAAAATACAGCAATTAACATCAGAAAGATGTCTAGTCAACCTTTGTGAAGGGCCTCCCACTCCGCAGGAATACGCGCTGCCACATTAGAAGCTCACCTGGCCATGGCCGGGAGCAGCGAGGGTCCCTTCAAACCCTGGCGGTCTAGTGCAGACTTAAGCAGTTTACCCATGCCCCTTTCCTCTCACCCCTTCCTTCCATCCCTCTCTTCTCTCCTCTCCCAACCCTGATCCCTCTCTCACATTGCAGGCAGATGGTTATTAGCCCCAGGACACCTTTTGGTAACAGTAGCGCACTAACCCGAATTTCCGGGGGGTTTAACACTCCCAGCCAGGGCTGGCCCTAGCACTGGTTGCACACGGTGCAACAGTCTTTCCACCTTCTCCATGAATTCCCTCACTACCACTCACCAACAATACACCTCATCTCTCTATAGCACCTGTCTGACAAAATACTCATAGTTTACTCACACTCACTTCTGTGATGTGAATGGTACATCTTCTGTGTACCAGGTACTTTACCTTCTGCACTGTTTGGGTGACAAGAGTGCCCATGTGACTGCACGGAGAGCAATTCAACAGTGTGAGAGTAAGGTAAAAGGAGTGACTACAGGTTGAGTGAGGTGACCATATGAATTTAGGTTCGGCTGTAAGTGCAGAGTGGGACAAATTAATGCATGGTTAGTGATGGCCTTGTTTGAGTGCACTACAGATTGAGCAGTGAGGGGGGAACAGGTGAGTGAAGTGTCACATGAGTTCAGGACAACAGTAGGTCTCTCGAACGACATAAGGTCAACAAATTTAATTGAGGATGATCAGACGGGAATCAACAGCACAGGTACAGAAGGATTAGGGACGAAGGGGGGTTCAAAAGAGGAGACGGTATTCCCGGAACTAACTACTAGAGGAGAACTCTGTAAAATTATTAAAAGACTAAAAGCTGAAGGAGCTGCAGGCCCGAATGGGCTGCCCAACGCCATCTTCAAACACGACCCGGAATTCTGGGCAGATACCCTAATGCCACTTTTTAATCATATTTATAATGATGCCCTGGTTCCCGCGTCTTGGAAGGGTAACGTCATTCACCCAATTTTTAAACATGGTGACCATCGCATTCCAACAAACTATAGGCTTATATCTTTGATAGATGTAGAAGCAAAGCTTTACGCCTCCTGCATGCTTTTAAAGCTGCAAGAATGGATTGAAGAATCAAACAGAATTCCTTGGTTCCAGACAGGCTTTAGGCGGAAAATGGGAACAATCACCAACCTCACTTGCCTGTCATTACTAACGGACAGAATGGCAGCAAAGGGTGCACGGTTGTACGCCTGCTTCGTCGATATCAAATCGGCCTTTGACAGAGTTAACCGAGAGCGTTTATGGGGTAAGCTACAGTGTTGGGGGATGCCGACCAAACTGTTAAAGGCAATAAAAGTTCTATACCAAAACACATGGGCAAAGGTGAAATTGGGAAATGGAGCTTATACCACGAGGAATATACCAACGTACCAGGGCCTAAAACAAGGCTGCGTTTTAGCACCCACCCTTTTTAATCTTTTCCTTTCCGACCTCGCAAAAGTGCTGGAGACGGACGAAGTTCACCCTCCATCATTGGCTAATCATCGAATTCCTTGCCTACAATATGCTGATGATATAGTACTGCTGAGTAAAACTCCAATTGGTCTACAAAGAGCTCTAAACCTACTAGCAAAATATTTAAAGCAAGAGGGTCTGGACCTAAGCAAAGAAAAAACAAAAGTGGTCCGTCTGGTAGACCCAAAGAAACTAAGATATACATGGATGGTGAACGGGACAAAGGTGCAGGAACAAGGGTCGTACAAGTACCTCGGAATCACAATATCTCAGGGCGCAAAACAAACGGCGCATAGAACTGCAATACGCGCAAAAGCCCAAACCCTAATCTTTGCTTACCGTCTACTAAAAACAAAGATGGACTGTCCAAATCACAAACATCTGTTGAAGGTCATGTCGGCACAAATTTTACCCTCTCTGTCTTACGGTCTAGTCACCTGGTGTGGCAAGGAAACAGACTTACTAAATGAACTCCAAACCAAAATCTACAAAGCAGTTTTTAATCTTCCAAGATGTGCCTCAGCCTCGCAAGTTAGGCTTGAATTTGGTCTGCAAAACCAGAAATATAGAAGCATGAGCGGCTTCGTAAAACTGTGCCATAAACTTAGATCTGCAGACCCGGAATCCATGAACTGGCTAAACTGGGAAGTTATAAAAAATCAAGGGGAGACCGGAACCCCGTGCTCCTGGGGAAACTACCTGAAAATCTCCGTAAAAGAGCTGGAGTTGGAAGCTGCATGGGAATCCGCGATGGATAAAGCAAGCATAAGCAGATTGGCCAACAAGGTAGCAAGGAAAAAATCCTTTCAAGAAGATAAAGGGACACTACTAAAACGGCGACACGGCTGGACCATTATCAATTCCTTCAAAGCAGGACTACCACACGCTTACTTAACCTCTCACTTCAACGTGCATTTAAAAAGAGCCTTTACAGATTATAGGATGGGCATGCACATCTCGAAGGATCTATTACCATCCTGGAAAGGTAACCACCAGACTGCGCAATGCAGACTATGCGGCTATAAAACAGAATCACTAGCTCATTTTTTGTGTGTCTGTCCTGCACTTATGGCACAACGGCAACGACTGTTAAAAGGTATTTGCAATGAGCTAAATATCCGCACCTGCAGACAAGCAGTAACTTGTTGGTTGGGAGGGAGTTCTATTATTATGGCTTGCCGGGGAACAAAATTCATGGCAGAAGTGAAAAAAAGTTTGAGCCAAGTAGAACGAGGAGAAGGTTAAGAAGCAGGACACTAAGGCTGCCTTGATTTTAACGAGTGGTAAAGTTTGTATAAACAAGCAAAAACATTTTTGATATTCAAAGACAGCGGGAGCATCTCCGGAAGAAACTTTTAAAACATCGTCCCACATCATTTTTAACAAGGGAGGAGACTTAATTTTACCAAACATATTTACACTTTGTATTATTATTTATAATGTGAAAATTGTAATAATTTTAATTAATTATGCAATAAACCTTTTTGACTTTGACTTTGACTTTGAGTTCAGGATGAGAAGTGTGCTCGTGTGACTGCAGGGTGAGGTACAGAGTGAACGATGCAAGCACATTTTTATGGCAGTGTGATCACTGTGAGAGCAGGGTGAGCGTGTGAATATTGTGAGTGCATTGTGATCACTGTGAGTGCATTGTGATCACTGTGAGTGCATTGTGATCACTGTGAGTGCAGGGTGAGTGGGTGAATGTTGTGAGTGCATGGTGATCAATGTGAGTGTATTGTGATCAGTGTGAGTGCATTGTGATCACTGTGAGTGCAGGGTGAGCGGGTGAATGTGAGTGCATGGTGATCAGTGTGAGTGCATTGTGATCAGTGTGAGTGCATTGTGATCAGTGTGAGTGAAGGGTGAGCGGGTGAATGGTGTGAGTGCATTGTGATCAGTGTGAGTGCATTGTGATCGCTGTGAGTGCAGGGTGAGCGGGTAAATGTTGTGAGTGCATTGTGATCAGTGTGAGTGCAATGTGATCACTGAGTGCAGGGTGAGCGGGTGAATGGTGTGAGTGCATGGTGATTGGTGTGAGTTCATGGTGATCAGTGTGAGTGCATGGTGATCAGTGTGAGTGCATGGTGATCATTGTGAGTGCACGGTGATCAGTGTGAGTGCCCAGTGATCAGTGTGAGTGCAGGGTGAGCGGGTGATCAGTGTGAGTGCATGGTGATCAGTGTGAGTGCATGGTGATCAGTGTGAGTGCATGGTGATCAGTGTGAGTGCATGGTGATCAGTGTGAGTGCATGGTGATCAGTGTGAGTGCATGGTGATCAGTGTGAGTGCATGGCGATCAGTGTGAGTGCATTGTGATCGTTATGAGTGCATGGTGATCAGTGCGAGTGCATTGTGATCGCTGCGAGTGCAGGGTGAGTGTGAAAGTGAAGACGAGAATGAGAAGTGAGTTGTATGAAAACAGGGTGCATTCCCAGAAACTTGAACTGCAGGGTTTCAGATATAATTTAAACTATTGCTATAATGGTATTAATCATGGATTGCGGGTGGAGGAAATAAATAATGTGCTGATCCTGCAACAAACTCCCAGTCTTATGATTGGGGTTACCTGCTCATTATTTAGATGGCCCAGAAATAAGCAGTCACCTAAAGCTGTATTTTTAGCACTTATCTGTGAATACTTAGAACAGCAAATATGAATAGAAGGCACTTTTAATTGTGTCACTTTTAATTGTGTTCTAGGGCTGCCTCAATGATCCATGACTGAAAATTAAAGAGAACAAAGACAGAAAAACATATAACTAATTAATACATACTTTTTTATTTATAACTCTATTTAGTGTCAAGAGTAGGCATTTTTCTTTTGGCAACCCAACTTTATATTCCTTTTCATTAAATGCATTCTCACACTACAGCAAGAAGTGTAAAAATACAAATGTAAGGAATAGGCAGAGTGGGGGCCCAGGGGGTACTGGAACCATAAAAAACATTAAGCCTCTGTAACCAGTTTACAAAGGCATGTAAATATGCTAATGGTCTTTAAAGACCTGTGAAAAACTCGGTTGTGCCGGAGATAAGACTCCAGACACTTCCCAGACTAGCCCCCAGCAGCTCGAGTTTCACTGCAGCAGCCCGGGCTGAGACACAGGACGGGGGAAGAGGGGGACTGAAGCCCTGGAGGCCAGGGCAGACGTCTTGACTGTGAATGCGCGAACCCCTTCACACCACTCCACGGCCCCCCTGGGGGTCGCGCCCCACAGTTTGAAGACCCCTGTGTTAGACTGTCCTGTGATGAAACTATAGGACGGCCGGGAGAGCATGTTTTGTTCTTATGAATCTTGGGGGGTGGTAAAAGGTCGGTAGGATTGGATGTTTGCAGCCAAGAAAGGCGTACTCTTCCTTTTCTAATATGCTTCTTTGCGGCCACTTAGCAATAAGCTTGTGATATCCTTCCACCCTACTCTCAAGTTCGTTTTTTCATGATCTTCATGTAGCTGGAGGTATCATTTAACTGTTTAAGTGCTTCTTTTCAATAATTTTCGGCTGTTAGGGGCACTATATTTCCGCCTTTCTCAGACGGTTTGTATACAATAGTTCGATCTTCTTGTAGACCTTTCACTGATTCCCTTTGTTACTTAGTAAAATTGCTTGCAATTCTTCTCTTGTCCTTTTTTGTTCGTTAGTTTCAACAGATCTTTCGTTAGAGCTTCTGGGAATATGTATAGGTATTTGTGGAATGAATTTAAATGTGGGTTTAAATGGACTTCTTGGGTCCACTTGAGTGATTCCCAACTGTTTAGCTCTGTTTCTTTCTATGAGAGTTACCTCTCTACTGGGATTCTCTTCAGCCTGTAAATTCTTCAAAATAGCCATTGTCTCCAGATCATTCACTGTCAGGAGATCCATGTCCATATCCACAGTTCTGGCATGACTTTCCCTACATCCAGGTCTTTTTAATTAAAAATACTTGTATAGCTTGATTTTCCTGGAACATTTAAATAGATCAAGTCCTTGTTTGGATATATTCATATCTTTTATAGGGCAAAACGTGAGTCCTAACCGCAAAACCAATTCTTCTGTTGCTGTCGATTTCCTTGGGGTCAGATTTACAATTGTAAGATTTTCAGTTGTTAGCGTTTGTTCCCCTGTTTGCTTCAAGTGACTTGTGGCGAGGCGCTGTTGTCGCTTCCTCCAGCCGCCCCTCCTCATTGTTAGTTTGTTCTTTGGTCGGGTGTTGTTCCTCTTCCTCCCCTGTGCCACATTTGTCTGATCAGAAGGAATTCCTTGTGAAAAAGGTGGATGGTTCATTAGTTGCAGCACATGCTCTGCTCTCCTCGCATGACTGGTCTGTATCTGTAACATCAGATTCAGATATCTCTCTTTGTTCCACAGTTGTGCGGTTCTTTTTATTTAACAATTGCCGGCGCAAAGCATCAAATCTTTTCACAAACGTGAGGACACGCCCTAACTCATAGTCTCTTGCGTCATGTTCGAATTTTTCTTGTTTCCTATGCTTGATCTTCTGTTCATAACTTAATTGACGTTTCTTCATTCCTGTTTTTAATTCCTCTTGTTTGTTTTTATCCCCATTCTTGGCAATTTCACTCCCCAAAATACTTATTTCCTGTTGGGCATGTTCCCGATCACTCCAGGTAAATTTCACCAGGAAGACTGACATGCCTCTGAAGGAGTTAGCTATGTGGTCAGCCCATTCTTCCAGCAATAACGGATCTGGATTCTCATACCCTGGAACTTTGTAAATTCGCAACCTCGCTGTATGTGTTGAACATCAATACAATTCTGGAGGGATATTGCCTCCCACCATATTCTGGTCTCCCTCTCATAGAGCCTTTACAATGTCACAAACTTTGTTTTAAGCTCATCCCCTCTGTACTCTAAAGGGCCACCACCACTCTCGTTTCTCTGAGAATCTCCTTTCTTTTTCAAAATGTCCATTGTTGCTTCACGGCGCGCCGCTTCAATAAAGATGCAGAGGATTACATGTATAAATAAACTCTGTCATGTACTACAGCTCCCTCGCCGTGCTGCCTTAGTTGCTACCAGCCCTCAAATGTATAATCATGTGTAGATTTTCTTACCGACAGATGAAGCCAATACCTGCAGCAGACTTCCGATTCCTGGACTTCAATGCTTTTACACTCAGGTCACCGGTAGAGTAGTTTGTTACATGTGATGCTCAGAGGCGGCGGTGCTGGGAAAAATATTTCCAGCTTCCCCAGATCACCTCTGTTCCTGCACTCACGGGTGGGTACTGCATGTGCGAGGGCGAAATTGCGCCTCAATATTCAAGCTGCGATGTACAAAGATTACCAGCACTCACAGGAGCAGTTTTACCCAGATTTTATTTGGGTACAAGTACGCACAGATGCGTTTCGGCTCCCGCCTTTATCAATGATAGCGGGCGCCATGCAACAGCGTCAATAAATACACATTCCATTGGTTGTTTATGCAATTCATCAACATCAACATTGGACGTGAAATCAAATGTCCACCTGATTATCTCATTTCGGCCATCTCTGAGCGTGCATTTCTATTCACATTGTATCGTTATAACAGTACTTAGATATGTGAGAAAGTTGCATTTAACGCCCTGAATGGGCAACTACCATTTATTAATCGAGATGCCATTTGTGTTACGCCATCCTATAATTTCACGTGTAAAGCCCTAAATGGGCATTGTGGGTGCTCGCACAGCTACTTTATTGTGAAAGCAACTCACAATCATGCTGCAAAATTGCAAAAAATCATTTAATACCACCCTATTGTTTCCCCGGCCGCTTCCACCAAGCAAGGTCGGTGCAGGGCAGCCGGGCACAGGACCCCGTTTAAACGAACCAACTGCTCGTGCAACAGCGTGTTGTCCACACTCCGCGAAGTGTTTAAAATTAATTTATTGCGGCTAACGTCTTTTCCACCAAACTGGTCTGTCTCAAAGCCTCCCTGCAATAAATTAATTTTGAACACCGCAAGTGCGTACTTCACTTGTGTATGTATGTATGTATGTATAGGCATTTATATAGCGCACTACTTACCCGGAGGGTCCCAAGGCGCTTCGACCGCTGCGAAACCCTTCCTGGCTTCCCTGAGAGATGGTCCCTTAATGGGTATCTCCAGGGTGAGACCAGGCATCCCCGGCGGTCTGGTGGGGCCGTTAGTGAAGATGAGGCAAGCTAATGCCCAGAGTTGCTGAGTGTGATCGCTGATCAGAGTGGGCACCGAGGCGAGAGAATTATCGAGTCCGCTGACCCTGGTCCAGAAACCTGCCGCGCCGGGAATCGAACCCTCGTCCCGGGCCGTCCTCTGCTCTCGGGTCTGCCGCCTCTAACCAGTGAGCCACACTACTTCACTCTGGTGCTAAAGCAGTTGTTTGATATATGTATATATATATATATACATATATATATATATATATATATATGTATATATATATGTATATATATATGTATATATATGTATATATATGTATGTATATATATGTATATATATATATATATATATATATATATATATATATATATATATATATATATATATATATCGGTATGCTATCTAGAGCCTAATAAAGGACATTCCCTTTGGCGAGCTCCTGCGTTTAAAACGTAACTGCTCGACGGAGGAGGATTATCAACACGCCAGAGAGGAAGCAGATATCAGGTTCGCGGATAGGGGATACTCAAGAAACCTTTCAAAAGGTGCAGCAGAAAAGGTAGCTGCAGTGAAACGGAGGGACCTTCTGGTAGTGAAACCAGTTAACAAGAAAGAGGAACCTACCAGAATGATCACTAATTTTAATATCAAGTCAGGGGAGGAGGCGTACATTTTTTCGAAAAATTGGCACATCTTAAAAACGGATAACGTTTTGAGGAAGCATATCCCAGACAGCCCCCCAATCTCATACAGACGATGCCAGTCACTCAGGGACCATTTGGTCCAGAGACACTGTTCTCTCCCACAACAACCCCAGAGAATAGGAAGCATCAAGGGTTTTTTTCCATGTCTCCGCTGTAAAGCCTGCAAAAGTAGTAAAAAGACACTTAACTACCCAGGGAGACAGGACGACACCAAACCCACTAGGGAAATAAAGAAACTTCTGAACTGAAATTCGGAATACACGATATACTGCCGACAATGCCCATGTGCGAAACGATACATAGGCAGTACCATCCACACTGCAAAGAAACAAGTCTTAGAGCACATGCGTGCAATTGCCAATAACGATAAGACCTACCCTGTTGCCCGCCATTTCGCAGAATTCCATCAAAGCAACAGGGAGTTATTGAGATTTTACTGTACAGACCAAGTGGAACGCAAAGAGAGGGAAGGGGATAGAGTGAAAGCAATCCGGATCTTGGAATCCAAGTATATCATAGACCTCCAGACAAGAGCCCCATGGGGACTAAACAATGACGAAGAATTGTGGGTACATCTTTAGCACATGGGATCATGCACTTAAGAAGTAGTTATCTTGGCTCAACTGCGCTCTCTTGAAACCTCTGAGGAACCTGACAGCATTAAGGATAAAAATGACAAAAGAACATTATACACACAGTTAGGTTATATAACCGGAACATCATACCCTCGAATGCGGCAATCTGCAAGTTACAAAGCCTGAAACTGCCCATACAGGGCCACACAACAGGGAAGGGAACTCTCATGGGGACTTAGATAGAATATCAAAGCAAAAACCTTTCAAGATAAAAATATCCATGATTAATATATGCTATGTAAATTAATATGTGTACATATATGAATTGTTTGTCATGTGCATTTTTATATAATGTTTTAGCATACATACCATGAGATTAATTGGATGAGGATGTAATATCTTGACGAGTAGGATATACCCTGTCCCCAAAACGAAACCTGTTCCCCTCTTGATTTTCTGTTCAATAACGTTTTGTTAAAACAAATTTTCTTTTTATTTATTGGCACTAGCACTTTAGATTTTTTCACAACCATTTTTCACATACTTTCTAATTCAATGATGTATGATTTGCATATTATAAGATAGCCGCCGCATTCGTAACGCTTGCCAAAATCCTTCTTTTATATTCAATACTGTTTGGAATGTAGAAATGGTGGTTGTGATCACAAACAAAATGACACTGACGAAGCCAGAAGGCGAAACGTGTCTGTCGGGGGTGAAGGGGTCTGCAAATAAACACTGTTTAAAAAGGATACTTGAGTGCTTTCCGTTTGTCGGCGTTACGAGCTGTTCATGTTGTGATATATATATATATATAAATATATATGTGTCTGCTCCGCACAGACTTACATTGGTGAGCTCGAGCAATTCCCTGTGTCAGTATGCCTGCGATGCCTTAGCCAATCGTAGAAGGGCATCGCCGATTCAAAAGGAGGGAGGGAGAACCAATTGTGACTTACGGCATCTGAGGGAGTTTGGATAACGAAACGCGTCATGCCGATGGTTGATTAAACGATATAGAATAACAATGATTCTCAAACCAATCAATCATTAACCCCTTGACTGCTGGCCCGTTTCCGCCCCTGTGCTGTAAACAAATGAACAGGGGCGGGCCATGACGAACCCCAGCCGTCATCAGCACACGAGCACCGTAGTGAATGACGGCTGGGGTTCGTCATCAGCATGCAAGGGGTTAAAGTAAAAATAATTACAGTTTCATTTGTATTACGAGCTTAAATAAATTCCAAGCTCTTGGAGAGAACAATACTTCCACATAAGGAAAAGGATGTGCAGCAACTGTATTTGTTATTAAACAAGGTAATTTTATTCCAATTAATACATTTTTGCAAAAAGGTTGGTAAGGTTTCTCCCAAGGGGGAACATGCAAAAGAGAGAAGGTGCTCAAAGCTTGGTGGGTGAGTGGGAAGATAAACCCAGAGTGAAGATGAAAGAAAATTAGGAAAGTTCAGGGTGGGATTGATTCAAAGTTTCAATCTTAGTATCCTGGCCCAACAGTATTTTACATGGTCTATTTACATCAATTCCTTACAATCACAGATTGTTATTATGTGAGGAACGTAATAGAGTTTTGACTGGTCCAGGTGTATGGGTATATATTCGTCGACGTTTAGACTCGGCTTGTGGCACGTAGGGAGGTTGAGCCTTGGCCCGCGAGTCTTCTTCAGGATGGGGATGTGGGGGATTAGGAGGCAACCGACACGTGGTTTGAAAACCTCATCCGCACGTGATAACTGGCGTGAGTGATAATTCAATTTGTTGCGCAGGAACGGTCATTTCACTGCCATGAGATTATTTACATCGGAAGCCACATCACGGTCAGTCCGGAAGCAACAAAATTGCACAAGTTCTATGGTACGTAGGCGCGGTAGCAGAGCATCCTCGCGGTAACACAGTTACCGCAAGGACACTCCGCTATCGGGATTGATACTTTGAATCAATCCCACACTGAACCTGCCTAATTGTCTTTCATCTTCACTCTGGGATTATCTTCCAACTCACCCACAAAGCTTTGAGCACCTTCTTTCTTTTGCATGTTCCCCCTTGGAAGCAACCTTACCAACTTTTTTGCCAAAATTTATGAATTGTAATAAATTTACATTGTTTCATAACAAATACAGTTCCTGCACATCCTTTCCCTTATGTGGAAGTATTGTTCTCTCCAAGAGCATGGAATTTATTTAAGCTTGTAATACAAAAGAAACTGTAATTATTTTTACTTTAATGACTGCTTGGTTTGAGGACCATTGTTATTCTATATCGAACTGTACCCAGGTAAACAAACTCGTATTGGGTGAACCCCTTACCTGTAATGGATGGTTGATTAAACAGCAGCTTCCACCTGAGAACCTGTGTGTGCTCGTCGTCTTGGAAAAAGCAAGGAAGTGTGGTATTTGGTATTTGAGTACAGCCATCGGCACTCTAAAGAGTACCCACCTTTAAAGAGGTCTGGCGGATTTGGTGGTAAATGTGTGGTGACTAAAATCTTTTTGGTAACGCCGGAACCCCGCTTACCTGGAACCTGTACCTGATCATCATTTGATGGACTGTGACTTCGTGGGAGGTTACCGCCTACTCAGACAGTGTCAACAGGCCTAATATCAGGATTGCAGTGGTGAGGTGAGGGATCAGGGGAGCTGCTCACCGCCCACCACAAGAGCAGAAGGCAGGCACGTGGAAAGGAGCAGACACCGCCCACTGGGGCTAGAACTTACGTTGGGTGTCTGCTCCGTACACGGACTTACATCGGTGAGTTCGAGCAATATATATATCTTGCCTACTGGGTAGTGATAGTTAGGACCCTGTTTCCATAGGAAAAATGTTTTTGACTAGTCTATATCTTTGGCGCCATTTGACGAATCACCACGAAATTTCGCAAAATGGTGTCACAGTGATTCGAGTTGTGCATGGAAAGTTTTGGGGAGATCCATGATGCAGGGATGTGAAAAGGGGGTTGGTAAGAAAAAGTGTGTTTACTGATTTAATTCCCATAGGGGCTTTGAAAATGAGTACAGCCCGAATCGCTGAATGGAATTACACAGAATTTAGCAGAATAGTAGCTTTTGGTTCACCGATCACACTTTCAGTTATTTTATGTAAATCCATTCAGCAGTTTGCAGGATAGTAAAGGAAATCCAAATTTGTATATCTGTGGGCGCAAAGCCTCATGCAGAGATCAGCCGAGCTCTGATTGGCTGCCAACTCTTCAACCAGGAAGTGTTGGCAGCCATTTTAGGACACGGCTTCGGTCAAGTCCCAAATAAAAATGCAGCAAGCAAAACATAGAAAAAGGGACAGGCATGAATATCCCAACCCTGTAGCCTTGATCCTAGAGTCCCGCCAGGACAAAAAAGCATTAAAAAAACATTTGCAGAAAAATAGCAAACATTCACAAATTTGTGCCAAAAATTGAAAACAAACCAGGCGCGGTCTCCCGCACTTTGTTTACAAAGAAAGCCCCCTGGTGGGCCAGGTCCCAGGGGCCTTCAAAGATGTATTAAAAACTGGAGAGGGGCACACAGGGTCCCCTCCAAGGGTTAATTTATGACCCAGCGACCATCACTTCCCGGGGCTCATATTTATAATAATAGGAGGGGCCTCATGAACCACTTCGTGCCCTGGGGACCACCACCTCCCTCGGGCTATTAATGAAAAAAAGGAGGGGGGTGCCTGGGGCCCCCTCCTGAGACTCTTATGTATTTACTAGTGCAAGATCCAGTAACCATTCCCCCCATAGTCCTCTCTGTAGGAAGGCTGTGTTGTTATGCAGCCCTTAACAACACTTAAATAGTGTACATCTTGCAGAAATATAATGAAACATACGTGTGTTTGAACACTTACGCTTTGTCAAATGTGTTTTGCTTTAAAGAGCCATATGAGGCTTTAGGGTTCATATGTGCTTGCTATGGGGAGGCATCCAGTGACCGCCCTGCCGGCTATGGTGAGATGATTCACTTATTCACTACCCCCGACCAAGAGAGGGAAATGTCAATTGTGCACTGGAGGCTGGAGTGACAGCCACAAAAAAGAGTACATGGCAGGCCGTTATGACGTGAGCTAAACTAGGGGGACATCAATGATAGACGTTGACGAGCTTCAGGAGAATGGTGCACGGCTGTGTTCACGTACATTATGTAAGCAGGTGGGGGGCTGTCTTCAAGTGCCCTACAGATGAGAGTTCTTCCATTAAACCTACTTTAAACCCTTATTGTGTCACAAGAGACCACAAGGTAATGACAGATCACAACAAATGGACCCACAAGATACCCTTATTTCTAAGAGAGGATAGGTGCACAAATGGCAATCTCTCATTTAGCATGGTGCTTGAATATCTTTACACTGGAACTGTCTATCTGTATGTCATACTGGACGTGTGGGAAAATGCACCTATTACCCACGCTTTCTTCGAAAGGTCTAGGAAGCTGAAACGTAAGAGAAACAGTTTACATGAAAAAAACTAACAGTTAAAATACAAAAAATCCAGATACATAAGATTAGCATTTAGGTCATCTGAAAAATATAGCAGTTTAGTTTTGGGAATACAAGCAAAAGTATGATTCATTTATAAATGTCATACTCCTAATCCAGCTTCTTTCAACTGGCATAGGAAACACCAAAGGAGTAAAGTTTTGCATATGACTCAAATAGTAACAAAACAAAGTCACTTTTTGGGAAAATGTTGATCCGTTTGAGCTGGATACAACTTTTTAAAGTTGAAATTGGCAAATTGTGCAGAAGATGGTAGATTGAGTGGCAAGTGTGGTAAATTCTTAACTATGCAGAAAACTCGATTTCTGGACCACCACATAATCGTAGTGGCTCTGATCAATTTTACATACATTTTAAAGCAGACTTGTTACGTTTGTGTATGTTTATTATGTGGTATAAGGGGATTATGTCTACCTCATGTTCTCATTCTTTGATCCAGGTTACATGCGCTTTGGGGTGGGGCTCACAGAACCGCTGTTTTAGAAGCACAAATTCGACTAGCTGTAGAAGAAATGCTTTTATTTTCTCCACAAACAGTACAAATATGCTACCCATTGTATGTTTTTTTTAAATTATTTTTTATTACAATTACACAAATCAAAGTATGCGTCAAGTTCAACCCTGCTCTCCATGGATGTTAGGGAAGTTTAATCTTTGTTTACTTCATAATAAAAAAAATATTCAAGGAGTGTGTGTGTTTATGCGTATTGATAATGTCCAATAGCATAAAGTTGCTTGGCTTTCTTCTTATTTGCCCTTTTTAAAAATTATTTCAAAATGTTTTTCATTTATAAACTACAGTTTTGCATTGGTGGCCTAGCACATAATTCCACATTAGATCAATGTGTTAGATATTTTGTGGGTGTATAATTAGACTACCAGTCGAGGGCTTATCATCGTATAGCATATAACTGTGTCTACTCGAAACGCAAAAAGACACCCTACAGAACTGCACTGGAATTTGTCACTTTCACGCACATCTGAAAGCCATTTGTTTTTCAGTGTTTTAATGTGTTAAAATGTCAAAAGCTGACTGTTGATTAGTCAAGAGCCTATTAAATTGTCATTAGCTGATGTTACGTACTTCTGCTTAAGATGTTTGACATTTGCGATGTGGAGAAGTAGGCTATATTATACCACCAAGGCAGGGCCGGATTGGTAACGCGGGCACTCGGGCAATGCCCCAGGGGCAGGCATCTGAGTTCCAGCTGTGGGGTGCTTTTTTGGGCAGCCTGGGGGGACGATTTGGGCAGTGTCTGTGTTGTTCGGATGACGCTAGCGGCCCAGTAGGTGCCTGATTGGCCTTTCTGGTGGCAGATGGGCATCCATTACTTCCCTATTGTCAACAGGCAGAGGAGTCTTGTACCTACTCACGTTTCTGCAGGAACATCACGCAAATGATGAGAACATCCACTACTTCATCCGATCACCTGCCGTACCCAACGTGGTCAAAGTACAAATAGTAACCATGGGAAGAAGGGAATAAACAAGGAGGGAAAAACACTACAGTTCCAGATCGCACCCCAGTCTATGTAGAATCAGAGTGTCAAAAAGGATGTACAGTAGAAAAGAAAGGAAAAGAGCAGGAGAAGAGATAAGTTACACAGAGTAATCCTAATGCTGCAATTACTATTCTTGTTATAGACAATGGGATCTACCTTTAGAGTTCCCTTCTTCCCTATGGGCTGAGAACTGGGGTGAATGGTAGAACATAAACATCTGAACACAAAAGGACACAAATAAAGATACATAAACTGTCATTCTGTTTTTGGTGGGAAATATATGCTCCGTAATGTAATAATATTGCCTACCTATTATAAAGCTGGAGTGGCTATTAGGAGAATCCTGATAGTGGAAAAACTAAATAAAAACTGTTAGGTCCCCTTACTTTTGGAAACCTCAAACAAAAGAAAACTAAGACCTCTACACATCATGGTCTTAATTAATCTTGGGTGTGAGGCAGAGCACATGACAACCCCCAATAATAACATCCAATGTGTCCTGTTGTCATTCCTGATAAGACAAAATTTGCTCTAATCAATGTTTACTCCAGGCCAGTAGCGAATAGACTTGAATCTTCCACCATAGACTACCTAAGTCACTATCTTTCAACATTGGATCCAGCTATTTTGTTAATTTTGGGAGGTGATCTAAATTGTCAATATGAACCTTTAACCGACAATTCCCAGGAGGACCTCTCTGAAGAAGATCTCTATTGGTCAATTCCAAAACCTTGCATCACTCCAATCAAAACGTGGTCACCCTTAGCCATTCAAATCTATTCATGTACGTTGTCCAGTTCACTGAGGGCTTGTAATGGGAGGAAAAAGTCAGATCTCCCAGGCAAAACCACATTTAATCATGATGGTCACACATCACTAATTGACTACATCATGGTGAAAACAAGAACCTGGGAGAAAGTCCTTGACTTCCAAGTACAACAGAGACAGGACAGTGATCATACTGCTCTGATTGTATCATTGAAGCTGGGGAATTTGGGCGTTGATGCCATAGGCCCAATTCTGGTGACCACCGCGGAGGGCCTAGTAACTACCAACAACCGGAGAAAAATCAGACCGAATCATGTCCAGCAATCTTCTCCCAAACTGTCAAAGATGTACCAGTGGGCATTATCACTAATAGAGAGAATGAGTGTGTTGGGACAGGGGGAGCCACTTGAAGAAGACAGGGATAAGGTTAGAACAACGCATGAAGATCTAGTGGCAACCCTGACAGATGTATTCGATTTGGAAGTCTCTAGGGGGGAATTGTCATGTTCCGTGTGGGAGACCTTATCTTGAGGCAGCGTTTCCAGTATGCATAAGGAGAGGGCTCTACTCTGTACTTCGGCGATGTGCGCTTTCCTCACTTCCGGTTTGAGGGAGTCAGCAGTCTAGCTGTACTCCGGAGGCTGCCGGCATCATCGAAGCGCTTCCAGGGGAAACCACTTAAGACCTGTGGTTTCCGCCCGCTCTGCGCTTTGGATTCTGGATTCCTCGAGTCCCGAAGCGAGCGTTCCTGCCTGCATCTTCCTGGAAATTCTCAACGCTACTGCGCTTGGCTTTGTCGAACCCGTCATTTCAGGAAGCGTGAGTACCCGACAGTTCTGAGTCGTGCTCGCGCTTGAGAGCCTTCTTGGAATCACAGCGCAATTAGTACGCTCTGCCCCTACCGGTGTTCCTGCGACACCGTAGCACACAGGAACGCTTGTTTTCGCTTACGTTCTGCGCCTTACGCGCTCTGGTAGTTTTGCTACACTTACCTGTATACATCTATTCTGTGTTTTCCCACGCGCAGGAGTGCTCTGTTTTACTTTACCTTTTCTTGCTGATTTTGCTAAAGTCCCAACACCCACGCGCAGGAGCGCATTGTTTTACTTTGCCATTGCCTTGCTGATTTTGCTAAAGTTACATATCCAACGCGCAGGAGCGCATTGTTTTACATTGCCATTGCCTTGCTGATTTTGCTAAAGTTACATATCCAATGCGCAGGAGCGCATTGTTTTACTTTGCCATTGCCTTGCTGATTTTGCTGGAGCTACATATCCAACAAGCAGGAGCGCATTGTTTGTTTATCATTACCTTGCTGATTTTTCTAAAGCTGCGCTGGGAGCCCCTACGCTGGTTGTCTCCTACCGACACAGGAGCGCGGATACCTGATTTATGCTCTAGGTCTTCCACTACAGGTACTTGTCCTTTCCTTTTTTGTGTACAGAGGGAGAGGCAAGGAAGGGGTTAGACTGTATTGTTGTATCCTGTAGTAATAGGGGGCACTTATTTTCCCTATACAGTGGTCGTGTACGTGGTGATCCTCAAACAGAGGGAGACTCAGTATCAAGCTACCCAGTTCATCCCAGTGTTCTTTTTGGCTTCCTTCCCCGTGCCCATCAACGTCCTTTAACCTGTGTATGGTCAGCTTGGGAGGTAAGGTGGGTACGGTGGTGGTGGCTCACGTCGTCTCTGCAGGATTGCCTTACAAGTCACAGGTAAGACTTGTGGGGTCCTTGAAAGGAATAGAGAGACCTAAATGCTCTTGGTATACCAACAATTGCCGCAAAGCAAAACAAGATCTTTTAATTGCGCTGAAAGGGAAAGATAGGCCATCCATTAAGTTAGCTAGAACAAAGCACAGGAAAACCCTGCATAACGCAAAGAAGGAGTGGGAAACAGAAAGGTGGGAGGCTCTGGGAAGAGCGCTTAAAGGTAACGATTTCAAATTTATTTGGAGGTTAGTTAGCTCTGGGGAGGAGGAGGGTCATCCAGCAATAGAGCCCAAAATAGCGCCCCAAGTTTGGGAGTCTCCCTTTGGGGCCCTGTATGACTGCGATGTCAAAAAACCTCTAAGCTCTGAGTCTCCAAGTAAAAATCTGCAGTCGAATCAAAGGGGAGGTGGGGATATCACACTTCTGGAGGTGCAAAATGCTCTAACTAGCTTACTCCCCAATAAAGCCCCGGGTCTTGATAAAATTCCGGGGGACCTCTTTCGACAAGAACCCACTATCCGGGCCCCATATTTGAGTGTCCTATTTAGCGCAATTCTGAAGGGCATGAAACCTCCTGACACTTGGAACGGTGCGGAAATAGTTCCCATCCACAAAAAGGGATGCCCTCTCCTACCTGCCAACTATAGACACATCAACTTAATTGATACACCCAAAAGCTGATGGGTAGGGTCCTTTTGTGTTGTATACAGGAGTGGATTGAGGAGCAGAGAATTTTGAGCCCCTACCAGGCGGGCTTCAGATCAAACATGTCCACCGTGGGCCAGTTATTCAGATTACAGCTACTTTTCTGGAAAACGGTGAATAGAGGGTGGCAGCCTCTATCTTATATTTGTTGATCTGAATTCCGCCTTTGACCTTGTGCCTAGAAACAAGCTGTGGGAGGTGCTTGATGAGCTTGGTTGTCCGCCCTACCTTCTTAAAGTGTTGATGAGGTTACACTCAGAAAACTTTGCCCAGGTTAGATTTGGCAAATTTGGGGAACTTTCTTCACACTTCCCTGTCAGAAAGGGGGTCAGACAGGGATGTGTCTTGGCCCCCACTTTATTTTGCCTTTATATTAATGGGCTTATTGCTTTTTTAAATAACATAAAAGACACGGATGCACCAAAATTGGCCACTGAGAAAATATCGGCGTTAATGTTCGCCGACGATACTTTGTTATTGTGCAAATCAGCTGTCGGCATACAACGTACCCTGGATGGGTTCGCCCAGTTTTGTAATAAGAGAGGTTTAGAGATAAATCTATCGAAGACCAAATTTATTTCCCTAAATGGTACTCCACTTGGAAAAAAGTAAGGACATTTGATTACCTGGGGATAACACTGTCTGAACAATTTGGGTGGGGTCCCCAGATTATTAAAGCACGGCTTAGGCTCACCCAGACATCAGGGGGGATATTGAAAATGCTTAGATCATCTACGTTTAAGCCAGCTGCCCCTCTAGTTGAGATATATAAGGCGCAAGCAAGAGGGGCTACATTGTATGGGGCAGAACTCTGGGGGCAAAGCCCCACCAAAGACCTTATGAAGCTAGAAAATAACTTCATGTGCCAACTCATTGGCTTACCACGTAGCACCCCACTA
The DNA here is from genome assembly GCF_964263255.1 of Lissotriton vulgaris. NCBI lineage: Eukaryota > Metazoa > Chordata > Amphibia > Caudata > Salamandridae > Lissotriton > Lissotriton vulgaris. The sequence goes on from NC_141691.1 coordinate 1,130,641,722, forward strand.
GTTCCCCTTCGTATGGACTTGGAATGAGACCAATTGACCAAGAGATTGCCCTTAGGCCTTTGACTTTTGGGAGGAGGTTGTGGGTAACTCCCGAGTTAAGTTCCTTCAAAGAAGAGTTAAAAGAGCTTTTCCCCAGACTCAAGCCTAGTAAAACACCTTGGTTGGCCCATATTAAAATCCTTGCGGACCAGAATGGGAGACTCGATCTCTGGTTTTCCCCTGAGTCATCATGCCCAAAAATATCGAGTGTGGATCTCGTGAAACAGTTTAGGCAATCAAATCTGTCGCTACTACTGGAGAGGACCAATGAGGGTAGGTTAACTAGAGAGTTCTTACAAATAAAAGAGATGTTTATAAAATAACCTTTTCTGGATGTCATTCAGCCCCCCATGACGAGGAAATTGTATGCACAATTTAGACGGGGGAAACTACCTCTGGCAGAGTACACTAGCTCATGGGCCCTGGAAAATTCGAGTTTCTGCCCCTGTTGTAATCGATCGGATGAAACTGAGATGCACATTTTATTTTTTTGCCCGGCATATGCATTACCCCGCAAACGCTGGGTACTTCAGCTATGTAAAAACCTAGGCTTTACTCGCTGTGCCATGGCATTTAGAGTTTTAAAATATGATACCGAACCTGTAATTGTATTTGCGGTATCTCGCTTTTTAAATGCTATGTGGCTTTTAGGAGAAGATTGTCTCTAAAACCTCTATAAGGGAGGATTACTCAGGAACACCTGATTCCCCTTAGCCACTGTGTATTTTTAATGTTTATTTTGGCTATCTCTTGTATTCTGTTTTACCTTTTTTTTAACCATGTACATATTATGAAATTGTAATTACTGTATAAATTGTATATATACATGGGAATGCTAAATTATGCACTTTTATTGCCTCATCGGCCGAAATAAAGTTTTTACAAAAAGGCAAAAAGGGATGGTCTTAAGTAAATTAGCATTTTAGGAATTTCATGTGCATCCCACAATACACACAAAAAACTGTGGCTGCCACCATAGAAAATAACATATTCTCTACCAGTACAGTAGAAAAAAAAAAGCCTCGTAATGGGGATCAGAGGCGAGGAGAAACAATAATTTCTGACACACACAGGGTATTAAGGGCTAGATGTAGGTAAATCATTTTTACCGATTCTAAAATACTGAATTTTACCAATTCGGTATTTTAGAATCGGTAAATCTGATGTAGGTAATTATTCGGTATTTTTAATCAAATCGGTAAGATTCAGTAAAATTGGCAAATAGTCATGGGTGGCAGGGTGTCACTTTGACACCCTGTTGCACCCCTGATTAGTGCTTGTGTGCCACAGGTGTAAATGCACATATTTGCATTTACATAGGAATTCGTTATTTACCACCAACTAATAGTTGGTGGTAAATAACAAATCCTTAAAGCCCTGTAGCACTGTTTAAAGTGCTACCTACATGTCAAAATACAGATTCGGTAATTTTACCGAATCGGTAATTGTACCGACTGGGTAAAATTACCGAATCTGTATTTTGGCATGTCCTACATCTCAGTATCCAAATCGGTCGGTAACGGCCGAAAATCGGTATTTTCGGCCGTTACCGACCGGTATTTGGATACCTACATCTGGCCCTTATTTCCTACCCCAAAATAGATGATGGAAGAGATGCGAGTAGGAGCCATATAACAAAGGAGGCGGCGCCAGTGGACGCCACGACGAGAGAAGAGCAAGAAACGAGGAAAGCCAGAGTGCCGGTAAACGTGCTACAAGGTTCAAGCTGGAGGCAAGAAGACGTGACGACATGCTGACCCAGAAGAGCTGGAGGAGATCTGGAAATGGACTAAGCCGATCAGAATGCTAGAACGGGAAGCATTCTCCTTCAGGGGTGGCACCCTTTTGAGTTCTGCAACCGTTTGCCTGCGCATGCTCCAGTGCTGGGACGAGTCACGACTGCAGTTCGCTGGAGGTTTGTGTCCTGCAGACATGACATCACTCCCTTTCTCTCGCCATTATGTATGAATACTGAGAGGGGGCGGTGGGCCTGAGCAGAAGTGGCCTCACTTGTTTTCAGGTGTGTTTCACCAGTGTAAATTAATTTGCGTATTATTTTTTTACCATCCCCCCTTTTTAAAATAACATTTCGCCGAAGCAGTGTTTTGCGGAAAGGCAATATGCAAATGTGGGCCACTTTTTTTAGCGTGCCTGGACCAATTTTTAATCCCAATCCAACCCTGCACCAAGGTCGCCAATATCAAGCCCTGTTCCTTTACTTTTTGTTCACACTTCTGAAATATCAACAAAAAAGTTTGAAACAAAGTTGGGCTGACAATGTCTGGTAACAGAGTGCAGAAAAATGAGCATGAAGGGCAAAACAGAGGGCAGAAAAAGAAGCAGGAAAGACGAAACAGAGCAGAAGAGGGTAAAACAGAGGGCACTCAGACAATTACACACCCACTTGTAGATCTACTCTGGGACTCACGTACCCCCTCACAGACCTACTGAGGCAGTCATACTCCCACTTAAGGCCCACTCAGACACTCAAGCACCCAACCACAGACCCACTTAGACACTCACGCACCCACTCAGAGATCCACTCAGAGACTCATGCACTCATTCACAGACTCATACACTCACAAGTGTTATAAGTTAGAAAATCACCTTTTGTTACTAACACACTTCTTGTACCACTATGGATCCGATCTTCCAAATCCTGCCGCTGCTGCATGATGGCATACAAAATCAACACCGTTGTGGATGCAGTCGACAGTAAGCACAACTTTCGCCTATTGACTTGTCTGTAAACATATGCACATGACTCGTGCATTAATAAATCTCACTTACACGCTATAGCATATCAATGTGAGTATGTCTGTAAAATTGACGTTAACATTTTTTAAAGAAACAAACCTGTATGATCACATTGTATGTATACATTTAGTGCAAGCTGCCTTAAAAACAAATGAACACTTGCACAAAGAAAGATATCCAAATAAAAAAAAAAAAGTCACCATACAGGTGTGTTCAAAGACATTCTTTAAATACCCACATTAAAAACATATGCAACACACCTCATAGGGATAAGGGCAATGTAACTATGAAGAAATTGCACTAGACAAAGTGTAACCTTTATCTTACAAATTAACAGGTAAATCAATGTTAATCACAAATTATAAGTATTCAACATATACAACAATGTAACATTTCCCCTTCTCTACTGCATGTCCAGTACTGTATCCAATTTCAGTAGTGAGAAATATTTTTCATACTGATCAGTAATCATGGTGAAACAAACACACCAGCAGTAATACATCCAAATAAAATTTGTAACATCAGGTAGTGGGTGCAAGTGCCCATTACTATGATTAATGCCTTCACCTAATGTCTAATGATCGCCACATACTACGTTACCCAGTGTATGCACTCAACAAAGTCGACACAAAAAGAATATGTTGTATTGCCTGCCATCACAGTAAAGCTAGATCAGTACTTCACATTTTACTCAGAAACATTGCTAGGAATCAAACAATTATTAAGGAAAATAAATGCCAGGACTAATTTAGTGAACTCGAAAGTATACATTTGATAGTAACAATGAGATAACTCCCTCAAAATGTTCAACAAAGCCAAATGGCAGTCCATAATGTTCCAACGTCCTGTGGTGGTGCAAAGCTTGACTCCTAATGCACTGCCAAGGGGAACCTCAGTAAGGGGCATTTAGTGGTCAAAGCAGACACCTCACAAATCTTACATGGGAGAGAATGGGTTAGGGAGGGGTGCCCTTGGGGTTGAGTGGGGGCGTGGTTTTGGAGGGGTACACTTGTGTTTGGAAGGGGTGGTTTGGGGCAAGGTTAAATAGGATATATTCAATTGGAAAATGGGTAGGGTGTTTGGGAGGGAGTTGGGTTTGGGACGTAGAGGGAGTTGCAGTGTCTGATGTGCATGTGTCTATTGAGGGTGCAGATGCCTGTGGGTCTGGTGTTTATCGTGCCTGTGTGGGTGTGTCTTGCACCATAGGTGTTTGTTGTGTGTATGAGAGTGGGTGTTTGATTTTATGTGTGTACATTCTGGTGTGCATGTGTGGTTGGGTGTGCTGTGGAGGTGCTGGGTATGGTTGTGGTGCTTGTGGGTGTGGTGGTGGTTATGGTGTTTGTCAGAGTGCTGGTGGGAGGGCTTGAACATGTGTGTGTGTGGTGGAAGCAGTGTCTGTGGTTGTGCTGATGGTGCATGTGGATGTGGTGTTTGTGGAGGTACTGGGTATGGTTGTGTTGCATGTGGGTGTGGTGCTGAATGCAGTGTCTGTGGAGGTCCTGGGTGGAGTTAACGTGCAGGTGCAAGTGGGTGTGGTGTGTATGCGGTGTCTGTGACTGTACTCCAGAGGTGTGGCTCAGTGGCCAGAGCGGCTGCCTTCGGATCGCGGGGCTCACAGTTTGGTCCCAGGTGCTGGTGGCGGCAGCAGCTCACACAGCACCATGTGATTCTGAGCAATAGCTCACTTAATCTTGCAGTCAGCCCCCCTCTGCCTTGTGGTGATTTGTTTGAGCTTTACAAATATGGATGATTATTATTATTCGTGGTGGGGTGGTGCATGTGGGAGTGGTGGTGGCTGCAGTGACTGTGGATATGCTGGTGGTGGTGCATGTGGGTGTGGTGGTGGCTGTGGTGTCTGTATGTTTGGTTGTGTGCCTTTTTCTGTAGTGTTTGCATTTCTGTGTGGGTGTGCTTCTTGTGTCTGTTTGCGTGGGTCCATGCACAGGTGTGAGCGTGCTTGGGACAGTTCTGGAAATGGGAATTTGGATGGAGAAGGGGTTTGAGATGGGGTGCAAGGTTGGGAAGTGTGGGAGGGTGTGGTCAGTGAGGAGCCTAGACCTCGAAAATACCTCTGTAGGCCAGACATAGCACTGTGAATTCCTTCCAGGTAAGCCACCATTTGTTGTAATTGGCAGCCAAGACCCTGGATGGGATTCAGTAGTGCACTCTTGCCTAAAGAGATGTTTCAGAGGAGGTCAATCGCCTCCTCACTCAGCACAACCAGAGGGACAAAGGCAGGGGGTAAGGTGCCTGGACAGTGGGTATGGCCAATAGGGGGAAGCAAGAGGGAGGGTGGGGATGTGGGTGGCAGACAAGGGTGCAGTTGGTAGTCTTCCTGTTGGATTCGCCACCACTAGGAAGTGTTGGCTAGAGGAGGTCTCTGAAGAGGAAGTTGTAGAGCTGCCATTCTCTGTTGTACTCCACTCACCCTCCTGGCCACTGGGTCCCTCACTGTTGGTGGTATCAGCACCAGAACCACCGGGCACAGCTGCTTACCCATCTATGTTGGCACCTTTTCTTTCACCTGCTACGAATGATGCTGAAATACATCTACAATGGTATTATTGAATCTGTGCAAACAGTACTGATCATGATCTTTAATCACAAAACAGTTCTTAAGTTTTCATATTTCACCTGCTTCAAGGCACTCAAATATTGTTTGTACGTTAGCATTAGCTCATGCATGTAAGTAACATTATCAGAAAAACATTTGGTCACAGTTATGTCATTACCCATGATAGCTCCTATATCATGTATGATTGTGTCTCTCATCCATTATTGTGTCCCTGCAGGAATTGTTTCACACCTCAGAATGATGGGTCTTTGTAGTTTAGAATAGTTAACTGATCTCAACAAAAAGGATATCAACCAAAAATACCTTTCAACAAAACCTATATTCTACGTACTTTTCATTCTCAGTAAGTAAAATATAAATAAATGTGTCCACAAATACTGAAATGTTGCGCTAACATTAGTAGAAACTGTGAGCAGGTTACCTCTGTTTGGGCAGTTGACAATTGTTACACTTACTTCAAGTGCATAAAGTATGTGCCAAATGTAAAAAAAAACATAAATTAATTCTGTACTGAATTAGCTTAGCAATGTATCACATACAATGTTGATACCTATGCTGTTGAAGACAGTAAGAAGCAAATATTTGGGTGGGTTGACAAATGACTTCCAAAGCATAAGTAAATAAACAGCCCTTGATACATATTGAATCCACTTCAATACAGACCAAAAACATTTTCACATTTGACTTCAAAATGTCTGTAGTTATGTGAAGTTTCTATTACCATTGTGAAATTGTCTCCCAAAATATGCTTGCTTTCACTTTAGTCAAAATTGGGACAACATCACGGTACTTATTACATACACTGATTCATATATAAATTTGCATTTCAATCATTCTCGTGTTAATCACAATATGCAACATGATACACCTTGATGCATTTTAACATTCGCCTAATTGCTAATGAGTTGGACCCGATTCTGAGTGCTCCTGATGGAATGCTCCTGCATATATGTGATGGAACATTCCATCTGCTGAAATCTCGGGCCGCCCAAATAAGTTATGCACACTTCCCTTCTCCATGCAGGCTGCATTGCAGCCTGATCAGAGAACATGTCCACCTCATTAGCCCCTGGCTGCGCTCCATCCCAACCAATCACAACGCTGTTTGCAGCGCCGTGATTGGCTTAGGGGAGGGAACCTGGATGCCTGCTTCCTGTTCCTGTCGAAGGCAGGAGAGAAGGAGGAGAGAAGACGCTGGACCTGGCAGAAAGGTACATATAACTTTATTTTTTTTATTTCCCTGCCGCCCTTCCTCCGAATTTTACGTCCGCGACCCCTCTCGTCCGCCACCCCACTTGCGAGCAGTGCCGGTTGCTACTGGCTAAACACAATTTGGATATGTATTGTTTCCAAAATGTAGCCATTCATTTTGATGTGACTTGTTGTTAGATTTGGGGGACCCTCTCCTCTAGTCAGGGAAAGGGGATTACAAACCTAAAATAACCCCTGCTCACCCACTAGGTTGCGTGGTGCGAGCAGTCAAGGCTTATTTCAGAGGCGCTGTAAGTTAAGCAGTTGTGACCACATACAGTAACCTAGTGACAACACTACAAATGGACACCACACAGGTTTTATATCAAAAATAAGTAGACTTTATATAGAGTTACCACAAGACCATAAACAACAAAAATACACACTATGATTACTTTAAGATGGTAGATTAAGCTTAGGTCAGTTCAGTTCTTAGATGCAACACTCTGTGTCAATGTACCTTAAGTTGCGTTGTGCTTCCACGACAAGCAATGTCGCAGCAATGGGAAATGCGGCAAAGTTCAGGTACAAAGAAATAAAGACATGAAGATCTTCCAGATGCGGCACGCTTCTCGGGGATGCGAGAACCTCTCGGTTCGATGCGTGGACTGCAGCGGTGACACCCTTACGATGCAACGGCAACAGCTCCAGCGGCGACGCTCTTTTCCACGATGCGTGAAGCTTCCGCTCAATGCGACAACTACAGCGGCGACATCCAAGATGCGACGGCAGCAGCTCCGACGGCAGTGCGCTTCTTGGGGATGCAAGGTGCTCTTTGTCGATGCGGTGCAATGCGATAGTTCCAGTGGAGACACCCTCCTTTTTCCGGAGTTGCGACGGCAGGCACAGCGACGGCGACACGCTCGGACCTCGTTGCGAGATTCTTCTCCTGATGCGGTGCAGTGCGACAACTACAGCGGCGACACCCTCCCTCTTCGGAGTTGCGACGGCAGCAGCAGCGACGGCGACATGCTTCCTCTTCGTTGCAGCACTCTTCTCTCCGATGTGGTGCAATGCAACAGTTCCAGCGGCGACACCCTCCTTTCTCCGGAGTTGCGACGGCAGGCACAGCAACAGCGACACGCTTCTTTTCGTTGAGTCGGGCTTCCAGCTCCTTGCGACACGCAGTTCCTCAGAAGGCCCAAAACAGCAGCAGGCACTTCCAAAAGAACTCTGGGGAGCTAGGGGGTGAAGTCTGTTGTCCCTGAGACTTCAGTAGGAGGCAAGCTCTTTTCCAAGCCCTTGGAAAACCTTCACAAGTTGAAAGCAAAGTACACAAAGTTCCTTTCTCCTTCCTTTGGCAGTAAGGCAACCACTGCAGGCCAATCCCCCACGCAGCACTTCCGCTTGGGAATAGTCTCTCCTCAGTTTCTTCAGGTTCCTCTCCTCAGTAAAGGTTTCTTCTTGTAGTCCAAAAGTGATCTAATTTCATGGGATCAGGGTCCCAATATTTATACCCAGAAATCCTTTGTTCTCTGAGGGGAGAGGGGCTTTTGCCCAGTCAAAACCAGTTTTGAAGAACTATGTTTGCCAGACTTCTCCTTTCCTTTCACAGTGCAGGGCATGCACATCAGACACCCCACAGGAGGTGGAGCCAGCATTGTGGAAGGCAAGTACAGTCCTGGAGCACTCTGTTGACAGGACTCCTTCTTCTTTCAGTGTGCAGGGCAGAGGCATCAGCCGTTCCCCAGGGGGTGGAGCCAGCATTGTGGAAGGCAGGCACAGCCCTATTCAGAGTTCAGGTGCACTCATCCCTTCCATCAAGATGCATATATCTATATTCACCACTGGGTGACTCAGCCTGTCTCTTGGAATTCCCCAGCCCTGTCACTCACAGAAACCAGACATAGGAATACACATCCTAGCAGAGGCAGGTTTGAATAGTTAGACAAGCAAATACCTACTTTCTAAAAGTGGTATTTGTAAACACAGATTATTAAAATAAACTTTACTAAAAGATGTATTTTATTATTCTGAGTTCAGGCATACAAAACACGATTTTATACCATGTTCTCTGAGCTTGTTAGGATTATAAAAGTAACAATTCTAACAGCCCATTCTGTCCTATAGAGAACAGGTAGCCTTGCAATAGTGAAAACGAAAATGGCTGTAATTCACTATTAGGACATGCCACATACATCAGGGCATGTCCTACCTTATACTTACAATGCACCCTGCCCTTGGGCCTACCATAGGGGTGACTGATATGAAGAAAAGGGAAAGTTTAGGGACTGGGAAGTGTGTGCACTTGCCCAGTCAGCATGACAGTACCAGACTGCACGCAGGTTCTGCAATGGCAGACCTTAGAAACATTTTACAAGGCTGCTTCTGTGGGTGGCACCACCAGCAGTATTTGGATTACACGCCCTGGCATACTCAGTGCACTAGACTAGGGTCTGACAAGTAAACCAACATAGCCAAACATGGAATCACTAATCCATACATCAATTTACAATAGGGAGCACTTGCACTGTGGCACTGAATAGCAGTGGCACAGTGCCCAAAGCATCTAACACCAGCAAAAACACATGAGGCAACAGCAAAAATGGAAGGGAGACCCACGCCAATGGTGCCAGTTCTAAAACATGTCATTTAGAATCACATGCTCACTCTTGTATGTGGCGATTCTCAACTTACCAATTTGACATTTGGTACATCAACAGTATCATAAGTGCCTAGTATGCTATGTCACATGTGATAGAACTACCATTACATCATCCATGACAGTGAAGGAGCATCACATCTGACACAATAAGGACTATTGGCCTGTTTGCTACAACTGTCCCTCATGACATCAAAGAACCTGAAGTATATGTGGAGTTTAGGTAGCCATGTGTTTGCTCAAAACACTCCTTTGGTTATTAACCAGAATCAGATGGGATACTTTTCAACACATTTCTAGACAAAGTACATCATCATACACATTGGGCAAAATGTACACCTTCAAGAACTCTTCTTGAGCATTGGACATGGGACCCCATTAATGTTGATGGGTAAAATCCTGGTTGCAACAAAAAAAATTGTCATGTAACCTGTGAACTTACCCCCTTGTTGGTACTGTTAGGCACTCAACTGCCCATAAAGCTGGGGATAGACCACCACAAGAATGTGGGCCATTAGGGGGTCAAGTTGCAGTACACACACTTCCCACGTTGGGAGGACTGCCCGAGATGGACTTCGTTTGACTTACTGGTCCAACCTTATAGGTCCTCTAACCTTTTGTGGCAATGGACTCTGCACCACTTGTAGAACCCAAGGGTCCATACCTTGCTTGCAATGGCCTCCCCTATGTCCCACTTCTGAGGAGATAGACCTGTATGGATACCAGAAATGGAAAAAAACAATGGTTTTGTGACTTTTTGTTTGTCTTTAGTGATACATGCCTAATATTCCCAGAAAACAGTAGACTTCTGGAATCATTTTCAGCCACAGCTGCTCTTGACAGAATGAACAAGCATGTTATTGGGAAACACCAGTATTCTTGTATCTTGTTATAGAGAGTGGCCAGCACGCAACAAAGGGTGTGGTGACACTGCGACTGTGGGTCACACAGTCACTGTCAGCCGACCCCACTTCAGAGTATCTGTTATAAAATGTTTTCCTTTACATCTACAACACACATATATATGCAGGCATGCCCACAGACCCAGAAAATAGTTTAAAAAAATGACAACCCATCCAAGTATTAAAAGAAATTATTTTTACATGTTTTTTTTGCTAAATAAAAAGGCTTTTAAGAAAATGCTTTGCTTATAAAGTCAACTGTGTTGAGAAGGAGAGAAAGACTAAACATAGTGCCTGGGTCCAGGGAGGCATAGTCAACTTGGAGGGGGGTGGGGTGAATGGAAAAAATAATTTGGGATCGTTATGGAGCAAGTGAATGTATACAGTCCAACGGTGATAATACTAAAAGGTCCAAAATTAAAGCTAAAATCCACAGGAAACATAAAAAGACAAAAATGTATTGGACACACTATTATTGGTTGAGGGGAAACATTTCTGATCATCCTCAGAATCAGACATCAGGACCACTTGTAGTTCCTCCTCAGGTGCAGAGTATTGTATTGTATTGTATTGTATTGTATATTGATTTGTATAGCGCGATTGCTGCCCCATGGGCGTCCAAGCGCTGAGTATGTAGACAGAGCTGGGCAGTGCAGAAGAAGTTAGAACTCGGTGGACCTTGCAAACCGAAGGGTCTTCAATTGTTTGCGGAAGGAGAGCAGGTTCGAATTGGACCGGAGTTGTAAAGGAAGTGAGTTCCACAACTTCGAGGCGTTCAGGGAGAACATCCTGCCTCCGATCCTAGCTCTCCTAACTTTGGGTACCACAGCCAAGAAAGCCTCCGTGGAACGAAGATTTCTGCTTGGGTGGTAGCGGGTGACTAAGTTGTCATTGATTGCTGGGCCTGTCTTCCAGAAGGCCCAGTGGGCAATGCATAATGCCTTAAATGCCACTCTCTGCCTCACTGGCAGCCAATGCAAACTTTTTAATCCGGATCTGGCTGACTGAGTGCGTGGGATCTGTAGCAAGGTACGGGCTGCACAGTTCTGTACCACCTGCAACTTTCGTAAGGTCATCTCAGGGGCTCCCACTTAGAGGGCGTTATTAGAATCTAGCCGGGACTGAATCAGGCCTTGTACTGCCACTTGTTGGCTTCCATTGGCAGAAGGGGTAGAACTTTCCTCAGTGTTCTGAGTAGGCCGAAACATGTGGCAGATAGCTTAGTGGCCTGAGTGGTGAAAGAGAGACTTTTGTCCAGCCATACTCCCAGGCTTTTTACACTTTCCTTAGGGGTAGGAGGGGTGCCCAGGCAGGGAGGCCATAGGGAGATGAGTGGCACTGGTGAGACTGGGCCCAGGAGCATGAGCTCAGTTTTATCTCCATTGAGTTTTAGAGAGGAGATTGTCATCCACTCCTTGACATCCTCTAGACATTTTATCAGGCCTTCCGAGGTTTGCCTGTTGCCCTCTTGAGCCAGAGAAACCACTAGCTGGGTATCGTCAGCACACGATATGATCTTAATACCGTGCGGTTCGACGACCCCAGCCAGTGGTTTCATATATATGTTAAACAACGCAGGGCTTAAAGAAGAGCCCTGCGGAACCCCACAGCTCAGTGATATGCTGGCTGACACTATTTCCCCGTCAAAGATCTGAAAAGATCTGTGGGTCAGGAAGGAGTCAAGCCACCTCAGCGCATCGCCTGTTACTCCGATGTTACGTAGACAGTTCAGCAAGGTGGCATAGCTGACCGTATCAAAGGCTGCACTTAGGTCAAGGAGGATCACTGCCACTGATCCTCCTTGATCTAGTATCCTGCGTGATTCTTCGGTAACCGCTAACAAGGTGGTTTCAGTTCCGTGCTTAGGTCTGAAGCCTGTCTGGGTCGTGTCCAATAGCAAGTTGTTCTCAAGAAATTGAACTAACTGGGTGTTTATATACTTCTCCAAGACCTTACCTACCCAGAGGAGTAGTGAGATAGGGCGGTAACTGGAGTGATCTTCTGGATCAAGATTGTTTTTTTTTAACAGTGCCCGAACCATGGCTCTCTTCCATACAGTGGGCACTGTACAGGAGGAAATGGAAGAGTTTAATAGATCCAGAATTACGGGCAGGGTGACTTGGCTTACCTGTAGCAAGATCTCCGGTGGAGCTGGGTCACGAGGAGAGCAAGATTTGACTTGGCGTGCCAATTGATTAAGGGTGTCAAGGTCTAATGGGGGGAAATGTTCAAGATTTGGCTGGTCCAGGGGAGTGGGGTGTCTCGAAGATGTTTGGTCGGCTGCTCCTGGATTTGTGGCTGCTATCGGAAAGGAAGAGTATATCTGGGTAACTTTGTTATGGGAGAATTCCGCTAGCTCATTGCACTGTTCTTGCGTTTTTGCCAAGGGAGGAGCTGTGTTCACTTTAGTGCATTTTTTTACCAAGTGAAAGATTTCCTTGGGTTTGGATTTGGCTTCCATGATTTTGTCCACAAAGTAGGTGGCCTGGGCCGCCCTGACCCCATCTCTGTAGGCCTTGATTGCCTCTCTATATTGGAACTTTTTTTCAGGTAGGAAATCTAGACGCCACGCTCTCTCTCGTTTCCTACAGAGGCGTTTTTTTTCTCTTAAGGTGTCTGAGAACCAGGGTGCTGATTTATGCAGCCTCTTTGATATAGATCTCCGAAAAGGGAGAATCGTATCCAGTGAGTTCGTGATCCAGACCTCATAAGTCTTGTTTGCCAAGTTGGGGTCTGTGCGGAGAGATGGGCGGGTGGAATCTAAGTTGCTTAGCCAAGACTCCATGGGTAATTTAGCCCAATTTCTCTTCGTTATGACTTGGGGGGTAGGCAGGGGGGTTTTGCTGGTGAGCCAGGTAAGCGGGACTAAGAAATGATCCGACCAGGGAAGGCGAGTGGGTTGGCCCACCACCAGCTTGGTGCAGTAGCTAAAAATCGGGTCAAGTAGGTTACCCTTTTCATGAGTAGGGGCTGTGACAAGCTGAGTTAATTGTAAGGCTGCTAGATCATCTGTTAGTTCCATGGCAGTATGATCTGTAGGAGAATTGAAATGGAAATTAAGATCTCCTAGGACCGTGTAGTTAGCGGAGGCCATGATTCGTTTGGCTATGATGTCTGGAAGAGACCTATGGAACAACTTAGCCGGCTCTGGGGGACGGTATATCAGAGTGCCGGAGAAGGAGCTGTTCGCAGTAAAATCTATGCTGAATGCTAAGCTCTCGCACTCAGGAATAGTTTCAGCTGTAGTGCGACAGCGGTACTGGTCTTTTAGTATGATAGCCAGGCCTCCTCCTCTCCCCTCTGTCCGGTCTAATCTATAGATTTGAAAACCAGAGGGTAAGGCTGAGACTATGTCTGGCTCAGATTGGGATGTAAGCCATGTCTCTGTCAAAAAGATGGCGTCCGGCTTGCGCTCCTCTAGCAGCAGGGCAATTTGTGTGCTGTGCCTCTGTAATGACGGCAATTTAGCACATACATACAATATTCCTGCGTCGCGGCTGGCGATGTGGTGTTGTGAAAGGGATGTTTGCATCCAAGGCAGCGAGAGGGAAGTTCAGCTGGTGAGTAAATGTGTGTGCAGTGTACAGCAGCTGTAGTTCCTATGTTGTGGATGGCTGCCGAGCTGTACGTCCTGCCCTGGGTTATGTGGGAACCAGGGATTGTGGCCCCTGGTCCCGTATGGTCGCGGACGGGCGCAGACGGGCTTGCCTTTGGCGCGCCTTTGGCGCCCCGCCGACGCGCCCGCTGCGCCCGTCCGCTGCTCTTCTGGGAGCAACACATTCTTATATGTCAGAGAAGGGGGGTGTGGCCTGGGTCAGTGGGCGGTGCCCGGGGGTCACGGCAATTCTCCTGCGACCCGCTGCAGCGCCTGACTCGGCTGCGCGGGGAGGCGAATCACGAAGGGAAGCAAAGAGGTAAAAGTAGTTTAAAACACAGAATATCACAAGTACAAATTTAAAATTAGTCTTTTAAAAGTGTCTCTTGCTCTCGGCTTCCGCCTCAAGAGCTCTGTCTATTACGAAGCGCTGGCCAGAAAGCGCGCCTTAAGTAAAGAGGGGGCGTGGCCTGGGTCAGTGGGCGGTGCCCGGGGGTCACAGCGATTCTCCTGCGACCCGCTGCAGTGCCTGACTCGGCTGCGCAGGGAGGCGAATCACGAAGGGAAGCAAAGAGGTAAAAGTAGTTTAAAACACAGAATATCACAAGTACAAATTTAAAAATTAGTTTTTTAAAAGTTTCTCTTGCTCTCGGCTTCCGCCTCAATAGCTCTGTCTATTACTAAGCGCTGGCCAGAAAGCGCGCCTTAAGTAAAGAGGGGGCGTGGCCTGGGTCAGTAGGCGGTGCCCGGGGGTCACGGCGATTCTCCTGCGACCCGCTGCAGCGCCTGACTCGGCTGCGCGGGGAGGCGAATCACGAAGGGAAGCAAAGAGGTAAAAGTAGTTTAAAACACAGAATATCACAAGTACAAATTTAAAAATTAGTCTTTTAAAAGTGTCTCTTGCTCTCGGCTTCCGCCTCAAGAGCTCTGTCTATTACGAAGCGCTGGCCAGAAAGCGCGCCTTAAGTAAAGAGGGGGCGTGGCCTGGGTCAGTAGGCGGTGCCCGGGGGTCACGGCGATTCTCCTGCGACCCGCTGCAGCGCCTGACTCGGCTGCGTGGGGAGGCGAATCACGAAGGGAAGCAAAGAGGTAAAAGTAGTTTAAAACACAGAATATCACAAGTACAAATTTAAAAATTAGTCTTTTAAAAGTGTCTCTTGCTCTCGGCTTCCGCCTCAAGAGCTCTGTCTATTCCAGAGGGACTGGACACCACCGATTTAGGACACCCTGAGGTAGGTTTTGGGGAAAATGGGGAGAACATACCAGGGGACACACAACAATGCATTGGTTCAGTAACATTTCTCTGAATGAGAAGAAATTGTGGTAGTTTAGGAAGACATGAAGCAGCACAGCTCTTGCTACTTGTCAACATGCCCCTCAAGGTAGGCCTTCACCTCTTCCACTACATTTTGAAGTTTGGGCACACAGATGAGAGTGCCCACCGACCAGCAATAAGCTGCTTGAAGGCCTCCTGGAAAGCAGCAGTGGGAATATACTCAGGTGCATGGTGCTGGACACTATAAGAGGGCTTGGAGTTGCCATTGGCATAACTTACCTTCAATTGCAGATCTTGAGAATGGGCACTTGCAGGAAGAAGAGAGGTAATAGTGGAGCACTACTCAAGGCCCCATTATTGTGAGAGACCTCTTAAGTGGTGGAGGGGATGCATTCAGACTCTGAGCTCCATTGTCTGACTCCTCCTGGCATGTGGTGGCCAGATCTACCTAACCCTCAATGGTCTCCACAGCCTCCTATAAGAGTCTCTTGGATTGTGAGTGAGTTATTCTCCAGGAAGGCACACTCTCCCTTATGCAGAATGCTCCCTTCTCCTCTTAAGTGCTGTTATCATCCTTGCCAGCCAGGTGCTATGTTTTTCTTCCTTTTCACGTTTGTTCTACTGTTTCTTGCTATGGCTTAGCTAGCCCACTGAAAAGGAAAATTGTGAAGACAAAACACTCATAAGTGGATACATCCGGAACCAAAAGATTTTGTTCTACAGTACAGTGTTAATTGGGACAAAGAGTGACATCTCCACATGCAATGCAAGGTTATAATTCTGACATCCCAATTTCAACAGTGGATGACTCTAGTTAACAAAGGTGCAGCTGTAGCATCTATAAATTTCCACTATACCATTATTATCTCTCTGTGATCTACATATAGAAATGCCACCTTGGCACATGGTATGCCTAGGCTCACTAAAGCAATGTCAGCCTTACATTTACTTATCTCTGCAAATAGGCACATAGCCATGATTTGAAGGTCAGGATTGTGTGCCTCATTGATGCAGCATGCATAGATACCACACCCTTTTGTACTGCTTTGTTTGCCATAAGTTGGCAGGGTATGCTCAGACGTGAGTCCCTTGCTCACTTTGCCACTGGATTCAAGCAAGCCTGGCTGAAGACGGCTGTAATGCCAGAAACCGGTCCTAGGAAGCTTGAATCCGGTCCAGGGAAGGCATGGCTTGGCAGTTTGGGCTGGACTGTTCCCATGAGGCACAGGGTCAGACTGATTTTCATATGGCCATGTCTGAACTGGGGTGGCAGAGTGGGCTAAAGAACGGTGATGGATTAAACCCAGATCTGTTGACTGGGTGTGAGTGTTTGATTGGTTCAGATGCTCCGTCTATCACCACCCCCATTTGTACCGCATGCATAGATATCAGCAGGATATTTTATGGAGCACACTTCTAAGTAACAGTGTATTTACATGACTAGATAATGACCATTTTATTTGTGTTAGTATGTCAAAATGACCAATAAGTATTGCTCAAACTGTCTAATATGTGTGTCTGACATGATAGAATTAACCAAGACTATGGGCCCGATGTAGGTGGCTAATACCGGTCGGAAACGGCCGAATTCGGCCGTTTCCGACCAGTATTTGGCCTTTTGAGATGTGGGGGACCTTTTTTTGTCCGATTCGGTATTTTACCAATTCGGAAAAATAACCGAATCGGGAAAATACAGAATCGGTAACGATTTTAAAAATTCGGGATGTAGGTGGGATTACTTTCAGTCCCACAGGCCCTTCAGATTCGGTATTTTAACACCCAATCCAATTGGGTGTTAAAATACCGAATCCAGGTGTGCATGCACATGTGTGCATGCACACCTATGCCATGTGACAGACAGACATGCCCTTAGGGCATGTCTGTGTGCCATAAGGCACACAAGCCAGTATTGGGGGTGCTAGAGGGTGTCAAAGTGACACCCCCTGCACCCTTGCAGAAATCGGTAATTACCGAATCGGTAAATGCCGATTCGGTAATGCCCATTGATTCCTATGGGCTTTAATGCCCATAGGAATCAATGGGCATTACCGGTTCGGTATTTACCGAATCGGTAAATACCGATTCCTTCCGATTCGGTAATTTTTAAAATAAAATTACCTACATCTGCCCTTCTCTTTTTTACCACTTCTTAAATACCGATTCGGTATGAATCGGTATTTATGAAGTGGTAAAAAAGATTTACCTACATCGGGCCCTATATGTTTTGTGAACATTCAACAACAGAATCGTTCACTTTAATTCATAAAGCCATATGACAATGGTGACCAAAACATTTTAGATAAAACACAGATGATTTTTCTGTAAGGGGTACCTGTGTGCTAAAATATTTTGCAATACATTTAAAAAAAGAAATAATGCAAAATTTGGATAGAATGAACAAATACATTAATAAAATATATTCAATTACACATTTAGAGGGGGAAACTACAATACGGATAATATGGACATATAAATATAACCTAAACATTAGACATGGCACCACAAAACCTTAATTCAACAGATAAAATAATATATTTTTATATCGTAATACTTATAGACTTGTTGCTGCTCATTACCCTAAAGCTGAGCATGGAGGCCTGGCCAGGCTGTTCACAATACTTTGTTGTGCAATGAGGACTGCCTGGGATACTGTGAAAAGGGCTGGAAAGATTCCCAGCACATGATGTACCTTCAGCCTTGATCAGAACAAGAGGTCATCCCAGTGCTTGCAGCACTCCCTGGTTCAATGGGTCTGAACACCCACTGCAATGCATTAGCAAAGTGAAGTCATGCCAGATATTTATCCTCATTAGATCATTAGCTGGGTTTTTGGTCCTGTCTGGTCACTCATAGAGCTGAAGATATATTTGAGATACCCGCTATCTGATTACCTCCAATTCCTCCCTAGACAGCCTTAGGATCCTCTTTACTATTTTCTGTCATCGGGGAAGGGGGTTGTGGAAAGAGTTAGCAGCAAGATGGGAGAGGATAATCTGGGAGTTACTGACTGGCTCAGGAAAATTGACGTCTGTAAAGTAACGCACCCAGACAGACAAACAAAATGTTGGCACACAGGAAAATTGACTACTTCCTCCTCTTGTCATTCGATGTCATATAATTTCATGTTAGGTGTGGTTGGCAGATTTCTCAAACACATTGATACCTAGTTTTCAGTCTCCATGGTAGAAGTGGAGAAATATGTCACATAGGCAGAATAGGTAAACAAATGATGTAAATGGAACAACATGTACAAGGTTTAAACCGCACCCTAGTTGTACCAGTCACAAAAAAGATTCTCATATTTTCTCATATATATTTATCTATGCAATGGTATCTATGCATATAAGACATATAATTGTAAATTTGGTTGGGACATCATGGTGTTGCAACAGTGGTGTCTCAGGATGGTATATGTGGGCAGGGACAGAGTCCACCATTCCTTATTGTTGTTGTTGTTGTTGTTGTAAATCTTTATTTCGGCATTGGAGCCATATAAGAAAAACACATGTTTAAAACATACATAGATGACATAGTTTCATTATTACATCCAAAATCTAAAGGTGGCATTGCAAAAGACAATTAAAAAAATGTACCAGTGAGCTCATTGTGATGTTAAAAACAGTTTAAAAACCATACCAATAGACTGGTTTTTAAAACTCATAAAACTTGTAGTAACTTAAAACTGTTCCTTCAAGTTAAAAATGTATACAGTGGTCAATAAAAGTCGTCACTTGTGCCACATGGCTGCCAGGATTTTCGATACAGCGAATACAATGGGTCTTGTAACATCTGTTTTGAGTATTCGGAATGCATGCATACAATGAACAAACCCCAGATTATTACATAAGGGTACGAGCCAAAACCTCCTGGGCTTGCGATATGCCGGACAAAAGAATAAGACATGAAGATAATTTTCAGTATCGCAGTTACAACCAGGGCAATTTTTTGGAGTGGAAATAGACCATCTACTCGTAAAGGCTCTTAGCGGTAGAGTGCCGTATCTTCATTGCAAATACAATTTCCTGGCTAGAGTGGGGTAGATGTCATCCAAGAAGAGCTCAAAGTTATATGCATCTTTGATCTTTAAAAAAGAATCCGTTAAAATGCCCGCCAGGCGATTTTGGAGAGCAAAAACCAGTTTGCTATCATAAAACAATGTCGAAAGGTGTTTCTGAGAAATCAGGTTACAGCTAATCTCGTGATCATCCCATAAGGCTGGTATGCCCAGCCTTCCACATTCAGTCTTAATATACATATCCAGGGTATTTTCCTTATCTTAGGCATCCTTAATATTTCTACCAGTCCCAGCCTATAATTTAACAGCTCAGGTGTTACCCATAGCCTTCGCCAGAACCTTAGGGGTTTGAGGCCAAGCTCTTGAGCAATTGGTTTCATGCCCAAGTCTAGCCTTAGTGCGAGGAGTGGAGTACTGTGTGGTAGCGCCAGTAATTGTCTTAGAAATGTATTTTCTGTCATGCTGATGTCAGACTTGCATGCATAGCCCCACAGTTCACCCCCATGCATCACCGCCCCCCCTGGCTTGTATTTTGTAAATCTCCAGCGGAGGTCCAATAGGCTTTATAGTCGACTTATTGGAAAGCTTAAGAATAGCCCCTGCCAGGTGAGCCAGTTTCAATTGGGACTTGATTTGCTGGGGGGCCCACGTCATGGCCTCATTTATAGTTACCCGCAGGTAGTCAAAGATATGGACCTTCTCCAGTCTAGTAGTTGGGTTAGGGCGAGTAGTAGCAGGGGGGTTAAAAATCAAACATTTAGTTTTTAGAGCATTTATCTCCAACCCAAGCTCGCTACAGAATGACTCAAAACCATCCAATATACGTTGGATCCCCATTGGGAATTTTGAGAGCAGGAAGGTGTCATCTGCAAACATGATTGCAGGGACTCTATTTCCCACCAGCTTTGGAGCATCGGTGTTTCAAACCCCATTCAGGTGGGTGATCACCCCATTGACGTAGAGGCAGAACAGGGTCGGTGCCAAAACGCACCCCTGCCGTACCCCTCTGTCAACAGGAAATCTTGATGACAAAGCTCTACTCCTCCCGCACCTAACCCGGGCAAAATTCGCTTCATGGAGCCTCATCAGCATGTTCAGAAGATGATGTGGTATACCCAACTGGAGAAGCACAGACCATAGTTTCTGTCATGGAACCAAGTCGAAGGTGGCACGTAGGTCCACGAACACCATGTAGAGGCTGCCACCCTCTAACGTGACCGTCTTCCTGAAAAGGAGGGATTAACGGAATATTTGGTCCATGGTGGACGTGTTTTTCCTAAACCCCGCCTGATAAGGGCTCATGACCGAATGCTCTTCTATCCAGTCCTGCAGGTGATTTAGGATTAGCCTCGCAAAGATCTTTTGCGGGACATCTATGAGGCTGATGGGCCTGTAGTTGGCTGGGAGCAGAGGACAACCATTCATTATTGACTCAAGACTGTCCAAACACTGTGATGCAGCAATCAAATAGGAGCTCAGGTAAAATTCTGTTGGGTACATGCAGACCCTGGCCTATGTTCTGTGTGCCACACTGGAAATCTGAAAGGGCAGCAGTTTAGGAGTAAAGTGCACATGGCATATGAATGGTGTACAACAAGCAACAGATTTTGAACACTACTTCTGGGGGTTATTCAGGCATACTCTCACCTTGTTTGATCAAGACATTTTAACTGCAATTTAGGGAAGCCAATAGTACCAAGATTATTGACTTTCATACAAGGGTGTGCCCTATTGTACTTCTGTTGAGGCTGTGTGGTTGAACTTTAGAGGGGGGTGAAAAGATGTGGAGAGAGAGCATACAGATCATGACTTGAAACGTATATGTGATATTTGTTTTAATGTGGGTACCTTGAGAATATTGCAGATATTCTATACATTCATGCATTAAATGTTTATCTCATGGTTGTTATGAATGAATAGTTATTTTTGTGAATCCATACTCAATTGAAGTCTGAGTGATTTTCACCTGGTGATGGGTGTGGTGTAGTCTTCACTATTGATTGTCCCATCCCCTTGCTTTAGCAGGCGTTTTGAATTTGAATTCAATCCTGTTCCTATATGTGTTATAAACAAATTCAAATTGTATTTACTGATATGTGCCTAAGTTAAATGAAATAAGTGTATAAAAAAATTCTCTCCTGCTTGGGCCCAACTCTGATGACCCAGAGTTTGTCAGGCTACTTTGGGGGAAAATCCTGGAAATAGGCTCCACACACTTGCTATGGGGAGGGAACCTGAATGTCACTATTGAGCCCGCTCTCGACCGCTCACACCCGCAACCATACCACTGGTCCACTTACCAATCCACTTTGAAAATGATTGTTGCTGATCATGAGATCGTTGATGCGTGGCGGCAAATGCACCAGCTGCAGAAGGAAGGGACTTGCTTCACCACGGCTCGGGCCTCCTGGTCCAGAATTGACATGTGGCTTATAACTAAAGGGCTTATCTTGTGGTTGACACACGCCCTCCATCTCCCTCGCACTTCCTCCGATCACTCCCCGGTGCTCATCACTCTCACCCCCCACGTGAAAGCTCTTCATTCTTGTATTGGTGCCTTAATCCTCTTTCCCTGCTTGACCGGGTCTTTAAACAGGAGATTGCAGACTTCTTCCCGCGCAATGAAAACTCGGTCGTGCACCATTCCACAATCTGGGAGGCATTTAAAGTAACCACCCACTGCCTGTGCATAGCCAAAAGTGGGGGAATCCTGAAAGACATTAGGGCCCGACTGCGTAGGTTAGAGGATGACTTCAAACATATCAAAACTCAATTACAGATAGCCCCGACGCCCGAGCTGCAGGCACGGTTTCGGAGTACACTAGATGAGTTTCAGGACACTGCTGAAAGCAAGTGTAAATTCAAGGGAAAATACTATAGGGCGCAGTATGGTGAGGGAGACAGGCCGGGTAAGGCACTGGCATCCCTGATCTGACCCCCGCGGTTCTCGAATACAGTACTAGAAGTGGAGGATGAGGATGGCCAGACCCATAGGGATACGGCGGAGATAGTGGCGACCTTCCGAAGCTTCTATAAACGTCTGTATAAAACCCAGAGAGAGTTTGAATGCTTTTTTGAGGACACGGCGATTGCGTGGTTAGGGGATGGCCAACGGAAATTCCTTCTATGACATCAAGAGGGTGAGGAGATAGTAACAGCTATATTGTAGCTATCATCTGGAAAGGCGCCGGGGCCGGATGGCCTCCCGGCGCCTGGGGGAGAGGAAGAGCGCCAAAATTTAAGGAGTGGTTGAACGATCTTATACACTTTCAAGACCAGCTACATACTTACGCTGAACTGATGCCACCTATATCTCGCCCACGGGACATTTGGGCCCCTCTGCAAACTTACCTCCTGAAACATACTGATGACATGCACCCAGACCAGCTGATGGGGGAGGCGGGCATACGGGAGGGCGAGGAACACGAAGCGGAGGGCAGCTCATGAGATATTGGAGGTGGCGGGCTGTCTGGTGCTGCACAATCAGGGGATTTGGGAGCGGCGACGGAGTGGGATGGCGATACACGGGGGAACGGGGCGGGGATGGTCAACCCAGATGCAGACCAATAGCAGGAGAACTGTGGCTTTTTACGTTTCTAGGGGTATTTAAGAGACCTGAATAGTTGGCTGAATAACTTGCATGTCCTCCTAACGCGGCCACCCTGATGGGTTGTAGGTGGCTTGCTGAGCTAATTACCATACCCCCGTACCATTGTGAACTCATATGGGACGCAGTGTCGGCCCGCTGGGATGTAGGCATCCTGCTGCTTCAACTTTGCAATCAGTCAATAAAGGTCTTGTTAAAAATTAAAAAATATATATATATATACACACTGAAAAAACCATAGGTTTCACACCAGTTATAGTTAGCTGGAAATTTTACTGACATAAAACCATTGAAATTCCAACGTTATAGTTACTTGGACTCACTATAACAAGCGCGCCTGCAATGCACTGCTGATGACGTCACATATTACATCACTCATGACATCGACACAAGATGGCGGCCGCTCCGGACTGTTTTGAATGTTGAAAGACACACGAGAGCCAATCAGGTTTCCGTGCGCGAACTCGCGTAGCGCGCTGGTTAGCGCCCCGGTGCGCCTACTGGTGCGCGCTTGTAGATATATATATTTTTTGGAACCTAAATTACTCAAAATCCACTGGAGCACATATCTTGAGACATAGCAAAGGCACATCGGGCTACCAGTCCCTACAATTTTGCCAAGTTTCGTGGAAATCCATTCAGCCGTTCGGGCTAAAAGTGAGGTCGACCGCCCTATGGAAATTAACATGGGGAAAACACGTTTTGGAACCCCCCTTTTTTCTCGGCCCCCGCTTGACAAATCCCCCCCCAAACTTTCAGGGAAAGACCAGAGCCCCGCGAGGCAAATTTGAGGAAATTTTCAGGCAGATTCCTCAACCGGCGCCAAAGTTATTCACAGTAGGTAAAATATATATATATATATATATTTATATATATATTTATATATATATATATATATTTATATATATATTTATATATATATTTATATATAAACACTCAATTAAATGATCTTCCCTGCCTCCATTGATTTATATGTAAGTGCCTTTCAGTACCAGTGATTAGCCAAGTGTGGTGTTTGACTTTCTCCAAGGCTTGACTGCAGTGTATTTGAGCCTATTTGGTCAGGGGTACTATTGGAGTACATATGGGTGTAAGCTTGGTGTACATCTATTGTTTTACTGTTTTGTTAGTGTGTTTTATGCAAACTGGTACAGATATTCAATCGAAACTGGCACATCCTGGGTACTGACCCTACCATGAAAAAGGTATCACCATATAAACCGTCTATAACTTACAGACGTTGCCAGTCTCTCAGTGACCATCTGACCAGCAGCCACTATGAGGAACCACCCAGAACATTAAAATCTAAGCCCATTAATGGTTTCTTTCCGTGCATGCAATGCAAAGCATGCAAGTATAGCAAGAAGCGAACTAAATACGAGGGGAGAACCAATGACCCACGGCCCACAAGAGAGATCACAAAATTCCTGAATTGCAACTCGGAGTTTGTAATTTACTGCCTGGTATGCCTGTGTTCAAAAAGATACATTGGGAGCACAATTAACCCAGCTAAAAAACATGTGTGCCATCACAAACAGAGACAAAAACTATCCTGTGGCACGCCACTTTGAGGCCCACCACAAAGCAATAGGGACCTATTGTCTTTTTATCTGATAGACCAACTAGACAGAAAAGAACGAGGTGGGGACAGAGTTAGATCACTAAGAGCGATGGAATCCAGGTACATAATTGATCTCTAAAGTATGCAGCCGAAAGGGCTTAATAACGACGAGGAACTCTGGGTTCACTTGGAATAATAGAAATCTACCCCCTAAGCTGTTACTGCCGAGATATATAGAAATCCTGCAACTACACAACTTCATTCTAAACCATCTATATGGTGGTGTCTTTCCAGTCTAAAGAATCTTATCTGGGATGAATATAAAATTACTCAATGGATTATGCCCATACAGGGCTGTATGTCCACAAGAAACAGGGGTTATAACATCAGTCGGCTAAGCCCATACAGGGCGTGATACTGTACAGAAAAGAAATACTCTGACACACAGAGCATCTGTATAGAGAAAATTAGATACCAGTACTATGGTTTCCAGCACTACAGCACTTTATGTAAAAGTATGTGTATATGTAAATAACCGACAATGTGATGTATATACCCTGTTGCTTGTTTTTAATTCTGCACAAGCACTTTTTCTATCACCGTTTTTCCCATGATTCTAATGTTTTAATGTGTATAAATGAACTGTGAAATTGCACATCTTAAGATGGCCGCCGACAACACCGAGGCGAGCTTTAGTCCACTCTTGATGTTTAAGGAGTGGTTGGGAATAAAACGGTGTAGTGCACATAGTAATGGCTGACACTGACGAAGCCTAAAAGGTGAAACGCATTTGTCAAGGGGGCAGTGGGGTCTGCCAAATAAACCATCTCTGGTAAAAACGCTGACTTGGAGTGCCGTCTATTTTGTACATCCGAGCATCTTGGAAGTGTGTGGCGATATATATATATATATATATATATATATATATATATATATATATATATATATATATATATATATATATATATATATATATATATATATATATATATTCACTGAAAAAACCATAGGTTATAGAACATATATAGTTAGGGTATTGCATTTACAAAACCTTATTTTACTCGCATAAAACCATTGAAATTCCATATATAGTTAGTTGCGCTAACTATATATCGCGCACCCGCAATCCACTGCTGATGATGTCACATATTACATCATTCATGACATGGTCAGTGACATCACTGATGACATCACTGATGACATCTCAAATGACATCACTGATGACATCGCTGATGACATCTCATTTGACATTACTGATCACATCACTGATGACATCTCATTTGACATTACTGATCACATCACTGATGATATCATTCATGTGATAATACGATGAACCTCTTCAGAATCTAATATAACCTTAGATACAATCAGTGTAAACAGACACTCACAGACTGTCACTCCTCCATGGAGTTACTCACACACCTAGTCAGTCATGCAAAGAATCAATCACACCTCCATTTCCTCAACTATACAGTTATACAAACTTTACTTATTCAAACATATACTACCACATATTTACTCTCTTATACAATCCCTGATACAAGTTCACAATGATCCATACAGCCACTCACACATTCACTGGCTCTTATGCACAGTTATTTATATATGTCAACTCTCACATGTACTGTGTTTTACATATGTACTTACTTTGACATGTAGCACTGAGATATCCATTCACTCACCAATACACTCATGCACACAGTCAACCGCCCATACAGCTGTTTCCACATGCACTTTTGAAACCATACACCTAGGAAATCAACTGCTCACACATCTATGCACAGAGTCATACACCTCCCAGCCACCCACACACACACTCACTCTCCCATACAAATACCTGGGCTACCAATCAATAACCCATATAGTTACTCATATAGCTACTTATCAACACATGCAGCAGTTTACAGAACAACAGACATAATAATGCACAAATTAAGACAGTTTAGTCACTAACCCATGCACTCAGTGAGACATATTTAATCACTCACTCATACAGTCAGTCATGCACCTACTAAATCCTTCATCCAGACTCTTATACATCCACTCATTCTTCAATATGTAAGACATATTTACACTTTACAGAAACATACAGTCACTGGATGTTGTCATCAGTGATGTCATCAGTGATGTCACTGACCATGTCATGAATGATGTAATATGTGACATCATCAGCAGTGGATTGCGGGTGCGCGATATATAGTTAGCGCAACTAACTATATATGGAATTTCAATGGTTTTATGCGAGTAAAATAAGGTTTTGTAAATGCAATACCCTAACTATATATGTTCTATAACCTATGGTTTTTTCAGTGAATTTTCAAGGTTTTGTAAATGCAAATTCCTAACTATATATGGTCTATAACCTATGGTTTTTTCTGTGAATTTCATTGGTTTTTTAAAAGCTAACATCTGTAGCTGTAATATGTATTCTTCTTTAAATCTTAAAATATATTTTAGATGTTTATTAATAATTTTTTTTTAAATATTTTTTTTCTTCGCTTCTAGTTCGCGAACCGGGAAGCTTTCCGTTAGCTCACCTTGATGCCGCTACCTAGTCCGCGAACCGGTCAACGTTACGTTAGCGGAACTGTGACGCGTCGCGGAAGCGCGACGTATCACGTTGTCGCGTAATGCGTCTAATGACGCGCTGCGTTAGCGCTCCTGGAAGTGCTCCGGACCGCGAACCGGAAGCGATCCGAGACGCGGCGCGCACCGCGTAACGTAAGCGGAACAGGTCATGTGACTTGTTTATCAAACTTTTCATTGGTTCATTTCACTTTTGGTTTCCAAATGATGTATGACTAGGTCATGTGACCTAAAAATAACACTTTTCATTGGTTCAGAACTTTTGCTTTTCCCAAATCATGTAAACCCCTCCTTCTTTCCTCACTCTGACTTTCATCTTGGTGAGAGAAAGACCATTTACCTGGAGTTCAACAATGGCTTCCATACTTGCTGCAGCTGGTGCACCCCCACCACCACCTCCACCTCCTCATAAGAAGAGAGGACCACCAAGTCAATTTACCTCCAACAGAGAGCAGGAAGAGGAGGAAGAAGAAGAAGAGGATACAGATCAACCACAATTTATCCCAGAGTTGCCCCGTGTTTCTAAGAGAAAAACAAGTTTCATCTGGCAGTTTTTTTCCATCCCTCCAGGGGAGAAGAAGGTGAATGCGAAATATGCCACCTGCCTCATCTGTGATTACAGATTGTCTAGAGGCACAGAGAAGAAATATAGTATGGGCAACTATACTATGCATCGACATATGACCAGGTGGCATCCCTTAAACTACAGCCGGGCTGAGTTAAGGGACCTACAAGACAATCCCCCGACAACTCCTGTGGCCAGATCTACCTCAACAATGTCTTTGTCAGGAAGAGAGGCACAGGAAACTGTGCCAAATATTCAACCAAATTTTAAACATATGAGGTTTACTTGTATATATTGTGGTGCTATGCTGTCGTATGGGAACATGAGCATCAACTTGATTAATATGGTGTTCGAAAACCATAAGTGCCCTAATGCACCCAAGCAGTAATTTTTTTTTTGCTCCTGTTGAGCCGTTTTCAATGCCTGTTTTTTTGTTGTTTCCCCTCCATAAAAAACACAAAAAAAACATAAAACTGTTCTAAAAATACAAAAAAATCAAAAAATGTTCAGAAAAAAAAAAAATATATATAAAACAACAAAAACAAAAAAAAAAGTTCTTTTCAGAACTACCTCCCCTTTCAAATAAAATTGCTAGAATGTTTATCACTCTGGCAAGCTCTATTTCTTTTGGTTCGCTTCAAGTTCGCTGACCGGTTCGCGAACTGTAAGCGAACTAAAAAAATATTTTTTTTAAAAAAAGAAGAGTTAGTATAAGGGAAGTAAACAGAGAATAATGTAAAAAGAAAGACAGCTATAGAGAGTAAATGAGAGATAGTGTCAGTGACATCATCAGCAGTGCATTGCGGTTAAAAAGAGTAGAAAACATTTACCTTATAATTCTTGTTACCTTTTTAAAATATTTTTTCATACTTTCAATCTGTAAAACAGAGAACAAACATTTCCAAAAATATTAAAACATGTACTTACAAATTAGAAAAGACAAGGGAAAAGGTTCAAGAACAAACAGTTTTTCAACAACTTTGACATTTACAGAAGTCTCTGCTTCTCTACGTCCCCTACACAATCCTAAATATATATATTTTAAAAAAACTGTATCTTGATGTTGATGAACTGAGGCCTATTTTGGAACATGGTGCTTTTTTTGCACTGCTAATGTCTCACAATAGTGATGCAATTGCAGCGCAAAAAAGATGTAAAGCCATCATAAAATTGTGTCTAACATTTTAAATGATTGTTTCAGGATGCAAATAAGATGTCTGCTTTCAACAGCTTTCTTTGAGGTGAGGCCTATTCATTTTTTTTTTTAAAAAACAGTACCCAGAAGTACAGCACTGTAAGGATTAAAATTGACACTTACAGAAGACTCAGTTTCTCCATATCTACTTCACATTTCTAAATGAATATCATAAGTACAAAAAGCAAAACATTAATTATACATGTTAAATGGTTTATTTTTGCTGTTCTCAGAATGTATCAAATTTCACTTAAATCAGTGACTTGAAGGTATTCATCATGTAACAGCGGGGAAAAAAAACACAATCAAAATGATTGTGTTTAAAAAACCCATTCAACATAAGAAATCTGAATTCAAAACTCCTTAAAATTAACTTACTTTCAATGACGTCGAAGGATGTCCTATGAACAGCGTCCACTGTGTTGTGCTATAAATATTGTCAGCCCGCCACTTTCTGAAAGAAAACCTCCAACGATTCGAAAAATATGCTACATACAAGAAAAGACTTCTCACATTCTACCACATGTTTCCACTTGGCCAAATCATGTTGCAGCTATTCACAAGTCTTGTAATTCTTCCAATCAAATCCCGTCATTTTCTATATTCGCAACTTTCAAAAAGAAAACATTTAAGATAATTTTCACAATCCTGGACTACTAATATCTTACCCTTCTTTGTCACTCATGTTCTCCTTTTCCTATGACACTGATACTGCTTACTATGAAGCAGACTTACTTGCATCAGGTTTATATAGTCGGATTTTACAAAATAACATTACAATTAAAAGTTTTGGACCAATAATCTAGACAGCATTGCAGACTTACATTCCCTCAACTTGATGAACCTTTTCCAATTCTTCATAGGAAATCTCGAGATTCTTTCTTTAAAATTTTGGTTTTAAAAACACCAGGTAAGAATTTTTAAGGTCAAACGGCAATTTTTTTTTTTAAACTTACAACGGAATCATTGCAGAATGACCAGCCGTTTCGAGACTTTAAATAAGCTGTATAATGTCCTGAAGTAGTTGAAGGAGCATCGTGATAGATAATTGCTACAGTTACAAAAGTCCTTCCTGATATTGAAAGCTGAGAAGCCACAAAATTTTTTATTAAAGTTGACAATTTTGATCCATCAGGCCTACATCGTTGCATCATTAAAATGATATACTGGCCATATCTACGTATAAGTAATGTTGACATCATTTCAGATTTACATTGGCTACACTCCATGTTGTGATCAGCTGCATTTACTAGCTTATTAAAGGAGACTGATTTACTGTCTGGCAAAGTTAAATATATAAATCTTTCTGAGTCTACACTAGTAGTACTTGATACCCTACAATTCTCGCAGTCATGCTGCCATTGATAAGAAAGCCCAAACAGTTGATCTACATCTACACCCTCATCTTGCAATATATCAAGCATATACATTAAAAACTCCTGACAATCTTGCTGATTATTTTCAGAGAAGTCTGTTTGACCTGAACATTCATCTAACAGATAACGAACTTCAGACACACTTTCTACTTTTGTTCGATCAGTGCTACATTTCTCGAAAACAGAATTCAACAAACTGCATAAAATTTGTTCTGAATTCAACAGAATCTGTTCTTTTAAACTCTCTAGTGAAAAGAGAACATTAACCACTACATTTGCATAGCAGTTGACACCAGAACTGTTTTCAAATTGAAAACCAACAACATCTTCAACAGAATCCACTTTCTTTCTGCTAACAATTTTCGGTTCATTGACTTTTAGTCTTTTTGCAACAACCTCCCTACTATTACTGCTATTTCTACGTTTCCGGCCTACCACACGTTTCTCAAACAAAGGATATTGAGGCAAATGTGGCGCATACTCTCTTCTTAACCTATTGTATTCCTTAACACAATCTAGATCCGCACAAATGTTTCTGACATCACAGTCAATCAAGTACAATCCCGATAAAGTTCTAACTCGTGACAATGCCACATATGCCATACCCTCCTTGAACACAGAACTGCCAATATTCACCAATGCACAGTCTACACTTAAACCTTGCGATTTATGGATTGTCACCGCATATGCCAAGCAAACAGGAAACTGTTTACGGCGAACATATAAGTCTTTAACAAGCAAAAACCTAGCAGAACAACGACCAATTTGCTGTACTTCCTCAATGCCATCAAATTTAATTCTTAAAAATTCTATTCCATCTCTATTTCTGTATTTCTCAAAATCAACAACATTACCCATTGATCCATTTACCAGACCTCTTTCTACATGTAAATTCCTTCTCAAAATGATTCGGCAATTTAAACACACATTCAAAGTCTTTTCAAAACCCGCTGTTTTAGATATAGTCTTCTCTAATGAATCCAATTTTAATTTCAAATTGTCTGACAAAATAATTGTTGATCCCATATGCTCTAATTTGTCGATAGCTTCAAGTTTCACAATCTCTTGCTTTTCTAAATTCAACATTTTGTTGTTGAAGATGGCACATTCTGCAAGAGTTGGCATGAGACATATCCCGGATTTCTTCTCAGTAATTTTCTGAAAAATATTCTCAGGCACAATCTCTTGTTTGGGATATAAATTTGACAGTAATCGTGCATTTAAAGCTTCTTTCCCATGCTCAGTCACTTTTCCAATTCTAATATCTTGTAGAATATTCTTGTAATCTTCATCCTTTGCCTGACGCATATTTTGATGCAGTTCTGCATAATTGAAGTTTAACCATATATTGACGTTGCCAATGCTCCCTAGGCACTTCCTGGTATCTTCATGCGTGAGTATTTTGAACACAGGTTGACCTTTTACTGGTGTCAGCTGCAGAAGATCTCCGAAAACAATGATGTGTTTCCCACCAAATAACACATCATATTCAGTTTTAAGTACTTCTTGCATTCTCAAATGCACAAAGGCAAGCATGACATTGGAAACCATGCTTACTTCGTCAATGATAAGTAGTTTCATTTTCCTCAAGACTCTTGAAACTTCACAGCAAGCATCTCCAGATAACTTGTTGTATTGTAATTTGTTGTCATGCTCCACCGGCAGCATCAGTAGACGATGCAAAGTAATACCTTTAATGTTATGTGCTGCCAGTCCAGTAGGAGCGGTGACAACACAAGACAGCGATGACTCAGTCCTTTCCTGCAAATAACAAGAGATTGCTTTAATGAGGAAACTTTTTCCAGTTCCCGCTTCTCCACTCACGTACAGTCGGACAGGCTTCAACGATGTACATGAGCACTTGTTCTTCTCATGACTTAATCCGTGCTCAATTTCCTTGGTAACTTCATCATATATTTTCCTCTGCTCAACGTTGAGTTGTTTTTCCAAGTCTTCTAAGTTAACTGAATCCTCCTGAGCATGTGCCATGGCTCTTTCTACTTCATTCATAGCAGTGGCAGCTTCATTTTCGATAATAGGTCCTCCAAGTGGATCTTGACTCAATGAAACAGAACTCTGACTGTCCTGAGAACTGTCTTTGGCAATCTCGGCTGCAATCGTTGCTTCCTGCTCAATTTCCAAAGTTAGCATTTCTTGATATTTAGAAAAAGCAGGACATTCTATGGACTCCTTGGCTGCATTGAAAGAGTCTTCGTAACAGAGGAAATCTCCAAGCAGTTCCTCTTCTGCACGCCAAGGCTTGAAAAGTTGCAAAAGTGCTAAATAAAAAAACTCCTTTTTTTCTGGAGATTCACCACTCAATTTTCGATGGTTTACTAATTGGCATTTTCGTTGCTTGACCAGGCATCCCTCACTTCCAATTACAGCATACACTCCTTTCTCAATATCTTCTTTGATGTTCCTCTTGAATATATAATTTTGGAGAACCTCATATAGACAAACATTCTCAAGGTGACTGCTTCGATTTGGATAATATGTATCCAACATGTTGGTCTTCAAAATGTCGGTACTGTTTGGTTCCTTTTCTGCCAAATACTCAATTTCCCGGACAGGTTTTAGAACTCGATTTCGCGTTGCAGCAAGACCAAGACTCGCCCAAACGAGACTCCTGGATTTGGCATAGAGACTTGCTGAAGACAACCGGTCAGAACATTCGTAAGCTCCGATTTCTCGATGCGACAACATCTTCAGACTGAAACTGTACAACTTCTTGCTGAGGCTCTTTTCATGGGAAATGTCCTCCCACATATCCTTCAGTTCGGTCTTTTCTTTTTTGGTGATGTAAGATGTCACATACCGAGCCACAGCCATACAGTTGTCAGCCACAAACTGTATATCCATGTTAGCATTCCACATGGACAAAATCACTGGGTTGTAGTCATTGATGTACTTGGACTCTTCGTTCCTTTTCAAATTGTATGTATTCTTGGGTGATTTCCTCGTCACATTATGTCGCAGCGAAGACATCAAACTGTTCACTCTTCCTGTAGAAATCACCGGTCGTGGAAAGTTGAAACGACATTTGGTGTAGAACTTGTCCTTGTTTCTGAATTTACGACGACAGTACTTTCCACAACGATGGCTTTGGAAACGTAGAACTTGTTCTCTTAGACTTTTCTTCTCCGTTGCGTTTGGAACAGCACACGTAGAATACTGTTCGATGAAATTCATCACTAAGTCATCCGGATCTGTTCCAAATTTAGGTGCATCCTTGATCCACAACAACATATGTATATGAGGGGCACCTCTTGCTTGGTACTCCTTTCTCCAGAAGAAATCCAACACCTCTCCAAGAGGTGGATTCTTTTTATTTGTGATGAAAGACATCATAGCTTCAAATCTATGATTGAAGTACCTGCATACATTCACTGGATCCAAAGAACACAGTTCTCCAGGTGTCTTGAATTCAATGTTTTCAATATTTCCATTTGCCTCTCGTAGAAATTCAAGTAAGTCTTCCCAGCCATACTCGGCACAGCTCAGAGTGAGGAACCATGTTGGAGTTCCTAAGTTCCTCAGCATACATTTTAAATCACCATGACGACGGTACCAGTACTCATTAGTACCACGCTGACACGCCATGAGATTAATTAAGTGAGAATCCAAAATACTGTCTTGGACATTGACTTTATGCATAAAGTCACTTGCCGAGATGTTTCGCATCTGTATACCACTTTTTAAGATGTGGTTCACTGCATATGACAGTCCAGACAGATCGCTTTCAAACAGGAGATGAAACAAATAGGGAATGCATTGCCGAAACCTAGGATCTTCTGCATACAATCGTAAAGTCCGGTATTCAGACGCAGGAATTTGATGAGGTCGCTCATCATATCTTCCTCCTTGACCTGTGGGAAATAGCTGTGGGAAACACCGAGCTTCCAAACTTTCCTCCCAAACACTAATGGGACTCCCTTTGGCTTGTTTCATTTGAAACAACTCAATAGCATTCCCCATGACTTCCTTGGAATGCAAAGGATGAACACTATAATGTTCATATATTTCTTCACTTTTAGAGGCCTCTACTTTCTCAATTTGGCCAGCACACAAATCGCTATCCTCTTCATCACTTACTTCCTCTTCTGCAACATATACATTCTTATAGTACTTATTATTTTTCTTCAAATACACTGTTGCCTTTTTGACTTTCCTAACATCCACTAAATCTTGCCATATTTTCTTATTCTTTGTCGGAACCCCATTAACCAAGATAACCAGAGGTTCCTCTTCCACTTTTTCTATTCCAATTGTGTTAATGTTTTTGTTCAAATCTAGAGGCAAATAAACAACTCTTCCCGTTAATCCTCTCTGTAAATCTGCTGGAGGCAACTTCCCTGTCTTTGGCTCCATTCTTACAATAGCCTGAAAGGGATGGATACTTTGAATCAAAATAGATTCATAAGTATTTAAATCCTTCAATTCAGAAGGAATCTCAACCAATTCCAGATTATTATGAACTGCCCTAGCAGGCATCTGGTTTTGGTTTAATTTATTACAACAATAAGTACACACACGTTGATCCGATCCCAAATCAAAATAATTTTCTACCATCAAGTATGTGGCAAAATCCTTCCATTCACTATTATTTTCCCTTTCACTTTTTGCATATAAATCCACTACCTTAGTCTGATTCTTATAATAAGTGTGTCGACAACATACACAAGTGAAATTAGGCCTCTCACTTGATTTCATCTGAAACGTGGCAATTTCCTTCTGAAAATTATCTGTACTGGAAACCTGTACATTATCTTCCACATTACCCTCTACTTCAGGGTCAGTTTGAACATTCTCATCTTTACTACCAAAGTAACAAAACTCAATTTCTTCACAAATATTCTTCACATCTATTTCAGAACCATGCAAAAGAGCAGCACATAATTGTTTAAGCATAATTGCTGGACTCTTAGCATAATACAACATTCTCACTAATTTTCTCACTTTATTATGATGCACTGCTAGCATCCTGAAATGATGAAAAACACTCTGGCATACTCTCCTGGAAAGACAAGCCAGTGAATGACCACGCAAACCTGTCATTTGTCTCACTCTGCAAGGATCTAAATCTTGCAACAACTTCATTTTCTGCTTCAAACTTTTCTTATTAAATGTCCGTATAAAATCACAAAGCAAATTGATGGAAACCTGTCGCACACTGCAAATAGAACTACACTTCCAAATGTACACAGGACCCTTAGGACGTCTTCCTAAAACCTCATCACTTAGCGCCTCTTCTGTCTCTGTTGTCACAAGTTGTTCTTTTTCAACTGGACAACCATCCTTCACTTCATAAGCTCGACCACTGATGTCAACTGCATGCACCAAATCATTATCCTGAAAATAAGTCTCCTCATTAAAAAATGCCTCAGAACTTGAACTATGCATCCATTCTCCGGAAAAAACTTCACAAAAGTTAGTACGATTTACTACTCTCTTCCATCTACTTTTTGTTTTGAAATCAGAAATTACCTTGCTTAGTTTCCTAATTCTATTGATTACCAAAATAAACAACTTTCGCTTAATTTCAAAAGCATGATCAATAATTTTCTCTACATTTTTCTTCTTCTTATAAAATGCCGCTTTCTGTTGGCCTTTCTTTTTAATATTTTTCAATAAATTAACTAATATCCTATTACGGAACATTCGATTTCGAATGTCCCTAAACTGTTGTTTCCTTCTACTATCATGCACAGAGTTATCTCTTCCTCTACCAGTAACATTTGTGATGGGTCTCTCCTTTCCATTTAAATTACTTTTCTTTTTGTGAACTGAAACATTTTTTTGAGCAAAACTTTTTTTACTACAAATATTTCTTAAGAATGATTTCGTGCTCTTACCCGGACCTTTCTTGGTGTTTTGACAAGTATTTGGGGAAGAGGACTGCTGCAATAAAACATCATCCTGCTGTCTTTGACGTTTTCTAGCCTTTCTTATTCTACTTTTGGAAGGCATTTTACAAACTATGAAAGAATCTGCAGTTGAATCTGTGGAAAAATATAATATAAAATGTTATTAACCACTATTACCAAACAGTAAATAAATAACAGTCATCTAAAACTTAATGCCGTACTAATTATTTAACATAGCAAATATTTTCCACCAGCACTGCATCACAAAAATGACACTCAATGGTACAAAACAGGCATACAACACTCATAAATCACTCCCTAATATTTTAAATCATTAATTCAGGATGACGATAAGATGTAGCCTATCTAAAGATTTGTTTAGGCCCAGATCTTTAGACTGGGGTGAATGTGTGTCATTGATCCACATTCAGTCCATCACCTGTTTTGTTTATTTGAGGTGAGGCCAACACATGGTTGCAGATAAGATTATCACTGAAAAAAACCAAGGTAAAAAAACATGTGAAGGCCTACCAATGAAGTAAATCATTAAATGAAAACCAATACATTTCTGGAAATATGCACTACTAGTGCTTCATAAGATGTTTTGGGTCATATTTATAAGGCATTTGAGTGTCTAGTATGCTATTTTACGTTGTTCATGGTGCAAATTTATTGTAAATACGCTCCCACCTGCGGTTGGCAAATTTAGATTTTGATTATGGGAGTTAGATAGGCATGTTAATAATTTCCCAAAAATGGTGTATAACCCCAAACAACCTTTGAAGCAAATGCTCTTAGCCATGTTATCCACCTCCCATTGGATAACATGGCTAAGAAGTGCTTGCAAATGTGAAAAAAAACGGCCGCAATGCATGAATATCGCAGAAAAATCAGCGATATTCATGCATTTTCCAGCAAATGCTCTTAGCCATGTTATCCACTTCCTATTAAATAACATGGCTAAGAACTGCTCAGGGCCCCATGAGGAACGCTTTCCATTTAAAAAGGGAAAAAATAACATCAAAAACACTAAAATGCCTTCTAAATATGACCCCAAACAACCTATGAAGCTCTAACAGTACATATCCTGAAATTTAATTGATTTCAAAATTCGTTTTTAAACACAGCATATAAATCAATTGTATACCTGCATTCATGAAGAAATGACTAAAAATGTCCTTGAGACACATGATTGTGTTTTCTGGAATGCCCTAGCACCATTTTTGAGACACTATTAACATGGCTAGGTAACTCCCATAATCAAAATCTAAATTTGCCAAGCGCAAGTGGGAGCGTATTTACAAGACACTTGCCCCAAGAGGAACGCTTTCCATTTAAAAAGGTAAACATAACATCAAAGACACTAAAATGCCTTCTAAATATGGCCCCAAACAACCTATGAAGCTCTAAAAGTACATATCAAGAAATGTAATTGTTTATCACAAATGCGATTAAAAACAGCCGCAATGCATGAATATCGCTGAAAAGTCAACGATATTCATGCATTATCCAGCAAATGCTCTTAGCCATGTTATCCACCTCCCATTGGATAACATGGCTAAGAACTGCTCGCAAATGCGAAAAAAAACGGCCGCAATGCATGAATATCGCAGAAAAGTCAGCGATATTCATGCATTTTCCAGCAAATGCTCTTAGCCATGTTATCCACTTCCTATTAAATAACATGGCTACTGCTCAGGGCCCCATGAGGAACGCTTTCCATTTAAAAAGGGAAAAATAACATCAAAGACACTAAAATGCCTTCTAAATATGACCCCAAACAACCTATGAAGCTCTAACAGTACATATCCTGAAATTTAATTGATTTCAAAATTCGTTTTTAAACACAGCATATAAATCAATTGTATACCTGCATTCATGAAGAAATGACTAAAAATGTCCTTGAGACACATGAAAGTGTTTTCTGGAATGCCCTAGCACCATTTTTGGGACACTATTAACATGGCTAGGTAACTCCCATAATCAAAATCTAAATTTGCCAAGCGCAAGTGGGAGCGTATTTACAAGACACTTGCCCCAAGAGGAACACTTTCCATTTAAAAAGGTAAACATAACATCGCAGAAAAGTCAGCAATATTCATGCATTTTCCAGCAAATGCTCTTAGCCATGTTATCCACTTCCTATTAAATAACATGGCTAAGAACTGCTCAGGGCCCCATGAGGAACGCTTTCCATTTAAAAAGGGAAAAATAACATCAAAGACACTAAAATGCCTTCTAAATATGACCCCAAACAACCTATGAAGCTCTAACAGTACATATCCTGAAATTTAATTGATTTCAAAATTCGTTTTTAAACACAGCATATAAATCAATTGTATACCTGCATTCATGAAGAAATGACTAAAAATGTCCTTGAGACACATGAAAGTGTTTTCTGCAATTCCCTAGCACCATTTTTGGGACACTATTAACATGGCTAGGTAACTCCCATAATCAAAATCTAAATTTGCCAAGCACAAGTGGGAGCGTATTTACAAGACACTTGCCCCATGAGGAACACTTTACATTTTAAAAGGAAAACATAACATCTTAGACACTCAAATACCTTATAAATATGGCTCAAAACAACCTATGAAGCTCTAGCAGTACATATCCAGAAATGTAATTGATTTCTTAAATCATTTTTAAAAGCAACATATCTGTTTCACCTTACATAACAGACCATGGAATGGGCTCCATGTACCACAATAACTTGTGTTACTGCATGCCAGAATGTTACACCAAATATGCAATTACAATTTCTCTATGAAACTAATTCTATTACTATATCACTAGAGACAAAACCACATTTTAAAAACACAGCTTTCTTCATCATTTTCTCCTTAAATCATACTATTCTCTATCTAAATTAAATAAATCTTTTCTCACCTTAGCAAATATTTTTTGAGTTTTGAAAACAGTCTAAGAAATACACCAAATTGTCTTCAGCAGAAGAAAAAGGATGCACTCCAAAGGCTGCAGCTATTGAAAGCACAGAAATACAGATATTCATTTCACATATGTCTCATATTAGCCAATCATACCTCTTCCCTCACTTTTTTCAAATCAAAACCCTTCCCCCCTCTGCCCTGTCTGCCTTGTTTCCATAGCAACCACCTCCTGGAAGACCTCTCATGTTTGCAAATTCACACAACAATGTTTCAATTGAACTCTGAACTCTCAGTGCACCTGCGTATCCAGTGCAATCTTTCATTAAATGTTTCTTCCTTGACCATTCAAATTACATGTTTCAAAGAACACATCCATGCACCCTAACTTTCTGTTTTCAGAAATGGAAATGCACCAATCACTGCTAATGAATCATTAGCATTGTAAATCCACAGTTTTTTTTCTTTAGAAACTCCTACTGTTTCAACTGCCCTTTCATTACCACACTTCATCTGACTGCAGAACAACCTTCTCCCACCATGTTTAAGGTCTGGATTGTTGGACATAGTTACATCCACTGGGCTCAAAGGTATGCTGAGAACAGAAATTTACCTAACCTCAATTTACAAGATGTGGAAATTAAGTGGTTGGGCCAAAGAGGATTAAAATGTCACCAATTGATACCATTGGTGAAAACCTTTATGCATTTGCCAAAACCTGACCTGTTAATTGTGCACTGTGGAGGTAATGATTTGGGCACTTTGACAGGGGTAGGTCTAGAAATGCTTTTAAAGGACACCTTTGAGCAATTAATGGCACTTTTTCCTCAAACTGCCTTGGTATATTCCAATATATGCCAAAGACAGAAATGGAAGTGGTCCAACCAATTTTGTCCACAAATTGAGAAAGCGAGGAAGCATGTAAACAAATCTGTTTCAGCTTTCATGAGAGACCATGGAATGGGCTCTCTGTACAACAATAACTTGCGTTACTACATGCAAGATATCTACAGAGGAGATGGAGTTCACTTCTCAGATGAGGGCAACAGAATTTTCATTCTGAATTTAAGACTGTGCATTGGTACCTACTTATAAGTACCTAAATGTACCATAAACCCAAAAGCTCTTCTCAGAGCTACCCTTCATCTGATCACTCACAATTATTATTTTTTTCTAACTTTTTTCACTAATTTTCCACAAAATTCGCTCCCCGGAGCGCTACCCGGTTCGCTAACCGAAAGCTAACCTCGCGGTTTTTTAAAAAAATGTTTTTTTTCCGCACATATAAGCCTCCTCAGCCACGCTCAGAAAACCTAGGGGGTCAAGATAAGTCTACCATGACCCCTTCTACCCATTCTAAACATTATTTGCCCTCCATCTTGTATCTTAATGCGACCGAAACACAAAATGGTGGACTCCCGTGACGCTTAAGGTTCGCTAACCGGGCCGCTTTCCGGAAAGCGGTCCTAAAAAAAGGTGGGAAAGTAATTTACAGAAAAACGACTAGAGACACTCTCACCAAATATAGATTAGCTCATACTACATAACAATCCCTTCCATTCTCACAAATTTCATTGAAATTTCATTTAGCCATTTAGCCTGTAGACCTCTCCAAGTACCGTGAGGTAAATTACTTCACAAAACACATCTGAATTGTTGGAATTGACAACCAATGAAAATGTTACTTTCATTTTCTACTTTTATTACCTGACATTTGATTGGTTATATACCTGTATATATATAAAGGGAGAGAAGGAAACACAGCCATTTTGACTACTACTTCTTGTTGTACCTCCTATTTCAATAGCTTCAAAAAACTTCAACTTCTTTGTGAAGGTAAGTTATAATTTAATATATTGTGCACTATAACTTAATATAGTAGACTTTTT
This sequence comes from Lissotriton vulgaris, assembly GCF_964263255.1. Lineage (NCBI taxonomy): Eukaryota > Metazoa > Chordata > Amphibia > Caudata > Salamandridae > Lissotriton > Lissotriton vulgaris. The sequence continues at coordinate 1,130,682,271 of NC_141691.1, forward strand.
CTGCTAGATATACACTATCCCTCTGTAGTAGTAATGTATTTAGATAGACTTCTCTGTTATAGTTATGAATGGAGTAAGGCTTGTCTTGGTTAAATCACATACACTTTTTTATAGTCCTATTTCCACTCTCATACTATACACTGCCAAAAGATAAATTCACTGATAAAAACTGCCTATCTAAAATTAATCCCAACAGTGCCCTATCTCTACTAATATATCTTTTTTTAATCCAAATTTCAGGCAAAATGGAAGGCGAGCAGCAAGTTTCTTTTGAGATGGACCTGCAAGAGAGCAGCCAGGAATTAATTGAACAAATTGACATGGAATTTATGGATGAAAGCTTGGATAATGAACTGCTGCAATGTGTCCAAGCAGTAGATGTCCTCCTTGCAAATGAGGACATTTTGCAACCTCACAGATTGCAAACAATATTTCAAGAAAATAATGACATTTCAGACACTGAAATGTTAGAAAGTTTAATAAATTATGAAAAAGAATCAAAATAAAAAAAACACTTTAAAAAAAAGAAAACAAAAAAAAACAAGAAAAACAACAAACAATTAACATACAGTATTAGAAAAGTCTTTCATTCTTTTATCCATAAAGTTCGCTGCCCAGAACGCTTTCCGGTTCGCGAACTTGGCGCTTACCACGCAAAAAAAAAATTTTTTTTTTTTTTTTTTGGACCCTCCTAGGCCCTTTTAAAACCTCCACATAAAACCTAGGGGGTCAACGAGGATCTACTATGCCCCCTTATGGTAATTTCCCCCTTTGTTTTGGCCTCCTCTTGTCTCTCGATCCTACCGAGAGACAAGATGGCGGCCGCTCCGGACTGTTTAGAATGTTGACAGACACCGGAGGGCCAATCAGCTTCGCATCGCAAAGTTCCGATACGCGAAAGGTTCGCTAACCGGATCGCTGCCCGGAGCGCTGTTACAGATATATATCTTGATTTAAACGTTAATTTCTCAAAATCCACTGAAGCACATATATTGAGACCTAGCAAAGGCACATCGGGCTAACAGTCCCTACAATTTTGCCAATTTTCGTGAAAATCCATTCAGCCGTTCGGGCTAAAAGTGAGTCCAACCGCCCTATGGAAATTAACATGGGAAAAAGGCGTTTTGGGACCCCCCTTTTTTCTCGGCCCCCCTCCACAAAACCCCCCCAAATTTTCAAGGGCTGCTCAGAAACAAAATTTGCCATTTTCCTGGAAATTTCAGCCAATTCCGTCCACAAACGCAAAAGTTATTAGGCATAGAATTTTCAGAAATCCCATAGGGAAAAAATCCTAACTATATATACCTACTGGCGACCGCCAGTAGGTAATATATATATACACACTGAAAAAACCATAGGTTTCAGAACAGTTATAGTTAGCTGGAAATTTTACTGACATAAAACTAATGAAATTCCACGTTATAGTTAGTTGGACTCACTATAACCTGCGCGTGTAATGCACTGCTGATGACATCACATATTACATCACTCATGACATGGTCAGTGACATCACTCATGACATCACTCATGACACCATCCAGTGAATGTATGTCTTTCTGAAAAATAAATATGTTTTATATATGTATATGTAAAGGTCGATGGAAAAATAAATGTTTAAATTATTGTCTTAATGAATGTTTTTTTTAAAAAAATGATTGGATAACTGGCTTATTAAGTGTATCTTAGTGAATACATATATTAGCGAGTAATGTTTAAATATTTAAATGTTTGTATCAGTGTTTCACTTTGTGTATAAATGGCTACATGGGTTGGTGAGTAGCTACATGTGTCTGTATATGGGTTATTAGATGTTTTTTTAGTATCAGTATGAGTGTCTGTATGGTTTAGTGGGGGTGTTACTTAGCATATAGATGCATCAATGACTGACTCACTGTTTATATGTTTTTTGAAGACAGCATATGTGCAGGACTGTATGGGTGGGTGAGTGTGTATATGTGTGTGTTAGTGAGTGAATGACTGCCTCACTAGTGTCTTTATCAGTAACTACATATGTTTTAATCTAGTTTATGTGAGTATTGATATATATAAGTCAGTATATGTGAGAGTGAGAGATTGAAACAGTTCCTGTTTAAATAAGTATGTGTTTCTATAAGTGATTGTTTAAGAGAGTAAGTATGTGTAAGTTTCCTTAGAAGTAAGGTGGTAGTGTGTGTATATCTGTATATGTAAATAAATGGATGTTTATTAGTTTATTTGCATGTGTGAATATGTGTGTGAGTAACATTTTGATGACTGTCGGTGTGTAACAGGATGTATAGGTGTATCACTACATATGATGAGTGAGTATATGTATGAGTGACTATATAGAACTGTTGGTGAATGAGTGGATGTGTATATAGATGGTGGAATTATTGAATTGGTTTTTGTAACTGGTATGGGTATATCCACTTTTTTGAAAATGTTAGTTTCTATTTTTGAATATATGTTTCAAGGGTTACTTTACAGTGAAAGGAGGTCTGTCACTCTGAAACAAGGATGGTGTCATCAGTGATGTCATGAGTGATGTCACTGACCATGTCATGAGTGATACCAGTTACAACAACCAACTGAATTGGTTGTTGTAACTGGTATGGGTATATCCACTTTTTTGAAAATATTAGTTTCTATGTTTGAATATATGTTTCAAGGGTTAGTTCACAGTGAAAGGAGGTCTGTCACTCTGAAACAAGGATGGTGTCATCAGTGATGTCATGAGTGATGTCACTGACCATGTCATGAGTGATGTAATATGTGATGTCATCAGCAGTGCATTACACGCGCAAGTTATAGTGAGTCCACCTAACTATAACGTGGAATTTCATTGGTTTTATGTCAGTAAAATTTCCAGCTAACTATAACTGGTGTGAAAGCTATGGTTTTTTCAGTGAATTTAATAGGTTTTTTAAATGCTAATTCCTAACTATAACTGGTGTGAAACCTATGAAACAAAATCCCGCACACACAGATTTAGTACAAAAAAGTAGAGTGCTACTATATGTGATTCACAGAAACAAATGTCCAACGTTGGTTCTTTGAATTTTGATGTTTATCTCCTTTTATTAGATCGTCACACCAATGGTAATTGACAGCCAGCCGACACGTGTTTCGTTATAGGTCTATACAATAACAGACGCTATAACTCTTCAGGGCTGGAAAAATACAGAAAACTAATGACCTATAATAAGTCTGCTACACAAGTAGTTTGTAACCAATGTGCCAAAGTAAATGTGACATTCTCCTCATTCCAAAGATTCACCCAGTCATAAGGAACCCAAGAGTGATTCTAAAAGGAAAATCTGAAAGAAAATGTTATCCTATTCCGTAATGCCTAGATAAATGCATTGCAATTTTAACAGCACTATTGATTGTAATCGTCGATATGATCTGAAAAAAGGTGGAAAGACACACGTGATAACTTTGAAATATAGGTCAATTATTCATAGTGACTAAGCATCAATATCAACAGTATTTTCAACAAAAGGTATTCATACATGAGCAAGGTCCGAATGTATTATAGCTTACGCTAAGGAATGTTATGCATGAGCAAAGGCGTGATAAATCAACCGCATGCAACCCCATCAGTGCAGTGCGTGATACAAATTATTTCAGAGCTACCTCAATGGCTGGATTTTTATCTGTAAGGGCTGGTTGTACAGAGGTAAGTAAGAAGGGGAAAGAGAAAAACAGAAAGAGCAAAGATTAAGTTGGTAACGGTGTATAGAAATGAGGGTGACCCCAACCAAAGGGGCAGAATATCATATAAAAAGACTCTTACCCCTAGTCCGGTGATAATTCCAACCCGTCAGGGTAACCTATTAGTTAGAGGATGACGATATATTGGTTCTGTAAAGATAATTAAGTACTCCAAATTAGGAATTGGATATTTTCAACCCAGATGGTAAAAGTAAAACAAGTCACCTAGAAGCTGAAATCCAATCAAATGCACGTATAAAGCGAGAACATCTCAATTTTGTATCATCTAGGATGTATCAAGATGACCACAAAGTCTCGCGACCAATGAATTGTTGGAGTACTGAACGTAAATAAAGCAACTGTAGTGGCTGTCACAGTCCAATGTATTAAAACTGAAATAGCCTATGAATTAGTACAAGAAATGAGTCCTATTAAGTCACACCCTCACCCATGATGGTAGTCTCTTACCCGTTAATTTCAAATCACAATGTAAATGGAAGGCGCCAGAATTCAGCACATCTGTGCCATCAAAAAATCAATGATCCAAAACGTAGAATTAGAGAAATTCTTCACGGTTCACCACATCGTGTGGTGTCCAAGTTCTAAAAACAAGAAATAACGGGATCTATTAGTAGATAGTTCCCAGTTACGATAGGTAATCCATATTATTCAATCAATATCCGCAGGATTCAATTTGAAATGTCCGAAATTTAACATAAGCAATATTTACCTGGGTAGAATCACCCTCGTTGCAACTGGCGTCCCCGACCCGGAAGTAACCACAACGAAACCCGGAAGGTAAAGTTATAGCCTCCGCGAGTTAAAAAAGGCTAGAATGCGAACCTCCGTAGTGGTTCACAAGATTAGAGAACAGACTGTGTCACCGCTAGGGAAGCTCAAAGTCCCGATTGTGTAAACCCTACAGAAAATTGTCAAAATACTAAAAATAAAGCGGTACCAACTACATATTCTACCCTAATTCAAGCTATTATTTCCCAAATGCTCATGTACCGAAAAAACGCCATAAGACACCACAAGAAGGTCCAAATAAACAGTAAGGAAAGAGAAAGGATATTGAGAATATCCTAAAAGTGTAAATTAGAAGGAGGGTCAAAATTGAAGATCAGAAATAAGAGAAAAATTAAAGTATTTACACGGAAAGCAAAAGAGGAACATAGTATACTCAATTTGGTGCAACAGTAATTTACATAGGTTGAAAAAACCAAGGTGACATTGTGATAGATATGATGAAACCACTATTACTATTAAGAAAACGTTACGTAAGAGTGTTACAACATCCACTCTACGTACAGGCTATATAGTGAGTACAATAATTAGTTAAAAAAGGGGCAGAGAGCGTGATCGTTCCCATATCCCTATGTATAGTAATCCAATCAAAATACCGAAAATGATGTATTCCTGTTCCCATAAATACGAAATATTGATACTGAATGTAATACACAATAAAAGGAAAATGGCGAGACGGGACTACTGTGTAAATAGAATATCTATATTTCAGAATCTAATAACAGTCCATCAGTCCCCCAGAAAGAATTGCATCTCGGGGTCACAATTGAGTCCCCGCCCCACTGTATGAAGTCTCATGATCCAGAAAGCCTCAGCACGTCTAAGGCGAAGCTCTCTATTGCCCCCTCTAGTATCAATAGGAATGTGATCAATTCCAAAAAAGACAAATTCTTTTTTGGGGCCTTGTGCCTGGCAAATACTTGCGTAAATTGCCACTGGGTATCTAGCATCTTGTTGTAATAGAGCTCTAACATGTTCCCCAATTCTCTCTTTCAAGCTCCTAATGGTGCTACCCACATACTGGAGTCCACATTTACATTCAATAATGTATACCATGAACCATATTTTTTTCAGTGAATTTAATAGGTTTTTTAAATGCTAATTCCTAACTATAACTGGGGTGAAACCTATGGTTTTTTCAGTGAATTTCATAGGTTTTTCAATAGCAAATTTCTATAGCTATGAAATGTAATATTTTCTAAAATGAATCCTATATTGTATATTTATGTAATACTATTTTTTTATATATATTGTTCATATTTATTATTATTATTTTTTTGCCTTTGAGCGCTCCCGGTACACGTACCGGTGTGCGCACCGTAACCGCTTATTTTTGGTCGCGCCCCGTTGCGCGTACCGGGTCGCGTCACGTTAGCGCACCCCAAAAAAAAGAAATAAAAAGAATGAACGAGTGAGCATAAGGAGAGGGACAGAGAGAGTGGTGTACAGAGAAAAAAAGCTAGAGGTAGGAACACACAGGGACTGTGTAATAGATAGTAAGACAGAGAAAAGGTGTAAGAGGAAGTAACTGAGAAAAGGGAAATGAATAAGGGAGCAAAAGAAGAGAAGAAAGAGGAAGAAGACTAAAGCAGAGGTTCTGGGAGAATGTGAATGGGTGATGAAAGTAAAAGTAAGGAAAGTAAAGGATGGAGAATGACAGGTAGTGACGGAACTAGAGAAAAGAAACAGCGATGACGGAGTGAAAGAAAAGAGCAGTGAGTGAAAGTAAAGAGGGGTGAAAGAGGGTGGAAAAAAGTGTAAGACATGGGGAGTGACAGAGAAAAAGAACAGAGAGAGTAAAAGAAGGAGTGACAGAAAGGCACTAAGTGAACCAGAAAAAAAGGTGAGTGTGGGTGAGCAGTGGCACTAAAAGAAGTTGAATGTGGTAGGAAAGTAAGGAAAAGAGTAACTGAGGGAAGCAGACTAAGGAAACAAGGGTGAGGTAGGGTGAGAGAAAAGTAGTGAGGTTAAAACAAAAGGTGATGAGAAATAGTCACACTTACCATTTAATTCATGTAAACTTACTTTTATGTTTAAACTACACTTTAAATCTGTGAAAGACATAAGAAAAAAAAGTTATAATTAGTAAAATATATATTTTAAAATAGAAGGAATGGGTCAAGAGGTTAAAAATCTAAAAAAAATGTACTAAGAAATAAAGCAAGAGTGAAGGATACAGAAACGAAAATAAAGTAATGTACAAGGACAGAAAAAGGGAAAAAGAAATAGGAGAGCAAATTACTGAAGGTAAGTAAGATACCAAAACGAAATCAGGAAAGAGAAGTAAGTTAAAGGAGAATGAGTGAAAAGGAAAGGAGTCTAAATGAGGATCTATTTACAAGGAGGAGGAATGGAAGATGACTGAGAGTGACTAAAGGGGAGTCACAGAGTGAAGGGATGAAGGGAATGAGGTTAATATAGAATGATAGTGGAAAAAGGAGTGAGAAAGTAACTACACAGAAAGACTAAGGGAAGGACTGAATGAAGTGCAGTACAATGAGTGAAGAAAGGAAAAAGAGTAAAGGAGCAAAACAAGGATAGAGAGGGGAAGAGAACTAAAGCAGTGGTACTGAGAGAATGTGAGAAAGCTGAAAAGTGGTGCAAGGGACAGAGGAAATGCAGACAGTTGAAATTGGATTGAGGGGTTGTGAAAGAAGTGGAGTAAAGAAACAGCGATGAAACAAAGTGAAAAAAGGCAGTGTAAGTGAGTAAAGAGAGTTGAAAGTGGGTGGAAAAATGGAAAATGAGTGTGAGACAATGGGAATACAATAAAAATTACACAATGCAAACTATAGAATTATTTATAGAACATGTTAGATAGTTTATTCTTGCTGTTCTCAGAATATATTGAATTTCACTAAAAACAGTGAGTTCAAACTCTTCATCATATAACAGCTGGGAAAAAAAACACAATCTAAAAGATTGTGTTTTAAAAAACCCATATAAACTTAGAAATTATATATGTACACTAATCTTTGATTCACTTACTTTTCCATGAGGCCAAATAGTAGATAATGAAGGTCCTTTTCGTAGGAAAATTTTTCTGCTGTTCTCTTAAACTTCTATTTCATCAACTTTCTATAAAAAAAGCTCATCTGAAATATCTTGTCAACGTTTTCATTTTCCTCATTGTGTTAACTAAAAACTTATTGCTCATACCTTCAACTATCCTTACGGCCAAATAGTGTCAGATATATGAGTATATTTTGAAATTTCTCTAATTAAACTCTGAAATTACTGTTTACCCGAAGTTTTCAAAGAAAAGCACATAAAACATTTTCACAATCTTTTAAAATTCATATTCCCTTTTTTGATCACTCATGTTGAACATTTCCTATAATACTGATATCACTTACTATGAGATCCACTTACAGTACCTATTTGACATAAATAATTTTAAACATTAGACTAACTAAGTAACTAACTTTTATTAACTGCACCCGTCTTCATAGACCAATTACCTTTGCTAAAACTTTGGTTTTAAAAACACTAGGTAAGAATTTTTTAAGTCAAAAGGCAAACGTTGTTTATAAGTCAAATGAGAATCATTGCAGTAACTCCAACCTTTTACACATTTTAAGTAGCATGTATAATGTCCTGATGTTGTTGAAGGACCATCATGATAAATAATAGCTACAGTTGTAAAAGTTCTTCCTGCAATTGATAACTGAGAAGCCACAAAAATTTTGATACAAGTTGTCAATTTAGTTCCATCAGGTCTACATCGTTGGAAAACTAAAATCACATACTGACCATAACTTTGTATAAATAATGTGGACAGCATTGGACACTTACATTGGATACACACCATATTATGATCAGCTGCTTTAACTAGATTATTAAATGGCACTGATTTGCAGTCTGGTAAAGTTAAATATATAAATCTTTCAGTGTCTATTCTAGTAGTACTTGATAAACTACACTTCTCGCAGTCATGCTGCCATTGATAAGAAAGGCTAAAAAGATTTTCTACATCTACACCTTCATCTTCCAAAACACCAAACATACACATTAAAAATTCCTGACAATCCTGCTGAATGTTCTGTGAAAATGTTTCTTGACCAGAACACATATCTAAAATATTTCGAATTTCTGTTACACTTTCTATTTTTGCTCTATCACTGCTACATTTCTCAAACACAGAATTCAATAAACTGCACAATCTTTGATCCCGATTTTCAACAATCTGTTATTGTAAAGTTTTAAGAAAAAAACAACATTAACCACTACATTAGCATAGCAGTTGACACCAGAACTGTTTTCAAATTGAAATCCAACCACATCTTGAACAGAACCCTTTTTCTTTCTGCTTACAATTACATTTTCATCTACTTTTTGTCTTTTTGCTACTACCTCACTACAATTACTCTCATTTCTTCTTTTTCGGCCTACTACACGTTTTTCAATCAGAGGATGTTGTGGCAAATGTGGAGCATACTCTCTTCTTAATCTATTGTATTCTTTAACACAATCTAGATCTGCACAAATCTTTGTGTCATCACACTTAATCAAATACAATCCAGATAAAGTTCTGACTCGTGATAATGCCACATATGCCATACTCTCTTTAAACACAGAACTTCCAATGTTCACCAAAGCACTATCTACACTTAAACCTTGAGATTTATGAATTGTCACCGCATATGCCAAACAAACAGGAAACTGTTTTCGGTGAACATATAAGTCTTGTTGAACTTGCTCAATGCCATCAAATTTAATTTTTAAAAATTCAATTCCATCTCTATTTCTATAATTCATAAAATCAACATCATGACCCATTGCTCCATTTACCAGACCTCTTTCAACATTTAAATTCCTTCTCAAAATGATACGACATTTAAAACACACATTCAGAGTCTTTTCAAAACCAGCTGTTTTAGATATACTCTTCTCTAATGAATCCAAATTTGTTTTCAAATTTTGAGACAAAATAATTGTTGCTCCCATATGCTCAATTTTATCTATTGCTTCTAGTTTTACAATCTCTTCATTTTCTAACTCTAACATTGCCTGTCACCCCCTCCCAACACAATCCCCAAGGATGGGAGACTGACACAGTTCTTGAACTTTTGGAAGGCGGGAGGGAGTTACCCTCCCGGCCGTATTTATTAAAATATGAAACAAAATTAAAACATTAAAATAACAGTTTCATATCATGTACAATTTTTCATTTATGACATTACGATGCAGACACGCGCATTGGCTAACCTTAACAAATCTCTAATACAAAGGTTCTCCTAGCCGAGTCTAGACATCCTGTATATGCATACTTTCTAAATAAAAATTGTACATCCTAACATTACAGGCCAACGGCAAGGTCGTAACCGGTGTCAGATCCCTACTCCAGAACTCCCCCCTCACTTGTGAGGGGCGGGCGCACAGAGGACTGTACCTCTGTGCCAACTTCCAATTTCCCTTGTCTTAGCGGGGGCCCCTTTTTTAACTCGACGCCATCTTAGTGGTCGTCCGAGGACTCGTGTGAGGTGTCTAGAAGGTAGCGTAGACCCCCCTCCCACCCCACACTGCTTACCACATCCGCCGTCGCGGATGTCCTGGCCCCGGGAAATTCGTAAGAGGGGCACGTAGCCGCCTCCTCCCCTGGGAGGGGCCTATGACCGCCTTCTCTTTCGGCGGCCCCATACTTCGAGGGTGCCGCCTCCCCGTGTGAGGGGCCAATGGCCGCCTCCCCCCGGGCGCTCCCATCCATAATGGGTGGCGCCCCACCTCTAGGGATCTTGAAATTACTGCTCACCGATCATGACCTTACCGCCACATGCCGGATAGTTGACCGGCTATCCGGACCCCCCACAAACTCCTACTAAAGGTCATGGATTTACAAACCCCTTAACCAAGCTAGGAAGTCTCCTATGAGTAAGACATTCCCCTCCCGGGACAAATGGACCCCATCTTCGAGATACATGTGATCCCCCCGAATACATCCATGCGGAATACAATGCAACTGTCCTGAGCGAAACAACCTACCAAGTTTGTTATTGACTTTCTTCACTGAATGATTCAAAGCGGTCACAGAGAGGGCCCCCCGCCACACCTTCCTGGGAATCATGTGTGACCATGCTATCTTGCACCCTGGGACCCTTCTTGCCAACCAACTAACAGTGGATAGAATTTCGCTCGAGTAGTATTCGTCGACCAATGGTCACCAAATCATTGCCTCCAAGGTGTACTATGATTACAGACGGCGGTGACCTCGTCCGCCCTAACAGTCCCTCAATAAAACATTGAAATTGGTCAATACAGAGCCCGCCCCTTCCGTGGAAGGTCACCCTGTACCCGTATTCCCCAGCCACGTGAATCATGTCACCTGCTTTGAATACGTCCCCGGCACGTCTCACGTATGAGTGGCCAACGACCCACACCACTCTTTCCTCAGCCGGTGATCTTTGCCCGCTGGTCCCCAGGTGTCGGGTCAACTGCACAGTCCGCCCCGCATAGCCTGCTCGCGAAACTGTAAACCAAACAGAAGACAAGAAGCGTGAGTGCATGACATTGGCTTCACAACATGTGCAACCGCACATACCTTTTATAACAGTTCGAGGACCAATGTCTTAATTGTTTCACCTTTTCCACATTCAGACCCCTGGCTGTAGCCTCTGTAGCAGCCCCTATCCGAAAGGAATGGGTCCCAAAATCGCTCGGGTCCAAGCCCGCTGCCGCGATTGCCATTGTTAACACCCGCTGAAACTGAAACCTAGTCAGTGGGGTGGCGTCGTTGTGTCTCAGCAAGCTTCCCCCCCATGATACCGCCCTTTGCGCTAAATATTCCTCCACGCATTTCACTGGGCACATGGGGGACCCCCGCACGCGCTGGACAACAACACTGTCCCCGATAGCTCCCTGATCGGTTTTGGACCTGGCTATTGTGATTACCATTGAATCACCCTTGATCAGAATGTGTTCTCGACACAGACCTCCCCCCGTATCCTGCTTATTCCTCGCCACCAGCTCGCTCACCCGCATAGCCCCATGGAATGCTAATGCAAAAGCGGCCCGGAACAGCACTGCCTCTGACTGGGATGAACATGTCGCAGGGAGTACGGACATTAACAGGGACAACCTTTCTAGCCCAATCGGGCGCCTCTCGTCCACTCTACGACCCTCGAGGCGTTGCCACCCACGCAGTGCCTTCTTTACCAAAAAGGACGATGTGGGGTCCTTGATGCCATGCGCCTTAATCCGGGGCACCGAGTAACCAGAGAGCTTCGGGAAATGGTGCCGCCACCAAGTCCGCGGAAGGTAGATAACCCCTGAAGGCCTGCATGTGGGAACGAGAGAGTGCATCAGCCGCCTGGTTCAGTACACCCGGCACGTGTCTTGCCCTAAACTGGACGTTCAGTCTCATACACAGTAGTACAATTTCCTTCAGTAATCTCAATATCCACTTGATTATTTATACATTCAACCACGGTCATGTTGTCGGACCAAAACACCACTGTGCGATCACGAAACCCATCTGGCCATGCATTCAAGGCCACAAAAATGGGGAACAGCTCAAGAAACCCAATGTTACCTGTGAGCCCACTGTCGTGCCACCACGTCGGCCATGTTTGTGCCAACCATTGATTACCGAAGATGGCGCCAAATCCCACACTCCCTGCCGAGTCGGTCCATAACCCCAGCTCCTCTGAGGAAGCTGGTGGCTTGCTCCACACCACTCGACCGTTGAAGTCCGCCAGAAATGCCAACCATATGCGCATATCCTGGCGAACCTCTGCCGACAGTCTCGTGCGGTGGTGCCCCTCCTTGAGACCGACCATGGCTTGTGCAATAGAGCGGGAAAAGGGGCGAGCCATTGGTATCACTCTAAGGGCAAAGTTCAGCTGACCCACAGTTCGCTGTAACTGATGGAGAGTTACTTTCTCTTTGCTAATGCATAGTTCTAGAGAAGCCCTGAACCTCACCACTTTTTCTTTGGGCAGACGGAAGCATCCCTTCACAGAATCAAGCTCAATTCCAAGAAACTCGAGTGAAGTCGATGGCCCCACCGTCTTCCCTGGTGCCAATGGCACACCAAACTGCTTCATGAGCGTGCAAAATTCCAGTAAAGCCTGTGCACACTTTGTGTCACCGGCTGGCCCCAAGAACAGGAAATCGTCTAGGTAGTGCATAACCTGGGCATAGCCCGTGGCCCTGGTGAATGCCCATTGCAAAAAACAACTGAATTTCTCGAAATAAGAACAAGAGATGGAGCAACCCATTGGCATACATCTATCCATGTAATAGCGTCCTTGAAAAACAAAACCTAACAGACGCTGATCCTGTGGGTGTACCGGGAGCAACCGGAACGCTGACTCAATATCCGATTTAGCCATCAGCGCTCCAGGCCCCAGGCGATTCAACATGGCGACGGCCTCATCAAATGATGCGTACCGTACCGTACAGATTCCTGGATCAATCGCATCGCATCGTTTACCGAAAGACCCCTAGGAGCCGATAAGTTATGAATTAACCTAAACTCACCTGGGTCCTTCTTGGGAACTACACCCAGTGGTGAACACACGAAATCATTGACTGGCGGGTGCCTATATGGGCCAGCAACCCGGCCAAGGGCAATCTCTTTTGAAATCTTACTTTCCACCACCGTCGTATGCTGCTGAACCGACAGTTGGTTTTTACACTGTGATTCCCCCCGAAAATCCCCCGCCGGGATGTGGAAACCATACGAGAAGCCGTCTCGCAACACCCCAGCGGAGACATGATCAGGGTATTCATTCAGCCAGGGGATCATTGCCATGATGTCCACAGGGGTAGGTAGCGGTGCCCCTTGGTCGACATTAGACCTGTTTGGCCCCTCCTCTACCCCCTGTATCACCATTCTTGGTTCTGCACGAACTCTCAGGGTGTGAAGAGTGTCCGCACCCCGCACACTCATGCCTGAATTTACATGTCCCTTGTGGCCTCGTGCACTTGCCTCTGTTAAAGCTCCAACAGACCCCTTTTCTACCCCCGCTCCCACCACTCCTTGGTTGGTGATCACTAGTGGTGCCCGCTCGAAAGGGCGCCGCCGAATAATGGTGGGAGGACTCCGACCCATTCCCGCCAAGCGAAGACGACTTCGTCGTGCCCGGCAGGAGCTGTTTCTGCCAAGAGATGGAGTCGAAACAATCCCACGTCAGGGATGAGTCGTGCTCCTTGGCCTTGCGAAACTTACTATCATAACCCAACCATTGATTGCCTTCATAAGTTTCATAGAAATCCATTATACGTGTCTGGTAGCAAGCCAATTCAGTCAACACCTCAGGCTTACGTTCCCCCATGATCGCAGTGAACATTGCAAATGCCCTGGCCCAATTAGAGATCGTCTCATCCACCCTGAATCCCGCCATCTTTGCACGCCATACGCTCGGGTGCAACAAATCCTTCTGACTTTTAACATGCTCCACCTCGTGGTGGTCAGTCAAGAGAGAAAACATATTCACATATTTATCAGCCCAAATCAATTCTTTTGTGGCCAGCGGGATATGTTCGACCACCCTTTCCCTTCTCGAGGGTAACGACCCCTCCCTTGCCATTGGCAACGGCTGCTTACCCGAATCGGTAACTGGTCCTGCTGCTGTTCCAATGCCAGACGCCGGTCGTTCCGAGGGAACCTGAGGGGAAACAAGAGGGAGATTCGCCTTCGCAGCATCTCTGGATTGCCGCAACTGCTTCATTAGTAGCTTGGCCTCTTCGGCCGTGTCTCCTGGCGCCGTAGCACCCTCGGTATTTTTTCCCAGCCATGCGGCTAACTGTGCGGCCAACTCCGGAGGCATATCCCCCTCATTATTAGGCGTGACTACAACAGGGATTGGTTGTCCCGCGTCCCGGATCGGAACCGGGGCCTCAACAGGACTAACCGGGCTTGCCGGGGGTGACTCGGGAACTGGGGCCTCCCCCCCTGTCGCCCTATTCCTGGCCCTTTTACCTCTCCCATTGGGGACTACTCCCGGCAATGCTGGTCCGATAACTTTCTTCGGCCTGCCCGTATTGTTCATTTCCGCCATCTGCTTTTTCATGCTCGCCATATCTTTCATCAGCATGCGAAGCATCTGTTCGGTTCCAGCCTTCTTTCCGACCTTCTTGCCAGGCATCGTTGTCGGATATTCGAACCTTGCTGCTCGACGAGGTCCTGGATCCAAAGATTCCGAGTTGCTGAAAGAGAAACACAAAAAATTACAAGTTCTCAAAATTGGCTCCTTGTTCCGTCGATGGCTCACGTGCAACGAGGAGGTGCAGCTTCCAAGCACAGGAACAAGAGGATGCTTCCTTGGATTGTTGCTCCTTTTATCCTTCTTCGGGAGGGCGTGTACCCTCCTCCGGTCTGCCTACAGGGCATGGCCAGCGGTGTAAGTGTCTAGGACAACCCTTCTTGGGCGGGAAAAAAGGCGCGCCCCGGCTACGCCGCTTCGGGCATACCAGCCGAGACACGCCTCCCGCCCAAAATGGTTTCCCGGGGGGATCCGGGCCCCCTACCATACGTTCGGGGGGACCGAGTGGTCGCCCCTTTCCATTTGTTGTTGAAGATGGAACATTCTTGCAGAGTTGGCATCAAACATATTCCAGATTTGTTCACAGTAAATTTCTTAAAAATATTCTCTGGAAGAATGTTTTCATTAGGATACAAATTTGAAATTAATCGTGCATGTAAAGCTTCTTTCGCATTCTCGCTTACTTTTCCGATTCTTACATCTTGTAGAATTTTTTTATAATCTTCATCCTTTGCCTGTCGCATATTTTGAAACAGTTCTGCATATTTGAAATTTAGCCATATATTAACGTTTCCAATGCTTCCAAGGGATTTCCTGGTATCTTCATGCGTGAGCATTTTAAACACTGGTTGTACTTTTACTGGAGTCAACTGCAATAGATCTCCAAAAACAATAATGTGTTTTACTCCAAATAACACATCATACTCTGTTCTAAGAATTTCTTGCTTTCTCAAATGCAGAAAAGCAAGCATTAGATTTGAGACCATGCTTACTTCATCAATGATAAGAAGTTTCATTTTCTTCAGGACTCTTGAAACTTCAGAACACGCATCTCCAGATAACTTGTTGTAATGCAATTTATTATCATGCTCAACTAGCAGCATCAGTAAACCATATAGAGTAATCCCTGTAATGTTATGTGCTGCCAGTCCAGTTGGAGCAGTTACAACACAAGACAGCGGGGAATCAGTCCTTTTCTGCAGATAAGTTGAAATTGCTTTAATTAGAAAACTTTTTCCTGTCCCCGCTTCTCCACTTACGTACAGTCGGACAGGCTCAAATGATGTACATGAGCACTCTTTTGTCTCATGTTTGAATCGATGTTCAATCTGTTCTGTGACTTCATCATATATCTTTTTCTGCTCATAGTTTAGTTGCTTTACCAAATCTTCAAAGTTAACTACATCCTCTTGAGCTTGTTCCATAGCTCTTTCCACCTCATCCATGGCAGTGGCAGCTTCATTTTGGATAATTGGTCCTCCTAGTGGATCCTGACTCAATGAAGTAGAACTCTGACTATCTTGAGAACTGTTTCTGGCAATATCTTCAGCAATTGTGGCTTCTTGCTCTATTTCTTCATTCAACATTTGCAGATAATTTGGAAAAACAGGACATTCTATGGTATCCTTCGTTGCATTAAAAGAATCTTCGTAACAGAGAAAATCTCCAAGTAGTTCCTCTTCTATATGCCATGGCTTAAAGAGTTGCAAAAGAGCTAAATAGTAAAATTCTCTTTTGTCTGGAGATTCACAACTCAATTTTCGATGATTAATCAAATGGCCTTTTTTCTGCTTCACTAGACATCCTTCATTTCCAAAGACAGCATATTTTCCATTATTGATATCTTCTGTGATGCTCCTTTTATAACTATAGTTTTGCAGAACTTCATACACACAAGCGTTCTCAAGGTGACTACTTCTATTTGGATAGTATGTATCCAACTTGTTTGTCTTCAAAATATCTGTACTATTTGGTTCTTTCTCCGCCAAATACTCAATTTCTTGTACAGATTTCAAAACTCGGTTTCGTGTTGCAGCAAGACCTAGACTCACCCAAATGATTGTTCTCGATTAGGCATAGAGACTTGCTGATGATAACCAATCAGAACATTCATATGCTCCAATTTCTCGATGCGACAACATCTTCAGACTGTAACTGTATAATTTCTTGCTTAGACTCTTTTCATGTGAAATGTCCTCCCACATTTCCTTTAGTTCTGTCTTTTCTTTTTTTGTGATGTAAGATGTCACATATCGAGCCACAGCAATAGAGTTGTCAGCAACGAACTGAATATCCATGTTAGCATTCCACATGGACAAAATCACTGGGTTGTAGTCGTTGATGTACTTGGACTCTTCGTTTCTTTTTAAATTGTATGTATTTTTTGGTGATTTCCTCGTCACAGTATGTCGTAGAGATGACATCAAATTATTTACTCTTCCCTTAGAAATCACTGGTCGTGGAAAAGCAAAACGACATTTTATGTAGAACTTTTCCTTGTTTTTGAATTTTCGGCGACAGTACTTTCCACAACGATGGGATTGGAAGCGTAAAACTTGTTGCCTTAAATTGTTTTCTTCAGTACTTTTAGGAACAGCACATGTTGCATACTCTTCAATGAAACTCATCACTGTTTCATCCGAATCTGATCCAAATTTGGGTGCATCTTTAATCCACAACAACATATGTATATGAGGAGCACCTCTCGCTTGATAGTCCTTTCTCCAAAAGAAATCCAAAACCTCTCCAAGAGGAGGATTTTTTTTATTGGTAATAACAGACATCATAGCTTCAAATCTATGATTGAAATATCTGCATACATTCACTGGATCCAAGGAACACAGTTTTCCTGGTGTTTTCAATTCTATATTTTGTATATTAGCATTTGCCTCACGAAGAAATTCAAGTAAGTCGTCCCATGCATACTCAGCACAGCTAAGAGTGAGGAACCATGTAGGAGTTCCTAAGTTTCTTAGCATACATTTCAATTCCCCATGACGACGGTACCAATACTCGTTTGTACCACGCTGACATGCCATGAGATTGATTAGATAAGATTCCAAAATATTATCTTGTAGATTGACTTTTTCCATAAAGTCCCTTGCCGAAACATTTTGCAGATGTGCTCCACTTTTCAGTATATGATTTACTGCATATGAAAGTCCAGACAAGTCACTTTCATACAGTAGATGAAACAAATATGGAATGCATTGACGAAACCTTGAATCTTCAGCATATAATCTTAAAGTCCGGTATTCAGAAGCAGGAATTTGAACTGGTCGATTGTCATATCGTCCACCTCGACCTGTTGGAAATAGCTGTGGAAAACAACGAGCTTCCAAACTTTCTTCCCATACACTAATGGGACTTCCTTTTGCTCTTTTGCTGCTCTCATTTAAAACAAGTCAATTGCATTCCCCATTACTTCTTTGGAATGCAAAGGATGAACAGTATAATGTTCATATATTTCTTCACCTCTAGACACATCAACTTTTTCAATTTGGCCGAGTGAACAATCACTGTCTTCTTCTGCAGCTATTTCCTCTGCTTCAACACATACATGTTTGTAGTACTCATTATTTTTGACCAAGTACAACGTTGCCTTTTTGACTTTCCTAACATCCACTAAATCTTGCCAGATTTTCTTACTCTTTGTTGGAACCCCATTAACTAGAATAACTAAAGGTTCCTCTTCCACTTTTTCTACACCAATAATATCAATATTTTTCCTGAAATCTAGAGGGAAATAAACAACTCTTCCCTTTAATCCTCTCTGTAAATCTGAAGGAGGCAATTTCCCTGTCTTAGGCTCCATGCAAACAATTGCCTGAAAAGGATGGACACATTGAATCAAAATAGATTCATATGTATTTAAATCCATCAATTCAGAAGGAATGTCTATCAACTCCAGATTATTATAAACAGCTCTAGCAGGCATTCTGTTTTCATTTAATTTATTATAACAATATTTACAAACACGCTGATCAAAACACAAATCAAAACAATTCTCCACCAACAAATAAGTTGCAAAATTCCTCCATTCACTATTATTTTCCATTTCACATTTTGCATATAAATCAACTAACCTAGTCTGAATCTTATAATGAGTCCGTCGACAACACACACAAGTAAAATTAGGCCTTTCACTTGATTTCAACTGAAACTTGGTAATTTCCTGGTCAAACTTTTCTGTACTTGAAATTTGTACATTGTCTTCCACATTATCTTGTATTACTGTGTCAATTTCTACACTGTCCTCTTTTTCACAAAAATAACAAATCTCAATTTCTTCACAAATCTTCTTCACATCTAATTCAGTTCCATGCAAAAGAGCACTGTTTAACTGTTTAAGCTTAAGTGCTGGACTTTTTGCAAAATACAACCTTCTCACTAATTTCCTCATTTTGTTATGATGCACTGCTAACATCCTAAAATGATGAAAAACACTCTGACGTACTTTTCTAGAAAGACAAGCCAATGAATGTCCATGCAAACCTGTGTTTTCTCTCACTCTGCAAGGATCTAAGTCTTGAAATATCTTAATTTTTTGTTTTAGACTTTTCTTACTATATGTACGTAAGAAATTACGAAGCACATCGATAGAATCCTGTCGCACACTACAAATACTACTAGATTTCCAATTATACACTGGACCCTTAGTACATCTTCCTAAAACTTCATCACTTAATACCTCTTCTACATCTCTAGACACAAGTTTCTCTTTTTCAATCGGACAACCATCTTTCACCTCATATGCTCGACCACTGGTGTCAACTGCATGCACTAAATCATATGGCTGAGATACCCGCCACCCCCTCTCAACACATTCCCCAAGAATGGGAAACCGGAAACGGTTCTGAACTTTTGGAAGACGGGAGGGAGTGACCCTCCCGGCCGTATTTATTAAAATATGAAACAAAATTAAAACATTAAAATAACAGTTTCATATTAATGTACAATTTCATTTCCACATTGCGATGTTTGGCTAACCTTAACATATTCTCTAATACAAAGGTTCTCCTAGCCGAACTAACATCCTACAAAACGTTTAACTTGAAATTGTACATCCTAACGTTTAAGGGCCAACGGCAAGGTCATAACCGGTGTCAAGATCCCTAAACCAGACATATCCCCCTCACTTGTGAGGGGCGACCGCACAGAGGCGTACCTCAAGTGCATTTACCAATTTCCCTTGACTTGACGGGGGCCCCAATAAACTCGACGCCATTTAAAGGTCGTCCGAGGACTCGTGTGAGGTATCTAGAAGGTAGCGTAGACCCCCTCCCAAACCCCACACAACTTACCACATCTGCCGTCGCAGATGTCCCGGCCCCGGGAAATTCCCCAGGAGGGGGCTGTAACCCCTCCTACCCAGGAAGGGGCCTTGACCGCCTTTCCTTTCCTTTCGGCGGCCCATCCTTAGAAGCTTAGAAGGGACCGCCTCCCCGTTGAGGGGCCAATGGCCACCTCCCTCGAGCGCTCCCATCCGTAATGGGTGACGCCCACCCCTAGGGATCTTCCAATTACTGCTCACCGATCATGACCTTACCGCCCGACCAAAATAAATACGACAATTCTAACTAAAACTAAATTACTAAGAGACAGTAACAATTACCATTTATTAAGAGGCATGATTACTGATCAACACTAGTGCATAGCTACTTTACTTGCAAAACACATTACAATTGGACCATTCTTTATTGCATATTCAAAATTTATCACGATAGTTATCAAAACCTGCAAAATTAGTGTTAACACATCAAACTTTATTCCAAAACCACATGCTGTCCTCAGGGGCTGGTGGGTGGGTCAAAATTGGCTCTTCGTTCCGTCTCGAGCTCACGTGCAGCGAGGAGGTGCAGCTTCAGAGCACAGGAACAAGAGGATGCTTTCTTGGCTTGTTGCTCCTTTTATCCGTCTTCAGGGCGGGCGTAAACCCACCCCTGCCTGCCCCAAAGGGCGTGGCCGGCCGCGTCAGTGTCTAGGCCAGCCCACTCCAGGGCGGGAAAAAGCGCGCCCCGGCTACGCCGCTTCGGGCATACCAGCCGAGACTCACCTCCCGCCCAAGATGGCTTCCCGGGGGGATCGTGGTACTCCGCCATACGTTCGGGGGGACCGAATGGTCGCCCCTTTCCATATGGCTGAGATACCCGCCACCCCCTCTCAACACATTCCCCAAGAATGGGAAACCGGAAACGGTTCTGAACTTTTGGAAGACGGGAGGGAGTGACCCTCCCGGCCGTATTTATTAAAATATGAAACAAAATTAAAACATTAAAATAACAGTTTCATATTAATGTACAATTTCATTTCCACATTGCGATGTTTGGCTAACCTTAACATATTCTCTAATACAAAGGTTCTCCTAGCCGAACTAACATCCTACAAAACGTTTAACTTGAAATTGTACATCCTAACGTTTAAGGGCCAACGGCAAGGTCGTAACCGGTGTCAAGATCCCTAAACCAGACATATCCCCCTCACTTGTGAGGGGCGACCGCACAGAGGCGTACCTCAAGTGCATTTACCAATTTCCCTTGACTTGACGGGGGCCCCAATAAACTCGACGCCATTTAAAGGTCGTCCGAGGACTCGTGTGAGGTATCTAGAAGGTAGCGTAGACCCCCTCCCAAACCCCACACAACTTACCACATCTGCCGTCACAGATGTCCCGGCCCCGGGAAATTCCCCAGGAGGGGGCTGTAACCCCTCCTACCCAGGAAGGGGCCTTGACCGCCTTTCCTTTCCTTTCGGCGGCCCATCCTTAGAAGGGACCGCCTCCCCGTTGAGGGGCCAATGGCCACCTCCCTCGAGCGCTCCCATCCGTAATGGGTGACGCCCACCCCTAGGGATCTTCCAATTACTGCTCACCGATCATGACCTTACCGCCACAGGCCGGATAGTTGACCGGCTATCCGGACCCCCCACAACACTCCTGCCTAAAGGTCATGTCACAAAGTCTTCAGCCAAGCTATCAGGTCTCCTATGAGTAACTCGTTCCCCATCCGGGACAAATGAACACCATCCCCCAAATACATACTATCCCCTTTAATACAACCATGCGGAATAGAATGCAGTGTACTTGAACGGAACAATCTACTCATTTTATTATTAATTTTTCTTACTGAATGATTCAGAGCAGAAACCGAAATAGCCCCCCGCCACACTTTCCGTGGAATCATATGGGACCATGCAATTGTGCACCCTGGAACTCTTCTCGCTAACCAACTTACAGTGGAAAGCATCCCCTCAAGAAGAAGTCGTCTACCAGTGGTCACCAAATCGTTGCCTCCAAGCTGTACTATGACTACAGACGGCGGTGACCTCGTCCGCCCTAACAAACCCTCGAAAAATGATTGAAACTGGTCAATACAGAGCCCGCCCTTTCCGTAGAAGGACACACTGTACCCGTATTCCCCAGCCACGTGAATCGCGTCACCTGCTTTGAATACGTCCGCGGCACGCCTCACGTATGAGTGGCCCACGACCCACACCTCCTTTTTCACAGCCGGTGATGTCTGACCGCTGGCCCCCCGGTGTCGGGTCGACTGCACAGTCCGCCCCGCCTCATAGGCTTGCGCAACTGAAAACCAAACAAAAACAAGAAGCGTGAGTACGACATTACAGCTTCACAACATGTGCAACCGCACATATCTCTTATAACAGTTTGAGGACCAACGCCCCACACGTTTTACTTGTTCAACATTCAGACCCCTGGCTGTAGCCTCTGTAGCAGCCCCTATCCGAAAGGAATGGGTCCCAAACTCGCCGGGGTTCAGGCCCGCGGCCGAAATTGACATCGCAAGCACCCGCTGAAACTGAAACCTCGTCAGTGGGGTGGCGTCAGCGTGTCTCAACAAGGTCCCCCCCCATGATGCCACCCTATGCGTTAAATATTCCTCCACGCACACCACAGGGCACATGGAAGACCCGGGAATCCTTTGTATGATTATGCTGTCCCCGATCGCACTTTGATCTGTCTTGGACCTGATAAACGAGACAGTCATTGTCTCCCCCCTGATCTGAACGTGCTCTCAGCACAGTCCCCCCATGGCATCCTGCTTGTTCTTTGCCACTAGTTCGCTTACCCGCATAGCCCCATGGAATGCTAGCACAAAAGCTGCTCGGAATAACACTGATTCATACTGGGATGAACACGTTGCAGGAAGTACCGATAACAACAGAGCCAACCTATCCAAACCTATCGGGCGCCTTTCATCTACTCTGCGACCCTCAAGGCGTTTCCACCCACGTAGCGCTTTTTGCACCACAAAAGACGCAGTCGGGTCTTGGATCCCATGAGCCCTTGCCACAAAGGAGATGGCGGCCCGATGCCTCTGGGCCGTAGCCACTGATTTGCCTGCCTGATGTAAGGACAGCAGAAATTTTACCACTAACTCTTCCTGACCCCAAAGCTCTCCCCTAGCAGTCCCCAGAAAGGCCCAATAGGATCGGAACGCCCCTTCATATGCCTTCCTCGTCCTGGGTGCTAAACTCTCTCCCACGAGGTTCTGTAGTTCGGGGCACCGAGAGACCAGAGAGCTTCGGGAAAGGGTGCCGCCACCGAGTCCGCTGTGGGCAGAAAACCCCAGAAGGCCTGCATACGAAAACGAGAAAGCGCATCAGCCGCTTGATTCATTACCCCCAGCACATGTCTTGCCCTAAATAGCACGTTCAATTGCATACACAATAACACAATTTCTTTGAGCAATCTCAGAATCCATTTGCATCGTGCTGCCTGGCTATTGATACACTCAACCACGGTCATGTTATCAGACCAAAATACCACAGAGTGATCCCTGAATCCCTCAGGCCAAGTTTTCAGGGCCACCAGAATGGGAAAAAGTTCAAGAAAGGCAATGTTACTCGTCAGCCCACTCTCATGCCACCATAACGGCCATTTTTGAGCCGACCATTGTGTGCCGAATATGGCACCAAAACCAACGCTCCCAGCCGAATCTGTCCACAGCCCCAGCTCTTCGGAGGACACCGCCGGTTTATTCCAGACAATTCGACCATTGAACTCCGCCAGAAATGCCAACCAAATGTGCATGTCCTGGCGTACTTCTGCCGATAGTCTCGTGCGATGATGACCCTCTTTCAGGCCGACCATGGCCTGAGCGATCGAGCGGGAAAAGGGGCGGGCCATCGGTATTACCCTCAGGGCAAAATTCAGCTGGCCCACCAATCGTTGTAATTGATGCAGTCTGACTTTAGACTCACTAATACACTTTTCCAGGGAAGCCCTGAATCTTAACACCTTTTCTCTTGGTAATCGAAAACAACCTTCCTCTGAATCGAGCTCGATCCCCAGGAACTCGAGGCAAGTCGAGGGACCCACAGTCTTACCTGGTGCCAGTGGCACACCAAAATGCTTCATTAAGACACAAAATTCATTCAAAGCCTGTCCACATTCTGGATCCCCGGCCGCCCCCAGAAACAAAAAGTCATCGAGATAATGCATGACATGTTGAAAACCCGTCCTCTTTGTGAAGACCCATTGCAGAAAACAACTGAACTTTTCAAAATAGGCACAAGATATAGAGCATCCCATCGGCATACATCTATCCATGTAATAGTGACCCTGAAACATGAAACCAAGGAGACGCTGATCGTCTGAGTGTACCGGGAGCAACCGGAACGCTGACTCAATATCTGATTTTGCCATCAGCGCACCGGGCCCTAGGCGATTCAACATGGCGACGGCCTCATCGAAAGATGCGTACCACACCGAACACACTTCCGGGTCTATCGCATCATTCACGGAAAGACCACGTGGGGCTGATAAATTATGTATCAGTCGGAACTCACCCGGGCCCTTCTTAGGGACCACCCCTAAAGGGGAACAAACAAAGTTAGCACATGGTGGCTCCTCAAATGGACCGGCGACTCGACCTCGAGTAACCTCCTTCCCAATTTTCTCCTGTACTACGGTCGTATGTTGCAAGACCGACAGTTGATTTTTACATTTTGCTACACCCTGAAAATCCCCCACTGGGATGCGGAAACCATATGAAAACCCGTTCCGCAACACCCCAGCGGAAACATGATCCGGGTACTCGCTGAGCCAAGGAATCATTGCCATGGTATCAATCGGAGTAGGTAAAGGCGCCCCTCGGACTATTTCAGACCTGTTTGGCGCCTCCCCTACCACCGTTATCACCCGTTTTGGCTCTGCACATGGACTCAGGATGGGATGGCTGCCCACACCCTCCACACTCATGTCTAAACTTGCATGACCCCTGGGGCCTCGTACATTTACCCCTGTTAAAGTTCCAACAAATCCCCCTTTTACCTGCGTTGCCGTTCGGCTTCGAGTGGTAGTCATTAACTGTACTCGATCGAAAGGGTGTCCCAGCATTTTGGCGGGAGGATTCACCCCCGCTACTCCCTACCAATGGTAACTTCAACATACCAGTACTCTCCATTTTCGACCACGAAACAGAATCGTAACAATCCCAAGTCAAGTTCTTGTCGTGTTCTTTCGCTTTTCTAAAAATATTATCGTAACAGAACCACTGATTGCCCCCATATGATACAGAATATTCCATGATTCGTGACTGATAAATAGGCAGTTCGGACAACAACTCGGGCCTACGTTCACCCATGATGGCGGTAAAAATTCCCCATGCCCTGCCCCAATTGCCAATGTTTTCGTCAACCTTAAAGGCGGCCATCTTTGCGCGCCAAACACTCGGATGCATGAGCTCCTTTTGGCTCTTAACATGCTCCATCTCATAATGATCTGTAAGCAACGAGAAAATGTTTACATACTCATCTGCCCACATCTTTTCCTTAATAACCAGAGGTACATGCTGACCCAATTTTTCCCTTCGTGAGGGTGCAGACTCATCCCTCGCAATCGGCAATGGCCGCTTACCTGAACCGGAAGCTGCGTCTGCCGCTGAACCTGCTCGTGTCGATTTTTCACCCGCCGGAGACGGCGTGATAACTGGCGATGGTGCCTTCACCGCCTCCCTACTTTCACGCAGTTGCTTCATCAATACCCGTGCGTCGTCAGCCGTGGCGCCCTCGCCATTTTTCCCCAACCACGCTGCCAATTGTGCTGCCAACTCGGGCGGCATATCCTCCCCGGACACGGGGGTGACCACTACGGGAATCGGGTTCCCCTCTGTCGGCACCGGAGTTTGCCCTTCGAGTGGGGTATCAGGAACCGGGGTGTCTCCCCCCGCTGCCCCTCGTCTGGGCCTCTTGCCCTTCCCTCCTGGAGCGGCTCCAGCCGATGGTTGTTTCGGCCCCCCTTCCCCGTCTCTAGCCGCCACCTTCTTCTTTAGGTCGGTTACCTCCTTCATGAGCATACGGAGCATCTGGTCGGTAGTAACTCGCTTTCCAACTTTCTTAGGCATTCTTAGACAGAGTATCTGTAAGACAAAAAGAAAGATTACCACGTTCAAAATTGGCTCTTCGTTCCGTCTCGAGCTCACGTGCAGCGAGGAGGTGCAGCTTCAGAGCACAGGAACAAGAGGATGCTTTCTTGGCTTGTTGCTCCTTTTATCCGTCTTCAGGGCGGGCGTAAACCCGCCCCTGCCTGCCCCAAAGGGCGTGGCCGGCCGCGTCAGTGTCTAGGCCAGCCCACTCCAGGGCGGGAAAAAGCGCGCCCCGGCTACGCCGCTTCGGGCATACCAGCCGAGACTCGCCTCCCGCCCAAGATGGCTTCCCGGGGGGATCGTGGTACTCCGCCATACGTTCGGGGGGACCGAATGGTCGCCCCTTTCCATTCTCCTGGAAATAACTCTCCTTATTAAAAAATGGCTCACAACTTGAACTATGCATCCATTCTCCAGAAAAAACTTTACAAAAATTAGTTTGATTAATTACTCTTTTGAATCTACTGTTTGATTTGAAAACATCAATTGTCTTGTTAAGTGTCCTAATTCTATTGATTGCTAAAATAAATAATTTGTTCTTAACTTCAAAAGCTTGATCAACAATCTTCTCTACATGTTTCTTTTTCTTACAAAAAGCAGCTCTTTGTGTACCTTTCTTAATGTTTTTTTAAGAAATGTAAATCTACCCTATCGCAAAACATTCTTTTACGTATGTCCCTAAATTCATTTTGTCTTCTATTCCTATAAATATTATTTTCTCCTGCTGCAGTAGTAAGATTTTGCGGAGACCTCTCCTTTCTCTTCAAATTTCCTGTCTCCTTCTGTAAACTTACATGTATATTTACATTTTTTTTTATCTATAAATATTCCGAAGAAAGGACTTTGTTGTCTTACCAGAAGCTTTTTTAGGATTTTTTGTAGTATTTGTTGTAGGACACTGTTTTAATTGCGTTGCTGTTTTTGTTTTTTTCGTATTGCATCTTTCCTTTTCCTCTGGCTTGTGGGCATTTTGCCTTAATATTGAAATGTTGATTTTAATCTGTCGTAAAAAAACCCAAAAAAAACACATTATAGACCATTATTATCAAACAACAAAGCAATGACAATAAGTAAACAATATAAACACTATAATACTGTTCTGCGACCAGTCGAATCCTCAGGGTTGGTTCGATGCTTAAATAGTATCCATCTCTAAACCGCCCCAAATCTGCTATATATAATACGCAGACTAAAGGATGGTTAAGCGAGGGAAAAAGATGGATGTAGCCAGGAAGGAAAGGATGGGAACAGCGGGGAGGGAGATCTTTGAAGACACAAGGAGAGAGAAAAGAACAATCAATTACTAACCACTCTCAGTGTTCTTTCTGATAACAATGTCTACACAATTTTGGAACTAGCACTAACCTGTAAAGAAAAATAAATGAGTATTCACATAGGAGTTGTGTATCAGAAGTCTTCCAACTTCGGGAGGCTGTAACAACAATGAGGTGTATCAGGTTGTGCTATATATATATATTCTATAATGTCCACCTTGAAACATAGAAATAACAACTACCTGTCTAATATAGACGCCTCTCTTAATTCATACACAACCCCTGTAAAGAAAAGAGAACAGCATGTAGTTCAGGAACATCACAGCTTGTACCAGGCATTTTGCATATTTCTCAGCAAGTAACACGATTCCTCCATGTAATCACCCAATGTAAATTTGAGAGTTACTTCACTCTCCACCAATGGAACATGAAGAATACAAGTCACCCAAAGCTTCTTCGAGTTGATAGTCACCAAAGAAGTCAGGAATAACAGTACAATCCGGGACGGTATAATGCACTCCTTGTCCCACAGATACCAACTTGGAAAGCTTGTGACAATATTCCAGGACCAAGGGCAAGCTCCCCCTTGTCAGCACTGCTCACCACAACTTGAACAGTACCCAGATTTCAATATTAGTCAAAGCACGATCTCGTGCAAAACAAAAAGGAAAGCGCCGTCTGTTGAAAACACAAAACGCGCTGAAACGAAGAGTAAACAAGTACTTCGATGGTGGTGCCACAGGCACCCTTACCAGTCGCCAACAACTCCGATTCTCCAAACACCAGCCTCCTGAGCACAAAATAATCGGCAGCGTCTTGCCCGAACACCTTGCAGATATGGTCTGTGATCACGTGACCCGGAAGTGTTCCGATCACGTCGCGCATGGCGCTAGCGCTGCTGGGCAATGTAGTTTTGTGGCGGCTGTGCCCTCTAGCGCTCAGTGCCCCCTAACAAATACTTATACATATAACCTTATCTCTGTTTTTTAAATGTTATTCTAAAAAAATATTTTGAGCACATGAATTGGTTTTACATTATTGACAAAGATTAGACAGTACCATTGATTTGCCCCCAAAATCGTTTTTTGAATAACGCAAGACACAAACCAACAACAAAGAAACTCAGGGCCATATTCATGAAGGCCTTGCGCCACTGATGCATCATTCTTTTCCCATGTTAAAAGTGACGCACCTGCAACACAAGGCAATCAAAAATAAGGCCCAAATGTAAATACCATTGATTTGCCCCCAAAATCGTTTTTTGAATAACATTTTACGAACACAGCGCAGGTTCTATGTACAAGCATTCAATTTCACTACTAAACCCTCACTGTTTTACAAAATACAAATCCTCTATCTTGCAAATGTTAATACCAACAATTATCAAAAAGCAACACACAAACCAACACCAAAGAAATTCAGGGCCTTGTTTATAAAGGTCTTGCGCCACCAGTGCGTCATTTTTTTCCCATGTTAACAGTGACGCACCTGCGGCACAAGGAAATCAAAAATAAGGCCCAAATGTAAATACCATTGATTTGCCCCCAAAATCAATTTTTGAATAACATTTTACCAACACACCGCAGGTCCTATGTATAAACATTCAATTTCACTAGTGAAACC
Organism: Lissotriton vulgaris; assembly: GCF_964263255.1. NCBI lineage: Eukaryota > Metazoa > Chordata > Amphibia > Caudata > Salamandridae > Lissotriton > Lissotriton vulgaris. The sequence goes on from NC_141691.1 coordinate 1,130,711,041, forward strand.
TCACTGTTTCACAAAATACAAATACTCTATCGTGCAAATATTGATAGCAAACATCATCAAAAAGCAAGACACAAACCAACAACAGAGAAACTCAGGGCCTTATTTAGGAAGGCATTGCGCCACCGGTGCGTCATTTTTTCCCCATGTTAAAAGTGACACACCTGCGGCACAAGCCAATCATAAATATGACCCAAATGTAAATACCAATGATTTGCCACCAAAATCGTTTTTGGAATAACATTTTACCAACACAGAGCAGATCCTATGTACAAGCATTCAATTTCACTCTTGAAAACTCACTGTTTCACAAAAGACAATTCCTCTATCTTGCATATTTTAATATCAAGCATTTCCAAAAAAATTCCACAAACCAACAGCAAAGAAACTCAGGGCCTTATTTTTGAAAGCCTTGCGCCACCAGTGCTTCATTTTTTTCCCATGTCAAAAGTGACACACCTGCGGCACAAGCCAATCATAAATAAGGCCCAAATGTAAATACCATTGATTTGCCACCAAAATCGTTTTTGGAATAACATTTTACCAACACAGCGCAGGTCCTATGTACAAGCATTCAATTTCACTAGTGAAGCCTCAATGTGTCACAAAATACAAATCCTCTATCTTGCAAAAGTTGATAGCAAACATTATCAAAAAGCAAGACACAAACCAACAACAAAGAAACTCAGGGCCTTATTTATGAAGGCCTTGCGCCACCGGTGCTTCATTTTTTTCCCATGTTAAAAGTGACGCACCAGCGTCACAAGGCAATCATAAATAAGGCCCAAATGTAAATACCATTGATTTGCCACCAAAATCGTTTTTTTAATAACATTTTACCAACACAGCGTAGGTCCTATGTACAAGCATTCAATTTCACTCTTGAAAACTCACTGTTTCACAAAAGACAATTCCTCTATCTTGCATATTTTAATATCAAGCATTTCCAAAAAAATACCACAAACCAACAGCAAAGAAGCTCAGGGCCTTATTTTTGAAAGCCTTGCGCCACCAGTGCTTCATTTTTTTCCCATGTCAAAAGTGACACACCTGCGGCACAAGCCAATCATAAATAAGGCCCAAATGTAAATACCATTGATTTGCCACCAAAATCGTTTTTGGAATAACATTTTACCAACACAGCGCAGGTCCTATGTACAAGAATTCAATTTCACTAGTGAAGCCTCAATGTTTCACAAAATACAAATCCTCTATCTTGTAAAAGTTGATAGCAAACATTATCAAAAAGCAAGACACAAACCAACAACAAAGAAACTCAGGGCCTTATTTATGAAGGCCTTGCGCCACCGGTGCGTCATTTTTTTCCCATGTTAACAGTGACGCACCTGCGGCACAAGGAAATCAAAAATAAGGCCCAAATGTAAATACCATTGATTTGCCCCCAAAATCAATTTTTGAATAACATTTTACCAACACACCGCAGGTCCTATGTATAAACATTCAATTTCACTAGTGAAACCTCACTGTTTCACAAAATACAAATACTCTATCTTGCAAATATTGATAGCAAACATCATCAAAAAGCAAGACACAAACCAACAACAGAGAAACTCAGGGCCTTATTTAGGAAGGCATTGCGCCACCGGTGCGTCATTTTTTCCCCATGTTAAAAGTGACACACCTGCGGCACAAGCCAATCATAAATATGACCCAAATGTAAATACCAATGATTTGCCATCAAAATCGTTTTTGGAATAACATTTTACCAACACAGAGCAGATCCTATGTACAAGCATTCAATTTCACTCTTGAAAACTCACTGTTTCACAAAAGACAATTCCTCTATCTTGCATATTTTAATATCAAGCATTTCCCAAAAAAATACCACAAACCAACAGCAAAGAAACTCAGGGCATTATTTTTGAAAGCCTTGCGCCACCAGTGCTTCATTTTTTTCCCATGTCAAAAGTGACACACCTGCGGCACAAGCCAATCATTAATATGACCCAAATGTGAATACCATTGATTTGCCCCCAAAATCGTTTTTTGAATAACATTTTACCAACACTGCGCAGGTCCTATGTACAAGCATTCAATTTCACTCTTGAAAACTCACTGTTTCACAAAAGACAATTCCTCTATCTTGCATATTTTAATATCAAGCATTTCCAAAAAATACCACAAACCAACAGCAAAGAAACTCAGGGCCTTATTTTTGAAAGCCTTGCGCCACCAGTGCTTCATTTTTTTCCCATGTCAAAAGTGACACACCTGCGGCACAAGCCAATCATAAATAAGGCCCAAATGTAAATACCATTGATTTGCCACCAAATTCGTTTTTGGAATAACATTTCACCAACACAGCGCAGGTCCTATGTACAAGCATTCAATTTCACTAGTGAAGCCTCAATGTTTCACAAAATACAAATCCTCTATCTTGCAAAAGTTGATAGCAAACATTATCAAAAAGCAAGACACAAACCAACAACAAAGAAACTCAGGGCCTTATTTATGAAGGCCTTGCGCCACCGGTGCTTCATTTTTTTCCCATGTTAAAAGTGATGCACCAGCGGCACAAGGCAATCATAAATAAGGCCCAAATGTAAATACCATTGATTTGCCACCAAAATCGTTTTTTTAATAACATTTTACCAACACAGCGCAGGCCCTATGTACAAGCATTCAATTTCACTATTGAATCCTCAGTGTTTCACAAAATACAAATCCTCTATCTTGCAAATATTGATAGCAAGCATTATCAAAAAGAAAGACACAAACCAACAGCAAAGAAACTCAGGGCCGTATTTATGAAGGCATTGCACCACTGATGAATCATTCTTTTCCCATGTTAAAAGTGACGCACCTGCAACACAAGGCAATCAAAAATAAGGCCCAAATGTAAATACCATTGATTTGCCCCCAAAATCGTTTTTTAAATAACATTTTACGAACACAGCGCAGGTTCTATGTACAAGCATTCAATTTCACTACTAAACCCTCACTGTTTCACAAAATACAAATCCTCTATCTTGCAAATGTTAATACCAACAATTATCAAAAAGCAGCACACAAACCAACACCAAAGAAATTCAGTGCCTTATTTATAAAGGTCTTGCGCCACCAGTGCGTCATGTTTTTCCCATGTTAAAAGTGACGCACCTGCGGTACAAGGAAATCAAAAATAAGGCCCAAATGTAAATACCATTGATTTGCCCCCAAAATCAATTTTTGAATAACATTTTACCAACACACCGCAGGTCCTATGTATAAACATTCAATTTCACTAGTGAAACCTCACTGTTTCACAAAATACAAATACTCTATCTTGCAAATATTGATAGCAAACATCATCAAAAAGCAAGACACAAACCAACAACAGAGAAACTCAGGGCCTTATTTAGGAAGGCATTGCGCCACCGGTGCGTAATTTTTTCCCCATGTTAAAAGTGACACACCTGCGGCACAAGCCAATCATAAATATGACCCAAATGTAAATACCAATGATTTGCCACCAAAATCGTTTTTGGAATAACATTTTACCAACACAGAGCAGATCCTATGTACAAACATTCAATTTCACTCTTGAAAACTCACTGTTTCACAAAAGACAATTCCTCTATCTTGCATATTTTAATATCAAGCATTTCCAAAAAAATACCACAAACCAACAGCAAAGAAACTCAGGGCCTTATTTTTGAAAGCCTTGCGCCACCAGTCCTTCATCTTTTTCCCATGTCAAAAGTGACACACCTGCGGCAAAAGCCACTCATAAATAAGGCCCAAATGTAAATACCATTGATTTGCCCCCAAAATCGTTTTTTGAATAACATTTTACCAACACAGCGCAGGTCCTATGTACAAGCATTCAATTTCACTCTTGAAAACTCACTGTTTCACAAAAGACAATTCCTCTATCTTGCATATTTTAATATCAAGCATTTCCAAAAAAATACCACAAACCAACAGCAAAGAAACTCAGGGCCTTATTTTTGAAAGCCTTGCGCCACCAGTGCTTCATTTTTTTCCCATGTCAAAAGTGACACACCTGCGGCACAAGCCAATCATAAATAAGGCCCAAATGTAAATACCATTGATTTGCCACCAAAATCGTTTTTGGAATAACATTTTACCAACACAGCGCAGGTCCTATGTACAAGCATTCAATTTCACTAGTGAAGCCTCAATGTTTCACAAAATACAAATCCTCTATCTTGCAAAAGTTGATAGCAAACATTATCAAAAAGCAAGACACAAACCAACAACAAAGAAACTCAGGGCCTTATTTATGAAGGCCTTGCGCCACCGGTGCTTCATTTTTTTCCCATGTTAAAAGTGACGCACCTGTAATGTAAAATTTTATTTATATCGCGCAGCAATCGCTCCAATGGAGCATCTAGGCGCTACCTCCGGCAAATTACCAGATGACAAAGTGACTTAGAGTTGGACCAAAAACAGAGGCAAGCATCAAACTAGAGTTCTGGCCATGCTATCTTGCAGTTTAAATATCCAAGTTTTTAATTCTTTGCGGAACTCTGTTTCTTTATCCAGAGTTCTCAGGGCAAGAGGCAGAGTATTCCAAGCCTTTGCACCCAGTACTGCCAGGGACTTTCCTCCACGGGTTTTTAAACGAAACCTAGGAATCACCAGAGTATTGGAATTTGATGATCGTAGGTTTCTGGTTGGGCAGTATCTCTTGAATTTTTTCTGTAGATATAATGGTCCTGTTTTGTGCATTGCTCGAAATGTTATAATCAAAACCTTGAACAGGATCCTTTTTACAATGGGAAGCCAATGAAGAGCTTTTAATGCCCCTGAGGCTGACCATCTTTTTGGCCATTTTAGCACGAATCTGGCAGCAGCGCTTTGCACTAGCTGAAGCCTGTAAGTTACTTCTTTATTTGTGCCAGCATACAAACTGTTGCAATAATCTAAGCGCGACGTTACCAACGCTACTGCAACAGTTTTCCTCGCCTCCAAAGGGAGTAAATCAAAGAATTTCCTCAGGCTTTTGATTAAGCCAAAGCACATTCCTGCCACTTTTATTGCCTGCTGTTTGAAGGCGAGATTGGAATCAAACGTGACCCCCAGGTTCCGAGCAACTATGGTTGTATGAGGCGGTATTTCTGCCCTTTCTGGCCACCATTGCCTGGGAATAAAGTCATTATTTGGGCCTAGCGGAATGATCTCTGTTTTTCCTGTATTACATTTTAGGTGATTCTTCCGCATCCAATCAAAGGTGGCAGTTAAACATTCCTTGAATGTTTCTTCCCATGACTGGTTGTCCCTATCCGTAACCAGTATTAACTGCGTATCATCGGCATATGCTACTACCTCTATGCCAAAAGATGATATTAGTTTAATCAGAGGCGCAGTGTAGACATTGAATAATGTCGGGCTGAGGCTGGACCCCTGGGGTACTCCCATCGTCTGATGTTTTTCCGTGGAGGTAAATTCCCCCAGGGTTATCACCTGTCTCCTGTCCCTTAGGTAGTTTTCCAACCACTCTAGTACCGTCCCCTTCACGCCCGAATTTTTTAGCCGATCTAATAGGATGGCATGAGAGACCTGTCGAAGGCCGCCGACAGGTCTAATAAAATCAGGACGGCCTTCTTTCCTTGGTCTAGGGCAGTACGAATGGTGTCTGTCGTGTACAGTAGAGCCGATTCTGTTGAATGCTGGGTTCTAAACCCCGCCTGATTGGGATGCCATATCTCGTTGACTTCTAAGAACATGGTCAGCTGTTTGTTAACCAGTGATTCAGCGATCTTACATAATGCTGGGAGAAGTGAGATAGGTCGCAGATTGGAAAGAGTCGCAGGGTCAGGAAGGGGTTTTTTCTGTAAGGGTTTCACTGCCGCAAGTTTCCATTCCAGTGGCACATTGGCCGTGGAAAGTGAATGATTTACGATTTCGTTAATCATAGGGTTTACTTCATCTACCATGAGATGCAGGAGTCTTATGGGACAGGGGTCAAATGGGGACCCAGATTTTGTGGTTAAGATTGACTGCCTTGTTTCTTCCAGGCTAATTGGGCGGAATGTTGCTAACTGGTTCACAATTTCATCAGCACTTCCACCTTCTCTACTGGGTTCCAGAGAGGGAATTTCAAAATCTTTGGTTAGACCCTGTACTTTGTCCTCAAAATAATCAGCTATATTTTTGCAGAGGTCTTTTGAGGGTGGAATTTCCTGTGTTAAAAATGTGGGTTTATTAAAATCATTTACAATGTTAAAAATACATTTTTGTTTGTTTTTTGCAGCAACTATGGCAGATTCGTAGAATTTCCTTTTTGTTGATTTAATTCGAGCATGGTAGGTGCTTATAGCCCTTTTATTTTTACCCCGCTCTTCCGTGCTATAGTTTTTTCTCCATCTGCGTTCTGCTCTACGGAGCTCCCCCTGTGCTATTTTTAATTCTTGATTGTACCATGGAGCTGATTTTTTCTTAGTATTCTGTTTTCGAGTCCTGTTTGGCCGCCCGGTCATATTTTTTAATTCAACCATCCATTCTCTGAAAGTGCTGGGGTCTGAAAACCCTGAGCCTGACCTGGTAGGCTTACAATCTCTAGCCATCTCAATCAGATTTGGATTTGCCATTAAGGCCCTCCATTCTTGTAGGTCAGCCTGGTCGTACTTAACCTTATTGTTACATTCCTTAGGGCTCTGAATGGGGAACATGAATGGTACTAGAGCATGGTCTGTCCATGTTTGAGGTATTGGGAAGTTTGTCTTAAGCGATTGCAGATTGGGTGCTATGCAGTCAAGGGCATGACCTGCGTCATGGGTAGCTTGAACTGTCCCAATCTCTAGTCCGAGGACTTCCATTAATTCTTTAAAAGAGACAGCTGCGGTATCAGTGGTAGACTCCAACTGTATATTCACATCTCCCAATAGTGTAAAGTTGGAGTATCTGAGCACCAGAGGACTCAGTGCTGCGGCACAAAGCAATCATAAATAAGGCCCAAATGTAAATACCATTGATTTGCCCCCAAAATCGTTTTTTGAATAACATTTTACCAACACAGCGCAGGTTCTATGTACAAGCATTCAATTTCACTACTAAACCCTCACTGTTTCACAAAATACAAATCCTCTATCTTGCAAATGTTAATACCAACAATTATCAAAAAGCAACACACAAACAAACACCAAAGAAATTCAGGGCCTTATTTATAAAGGTCTTGCGCCACCAGTGCGTCATTTTTTTCCATGTTAAAAGTGACACACCTGCGGCACAAGGAAATCAAAAATAAGGCCCAAATGTAAATACCATTGATTTGCCCCCAAAATCAATTTTTGAATAACATTTTACCAACACACCGTAGGTCCTATGTATAAACATTCAATTTCACTAGTGAAACCTCACTGTTTCACAAAATACAAATACTCTATCTTGCAAATATTGATAGCAAACATCATCAAAAAGCAAGACACAAACCAACAACAGAGAAACTCAGGGCCGTATTTAGGAAGGCATTGCGCCACCGGTGCGTCATTTTTTCCCCATGTTAAAAGTGACACATCTGCGGCACAAGCCTATCATAAATAAGACCCAAATGTAAATACCAATGATTTGCCACCAAAATCGTTTTTGGAATAACATTTTACCAACACAGAGCAGATCCTATGTACAAGCATTCAATTTCACTCTTGAAAACTCACTGTTTCACAAAAGACAATTCCTCTATCTTGCATATTTTAATATCAAGCATTTCCAAAAAAATACCACAAACCAACAGAAAAGAAACTCAGGGCCTTATTTTTGAAAGCCTTGCGCCACCAGTGCTTCATTTTTTTCCCATGTCAAAAGTGACACACCTGCGGCACAAGCCAATCATAAATAAGGCCCAAATGTAAATACCATTGATTTGCCACCAAAATCGTTTTTGGAATAACATTTTACCAACACAGCGCAGGTCCTATGTACAAGCATTCAATTTCACTAGTGAAGCCTCAATGTTTCACAAAATACAAATCCTCTATCTTGCAAAAGTTGATAGCAAACATTATCAAAAAGCAAGACACAAACCAACAACAAAGAAACTCAGGGCCTTATTTATGAAGGCCTTGCGCCACCGGTGCTTCATTTTTTTCCCATGTTAAAAGTGACGCACCTGCGGCACAAAGCAATCATAAATAAGGCCCAAATGTAAATACCATTGATTTGCCCCCAAAATCGTTTTTTGAATAACATTTTACCAACACAGCGCAGGTTCTATGTACAAGCATTCAATTTCACTACTAAACCCTCACTGTTTCACAAAATACAAATCCTCTATCTTGCAAATGTTAATACCAACAATTATCAAAAAGCAACACACAAACAAACACCAAAGAAATTCAGGGCCTTATTTATAAAGGTCTTGCGCCACCAGTGCGTCATTTTTTTCCCATGTTAAAAGTGACGCACCTGCGGCACAAGGAAATCAAAAATAAGGCCCAAATGTAAATACCATTGATTTGCCCCCAAAATCAATTTTTGAATAACATTTTACCAACACACCGCAGGTCCTATGTATAAACATTCAATTTCACTAGTGAAACCTCACTGTTTCACAAAATACAAATACTCTATCTTGCAAATATTGATAGCAAACATCATCAAAAAGCAAGACACAAACCAACAACAGAGAAACTCAGGGCCTTATTTGGGAAGGCATTGCGCCACCGGTGCGTCATTTTTTCCCCATGTTAAAAGTGACACACCTGCGGCACAAGCCAATCATAAATATGACCCAAATGTAAATACCAATGATTTGCCACCAAAATCGTTTTTGGAATAACATTTTACCAACACAGAGCAGATCCTATGTACAAGCATTCAATTTCACTCTTGAAAACTCACTGTTTCACAAAAGACAATTCCTCTATCTTGCATATTTTAATATCAAGCATTTCCAAAAAAATACCACAAACCAACAGCAAAGAAACTCAGGGCCTTATTTTTGAAAGCCTTGCGCCACCAGTGCTTCATTTTTTTCCCATGTCAAAAGTGACACACCTGCGGCACAAGCCAATCATAAATAAGGCCCAAATGTAAATACCATTGATTTGCCACCAAAATCGTTTTTGGAATAACATTTTACCAACACAGCGCAGGTCCTATGTACAAGCATTCAATTTCACTAGTGAAGCCTCAATGTTTCACAAAATACAAATCCTCTATCTTTCAAAAGTTGATAGCAAACATTATCAAAAAGCAAGACACAAACCAACAACAAAGAAACTCAGGGCCATATTTATGAAGGCCTTGCGCCACTGATGAATCATTCTTTTCCCATATTAAGTGACGCACCTGCAACACAAGGCAATCAAAAATAAGGCCCAAATGTAAATACCATTGATTTGCCCCCAAAATCGTTTTCTGAATAACATTTTAGGAACACAGCGCAGGTTCAATGCACAAGCATTCAATTTCACTACTAAACCCTCACTGTTTCAAAAAATACAAATCCTCTATCTTGCAAATGTTAATACCAACAATTATCAAAAAGCAACACACAAACCAACACCAAAGAAATTCAGGGCCTTATTTTTGAAAGCCTTGCGCCACCCGTGCTTCATTTTTTTCCCATGTCAAAAGTGACACACCTGCGGCACAAGCCAATCATTAATAAGGCCCAAATGTAAATACCATTGATTTGCCCCCAAAATCGTTTTTTGAATAACATTTTACCAACACTGCGCAGGTCCTATGTACAAGCATTCAATTTTACTCTTGAAAACTCACTGTTTCACAAAAGACAATTCCTCTATCTTGCATATTTTAATATCAAGCATTTCCAAAAAAATACCACAAACCAACAGCAAAGAAACTCAGGGCCTTATTTTTGAAAGCCTTGCGCCACCAGTGCTTCAGTTTTTTTCCCATGTCAAAAGTGACACACCTGCGGCACAAGCCAATCATAAATAAGGCCCAATTGTAAATACCATTGATTTGCCACCAAAATTGTTTTTGGAATAACATTTTACCAACACAGCGCAGGTCCTATGTACAAGCATTCAATTTCACTAGTGAAGCCTCAATGTTTCACAAAATACAAATCCTCTATCTTGCAAAAGTTGATAGCAAACATTATCAAAAAGCAAGACACAAACCAACAACAAAGAAACTCAGGGCCTTATTTATGAAGGCCTTGCGCCACCGGTGCTTCATTTTTTTCCCATGTTAAAAGTGATGCACCAGCGGCACAAGGCAATCATAAATAAGGCCCAAATGTAAATACCATTGATTTGCCACCAAAATCATTTTTTTAATAACATTTTACCAACACAGCGCAGGTCCTATGTACAAGCATTCAATTTCACTAGTGAAACCTCAGTGTTTCACAAAATACAAATCCTCTATCTTGCAAATATTGATAGCAAGCATTATCAAAAAGAAAGACACAAACCAACAGCAAAGAAACTCAGGGCCATATTTATGAAGGCCTTGCGCCACTGATGAATCATTCTTTTCCCATGTTAAAAGTGACGCACCTGCAACACAAGGCAATCAAAAATAAGGCCCAAATGTAAATACCATTGATTTGCCCCCAAAATCGTTTTTTAAATAACATTTTACGAACACAGCGCAGGTTCTATGTACAAGCATTCAATTTCACTACTAAACCCTCACTGTTTCACAAAATACAAATCCTCTATCTTGCAAATGTTAATACCAACAATTATCAAAAAGCAGCACACAAACCAACACCAAAGAAATTCAGGGCCTTATTTATAAAGGTCTTGCGCCACCAGTGCGTCATGTTTTTCCCATGTTAAAAGTGACGCACCTGCGGTACAAGGAAATCAAAAATAAGGCCCAAATGTAAATACCATTGATTTGCCCCCAAAATCAATTTTTGAATAACATTTTACCAACACACCGCAGGTCCTATGTATAAACATTCAATTTCACTAGTGAAACCTCACTGTTTCACAAAATACAAATACTCTATCTTGCAAATATTGATAGCAAACATCATCAAAAAGCAAGACACAAACCAACAACAGAGAAACTCAGGGCCTTATTTAGGAAGGCATTGCGCCACCGGTGCGTCATTTTTTCCCCATGTTAAAAGTGACACACCTGCGGCACAAGCCAATCATAAATATGACCCAAATGTAAATACCAATGATTTGCCACCAAAATCGTTTTTGGAATAACATTTTACCAACACAGAGCAGATCCTATGTACAAGCATTCAATTTCACTCTTGAAAACTCACTGTTTCACAAAAGACAATTCCTCTATCTTGCATATTTTAATATCAAGCATTTCCAAAAAAATACCACAAACCAACAGCAAAGAAACTCAGGGCCTTATTTTTGAAAGCCTTGCGCCACCAGTCCTTCATCTTTTTCCCATGTCAAAAGTGACACACCTGCGGCAAAAGCCACTCATAAATAAGGCCCAAATGTAAATACCATTGATTTGCCCCCAAAATCGTTTTTTGAATAACATTTTACCAACATAGCGCAGGTCCTATGTACAAGCATTCAATTTCACTAGTGAAGCCTCAATGTTTCACAAAATACAAATCCTCTATCTTGCAAAAGTTGATAGCAAACATTATCAAAAAGCAAGACACAAACCAACAACAAAGAAACTCAGGGCCTTATTTATGAAGGCCTTGCGCCACCGGTGCTTCATTTTTTTCCCATGTCAAAAGTGACACACCTGCGGCACAAGCCAATCATAAATAAGGCCCAAATGTAAATATCATTGATTTGCCACCAAAATCGTTTTTGGAATAACATTTTACCAACACAGCGCAGGTCCTATGTACAAGCATTCAATTTCACTAGTGAAGCCTCAATGTTTCACAAAATACAAATCCTCTATCTTGCAAAAGTTGATAGCAAACATTATCAAAAAGCAAGACACAAACCAACAACAAAGAAACTCAGGGCCATATTTATGAAGGCCTTGCGCCACTGATGAATCATTCTTTTCCCATGTTAAGTGACGCACCTGCAACACAAGGCAATCAAAAATAAGGCCCAAATGTAAATACCATTGATTTGCCCCCAAAATCGTTTTCTGAATAACATTTTACGAACACATTGCAGGTTCTATGCACAAGCATTCAATTTCACTACTAAACCCTCACTGTTTCAAAAAATACAAATCCTCTATCTTGCAAATGTTAATACCAACAATGATCAAAAAGCAACACACAAACCAACACCAAAGAAATTCAGGGCCTTATTTATAAAGGTCTTGCGCCACCAGTGCGTCATTTTTTCCCCATGTTAAAAGTGACGCACCTGCGGCACAAGGAAATCAAAAATAAGGCCCAAATGTAAATACCATTGATTTGCCCCCAAAATCAATTTTTGAATAACATTTTACCAACACACCGCAGGTCCTATGTATAAACATTCAATTTCACTAGTGAAACGTCACTGTTTCACAAAATACAAATACTCTATCTTGCAAATATTGATAGCAAACATCATCAAAAGCAAGACACAAACCAACAACAGAGAAACTCAGGGCCTTATTTAGGAAGGCATTGCGCCACCGGTGCGTCATTTTTTCCCCATGTTAAAAGTGACACACCTGCGGCACAAGCCAATCATAAATATGACCCAAATGTAAATACCAATGATTTGCCACCAAAATCGTTTTTGGAATAACATTTTACCAACACAGAGCAGATCCTATGTACAAGCATTCAATTTCACTCTTGAAAACTCACTGTTTCACAAAAGACAATTCCTCTATCTTGCATATTTTAATATCAAGCATTTCCAAAAAAATACCACAAACCAACAGCAAAGAAACTCAGGGCCTTATTTTTGAAAGCCTTGCGCCACCAGTGCTTCATTTTTTTCCCATGTCAAAAGTGACACACCTGCGGCACAAGCCAATCATTAATAAGGCCCAAATGTAAATACCATTGATTTGCCCCCAAAATCGTTTTTTGAATAACATTTTACCAACACTGCGCAGGTTCTATGTACAAGCATTCAATTTCACTACTAAACCCTCACTGTTTCACAAAATACAAATCCTCTATCTTGCAAATGTTAATACCAACAATTATCAAAAAGCAACACACAAACAAACACCAAAGAAATTCAGGGCCTTATTTATAAAGGTCTTGCGCCACCAGTGCGTCATTTTTTTCCATGTTAAAAGTGACGCACCTGCGGCACAAGGAAATCAAAAATAAGGCCCAAATGTAAATACCATTGATTTGCCCCCAAAATCAATTTTTGAATAACATTTTACCAACACACCGCAGGTCCTATGTATAAACATTCAATTTCACTAGTGAAACCTCACTGTTTCACAAAATACAAATACTCTATCTTGCAAATATTGATAGCAAAAATCATCAAAAAGCAAGACACAAACCAACAACAGAGAAACTCAGGGCCTTATTTGGGAAGGCATTGCGCCACCGGTGCGTCATTTTTTCACCATGTTAAAAGTGACACACCTGCGGCACAAGCCAATCATAAATATGACCCAAATGTAAATACCAATGATTTGCCACCAAAATCGTTTTTGGAATAACATTTTACCAACACAGAGCAGATCCTATGTACAAGCATTCAATTTCACTCTTGAAAACTCACTGTTTCACAAAAGACAATTCCTCTATCTTGCATATTTTAATATCAAGCATTTCCAAAAAAATACCACAAACCAACAGCAAAGAAACTCAGGGCCTTATTTTTGAAAGCCTTGCGCCACCAGTGCTTCATTTTTTTCCCATGTCAAAAGTGACACACCTGCGGCACAAGCCAATCATAAATAAGGCCCAAATGTAAATATCATTGATTTGCCACCAAAATCGTTTTTGGAATAACATTTTACCAACACAGCGCAGGTCCTATGTACAAGCATTCAATTTCACTAGTGAAGCCTCAATGTTTCACAAAATACAAATCCTCTATCTTGCAAAAGTTGATAGCAAACATTATCAAAAAGCAAGACACAAACCAACAACAAAGAAACTCAGGGCCATATTTATGAAGGCCTTGCGCCACTGATGAATCATTCTTTTCCCATGTTAAGTGACGCACCTGCAACACAAGGCAATCAAAAATAAGGCCCAAATGTAAATACCATTGATTTGCCCCCAAAATCGTTTTCTGAATAACATTTTACGAACACAGCGCAGGTTCCATGCACAAGCATTCAATTTCACTACTAAACCCTCACTGTTTCAAAAAATACAAATCCTCTATCTTGCAAATGTTAATACCAACAATGATCAAAAAGCAACACACAAACCAACACCAAAGAAATTCAGGGCCTTATTTATAAAGGTCTTGCGCCACCAGTGCGTCATTTTTTCCCCATGTTAAAAGTGACGCACCTGCGGCAAAAGGAAATCAAAAATAAGGCCCAAATGTAAATACCATTGATTTGCCCCCAAAATCAATTTTTGAATAACATTTTACCAACACACCGCAGGTCCTATGTATAAACATTCAATTTCACTAGTGAAACGTCACTGTTTCACAAAATACAAATACTCTATCTTGCAAATATTGATAGCAAACATCATCAAAAGCAAGACACAAACCAACAACAGAGAAACTCAGGGCCTTATTTAGGAAGGCATTGCGCCACCGGTGCGTCATTTTTTCCCCATGTTAAAAGTGACACACCTGCGGCACAAGCCAATCATAAATATGACCCAAATGTAAATACCAATGATTTGCCACCAAAATCGTTTTTGGAATAACATTTTACCAACACAGAGCAGATCCTATGTACAAGCATTCAATTTCACTCTTGAAAACTCACTGTTTCACAAAAGACAATTCCTCTATCTTGCATATTTTAATATCAAGCATTTCCAAAAAAATACCACAAACCAACAGCAAAGAAACTCAGGGCCTTATTTTTGAAAGCCTTGCGCCACCAGTGCTTCATTTTTTTCCCATGTCAAAAGTGACACACCTGCGGCACAAGCCAATCATTAATAAGGCCCAAATGTAAATACCATTGATTTGCCCCCAAAATCGTTTTTTGAATAACATTTTACCAACACTGCGCAGGTCCTATGTACAACCATTCAATTTCACTCTTGAAAACTCACTGTTTCACAAAAGACAATTCCTCTATCTTGCATATTTTAATATCAAGCATTTCCAAAAAAATACCACAAACCAACAGTAAAGAAACTCAGGGCCTTATTTTTGAAAGCCTTGCGCCACCAGTGCTTCATTTTTTTCCCATGTCAAAAGTGACACACCTGCGGCACAAGCCAATCATAAATAAGGCCCAAATGTAAATACCATTGATTTGCAGCCAAAATCGTTTTTGGAATAACATTTTATCAACACAGCGCAGGTCCTATGTACAAGCATTCAATTTCACTAGTGAAGCCTCAATGTTTCACAAAATACAAATCCTCTATCTTGCAAAAGTTGATAGCAAACATTATCAAAAAGCAAGACACAAACCAACAACAAAGAAACTCAGGGCCTTATTTATGAAGGCCTTGCGCCACCGGTGCTTCATTTTTTTCCCATGTTAAAAGTGACGCACCAGCGGCACAAGGCAATCATAAATAAGGCCCAAATGTAAATACCATTGATTTGCCACCAAAATCTTTTTTTTAATAACATTTTACCAACACAGCGCAGGTCCTATGTACAAGCATTCAATTTCACTCTTGAAAACTCACTGTTTCACAAAAGACAATTTCTCTATCTTGCATATTTTAATATCAAGCATTTCCAAAAAAATACCACAAACCAACAGCAAAGAAACTCAGGGCCTTATTTTTGAAAGCCTTGCGCCACCAGTGCTTCATTTTTTTCCCATGTCAAAAGTGACACACCTGCGGCACAAGCCAATCATAAATAAGGCCCAAATGTAAATACCATTGATTTGCCACCAAAATCGTTTTTTGAATAACATTTTACCAACACAGCGCAGGTCCTATGTACAAGCATTCAATTTCACTAGTGAAGCCTCAATGTTTCACAAAATACAAATCCTCTATCTTGCAAAAGTTGATAGCAAACATTATCAAAAAGCAAGACACAAACCAACAACAAAGAAACTCAGGGCCATATTTATGAAGGCCTTGCGCCACTGATGAATCATTCTTTTCCCATGTTAAGTGACGCACCTGCAACACAAGGCAATCAAAAATAAGGCCCAAATGTAAATACCATTGATTTGCCCCCAAAATCGTTTTCTGAATAACATTTTACGAACACAGCGCAGGTTCTATGCACAAGCATTCAATTTCACTACTAAACCCTCACTGTTTCAAAAAATACAAATCCTCTATCTTGCAAATGTTAATACCAACAATGATCAAAAAGCAACACACAAACCAACACCAAAGAAATTCAGGGCCTTATTTATAAAGGTCTTGCGCCACCAGTGCGTCATTTTTTCCCCATGTTAAAAGTGACGCACCTGCGGCACAAGGAAATCAAAAATAAGGCCCAAATGTAAATACCATTGATTTGCCCCCAAAATCAATTTTTGAATAACATTTTACCAACACACCGCAGGTCCTATGTATAAACATTCAATTTCACTAGTGAAACGTCACTGTTTCACAAAATACAAATACTCTATCTTGCAAATATTGATAGCAAACATCATCAAAAGCAAGACACAAACCAACAACAGAGAAACTCAGGGCCTTATTTAGGAAGGCATTGCGCCACCGGTGCGTCATTTTTTCCCCATGTTAAAAGTGACACACCTGCGGCACAAGCCAATCATAAATATGACCCAAATGTAAATACCAATGATTTGCCACCAAAATCGTTTTTGGAATAACATTTTACCAACACAGAGCAGATCCTATGTACAAGCATTCAATTTCACTCTTGAAAACTCACTGTTTCACAAAAGACAATTCCTCTATCTTGCATATTTTAATATCAAGCATTTCCAAAAAAATACCACAAACCAACAGCAAAGAAACTCAGGGCCTCATTTTTGAAAGCCTTGCGCCACCAGTGCTTCATTTTTTTCCCATGTCAAAAGTGACACACCTGCGGCACAAGCCAATCATTAATAAGGCCCAAATGTAAATACCATTGATTTGCCCCCAAAATCGGTTTTTGAATAACATTTTACCAACACTGCGCAGGTCCTATGTACAACCATTCAATTTCACTCTTGAAAACTCACTGTTTCACAAAAGACAATTCCTCTATCTTGCATATTTTAATATCAAGCATTTCCAAAAAAATACCACAAACCAACAGCAAAGAAACTCAGGGCCTTATTTTTGAAAGCCTTGCGCCACCAGTGCTTCATTTTTTTCCCATGTCAAAAGTGACACACCTGCGGCACAAGCCAATCATAAATAAGGCCCAAATGTAAATACCATTGATTTGCCCAAAATCGTTTTTGGAATAACATTTTACCAACACAGCGCAGGTCCTATGTACAAGCATTCAATTTCACTAGTGAAGCCTCAATGTTTCACAAAATACAAATCCTCTATCTTGCAAAAGTTGATAGCAAACATTATCAAAAAGCAAGACACAAACCAACAACAAAGAAACTCAGGGCCTTATTTATGAAGGCCTTGCGCCACCGGTGCTTCATTTTTTTCCCATGTTAAAAGTGACGCACCAGCGGCACAAGGCAATCATAAATAAGGCCCAAATGTAAATACCATTGATTTGCCACAAAAATCGTTTTTTTAATAACATTTTACCAACACAGCGCAGGTCCTATGTACAAGCATTCAATTTCACTCTTGAAAACTCACTGTTTCACAAAAGACAATTTCTCTATCTTGCATATTTTAATATCAAGCATTTCCAAAAAAATACCACAAACCAACAGCAAAGAAACTCAGGGCCTTATTTTTGAAAGCCTTGCGCCACCAGTGCTTCATTTTTTTCCCATGTCAAAAGTGACACACCTGCGGCACAAGCCAATCATAAATAAGGCCCAAATGTAAATACCATTGATTTGCCACCAAAATCGTTTTTTGAATAACATTTTACCAACACAGCGCAGGTCCTATGTACAAGCATTCAATTTCACTAGTGAAGCCTCAATGTTTCACAAAATACAAATCCTCTATCTTGCAAAAGTTGATAGCAAACATTATCAAAAAGCAAGACACAAACCAACAACAAAGAAACTCAGGGCCTTATTTATGAAGGCCTTGCACCACCGGTGCATCATTTTTTCCCCATGTTAACAGTGATGCACCTGCGGCACAAGGAAATCAAAAATAAGGCCCAAATGTAAATACCATTGATTTGCCCCCAAAATCAATTTTTGAATAACATTTTACCAACACACCGCAGGTCCTATGTATAAACATTCAATTTCACTAGTGAAACCTCACTGTTTCACAAAATACAAATACTCTACCTTGCAAATATTGATAGCAAACATCATCAAAAAGCAAGACACAAACCAACAACAGAGAAACTCAGGGCCTTATTTAGGAAGGCATTGCGCCACCGGTGCGTCATTTTTTCCCCATGTTAAAAGTGACACACCTGCGGCACAAGCCAATCATAAATATGACCCAAATGTAAATACCAATGATTTTCCACCAAAATCGTTTTTGGAATAACATTTTACCAACACAGAGCAGATCCTATGTACAAGCATTCAATTTCACTCTTGAAAACTCACTGTTTCACAAAAGACAATTCCTCTATCTTGCATATTTTAATATCAAGCATTTCCAAAAAAATACCACAAACCAACAGCAAAGAAACTCAGGGCCTTATTTTTGAAAGCCTTGCGCCACCAGTGCTTCATTTTTTTCCCATGTCAAAAGTGACACACCTGCGGCACAAGCCAATCATAAATAAGGCCCAAATGTAAATACCATTGATTTGCCACCGAAATCGTTTTTGGAATAACATTTTACCAACACAGCGCAGGTCCTATGTACAAGCATTCAATTTCACTAGTGAAGCCTCAATGTTTCACAAAATACAAATCCTCTATCCTACAAAAGTTGATAGCAAACATTATCAAAAAGCAAGACACAAACCAACAACAAAGAAACTCAGGGCCTTATTTATGAAGGCCTTGCGCCACCGGTGCTTCATGTTTTTCCCATGTTAAAAGTGATGCACCAGCGGCACAAGGCAATCATAAATAAGGCCCAAATGTAAATACCATTGATTTGCCACCAAAATCGTTTTTTTAATAACATTTTACCAACACAGCGCAGGTCCTATGTACAAGCATTCAATTTCACTAGTGAAACCTCAGTGTTTCACAAAATACAAATCCTCTATCTTGCAAATATTGATAGCAAGCATTATCAAAAAGAAAGACACAAACCAACAGCAAAGAAACTCAGGGCCATATTTATGAAGGCCTTGCGCCACTGATGAATCATTCTTTTCCCATGTTAAAAGTGACGCACCTGCAACACAAGGCAATCAAAAATAAGGCCCAAATGTAAATACCATTGATTTGCCCCCAAAATCGTTTTTTAAATAACATTTTACGAACACAGCGCAGGTTCTATGTACAAGCATTCAATTTCACTACTAAACCCTCACTGTTTCACAAAATACAAATCCTCTATCTTGCAAATGTTAATACCAACAATTATCAAAAAGCAGCACACAAACCAACACCAAAGAAATTCAGGGCCTTATTTATAAAGGTCTTGCGCCACCAGTGCGTCATTTTTTTCCCATGTTAAAAGTGACACACCTGCGGTACAAGGAAATCAAAAATAAGGCCCAAATGTAAATACCATTGATTTGCCCCCCAAATCAATTTTCGAATAACATTTTACCAACACACCGCAGGTCCTATGTATAAACATTCAATTTCACTAGTGAAACCTCACTGTTTCACAAAAATACAAATACTCTATCTTGCAAATATTGATAGCAAACATCATCAAAAAGCAAGACACAAACCAACAACAGAGAAACTCAGGGCCTTATTTAGGAAGGCATGCGCCACCGGTGCGTCATTTTTTCCCCATGTTAAAAGTGACACACCTGCGGCACAAGCCAATCATAAATATGACCCAAATGTAAATACCAATGATTTGCCACCAAAATCGTTTTTGGAATAACATTTTACCAACACAGAGCAGATCCTATGTACAAGCATTCAATTTCACTCTTGAAAACTCACTGTTTCACAAAAGACAATTCCTCTATCTTGCATATTTTAATATCAAGCATTTCCAAAAAAATACCACAAACCAACAGCAAAGAAACTCAGGGCCTTATTTTTGAAAGCCTTGCGCCACCAGTGCTTCATTTTTTTCCCATGTCAAAAGTGACACACCTGCGGCACAAGCCAATCATTAATAAGGCCCAAATGTAAATACCATTGATTTGCCCCCAAAATCGTTTTTTGAATAACATTTTACCAACACTGCGCAGGTCCTATGTACAACCATTCAATTTCACTCTTGAAAACTCACTGTTTCACAAAAGACAATTCCTCTATCTTGCATATTTTAATATCAAGCATTTCCAAAAAATACCACAAACCAACAGCAAAGAAACTCAGGGCCTTATTTTTGAAAGCCTTGCGCCACCAGTGCTTCATTTTTTTCCCATGTCAAAAGTGACACACCTGCGGCACAAGCCAATCATAAATAAGGCCAAATGTAAATACCATTGATTTGCCACCAAAATCGTTTTTGGAATAACATTTTACCAACACAGCGCAGGTCCTATGTACAAGCATTCAATTTCACTAGTGAAGCCTCAATGTTTCACAAAATACAAATCCTCTATCTTGCAAAAGTTGATAGCAAACATTATCAAAAAGCAAGACACAAACCAACAACAAAGAAACTCAGGGCCTTATTTATGAAGGCCTTGCGCCACCGGTGCTTCATTTTTTTCCCATGTTAAAAGTGACGCACCAGCGGCACAAGGCAATCATAAATAAGGCCCAAATGTAAATACCATTGATTTGCCACAAAAATCGTTTTTTTAATAACATTTTACCAACACAGCGCAGGTCCTATGTACAAGCATTCAATTTCACTCTTGAAAACTCACTGTTTCACAAAAGACAATTTCTCTATCTTGCATATTTTAATATCAAGCATTTCCAAAAAAATACCACAAACCAACAGCAAAGAAACTCAGGGCCTTATTTTTGAAAGCCTTGCGCCACCAGTGCTTCATTTTTTTCCCATGTCAAAAGTGACACACCTGCGGCACAAGCCAATCATAAATAAGGCCCAAATGTAAATACCATTGATTTGCCACCAAAATCGTTTTTTGAATAACATTTTACCAACACAGCGCAGGTCCTATGTACAAGCATTCAATTTCACTAGTGAAGCCTCAATGTTTCACAAAATACAAATCCTCTATCTTGCAAAAGTTGATAGCAAACATTATCAAAAAGCAAGACACAAACCAACAACAAAGATACTCAGGGCCTTATTTATGAAGGCCTTGCACCACCGGTGCGTCATTTTTTTCCCATGTTAACAGTGACGCACCTGCGGCACAAGGAAATCAAAAATAAGGCCCAAATGTAAATACCATTGATTTGCCCCCAAAATCAATTTTTGAATAACATTTTACCAACACACCGCAGGTCCTATGTATAAACATTCAATTTCACTAGTGAAACCTCACTGTTTCACAAAATACAAATACGCTATCTTGCAAATATTGATAGCAAACATCATCAAAAAGCAAGACACAAACCAACAACAGAGAAACTCAGGGCCTTATTTAGGAAGGCATTGCGCCACCGGTGCGTCATTTTTTCCCCATGTTAAAAGTGACACACCTGCGGCACAAGCCAATCATAAATATGATCCAAATGTAAATACCAATGATTTTCCACCAAAATCGTTTTTGGAATAACATTTTACCAACACTGAGCAGATCCTATGTACAAGCATTCAATTTCACTCTTGAAAACTCACTGTTTCACAAAAGACAATTCCTCTATCTTGCATATTTTAATATCAAGCATTTCCAAAAAAATACCACAAACCAACAGCAAAGAAACTCAGGGCCTTATTTTTGAAAGCCTTGCGCCACCAGTGCTTCATTTTTTTCCCATGTCAAAAGTGACACACCTGCGGCACAAGCCAATCATAAATAAGGCCCAAATGTAAATACCATTGATTTGCCACCGAAATCGTTTTTGGAATAACATTTTACCAACACAGCGCAGGTCCTATGTACAAGCATTCAATTTCACTAGTGAAGCCTCAATGTTTCACAAAATACAAATCCTCTATCCTACAAAAGTTGATAGCAAACATTATCAAAAAGCAAGACACAAACCAACAACAAAGAAACTCAGGGCCTTATTTATGAAGGCCTTGCGCCACCGGTGCTTCATGTTTTTCCCATGTTAAAAGTGATGCACCAGCGGCACAAGGCAATCATAAATAAGGCCCAAATGTAAATACCATTGATTTGCCACCAAAATCGTTTTTTTAATAACATTTTACCAACACAGCGCAGGTCCTATGTACAAGCATTCAATTTCACTAGTGAAACCTCAGTGTTTCACAAAATACAAATCCTCTATCTTGCAAATATTGATAGCAAGCATTATCAAAAAGAAAGACACAAACCAACAGCAAAGAAACTCAGGGCCATATTTATGAAGGCCTTGTGCCACTGATGAATCATTCTTTTCCCATGTTAAAAGTGACGCACCTGCAACACAAGGCAATCAAAAATAAGGCCCAAATGTAAATACCATTGATTTGCCCCCAAAATCGTTTTTTAAATAACATTTTACGAACACAGCGCAGGTTCTATGTACAAGCATTCAATTTCACTACTAAACCCTCACTGTTTCACAAAATACAAATCCTCTATCTTGCAAATGTTAATACCAACAATTATCAAAAAGCAGCACACAAACCAACACCAAAGAAATTCAGGGCCTTATTTATAAAGGTCTTGCGCCACCAGTGCGTCATTTTTTCCCATGTTAAAAGTGACGCACCTGCGGTACAAGGAAATCAAAAATAAGGCCCAAATGTAAATACCATTGATTTGCCCCCCAAATCAATTTTTGAATAACATTTTACCAACACACCGCAGGTCCTATGTATAAACATTCAATTTCACTAGTGAAACCTCACTGTTTCACAAAAATACAAATACTCTATCTTGCAAATATTGATAGCAAACATCATCAAAAAGCAAGACACAAACCAACAACAGAGAAACTCAGGGCCTTATTTAGGAAGGCATGCGCCACCGGTGCGTCATTTTTTCCCCATGTTAAAAGTGACACACCTGCGGCACAAGCCAATCATAAATATGACCCAAATGTAAATACCAATGATTTGCCACCAAAATCGTTTTTGGAATAACATTTTACCAACACAGAGCAGATCCTATGTACAAGCATTCAATTTCACTCTTGAAAACTCACTGTTTCACAAAAGACAATTCCTCTATCTTGCATATTTTAATATCAAGCATTTCCAAAAAAATACCACAAACCAACAGCAAAGAAACTCAGGGCCTTATTTTTGAAAGCCTTGCGCCACCAGTGCTTCATTTTTTTCCCATGTCAAAAGTGACACACCTGCGGCACAAGCCAATCATTAATAAGGCCCAAATGTAAATACCATTGATTTGCCCCCAAAATCGTTTTTTGAATAACATTTTACCAACACTGCGCAGGTCCTATGTACAACCATTCAATTTCACTCTTGAAAACTCACTGATTCACAAAAGACAATTCCTCTATCTTGCATATTTTAATATCAAGCATTTCCAAAAAAATACCACAAACCAACAGCAAAGAAACTCAGGGCCTTATTTTTGAAAGCCTTGCGCCACCAGTGCTTCATTTTTTTCCCATGTCAAAAGTGACACACCTGCGGCACAAGCCAATCATAAATAAGGCCCAAATGTAAATACCATTGATTTGCCACCAAAATCGTTTTTGGAATAACATTTTACCAACACAGCGCAGGTCCTATGTACAAGCATTCAATTTCACTAGTGAAGCCTCAATGTTTCACAAAATACAAATCCTCTATCTTGCAAAAGTTGATAGCAAACATTATCAAAAAGCAAGACACAAACCAACAACAAAGAAACTCAGGCCTTATTTATGAAGGCCTTGCGCCACCGGTGCTTCATTTTTTTCCCATGTTAAAAGTGACGCACCAGCGGCACAAGGCAATCATAAATAAGGCCCAAATGTAAATACCATTGATTTGCCACCAAAATCGTTTTTTTAATAACATTTTACCAACACAGCGCAGGTCCTATGTACAAGCATTCAATTTCACTCTTGAAAACTCACTGTTTCACAAAAGACAATTTCTCTATCTTGCATATTTTAATATCAAGCATTTCCAAAAAAATACCACAAACCAACAGAAAAGAAACTCAGGGCCTTATTTTTGAAAGCCTTGCGCCACCAGTGCTTCATTTTTTTCCCATGTCAAAAGTGACACACCTGCGGCACAAGCCAATCATAAATAAGGCCCAAATGTAAATACCATTGATTTGCCACCAAAATCGTTTTTTGAATAACATTTTACCAACACAGCGCAGGTCCTATGTACAAGCATTCAATTTCACTAGTGAAGCCTCAATGTTTCACAAAATACAAATCCTCTATCTTGCAAAAGTTGATAGCAAACATTATCAAAAAGCAAGACACAAACCAACAACAAAGAAACTCAGGGCCTTATTTATGAAGGCCTTGCGCCACCAGTGCGTCATTTTTTTCCCATGTTAACAGTGACGCACCTGCGGCACAAGGAAATCAAAAATAAGGCCCAAATGTAAATACCATTGATTTGCCCCCAAAATCAATTTTTGAATAACATTTTACCAACACACCGCAGGTCCTATGTATAAACATTCAATTTCACTAGTGAAACCTCACTGTTTCACAAAATACAAATACTCTATCTTGCAAATATTGATAGCAAACATCATCAAAAAGCAAGACACAAACCAACAACAGAGAAACTCAGGGCCTTATTTAGGAAGGCATTGCGCCACAGGTGCGTCATTTTTTCCCCATGTTAAAAGTGACACACCTGTGGCACAAGCCAATCATAAATATGACCCAAATGTAAATACCAATGATTTGCCACCAAAATCGTTTTTGGAATAACATTTTACCAACACAGAGCAGATCCTATGTACAAGCATTCAATTTCACTCTTGAAAACTCACTGTTTCACAAAAGACAATTCCTCTATCTTGCATATATTAATATCAAGCATTTCCAAATAAATACCACAAACCAACAGCAAAGAAACTCAGGGCCTTATTTTTGAAAGCCTTGCGCCACCAGTGCTTCATTTTTTTCCCATGTCAAAAGTGACACACCTGCGGCACAAGCCAATCATAAATAAGGCCCAAATGTAAATACCATTGATTTGCCACCGAAATCGTTTTTGGAATAACATTTTACCAACACAGCGCAGGTCCTATGTACAAGCATTCAATTTCACTAGTGAAGCCTCAATGTTTCACAAAATACAAATCCTCTATCCTGCAAAAGTTGATAGCAAACATTATCAAAAAGCAAGACACAAACCAACAACAAAGAAACTCAGGGCCTTATTTATGAAGGCCTTGCGCCACCGGTGCTTCATGTTTTTCCCATGTTAAAAGTGATGCACCAGCGGCACAAGGCAATCATAAATAAGGCCCAAATGTAAATACCATTGATTTGCCACCAAAATCGTTTTTTTAATAACATTTTACCAACACATCGCAGGTCCTATGTACAAGCATTCAATTTCACTAGTGAAACCTCAGTGTTTCGCAAAATACAAATCCTCTATCTTGCAAATATTGATAGCAAGCATTATCAAAAAGAAAGACACAAACCAACAGCAAAGAAACTCAGGGCCATATTTATGAAGGCCTTGCGCCACTGATGAATCATTCTTTTCCCATGTTAAAAGTGACGCACCTGCAACACAAGGCAATCAAAAATAAGGCCCAAATGTAAATACCATTGATTTGCCCCCAAAATCGTTTTTTAAATAACATTTTATGAACACAGCGCAGGTTCTATGTACAAGCATTCAATTTCACTACTAAACCCTCACTGTTTCACAAAATACAAATCCTCTATCTTGCAAATGTTAATACCAACAATTATCAAAAAGCAGCACACAAACCAACACCAAAGAAATTCAGGGCCTTATTTATAAAGGTCTTGCGCCACCAGTGCGTCATTTTTTTCCCATGTTAAAAGTGACGCACCTGCGGTACAAGGAAATCAAAAATAAGGCCCAAATGTAAATACCATTGATTTGCCCCCCAAATCAATTTTTGAATAACATTTTACCAACACACCGCAGGTCCTATGTATAAACATTCAATTTCACTAGTGAAACCTCACTGTTTCACAAAAATACAAATACTCTATCTTGCAAATATTGATAGCAAACATCATCAAAAAGCAAGACACAAACCAACAACAGAGAAACTCAGGGCCTTATTTAGGAAGGCATTGCGCCACCGGTGCGTCATTTATTCCCCATGTTAAAAGTGACACACCTGCGGCACAAGCCAATCATAAATATGACCCAAATGTAAATACCAATGATTTGCCACCAAAATCGTTTTTGGAATAACATTTTACCAACACAGAGCAGATCCTATGTACAAGCATTCAATTTCACTCTTGAAAACTCACTGTTTCACAAAAGACAATTCCTCTATCTTGCATATTTTAATATCAAGCATTTCCAAAAAAATACCACAAACCAACAGCAAAGAAACTCAGGGCCTTATTTTTGAAAGCCTTGCGCCACCAGTGCTTCATTTTTTTCCCATGTCAAAAGTGACACACCTGCGGCACAAGCCAATCATAAATATGACCCAAATGTAAATACCAATGATTTGCCACCAAAATCGTTTTTGGAATAACATTTTACCAACACAGAGCAGATCCTATGTACAAGCATTCAATTTCACTCTTGAAAACTCACTGTTTCACAAAAGACAATTCCTCTATCTTGCATATTTTAATATCAAGCATTTCCAAAAAAATACCACAAACCAACAGCAAAGAAACTCAGGGCCTTATTTTTGAAAGCCTTGCGCCACCAGTGCTTCATTTTTTTCCCATGTCAAAAGTGACACACCTGCGGCACAAGCCAATCATTAATAAGGCCCAAATGTAAATACCATTGATTTGCCCCCAAAATCGTTTTTTGAATAACATTTTACCAACACTGCGCAGGTCCTATGTACAACCATTCAATTTCACTCTTGAAAACTCACTGTTTCACAAAAGACAATTCCTCTATCTTGCATATTTTAATATCAAGCATTTCCAAAAAATACCACAAACCAACAGCAAAGAAACTCAGGGCCTTATTTTTGAAAGCCTTGCGCCACCAGTGCTTCATTTTTTTCCCATGTCAAAAGTGACACACCTGCGGCACAAGCCAATCATAAATAAGGCCAAATGTAAATACCATTGATTTGCCACCAAAATCGTTTTTGGAATAACATTTTACCAACACAGCGCAGGTCCTATGTACAAGCATTCAATTTCACTAGTGAAGCCTCAATGTTTCACAAAATACAAATCCTCTATCTTGCAAAAGTTGATAGCAAACATTATCAAAAAGCAAGACACAAACCAACAACAAAGAAACTCAGGGCCTTATTTATGAAGGCCTTGCGCCACCGGTGCTTCATTTTTTTCCCATGTTAAAAGTGACGCACCAGCGGCACAAGGCAATCATAAATAAGGCCCAAATGTAAATACCATTGATTTGCCACAAAAATCGTTTTTTTAATAACATTTTACCAACACAGCGCAGGTCCTATGTACAAGCATTCAATTTCACTCTTGAAAACTCACTGTTTCACAAAAGACAATTTCTCTATCTTGCATATTTTAATATCAAGCATTTCCAAA
Source organism: Lissotriton vulgaris (assembly GCF_964263255.1). Taxonomy (NCBI): domain Eukaryota; kingdom Metazoa; phylum Chordata; class Amphibia; order Caudata; family Salamandridae; genus Lissotriton; species Lissotriton vulgaris. The sequence goes on from NC_141691.1 coordinate 1,130,738,803, forward strand.
AAAATACCACAAACCAACAGCAAAGAAACTCAGGGCCTTATTTTTGAAAGCCTTGCGCCACCAGTGCTTCATTTTTTTCCCATGTCAAAAGTGACACACCTGCGGCACAAGCCAATCATAAATAAGGCCCAAATGTAAATACCATTGATTTGCCACCAAAATCGTTTTTTGAATAACATTTTACCAACACAGCGCAGGTCCTATGTACAAGCATTCAATTTCACTAGTGAAGCCTCAATGTTTCACAAAATACAAATCCTCTATCTTGCAAAAGTTGATAGCAAACATTATCAAAAAGCAAGACACAAACCAACAACAAAGAAACTCAGGGCCTTATTTATGAAGGCCTTGCACCACCGGTGCGTCATTTTTTTCCCATGTTAACAGTGACGCACCTGCGGCACAAGGAAATCAAAAATAAGGCCCAAATGTAAATACCATTGATTTGCCCCCAAAATCAATTTTTGAATAACATTTTACCAACACACCGCAGGTCCTATGTATAAACATTCAATTTCACTAGTGAAACCTCACTGTTTCACAAAATACAAATACGCTATCTTGCAAATATTGATAGCAAACATCATCAAAAAGCAAGACACAAACCAACAACAGAGAAACTCAGGGCCTTATTTAGGAAGGCATTGCGCCACCGGTGCGTCATTTTTTCCCCATGTTAAAAGTGACACACCTGCGGCACAAGCCAATCATAAATATGATCCAAATGTAAATACCAATGATTTTCCACCAAAATCGTTTTTGGAATAACATTTTACCAACACTGAGCAGATCCTATGTACAAGCATTCAATTTCACTCTTGAAAACTCACTGTTTCACAAAAGACAATTCCTCTATCTTGCATATTTTAATATCAAGCATTTCCAAAAAAATACCACAAACCAACAGCAAAGAAACTCAGGGCCTTATTTTTGAAAGCCTTGCGCCACCAGTGCTTCATTTTTTTCCCATGTCAAAAGTGACACACCTGCGGCACAAGCCAATCATAAATAAGGCCCAAATGTAAATACCATTGATTTGCCACCGAAATCGTTTTTGGAATAACATTTTACCAACACAGCGCAGGTCCTATGTACAAGCATTCAATTTCACTAGTGAAGCCTCAATGTTTCACAAAATACAAATCCTCTATCCTACAAAAGTTGATAGCAAACATTATCAAAAAGCAAGACACAAACCAACAACAAAGAAACTCAGGGCCTTATTTATGAAGGCCTTGCGCCACCGGTGCTTCATGTTTTTCCCATGTTAAAAGTGATGCACCAGCGGCACAAGGCAATCATAAATAAGGCCCAAATGTAAATACCATTGATTTGCCACCAAAATCGTTTTTTTAATAACATTTTACCAACACAGCGCAGGTCCTATGTACAAGCATTCAATTTCACTAGTTAAACCTCAGTGTTTCACAAAATACAAATCCTCTATCTTGCAAATATTGATAGCAAGCATTATCAAAAAGAAAGACACAAACCAACAGCAAAGAAACTCAGGGCCATATTTATGAAGGCCTTGTGCCACTGATGAATCATTCTTTTCCCATGTTAAAAGTGACGCACCTGCAACACAAGGCAATCAAAAATAAGGCCCAAATGTAAATACCATTGATTTGCCCCCAAAATCGTTTTTTAAATAACATTTTACGAACACAGCGCAGGTTCTATGTACAAGCATTCAATTTCACTACTAAACCCTCACTGTTTCACAAAATACAAATCCTCTATCTTGCAAATGTTAATACCAACAATTATCAAAAAGCAGCACACAAACCAACACCAAAGAAATTCAGGGCCTTATTTATAAAGGTCTTGCGCCACCAGTGCGTCATTTTTTCCCATGTTAAAAGTGACGCACCTGCGGTACAAGGAAATCAAAAATAAGGCCCAAATGTAAATACCATTGATTTGCCCCCCAAATCAATTTTTGAATAACATTTTACCAACACACCGCAGGTCCTATGTATAAACATTCAATTTCACTAGTGAAACCTCACTGTTTCACAAAAATACAAATACTCTATCTTGCAAATATTGATAGCAAACATCATCAAAAAGCAAGACACAAACCAACAACAGAGAAACTCAGGGCCTTATTTAGGAAGGCATGCGCCACCGGTGCGTCATTTTTTCCCCATGTTAAAAGTGACACACCTGCGGCACAAGCCAATCATAAATATGACCCAAATGTAAATACCAATGATTTGCCACCAAAATCGTTTTTGGAATAACATTTTACCAACACAGAGCAGATCCTATGTACAAGCATTCAATTTCACTCTTGAAAACTCACTGTTTCACAAAAGACAATTCCTCTATCTTGCATATTTTAATATCAAGCATTTCCAAAAAAATACCACAAACCAACAGCAAAGAAACTCAGGGCCTTATTTTTGAAAGCCTTGCGCCACCAGTGCTTCATTTTTTTCCCATGTCAAAAGTGACACACCTGCGGCACAAGCCAATCATTAATAAGGCCCAAATGTAAATACCATTGATTTGCCCCCAAAATCGTTTTTTGAATAACATTTTACCAACACTGCGCAGGTCCTATGTACAACCATTCAATTTCACTCTTGAAAACTCACTGATTCACAAAAGACAATTCCTCTATCTTGCATATTTTAATATCAAGCATTTCCAAAAAAATACCACAAACCAACAGCAAAGAAACTCAGGGCCTTATTTTTGAAAGCCTTGCGCCACCAGTGCTTCATTTTTTTCCCATGTCAAAAGTGACACACCTGCGGCACAAGCCAATCATAAATAAGGCCCAAATGTAAATACCATTGATTTGCCACCAAAATCGTTTTTGGAATAACATTTTACCAACACAGCGCAGGTCCTATGTACAAGCATTCAATTTCACTAGTGAAGCCTCAATGTTTCACAAAATACAAATCCTCTATCTTGCAAAAGTTGATAGCAAACATTATCAAAAAGCAAGACACAAACCAACAACAAAGAAACTCAGGCCTTATTTATGAAGGCCTTGCGCCACCGGTGCTTCATTTTTTTCCCATGTTAAAAGTGACGCACCAGCGGCACAAGGCAATCATAAATAAGGCCCAAATGTAAATACCATTGATTTGCCACCAAAATCGTTTTTTTAATAACATTTTACCAACACAGCGCAGGTCCTATGTACAAGCATTCAATTTCACTCTTGAAAACTCACTGTTTCACAAAAGACAATTTCTCTATCTTGCATATTTTAATATCAAGCATTTCCAAAAAAATACCACAAACCAACAGAAAAGAAACTCAGGGCCTTATTTTTGAAAGCCTTGCGCCACCAGTGCTTCATTTTTTTCCCATGTCAAAAGTGACACACCTGCGGCACAAGCCAATCATAAATAAGGCCCAAATGTAAATACCATTGATTTGCCACCAAAATCGTTTTTTGAATAACATTTTACCAACACAGCGCAGGTCCTATGTACAAGCATTCAATTTCACTAGTGAAGCCTCAATGTTTCACAAAATACAAATCCTCTATCTTGCAAAAGTTGATAGCAAACATTATCAAAAAGCAAGACACAAACCAACAACAAAGAAACTCAGGGCCTTATTTATGAAGGCCTTGCACCACCGGTGCGTCATTTTTTTCCCATGTTAACAGTGACGCACCTGCGGCACAAGGAAATCAAAAATAAGGCCCAAATGTAAATACCATTGATTTGCCCCCAAAATCAATTTTTGAATAACATTTTACCAACACACCGCAGGTCCTATGTATAAACATTCAATTTCACTAGTGAAACCTCACTGTTTCACAAAATACAAATACTCTATCTTGCAAATATTGATAGCAAACATCATCAAAAAGCAAGACACAAACCAACAACAGAGAAACTCAGGGCCTTATTTAGGAAGGCATTGCGCCACAGGTGCGTCATTTTTTCCCCATGTTAAAAGTGACACACCTGCGGCACAAGCCAATCATAAATATGACCCAAATGTAAATACCAATGATTTGCCACCAAAATCGTTTTTGGAATAACATTTTACCAACACAGAGCAGATCCTATGTACAAGCATTCAATTTCACTCTTGAAAACTCACTGTTTCACAAAAGACAATTCCTCTATCTTGCATATATTAATATCAAGCATTTCCAAATAAATACCACAAACCAACAGCAAAGAAACTCAGGGCCTTATTTTTGAAAGCCTTGCGCCACCAGTGCTTCATTTTTTTCCCATGTCAAAAGTGACACACCTGCGGCACAAGCCAATCATAAATAAGGCCCAAATGTAAATACCATTGATTTGCCACCGAAATCGTTTTTGGAATAACATTTTACCAACACAGCGCAGGTCCTATGTACAAGCATTCAATTTCACTAGTGAAGCCTCAATGTTTCACAAAATACAAATCCTCTATCCTGCAAAAGTTGATAGCAAACATTATCAAAAAGCAAGACACAAACCAACAACAAAGAAACTCAGGGCCTTATTTATGAAGGCCTTGCGCCACCGGTGCTTCATGTTTTTCCCATGTTAAAAGTGATGCACCAGCGGCACAAGGCAATCATAAATAAGGCCCAAATGTAAATACCATTGATTTGCCACCAAAATCGTTTTTTTAATAACATTTTACCAACACATCGCAGGTCCTATGTACAAGCATTCAATTTCACTAGTGAAACCTCAGTGTTTCGCAAAATACAAATCCTCTATCTTGCAAATATTGATAGCAAGCATTATCAAAAAGAAAGACACAAACCAACAGCAAAGAAACTCAGGGCCATATTTATGAAGGCCTTGCGCCACTGATGAATCATTCTTTTCCCATGTTAAAAGTGACGCACATGCAACACAAGGCAATCAAAAATAAGGCCCAAATGTAAATACCATTGATTTGCCCCCAAAATCGTTTTTTAAATAACATTTTATGAACACAGCGCAGGTTCTATGTACAAGCATTCAATTTCACTACTAAACCCTCACTGTTTCACAAAATACAAATCCTCTATCTTGCAAATGTTAATACCAACAATTATCAAAAAGCAGCACACAAACCAACACCAAAGAAATTCAGGGCCTTATTTATAAAGGTCTTGCGCCACCAGTGCGTCATTTTTTTCCCATGTTAAAAGTGACGCACCTGCGGTACAAGGAAATCAAAAATAAGGCCCAAATGTAAATACCATTGATTTGCCCCCCAAATCAATTTTTGAATAACATTTTACCAACACACCGCAGGTCCTATGTATAAACATTCAATTTCACTAGTGAAACCTCACTGTTTCACAAAAATACAAATACTCTATCTTGCAAATATTGATAGCAAACATCATCAAAAAGCAAGACACAAACCAACAACAGAGAAACTCAGGGCCTTATTTAGGAAGGCATTGCGCCACCGGTGCGTCATTTATTCCCCATGTTAAAAGTGACACACCTGCGGCACAAGCCAATCATAAATATGACCCAAATGTAAATACCAATGATTTGCCACCAAAATCGTTTTTGGAATAACATTTTACCAACACAGAGCAGATCCTATGTACAAGCATTCAATTTCACTCTTGAAAACTCACTGTTTCACAAAAGACAATTCCTCTATCTTGCATATTTTAATATCAAGCATTTCCAAAAAAATACCACAAACCAACAGCAAAGAAACTCAGGGCCTTATTTTTGAAAGCCTTGCGCCACCAGTGCTTCATTTTTTTCCCATGTCAAAAGTGACACACCTGCGGCACAAGCCAATCATAAATAAGGCCCAAATGTAAATACCATTGATTTGCCACCAAAATCGTTTTTGGAATAACATTTTACCAACACAGCGCAGGTCCTATGTACAAGCATTCAATTTCACTAGTGAAGCCTCAATGTTTCACAAAATACAAATCCTCTATCTTGCAAAAGTTGATAGCAAACATTATCAAAAAGCAAGACACAAACCAACAACAAAGAAACTCAGGGCCTTATTTATGAAGGCCTTGCGCCACCGGTGCTTCATTTTTTTCCCATGTTAAAAGTGACGCACCTGTAATGTAAAATTTTATTTATATCGCGCAGCAATCGCTCCAATGGAGCATCTAGGCGCTACCTCCGGCAAATTACCAGATGACAAAGTGACTTAGAGTTGGACCAAAAACAGAGGCAAGCATCAAACTAGAGTTCTGGCCATGCTATCTTGCAGTTTAAATATCCAAGTTTTTAATTCTTTGCGGAACTCTGTTTCTTTATCCAGAGTTCTCAGGGCAAGAGGCAGAGTATTCCAAGCCTTTGCACCCAGTACTGCCAGGGACTTTCCTCCACGGGTTTTTAAACAAAACCTAGGAATCACCAGAGTATTGGAATTTGATGATCGTAGGTTTCTGGTTGGGCAGTATCTCTTGAATTTTTTCTGTAGATATAATGGTCCTGTTTTGTGCATTGCTCGAAATGTTATAATCAAAACCTTGAACAGGATCCTTTTTACAATGGGAAGCCAATGAAGAGCTTTTAATGCTCCTGAGGCTGACGATCTTTTTGGCCATTTTAGCACGAATCTGGCAGCAGCGCTTTGCACTAGCTGAAGCCTGTAAGTTACTTCTTTATTTGTGCCAGCATACAAACTGTTGCAATAATCTAAGCGCGACGTTACCAACGCTACTGCAACAGTTTTCCTCACCTCCAAAGGGAGTAAATCAAAGAATTTCCTCAGGCTTTTGATTAAGCCAAAGCACATTCCTGCCACTTTTATTGCCTGCTGTTTGAAGGCGAGATTGGAATCAAACGTGACCCCCAGGTTCCGAGCAACTATGGTTGTATGAGGCGGTATTTCTGCCCTTTCTGGCCACCATTGCCTGGGAATAAAGTCATTATTTGGGCCTAGCGGAATGATCTCTGTTTTTCCTGTATTACATTTTAGGTGATTCTTCCGCATCCAATCAAAGGTGGCAGTTAAACATTCCTTGAATGTTTCTTCCCATGACTGGTTGTCCCTATCCGTAACCAGTATTAACTGCGTATCATCGGCATATGCTACTACCTCTATGCCAAAAGATGATATTAGTTTAATCAGAGGCGCAGTGTAGACATTGAATAATGTCGGGCTGAGGCTGGACCCCTGGGGTACTCCCATCGTCTGATGTTTTTCCGTGGAGGTAAATTCCCCCAGGGTTATCACCTGTCTCCTGTCCCTTAGGTAGTTTTCCAACCACTCTAGTACCGTCCCCTTCACGCCCGATGTTTTTAGCTGATCTAATAGGATGGCATGAGAGACCGTGTCGAAGGCCGCCGACAGGTCTAATAAAATCAGGACGGCCTTCTTTCCTTGGTCTAGGGCAGTACGAATGGTGTCTGTCGTGTACAGTAGAGCCGATTCTGTTGAATGCTGGGCTCTAAACCCCGCCTGATTGGGATGCCATATCTCGTTGACTTCTAAGAACATGGTCAGCTGTTTGTTAACCAGTGATTCAGCGATCTTACATAATGCTGGGAGAAGTGAGATAGGTCGCAGATTGGAAAGAGTCGCAGGGTCAGGAAGGGGTTTTTTCTGTAAGGGTTTCACTGCCGCAAGTTTCCATTCCAGTGGCACATTGGCCGTGGAAAGTGAATGATTTACGATTTCGTTAATCATAGGGTTTACTTCATCTACCATGAGATGCAGGAGTCTTATGGGACAGGGGTCAAATGGGGACCCAGATTTTGTGGTTAAGATTGACTGCCTTGTTTCTTCCAGGCTAATTGGGCGGAATGTTGCTAACTGGTTCACAATTTCATCAGCACTTCCACCTTCTCTACTGGGTTCCAGAGAGGGAATTTCAAAATCTTTGGTTAGACCCTGTACTTTGTCCTCAAAATAATCAGCTATATTTTCGCAGAGGTCTTTTGAGGGTGGAATTTCCTGTGTTAAAAATGTGGGTTTATTAAAATCATTTACAATGTTAAAAATACATTTTTGTTTGTTTTTTGCAGCAACTATGGCAGATTCGTAGAATTTCCTTTTTGTTGATTTAATTCGCGCATGGTAGGTGCTTATAGCCCTTTTATATTTACCTCGCTCTTCCGTGCTATAGTTTTTTCTCCATCTGCATTCTGCTTAAGGAGCTCCCCCTGTGCTATTTTTAATTCTTGATTGTACCATGGAGCTGATTTTTTCTTAGTATTCTGTTTTCGAGTCCTGTTTGGCCGCCCTGTCATATTTTTTAATTCAACCATCCATTCTCTGAAAGTGCTGGGGTCTGAAAACCCTAAGCCTGACCCGGTAGGCTTACAATCTCTAGCCATCTCAATCAGATTTGGATTTGCCATTAAGGCCCTCCATTCTTGTAGGTCAGCCTGGTCGTACTTAACCTTATTGTTACATTCCTTAGGGCTCTGAATGGGGAACATGAATGGTACTAGAGCATGGTCTGTCCATGTTTGAGGTATTGGGAAGTTTGTCTTAAGCGATTGCAGATTGGTAGCTATGCAGTCAAGGGCATGACCTGCGTCATGGGTAGCTTGAACTGTCCCAATCTCTAGTCCGAGGACTTCCATTAATTCTTTAAAAGAGACAGCTGCGGTATCGGTGGTAGACTCCAAGTGTATATTCACATCTCCCAATAGTGTAAAGTTGGAGTATCTGAGCACCAGAGGACTCAGTGCTGCGGCACAAAGCAATCATAAATAAGGCCCAAATGTAAATACCATTGATTTGCCCCCAAAATCGTTTTTTGAATAACATTTTACCAACACAGCGCAGGTTCTATGTACAAGCATTCAATTTCACTACTAAACCCTCACTGTTTCACAAAATACAAATCCTCTATCTTGCAAATGTTAATACCAACAATTATCAAAAAGCAACACACAAACAAACACCAAAGAAATTCAGGGCCTTATTTATAAAGGTCTTGCGCCACCAGTGCGACATTTTTTTCCATGTTAAAAGTGACGCACCTGCGGCACAAGGAAATCAAAAATAAGGCCCAAATGTAAATACCATTGATTTGCCCCCAAAATCAATTTTTGAATAACATTTTACCAACACACCGCAGGTCCTATGTATAAACATTCAATTTCACTAGTGAAACCTCACTGTTTCACAAAATACAAATACTCTATCTTGCAAATATTGATAGCAAACATCATCAAAAAGCAAGACACAAACCAACAACAGAGAAACTCAGGGCCGTATTTAGGAAGGCATTGCGCCACCGGTGCGTCATTTTTTCCCCATGTTAAAAGTGACACATCTGCGGCACAAGCCAATCATAAATATGACCCAAATGTAAATACCAATGATTTGCCACCAAAATTGTTTTTGGAATAACATTTTACCAACACAGAGCAGATCCTATGTACAAGCATTCAATTTCACTCTTGAAAACTCACTGTTTCACAAAAGACAATTCCTCTATCTTGCATATTTTAATATCAAGCATGTCCAAACAAATACCACAAACCAACAGCAAAGAAACTCAGGGCCTTATTTTTGAAAGCCTTGCGCCACCAGTGCTTCATTTTTTTCCCATGTCAAAAGTGACACACCTGCGGCACAAGCCAATCATAAATAAGGCCCAAATGTAAATACCATTGATTTGCCACCAAAATCGTTTTTGGAATAACATTTTACCAACACAGCGCAGGTCCTATGTACAAGCATTCAATTTCACTAGTGAAGCCTCAATGTTTCACAAAATACAAATCCTCTATCTTGCAAAAGTTGATAGCAAACATTATCAAAAAGCAAGACACAAACCAACAACAAAGAAACTCAGGGCCTTATTTATGAAGGCCTTGCGCCACCGGTGCTTCATTTTTTTCCCATGTTAAAAGTGACGCACCTGCGGCACAAAGCAATCATAAATAAGGCCCAAATGTAAATACCATTGGTTTGCCCCCAAAATCGTTTTTTGAATAACATTTTACCAACACAGCGCAGGTTCTATGTACAAGCATTCAATTTCACTACTAAACCCTCACTGTTTCACAAAATACAAATCCTCTATCTTGCAAATGTTAATACCAACAATTATCAAAAAGCAACACACAAACAAACACCAAAGAAATTCAGGGCCTTATTTATAAAGGTCTTGCGCCACCAGTGCGTCATTTTTTTCCCATGTTAAAAGTGACGCACCTGCGGCACAAGGAAATCAAAAATAAGGCCCAAATGTAAATACCATTGATTTGCCGCCAAAATCAATTTTTGAATAACATTTTACCAACACACCGCAGGTCCTATGTATAAACATTCAATTTCACTAGTGAAATCTCACTGTTTCACAAAATACAAATACTCTATCTTGCAAATATTGATAGCAAACATCATCAAAAAGCAAGACACAAACCAACAACAGAGAAACTCAGGGCCTTATTTGGGAAGGCATTGCGCCACCGGTGCGTCATTTTTTCCCCATGTTAAAAGTGACACACCTGCGGCACAAGCCAATCATAAATATGACCCAAATGTAAATACCAATGATTTGCCACCAAAATCGTTTTTGGAATAACATTTTACCAACACAGAGCAGATCCTATGTACAAGCATTCAATTTCACTCCTGAAAACTCACTGTTTCACAAAAGACAATTCCTCTATCTTGCATATTTTAATATCAAGCATTTCCAAAAAAACTACCACAAACCAACAGCAAAGAAACTCAGGGCCTTATTTTTGAAAGCCTTGCACCACCAGTGCTTCATTTTTTTCCCATGTCAAAAGTGACACACCTGCGGCACAAGCCAATCATAAATAAGGCCCAAATGTAAATACCATTGATTTGCCACCACAATCGTTTTTGGAATAACATTTTACCAACACAGCGCAGGTCCTATGTACAAGCATTCAATTTCACTAGTGAAGCCTCAATGTTTCACAAAATACAAATCCTCTATCTTGCAAAAGTTGATAGCAAACATTATCAAAAAGCAAGACACAAACCAACAACAAAGAAACTCAGGGCCATATTTATGAAGGCCTTGCGCCACTGATGAATCATTCTTTTCCCATGTTAAGTGACGCACCTGCAACACAAGGCAATCAAAAATAAGGCCCAAATGTAAATACCATTGATTTGCCCCCAAAATCGTTTTCTGAATAACATTTTACGAACACAGCGCAGGTTCTATGCACAAGCATTCAATTTCACTACTAAACCCTCACTGTTTCAAAAAATACAAATCCTCTATCTTGCAAATGTTAATACCAACAATTATCAAAAAGCAACACACAAAACAACACCAAAGAAATTCAGGGCCTTATTTATAAAGGTCTTGCGCCACCAGTGCGTCATTTTTTCCCCATGTTAAAAGTGACGCACCTGCAGCACAAGGAAATCAAAAATAAGGCCCAAATGTAAATACCATTGATTTGCCCCCAAAATCAATTTTTGAATAACATTTTACCAACACACCGCAGGTCCTATGTATAAACATTCAATTTCACTAGTGAAACCTCACTGTTTCATAAAATACAAATACTCTATCTTGCAAATATTGATAGCAAACATCATCAAAAAGCAAGACACAAACCAACAACAGAGAAACTCAGGGCCTTATTTAGGAAGGCATTGCGCCACCGGTGCGTCATTTTTACCCTATGTTAAAAGTGACACACCTGTGGCACAAGCCAATCATAAATATGACCCAAATGTAAATACCAATGATTTGCCACCAAAATCGTTTTTGGAATAACATTTTACCAACACAGAGCAGATCCTATGTACAAGCATTCAATTTCACTCTTGAAAACTCACTGTTTCACAAAAGACAATTCCTCTATCTTGCATATTTTAATATCAAGCATTTTCAAAAAAATACCACAAACCAACAGCAAAGAAACTCAGGGCCTTATTTTTGAAAGCCTTGCGCCACCAGTGCTTCATCTTTTTCCCATGTCAAAAGTGACACACCTGCGGCACAAGCCAATCATAAATAAGGCCCAAATGTAAATACCATTGATTTGCCCCCAAAATCGTTTTTTGAATAACATTTTACCAACACAGCGCAGGTCCTATGTACAAGCATTCAATTTCACTCTTGAAAACTCACTGTTTCACAAAAGACAATTCCTCTATCTTGCATATTTTAATATCAAGCATTTCCAAAAAAATACCACAAACCAACAGCAAAGAAACTCAGGGCCTTATTTTTGAAAGCCTTGCGCAACCAGTGCTTCATTTTTTTCCCATGTCAAAAGTGACACACCTGCGGCAAAAGCCAATCATAAATAAGGCCCAAATGTAAATACCATTGATTTGCCACCAAAATCGTTTTTGGAATAACATTTTACCAACACAGCGCAGGTCCTATGTACAAGCATTCAATTTCACTAGTGAAGCCTCAATGTTTCACAAAATACAAATCCTCTATCTTGCAAAAGTTGATAGCAAACATTATCAAAAAGCAAGACACAAACCAACAACAAAGAACTCAGGGCCTTATTTATGAAGGCCTTGCGCCACCGGTGCTTCATTTTTTTCCCATGTTAAAAGTAACGCACATGCGGCACAAAGCAATCATAAATAAGGCCCAAATGTAAATACCATTGATTTGCCCCCAAAATCGTTTTTTGAATAACATTTTACCAACACAGCGCAGGTCCTATGTACAAGCAATCAATTTCACTAGTGAAACCTCACTGTTTCACAAAATACAAATACTCTATCTTGCATCTTTTAATATCAAGCATTTCCAAAAAACATACCACAAACCAACAGCAAAGAAACTCAGGGCCTTATTATTGAAAGCCTTGCGCCACCGGTGCGTCATTTATTTCCCATGTTAAAAGTGACACACCTGCAGCACAAGCCAATCATAAATATGACACAAATGTAAATACCATTGATTTGCCACCAAAATCGTTTTTAGAATAACATTTTACCAACACAGCGCAGGTCCTATGTACAAGCATTCAATTTTACTCCTGAAACCTCACTATTTCACAAAAGACAATTCCTCTAGCTTGCATATTTTAATATCAAGCATTTCCAAAAAACATACCACAAACCAACAGCAAAAAAACTCAGGGCCTTATTTTTGAAAGCCTTGCGCCACCAGTGCATCATTTTTTTCCCATGTTAAAAGTGACGCACCTACGGCACAAGCCAATCAAAAATAAGGCCCAATTGTAAATACCATTGATTTGCCCCCAAAATCGTTTTTTGAATAACATTTTACCAACACAGCGCAGATCCTATGTACAAGCATTCAATTTCACTCCTGAAACCTCACTGTTTCCCAAAAGACAAATCCTCTATCTTGCATATTTTAATATCAAGCATTTCCAAAACAAATGCCAGAAACCAACAGCAAAGAAACTCAGGGCCTTATTTTTGAAAGCCTTGCGCCACCGGTGCGTCATTTTTTTCCCATGTTAAAAGTGACGCACCTGCGGCACAAGCCAATCATAAATATGACCCAAATGTAAATACCATTGATTTGCCACCAACATCGTTTTTGGAATAACATTTTACCAACACAGCGCAGGTCCTATGTACAAGCATTCAATTTCACTCCTGAAACCTCACTGTTTCACAAAAGACAATTCCTCTATCTTGCATATTTTAATATCAAGCAGTTCCAAAAAACATACCACAAACCAACAGCAAAGAAACTCAGGACCTTATTTTTGAAAGCCTTGCGCCACCGGTGCGTCATTTTTTTCCCATGTTAAAAGTGACGCACCTGCGGCATAAGCCAATCATAAATATGACCCAAATGTAAATACCATTGATTTGCCACCAAAATCGTTTTCGGAATAACATTTTACCAACACAGTGCAGGTCCTATGTACAAGCATTCAATTTTATTCCTGAAACCTCACTGTTTCACAAAAGACAATTCCTCTATCTTGCATATTTTAATATCAAGCATTTCCAAAAACATACCACAAACCAACAGCAAAAAAACTCAGGGCCTTATTTTTGAAAGCCTTGCGCCACCAGTGCGTCATTTTTTTCCCATGTTAAAAGTGACGCACCTGAGGCACAAGCCAATCAAAAATAAGGCCCAAATGTAAATACCATTGATTTGCCCCCAAAATCGTTTTTTTGAATAACATTTTACCAACACAGCGCAGGTCCTATGTACAAGCATTCAATTTCACTCCTGAAACCTCACTGTTTCACAAAAGACAATTCCTCTATTGTGCATATTTTAATATCAAACATTTCCAAAAAACATACCACAAACCAACAAGAAAGAATCTCAATCTGCTTCCTAATTTGAGTTAACGCAGGTAACTTAATTCTAAAACATTCAAATATATTTCTTTACAGAGGCAGACACTATTAATTGCTTCTCAAAAAAATAAAAGCCATTCTTTTACCCCAAAATCTTTTTTTAAATAACTTTTTACAAACACTGCACAAGTCCTATGTACAAGCATTCAATTTTACTACTGAAACTTCACTATCTACTTCCAAATCTTCTCCATAGAGCAAATAAGTCTCTATCTAAATTAAATAAATCATTACTTACCTTTACAAATATTTTTGGAGATTGAGAACAGTGTCAGACACACACCAATTTTTCAAGAGCAGAGCAAAAGGTATGCATTCAATACACTGAAACCAAGACTGGCACAGAAAAGCTCTAATTCAACACACATATGCCTCATTTCAACCAATCAAAACTCTTCCCTCACTATTTTCAAATCAACAACCATCCCCCTCTGAGGCCTTTCTACCTTTTACCATAGCAACTCCCTCACTAACTGAACTCTCAGGTTCAAAAGTTTATTCTACAATGTTGCAAATTAAGTCAGCAAGGATGTTTGAGCTCTCAAAATACCAGCTTATCCAGAACATTATTGCTTTAATTGACTTTTTTTTAACCATTCAAAATGCTTCTTTAACACAACACAACCATGCACCCTAACTTTCAGTTTTCAACTATCTGAATCCACCAATCATTGCTTGTGATTCAAGAGCAGGAAAACTCCACAATTTTTTGGGGGGTAAACTCCTATTGTTCCAACTGCCATTTCATTCCCACACTTCATCTGACTGCATCAGAACCTTCTCTCAGCATGTATTCTGTGTGGATTATTGGACATAGCTACATCCACTGGGCTCAAAGGTATGCAGCTAGCAGAGATTTTCACAACCTTGATTTATCAAATGTGGAAATCAAGTGGATTGGCCAGAGAGGATTGAGAATGTCACCAATTGATACCATTGGTGAAAACTTTTATGCATCTGCCAGAACCTGACCTTATAATTGTGCACTGTGGTGGGAACGATCTAGGCACATTGACTGGGGTAGGTCTGGAAATGCTTTTAAAGGACACCTTTGATCAATTGATGACACTTTTTCCACAAACTGCCTTGGTATATTCCAATATATGCCAAAGACAGAAATGGAACTGGTCCAACCAATTTTGTCCACAATTTGAGAAAGCACGGAAACATGTGAATAAATCTGTTTCTGCTTACATGAGAGACTATGGAATGGGTTCAATATACAACAATAACTTGCGTTACAACATGCAAGACATCTACAGAGGAGATGGTGTGCACTTCTCAGATGAGGGAAATAGAATATTCCTCCTGAATTTAAGACTGTGCATTGGAACCTACTTGTAGGTACCTAAATCAGCCACAGAACCCAAAAGCTCTTTTCAGAGCTACCCTACCTCTGATCACTCAAAACGTTTATCTTTTTCTAACTTTTTTCACTATTTTTCACCAGGGTACGCTCCCCGGTACGCTCCCCGGTGCGCGTACCGGGCGCTCCCCCCGCGAAATTGAATTTTTTTTATTTTTTTATTTTGTCATATATGCCCCTTCTAAACTCCCCTCAGAAAATCTAGAGGGTCAGGAAGTGTCTACCGTGCCCCCTTCTACCCATTCCCAATGTTGTTTGTCCTCCATCTTGTATCTCAATTCTACAGAAACACAAAATGGCGGACTCCCGTAGCGCTCCTGGTGCGCGTACCGGGGCGCGCTCCGGTAAGCGCTCCCAAAAAAAAGTTGGGAAACGAAATTACATAAATAGAATAGGCCCTACTACATACCAGTCCCTACCATTTTCCCAAATTTGGTTAAATTCCATTGACGCATTTAGGCTGTAGCTCTGTCTCAATATCCTGAGGTAAATTACATGACAAAAACACATATGAAAGTGTTGGAATTTACAACCAATTAAAATGTTCCTTACATTTTTTACTTTTATGTGCTGACATTTGATTGGTTATGTACATGAATATATATGAAAAATGAGAGGGAAACACAGCCATTTTGACTAATAGTACCTGAGGGACATTTCAAAAGAATTTTCACAGAAAACTTCAACTGCTTTTAAAAAGGTAAGTTACTATTTTTGAAGGGGAACTATGTTGTGCACTTTAAGTTAATTTGACAAAACATTTTCAGATAGTTATATACTGTCCCTCTGTAAGAGTTAGAGATTGAGATAGGCTTCACTGTTATAACTATGGATTGAGTTAGGCTTCTCTGATATAATTATGAATTTACTTAGGCTTCATCACAGACACTTTTTAATAGTTCTACATCCTGCCTGAAATCATACACTGCCCAAAGATAACTTCACTGTTAAAAACTCACAAGTACCTGTCTGATCTTAAACCCAACAGTGCCCTATCTCTACTGATATATTTATTTTTTATGCAATTTACAGCAAGAAAATGGAAGAACAACAAAATAAAATTAATATTTCATTTGAAATTAATATGGAAAACAATCCTAAGGAAGACAAAGATGACATAGACTTTTTGGATCACTCTCTGGACCAAGTCCTAATTAATTGTGTAGAAGAAATTGAATCATGGAATGAAAATGAGGACATACCTGATGAATTAATGTTGCAAATTCTTTTAGATTTTGAAAAATCACAACAATAAATTTTTAATTAAAAATTGTTTGAGACGTTATTCTTTTTTATATGTAAATTATGAAATAGTACCAAAATAGATATAATATAAAGTGAGACTTAAAATATACTGTGCAACTTTTTATGTTACAAAGTAAGTTTGCTCATAGTTACTTCCGTTCTCCCACTATATTATCTCCAATGTGTATTTAACATCTCTTTATCATCTCCTGCCTCCATGTTGTTTCTGCTTTCCTGACAGACTATGGTATGAATTCCATATACCACAATAACTTCTGTAACAACATGCAAGATATCTACAGAGGAGACGGTGTATATTAAATTTTAGACTCTGCATTGGTACCTACATGTTGGTACTTAATAAAAAAAAAACAACAAAAAGAACAATTATTAAACATACAGTTTTTGAAGAGTCTGTCATTCTTTTTTCTCCATGGTACGCTCCCGGGTGCGCTCCCCCCGCGAAAATCGATTTTTTTTCTTTATTTGACCCCGCGGGGCCCTTTTATGGCCCCCAAATCAAACTTAGGGGGTCAGGGGGGGTGTACCCTGCCCCCTTATGGTCAATTCCCCCCTTTGTTTTTGCCACCTCTTGTGTCTTGATTTTACCGAGAGACAAGATGGCGGCCACTCCGGACTGTTTGGAATGTTTACAGACACCCAAGAGCCAATCAGCTTTCCGCGCGCAAGTCGCGTAGCGCGCCCGGTACGCGCAACGGGGCGCGTACCGGGGCGCTGCCATAGCTATATATATATTTTTTTTAACCTAAATTACTCAAAATCCACTGGAGCACATATCTTGAGACATAGCAAAGGCACATTGGGCTACCAGTCCCGACAATTTTGCCAAGTTTGGTGGAAATCCATTCAGCCGTTCGGGCTAAAAGTGAGGTCGACCGCCCTATGGAAATTAACATGGGGAAAACACGTTTTGGGACCCCCCTTTTATCTCAGCCCTCCCTTGACGAATCCCCCCCAAACTTTCAGGGAAAGACCGGAGCGCAGCGAGGCAAATTTGAGGAATTTTTCAGGCAGATTCGTCAACCGGCGCCAAAGTTATTCACAATAGAATTTTGAGATTTTGCATTGAAAAAAATCCTAACTAGAACTACCTACTGGCGACCGCCAGTAGGTAATATATATATATATATATATATATATATATATATATATATATATATATATATATATATATGTATATATATATATATATATTACCTACTGGCGGTCGCCAGTAGGTAGTTATAGTTAGGATTTTTTTCAATGTTAAATCTCAAAATTCTATTTGGAATAACTTTGGTGCCGGTTGACGAATCTGCCTGAAAATTTCCTCAAAATGGCCTCGTCGAGCTCCGGTCCTTCCCTGGAAGTTTGGGGGGGATGAGTCAACCGGGGGCCGAGATAAAAGGGGGGTCCCAAAACGTGTTTTCCCCATGTTAATTTCCACAGGGCGGTCGACCTCACTTTTAGCCCGAACGGCTGAATGGATTTTCACCAAACTTGGCAAAATTGTAGGGACTGGTAGCCCGATGTGCCTTTGCTATGTCTCAAGATATGTGCTTCAGTGGATTTTGAGTTCGAGTAATTTAGGTTCAAAAAAATATATATATCTATCGCAGCGCCCCGGTACGCGCTCCGGGAAGCGCTCCGGGCGTGCCACGCGTCTTGCGCGCAGAAAGCTGATTGGTTCTTGGGTGTCTGTAAACATTCAAAACAGTCCGGAGCGGCCGCCATCTTGTCCCTCTGTAAGATCGAGAGACAAGAGGTAGCAATAACGAAAAGGGAAATGAATAAAAGGGGGCAGGGTAGACACCCCCTGACCCCCTAGATTTTAAGTGGGTGGCCGAAAAGGCCCATATAAAGCAAAAAAAAAAAATCTTATTTTCGCGGGTTTAGCGCCAGGTACGCGAACCGGGCAGCGCTCCGGGAAGCGGAACAAAGAGAAAAAAGAAAGACAGGGTGTAAAAATTTTAGCAATTTTGTTATAGATGGAAGGTAGTTCTGAAAAGAACTGTTTTTTATTCTTTTTCTTCTTTTTTATTTTTTTTATTAATTTTCTGAACAATTTTTTGATTTTTTGGGATTTTTGAAAATTATTTTGAGTTTTTATAGTGTTTTTTCAGGGGAAATAACAAAAAAGCAGGGTTTGAACATGTCTCAACAGGAGCAAAAAAAATAAAAAGGATTCATTGTTTTCTCTTTTTGTTGCATTTATGATTATCTCCAGCTCGGTTAATCAAAGTAATACTCTTTTCTCCATAAGAAATAGTTCCTCCACAATATATACAAACTATTTTGTAGTTTTCAAAAGGACTTTGAATATTGTGGACCATTTCTCGGCCTTCTCGTCCAGCGAATGATGTTTGTCCACTAGAGGTGCTGGGGATGACATTTGGGGGGTTGGCAGCAAGATCCCTTACTTGTGCTTGGGAAAGATTATTAGGATGTCACCGCTCCATGTGGCGAATCATTGTATGATTCCCAAAGCTGTATTTCTTGTTGGGGTTGCCACGAGAAAGTACATGTTTACATATCAAACAAGACACCTGGGGTGCATTGACCTTCTTTTGTCCAGGTGGAATTTAAAAAAATTGCCATATGTAGTGCTCTTTAATATGGCTCTGCCTTGGTGTTTCTGGCAGGAACTGCTGCCTTACTTGCTCTTCCCCCTCCTCCTCTTCGTCCTCATTATCTTCTTCTCTACCAAAGTCCAGTGTTGGAGGTGGCCCTTTTGGTGGTGGTGGTGGTAGCTGAGAAGCACCAGCTGCAGCTATTACAGAAGCCGTTGTCAAACACAGGTCTTGCTCTCTGGAAGTAGAAAGTAAGAATGAGGTAAAAAGGTGGGGGCTTTCATCATTTTGAAAAACAAAATGTTCTGAACCAATGAAAAGTGTTATTTTCAGGTCACATGACCTGTTACGCTTACGTTACGTGCCCCGCGCCGCGCCCCAGAGCGCTTTCGGGGCGCTGCGCGTCGCGCTCTGTAGCGCCCCGGAGAGCTTCTGGGTGCGCTAACGCAGCGCGTCATAAGACGCATCACGCGACTACGCGATAGGTCACACTTACGCGACACATCACAATGTTGTTTTCGATCACGTCAGTTGCCCTAACGGAACGTTTCCCGGGGCGCGAACCGGGGCGCAATCCAAAGTTACGCTAACGGGGCGCACGCCAGGGCACGCACCGGAAGCGTACCGAAGCAAAAATTTTTTATTTTTTTTTAAACTTTCATACATCCACAAAAAATATTAAATACATAGAAAAAATAGTATTCACAGTTTAGTTACTATCCAATATATTTAGTGACACACTACAAATTAGTCAAGTAAACAGTCAATCACACTGCTACTAAATCCTCCATCCAGACACTTATGCATCCACTTATTCTTCAATGCGGATGGCTATATATATATATATATATATATATATTCAATGAAAAAACAATAGGTTTTAGACCATATATAGATAGGAATTAGCATTTAAAAAACCATTAGAGTTGATATTTTACTCACACAAAACCATTGAAATATGCATAGAAAATATAGTATTCATTCCGGTACGCGCACCAGGAGCGCTACGGGAGTCCGCCATTTTGTGTTTCTGTAGAATTGAGATACAAGATGGAGGACAAACAACGTTGGGAATGGGTAGAAGGGGGCACGGTAGACACTTCCTGACCCTCTAGATTTTCTGAGGGGAGTTTAGAAGGGGCATATATGACAAAATAAAAAAATAAAAAAAAATCAATTTCGCGGGGGGAGCGCCCGGTACGCGCACCGGGGAGCGTACCGGGGAGCGTACCGTGGTGAAAAATAGTGAAAAAAGTTAGAAAAAGATAAACGTTTTGAGTGATCAGAGGTAGGGTAGCTCTGAAAAGAGCTTTTTTGGTTCTGTGGCTGATTTAGGTGCCTACAAGTAGGTTCCAATGCACAGTCTTAAATTCAGGAGGAATATTCTATTTCCCTCATCTGAGAAGTGCACACCATCTCCTCTGTAGATGTCCTGCATGTTGTAACGCAAGTTATTGTTGTATATTGAACCCATTCCATAGTCTCTCATGTAAGCAGAAACAGATTTATTCACATGTTTCCGTGCTTTCTCAAATTGTGGACAAAATTGGTTGGACCAGTTCCATTTCTGTCTTTGGCATATATTGGAATATACCAAGGCAGTTTGTGGAAAAAGTGTCATCAATTGATCAAAGGTGTCCTTTAAAAGCATTTCCAGACCTACCCCAGTCAATGTGCCTAGATCGTTCCCACCACAGTGCACAATTATAATGTCAGGTTCTGGCAGATGCATAAATGTTTTCACCAATGGTATCAATTGGTGACATTCTCAATCCTCTCTGGCCAATCCACTTGATTTCCACATTTGATAAATCAAGGTTGTGAAAATCTCTGCTAGCTGCATACCTTTGAGCCCAGTGGATGTAGCTATGTCCAATAATCCACACAGAATACATGCTGAGAGAAGGTTCTGATGCAGTCAGATGAAGTGTGGGAATGAAATGGCAGTTGGAACAATAGGAGTTTACCCCCCAAAAAATTGTGGAGTTTTCCTGCTCTTGAATCACAAGCAATGATTGGTGGATTCAGATAGTTGAAAACTGAAAGTTAGGGTGCATGGTTGTGTTGTGTTAAAAATTCAATGAAAAAACCAAAGGTTTCACGCCAGTTATAGTTAGGAATTAGCAGTTACAAAACCTATGAAATTCACTGAAAAAAAACATAGGTTTCACACCAGTTATAGTTAGCTGGAAATTTTACTGACATAAAACCATTGAAATTCCACGTTATAGTTAGTTGGACTCACTATAACTTGCGCGTGTAATGCACTGCTGATGACGTCACATATTACATCACTCATGACATGGTCAGTGACATCACTCATGACATCACTGATGACACCATCCAGTGAATGTGTGTCTTTCTGATAAATAAATATGTTTTATATATGTATATGTAAAGGTCGATGGAAGAATAAATGTTTAAATAAGTGTCTAAATGGATGTTTTTAAAAAAAAATTGATTGGTTAACTGGCTTATTAAGTGTATCTTAGTGAATACATATATTAGCGAGTAATGTTTAATTATTGAAATGTATGTATCAGTGTTTCACTTTGTGTATAAGTGGCTGCATGGGTTTGTTACTGACTCACTGTTTGTATGTGTTTTGAAGACAGCATATGTGCAGGACTGAATGGGTGGATGAGTGTGTATATGTGTGTGTTAGTGAGTGAATGACTGTCTCACTATTGTCTTTATCAGTAACGACATATGTTTTAATCTAGTATATGTGAGTATTGATGTATAAAAGTGAGTATATGTGAGAGTGAGAGATTGTAAGAGTTCCTGTTTAAATAAGTATGTGTTTCTATAAGTGATTGTTTAAGAGAGTGAGTATGTGTAAGTTTCCTTAGAAGTAAGGTGGTAGTGTGTGTATAGCTGTATATGCAAACTAATGGATGCTCAATAGTTTATTTGCATGTGTGATTATGTGTGTGAGTAACTTTTGGATGACTGTCGGTGTGTAATAGGATGTATAGGTGTTTCACTACATATGATGAGTGAATATATGTATGAGTGACAATGTAGAACTGTTGGTGAATGAGTGGATGTGTATATAGATGGTGGTATTACTGAATTGGTTGTTGTAACTGGTATGGGTATCACCACTTTTTTGGAAAATGTTAGTTTCTATTTTTGAATATATGTTTCAAGTGTTACTTTACAGTGAAAGGAGGTCTGTCACTCTGTCATAAGGATGGTGTCATCAGTGATGTCCTGAGTGATGTCACTGACCATGTCATGAGTGATGTAATATGTGACGTCATCAGCAGTGCATTACACGCGCAAGTTATAGTGAGTCCAACTAACTATAACGTGGAATTTCAATGGTTTTATGTCAGTAAAATTTCCAGCTAACTATAACTGGTGTGAAACCTATGTTTTTTTCAGTGAATTTAATAGGTTTTTTAAATGCTAATTCCTAACTATAACTGGTGTGAAACCTATGTTTTTTTCAGTGAATATATATATATATATATATATATATATATATATATATATATATATATATATATATATATATATATATATATATATATATATTCAAATAAATGTTCTTCCCTGCCTCCATTGATTTATATGTAAGTGCCTTTCGGTACCAGTGTTTGGCCAAGTGTGGTGTTTGACTTTCTTCAAGGCTTGACTGCAGTGGATTTGAGCCCATTTGGTCAGGGGTACTATTGGAGTACATATGGGTGTAAGCTTGGTGTACATCTATTGTTTTCCTGTTTTGTTGGTGTGTTTTATATTTATATGCAACTCCATTTGCCCCTCCTTTTTTCCTTTTAAAGCTCCCATTATAGAAGATGTTCCTTATATCCCTACAACTTCCCGTTGTCAATTTGATATGTACGTAAAAATGTATACATCTTCTCACATGCAATTAACTCCTCATATAAGAGATTGTGAGCAGGCGGATACCTATGCTCACGCAATAGTGAATAGAGGAGTACTAGATTACTTACTGAACATGCTTTGGTGAATAGACACCCCCAGGTTAAATATAGATTATGTTACAACATTGTTTCACCCAGTCTGATAACCTTTAACTCCACTTCTTCATGTGCTTTATTCATGCTAGTGGTTGCACTTGGTGGGCCCAGTGCTTATTTTTGCCACCCAGGACTTATTTTTCTTCATCCGACTTTGATCCAGAGCAAGCGAGAGAATAGCAGAAAACGAAGTGAGAAGAAGGGGGAAAATGGTAGGAAAACAGTGATAAATGGAGAAAGCATGGGCAAAACAATCTACAATAGTGAGAAGAAGAGATGTGAAGTGTAAGGTGGTGGATTAAAGAGGCATGAGGTGGAATCAAAACTAGGTAACATCTTCATCCAAAAGCACCAGCAGTGGGCTAATAGAGAAAACTGCGGGTACCTACTTTTTTAATACTTTACTAATTAAGTGTTGACTCCCTATATACCGCATGCAGCTTGATTTTGGTATGTTGCATTATCTTGCATTCTGAAGGTCCTGTTTGACCTTGGCCTTAGATGATGCCGATTACGTGATGCTTTTATCTGGTCAATCTGTTTTTTTCTGTACTTACCTCTGTTTTCTTGCAGTATTTACTTTACATTTATTTCGCTTTTATTAATTTTGGCCTTTGCATACAAAATGGTAACAATAAAATGTAAAATTTGACCAGAGAGCAAAAATGGATGAAGTAAAAGGGGGTCATCTGGTGTATCTATAAGGAATATGAGATTAAAATATAGAATTTTTTCAACTTCAGGTCCCTCCTTTTTTGCCCTCATCCTGGATATTAGCCAACCTTTTCTAGGTGAGAACCGGTTCTGTTTTCAGTGCATGTTGACACAAGAATTGATTTATGGCCACAAGTGCCTCCTTGAATATTGTAAGAACGTGACTTAGCATTCTAGTAGTTGGTGGGAGGAGATGTGGGAGGGACAGGAAAGGGAGGAGCGGAGGCGAAACGAAAGGGGCAGAATAGAGTAAGGAGAGAAGAGCAAGGGTCATGCTAAATAAAGCTCTTTAAAGAAAGCATGTTGTCCGTCTCGTCATTGTGGGGACGATGTGACAACTGGCGACGAGGATGGGATGAGAGCGCTGTGCAAATGCGCTAAATCCCTGAGGTAATTGACCCGGTCCTGTGTGGTGCGTGCAGTGTCGCCGTCGCAACAAACGTGCCCCCTCCTTCAAGCGTGTGCCGTGGCAGAGGTGCAACCGCCGGCAGCGCGTCCCTGGGACCCGAGTTCCACGAGCTGAGGCTGTGTGGAGCGTGGCCCTACAAGCGCGACCGTGCGCTGAAGACTGGGTGCCCACCCCAGCTGTGAAGAGCCTATGTGTGACAGCGCTAAGATCAGGAGCCCACCCCGGTCACACCTGCACGGGAGAAGCTAGCGACTGATGAGGTGAAGCAACCCTGGCTTTCCCCAACATGGCGAAGGTGAAGACTGTGTGGTGAGTGCCCCGATTGCAGACTGAGAGGCTGGGGGTGTAGTGGAGCCAAATCTCGCCGAGAATGAGATTCTAAGGGTGGCGGCCATCTTGGAGTCAGGCGACTCCTCCAATCCCCTGTCAGGGATTCAGAGCGGCCATTTTAAGGTCAGGCGACCAGAGTTTGGCAATTATCACAAGCAAATGCAAAGTTTAACCACTTGGCTGCTAGGCGTTTTCCCCCCCGTGCTGGAAAATGCCATTTTAGTGGCACCATGACGAGCTCAGCTCGTCATCAGCACACGACACCCGTGGGTGATGACGAGCTGAGCTCGTCATCAGCATCGAAGGGGTTAAATACAACAAGCACAAGCAGATGGAAATCCTGAGCGCAACAAGCACGAGCAAATACAAATCGTGAAAGCAATAAGCACGAGTAGAGACAAGACCTGAAGGTAACAAGCACAAACAAATGCAAGTCTCAAATCTAACAAGCACGAGTAAATACAAGTCCCGAATGCAACAAGCACAAGCAAATGCAAGTTTCGAGTGCAATAAGCACAAGCAGATGCAAGTCCTGAATGCAACAAGCACAAGCAAATACAAGTCTCGAATGCAACAAGCACAAGCAAATCCCGAGTGTAACAAGCAAGAGCAAATACAAATCGTGAAAGCAATAAGCACGAGTAGAGACAAGACCTGAAGGTAACAAGCACAAACAAATGCAAGTCTCAAATGCAACAAGCACGAGTAAATGCAAGTCCTGAATACAACAAGCACAAGCAAATGCAAGTTTCGAGTGCAATAAGCACAAGCAGATGCAAGTCCTGAATGCAAAAAGCACAAGCAAATCCCGAGTGTAACAAGCAAGAGCAAGTGCAAGTTCCGAAGTAAATTTTCAGCACCAAGTGAAGATAAGTAACGAAATCAAAGGAAGAGAGAAAATAAATGATCTAGAAACACGAGTAAACAAGTGTCAGGGAAGCTTTCTCTCATCAACCAAAGTGGCTGGTAACCCGCATAAGCCTTGAGAAAAAGAGCAAGATGTCGGCATCGCCAAGTACCAGTGCTAAGGAAGCATAAATCACCTGCAGCTGAGTGGCGACCATTTTGAACTCAGGCAATCCAAGCCTAACTCACTGAAGCCTACTGAGACCGACATAAAAGCTTGAACATCTCTATAAGGAAAAGGTGAAACTGGCAGACAAAACACAGTGGTCACCTGTGAGTGAGTTTTCCCAAAATCAAAGGAAAAAAATGATACGCAAGATCTCGACAGAAGAGGGCCAGCAAATAATACAGAAAGCAAAGTGAGCAGTCCTGTGACATTAACATATTAGAACTTTCCTCCATCATGTTGGTGGGAAAAGAAACACAAAAATCTAACCCCTGTATTGAAGTGCCACCCCCAGTGACACAGACCGGCATCCAGAGTTTGGGTCCCAAATGGAACCGGTGGCTGGCGTCACTGGATGAATTTCTTGCAACAACCGGTGAGCAAAGAGATGGAAACCGTCTGCTACTACTACTTCTGCTGGTGGGTCATGAAGGCCGACGCCTAATCAGAACATTTTCAGAAAAGGACACAGAGACATATGAAAAACTTAAGGAGACACTACGTGCCCATTTCAACACAAAGAAAGACGTGGATGATGAACGCATCATCTTCAACGCAGCACGGCAGGAACCAGGGGAATCATTACCAAACTTCATTACAAGGTTGCAAAGTCTGGTACAATGCTGCCATTTCAACACATTCACAAATGAGGAAGCAATTCGACTCCGGGTAATTGAGGGCTCTTCAAAAACAGACACGAAGCGCAAGATCCTTCAAAAGCAGCTCTCGCTAAAGGAAATCATCAGGAGGGCCGAAGCTGGAGAGCGGGCAAAGCGAGAGAATTACATCTCAATGCAAGAAAGGAAGACAAGAGAAAGGAGATGTTTCTCATGTCGGAGAATAACGCCCAAGTGAACCAAAAAAGCCAGAAGGAGTGAGGGCAAAGGCAGACCAGAGACAAGACATCATGATAGACATAGTGGCATGAAACACTCAGATTCAACAATACAAAAGGCAGATTCAACAATACAAAAGGCATTGGAGGATAGCAAACGACAGACCGGGACAATCCGGGACTGTGACAGCCAAACTGATATAACTTCAAGGAGTCATTCAACAAACTTTCCAAATTATTCGGAAGAAGCATCAAGCAGTGGGACAGACTACACAAATGGAACAGATGATAGCATGCCCAAAAAGTGGGAAGAAAAGACAAACTACAGAAGATTGGCCAAGTCACGCCAACTCTGGAAACCGGTATACAAACACGTCAGAGCAACCCACTGTTCAACAAACTTCTTATACTTTTCCGAAGAAGCATCAAGCAGTGGGATACATCACACACATGACACAGACATCAGTGAGCACAACGAGTGAGAAGAAGAAACAAACCACATAAGACTGGGCAATTCACTCAGACACCGAAAATGGGTATGCAAAAGCACTCAAGACACTCATGACAATGAGAAAACTGAGAGGAGACAATTAACATCACATGAGAGAGGCAGAGACAAAATGCCCCGGGACCAAACAAAAGAAATAAACACTTGGCTATCAAACAATCCCTTCATTGCAAGAGCTCATAAGACACTTCGAGAGATGTACCCAAAGAAACGTCCCAAAGATAGCTCCAACTCTAGGAGCAGTTCATCGCAGTCTACCAGCTCAAGAGATTTACAAGTCAAAACACACCCAAAAGAACGTCCTCAAAGGAAATCAGTAGAAGATTCCTCCGAGTCAGAAAGCATGTCTGTACAATCACTCGGGTCAACAGAATCAAAATCAAGAAAACGCCCATGGCGTCAATCACCCGAATGCACAATGGAATCAGAGAACGTTCTCCCTGTCCAGAGCACAATATCACATGCCAATGACTCAGAACATTCACTTACCCCACCACGCAACATGTCATGTCAGTTACATTCATATCAAGACATGAATAATATACCTTCACCCCTGATGGGGTCCGCTAGGCTGACTTAAAGGGCTTGCAGAATGAGAATAAATGTATGGGACATTACCCAAAATGTTGAGAAAAGGCTGTCTCATCACTCTGTAAGAAAGGCAAAATGTGTTGACAGAGGGAGGTCATTCTCAAGGAGAAGGGGATGAGAAAGGAACATACAGATGCCCGGATGGTCAAAGACTTCAACAGTCCCGAACGCAAGTGGGAATGGGTGAGGCCAACAGAGCAAGTAAATGGCTCCCAGAGCCGACTGTTGTTCTCGTGAAGCATCGAAACAAATAAAGTCCTGCAAGCTTACCGAACAACTTCACATGCGACCACTGACAAGTGCCCTGCTACTCTCATGTTGGGGCGACCAAGCAGGACCAGGATATCCACTTTACATGATGATGTCTTACAGTCTGATATGCGTGACTTTGAACATGAGGACATTGTTGCCACTGACCAGAAAAGACAAAGAGAAAATAAGGGGATCGCGAGAAATGTGTTAGATTCTCAAAAGTGCCCATCTGCAGTCGAAGACGCCCTTGCTAATCCGTCGAGGACCCTGGCTAGTGAGAGTGCCATAGCTGATGATGTTCGGCCGAGACCCGAGAATCTCGCTGAGTCTGAAGGCGGGAACTGAGAAGCTTATTGGAAACCACAACAAACCATCTGAAAGCCTGCACGGCTGATTGAAGAACTGTACATATGTTCACACCCTCACTGAGGTACCAAGCTGTTGCCAGCATGATTGACTGTGCATTTGTTCAAGAAGAGGGGAGATGTAAGAACATGACTTAGCATTCTAGTAGTTGGTGGGAGGAGATGTGGGAGGGACAGAAAAGGGAGGAGTGGAGGTGAAAGGAAAGGGGCAGAATAGAGTAGGGAGAGAAGAGGAAGGGTCATGTTAAATGAAGCTCTTTAAAGAAAGCATGTCGTCTGCCTCGTCATTGTGGGGACGACGTGAAAAATATCAGCTAATAAAGTAAGTGAGGCAACAGACAGAGACAGTGTTAGAAGAATGGATAATCAAAGGCGGTAGTATTGGACTTGCTTTATGCTAGCGCTTACGTTCTTTCTGTTTCAGTGGGTATTTTGAGTCATCCTGGGTATGTAGAGTTAACTTTTTAGGCTGCTGCTTGATTATTCAGATTTGAGGCTTGGATGCCAAGTTTTAGAATGTCTGATTTTGTACACTGCCCTAAGGAAGGCCGGAACCTCTTGCACAATTTCAGGGAAAACGTATCCCAACATGAATAAGAGCATAGTGAAGTGGTCAATAGTGTGACTCAGTTGGATTTCTTCACAAAGTAACTTCTTTTTATTTTAGAGTATCATTCACACTCAAAGAATTTATGTCCAAAGTTTTCAATTAAACTTCTCATTACAGTCACACTCTGCATAATATTCCTGATGCCATCTTTAACTTTATTCTTGGTAGTCCAGCATGTTATATTTTGCCAGGTCAACATTTTTGCGAATCTTTGCTTGTAGAGTTGATAGCTTTTAAATGCACAACGTAAATCGCCATCGGATGCTTTTAATTATTATGGGGCTCTCTTGTCATTTTTTAAAATTGAGTTTGTGTATTTATTTTTTATTGTTGATTTGTAAGCCATTTTAGGTAATTGGAATCTATGGGAAAAGAACATTTTGTGTTGTAGATTACATTTCTTAGCTTCTTCAGCTAATTCGACTTTTTGATGACTTTGTTGTTCCAGTTGATAAATTCATCCCAATAAGAATCTATCAAGTGAGATGAGTTTGCTTTGCTTTGTTTGTTCACATATCTTATTACCCTTTTGTGGCATTGAGTTTAAACCAGGTATATGCACAGTCTGCTTGAAGAATAGCCATTAGGGTTTACTGTTGTAGCAGTAGCAAGGATTTCAACAGTTTTCTCTGTAGGACTCCTAGAACTGAGATTCTCTCCATGACTGACTCCGTGTCCACACCATACGTATTAACTGGTTCAATTTTGCTTTCAATATGGATGGGTAGTAAAGTAGATTTCTCCTCCAACATAGTGAGTAAAGCAGAGGATGCCCTTAAATATTATTTCTGTTTTCTCTGTGGACTTCTTCAAGTGTGATTTCCAGGAATCTGAGGAGCTAAGGTTTATGCTGAGATACGAAAAGGCCTGCACTCTTTCTATAATTTCCCCTTCCAGATAGATCTTCTTGAAGCTTAATTTCTAGGCTTGAGTGTCCCAGGCAATGATCTTACTTATATCTGTCTTTATCTTAGTGCTGTTGTCTTTGCAGTATGTTGGAGTACATTCGGTAAGGTGTTTGGAACAAGTGCCTGGAGCACAGAGTCTTCAGCATAGGATAGGATTGGAGCTTGGATCATTTGCATTTACGGTGAGTCAAGAGTGTGGTCAAGCAGGTCATTTATGTGTATGTTGAGTAGGAAAGGGGCCAACTTCAAAACAAGGTTTTTTAAAATTGTTAAATGTGGGCAGGTCTTCAGAAGATAAAAGCGGACTTAACTTTCTGCAATAGTTAAATGCAGGTATTTCTGAGAAAATGGATGTGGGCATGTCACTGAGGGCAATTAAACGAATGCAGGTAATTAAAATACTAGAGGCTCAATATAAGCAGAAAATTAGCAAACAATTATTCTCAAAACAATTCAATCTTTTCAAAAGTCAAATTCAAAAATTCATAGCTCAGTGTTCACTCCTTCATCAAGTAGTTATTTAGCATCGGTGAATTCTTTTCTCAGTTCATGTGCCACTTCAAGGAGCAAAAGTTGGAAATCTGTCAGATCAATGTCCTATTCTTCTGGCACATTCTTTGTCAAATATGCCTATTCAGGAGCAGTGTATTTTTTTGTTCAGAACTCTTATTCTTGATGATTTTCTGATAACTGCTACACCAGTTTATTTTCCAGTCAGCTTTATTACTGCTTAAGCTGGACTTCCATCTCTTTTCTTTAGATAGCTTTTGCTTTGCAACGTGCTGATTCGTTTTCTCACAGTTTTAGGCCATTCAGCTTGGCGCAAGGTAGCATCTTAAGTCGTATTTCCTTGATCTGCCTGAGTTTCTTCCTCATCTTAACCTGCACTGCTTCCAACTAGTGGGATATAGTTTGCTCTCTGTCTTGTACTTAAGGTTTTCAGAGTTCAATTTCCTCCTTGCTGATTTTGAAAAGTTTGATTTTCTTGAATTTATTTCTATTTTTTCTCTTTTACTTCTTCTTGACTCTCCCCCTGTGCATGCTACAAATCACAATACAAGTTCAAAACAGATATCTAAACACAATGCCAATGAATCAAAAAAACTTTTGTCTGCCTTTCAGAATATGGGAAGCATATCAAACTCACTAATGAAAGGAATGTAGTACCTTTGTTGCTACCTACATACAATGTGAGCTAGGTTTCTTGACCTGCGATTCAAACACGACCTCAAATCCAAGTATGCGGTCCTTGTGCACAGAATAAAATGCTACAATTCCTAGTAAGTCTTTGTTGGACATGGCCCTGTTTCCAGGGTTATCCCCAAACTTTTTACTTCTTCCTCCTATGTTTTCCTGACCTGTGTTTGTTGGTTTTAGGACTCTGGGCACTTTACCACTGCTAGACAGTCCTAAAGTGCATATGCTCTCTGTGTAAATTGTTATTATGATTGGTTCTCCCTTAATGACACATATGATTTACTAGTAGTTACCTAGTAAAGTGCACTAAGTGTGCCCGGGCTGGTAAACCAAATGCTACTAGTGGGTGGCACTGATTGTGCCACCCACATGAGTAGCCCTGAAAGGATGTCTCCCCTGCCACCTCAGTGCCTGTGCGCAGTTTGCTAACAGCCATGTCGACTTGGTAAGTGCACTCATTTGCCAGGCCCTAACCTTCCATTTTCTTAGTTATAGGACACCCCTATGGTAGGCCCAAGGTACCCTGTGGGCAGGGTGCATTGTATGTGAAAGGAAGGACATGCCCTGATGTGTGTGGCATGTCCTGATAGTGAATTACAACCAATTTCGTTTTTCACTATTGCAAAGCTTTCTATTCCCATAGGCCAGAATGGGCTGTTTGATAATGACATCTTATAAGCATTACTGACCCAGGAAACAAGATTGGAAAATAAAGTTTAGTATGCCTGAACTCAGAATGTTAAAGTGCATCTTTTGGTGTAGGTGATTGTTAGATTCTGTATTTGAAAATACCACTTTTAGAAAGTAGGTATTTTCTTGCCTTACTATCGAGTGTGCCTCTCCTAGGTGTGTGTATTGCATGTCCGGCTTTTGAGTGACAGGAGTGGGGAGAGGGCTGCTGTTCCAGCAGTCTGATGAGTCAGGGCTGGGCTGAATGGGTCCTGGGTTGAATTTAGAGTAGAGGGAGGAGATTTCCTTTTACCTGCCTGGGCCAGGTCTGCTTTCAACAATGCTGTCTCCACCTCCTGTCAGCAAGCTGCACCAGTGAGGACATAACTGGTTTTGGCTCGGTACAGGCACTATTTGCCTTCAGAGTCAAAAAATGTGTGTGCTTGGAAAGGGGGACCCAGAACCCAGAACTTTAGATCACTTCTGGGAAATCAAGAGGAACCTTTGCCAAGGAGAAGAAACTGGAGAAGATGAAGGAAGATTACTGCCCCTGTGCTGATTGCTGTTTGGGGTTGGTCTGCAGTGGTTACTTGTTGCCAAGGAAAGGAGAAAAGGACTTTGCTGTTTGCTTTGTCATCTTGAGGAAGATCTCCATGGGCTTGAAATTGAGCTTGCCTCCTGTCTGAAGTCTCAGGGACTCAAAGATTTCATCCCCAGCTCCCTTGAATTCCCTTGCTGGGAATTCTAACCTGCAAAGAGGTGCCTACTGCTGTATAGGACCTCTAGAGACTGCTTGTTGTTGGGAGCTGGAAGATCGATGCAACAATAAGAAGCGTGACGCATCCTCACCGATTCCTGATTCATCGCCGAGTCACGGAAAAGACGCATGCCTCATCCGCACCTGGTCCAGACATTTTGCCGAGCCATGGGGAAGAAGCGTGTCACATCTCCACGAGTCCTGACACATCGCCGAGAAGATCGGCACAGCACCTGCCGTGCGGCTGCAAACGTTCATGCAACGTCCAGATCATTGCATCAAGCCGCTATTTTATCGCATCGCACAGGATCGTCACCACGCATCAAGGCGCCATCTTGTCGCATCGTAACCAGAATGCAGTAAGAAACTGACACATCCCCTCCTCTCCCGTAAGGAACAGACACATTGCCTTCCCTGCGCTGCTGTAAGAAACAGGTGCACCGCCTCCCCAAAGCAAGGAACTGACGCATCGCCTTCCCTGCGACCCTTTTGTTTATTTTGCGTGACTCATCTAAGGTACTTTTTTTGAAAAGTGTTGCATTTACAACTTGCATTGAACTGAACTATTTCTACCATTGAAGAGCCTATTTTTGATACTGTATTGTAGATTTTTGCAGTTTGGTCTTGTTTAGATAAAGATTACTTATTTTTCTAAACTGGTGTGGTGTCCATTTGTAGAGTTTTCACTGTGTTACTGTATGTGTTCACAAATGCTTTACACACTGCCTCCAGGCTAAGCCTGTCTGCTCGTGCCAAGCTACCAAGGGTTATTTTAGGATTGTATCCCCTTTCCCTGACTAGAAGCAAGGTTCCTTATTTGGACACAGGTGCAAACCACTGCCAACTAGAGACCTCCGTTTCTAACATTGGTGGGCAGCAGTGAGGATTTGAACTTGCATTTGTGATTTACATACAGTGATAGGTGTACACTACTAGTGAGTGCAGACCATTACGCGACCACATACATATTGGTAGAACTTTTTCAGTGGAACTTTTAGTTTTTTGGAGAACTGTCAGTTTTTCACCATGAGCAAAATAGTATCCATTGCATCTGTGGATATTGAGTTTGAAGAAGAGAGGGTTAATACCTACACTCTGCCACACCTCATAGGTGTTTGGAAGAAATCTAAAATCTCTATAAAAGGCCTCACCAGGAAAGAGGAATACCAAAAGGTGCTTAGGGCCTGGTTGGAATCCAGGAATGCCAGTGAGCATCCTGAAGAGCCTAGGGAAGAAGAAGAGAATTTAGTTTGGCAGATGGAGAGGCCATTGGGCTTGGCTGGGCGGAAAGTGCCCTCCAGAGTGGGCAGCAGTGCTTCTTCAAAGAGCCTGTCCCCAGAAGAGCTGGAGGACAGGGAGAAAAGCAAAGTGACTGAGATGGAGCTAGCTAAGCTCAAAGTGGGGAGTCAGGATGGCATAGAGAAGAAGAGATTGGAGTTAGAAAATAAGAGGTTAGCCATGGAAGAGAAGCAGATACTTTTAGAGCATGAGAGAGTGGTGAGGGAGCTGGAGCTAAAAGCAAAGAGCTTAGAGATCACTCCCTCTGGTGGCAGCACACCTTCAGTGCCTGTAATAGGAAGAGTGTAAATTCCCAAGGATGCCATTAAGGAATTCATGAAGAGGGAGGACATTGAGCAGTGGTTTAAGGCCTATGAGGTAGCAATGATGGGGGCGTGGCTTGGACGCCGATGGCGGTGGTCGCCTGAGAGCTCGGCTCTGAGACTGAGCCCGCATTTATCCTGTATCCCGAGGGTTTTAAGCGCCCCGACCCCCTTAAATTGAGGATCAAGGTGGGGCCGACCTGTTGAGGCGCTTGAGGAAACCCGAAAACCGGCTGTTCTAGTCGAGAGGCGAACTTTTGGAGAGAGCGGAGCGGTGCTCAAGATGGTGCCCGACCCGGACCGATAGAATCGCCGAGAACTCCAGCCCGGAAGAGGCTGCCGACTCTGCGCTCGTCTCCTTTCCATCTCTACTCTCGGAGAAACGGCGATCCATCCAACGGTCCGAGAGATTCCAGACACCGAGGATCTCCCCGGAAGATCGCTGATCACTCGGCTGGCGTTGAGAGGGCCTTGTTGCCGGAGGGCGTGGCTGGAGACGCTGAACCACCCGGAAAGGACGAACTTGCTCCGCCGAGATCCTGGAACTACCGGTGAGGGTCGACACCTTGAATCCGACCCCCTCGGACCTTGAGTAACGTTACAGACGACGACACACCACTTGGACTTCCTGCCGGAGGTTCGACTGCAACGGTGGCGGAAGCCTAAGGCCTACCTTGATCCGACGTGACTACGTTACATGGTGATGATCGCTCCCGTTCCCCCCCTCTGTTGATCCCGGGGACTCAGCTGCTACTCACCACGGGAGTAACCCTCCACCATTACGCTGGGAACGGTAGAAGACCCGTATCGCCACGACTGTTTACCGGAAGGCTATCATCTGAGACCCCTTCTTAGCGGGTCGTCCGTCGAGGCCCCTGCTATAGGGCGAGTCTGCCATGGGGAAACCAAGGGGACCTAAAGGTGGCACTCCAGCCGTCTCAGACACAGAAGCTCCGGACAAAGATGATCGCCATGACCAGGAGAGGTCTGGTAGCCCTCACCTACAGCAGCAATTTGATAGGATCCTAGAGGCGATTGCAGTTACACGATCGGCCTTACAACAAGACATTGCCCAGGTTGCAACGAGTTTGGGCCTTCTTAGAGCAGACTACGGCAAGCTCTCGGACAGAGTCAAAGAGGTAGAGAGCTCGGTGAGAGTCCTGGAACCAGCGCAAAAGACCCTGGCCGCTACGGTAAAGGACGCCCTGACCCGGATCAGTGAGCTGGAGAGACGAGCGGAGGACGCTGAAGGGCGTAATCGGAGGAACATCTGTGTGGTGGGCCTGCCGGAGAAGATTGAAAATGGCGACATGGTGACCTATCTGGAGAACTGGCTCCGGACTGTAGTGGCGCCTGAAGGGCTCTCCTCCTTTTATACCCTGGAACGGGCACACAGGGTACCGGCCAGACCTCCTCAGCAGGGCCGTTCCCTGCGCCCGGTTGTGGCGCGACTATTACATTTCCGGGACAGGGATCTTCTCCTCAACGCCGCCAGGCACAACGGCCCGTACCGGGTGGAGAACAGTCAAGTGAACATTTTCCCTGACTATACCTACGAGACTCAGCGTAAGCGGACCTCTTTCCTGGCGGTCAAACGAGAGCTACGGAGCGAAGGTATACAATACTCCTTACTCTTTCCAGCGAAACTCCACATCATACTAGATGACACGACCAAATTCTTTGAAACTCCGGAGGACGTCTGCAACTGGCTTGAACTGTACAGAGCTGGTAAGGATGGCTTCGTTTCCTCCCTTCAATCAACGTCGGAGGGAGGACAACAATGGAGATCCAAACGACTTCAGAGCTGCCGCGGTAAACCAGGCAAACCCTTGGAGATAGTTACTATGGCCGAGAGGCGAGGAGTGCTGGAAATGGTCTCCAACTTATCTGGCTCCCAGGGCGGACCCATCGCCGAAGACTCGGAACCTGGCGAAGACGGGGGCCGATCGGACACGGAAGACTCGGAAACCGACGGTGTGAACTTGCCTGTGATTACTCCTGACTCGGCAGAAGGCCTACTAGATGGGCAGGGATGAACTCGGGTGAGCTGATTCCATTTGGGCGGGGGATCATGGCGGGGGGTGAAGGGACTATGGAAGTTGCTGTTGGACCATGGATCACCAGATGAGTTGGGGTGCTAGCTGTGCCCAATTTTCATGATCTGGAGCTCGGTCTGGTCTCGGTAGCCTGAGACTCGGTGCCCCTTGTTGGCGCTCGACCCCCACTCGGCCCTTAAGGCATACCTGCGGTGGCTACCGCAGGGTTAGTTAGGAAAGGGGGGTTTACTGAGGGTACGGTTTGGATGGGGACTAGATGGTACTATTTGGGACCTGTTCTGGGGAGGGTGGGAGGGAGTTTGTTTCAGGGGAAAGTTCTGGTGTTTTGGGGGGGGACCGCCATTAGTGTTGAATTGACTGTAAAATGATCCATAACTGAGCATTGCTGGGGGAACCTGGATGAGACAATCTGGGACAATGGCTGATGTCACTAATCTGAAATGTATCACTTGGAATGTGCGAGGCCTTCACACCATGTCCAGACGACACAAGGTCCACGCTTATCTGGTGCGTAGAGGGGTGCGTTGCTACAAGAGACACATCTCACTAAAGCAGAAGGGTCGGCGCTACAGCGTAGGTGGAGAGGACAGGCATACTACACCACATACTCCGCTTACGCGAGAGGAGGGCTGATCTGGGTGCGGGCTGGGGTGCCCCTACAGGTTTCCAAATCCATGGTGGATCCAGAGGGACGTTACGTGGCAATTTCTGGCACATTGGGGGTGGAGCTCTGAATATTTGTTGCATTTATGCGCCTAATGTGGACCAACTCACTTTCCTGGCCTCGCTATCGGGCTCCTTGGCCTATTTCCTGTCGGGACCCTCCTACTGGGGGGAGACTTTAACTTGGTGGTGGACATTGACATCGATCGTTCACACCCCCCCCTCCCAGATTCCCCAGTCCGACGGGTGGCTAAAGGCAGGAATGAGTGGCAGACCCAATGGGGGCTGACGGACATTTGGCGAGCACAACACCCCTGCACTAGGGACTACTCTTACTTTTCTGGTATGCATGAACTGCATGTGAGACTGGATGGGTTCTTGGGGTCGTCGGAACTAGTGTACGCGACCGTGCGATCTGAATACTTGACTAGGACCATCTCTGACCACAACCCCCTGTTAGCGGATTTCAGATGGTTTCCGGAGGTCCCTAGTGTACCCACTTGGAAGCTGCGCCCCGAGATATTAGAAGATATTGTGTTTAAGGCCGACCTAGAGGATAAAATCGCTGAATATTTCGCGGCGAACGGGGGCACGGCGGGGTCGAGGGCTTCTGAGTGGGATGCTTTTAAAGTGGTGGTTAGAGGCTACTGCATAACCAAGAAGGTGGGAATGCGGAAGGTCATCCTCGATGACCTGTCCAACGCAGACCGGAAACTCCGCGAGATGGAGCTCCGCCGCCCCGGCCACCCAGAACTTCAGGAACGAACTTCCGCGGCGAGGGAGGCAGTGGCAGTGGAGGTCGAGCGATTGAGATGTTTTGACTATAAGGCCTATGTCGCCAGATCGCTCACGGAGGGGGATAGATCGGGGGCACTCTTGGCCTGGCTGGCCAACCCCATGAGACGAACCACCCCGACGATGTCGATGCGCACCGCGGACGGAACCGAGGTCCATACCCAGCCAGAGATACTTGATTGTTTTCTGAGGTATTACGAAAGCCTATATCGCAGTAGACTGACTCAGGACACTACCCAGATTGATGACTACTTACAGTCCCTGCGGATCCCCGCACTGGAACCTGAAATAGCGAAGGAACTGGGTAAAGACATAGAGATCGGAGAAATCTGTAGCGCTATCAAGGGGATGGCGAGAAACAAGACTCCGGGCCTCGACGGGATCCCGGTGGAATTCTACTCCGCCTACATGGACCTCCTGGCTCCCCGACTATTGGTGGTGTATAGAGAGGCGAAACGTCTGGGACGCCTCCCCGGCTCGATGTGCGAAGCTTTAGTAGTCCCCCTCCTCAAACCTGGTAGGGAGGCCGATGACCCAGCGTCTTATCGACCGCTATCGATGCTAACGGTTGATTATAAAATTCTAAGCAGCATATTGGCATCGCGACTACTGGGTCACATGAGTTCCTTAGTACACGAGGATCAGGCAGGATTCATCCCTAAACGCAATACGACTATGAATATTCGTCTCTTATTCCGTTTGTTAGAGGAGTCCCATGCAGAGGCCCCGTGCCCCCTGGTCCTTTCGATCGACCTGGAAAAGGCCTTCGACAGCCTGGAATGGGAATATTTACGTAGGGTGTTGGCACGCTTTGGTCTAGGGGAGGGGTATATCAGATGGACCATGGTATTATATGCATCGGCGAAGGCCAGAGTGAGAACGGGCCCGCTGGTCTCCCAACAATACCTAGTGGAGCGAGGCACGAGACAGGGATGCTCGTTATCCCCCCTGCTCTTTGCCCTTGCGGTGGAACCGCTGGCATTATCGATCCGGACTGGTGCCTACTTCGGTGGGCTACAGACTTTATCGGGCAACAATACATCTCTCTTTATGCCACCGATCTGTTGCTCTTCCTCGAGGATTCGAGCGATGCCCTGGTTGGGGCTGACACGGCTCTCACGACGTTCGGAGAGATCTCGGGCCTCAAAGTAAATTGGGTCAAAACTTGCTTATTTCCGGTTCAAAAAGGGGAGCCCAGACCTGATACCTCCAGAGAGATCAGATGGGAACCCAGCTTCCTCAAATACCTGGGGGTATATGTGTACCATGACCCTGTCGATCTCCTAGACGGCAATATAGCCTGCTGTATCCACGCGCTACGAGGCAGCATGGACTTTTGGGCCACCTTACCACTATCGGTTGCTGGATGATAGCACTCCTGAAAATGATGGCACTCCCCCGGTTGCTATATTACTTCCGTGCGCTCCCGATTTGGATCCCGCCGTCCACCTTCTGCTCCTGAGGTCCATGTTGGTGGGGTTTCTTTGGGGATTGGGCCGCCGAAGGGTGGCGCTCAAGACCCTGATGAGACCAAAATCGGAGGGCGGCCTAGCGGTGCCAGATTTTGAAAAGTACTATTTAGCAGCTCAATTGCAAACCTTCACCCAGGAGTTAGCGAGGGAATTCCGAGGCCCGGAGGAGAGGAGGGGAAGAGGTATACACAGACACATTATCTCCTACATTGCATTGCGTCAGCGTTTGGCCCTGAAAGACCTCACGCTCGAGGAACGTACTATACGATTATGCTGGAATCGTGCCCATGGCCGAGGAGAGCTGAAACTCCCGTACGCTCCTGAGATTCCTTTGGGGATGATCACTGCCTTCCGCACGGTGGGGACTGGTCGCGCTTAAGGCACTGGGAAGATGCAGGGTTACAGCTAGTGGGAGACCTCTATGAGGACGGAGTGTTACTGCCCTTCCAGGAGCTTCTGGACCGTTTTGAAATTCCCCGAGGCGACTTCCTGCTCCACACAGCAGTCAATCGAGCGATTCAGGCGCACTGGAAGAAGGGCATGGAGGAGCCACCAACCTCGCCGGTATGCCAGTATGTCATGATGTCGTCGGGGACGGTCAAGGCGGTCACGTGTTTATATACTAGATTGATCAATGAGGGGCTGCCCCCGCTCGACACACTAAGGAATCGCTGGGAAGCCGACATTGGGAAAGATATACCAGAAACCACGTGGGCACAACTAATGTGTCGTGCCTGGAAAGGAACGCGCCATGCCCGGTTTCAATTGGTTCATTTCTACGTGCTTCACCGGCCCTACCTAACTCCGGCAAAAATTCAACAATACTTCGCCTCAGATACAGCGGCTTGCCCCAGATGCCGATCACCTGCGGCGGACCTTATACACATGCTGTGGTCCTGCCCAGTGCTGTCCTCATACTGGCTGATGATAGGTGACACCCTCACTGGAGTCACTAAGAGATCCCTGACCTTTGATGCGGTGGTGGGGATCCTACATTGGTTCCCTCATACCCCTAAAAACAAAATCTCCAGTAAGTTCATTGACCTAGGGCTCATTTTAGCAAAGAGAGAGATAACCAGGCATTGGAAGGCACGAGTTGGTCCAACAGGCACTAAATGGCGCAATGAATTCCTGAAATGGGCTACGGGGGAGAGCACTCTGCGGTACCAACTGGCGAGGCGACAGCAGAACGAGAAGGCGCTAGAAGCGGCACAGGAATGGGAGACACTGGTGCAGGCCTTGCGCGATTACAGCTCTTCCAGCAATTCTGAGAGTGATGACGCGGTGCAGTCAGAGTCCCGTTAGACATGCATAAAACTGATCCTCAACACTGCAGATAAAGGTTCCTTCCACATGCTCCTATTACACACATAACACACTGATGGCGGGGCTGGGTGGGGGGTGGGGGGTGGTTGGAGGTAGAGGGGAGCGTGGGATACTCTCATTTATTTCATAGTCATTTAGGGGTTCATTTATACCACAAGCTTAGTTCCCGACCCTCTGGGGACGTTGGGTTGGGGGGGAATTAGGGGGAGGTTTTTTAGGATGATTTAGAAAAGCAGACGAAGATTGTTCACTTATCCAGATCGACCCCAGCGGACCATCAGATCCCTGTGTGCGGACTTATCGCAAGCGCCACACGACCTTCGGGTTGTGGGCTGAACGGCTGTGTACGAGGAATGTTTCCCCACGGGGGGTCTGTTGCTTATGTTTTCCTTTGTAGTTATGTCTATGATCTCCTATGTAACTTTGGCTAATTCCTGCAATAAAAATATATTTTAAAAAAAAATAAAAATGAGGTAGCAATGATGTCCCACCAGGTCCCTGAGAAAGATTGGGGAGCGGGGTTGTATGGATGAAGGGAGAGACACCTTACTAGCATTGCCCAAGGAGGATCAGAATTCCTATGCCCCCATGAAGGAATCCTTCATAGCAAGATATGGATTGACCCCCCCAGAGCTTTATAGGCAGAAATTTGGGAATTGCAATAAGCTGGAGTCTAGTACCTGGGTGGAATATGCGTCTTTGTTTGCAGAGCATTGGATGGTTGGGTGAAGGGTAGCAAAGTAAATGATTTTCAGACGCTCTATGATTTGATTGCATGGGAGCACTTGTCCAGTAGTTGTTTACCAGAGCTACGCAGCACCTGAATGATGGTAAGCTAACTCTGCCCAGAGAGCTTGCTCTGGAGGCGGACCGCTGGGTCAGTACCCCGGTCAACAAGGGTTGTATGGGAGACTTAGCCAAAGGTGGGCAGGGTCCCTAGCAGATGAGTGGGGGAGACAAGGGTAAACAGAGGGAGTTCCAGAAAGGGCCCCATCCCCACCGAGTCCCTATGCATCGGCGAGTAGATTGTCGCAGCACCTGCCGTGTGGCTGCAAACATTCCAACATCATCCAGATCATCGCATCGCATCAAGCCGCCATTTTG
This sequence comes from Lissotriton vulgaris, assembly GCF_964263255.1. Classification (NCBI taxonomy): domain Eukaryota; kingdom Metazoa; phylum Chordata; class Amphibia; order Caudata; family Salamandridae; genus Lissotriton; species Lissotriton vulgaris. The sequence continues at coordinate 1,130,780,395 of NC_141691.1, forward strand.
TCGCACTGCACCGAATCGTCGCTACGCATCGAGGCACCATCTTGTTTCATCGTAACCCGAACACAGTAAGAAACTGACGCCTCCCCTCCTCTCCAGTAAGGAACACACACATCGCCTCCCCTGCGCTGCAGAAAGAAACAGGTGTGGCCCCCCCCCCCCCCAAAGCAAGGAACTGACGCATCTCCTTCCCTTCAACCCTTTTCTTTATTTTGCATGACGCATCTAAGGTACTTTGTTGGAAAAGTGTTGCATTTACAACTTGAATTGAACTGAACTATTTCTACCATTGAAGAGCCTATTTTTGATACTGTATTGGGGATTGTTGCCATTTGGTCTTGTTTAGATAAAGATTTTTTTTTTATAGATTTTTTTTGTCCTCATATTTGTTTAGATAAAGATTACCTATTTTTCTAAACTGGTGTGGTGTCCATTTGTAGTGTTTTCACTGTGTTACTGTATGTGTTCACAAATGCTTCACACACTGCCTCTGAGATAAACCTGTCTGCTCGTGCCAAGCTACCAAGGGGGTAAGGAGGGGTTATTTTAGGAGTGTATCCCCCTTTCCCTGACTAGAAGCAAGGGTCCCTATTTGGACAATGGTGCAAACCATTGCCAACTAGAGACCCCCATTTCTAACACTGAGTCTTCAAAAGACTATTTTTAAAATTTTATTTATTTATTAAAGTTTTCTATAGCGCGAACAAGACCCATAGGTATCAGAGCGCTTAACACAACAAGAAATAAAATTACAGACACGTCTTTCTATAGTGTACGATACGATAGTATACAATGATCTGTCCTATAAACTATTCATATCCAGAGTCAGTATCGTGTCAGCTTCTGGTATCAGCATAGAGTTGGTGATTTCCTATAGACTTCCCATATAGTTATACATTTAGTACCCTTTAAGTTAGGGTTTAGATGATGGATTGTTTTCTCTATGGAAGTAACTTACTCATGAGAAAGATCTTAGTTTCCCTCTTGAATGTTGCAGTGTTTGTAGTTTTTCTAATGCTCGGAGGGAGAGAGTTCCACATTCTGGAGGCCCCTCCTGAAAACGCTCTATCGTAGGCATTTTCTTCTTGAAGATTGGTGGTCTTAGCATCAGATCCTTGGCACTCCTGGCAGGTCTCTTTCCGCCCGATATTTCAATTTTCTGGGCAAGGTAGCTAGGTGTGTTGTGATGAATAGCTTTGTGGGTAATACATGCCATTTTTAGTTGTATTCTAGCTTCGTAGGGTAGCCAATTTAACGCCTTCAGGTGTGGGGAGATATGGTCAAATGTCCTCGTTCCTATGATAAGTCTTGCTGCTGCATTAAGGCATGCTTTCAATGGTGCTGTTGAAATGTTTAGCAGACCTGCTAACGTTGTACATCAGTATTCGATCCTCGAGATAACCAGAGATTGCACTGCTAGTTTTAGATCCGATTCAGTTAAAAATGATTTCATTTTTCTTAAGTAGTTCAGATGAAAACTGGCGTTTTTTGCCATTGCTTTGATGTTGACTTTCAAGTCTAGGTTCATCCAGTGTGATTCCAAGTGATTTCACCAAGTCAACTAGAGTGGGGGTGCAGTTTAACGCTGTGATCATTTTTTAACCATTCCTTCACTTCTGCTTGGTTCTTTTGAGGTGATATAAGTAAGAATTCAGTTTTAAGTGTGTTTAGCTTCAGATGATTGATAGATAGCCATTTTAGTGTAATTTTGAGGGCTTCATTCATTAAGATGATGTCTTCCAGGGAAGCGATCTTGATGTATATCTGCGTGTCATCCGCATACATGTGGTAGGATATTTTGGAATTTCGCAGAATTTCTGTGAGGGGTTCGATGTACAAGTTGAACAGTGATGGAGATAATGTTGATCCTTGAGGTACTCCTATTGCATTTGGACAAGCAGATGAAAGAGATTGGTTGACCAGGAATCTCTGACTTCTATTATGTAGGAAGGATTGGAACCATTTCAGCACTGTACCGGATATTCCCATCCTGTCTTGGAATCTGTTCAGTAATTTTTCATGGTTAACTGTATCAAATGCGGATGATAGGTCTAGGAGGATGAGTAGGCAAGATCGGTTTTGATCTAGTGCTTGTAGTGCATCATCGGCAATGAGATTTCTGTTCTGTTCGTTACTCCTAGCTGCGTAGATTGTTGTTTTCCAGGAGGTTTCTAGTTGGTGTGCTAATTGTGGTGGTAGAATCATTTGGGTCAGGGTTGTCTTCTTGGTGTCTCTAATGTTGTATGTGGCTTGTGTCTCTTAGTTGCCTATTTAGTTCCTGTTCCTGTTGGTCTCTCGTTGGTGTGCTAGTTGTGTTGATGATGTCCGCTGAGATTGTGTTGTCTACTAGATGTCTTTGATGGTGTAGTGGATTAGAGTATTCCACATTTCTTTTTCTATTTATTTCCTGTTCCTTGTGGTCTCTCGTGGGTGTGCTAGTTGTGTTGATGATGTCCGCTGAGAATGTGTTTTCTACTGGAGGTCTTTGATGGTGTATTTGAATTTTCAACAATTCTTTTCAATGTTAAGAACATGTTGTCAAATTTTTCCAGTTCGTTGTTAGAGGCTTGAATCATCACTATTCCGTTCTTGAAAATCGTTATGCAAAGGTCCGCTCTGAGTCTTAGTGATGCTATTGTCATGAATTTCCATGTGGGATATTAGCTATAGATTTTATGTTAAGCATCTTTGTAATGGCATTGCGCCATCTCGCCGTTTTTCTGGTGAAGAATATCATGTCTTTCGCGATTATGCCATTGACTGCGCAGAAGGCAGTGTCCGAAATCAATGGGCCATGGTTTTTCCTCATAATGTTGTGTTTTAATTTTTTGGCTGCATTTTTGGAGAGCTTGGCTGGGTATTTTATATTATGGGCGTTCCTACTTATTAGTTCTAGGTAGTTGTCCTCCATATTTGTGTTTTGTAGAAGAGCTTTATATGGAGTGTCCTCTTCTTATTGGTTCTAGTGATGGAGGATTAATTAAGCTTTTTTAGTATATGTAGAGAAGAACTTTCAAGATGTCCGCCAGATTAGCAGTCTTTCTGTGAACTGAGGTGACCTTCTCTCTTTCTATTGTATTGATTGTCCTCTTTACCTTGCCATTGTATGTCCTGTTGCATAGTTCCTTTTTCCATTTCTATTTTTCTGCTTGTACTTCTTCCATTTCTATTTTTCAGTTTGTCTTCTTTCATTTGCCTTTATTCTTTTCTGCCATTTTGGGTGTTTACCTATGTTATTTTCCTCCATAGGGTTATCATATGGTTTAAAATGGCCTGTGTTTCTTTTTTATCATTACATGTCTTCTGCGGCCGCCATTTTGAGGTTATGCAGGACTGTTCGAGAACTCCGATTCCTCCTTTTAACACTGAAGTCTGTGTATTTGCTCTTCCACAGCTAGTTCTCGTGTTATGGAGCCTGCGGCAGAAGAAAAGTGGCATTCTCGATGTGTAGGCGTGTTTCCATTTGGGAAGCCGTTCTACTTCCAGGTGGTGCCGCGGGCGGAGCTATCAGCTTTTTATCTCTTTGCTCTGCCGTGCGGTCTGCGAGCTCCAGCCGCAATCCTCACCTCAGCTTCCTGTCATTTCCTCTCCTCCACTCTCTGAGGCGCAGCTGACGCCACCCGCTGGAGTGTTACGACGTCTTAGCGAGCCTCAAGTCCCCTCAGTTGGCTCATCTGCTCTCCCCGATACCGCTGCCCGCCATTGCTGTGCTCACCTCTGTTATGGGAAGCGTCGCTTCTGCGTAGCTCCCCCGAAGTTCCCAGGCAGCCCGACAATGTCCTCCAATGCCTCGCACTCCTCGATTCCCCCACACGATCCGGCCGTCCACGGTCTCGGGGTTCTTGGCTGGTCAGTCGTTGGTGATGACCGTCTCTCGGTTCGGTAAGCCGCTCCTTTTTTCTTTTCTTCTTCTCCCTGTCCCTAATCACTATATGTTTCTGGTGGTCCGTAGGTGGGAGGTGGGTGGCGGGGTTTAACAGGGATTTTAACTAAACGGTTATCCCTAACCCTGGAGCTCCCAAGTGAAGCTCCTACCAGGTGGCCATATCAGTTGTGGTCCATGCAGCAGTGCCTCCTCCGCTGTGGCGGAGGAGGGTCGCCTCACTGCTTTTCTGCAGTGTAAAAAAGGAAAAATAAAATTATAATAACTCAATGTTATTATCATTTTATTTTTCCTTCCTGGAGCCAGTTTTGGGGTGGGGCTGGGCTGTCATCACAGTCAGCATGGGGAGGAGTGGTATGTGCACTTAAGGGCGCATGACGGTTTGGCCAGCCATTTTGGGCCGGCCAAACAGTCATGCACACTTTGCATGTTCTCCACTGGCTGCAATGCTCAGCCTGGGTGGAGATCGTGCACAGGCTTAGTTCATCTTCAAACTAATACAGATTTTATAAGGTTCCAGGGCATTTTATGAAATGCTAGTAATGCTTCAGTAATGTAAAATAATGATTATGCTAGTAAAGAAGATACCTTTTGATGCTCTCTTTGAGAGTACATGTCTCCTTCATTTGTATCCTTTTGCTTTCCATTTTTTGCAAGATAAACCTCTTTGCTATTGCTTTCTTGGACCAGCTAGTGGTAGGATGACTTTCTTCTGAAGGCTTGGCCAGTGATTTTCTTTTTTGGATAATGTTCATTGGAATGCTTCCGTCTGTACCCTGGATAGGACTATGGACTCGTCTTGCAGAATAATTCTCTTGATACATTTCTAATCTTTACACATAATTGCCAATCCCCCAATTTTCTCGAAAACCTGAAAAAACATTGTTTCTAAAAGAATCAGATGATTCACGATCTGTTGTTGCTGGCAGGTTTGTAATTAGGAGGTTTCTGCTATTATGTTGATCAGCAAAATATACCTTTGGGTTCTAGTCATTTATCAGTGATGGTCCTCTGATTTGTGCATCTTTGTTAGACTCCTTCCAGTCAGCCTTTTCAGTCGACTCTAAGGTTAGAAATTCTTTAACTTCGTTGAATATGGTGCTGGCTGATTTTGTTACCATTGGCCACTGGGTCTAAGTCTGTATCTGCGTTTTTTTCTGATCTCCTTGTTTAATTTTTGGGGCATACTCAGCCGCTTGAGAGTTTGATGGCTCCCATATCCATTTCTAGATTGAAGCATTTCTTTCTGCCTTTATATTTAGTTGTCCCCAGGGAGTGCAGGCTCCTTATTAGTGTTGCTGGTGTGATTTTTTCTGTTTATTCAGCATCTTCGGTGTATGACCATTTATTTCTCCTTCTGAGGTCTGTTTATTCTATTCATCACTACCTGGGACTTTCAGTGCTTGTCTTTCTTCTTTTAGTTGCGGAGCCAGCCCCCACCCCCTACCCCCAGAGAATTGTCCATTATCTTCAATTAGTTGTAGTTGATCAAAGGCTTTATTAGGTGGACATGAGCGAGTTGTGATATTTTGAAGCTACATCATCAGCGTTCCTTTTACGGTTATGTGATGTGCATTATTGGCACTCACTTTCTTTTTTACCCTTCTTTGTTTGATTTCCACGTTGGCTTTTATTTTTACAGCAGTGGAGGTTTTAATGTCAGATTCGATAGGGAATCTCTGTCACGACAGCTTCGAGCCTTTCCGCAGAGGCGTCATGACAATGAATGGCTAGCGAGGCGAAAGTTCCTCTAATATAGAAGTTTGTCTGCAGGGCAGGACTGGCCGTTGCAGGCACCGGGCAATCCCCCGGTGCTCCACATGAGTGGGGGTCCGGTTTTGGGCACTGGGGGCCGTTTTTGTTACAGGGCCATTTTTGCAGCATTGCTGCAAAATCGGCTCTGTAACAAAATCGGCCGAAAACCGGCCCTGACAAACAGCTCGGCGGCATCCCCAACCCCCCCCCCCCCGGAGGGGGGAGGCGAGGCCGACCGGGTACTTTGCCAGGGCCGGTTTTGGTTCCCAGTCCGGCCCTGTTTGTCTGCTGTGGTAAGCTTCCAATGAATGACTGGAGACAGGCCAGGATATCTCATAAAAGAGTGATGTTTTCAGTCTTCTGCTTCTCCAGGATCACACAGGGGTAGAATTCGGGGATTTTCCGTTATTCTTCCAGCGAGTCTGAAGTCGAATTAGGCTTGTATACTTCTAGGGCAGCAGAAAGGCCTTTCCTTACAGCTTTTTCGATTTTCCTAATCCTTAATTTCTTGCATCAGCTGGGAGTTAACAAGCCATGTCTGTGTAGTCCATTTATTGCAACAATATAAATAGAGCTTCTCCTTTCAACGATGAGTGGGTTCTCAGTGGGTTCTCAGTGGCTGTGAATTGCAATATCGCAGAGTCAGTCAGTCAGGGTTCTCCCCCTCAAGAAAATTTTGGAAAACAAGAGACCAAAATGGTAAATTTTATAGCACATTTTTCATTACATATTCAATTGTATCAACTTTCAAAGCACAGTAAATAGTAGATGATGACCTTAAAGAGCATCAGTTTACCAAGTGGGGGAAAAAAGTAGGGGAACTGTGGGTGGAGAATCAGAGGGCGGGAATAACCCAAGGATTGGATCAGTGGGCAGAGCCAGAAGTGTGGTAAGAATGCACAAACATCCCAATGTGTAGTATTTGTTTGGCATTTCACTGCCCAGTTTAATCAACCAATGGATACACATGATTATTTAAGGTTATAATGAGTTATTGATGTTAAAATACATTCACAAAGTGGGATATGCTTCTAATCACAGAATGTCCCAAATAAGATAAAATGTGGAATCACAAGCTATTTATCGCCATGGAGTTTCTGTCATCAGCACTTCTCCCTTTTTCCACAACAGCAGTTCAAACATGAATGGCAAAATATCCTAGTTTGCAAATGTTTTCTATATAATAATGGCTCTGCCGTATTTGCCTCATAATGCAAGATCTGCTGCATGATCTAACCATTTAAACTAATACATTGTTTAAACCTCAAACATATTAAAAGTTAATAAAAAATGTGACTTGTGTTGCTGCGGAGTGGATGGCTTATTGCAAAGGCTGACTGGTCACCTTTGTCACTGCTGCATTTGTATGTTCCACTGGTACTAACGAGGCAAAATCTTTCCAGAGACTGTTAGCATGTGTACAAATGTAAAAAATAATAAAATATCAGAAAACATACTGCATTACGCTGCAGCCTTTTTTTAATGCATAATTTAGTCAACACTGTGGCATCATTTTTTCCTCCTTTGCTGCAAGATTCCAGTGGCCTCAAAGCAGGCAGGACATGTTAAAAGTGATTTTGCATGAAGCCGAGAGACTGTGAAGTTTGCAAACTTAGTCTGGTGTGCCTGCAAATCCTGCATTGCCGATCCCTGATGAGTTGCAGTAACTACTTCTGAAACAAGGCCAATGGAGGTACCTATGGGTGAGGCAGACTGCCCTCAAGGGCAGGGCTGGCCTTAGCAGTGGTGGTGCCCTGTGCATTAATGTTTGTTATTGACCCCAATGACCACCTCCGCCATGGATTCTCCACTACCACCCTTTAACAGTGCCCCTCAAGACACCATAACGACACACACTCTCAGTTGCATTTAGGATAATCAAAGACTAGGGGGGGGTGGAAACATAATGCTCTAATTTATACCATGCAGTTTATATGCAGCTCTTACATGACAGTTAATAGCTCACTGTTCTGTGTTAGGATTTTAGCTTATTAACTGCAAGAAACAATAGGGTCTCTCTGACAAAAGCAGTAGCCCACTGACCTATTTACATTATGTGCACTTTGTGATATGCATGGTACATGTTCTTTGCAGCAGGCACATTAACCCTCTGAGCTACCTTTCCATGAGTCAAAACTTCCACTAGACAAAATTCCGATCTCTCTCTAGGAAGAACATTAAACACCAGAGTCATCATGGCATTTTTATTGATGCCAAAAATTGCTGGAGGCCAGGAAGGAGGCAGTAAGTGCTTTTAAAACCTTAACATACTTGTAAACATAATGCCTCCTCCCAAAGTCAGCACCCGGCGTGGTCACACCGGTTGCACTGCCCTAGAGCTGGCCCTTCTCAAGGGTCCTGTGAACTCAGAGACAGAGTCACTGTAGTTCTAGGGTGTGCTGCTTCATAGGCTTGCCTGCAAGACTGGAGGTGAACTTTAGTATGGATTGTGGTTGACAAGACTTGAAGGTTAAATCACACTTGCCACCGCTAGGGTCCACCTGCTGGTGCTAACATACCAGGGCTTCCAAGGTCTTGCAAATCCTTCTAATGTCTAGCATGGGATTGAGCTGTCTCAGGAGAGTGGTCTGATGGACTGGTTATTAAGGCTGAACATGGTTCCCCAGTTCCAAATTCAGCAGCTATGGCCATAGTGCCACATCCTCTCCCCCACTGAACACTATACTGCCACACTGAGAAAAACTCATACTGCCTTTAATTACAACCCAATTGTTGCCGGCTATAAACACCTGGATGCGGCTCAATTTAAATGACGCACTAAACGAGCAAAATGTGGCCTACAAAAAAAAAGTAACAACATCCTGGAAAAGCAAACACTCATAGGGAATGTAAAATTAGCAAACCATGTGAAATGTAAGCAGGAACAACATGGTTAGCTTAGCGCTTTTGCACTCACTATTAAGAAATCAGTGAGTGTTGTTGCCTGAAAAGTTGAGGACATGACTACAGGACCCTGAATGGACCCATTTTAATGTCCATTGCTTATGTCCTTACAAAATGTAAGCAGTATGGTAAAAAAAGACCACATCCCTGGCTGCAGTACCGCAGTATACATTTTGTTTTCCAATCCACACATTGCAGTACCTCCAGGATTGGTGTACTAGTTGCAAGCCCAGGGAAAACAAAGACAAGAAAACAAAAATAGAGTGTCACTGGCAAACTCTGTATAAGTGACTCTAATGTGTTTGGATGTAACTAAAATCCATCTGGCCAGTTTGCTACTACGCTGTCTTACTTTATTTAGTTATGTTATCATATTTTTCATCTTTTATCCCCGATGCTGCACCTTGGAATAAAAATAACAGAAAAATACGACATTGCCAGCAAAAGTGGTTTTCTTTTTTTGGATCCATTTCACAGGGAACCAAATAAAAGAAAGGAGAGGAAAGAGACAGGGGACACACATTGCACTGTGAACTAGACTGTCAATCAGCACTGCACAGTCAATCAGTCCTGCGGCTTTCAGTGTCAGGCAGTAGGCGATAATCATAAACCCTTGCTGATTGCAGTGCCAGACCTGAGCCTGAGGCCAGCCACCACCTCTCTCCTGCTGTTCACATTCAAATTAAGCAAGCAACAACAAACAAAAGCCGGTGCAGTGCCACTGCGCAGTGGAACTAGGTCGGGCCTAGTAGTAGCCCCCTTGCCCCTTCCCTCCTTAGGCCCCTTTTTGCTTTTGAAATTTCTGGACCGCCCCAGCCCGGTCGCGAGTCGCTTGCGCCCCCCAGCACCAGGCCCAGGGCAGACCCACTGCCCATGCACTACAGTGCCACCACGCCACCCATAAAGCAACAAATTCAAATTCAAATTCAAAAAGTGCTTTATTCGAGTATTACTCATAAAAGCAGACATACAAACACATAATAAAATACAATTAAATTACAAGATCGAATATGACATAAGCACATTGAACATAAAAGAGAAATACAATTACATTTCAGCATACTTCATACAATCCCAGGTGCAAAGTTCATTTGATAAAAATCAGATTAAAAAACAATCCAATATCACTATTAAAAGTCAGTAAAATTTTTAAAATTATTCATCCGATAAGACACCTCACGTGGGGACGGAACAGAGAATAGATAATCTAGCAGTCTCTGTTCAACTAAGCAGAGAGTAGTTACCCTACTAGCAATCTCTGCCTAATTACCCACGCCCACCCCAAATACTTTGCAGTCGCTATTATAATCCAGGTTAGGGAGGTAGATTTTACAATACGCAAGGCTACCATACTACTTTTAGTACCCAGATTTCTACACATAGGAGCCAACCAAACACGTCTGGGAGCGGAATATACATAACAGGAGAACAAGAAATGACCTAACGTTTCCTTTCCTTCCCCACATACTGGGCAAGTAGCTGGACCTCCATCTCTCCACTTTGATGTTAAGTTGCGTAGAGGTAGAGAACCAGCCCTCATTTGGAAAAACAGTTTCCTATCCATGGGTTTCGTTATAAAATCCCAGTACATTTCATACGTAGGAAACAGCTTAACTTCAAGGAAAGCAGTAGTCATAGACCCATTGTTAGTACTAAGCAAACTCCTGTTTTCAACCCGTTCCCAGAAAAGATATTTTATAAATAACTTAGATGGAAAGGATGACCCGGCTGGATCAGACCACAGTTCATTTAGTCCTAGTTCACATAATGCTAATTTTAGTGATTTAAACCATCTAATTTTGTTAAATCGGTCCGCTTTGATAACATCAGCAAACCCTTCTGCATAATGTGACAACTCAGGGGTGGTCCAGATTCTACGCCAATATAATATCGGACGAAGTTTACACATTGCAGAGATTTCTTTCCTGCCAAGGTCATATCTAAGAGGCAAAAGGGGACTGCTCTGTGGGGTGCCTGTAAGTTTCCGAAGGAAGTTATTCTCCGATGTCTGTAACTCCTGGAGGTTTTCTTGCCCCCACAACTCTGCCCCATACAATGCTGACCCTATTGCCTTAGCCTCGTATATGATCAAGGGAGGTTTAATCGGTTTGGTCAATGATTTACTGTGCTCCTTAATGATGGTACCAGCCAATTGCTTATGTCTGTATACTGCAATGTTTAAATGTTGGTTCCATCTATTATCATTAGAAATGTGAATCCCCAGGTAAGTAAAAGAATTTACTACTTCAAGGTAACGCCCACTCATGGATATTTATTTTAGATTTAAAATTTCTATAAGGATTAAAAACCATGAGTTTTGTTTTAGCTGCGTTTACCTCCAAACCGTGGTCACTACAAAACTTGTCAAAAATTACCAGTGCCTTTTGCAGACCGCTGGGGGATTTCGATAAAATTAAGGTGTCGTCGGCAAACATTAAAATAGGAACTTTTACACCTGCGAGAGAGGGAGCATCCACAGCCTGAGATTGCATGCGGGAAACAATGCCGTTAATAAAAAGGGTAAACAATGTTGGTGCCATTAAACAACCCTGTCGAACCCCACGCTCAACAGGAAAGTCGACAGTGTCATTTCCATAGCCACCCCATTGGATTTTAGCGTAAGTACCCTCATGGAGTCTCATGATCAAGGTCAACAGGGTCATTGGGACCCCCAGTGCTGCCAGCACCTCCCACAATTTTGCCCTAGGCACCAGGTCGAATGCAGCCCGTAAGTCAACGAATGCTGCGTAAAGACTACCTCCACCCAGTACCACAGTCCTCCACTGGATCAATTGAAAACGGAGGACCTGGTCCACAGTGCTGGTTGCTCTGCGAAACCCAGCCTGAAAAGGAGATAGAACATTCTGCTCCTCTGCCCAATCAAGCAAATTGTTAATAATTACACGCCCTACAACCTTTTGAACAGTGTCAATTAAGCTGATAGGGCGGTAATTACAAGGTTGGGCACGATCTCCCTTTTTATATACCGGAATAATGACAGCACCCCGCCAGGATACCGGAATTTCAGCACCCCTAGCAATGTGATTTAGTAATAAGCAGATGTATTTGCTCCACCTATCGGTGTCATTTAAGAAAACATCCGCAGGGACTCCGTCAATGCCCGGTGCTCGGCCACTGTGAACAGATTTCAGGGCAAACAGTACTTCACTCTGAGCAAAGATGTCATCATCTGCGAACAGGTAAGTAGGGCAGGAACTGTTACCGAATTGGTCCCTGGAAGAGTACTGTTCACTAAAAAATTTGACCCATGCATCATGGGAAACATTGTTATTGGGAGCTTCTGGGGACCTTTCGTGACCCCATTTGACAATGTGCCAAAATAGTCTAGAGTGTTTACGATCGCTTGCACATTTCAACTTCTGCCAGTGGGCTTCGTCCCATTCTCTTTTTGCCCTAGCAATACAATTTTTATAGTGCTTCCTAGCAGATCAGATCTCACCCAGGTTGTTACTCTTAATGGCAACTCCTAGGTTGGATCTTGCCGCCCTACAATCATGATTATACCACTTTCCAGCTTTATATGGGCAGACCCTCTTGTTATGTACAGGTTTTAGGAAGTAACTTTTAACTTCATTAAAGAGAGTCGTGTGCGCTTTAGTTATGTCTTCATATCCCTGTGAGGTCCCAGCTACGCTCTCCAGGTCCGCAATGGCCTTGTCTGTCGCTGCTCCTATTTTTTCGAGGACCTGCTGGTCTCCCTGACACCTGACCACCTTAGCCTGCGCATATCGTTAGTTGGAACAATCTTCGAGAGCAAAAGTTGGTCACAAGGGGTTGGTGCTATTACTTTAAACGACCACCAATTGTGAGAGACACATAAAGGGTCATGGTCGCTTTCTGGCCTTGCTGTTACCACCATGTCACTAACAGATGACCATATAGATATGCTGCAAATGACATAATCAATGCGACTATTGTTTCGCCCGTTATTAAAAGTCATGGCAGGGACACGATCTGACTTGGTTCGACCATTCAGGGCTCGTAGCCCATACTCCAGGCACATTGCATTTAAGCCTAGTATGTCAGCCGTCCAGCGAGTTATCGGAGGAGTGTCTAATGTGGGGATATCCCATAGCTTATCTTCCTCTACCCCGAGAGGGGAGTCACCAGTGATGAGAGGTTCAAAAGTGCGATTTAAATCGCCTGCAATGGTATCAGTGCGGCGGCGGGAGAACTCGTCAGGCGAGAAAAAGGCGAGCAGCTGGTCTCCTTGACAAAGCGGTAAGTTCCTCAGCCAACGTGCAGTCTTGCAAAATGCCCCTCAGTCGGATTGCAACAGCCACTGTTGGCCGGGCGAGCCCCTCCTTTGTAGCGCCTCCAGGCGCAAGATTATGACGCGTTCCTGGAGCGCCGGTGCAGAGGCCCCTGGGAAAGCGAATTTCTCCTCGCAGCGACCGCAGATGGTATCAGTGCGGCGGCGGGAGAACTCGTCAGGCGAGAAAAAGGCGAGCAGCTGGTCTCCTTGACAAAGCGGTAAGTTCCTCAGCCAACGTGCAGTCTTGCAAAATGCCCCTCAGTCGGATTGCAACAGCCACTGTTGGCCGGGCGAGCCCCTCCTTTGTAGCGCCTCCAGGCGCAAGATTATGACGCGTTCCTGGAGCGCCGGTGCAGAGGCCCCTGGGAAAGCGAGTTTCTCCTCGCAGCGACCGCAGATGGTATCAGTGCGGCGGCGGGAGAACTCGTCAGGCGAGAAAAAGGCGAGCAGCTGGTCTCCTTGACAAAGCGGTAAGTTCCTCAGCCAACGTGCAGTCTTGCAAAATGCCCCTCAGTCGGATTGCAACAGCCACTGTTGGCCGGGCGAGCCCCTCCTTTGTAGCGCCTCCAGGCGCAAGATTATGACGCGTTCCTGGAGCGCCGGTGCAGAGGCCCCTGGGAAAGCGAGTTTCTCCTCGCAGCGACCGCAGATGGTATCAGTGCGGCGGCGGGAGAACTCGTCAGGCGAGAAAAAGGTGAGCAGCTGGTCTTCTTGACAAAGCGGTAAGTTCCTCAGCCAACGTGCAGTCTTGCAAAATGCCCCTCAGTCGGATTGCAACAGCCCTGGCAAGGAAGGAACAAATAGCACTCACCTGCGGGCGGCACTGGCACACAGGGGGAATTAAAATATGGGGTGCCGCTGAGCCGCACTCTTTCCAGTCGCTTTCGCCCTCTGGCCTCTGAGATGCCTCAGCCTCCCTCGACCTCGCCTAGGCTCAGAGTCAGTGTCTGGTCACGCGCACTTTCCCCCTAATGCGCATGAGCCCCTGATAAGCCCTGCCCCCTGATCATCACTACCAGGCAGCAGCAGCCAGCAGGCCCTCACCCCACCCTAAAAAAAACAGCGGCGAGCAGACACGGAGTCAGTGACATCTGCGCGCTGCACTCATCATCAAGCAGGCTCTACGATCAGGCCCCAGGCGCCCTACTCATTATAATTTATTATACAAACATCACCACCTGACCTGTCACCTGACCATGTTCATCATTGATGTCATCAATGATCAATGATCAAGCCAGCCTACCTGTGCTGCAATGAAATCGGCGGACACCCGTCGGAGTTCCAGCAAGCATTTTTGTGCTCAAAATGACAGTCATCACCACCAGGCCTCAGTCAGACAGCCAGGCGACCTGATTTGTGCATAAATAATGTAAGTCAGCAATGGTGGTCACTCACTGTGCTCTGTTGTTGGGGCCGATTTGGACCGACCATGGTCCAAATCGGCCCAAACAACCGAACCGGCCCCCTGGCACAAAACCGGCCCCCATCCCATCAAGCCTACCAGGGGATTGCCCAGTACACAGAATGACCAGTCCGGCCCTGATGATGATCCACAGCAGCTCGGTTTCGGCCTTCCTAACTGCCACCATGAGTTGGCTTTCCTCATGACAGATTTCAAACTCGGGCATGTCAGATTTTCTAGCATGGACCCATGTGTCACAAGCACCTGTTTCCAAGTTTTAAAACATGTCTGCAAGAAAACTTAAAATAGCAGCTCCAGCATTTGCCTGCCCCAGATAGTTTTACAGTGTTTGCTGCGATGAATAAAGAGGGACAGCTTGCTTCAAAATCTAGGACAGTTTTTGCGATCATAACTTACACAGGGGTGCTAAAACAAGGGGGTGCAGCATCCCCAGAATAATTTTCCAGGAATGAAAATAGAGGATTATCAATAAAAACATATTTTTTCTTTATCTACTAGTATTTGCTGCGCATTTAAAGATACTGGTCAAATGACAGGCAATGTCTTCCAGTGGTGAAGGAGCGTCGCCTCACTGCTTTCAAGCAGTGCAAAAAGAGGAAACATAACATGATAATAACTTTCAGTTATTATCTTTATGTTTCCTATGTGGGTGGGAGTGGGGTGGGTCTGCTCTGCTGAAGGAGCAAGGCAGGGGTGGAATGGTTTGCCCACTCGAGTGTGCAATGAATATTTGGTCAGCCTCTCGGGCTGCCTAAAGCAGTCATGCGCACTTCCCTGTTCTCCATGCCGGCTGCATTACAGCCTGCATGGAGAACATGCCCACCCCTACAGCCCCTTGCTGATTGCTCAGACCAATCACAACGTGTATTGCAGCGTTATGATTGGCTTAGGGGAGGGAGCCTGGCTGCCTGCTTCCTGTTCCTGGAAGTGGACTCAGGAGAGCAGGAGCACAGAAGACATGGGACACTGCCTCAATGAAAGTTTTTTTCTTTCATTTCTAAACCCCGATCCTTCCTGCACGACACCCCCTAGTGACACCCCCGTGACCTCTGCAGCCCCCCCCCCCCCCGACTCACGAGCCATGCCGGCCGTTCCTGATGTCTTCTAACAAATAGCTCCTTGCACATTTTTTACCAAGCAGATTGATGCTTACTTTCCCCTTCTGCAAAATGAGTGAATTTTGCAACCAAGTGACAATTCTCCTGAGGTACAGCGAGTGTGAAAAAAGAAGGCTGCAGTATGTCAAATGTTTTCTAAGACAACAAAATTGAAATACTTTTATTAATGAATTTTGAAAATATTCCGAAATACCTGAGCAACAGTTAAAGAGGGCTTGTAAAAACAGTAGGCCATAATATTTTTTTCTTATTTTGAATTGTGATGGATACACATATTTTAATAGTATCAAAACATAACAAGACACCTTACTTGTGTGATAAATATGCACAGTAGCCAAATGTCCACAAGGTGTTGATTGTGTACCATATACGTTTAGCAGTAACGCTGAACGCCTGATAAAAATGTAATGGACATTTCAGTGGAAAATGTGTTCAGTGGGCATCGCAGTACTGTAGAACTCTAATCCTTACTCGTACATTTGAGACAATGTGCTTCAAAATGCACCACTGGGCACATACTACAACTCTGTCTAAATGGGCGTGGCTTAATTGTCAACTTTTTACGGGCCACCAGGGGTTGCAGCTGTGACCCCCAGCTTGCTTCTTTTGGCTCCTGGCACTGCCTTTGTGACCCCTTGTCTCAGAAGTGGCAACATTAGTGGCAGGAACACAGTGGCAGCTGTCCTTATGGATGTCGTTTGGAGCTCCATTCTCTTTGTTTTCTGGTAACTTATTATTACACTAATAATGAATAATTAGTGTAATAAAAAATGGAGCACAATTAGCTGGAATAGGACTTTCCATGGCAGCTGACCTAAGTAAAAAATTCTTTAAATGTAAATGGTGCGCATGCAGGTGAGAGTGGGCCCGGTTCATGAAGGTAACGTGCATGTAGTAAAGTTATGAGTGCGAAGTCTCCATACTGCAAAGGGTGTGTGACGTCACTTCTGCTACCCATGGCATTTTAGTGCATTGACTTCCATGCGTTACTCATTTGCTACACTTTTCCTTTAGGTAGCACTTCGATTTTCATTTTGTTGGATGTTTCCTAATCCTCTGCTCTAATTAATCACCTCACAAATCGTAATATTTAAGTCCTCCTCAGAAACAGTATCTATTTCTTTTATAATTTCCCACTTCTTACTAATACAAAGAAAAAAACACTTGCAGATCCTATCGCTTAAATATTCACCACTATCCCTTCTACTATCTAAACTTGTGCTCTGAAGTGGCAGTGAGGCGACACAACAGCGGAAAACAAATCTTTCCAAACAAACAAATATATCTGAAAAGCAATTTAATAGCTCTTTTCTGCTTCTTCGGCCATGTTCTTTTTTGGTTCCCCGGGAAACGATTTTCAGTGGAAAAGCTTACACGGCTTACTCTAAGCAGAGTGTCGAACTGGGAAATCTAGAAGAAAATTAAAAAGATGTGGGAGCTCCTTCTTCAAAATGTCAGTGACAGGAACTGCATATAAACCATTCTTGTTAGTTTTCAGCAGAAGAATTACACTTTCCAAGCAACAAATGTTTACAGTGGGGACACCCAAATTGTGGTAATAAATTGGAAAATGGAAACGAGATACCAGCTCTCCATAAAGTATTTTGGGGTGTGTGGTGGCTGTAGTATGTTCAACACCCCATCTCTAGAGCCTGTGCATTCGGTTCACTAGTCGAGGCAAATATGATGGGCTTTGCTGGCTCAGCGCAGAACCAAGCATCTGTTTTATGCGCCTGCACAGGGGCGTAGCTACCACTGGTGCAGCAGGTGCAGTGCACTGGTGCCAAGAGCCCTGAGGGGCTCATTGAACCTTGATGTTTGCTGTATTTTACTACCCCAACAGCAGTTTGGGGACCATTTCCATTGCTTACACCAGGGCCTGTGGCCTCTTTGCAATGCTACTGCACCTGCAATGCTTAAAGTGAATTGATTTGAACTCAATAGTTCTCCACTATCATTTAAGGCACTAGAGCCTCTTTCGACTTTACACATTGGAGGCACATAAAAACAGGTGCTCCGCACCGAGACAGCGGAATCCATCTTGAAACAGCCCTAAATTTAACAATGCTCTTTCTAGCAATCTTATTCACTGGTGTTTAGCAGTGTGTGAATTGGGTGCTTCACCATCTTGTAAAAAATAGAAAAAATCTTGAGTACTGAGCAATTATATGAATTGTTCAGATTCTTCCATACTCCTGTCATGTTGTAGAGTGTTGCATTGTAGGGTCTGGTAGTGGACAGTGTCATGGCATAGAGTGTTCTGTAATAGAGTGTTGTGGGGTGGTGTAGAGTGGATTGGCATAGATTTAGTCGCATGCACTGCAATAGTGTATAGTGAAGTGGTGTACAGTTGAGACGTGAACAATGGAGTGACATACTGTGGGTAACCATCGTTTACCACGAATCCTTTTCCCCGCAGGCTAATACAATGCATTTGTTACAACGACCGCGTTATAACAACGCATACCATTACCCCGCAAGTCATAGCAACGACTAGCGGGGGGTCAGAAGGTGTTGGATTTAAAATCCAACACCTTCCCTACTGTTGCACAGACTGGAGTTGGAATAGTAAATTATACTATTCCAACATCCAGCGCCCCCTCTAGAGCAAGTCGCTGTTATGACTTGTGGGGTACTGGTATGCGTTGT
Organism: Lissotriton vulgaris; assembly: GCF_964263255.1. NCBI lineage: Eukaryota > Metazoa > Chordata > Amphibia > Caudata > Salamandridae > Lissotriton > Lissotriton vulgaris. The sequence goes on from NC_141691.1 coordinate 1,130,798,400, forward strand.
TACAATGCAGTCATTGTAACAACCGTGTTGTAATAGCGTGCGGGAAAAACGCGTGTATTGTAAGGAGGCATATTCCATACTGTGTAATGTCACACAGTATGTAGTGGAATGGCATATAGTGGTATCGCACAAAGTGGAGTGGCATGCAGTGGAGGAGCCTAGAGTGAAATAGTATAGAGTAGAGCGGCATTTAGTGGAGTGTCCCAGACTGGACTGGTACACAGTGAAGTGGTGTAGAGGGAAATAGTATATAGCAGAGTGGGGTACAGGGATCTGGCATATTCTTATGGAGTATCATACAGTGGAATAGCATAGAGTGGAGAAGCACTCTGCAAAGAGACAGCGGAGTCCATCATGGTTAGGCTTTCCTGTTTTCAGTTTCTATTTTTGGTCAATTCTGGTAGGGTTTTTTCAGTCTTTTCAAGTGATTTCAATACCTTAAAAAAACAGTGGTTATCAGTGGTTACACATTTTTGCGCCATTAAAAATAACAGAAACAGTGTTTTTCCAGTGTTTATGGAACATTTTGCTTATATTATTGATTGCTTTCTGCACTGATAGTGCATGTTATATAGACAGTGTACGTACAGTGTATATGAGGTCCAAATACACTTTTGGAAATCAATCTTATTGTAGTACACCATACAATACTTCTTCAGTGAGTCTTTGGTCATGTGCACTCGCTCTTTCCTTCCCATGTAAACTTTTATCTGTGAAAAGGCCCTCTCAACATTGGCACTTGAGACAGGCAAAGCCAAAACAGCCAGCACACAACTTTGGCGACTGACATAACTTTCCATACGAATACTGGTGTACTTAAAGATTGCGGTTCTCTGGGCAGGTTCTACAACATTTGCGTTGAACTGGCCGCTTTTCCCCCCAGAGTTATTGAAGCGGTCAAAAATGAAGCAGCACTTTTGAAACAATGGTGAAAATTCCCCTTTTCGGAAGGAATCTAGAACTTAAGTGAGGTTCTCATTGACTTTCAATGCCATGGATGGTTATGTTACGTTAATTTATTTTTCTAATGCGCACAGCTACCCAACAAGGGTTTCCCAGCGCAGGCCATAAAAAGAGACTCTGGAAAATTGAAATTAGAATTGTTGAGTAAAAAGCCAAGTTTTTAATGGCTTGCGAAAATTGGGGTACAGCTTCTCCTTCCGCAGCACATCAGGTAGGAAATTCAAAAAAGTTGGTCCAAGAAGAGAAAAGGAGCCCCCTCCCATTCTCATTAATTTGATCATGGGAATTTCGAATTTCTCTTCTGAGGAGGAGTGAAGCAGGGGAGAAGGAAGGTAAGGGCGTACCAGATCCTGTAGGTATTTAAGAGTTGAGCCAATCTTAATTCTGAACATATAGCACAGGGCCTTAAATTTCGTGCGCTGTTCCACCTTGAGCCAATGTAATTCTGGTGAAGGGACATTTCTATGCATCATTGCAAGACATTTCTCATACATTGTAAAATAAAAGTTCCTGAATTGCTCTTCATCTTTGCTTTACTTACCAAGTTGCAAGCACTCTAAAATGGAACCTGTTGCAGTGCCAAAGTCACAAAAGGTGTCGCCCAGCCTACTCTCAAGGAGATGTTTCACATCTACACCAATTATGCTGAACACTTGCCAGACAAGGGTATTTTCAGACTCTAGTTTTTTTATTATGTCCACTACATCAGTTATGTTTTCCTGTAAAAATCTAAGAATGCAGTAGAGCGTACTTTTTTTCACACTACTATCAATATGCGACAAAAGATTCTCACATTTCTTGCCTTGGGCATCATCACTCAGGAAAAATTCTGTTAACGGTTGCCACATGGATAATATAGCATTCCAATCCTCTTGGACTGAGATCCATCAGCTAAGTGACACAGTTGGGATGAATCTGTCTTTGATGCTACACAAAGCACAAAATGAGAAATATTTGCGTTTTAGTTCCTGTGCATAGCAAAACAGTGCACCAGAATGACTAAAAAGTCAATAGCATTCTTCATTCACTCTGGAGATTTTAAAGACTTTCAGCAAACCATCTAACAAGTAACAAGAATCTCTTACAGGGAAGCACTTCAGCTCAGATATTGATTTTGACAGGCCAACACACAACTTTTTCATATACGTAGCTGAATCATTGCAAATACAAGCAATATCCCTAAAATCTTTGTTGAACTTGGAAAGAACCTTTGTGCAGCAACATTCTAAGTGACACTGCATTCCATGTTTTCCAAAAGGCTGTTGTCACCAAAATGCGTTGATGCAGTCTTTGTGACACTAAATCGACTTTAACATTGATAGAAATAAGAAAACCTTATAAGCTATAATGTATTTTGATCAATGATTTGGTTCAGGATTGGAGTAGCTCTAATGACAATCATGAATGTCTAATGTACTCTCCCTTTTAGCAAAATTGTTTTTTTATAATGTTGTGATTAGGTAATTGACCAATGTATCAAATGTTTTTATGTTTTAAAACAATTTATAAGCTTACTTTGATAAATTGAGACTAGGAATTAATTATTTTTTATCTGATATTTTTAATAGAAGTGTATATGATTTGAACTATAAGACTTTGTTCACATTTTATTCTGCACATATTTCTCACAACATTGACTGGTTTTAAAAGAAATATTATGTATTAGAATACAAGTATTTAATTTGTATACCACTTAGTAATATCTTGGTGATTTTAGTGATATTTGTTTTAGTGAATGTTTGGTTGGTATGTTTGTGGTCAGTGTAGTTGCGAATTGAGTGTCAGGTTTGATTTGCACGAAAAGAGAAATCCCTTATTTGACCAGCAGTCGTCTTGGTGCCCTGTCCCTTTGGGGTGAGGGGGCCCCTCTCTTGCTCTTTTACCTGCAATATCACAGGGCCCGGGTGTGAGTGTCAAACAACATCCATATTATGGTTCTTTTACTGCTCACCCTTGGGAGAAAGGGGCCTTTTTTCTTTACATTATGGACAATTAAACCCTAACCTAAGGAGGTGTGGCTTAGTGGCTAGAGCTGCTGACTTTGTAGCCTGGAGACCCAGGTTTGAATCATTGCCAGATTGCTTGGCTCAACATAGTGTTTCAGATTAAAGCACTTACTCTTCCTGAGTCTTAAAAAAGGTAAATGTATTGTGCGAAATGTGTTTGTGTAATCAACATGATGTGCACAATCTTATAAATCGCCTCCCATCCCCTATGTATTGTACAGCGCACTAGTGTTTCCTGGCTAGGTTTAACCTATATAAGTACCAATACGATCTACATACATACATTCCTAACAATGTCACTCAAAAACATTTGTAAGTAAGATTTTAGTGATGGTCTAGTAGGAACTAGTTGGAACGCAGCGGAGTGATGTACATGAGCCGGGGCTATGATACAGTCAACAACTTACTGGAGGGGTAGCTTGATTCGGAAGACAGATATGGACAGTCACTGTTTTATGATGATGTTTTCTCTTTTCTAAATTGGAGCAGGGTTTGAGTGGTCTTCATAGATACAGAGATATTACAGATCCTTGTTTTTATTGTTGCACATTTTAATGTTTGATGCAGTTTTGGATGCAAATGTGCAGCGGGTCACTAGAAATGGCCTGTGTGTCATAGTTGGGATTGTGTGTTGTTTTAGCTTTGTGGATGATAAGCTGGTTTTGAAGATGATGCTAGCCAGCAAGAATAACCCGTAGAGGTCCATCACAATGGTGTGATGTGGCACATTTCTTCAGGCTCTTAATGAGGCATTCTGCAGCATGTATGATACTCTTAGGGGGGTCTGTGTGTAGTCTGGGTGGCCCATGGAGCAGGGTGTGCCACCATTCAGATGCCAAAACACAAAAGAGCTTGAACAGCAGTTCTGAAGTTTATGTCTAGGAGGAATGGTTTCACTTTCTTTCAGGGACCAATATCAAGAATCCAGTTCTGATGCAACTGCAAACATTAAAAAACTTAATGTGAAGGTTTGTGAAAAGATTCTAACTTCAAGGGAATAAGCTTACAAGAAGCAAGACGCCCCATGACACAATATAAGGGACTGGAGCCTATGACATGCTGAATTGGAAGAAACTAATTTCTGATAGCCTTTATAATATTTTTCAAAGACATATGCATATGAAGTCCATACGATCCCCTAAAGTGAATACAACCAAAACAAAGACAAATCCCTGGAGAAATGAATATTTAAATGTTTGGCATAATCCTCGGCCCAACCTTCCATTTTTAAGTTCGGCCTAAAGACAGCTTCAGCTGTCTTGCCAGCCTCTTGTTATCCAAAACAAATTATAAAAAATATAAACATATATAGGAGCCTCCAACCAACAGTCTTTCACAATTGGTCTGTTGACATGTCTCTCAAATTATATTCCCTCCTACCCTAGCAGAAGGTATAGATCAACAGAAAAGTGAACTCCAGCATTGGATGCTTTCACTTTTTGAGAGACTGCATTATTCCCTTACACATCTACACATACACCTAAAAATAGTTCCCCAATAATAGAACTTGTACGACACTTATACTTCCCAATGATTGAAATCCATATGTATAATAGGGTTTTATCAGCTATTTCCATGAATCCCAAGAACCTTATTGTACATTTCAATGTTTATTCCTTACTATAAATCAGCTTTAAAAATGTATAAATGTATTTACCCTACAGAAAATGAGCACAATTCATTAGAGTAGCCAGAGTATAATGAAGATTTCTATATTGACACCACACCACCCTCACATTTATGATTGACATTTCAACCACTTGTATATGACTTGAGAGAAACTTCCAGCAACTACTTGTGGAACTGCAGCTTTTCAAAGAATTATTCTTCCCCTATCGGAGTGTTGGTAAAATTTCCACAACTCTGGAAGTGTGTACACTGCATTCAGGGACTCAATCTTAGCTCAGCTGCTGACCATAAAGGAAACACCTACTCTTAACTCACCAGATTCCAAGCAAAGTTTTGGTAGTTTATGCATACAATGACACTGACCTAATAACAAACAGCCAAAATTAGGAATCTAATGCACTTCCACTTACCAATGAATAAAAGCTTCTATTTTTATGAGGGTGTAATCACTTACTGTGAAAGAAATCAAGAAATGTTCTGAAATCTGTAATTACAACTCATTATTATGAGCCAACTTTGATAAATAGTTTAACTGTGGAAAACAAGTATAAATTATTAAAATAAGACAAGTGAGTATGCAAATTTATATATTAAAACCACACTCCCTCAGCGTGTTGCAGGCTTTTTGAAGCAGTTACATCTGACTTGAGCGGTACCTCTAATGACAGCAAGTGGAACTGCAGCTTCATGTAAGTATGTCAATGCTTTTGCGTCTGACTTTTGAGGGACACCTAGTAAAGACTTTCAATGCATTTGCATTTGACTTGCGCAGGAGAACTACTAACAACTAGTGGAACTGCAGTTTCATGTAAGAATTTCAATGCTTTTGCATTTGACTTGAAAGGAACGCCTGGTAACAACTTGTAAAACTGCAAATTCTTCAAAGAATTTCAATGCTTTTGCAATAAACTTGTGAGGGATACCCAGTGATGGCTAGTAGGACTGCAGCTTTATGTAAGAATTATTATGATTTTGCACTTGACTCGCAAGGGACACCTAGTTACGACTTTTGGGCTGCACTTTTATGAAAGATCTCACCCAGGTTGTTACTCTTAATGGCAACTCCTAGGTTGGATCTTGCCGCCCTACAATCATGATTATACCACTTTGCAGCTTTATATGGGCAGACCCTCTTGTTATGTACAGGTTTTAGGAAGTAACTTTTAACTTCATTAAAGAGAGTCGTGTGCGCTTTAGTTATGTCTTCATATCCCTGTGAGGTCCCAGCTACGCTCTCCAGGTCCGCAATGGCCTTGTCTGTCGCTGCTCCTATTTTTTCGAGGACCTGCTGGTCTCCCTGACACCTGACCACCTTAGCCTGCGCATATCGTTAGTTGGAACAATCTTCGGGAGCAAAAGTTGGTCACAAGGGGTTGGTGCTATTACTTTAAACGACCACCAATTGTGAGAGACACATAAAGGGTCATGGTCGCTTTCTGGCCTTGCTGTTACCACCATGTCACTAACAGATGACCATATAGATATGCTGCAAATGACATAATCAATGCGACTATTGTTTCGCCCGTTATTAAAAGTCATGGCAGGGACACGATCTGACTTGGTTCGACCATTCAGGGCTCGTAGCCCATACTCCAGGCACATTGCATTTAAGCCTAGTATGTCAGCCGTCCAGCGAGTTATCGGAGGAGTGTCTAATGTGGGGATATCCCATAGCTTATCTTCCTCTACCCCGAGAGGGGAGTCACCAGTGATGAGAGGTTCAAAAGTGCGATTTAAATCGCCTGCAATGGTATCAGTGCGGCGGCGGGAGAACTCGTCAGGCGAGAAAAAGGCGAGCAGCTGGTCTCCTTGACAAAGCGGTAAGTTCCTCAGCCAACGTGCAGTCTTGCAAAATGCCCCTCAGTCGGATTGCAACAGCCACTGTTGGCCGGGCGAGCCCCTCCTTTGTAGCGCCTCCAGGCGCAAGATTATGACGCGTTCCTGGAGCGCCGGTGCAGAGGCCCCTGGGAAAGCGAATTTCTCCTCGCAGCGACCGCAGATGGTATCAGTGCGGCGGCGGGAGAACTCGTCAGGCGAGAAAAAGGCAAGCAGCTGGTCTCCTTGACAAAGCGGTAAGTTCCTCAGCCAACGTGCAGTCTTGCAAAATGCCCCTCAGTCGGATTGCAACAGCCACTGTTGGCCGGGCGAGCCCCTCCTTTGTAGCGCCTCCAGGCGCAAGATTATGACGCGTTCCTGGAGCGCCGGTGCAGAGGCCCCTGGGAAAGCGAGTTTCTCCTCGCAGCGACCGCAGATGGTATCAGTGCGGCGGCGGGAGAACTCGTCAGGCGAGAAAAAGGCGAGCAGCTGGTCTCCTTGACAAAGCGGTAAGTTCCTCAGCCAACGTGCAGTCTTGCAAAATGCCCCTCAGTCGGATTGCAACAGCCACTGTTGGCCGGGCGAGCCCCTCCTTTGTAGCGCCTCCAGGCGCAAGATTATGACGCGTTCCTGGAGCGCCGGTGCAGAGGCCCCTGGGAAAGCGAGTTTCTCCTCGCAGCGACCGCAGATGGTATCAGTGCGGCGGCGGGAGAACTCGTCAGGCGAGAAAAAGGTGAGCAGCTGGTCTTCTTGACAAAGCGGTAAGTTCCTCAGCCAACGTGCAGTCTTGCAAAATGCCCCTCAGTCGGATTGCAACAGCCCTGGCAAGGAAGGAACAAATAGCACTCACCTGCGGGCGGCACTGGCACACAGGGGGAATTAAAATATGGGGTGCCGCTGAGCCGCACTCTTTCCAGTCGCTTTCGCCCTCTGGCCTCTGAGATGCCTCAGCCTCCCTCGACCTCGCCTAGGCTCAGAGTCAGTGTCTGGTCACGCGCACTTTCCCCCTAATGCGCATGAGCCCCTGATAAGCCCTGCCCCCTGATCATCACTACCAGGCAGCAGCAGCCAGCAGGCCCTCACCCCACCCTAAAAAAAACAGCGGCGAGCAGACACGGAGTCAGTGACATCTGCGCGCTGCACTCATCATCAAGCAGGCTCTACGATCAGGCCCCAGGCGCCCTACTCATTATAATTTATTATACAAACATCACCACCTGACCTGTCACCTGACCATGTTCATCATTGATGTCATCAATGATCAATGATCAAGCCAGCCTGCCTGTGCTGCAATGAAATCGGCGGACACCCGTCGGAGTTCCAGCAAGCATTTTTGTGCTCAAAATGACAGTCATCACCACCAGGCCTCAGTCAGACAGCCAGGCGACCTGATTTGTGCATAAATAATGTAAGTCAGCAATGGTGGTCACTCACTGTGCTCTGTTGTTGGGGCCGATTTGGACCGACCATGGTCCAAATCGGCCCAAACAACCGAACCGGCCCCCTGGCACAAAACCGGCCCCCATCCCATCAAGCCTACCAGGGGATTGCCCAGTACACAGAATGACCAGTCCGGCCCTGATGATGATCCACAGCAGCTCGGTTTCGGCCTTCCTAACTGCCACCATGAGTTGGCTTTCCTCATGACAGATTTCAAACTCGGGCATGTCAGATTTTCTAGCATGGACCCATGTGTCACAAGCACCTGTTTCCAAGTTTTAAAACATGTCTGCAAGAAAACTTAAAATAGCAGCTCCAGCATTTGCCTGCCCCAGATAGTTTTACAGTGTTTGCTGCGATGAATAAAGAGGGACAGCTTGCTTCAAAATCTAGGACAGTTTTTGCGATCATAACTTACACAGGGGTGCTAAAACAAGGGGGTGCAGCATCCCCAGAATAATTTTCCAGGAATGAAAATAGAGGATTATCAATAAAAACATATTTTTTCTTTATCTACTAGTATTTGCTGCGCATTTAAAGATACTGGTCAAATGACAGGCAATGTCTTCCAGTGGTGAAGGAGCGTCGCCTCACTGCTTTCAAGCAGTGCAAAAAGAGGAAACATAACATGATAATAACTTTCAGTTATTATCTTTATGTTTCCTATGTGGGTGGGAGTGGGGTGGGTCTGCTCTGCTGAAGGAGCAAGGCAGGGGTGGAATGGTTTGCCCACTCGAGTGTGCAATGAATATTTGGTCAGCCTCTCGGGCTGCCTAAAGCAGTCATGCGCACTTCCCTGTTCTCCATGCCGGCTGCATTACAGCCTGCATGGAGAACATGCCCACCCCTACAGCCCCTTGCTGATTGCTCAGACCAATCACAACGTGTATTGCAGCGTTATGATTGGCTTAGGGGAGGGAGCCTGGCTGCCTGCTTCCTGTTCCTGGAAGTGGACTCAGGAGAGCAGGAGCACAGAAGACATGGGACACTGCCTCAATGAAAGTTTTTTTCTTTCATTTCTAAACCCCGATCCTTCCTGCACGACACCCCCTAGTGACACCCCCGTGACCTCTGCAGCCCCCCCCCCCCCCGACTCACGAGCCATGCCGGCCGTTCCTGATGTCTTCTAACAAATAGCTCCTTGCACATTTTTTACCAAGCAGATTGATGCTTACTTTCCCCTTCTGCAAAATGAGTGAATTTTGCAACCAAGTGACAATTCTCCTGAGGTACAGCGAGTGTGAAAAAAGAAGGCTGCAGTATGTCAAATGTTTTCTAAGACAACAAAATTGAAATACTTTTATTAATGAATTTTGAAAATATTCCGAAATACCTGAGCAACAGTTAAAGAGGGCTTGTAAAAACAGTAGGCCATAATATTTTTTTCTTATTTTGAATTGTGATGGATACACATATTTTAATAGTATCAAAACATAACAAGACACCTTACTTGTGTGATAAATATGCACAGTAGCCAAATGTCCACAAGGTGTTGATTGTGTACCATATACGTTTAGCAGTAACGCTGAACGCCTGATAAAAATGTAATGGACATTTCAGTGGAAAATGTGTTCAGTGGGCATCGCAGTACTGTAGAACTCTAATCCTTACTCGTACATTTGAGACAATGTGCTTCAAAATGCACCACTGGGCACATACTACAACTCTGTCTAAATGGGCGTGGCTTAATTGTCAACTTTTTACGGGCCACCAGGGGTTGCAGCTGTGACCCCCAGCTTGCTTCTTTTGGCTCCTGGCACTGCCTTTGTGACCCCTTGTCTCAGAAGTGGCAACATTAGTGGCAGGAACACAGTGGCAGCTGTCCTTATGGATGTCGTTTGGAGCTCCATTCTCTTTGTTTTCTGGTAACTTATTATTACACTAATAATGAATAATTAGTGTAATAAAAAATGGAGCACAATTAGCTGGAATAGGACTTTCCATGGCAGCTGACCTAAGTAAAAAATTCTTTAAATGTAAATGGTGCGCATGCAGGTGAGAGTGGGCCCGGTTCATGAAGGTAACGTGCATGTAGTAAAGTTATGAGTGCGAAGTCTCCATACTGCAAAGGGTGTGTGACGTCACTTCTGCTACCCATGGCATTTTAGTGCATTGACTTCCATGCGTTACTCATTTGCTACACTTTTCCTTTAGGTAGCACTTCGATTTTCATTTTGTTGGATGTTTCCTAATCCTCTGCTCTAATTAATCACCTCACAAATCGTAATATTTAAGTCCTCCTCAGAAACAGTATCTATTTCTTTTATAATTTCCCACTTCTTACTAATACAAAGAAAAAAACACTTGCAGATCCTATCGCTTAAATATTCACCACTATCCCTTCTACTATCTAAACTTGTGCTCTGAAGTGGCAGTGAGGCGACACAACAGCGGAAAACAAATCTTTCCAAACAAACAAATATATCTGAAAAGCAATTTAATAGCTCTTTTCTGCTTCTTCGGCCATGTTCTTTTTTGGTTCCCCGGGAAACGATTTTCAGTGGAAAAGCTTACACGGCTTACTCTAAGCAGAGTGTCGAACTGGGAAATCTAGAAGAAAATTAAAAAGATGTGGGAGCTCCTTCTTCAAAATGTCAGTGACAGGAACTGCATATAAACCATTCTTGTTAGTTTTCAGCAGAAGAATTACACTTTCCAAGCAACAAATGTTTACAGTGGGGACACCCAAATTGTGGTAATAAATTGGAAAATGGAAACGAGATACCAGCTCTCCATAAAGTATTTTGGGGTGTGTGGTGGCTGTAGTATGTTCAACACCCCATCTCTAGAGCCTGTGCATTCGGTTCACTAGTCGAGGCAAATATGATGGGCTTTGCTGGCTCAGCGCAGAACCAAGCATCTGTTTTATGCGCCTGCACAGGGGCGTAGCTACCACTGGTGCAGCAGGTGCAGTGCACTGGTGCCAAGAGCCCTGAGGGGCTCATTGAACCTTGATGTTTGCTGTATTTTACTACCCCAACAGCAGTTTGGGGACCATTTCCATTGCTTACACCAGGGCCTGTGGCCTCTTTGCAATGCTACTGCACCTGCAATGCTTAAAGTGAATTGATTTGAACTCAATAGTTCTCCACTATCATTTAAGGCACTAGAGCCTCTTTCGACTTTACACATTGGAGGCACATAAAAACAGGTGCTCCGCACCGAGACAGCGGAATCCATCTTGAAACAGCCCTAAATTTAACAATGCTCTTTCTAGCAATCTTATTCACTGGTGTTTAGCAGTGTGTGAATTGGGTGCTTCACCATCTTGTAAAAAATAGAAAAAATCTTGAGTACTGAGCAATTATATGAATTGTTCAGATTCTTCCATACTCCTGTCATGTTGTAGAGTGTTGCATTGTAGGGTCTGGTAGTGGACAGTGTCATGGCATAGAGTGTTCTGTAATAGAGTGTTGTGGGGTGGTGTAGAGTGGATTGGCATAGATTTAGTCGCATGCACTGCAATAGTGTATAGTGAAGTGGTGTACAGTTGAGACGTGAACAATGGAGTGACATACTGTGGGTAACCATCGTTTACCACGAATCCTTTTCCCCGCAGGCTAATACAATGCATTTGTTACAACGACCGCGTTATAACAACGCATACCATTACCCCGCAAGTCATAGCAACGACTAGCGGGGGGTCAGAAGGTGTTGGATTTAAAATCCAACACCTTCCCTACTGTTGCACAGACTGGAGTTGGAATAGTAAATTATACTATTCCAACATCCAGCGCCCCCTCTAGAGCAAGTCGCTGTTATGACTTGTGGGGTACTGGTATGCGTTGTTACAATGCAGTCATTGTAACAACCGTGTTGTAATAGCGTGCGGGAAAAACGCGTGTATTGTAAGGAGGCATATTCCATACTGTGTAATGTCACACAGTATGTAGTGGAATGGCATATAGTGGTATCGCACAAAGTGGAGTGGCATGCAGTGGAGGAGCCTAGAGTGAAATAGTATAGAGTAGAGCGGCATTTAGTGGAGTGTCCCAGACTGGACTGGTACACAGTGAAGTGGTGTAGAGGGAAATAGTATATAGCAGAGTGGGGTACAGGGATCTGGCATATTCTTATGGAGTATCATACAGTGGAATAGCATAGAGTGGAGAAGCACTCTGCAAAGAGACAGCGGAGTCCATCATGGTTAGGCTTTCCTGTTTTCAGTTTCTATTTTTGGTCAATTCTGGTAGGGTTTTTTCAGTCTTTTCAAGTGATTTCAATACCTTAAAAAAACAGTGGTTATCAGTGGTTACACATTTTTGCGCCATTAAAAATAACAGAAACAGTGTTTTTCCAGTGTTTATGGAACATTTTGCTTATATTATTGATTGCTTTCTGCACTGATAGTGCATGTTATATAGACAGTGTACGTACAGTGTATATGAGGTCCAAATACACTTTTGGAAATCAATCTTATTGTAGTACACCATACAATACTTCTTCAGTGAGTCTTTGGTCATGTGCACTCGCTCTTTCCTTCCCATGTAAACTTTTATCTGTGAAAAGGCCCTCTCAACATTGGCACTTGAGACAGGCAAAGCCAAAACAGCCAGCACACAACTTTGGCGACTGACATAACTTTCCATACGAATACTGGTGTACTTAAAGATTGCGGTTCTCTGGGCAGGTTCTACAACATTTGCGTTGAACTGGCCGCTTTTCCCCCCAGAGTTATTGAAGCGGTCAAAAATGAAGCAGCACTTTTGAAACAATGGTGAAAATTCCCCTTTTCGGAAGGAATCTAGAACTTAAGTGAGGTTCTCATTGACTTTCAATGCCATGGATGGTTATGTTACGTTAATTTATTTTTCTAATGCGCACAGCTACCCAACAAGGGTTTCCCAGCGCAGGCCATAAAAAGAGACTCTGGAAAATTGAAATTAGAATTGTTGAGTAAAAAGCCAAGTTTTTAATGGCTTGCGAAAATTGGGGTACAGCTTCTCCTTCCGCAGCACATCAGGTAGGAAATTCAAAAAAGTTGGTCCAAGAAGAGAAAAGGAGCCCCCTCCCATTCTCATTAATTTGATCATGGGAATTTCGAATTTCTCTTCTGAGGAGGAGTGAAGCAGGGGAGAAGGAAGGTAAGGGCGTACCAGATCCTGTAGGTATTTAAGAGTTGAGCCAATCTTAATTCTGAACATATAGCACAGGGCCTTAAATTTCGTGCGCTGTTCCACCTTGAGCCAATGTAATTCTGGTGAAGGGACATTTCTATGCATCATTGCAAGACATTTCTCATACATTGTAAAATAAAAGTTCCTGAATTGCTCTTCATCTTTGCTTTACTTACCAAGTTGCAAGCACTCTAAAATGGAACCTGTTGCAGTGCCAAAGTCACAAAAGGTGTCGCCCAGCCTACTCTCAAGGAGATGTTTCACATCTACACCAATTATGCTGAACACTTGCCAGACAAGGGTATTTTCAGACTCTAGTTTTTTTATTATGTCCACTACATCAGTTATGTTTTCCTGTAAAAATCTAAGAATGCAGTAGAGCGTACTTTTTTTCACACTACTATCAATATGCGACAAAAGATTCTCACATTTCTTGCCTTGGGCATCATCACTCAGGAAAAATTCTGTTAACGGTTGCCACATGGATAATATAGCATTCCAATCCTCTTGGACTGAGATCCATCAGCTAAGTGACACAGTTGGGATGAATCTGTCTTTGATGCTACACAAAGCACAAAATGAGAAATATTTGCGTTTTAGTTCCTGTGCATAGCAAAACAGTGCACCAGAATGACTAAAAAGTCAATAGCATTCTTCATTCACTCTGGAGATTTTAAAGACTTTCAGCAAACCATCTAACAAGTAACAAGAATCTCTTACAGGGAAGCACTTCAGCTCAGATATTGATTTTGACAGGCCAACACACAACTTTTTCATATACGTAGCTGAATCATTGCAAATACAAGCAATATCCCTAAAATCTTTGTTGAACTTGGAAAGAACCTTTGTGCAGCAACATTCTAAGTGACACTGCATTCCATGTTTTCCAAAAGGCTGTTGTCACCAAAATGCGTTGATGCAGTCTTTGTGACACTAAATCGACTTTAACATTGATAGAAATAAGAAAACCTTATAAGCTATAATGTATTTTGATCAATGATTTGGTTCAGGATTGGAGTAGCTCTAATGACAATCATGAATGTCTAATGTACTCTCCCTTTTAGCAAAATTGTTTTTTTATAATGTTGTGATTAGGTAATTGACCAATGTATCAAATGTTTTTATGTTTTAAAACAATTTATAAGCTTACTTTGATAAATTGAGACTAGGAATTAATTATTTTTTATCTGATATTTTTAATAGAAGTGTATATGATTTGAACTATAAGACTTTGTTCACATTTTATTCTGCACATATTTCTCACAACATTGACTGGTTTTAAAAGAAATATTATGTATTAGAATACAAGTATTTAATTTGTATACCACTTAGTAATATCTTGGTGATTTTAGTGATATTTGTTTTAGTGAATGTTTGGTTGGTATGTTTGTGGTCAGTGTAGTTGCGAATTGAGTGTCAGGTTTGATTTGCACGAAAAGAGAAATCCCTTATTTGACCAGCAGTCGTCTTGGTGCCCTGTCCCTTTGGGGTGAGGGGGCCCCTCTCTTGCTCTTTTACCTGCAATATCACAGGGCCCGGGTGTGAGTGTCAAACAACATCCATATTATGGTTCTTTTACTGCTCACCCTTGGGAGAAAGGGGCCTTTTTTCTTTACATTATGGACAATTAAACCCTAACTTAAGGAGGTGTGGCTTAGTGGCTAGAGCTGCTGACTTTGTAGCCTGGAGACCCAGGTTTGAATCATTGCCAGATTGCTTGGCTCAACATAGTGTTTCAGATTAAAGCACTTACTCTTCCTGAGTCTTAAAAAAGGTAAATGTATTGTGCGAAATGTGTTTGTGTAATCAACATGATGTGCACAATCTTATAAATCGCCTCCCATCCCCTATGTATTGTACAGCGCACTAGTGTTTCCTGGCTAGGTTTAACCTATATAAGTACCAATACGATCTACATACATACATTCCTAACAATGTCACTCAAAAACATTTGTAAGTAAGATTTTAGTGATGGTCTAGTAGGAACTAGTTGGAACGCAGCGGAGTGATGTACATGAGCCGGGGCTATGATACAGTCAACAACTTACTGGAGGGGTAGCTTGATTCGGAAGACAGATATGGACAGTCACTGTTTTATGATGATGTTTTCTCTTTTCTAAATTGGAGCAGGGTTTGAGTGGTCTTCATAGATACAGAGATATTACAGATCCTTGTTTTTATTGTTGCACATTTTAATGTTTGATGCAGTTTTGGATGCAAATGTGCAGCGGGTCACTAGAAATGGCCTGTGTGTCATAGTTGGGATTGTGTGTTGTTTTAGCTTTGTGGATGATAAGCTGGTTTTGAAGATGATGCTAGCCAGCAAGAATAACCCGTAGAGGTCCATCACAATGGTGTGATGTGGCACATTTCTTCAGGCTCTTAATGAGGCATTCTGCAGCATGTATGATACTCTTAGGGGGGTCTGTGTGTAGTCTGGGTGGCCCATGGAGCAGGGTGTGCCACCATTCAGATGCCAAAACACAAAAGAGCTTGAACAGCAGTTCTGAAGTTTATGTCTAGGAGGAATGGTTTCACTTTCTTTCAGGGACCAATATCAAGAATCCAGTTCTGATGCAACTGCAAACATTAAAAAACTTAATGTGAAGGTTTGTGAAAAGATTCTAACTTCAAGGGAATAAGCTTACAAGAAGCAAGACGCCCCATGACACAATATAAGGGACTGGAGCCTATGACATGCTGAATTGGAAGAAACTAATTTCTGATAGCCTTTATAATATTTTTCAAAGACATATGCATATGAAGTCCATACGATCCCCTAAAGTGAATACAACCAAAACAAAGACAAATCCCTGGAGAAATGAATATTTAAATGTTTGGCATAATCCTCGGCCCAACCTTCCATTTTTAAGTTCGGCCTAAAGACAGCTTCAGCTGTCTTGCCAGCCTCTTGTTATCCAAAACAAATTATAAAAAATATAAACATATATAGGAGCCTCCAACCAACAGTCTTTCACAATTGGTCTGTTGACATGTCTCTCAAATTATATTCCCTCCTACCCTAGCAGAAGGTATAGATCAACAGAAAAGTGAACTCCAGCATTGGATGCTTTCACTTTTTGAGAGACTGCATTATTCCCTTACACATCTACACATACACCTAAAAATAGTTCCCCAATAATAGAACTTGTACGACACTTATACTTCCCAATGATTGAAATCCATATGTATAATAGGGTTTTATCAGCTATTTCCATGAATCCCAAGAACCTTATTGTACATTTCAATGTTTATTCCTTACTATAAATCAGCTTTAAAAATGTATAAATGTATTTACCCTACAGAAAATGAGCACAATTCATTAGAGTAGCCAGAGTATAATGAAGATTTCTATATTGACACCACACCACCCTCACATTTATGATTGACATTTCAACCACTTGTATATGACTTGAGAGAAACTTCCAGCAACTACTTGTGGAACTGCAGCTTTTCAAAGAATTATTCTTCCCCTATCGGAGTGTTGGTAAAATTTCCACAACTCTGGAAGTGTGTACACTGCATTCAGGGACTCAATCTTAGCTCAGCTGCTGACCATAAAGGAAACACCTACTCTTAACTCACCAGATTCCAAGCAAAGTTTTGGTAGTTTATGCATACAATGACACTGACCTAATAACAAACAGCCAAAATTAGGAATCTAATGCACTTCCACTTACCAATGAATAAAAGCTTCTATTTTTATGAGGGTGTAATCACTTACTGTGAAAGAAATCAAGAAATGTTCTGAAATCTGTAATTACAACTCATTATTATGAGCCAACTTTGATAAATAGTTTAACTGTGGAAAACAAGTATAAATTATTAAAATAAGACAAGTGAGTATGCAAATTTATATATTAAAACCACACTCCCTCAGCGTGTTGCAGGCTTTTTGAAGCAGTTACATCTGACTTGAGCGGTACCTCTAATGACAGCAAGTGGAACTGCAGCTTCATGTAAGTATGTCAATGCTTTTGCGTCTGACTTTTGAGGGACACCTAGTAAAGACTTTCAATGCATTTGCATTTGACTTGCGCAGGAGAACTACTAACAACTAGTGGAACTGCAGTTTCATGTAAGAATTTCAATGCTTTTGCATTTGACTTGAAAGGAACGCCTGGTAACAACTTGTAAAACTGCAAATTCTTCAAAGAATTTCAATGCTTTTGCAATAAACTTGTGAGGGATACCCAGTGATGGCTAGTAGGACTGCAGCTTTATGTAAGAATTATTATGATTTTGCACTTGACTCGCAAGGGACACCTAGTTACGACTTTTGGGCTGCACTTTTATGAAAGATCTCACCCAGGTTGTTATTTGACTTGTGAGGGATACCTGGAAATGCCTAGTGGTTATACTGCAGCTTCCTGTAACAATTTCAATACTTCTGCACTTGACTTGAGAGGGACACCTACCAAATGACTTGCAGAATTGTCGCTTCATGTAGGAATCTCAATGCTTTTGCATTTGATGTGAGAGGAATACCTAGTAACAGCTAGTAGAACTATGGCTTCATGAAAGAATTCACAAAACAGAAAACCTGTCAGTTGAGACGCACTGTTCACTGACCCACTCTGGTGCCTCTCTTGTTCTTAACAAATAATAATCATCAATGTATTAAAATTCATCAAACAGTGTCTATACAATAATCATTTCCAAAATATTTGCAAATAACAAACAGTTTTTAAATAAACCATATATGATTCAAAACAGAGTCTTCATTGCTTCAATTCAATTCTTCTTTCTTGAGTATCCAAAATGATTCAACTGTTCATAAACCACAGTCCATTTAATTTCCCGAAGATGAATCACTGGTCAGTGCAATACCCAATGCATTTTGGTATGAAACCTTCATCAGGGGGATTACTGTAATTAACAAAAACATTCCCTTGTAGTTCAAACTATAATGCAATGTACACTTCTAAAGGAATAGACCCAGCCGGTCCCGGCATGCATGTGATCCTTATTGTTTATCATACTCAGGCAACATGGATGTTCAAAAAATTCCTTTATAACCCTGTGATTCCATGTGTAGTGATTATTCATAAGCTGTGAAGGAAAGTTGTGTAATAAAAACCACCTACGTCAGTTCCAAATCCTCAACATACCTGTGTGTAAATGAAACCTCACTATTTTTGTGTACCAGAAACTCAATGTGCCCAACATGGGCGAAACTGTATACAAAAACATAAATTATGCAACTATAAGTAATAGTGCCTCAACTATCTTTCATTGCCTCTTATCGACAAGATATTCCGAACTAAGTGTACCTGTTCCTGTCCGTGTTGTTCCCTTGTTGTTTAAACGCCCATCCAATGACTGTGTAAACTGTGGCAATGCTTCGTGTCAATATAACATCTGCAATATAAATATAAATATAACTTGTCATCCCCTGAATAGCCACACGATACTGGACTCTTTAAGTATTTATTGCAAATGTGCCCACACACGTAGATAATTACCAGCGTCTACCGTAACCGGATTCCCCTCGGCGTTCCGATTCACTGCGTCTTGCCAAACCCGCTCTAGATACGATGAACCGCCCTTCTGTGACATCAGCCTCTATGCAACAAATGGACTCTCTACTCCCATCTATATCCTGCTCCATTGGTAACAACAAAATAGAAAACGGACTATATTCCTAAGTAAGTCACAGCGCTAACTAACCCAAGATGGCTCCCTCCATACAAACGTGCTAAACTTTATCAACTCAATCCGATGTGTCAACAGACAGGCTACTTTTCTATCACAACTCTCAGAGTCAAAACCCTGAAATAATATACATGAATGAAAGTGAATCAAAACCAAAAAACAATGTGTGAAGCCTATAACCTATGAAACTCGAGTGCTATTGTTGCCCTCGCTATGTCTATGTAAAAGTGATGGTGATGATCTATGCCCCTAATATTCAGAACATAATAAACCTAAATATTACATATGTGTCAAAAATTGTGATGTCTCCCAAAGAGGTTTGTGATATCTATAGATGAGCAATTCACTTTGCATGAGCACATGAAACAAATTAATCAATCACATAAACTTATACAAGAACAATATTACAACAGCATGCAATTCATCATAGAAAACATATCATTTCAATTTTATCATTCAGCCCATCGGGTATTAAAGTTCTCAAAAAACATATCCAGTAGGTCTCTCTTTGTGCTAAAAAGCGAGTAGCATCAACATGTTGGGACTCAAGCACCCTCTCCAGGACTGTGAATCTCAACTGAGGAATTGTGTAATTCATTTCTTTCCAATGCATAGCCAAACATGATTTGATATTAGCTGTACGTATCATACTCTTATGCACTTTCATGCGTATTTTAACTTTTCTCGTAGTGCGTCCTATATAGACAAGCCCGCACGGGCATTTGATTGCATATATCAACGTACTGGAGTTACAATCAGACGTGTGCCTCAACAACATTTCTTTTCCTGTGTGTGGGTGAGCAAATTTGTTGCCAACTAGTACATTCCCACAGTGCCCACAATAATGACATTTCATCATCCCTTTCTGACCTCTAACATCGGTGATACAAGTCTCCTGCTTAAGAATGTCCTTCATGTTCTTTGACCTTGAAAAAGCAAAATCTTTTTGCACAGTCTCTCAAAAATCATCTTCCGTTGTCTCAGTTCATTAGGGCATGTAAAATTTGTTCAGATGAGTCACAGAGTATGCTCAAGAATAAGGTGATGAGTCAAGAGTATGAACACAGGGGTTACCCTGAGGCAGTGTTAGAAAAAGGGAAGGTTAAAGCCTGTTTGATACCACAAGTTAAATTGTTGGAGACCATTAAATCTCCCTCTAGGAGAGAGGTATTTGCGCTAAAATACTCTACTGTTGCAACAGCAATTATGAAATGTGTTTTGAGGAGATGGGAGATTATTGACCAAGTATTTGATTTTATGCAGGTATTTCCGGAAAAACCCATTTTTGCTTTTTCAAGGTCAAAGAACATGAAGGAGATTCTTAAGCAGGAGACACGTATAACCGATGTTAGAGGTCATAAAGGGATGATGAAAAGCCATAATTGTCGGCACTGTGGGAATGTACTAGTTGGCAACAAATTTGCTCACCAACACACAGTAAAAGAAATTTTGTTGAGACACACGTCTGATTGTAACTCCAGTATGTTGATAAATGCAATCAAATGCCCGTGCGGGCTTGTCTATATAGGACGCACTACGAGAAAAGTTAAAATAGGCATGAAAGAGCATAAGAATATGATACGTACAGCTAATATCAAATCATGTTTGGCTATGCATTGGAAAGAAATGAATCACCCAATTCCTCAGTTGAGATTCACAGTCCTGGAGAGGGTGCTTGAGTCCCAACATGTTGATGCTACTCGTTTTTTAGCACAAACAGAGACCTACTGGATATGTTTTTTGAGAACTTAAATACCCGATGGGCTGAATGATAAAATTGAAATGATATGTTTTCTATGATGAATTGCATGCTGTTGTAATATTGTTCTTGTATTAGTTTATGTGATTGACTAATTTGTTTCATGTGCTCATGCTAAATGAATTGCTCATCTATAAATATCACAAACCTCTTTGGGAGATATCACAATTTTTGACACATATGTAATATTTAGGTTTATTATGTTCTGAATATTAGGGGCATAGATCCTCACCATCACTTTTACATAGACATAGCGCGGGCAACAACAGCACTCGAGTTTCATAGGTTATAGGCTTCACACATTGTTTTTTGGTTTTGATTCACTTTCATTCATGTATAATATTTCGGGGTTTTGACTCTGAGATTTGTGATAGAAAAGTAGCCTGTCTATTGACACATCGGATTGAGTTGATAAAGTTTAGCATGTTTGTATGGAGGGAGCCATCTTAGGTTAGTTAGCGCTGTGACTTACTTAGGAATATAGTCCATTTTCTATTTCGTTGTTACCAATGGAGCAGGATATAGATGGGAGTAGAGAGCCCATTTGTTGCATAGAGGCTGATGTCACAGAAGGCCGGTTCATCGTATCTAGAGCGGTTTTGGCAAGATGCAAGACACAGTGAATCGGAACACCGAGGGGAATCCGGTTACGGTAGACGCCGGTAACTATGTACGTGTGCGGGCACATTTGCAAATAATACTTGGTGTAGTGAAATTGTACCATGTTTTAGGGAGAGAACACATGCACTTTAGCACTGGTTAGCAGAATTCTAAAGCCAACAGAAACAAATTCAGCAAAATAGGAGGGGTTTGGGGGACTACCACACCAAGAATGTCAGGTCTAACTGGCCTACCTGAAAATTACTGGTCTAATGGGTTACTGTATCACAGTCTGAAAGGCCATAAGGTCTCCCTGCAAACTATTTAGCTGTCATGAGAGGACCAGACTTAGAAAATCTCATGCAACGCAAGTTATAACCACAATGGTCAGGTATTAAATTTGAAAGCTGAAAGCCACAGATTATAGCACAATAGAAAACATTTTAGTAATAAGTATGAAAGAACAGGAAAGACATTTGTCAGATATCAGCAGGCTGAGAAACAGAATGTTCAGAGAATCATTAAGTAGCCATTGCAGCAGACTGTGGAATCTGAATGCCAGGATTTATTGCCATCTAGCATAGTTGAGAATGAGAGAGGATGCCCTCTTCTTTGAAGAGGATTTAGATCCTCAAACCTAGAGAGAAGAGAATGACTGATAACTGCTGACAGCAAAAAAGTTCCAATGTTCCAAGAACTAGTCTGAAGGTGTCATAGAAATAACTAAATCCTGCTCTTTTTATTCCCCAAATCCCCAAATTCTGTAACTCATCAGAGATTGGAGCTAAAAGCTGGTTTCCAGAAATGTTAGTCTCCAAACATTGAGGAAAGGGGAATGAGTCTGTAAGAGTAGGTGCAAATCGATACCGCTTCTTTAAAGCCAGAGAAAATGATACTCTTACTATGAGAAGAGGCTCTGACTGGACTTGTACAAGCAGGCCTTGTCTCGCCTCACACAAACTACTTGGGTGGCTGTATTTTGCATGGAGGTGCTACTGCTGAGTATCATAAATATGGTGATCAGCTTGTCCCGGCACACTCTCTTAGAGTGTATATTTGCCCCTGTTTTGAGTGCTTGCCCATATAGGCAAGGTCTGATGGCAGCAACTACAGGCGTTGGCCTATCTTAGCTTCATAATCGCTTCACTGCAGGAGGTTCGGAGCCTGTCCCTAGCTTGAAAAATGTCCCCCATTAATCACAGAAGTTCTGGAGTTAGGCTCAGTGAGACTGATTGAATGGTATGCAGAAGAGTAGGTAGAGCAGGCCCAGTAAATAAGACCCTTCCCCATCAACATAAGACCTGTCCCCCTTTAACCTGCACAGCAGTCAGCCAATCAGAAGGCATCTCGCTTGAACTCCTGGTGGCGCCAAAAGCTGCCCAGTCAACATGCTGCCGAAGGTAGGGCTGCACAGAGACTGCCCTGCTCTAATCAATATCAGTGAGGATTTTTGGTAACAGGGAGGGAGATGCAGTCATTATCGCATCACCCTCTATAACCGGTCCTTCGCAGAAGAAGCGTTTGTGAAAGTAAGAACCTGGCTGGCTGCTAGAGTTCAGGCTCTACTCTGCTGTTCTGCCCAAAGTGATGCAGTGACTGTGTGTCCTCAGTGACTCCCGCCTGGTACCAGGCCGGTAGAGTGTGCATTTGGTGAGAGGCATCAAACTGCAATGACCCTTTACATTCAATTCAATTTTATTACTTTATTCAGTTAATCAACAATAACCATAAAAGTATACAACATGAAAGTTCATTCACAGTAAAGTATTACACAAGATTTCTTGTAAAAAGCAATTTTCCATTAAAAAAAACAATTAAAATTCATCCATACAAATTGATTTCCGTAATATAAATACTTTTTTAAAAATTCGGAGACAGTTGCAACAGTTAATACTGTGTCTAATCTCTGCAATTCTAAAAACGCTGGGCGACATCGACTTAAATTCATTTCCTTTAAGATTGGGATAATAAATTTCCTATGAGGCAATGTATAGAATTTACAGAAAAATAAAACATGAATATCGGATTGCACTGAAGAGTCGTCACATGGCACATAATTAAATCATGGGACCAAGAGTTCATAACGGGGAAAGTCAAAAATCTAAAGAGAATATTTAGCCTAAAACGTGTTAGGACAAACCTCTCATAATTGATCATGTGTAAGGTTAAGTAAGGCTGTAGTTTGTCCCGAGTTAATATCAGTTGATGTAAACAAACAGTCTTTTTCTTTACTTCCTCATTTGCTCTTTTCTCTTCGAGGTATTCCATACATTGTTTTTTCAATATCTTCCTAGGGATATCAATCTTTGTGAGTGGGTCATCATAATATTTTAGGCAATCAATTTCAACAAGGAAACATTTAACATAATCAAGCCATTTGATCCTACTCACATTTTCTAAATTTAGAACATCCCTAAGAATAGCGCGGTTCTGTACGGACTCATTTGTTGTCCAAACCCTGTGCCAAAGAAGAATGGTCTGGATTGTGAAGGGGAAAGTCTTGACCCCTTCGGTCAGTGGTCACCACTTTTAGGTGTGGCTAAAATTCGCACATCACCAACACAGCACTTCACTGAGTAAGAGAAGGAAAACAAATGTAAGATACCAGACGTTCGAATTGGAGTGGCACTTTATTTGTCAATTAACAAACAGAGAGCTAAATGCATATCAATTCAAGCAACAATGTAATTTTCTAAATATGACCCAGACTTCGCCCTTTCTGGTATGAATGCTGGATGACTAATGCTCAAAATATCTCAAGGTAATACTGGAATGAAATGCACTTAAAAGAACATTAACACAGATGATCAAAGATGCTACACTACTGAGTACAAGAATATAGAGCCCAACTATCTATGGGCCAACCATCTAGAACAGGTCCATTGTTATAGATTGCACATTTCTATCAGAGCCCTGAATTATGGGGGCAGGGCAAAGAAGGCGTAAGTAGAATTAGCTAAAATAGAACATTCTGCTATTAATTCAGTGTCTGGTAATAGCTGAGAGTGAGACCAGTCACCTATATTAAAAGAGCCTACCATACAGGAATATATCCATGAAGAGAGATAGTTGAAGGGTCAGAGATCTAGAGAGAGAGATGGGCTATCTGCCCTGGGAGATCCACAACCTGAGTGAGGCGTCGGTGTCCCAAGTCAGGTAGTCTTCGGCTAGCCGAGAGAACCTTCCACGCTCATGCAGCAGGGCATCCGCAGGAAAGCTCTGATTTCAGATTTGACAGTTGGGCCTGATATACCCAAAATTGAGGAACTAGGGTTCTATGATGACGCTGGCCCCTGGCCTTTCGGTGCAGGTGGTTTAACCACAAGTGTTTTGGACACCGGAAGGAAATGTTTTCAGTACATTATGTTCCGTACATTTTTAGGACAGAACGTCTTGTACCTTTGAAAGAGAACATTTCCGGAACATCTTGTACCTTTGAAAGAGAACATTTCCGGAACATCTTGTACCTTTGAAAGAGAACATTTCCGGAACATCTTGTACCTTTGAAAGAGAACATTTCCGGAACATCTTGTACCTTTGAAAGAGAACATTTTCATCACTTCTTTCTAAACACAATGGTTACATGTTGTACATTACTAAAAAAGGACATTTTTCTGTCACGCACATTTCTACATATCTGAAAGTGTGAATTCCCATGATAGATGCTGTTTATTGCTAGAAATTGCTGCTTATACTTGTGCAAGCTATGTTTCAAAATATAACGTTAGCAGGGGTTTCAGGAAGCTGTACCACGTGTACCAGGGTAAGTGTGTGTGTGTGTGTGTGGGTGTTGGTCTGGGAGCTGACAGTGAAGCTAAACACTCTTTTGAAGGCCTATTTTCACCTTGTTTATTTTGGTGCACAGAAACGTGTGTTTGTAAGCCTGCATGCATAGTGGGCCCTGGGGCCTTTGTTTACTATTTTAGCATGTTTTCAGATTTTTATCACGCAGGGCCCATATCAGACCTTCATGTTACCAAGGCTGTCAGAACTCTCCTTTCTGGTGATGTTAGATGGTAGAACGGGACCCTCCATCAGGATTTTAATTGTATCTACAATGTGTGGCTGGCCAAGTTCTGTGTGACAAATATAAGTCGAGACACTCTCAGGTACGGCTAAGATGTGCCTCAAAAACATATTTTCCACTATTTGGATTGTTTTAGTGTTGGCATATCCCCAGAGTCCTGATCCGTAAAGGACAACTGATAAACAAGTGGCATTATAAATTGTTAAAATTTCCCTGATCGTTTTTTTCCCCAGTTTTTTGATAAACTTTTTTAGGGCCATTATTGATTTTGAGAACAAAAGGGTTCTCGCTTTTACCGCACTTGCCCATGTGCCAGTCTCGTGAAACAGGATACCTAGAAAAGGAAAGGTAGGGGTAGAGTCCAAGGGACTATCATTTATATACATGATTTTTCTCCGTTTGTTACTACCTGTGCCACAGTTCATGGAGAACGTTTTTGTACAATTAATTTTTAGATCCAGGTTCAACATGAAGTTATTAAAAGTTGTTATCAGGCCCTGTAGGGCAAGGGGCGTCCGAGCCATTATGACCGCATCATCTGCATACAAGAGTGCAGGGATCGATCTTTTGGCTACCATAGGCATATCCCTGCACTCTTGTAAGAGGGTGCGTTCAAGGCCATTTATATAGACTAAGAATAGAAAAGGGGCCAGGACGCACCACTGACGTACCCCACGGCCTATCCCAAAGGATCTAGTACATTCTCCATCCTTCCCATAAAGGACTGAAGCTGTGGCACCTGAATATAGTTCCCTTAGAAAACAAATAATAGTTTCTTCCACCCCTAAACTTTCTAATATTTCCCAAAGTTTGCTATGGGAGACACAATCAAATGCCGACGTAAGGTCAACAAATGTAAAACATATGCGGTCCCCCTTTGCCCTGATGTATTTTTGGTGCATAATAAATAGATTTAGGCCATGCTTTACTGTTCCTACTCCCTTCTGAAAACCATATTGCAGGTCACTGATTATCCCATTATCCTCTGCCCAGATTTGAAGTCTCCCTAAAATAACCCTACCAAGGATCTTTATGGATGAATCTAGAAGAGAAATGGGTCGATAGCATGCACAATTTTGCCTATCTCCCTTCCTAAATATTGGCACAATTACCGAGGTAAACCATGAGGCATTTAGACCCCTCGCAAGGGCAGCATTAAAAAGTTGTACCAACATGGGCCCCCAAAGCTCGCTATTTTACTTAAACAGGTCTGCTGGAATCCCGTCCGGGCCTGCCGCCTTTCTGCCCTTGATTGTTCTAAGGCTCGCCATAACTTCTTCCAGGGTAACAACCAATTTCAGGTCCATAGCCCTTTTTTCCCTGATATAACAGGTAATGGTTAATATATCCCTTGTAGATGGCTATAGAGTTTAGAAAAATGGTCGACCCATTCGTCCTCAGCAATCGCTATTTCTATGCGAGCTTTTGTATTGTCATAGAGAAAGGGGGCATTTGCCGCTTTTCAAAAAGCAGAGGGGTTTTTAGAAAGCGAAGCCTCACAAAGGGATTCCCAAGCCTCACTTTTTATTACGTTTTTCCTGTTTTTCAATGCCTCATTATAGGGTTTCCTTAACCCTCTAACCAATAATAAGTCACAAGGAATCCCGTGTAGGGCATTTTTAAGATCAGAGAGTGCCTTTGTGCATGAAGAATCAAACCATCTCCTATTACTTTTTCCCCAATTGTATGATTCAACCCACAGACTATCCTTGATAGTGGATGCAAGAAAATTAAAATGTTTAATAATACACTGTCTGTGTGCTCATCCAGACAGATCATAAAACTTTCTGAGCATTCCTTCACCAATTTATGCAAAAATTTCTCTGGGGCCAGTTTACTCCATTAAAGTGAGTAACCATTTTGCCTCCCAAGAATCACGTCTGGGACTGTCTGCCTAATTAGCCCTTCCCTATCTAGATCCCGAAATGGGTTCTCGATCTCCACAGTTAACGGTCGGTGATCGCTCAACACAACATCAAGGGTCTTGGAAAATTTAATCTGGCGACCATACCTATTAGGGGATATAATAAAGTCAATTGTGGTGGATGCTCCCCTACCAATAAAGGTCGGGACAAAGGGGGGTAATGTTTGAGTAAGCATGGGCGAATTTTGCGAATTTGCAATTTGCGAATTTGTGAATTTGCGAATTTGCAAATTCGCGATCCGAAAAATCCGCGAATTTGCGGATTCGCGGATTTTGCGGATTGTGTGGGTAAAGGCCGGGCTGGAAAACGGTGCACATCACTAGTGTGAGGGGAGGCGCCAAACGGACGGGGCTTATATGCGAGTTCACATGCCTCTTGTGTGTATAAAAGGACAGGCACGAATCAGAGAAGCTCGTGGTCACAGGAACTGCACAGGGATTGAGCTCGTGAAAGTCAATTATGCAAAGGCCTCCATGAAGCATCATAGCTAATTTTCGACGATAGATATGGGGAGAGCGCACACCTACCCAGCCTCGACAAAACACACATTTTTGGAGGGGGTGATTAACTTTGCCATCACACCAAAGAGCGCCGGGGTCCCTCGAGTGAGCTGTCCATCAAGTGGGTAAAGGGCGCGAAGACGGTGCACACACCACTAGTGTGTGGGCAGGGGCCAAACGGGCGAGGCTTATATGCGAGTTCACATGCCTCTTGTGTGTATAAAAGGACAGGCACGGATCAGAGAAGCTCGTGGTCACAGGAACTGCACAGGGATTGAGCTCGTGAAAGTCAATAATGCAAAGGCCTCCATCAAGCATCATAGCTAATTTCCGACAATAGATATGGGGAGAACGCACACCTGCCCAGCCTCAACAAAACTCACATTTTTGGGGGGGCTGATTAACTTTGCCATCACACCGAAGAGCACCGGGGTCCCTCGAGTTCACATGCCTCTTGTGTGCATAAAAGGACAGGCACGGATCAGAGAAGCTCGTGGTCACAGGAACTGCACAGGGATTGAGCTTGTGAAAGTCAATAATGCAAAGGCCTCCATCAAGCATCATAGGTAATTTCCGACGATAGATATGGGGAGAACGCACACCTGCCCAACCTCGACAAAACTCACATTTATGGGCTGCTGTAACTATTTTAGGATGGCGCCGGCAAGCTGCCAGCGCCATCCTAAAATAGTTACTAAATTAGCTTCATCAGGAAGCACTAATAGATAAAATAAAGCAGGTGCTCGAGCACCTGCTTTATTTTATCTATCAGTGCTTCCTGTTGAAGCTAACTTAGTAACTATTTTAGGATGGCGCTGGCAGCTTGCCGGCGCCATCCTAACATAGTTAAAAGTTCAACAGGCTTGAACTTTTGCCCCCCAAATCCGGCGCTCGCGGATTTCGCGGATTTTCAGTAAATTCGCGGGAGTTCGCGGATCGCGGATTTACCGAAAATCCGCGAAATCCGCGAGCGGAATGGATTTCCCGCACATGCTTATGTTTGAGCAATTTCATTTACGTATCCCAGATCATAAGTGAACAATATTTCATTTAGTAAGTCCCCACATATGGTATGCTCAAAATGGGTGAGGCTAATATCCTGTTCTAACATAAGACCACAGATACCTTGTCGGTACCGTTTACAGAGAGCACAATTAAAATCCCCCCCCCGTAAGATTGTTACTTCTTTACTGTTTGTATCCATTTCATGTTTTAAATCAACACCCAACATTTTTATAGTCTTAACAATGTCACTATTTGGGATGTTGTTGTAAAAATTTATAATAATAAAACTAGCTACCTTATTAATATCTATCTTTACCAGCTGGTAATAACTATTTTTTGATAATAGTTGTATTCTCTCATATTTAAGCTGGATCGACAGGTACATGTTCAGGCCACCCTTAGCTCTCCCATATGTTCCCCCCACTGCAGGTGTAAAGAGGGTTTTATAACCGCTAATATGCACTGGCTCTGTTAGCCAAGTTTCCTGTAAACCCATAATATCATACCTTTTTACAACGGTTTCCCAAATAGGGTTTTTTATTTTCGTTTTTAGGCCTTCCACGTTCCAAAACATAAGGCTGCATGTTTCCTTCTTTTTAGTAATACTAATAGGAATCCTAGACACAATACCCACAACTGGGGACCCAGCCCTGGCCACATCACTCACTTCAGCTAGACCTCCAGATGTTCCACAGTCTTCCACCATCGCTATTTCAGTATTGTAGATATTCTTGGTCCATTCCCCCTCTTGGGTGGTGGGTTCTCTAAGGACACAGGATCTACAAGATTTAAATCGGCCATCCCCTCGCAAGGCATAAGTACTTCCATATTTGCCTTGTCTGTCGCACTGTCTTGTTGGATATATTTCACGTTACGGACAGAGGTATCTCCAATAAGTAAATCAACCGATTCAAGGCCTGAAAGTAAATCAAACCGGTTGAATGTTGGTATATTATAGTTATTTGGGGCAAAACCTGCACTACTCTCAAAATGGGTGTTTTCTGTTCGGGGTCTTACAGAGAACCAGTGTAGTGCTCTGGGGTAGAAATCACCTAATTCCCATGTTACTATACCTCCATCTCCTATTTGAGGTACCCAACTTTGGAGATAAGGGATCACACGTTTATCCCTAAAATTCACTATGACCAAGTCTCCTGCTATATCCTTAGTCATATGCCCTAACCACCCCACCCTTCTGACGTTTAAAATTTTCCCGTCAATATTAGGAGGAAGCGGTCTATTTTTACTTAGCCAAAAGGCTACTTTGTTTTTTAATTCCTGATGCCCTTCAGTTTTCCCATTTACAAGCTCAGGCACCCCTGAGAGAACACTCACGAAGGGTGCCGCCTCTGGCAGTAAATCAATACGATTAGTGCTTCTATTTAACCTGCCCTGGTTAGTGCCTTTCCCATCTAGAATTGTATTTTTATTAATCTGCCCTTCTTTAGACGCGGCAGTCTTTGATAGGGTGGGTCTATGGATTGCTTTTGAGTCCTGCGTGTTGGGGGATGGTACTTTCGACGGGACCAGTTGACTTAAAGTAGTTTGCGCCGCCCCATTTATTTTGGCCACATTAATTTCAGTCACATTCTGAGTTTGCGCACTTTCTGCCAATTTCTTAATAAGTGTGGCATTTGCATTTGTTACTTCCTCTATATTCCCCACCTTTTCTCCTATTCTCTTCACTCTTTCTACTAGCGGTAAAATCAAAGATTTCACTAAGTGTTCAATTTGTGTCAGTAGATCTAATGGTGGAGTTAGTACGGGCACTTGTGGTCCTAGGTAATCCTTCGTATTTCTGGGGGTGCTGTTACTAGCCTTCGGGGGGCTTAAATGCAATTTTGCTAATTTCGCCAATCTCCCCCTATGCTTAGCTCCCTTACGCTTCCTTTTAGTAGATGGGGCCTGTCCAAGTGCAATAGATTACAAATTATCTTTAATTAATGGGATAGGGGAAGTGCCTAGAAGGCTCTCCTCAGATATAACTTGCGCACAAGACTCAACACTTATATTTACCATAGTTGGCTTGCGACTAGCAGCCCTAGTTGGTCCATATTCCAGCTCTACAGGGGTGCCAGTAATATTACTAGGATCATTAACAACCCCTGGTACTGGTGGAGTTTTAGCTGGATCAGTTAGCCCCAAGGAAGATCGTTTATTACATGTAGTTTCTAAGGATAAGCGTTGCTCAGCCCTCACGATTTCGTGTTCTATAGCTGTTGTCGCCAGTTTTAAATAATGATCTAGTGTCCCCTTGAGCGATCCTCCCTGTGAAATAATAGTTTCGGGGACCCCTTTTGCAGTCATATTATATTTAGTGTTTATATCTTTTGCAGGAAAATATTAAGCACGAAAATTAACAAGTAAATACCCTCCAAACAAATGTACAATCCTTTAAGCAAAAATTATGGTATACAATAGTAAATCTATGTATCATAAGCCTACTGGCTTATCTCGTGGTTCAAAATCAAGGGGGGAGGCCCAGCCCAGCCTCCGAGGGCCTCCGAGGGCCCGCCCTTTGCCCGGGCTTAGCCCGCGCGTCCCACGATGCGCGGTGCTGTGGCCGAATTTCAAGCACCTGTGGAGGGCGTGGCGGGGAGGTGCCTCCTGTCCCAGGGGACTTCTGGGCAATGTTGTTTTGGCCTCCCTCTTGGCCACATGACCCCCAAGGGCGAGCGTTTCCCGCGAAGCAGGAAATGCGAGAGGTGGCTGGCGCTATCAGGTAGCGCGGTGATGACAGGGAGCGTGGTTCTCCACCTTTACGTGTGCCCCGCAATCCAAAGGTCAGTCCACAAGTTAGCAGCAGTCAGTCCAGAGTTTTCCCGCGATGCGCGGTGCTGTGGCCGAATTTCAAGCACCTGTGGAGGGCGTGGCGGGGAGGTGCCTCCTGTCCCAGGTGACTTCTGGGCAATGTTGTTTTGGCCTCCCTCTTGGCCACAGGACCCCCAAGGGCGAGCGTTTCCTGCGAAGCGGGAAACGCGAGAGGTGGCGGGCGCTATCAGGTAGCGCGGTGATGACAGGGAGCGTGGTTCTCCTCCTTTACGTGTGCCCTGCAATCCAAAGGTCAGTCCACAAGTTAGCAGCAGTCAGTCCAGAGTTTTCCTTTACATAAAAAGTACAGATACTTTGAAGAGTGAGAGACGATGAGTCAGATGGGAAATTCTCCTAATAATAATTAACAGGCCTGGACTGTAATGCTGTGTGTGATAAATATATATCAGAACTCTCTAGCTGCCCAGTAGCTAGTCCAGTCAATGTTTTTCCTTCACTTTGGAACTTGCCTCTTCATTTTACAACATAATAAACAGAACTACAATCCCAGAGTTCAAAGTAAAAACCTATACTGGGGGAAGCACCACTTGTCCAGCTTGTGTGCTCTTGGATATACTTTTTTCAATGTAGGTGAAGACTTGTATTGTCAATACAGTGTTGGAGGCTGTAGCAGAGTAAGGAGTTGAGACATACACTGGTTGGCCTTGTGATGCATATACATTTATTTGGTTCAGTATAACAGTTAAAGAAAAAGTTCGGTAGGAGATTCAGGGTATTCTCTGAAGGCTTCAAATGATGGTGGCAGGTCCTTTCTTTCAGGCCTTCAGGAAGCGACACTTCTCTCAGAGTACCCAAAAAAGGAAAAGCAAAACCCAAAAACGGAGGATTAGAAAAGAGTCACTGTTTCACTGGTCGCCAACCACAGTGCCACCTTCGCCAGATGGGGGTGTTTATGCAAAAGGGGTGATGGGATAAAATCACCTTAGTACAACTGCATGCATCTCCTTTTTAAAAAGAAAACATGCTTCTACTTTGTCGCCCCACACCAAAAGGATAGGGCAGCTCCCGGCACTTGCCTCTGACTACAACCCATATCCTGAGTCGTGGCGTTGGGACCTGAGGCGTCCTCATCATCCTCCTGGCCCCCAGGACAGACGGTGGTGCACAGTAACAGCGGCTCCTCTGGTAATCCCATTCTTGTGTCCCCTGGGCTGCCACCAGTCTGTGGGGGGCACTCCGATGCTGGGCCCAGGATCAACTAGCAGGTAGGGAATAATAATTATTCATATTCAAAGTCTACTAGCTTCTGGCTGGGCCGAGGATTCGGCCTGAGGTTATACGGTCGATGGCGAGCGTCACCGTCCCGGCCAGGCGTGACTTCTTGTTGAGATGGGTGTGGTCTTACTGGGCTTGATGTTGCTTGCTCACTTGAGTTGCCCTCCTGGCTGCTCACGTCAGTTCCTGCTTCAGGTATTTGACTCGGAACATATGGCGTTTCGGCTGCCGGTGGAATTTGCTTAAACCAGGACACGTTTCATGTTATCTCCTCTCCGTCTCTCTCCACTGTGACTGCGGTACCGTGAGTTGACTTCACTGCCAACTGATCAGCCACGTATGGAGTACGGAACTTCCCGCCTGGTCGTCTGGCTCGAATCAGCACTGAATCGCCGGGAGCCAGTAGGCAGGGACGGGCTCTCCGTCGCTGACTAGCTTTGTCATTGGTGCGGCGTCTTCGCTCTTGTGTTGCTGCCGGGTCATACCGTTGGGGGACCCAGTGATCTGTGGTAGGCAGGGTGTCTCGTCGAGGGCCGGTCAGCATGAGCGACCAGGGGGACCGCTGCGTGGTGCAGTGGGGTGTGCTCCTGTATTCTAGGAGGAAGTGTTGGAGGGCTGTTTCTGGATCTTTGCCTTCGGCTGTTGCTATCCGTAATATTTTATTGATGGTCTGCATAAACCGTTCAACTTCCCCGTTCGCTTGTGGCCATTGGGAGGTGATCCGGCGGTGTTTTATTTCGAGCTCCTTTAATTTCGCCGCCCTGGAGCGGGAGTCCGTTGTCCGTTTTAATGACATGAGGGAGGCTGAACAGAGTGAACGATTTGCTCAGGATTGGCTGGACGTTGGCGAAGTTGGTCGATGGTGCCACCTCCACTATTGGGTACTTAGTATAGCTGTCCATCAAGAAGACGGTGACCCTCCCGTCAGGGAAGCTTCCAAAATCTATACTGACCCATGACCAGGGTGACGGAGCCGGGTCTTCCGTGATGATTGGTGCTGGGGTCTCAGACGTGCTGGTGAGTTGGCATGACCTACAGTTGCGGGCTACGGTATCTAAACTCCCTTCCAGGTCAGGAAACCCTACTTTTTCTCACATCCGTACCTTCATCCTTCAGGTGCCTTGATGCCCTTCATGTGCGAGGACTGTAGCTTGTTCTTGCAGATCCTTTGGGATCACGACCCGTGACCCTCTCAGAATGATGCCATTGTCAACGGCACTGAGTTCGTCTCAAATATTCCAAAACTGGCCCAGGCGGTTCCGGTCTGTCACACTCCAGTCCCGGACGTTCTTGAGGAATCCTTCCGATGAACCACTCTCTAGTGCCTGAGATACTCGTTTCAGTGCGGCATCAGCGTCAAGATGCGTCTTTATCATATCTAATGACATCGCCCGAGGGCATGACCACTGGGAGATCATGTTGACAAAGCCTTCGGTTTCTGATTCTTGATCTTTATCACATTCAGGGTTTCTCGCTGGGTGACCGGATAGAAAATCAGCAGGATTTTTGGCTCCTGGTCGGTACACTAAATCCATCTGGTACTGCTGTACTTGTATCACCCATCTTTCTATTCTGGGCGGTGGATGAGGAGCTGTACCTTTAAACAATGGAAGGAGCGGCTGGTGGTCTGTTACGACCCGGAATGGGTGTCCGCTGACATATAAGTGGAAATGGTTGCAGGCCCATTTCAGTGCGAGCGCCTCTCGCTCGATTTGTGAGTATCGTGCTTCAGTTGCTGTGAGCGCTTTGCTCGCAAATGCTAACCGGACCAAGACACCTGGTTCACTCTCTTGTGAGAGTAGCGCGCCTAAACCAACTAGACTGTCATCGACTAGGATCTCCGTTGACTTGGTGGTGTCAAAGTATGCCATTGTGGTGCTATCCAGCAGTGCTGACTTTACTTGATTGAATTCATTCTCCTCACTGGTTGCCCGTTTCCATGGTGTTTCCTTCTTCGTGAGGTTCCTCAGTGGTTCCGCTATGGTTGCCAAATTGGGTATAAATCTTGCACAGTATGTCGCCATTCCTAGGAAACTCCTGACTTCAGACGCGCTGGTCGGGGCAGGGGCGAGTTGAATGGCCTGGGACTTTCGGGGATCTACTTTCACTCCTTCTGGGCTGAACACGTACCCGAAAAAGTCAATTGTTTTCTGAAAGAATTGGCACTTCTCCTTGTGGAGCGTCACTCCATGATCTGCTAACTGCTGTAAGGGGGCTCAAAGTCGTCGATGGTGTTCTTCAACCGTCTGGGAGTGAATCAAAATATCGTCGCTTACATTGAGTACGCCCTGAAGCCCCGATAAGATCTCTCTAACGGTATTTTGTAAAACTTCGGCTGCAGACGATATTCCGAAATTGATTCTCTTGTAGCGGCGAAGTCCGAGATGGGTTGAGAAGGTCATTATATATCTGCTTTCTTCAGCCAAATGTAATTGGTGATAGCCCGCGTTTAGGTCTAGTTTAGAGAACCATTGAGAGCCATTGAGGTCGGCTAAAATGTCGTCCACCGTCCGGGTTAGGTGTCTCTCTCGTTTGATTGCTCGATTGGGCATTCTCATATCCATGCATGTTAGAATTTTCCCTGGCTGCCTGGGCTTTTCAGCAATGACCATGGGAGACACCCATGGGGTGGGGCCTGTCACTTTCTCGATCACTCCATCTTGCTCTAGCTTCAGGAGCTCTTGCTCAACCACGGGTCTGAGGTGAAATGGAATCCGCCGATGTCTTAGCGCCACAGGCTGCACTGCCTTGTCGATATGTAGTTTCACTGGTTGCTTCCTGATGGTCCATAACCCTTTAAATAGTTGTGGGAACAATTCCAAAATGTCTTCCGTCTGGAGTACTTTCACTGCGGTTGCGAACGCAATCAGATAGAGGTCTTCTGCTGTGTGGCTTCCAACTAATAGATCTGCTTCCCGGTCGATTACGTGAAAAGTCGTTGTTACTTCTCTGTCTTCTGCTTTGACCTTGTCCACCATCTTTCCTCGGAGAGGCAGGGGCTTCTGACTCCCATATGTCAGAATTCAAATTTGGGAAGGTACCAGTTGCGGCCCCGGGTTCAGGCTCTTGTAATGCTGCAGGCCCATCACGTTGACGGTTGCTCCTGTGTCAATCAGACCTGTTACCGCGGATCCATCGATCTCGATATTGCATTTTGGCTGTGGCCTCCGTTTCTTTTTAGATCGAATGCAAAAGACACTAAGTAGCACTCCTCATCATCTTCAGTGGATGAATCATCTAAACGGGAATAGTGACGCTCTCATGGGCCGCGACGTTGTTGGCTCCTCCAGCGATAGGTGTCTCACTGCTCCTGCCGGCGTCTTCTTCCCTTGGGAGCCCTTGCCTCGGAATCCTCCTCGGCATACAATTGCAAAATGGTTTGGGATTCCGCACTTCGAGCAAACCTTCCCTCTCGCAGGGCATCCATCTGGGTTGTGTTCTTCTCTCCCGCAGTACCTACATGGGGTTCGCCTCACTGTTCTGGTGGGCCACGTCTGCCTTGGGTTGGTGTGCGGATCGCGTTGACCCGCTCTGTCTTCACTTGAACATTGGCACCTGTTTGCTAGTTCTGCGCGGTTTCCATTGCCGTCGCTCTAATGTCGGATAGTTCGTGTAAGCGCGCCAGGAGCAGGATCCCTTCCAGCATAATGCGCGGTTGTCGCAGTATGAGCGTCCGCAGCGGTTTGTTTCGGCAACCTTGAATGAGCTGCGCCGTGACTTCTTTAGCCTGATCATCTTCAGTGCACGTGCTCAATAGTTCCCTGAGTCGTGCGTGGAGTGCATCCATCATCTCTCCTTCCCTTTGTCGGGATTGTCAGAATTTGAAACGCTCGTAGTGGGGGTTAAGTTGTGGATCAAAGTGAGCGTTTAGTGCTCTGACGGTGGAATTGTAATCATTGGGTGCGCCAGTGTTAGGAAGGTGCGCAAATAGTTTATAAATTTCGTCCCCGTCAAAGTGTAGGAGCAGCGATCTTATGACGGCCTCATCTGTTTCTCCGGTCGCAATGAAATAGTTGTCCAACCGTCCGATCCACACCGCCCATCTTGGTGCTGCCGTTGACGGGTCAATCAGTTCGCTGAACGGGGGTAGTGCCTGAATTTGAGAGTGCATCGATGGTGGGGGCGGTTGTGGTGGCGGAACTACTTGTGGTTGGGTTGACGCTAACGAGGCGGCGTTTGGTGCCGTTGGGTTGGACATGACGAACTGTTGGTCTTCTAATTATTCTCTTGCTCAGATGTGCAATCAGTTGCTCCTGTTAGCATTTGCTCCGGGGCCTTCTCCCTTGCCTGTGCCTTGTGGGGCTTGCTAAGCCACGATATTCCTGCAATTGGTGTTCCTCTCGCTGCAGCCCCGTTTCCTTGTAGGTTGTAGTGTGCCTGGTTTTGCCTTGACTTTGCCAGTGTTTGTTTGGCTGTGGGGCTGCCACACTACGCATGCTTGTCTTTTGGCTTGACTCTGCCAGTGCTTGTTTGGCTGTGGGGCCGTCTGCTGGTCTGGCAGTGTTTTCTCAGGCGATTATCTCGCGCTCCGCGAGATGCGTGGTGTTTGGGACCCCTCTGCTGCTAGCAGTTTCGTTTCGGGCACTTCTCCCGTGCTCCGCGAGATGCGTGGTGTTTGGTATCCCTTTACTGCGCATGCGCGCGCTTCGTTTAACGTCGGGTCTTCTGTATTTGGGTGGGCCAAGAGTGCATTCGGGTGGGCCACTGCGGCAGTCGCGAATCGCGTGAGGAATAGTGGGTTGGCGGGGGTCGCGTGCAGAGGTCTGGTGGGGAGGGGTTCAATTTAGTAATATTCATTAAAAAAAACAGGAATCAGGCAGCCAGGCTTCCTCCCCTAAGTCAATCACAATGCTCTAAGCAGCGCGGTGATTGGTCAGTATGCCACCCAGCCAGGGGCCTATGTGGCCCTGCCCTGCTCGCATGTACAAACGCTATTGTGCAAGACGGTATTAACAAGGGTCGTCCCTTCCTAATAGCGAGCCGCATTTGTATGCATCATTGTTTTGCGACCACAATTAAAGTCACAAAACACTTGCAGTTTAGCTCCTACTCCAAATAGGTAGTAATCCACTTGAAAGAGGAAGGGGTCACCAGGGGAGCCCTTCCCCTTTGTGAAAGGATGTGAACATATTTTTTAAGAGCAAGCAGTGGTCCCACGGACTGCTGCCTGCTCTTAACAAAAATGAAACAGACATTTCATTTTTCTTTTTTAAAATGCATCCTATGTAAGGTCCCTTTGATGTGAAAAGGAGGTTTCTGAGGTGGGAGTATCAGGCAAGTAACACTACTCAGCCTCCCTCGTTGCCAGCCTTCAGAGAGAATCTCTCTTCATTACTAACGCCACCTAACCCTGGACTCTGCAGCACACTCCCTTCCAGCCCTGATTATCCATTTTCTACCATCCATCTCTGGTGCACCTTATCTCACAGCTGACCTTGGGCCCCAGCCCCATATCAGCCACCATCCGGATCCTTTTACATTATTCCTGGTTAAAAAAAATGAGTAAAATCCCCCTCAAACTTAAAACAATAAATATACCAGTAAATATAATTAGCACACACTTTAAAATATGTTCCACAGTGGCCCTAATGACCCGACTGTTTATTTAATAAACAAAAACATAAAGACCATGACAGGGTTGGCTTTAGCGCTGGGGTGGACGTCTTTATTGGTGCCCCCCCCATTGACCTCTTTCTCTTTACTACCACCCTCCGACAGTGCCCGTCATCTCTCCGTAGCCTTTCTCCCTCATGACCTCCTCCTCAGACTCTCACACTACCAGCCTCTACCAGTGCCCCTCATCTCTCCCTAGACTCTCCCCTATTGACCTCCTTCCCTGATGTCCTCATGACCACCCTCCAACAGCGCCCCTCATCTCTGCGTAGCCCTGCATGACCTCCTCCTCTGATTAGCTCACTGCTACCCTCCAACAGTGCCCTCATCTCTACATAGACTCTCCCCATATTCACTTCCTCCTTGGATGCCCTTATTGCCATCCTCCAACAGTGCCCATCATCTCTCCGTAGCCACTCTCATATGCTTTTCATTTGTGGTATATCGCTACTCATAGTGTAGGGTTTCACAGTACTTTATATAATTCACACATTATGCAGAGACAATGAATCATACAAATATGTAAATCAGCCTATAGGGAATGTCACATAAGCAAATGAGGATTACCAGGTGTAGGATTCACATGTCAGCCATACTGGTGGGCAGTATGTGTTAAGCGGGATAGGTCTGGAGAAGCACAAACTCAGGATTTAAAGCATACCCCAGTGGTTAGGGTTTGTCTTTACTGATAAAAAATGTACATCTGCCAAAACGAACTCTTTATAGCAACATTAGAAAAATGAAAGAGTGGGGAAATTCTAACTATATCGCAATACACAAAAAACCTTCTAATTATATCATTCAGGTTTGTATGCAGCTCTTAGAATACAGTTCATATGTCACTGTCCTATGTTAGATCTGTAACTTCTGAACTGCAAGTAACAAAAGGATCTCTGTGACAAAGGCAGTAACCACTGAGCTATCCACATAAACTACAGTTTATCTGCATCCCAAAACTACAAACAGACAAAAGATTTCTATCCAGCAGGACCATTAATCACCAGAGTTATCTGGACATTTGTATTGTTGTCTTGCATTTGTGGCAGAGCCAGTCATGAAAATGATACAAGTAATTTAAGTGAAATATACACGGCATACACAAAGTATGTGTCTTGCTGGGCCCTCACAGATTTTAAAAATATGAAAATAGCCACACATTCTCGGAGCATACATGAAGTATGTATCTTGTTGGGCCTTTGCAGGTTTTTTAAAAAACTAAATAGCCACACATTTTCTTACCTGCTGGGTTGGAAATCTGTCTCACAGCCCGATCTGATAAGCAGCTGAAGGGGGTCAGGAAAGGTGAATCAGGATAAACAAACTCCTTTTCTCCAGCGCTGAAAAGAAGGAAATATCCATGCAGCACGCAAAGGTCACCTGATGCCAAAGAAGGGATTTGTCCCCTTCACCATGTCTCTATTCTACCACAAGTGGGCGGGGACACAACTCACCTTTCCAAAGGAGATGCGTGATTGGGGGTGCCTGAGAGAGCGCCAAGGCCCAATCACGCAACTCCTAGAAGGAGATGATAAATTACGTTCAGAGGAACGTTTTAAATTATAGTGCAAATATTCTGTTGCCTTCTTGACGTCGCTGCAAAGGCCAAGATTCGTGTTTGGGTGGGCCAGGCTCATGTTTGGGTGGGCCTGGGCCACCCGGCCCACCCTCTAGAACCGGGCCTGACTGGATCCCACTCGCTTGCTGGCAGCCTCACTCACCGGTGTTCCGTGGATGCTGCTGCTCTTGACACTCGTGGGGCCTTTTCTGCTGCGGCCAACACCACTTGATCTTGGCATGGAACGATGAGTCAGGGCTTGTCGTGGCGTCTCCGATTGAGTGCAGGGATTATCTCACTGGGTGCTTCTATTGCGATCCCACTCTCGTCGCCAGTGTGGGGGGGCCACTCCGATGCTGGGCCCAGGATCAACTAGAAGGTAGGGGATAATAATGAGGACACTCACACACTGGTACACTCGTGTGGACAGGAAGTCCTGAGCGACTCCTGTCCGTTTATTTAAGCTCTCTGGCCAAGCCTGGCCAGAGAGTGATACAATGTAAGGGGGTGCTTCCGGGGTGCTAGTGCATTCAGTGAACCACTAGACTGCTACACAGTCCTCTTCCTCTAGCTGTATCCGTGTTACAGGCTGCTTCGGCAGGGAAACAGCCCGTCTCTACACTTCTCAATGCAGCTGTCGCTCCTCTCTGGAGTCAAATCTCCCCTTCTCCTTGGTCAGCTTCTTCCAGCTTCTTTTCCTTTCTCTCCATTGATCGAGCTGGATTGTAAGTCGTTCTCTCCTGCCTGCAATTCCTGTGACGACTTCCTGTTCTCCTAGTGCTCCCTTTGACCTCTCGAGGAGTAAGGCCACTCGTCCACCTTCTTTCAAGGAAACACTGGGGCGCTACTGGTCTTGAGGACCTGGTCGAGTGTGTTGGTCATGATGGATTCCTGTTCCGACCCTCATTCCTCCTTACAAAACTCTCCCCCTAGGAATGGCCGTTGTGGTCATTCAGAAGACGGGTGTCTGGAAAGGTAGTCATCTCCAAATTTCATTTTTCCCGGGATATGGATAGTGCGAAACGAAAATGGTTGTATTGCTCGAAACCAGCGTAGAATGTGGGGGTTAGATTCTTATTCTGTGCTAACCAAGCCGGGTTCCAACACGAAGCCTTCCACTTTACTCATGTACTCACGCCGTAATTCAGGCGTCGGAAATAATTGTTCCACATTGCGGGTATCCGGTTTTACTAAGGTCCAAACGCGATCCCTATTTAGGCTCCTTAACTCAAACGCCACCAACTGTCTTCTGGAATTCTCCCCATCGTGGGATTCAGAATGCCCTGCTCTCGGTCACCACCCTGCCGCTGAACTAGTCCGAGCCTACTGTTTGTTCGGCAGTGCACGCAATCGCGACGCACTGGGTTTTGAAGCGCATCCAGCCCCCATCCATGGCAAATTAACCCTCATCCCTGGTTGATTCACTTAGCTGTAGTAAACAGGCTATTGTGTGATATATTCTTTAGGCAAAAATACTTTTGTCCTGATGATGATCCAATATCATGGTTAAGGGATCGAAACGCCGTCGACTTGTTGTAACACCATATATGTGAATGTATACCGAATGTGATATGCATATAATGGTGTGACTAGGGGTGAGTGTCTGAAACGTTTCAGCACTCCGCCCATCATCTTGTGTTAAATAAAAGTAGAAACCTTGGGGAAAAACTCCTGTAATTTTTCATGTTTGCTACAATAGCTTTCTGTGGTCAAGACACCTGAGGTGCATACTGTATGAAGCCTAGGGTCTGAAGCGCAAGCTACCCAAGACATGATCATTTGCACCTGATTCTGTTTTGCACCATATAACCTTCTCTCACAATCTGCTGTTTTGCTCCATTTTGTTTTGCGAGGGACAACGCCAATTTGTGATGGCAAAAAGTATTGTTGTGATTTACTTTCGTACACATATATATTTGTCTGTGATAATTGCCACTGCCGTACGAAAAACGAAAGGAAGCAAATTAGACCAACCTTCCCATATTTGGCAAGGTTGCCAGCTATTCAGCTACCAGGTAAGTCTGAGCCCTCCACTCACAACTGCCCAGGCCCCTTAAGGCCTTGCTGGGTGCACCCCAAATAATTCTCCTCCATCTTGTGAGTTGCAGCCTACCTGTGCCCCAGATTGCAGTGAGCAGAGTCCAGGAAGTGGTAAGGAGACAGACTAGTGCTGTCTCTTCCCAAGACAAAAAGTTGTTAAAAAAAAGATTTTCCATTTCTGTTTTTACTGTCTTTGCCTGTGGTTGTTACAGTTAAAAATTGCAGTTTTAGCCTGCCTGT
Source organism: Lissotriton vulgaris (assembly GCF_964263255.1). Classification (NCBI taxonomy): domain Eukaryota; kingdom Metazoa; phylum Chordata; class Amphibia; order Caudata; family Salamandridae; genus Lissotriton; species Lissotriton vulgaris. The sequence goes on from NC_141691.1 coordinate 1,130,840,336, forward strand.
AATTACATATTTGATCACTTGTGTTGTGTTTTAAACTTGTGGCTTTCCCTGCTCATGATTACCTCCATTTAGCGGCTGAATTGTGGGATTTGCAGTCCAACCTCTGAAGTTTGTCCCTCTCATTCCTTGGTGACAATTCTGTTTTCCCTCCAAATTTCTCCTTTGCTCTGTGCTAAGACCTGTATGTTAAAACAGTCCACTCCCAGCCACCATTTTGTGTTCACAAGCCAGTAAGCCCAGCCCCACTGCTTCCCCCCTTCCGCAACAGGGATTTTCTACATCAGATGGTGCTTCTGTGAGCTGTTTATACTGTATTTACTAGGGCCTGTGCACTTCGTTTTTTGGACAGCAGAGGGAGTAAAGGTTTATTCAAACAGTATTGTTAGATTTCAAGTTAGTGAGGCCCTTACCTGATGAAGTCCAAAGTGTGGATTGAGCTTGTCTGTCTCCTAGGAGATTCTGAACAGGAGAAGCAGCTTCCAACTCCCTGGCCAGTAAACCTTGTCTGAGGTCGCTGGGACCTTATATGGTCTGCTAGTTGTTGGTACATGTCTACACTGTTTGGTGGTTGTATCTGGTGTTTATATTAGATTAGGGTAATGTCCTCATTGGTTGGGTGTTTGAGGGTTCTGATTGGTTTCTGGGTCTGTGGTTCAATCATTGTAGGGTTGGGACTAGGGCTAGGGTTAGGATTTCTATTGGAAGTAGAGACTAGGGCTTCCTATGTTTTTGGTTGTTGGGAGTAGGTAGTAGGGTGGGACTAGGGCTAGGGTTAGACCTTTAATTGGAAGTAGCGATTAGGGCTTCTGGTGTGATTGGTTGCTGGATTAGGTGTGGGACTTGGAGTAGGGTTAGGCTTTCTATTGGAAGTAGGGACTAGGGCTACCTGTGCCATTGGTTGCATGGACTTGTTTTGGGACTACTGGTAGGGCTAGGGCCTTTATCGGATGTAGAGATCAGGGTTTTTGAACTGATTGGGTACTTGGACTAGGGCTAAGATTGGCTGTAATTTCCTGGTCTATTGGTTCTAGATTTTACGGCTAGTGTTGTGATTGGATAGTGTTAGGGTTCCCATTGGCTGAAGGGGTCATCTGATTACTAGGGCAATAAAAAAGGCCAGGGTTAGGGCGTCTCAGCCCGGGCATCGAGGCTAAGGGCAGAGAGGAGAAGGGCGGTTGCCTGTTAGAGCCTGTTCGAGACTGGTTGGGACTAGGGCCAGGAATGCTGCCCTTTTTCTCATTTAGCAATACCCAGCCCGCACTATTCCACAAACATAGCAACACACTCATACCAAATGTACACCACGCACCACATTATTCACAAATTAATGTACCAGCATGCACTACAAACCCAACCAAACCACATCCACACATCCTACTATCCCAACTATCACACATATCAACCATCACCTACAAACAGTACACAACTCTATCCTATACCACCTAATACAGCTAAACACAGCACAAAAAAGACACCTGCTACAAACCCACACAATACTGATCACTCTTCTACCTCTTCAGAAAGCTACTCAGGATTTGGCTCTTCCTCACATGGGCGCCATACGCAAGCAGACATTTACAGCATCCCTCTGTACACAACCATTTTTTTCACTATAGCTATGTGCCTATCTTTGTGTATTGCTTTGTGTAAACATGTAAAATAATTATGTTGTTGAGAGAAAATAATAATAAAAATAATAAATAAATAAAAATCATCTTTGGTCTACATGTACATACTTCCATTGTGCATCTGTGTACCTTCCATGTACTTGGATATATGTGTCTGTTGCTTTTCTCCTGAAAAAGCATATCCAGTGCACTACCCGATTTCTCATCCTGTGCCTCTATCAATATCTTTAATCTACATATACTTACCTCGTTTATGCATCTATATACTTTCAATGTAATTATGGATCTATATATTTATCACTTTCTTCTAATTTATCATTTCCAATGCACTACCCTATTTCTCAGCCTATACTTCGCTCAATATATCTTCTCGCCCAACCTTCTGACTCATCTCAAACTTCTTCTACTACTCTTTCAATGCACTACCCTATCTCTCATCCTATACATCTAGCAATATATCCTCTACATCCACTCTCTCATTTATCCCAAACCCCATACCACCACTATGATTACCAAAATAACCCTTTCTAGACTCTCTAGTACTCTACCCCTCCTTGCATCATCTGACCCCTCTTTTTCTATACCGATCCCCTAAAAAACCCTTTCTAAACTCTTCCCTCGGAGTCCTCCCCTGCAAAACTTCTTTTTACTCATCCAACAGCCTCCTCCTACTGCTAAGACTTAAAAAAAAAAACCTTCACTCTTTTATCCCTCCACTATCCTTTTCAATCGAAATTAACAGACTAACGTGTTCACTTCTCAAATTCCATATTAAACTATACTAATATACTACCCAAATAACTGAATAATATATCCACTACTCAAATTACTTCATATTTTTTACTATACTAATTTTCAACAGTAATCCTTTATGGGTTCCGGAGTGGCGTGCAACTCGCCAGAAAAGCGCTTCAACACCCATCAGGGGTAACAAGTGCTATATAAATGCAAATCTTTCTTCCCCTTTTATTCCTCCACTATCCTTCTCGCTCCAAGTTACTGACTAATATCCACCACTGAAATTACTTCATATTTCACCATAATAATTCATCACTAATCCTTTGTAGGCTTCCTGAATAGCATGCGTCAACAAGCGCTATATAAATACAAACCTTTGTCCTCCTCTATCCTTCTGCTATCATTCCAATAACCTATCCACCACTTAAAATGTATTTGCATGTTTCACTATACTAATTCAATACTAATCCTCTATGGGTCCTCGAGTAGCGTGCTATTCACCGAAAAAGCGCTTCGACGCCTCGTCAGGGGTAGTAGGTGCTATATAAATGCAATTACAATACAATACAATACAATATTTTATGTATAGGAGCAAGTTATAACTATTGAACAGTCTATGTAATTTAGACCCCGTACTGTGCTGTTATTAATAAAACCAGTTCACATCTTTAGCACAATTAACGGTGTTACACCTATGAGCACAGCTAAAATGTGCTAATTATTACCCAACCTGCTTGCACAAATGTTAGCAACGGGGGGAACATGAACTGTGGAGTGGATCCCATTGGTTGTGAATATGTGACCTCGAAGGTATACACACATACAACTATAATAGATGCATTAGTCCACTTAGCTGCCTTCAAACCGGGCTCTACTTTACACAATAAAAACCTGTTATTCTTTGTCGAGATGCCACTTGGGGTTAAGTAGACGAGTGGTCGCAGCTTTAGTAATGTATTTATTTGCAGGTTGAGGGATTTGACTTGGAGTCGGATGGATTTTATGATTTTGGGCACTGCCTTTCCAGTGATATTCTTCAAATTCTTACTTCGTGAAAGTGGAGTGGTTTTTTTTTTTGTGGCTTCGGCAAATCCTTCAGCCAGTATTTAGTTTTTTCAGCTAGCATCACTTCATGTGCCAGTGTTTGTTAGCCTGGCACTACAATGATAAAAGTAAAACTACAAGGCCTAGTATATAAGACCCAGAGGTCCAGCTTACTATTGCCTGAAATGCCAGGACTCCTCCCATTTCAGCGAATGCTCATGAATGCTCACATCTCCTATTTTTCATTGTAATGTTTGTTTACACCTTCTGAACGCGTTTGAAATGTAATCCTTGTCTCAGATAAATTGCGGTTCCACTTTTTTGTCAAAGGGTGATCTTTTTAGTCGCTCTTCTACGTCGTTAGCCTGTCCTTTGTGTTGCCTTAACATTTCTGGTCACCCTTATCATACACATAGTAAGGGTATATGCCTTTTGTTCATTTCCTCATGCAATGGTGATTTCTGTTTTGCTGCAACAAACTACTTCTGTTCCCTAGAACCTGCAGCTACACCATTCATTTACTCTCAGTATTGCTTGTATTCACTTATTTTATTAGGTGCCTTGTAAACTTAGGTGTGCACTATGGGAAGCTTTGAAATGAGTCTATAGGTGGCAGCTACTACAGGAACCTAGCGTAGATTGCTTTTCTGTTTTTCCCTGGACTAGGCAGATGATTACATACATCCAGTGGTTAGTGACTGATCCCACTGCAAGAGATGCTTTGACCGCATCAACTTTAAGGGAAGGCGAATATTACTTCCTAGAGATAGCAGGACAAGGTTGCACTGATACACTACAATCTTTGTTATTTACTGACAGGGCAGGTGGGAAAATAGGTTGACGCTCAAGAGCTATTTTAAACGGATTTACACATTTTTATTTTGGTCGGGAAAGCAGCAGTAATTCCCCATAGTATTGTTGAGTAGTGCATATGACCTTGATAAATATGTCCTTTGCTTCTCTAAGGCCATTGATGGTTGGCAACATGGGCATTTTGGCACCCCAATATCACTTTATGACCCTTTCTGTCAAAGGATGTTTGGCAATGCCTATCCATGTTTTGTGTCTGCCTTTTCCATGAGACGACCTAAAGGTTGAACCTCTCATTCAGGACTTTGGGGCCCTGTGTGTGGTTTGCCATTTAGTTGATACCCAGCTTGTCCAATGCAGCAGGGCTGCATTGGAGAATTGATTTTATTTTGTAAGGACGACTCATGATTGCTTGATTAGATCGGTCCCTTTGTTTTGTCCTACCTGTTGAATTCTGACTCACTAAGTTCTTAAAGACAGCATATTGAGATGCATTTTTGCTCATCTGTGTTGGGAAGAATGTATTTGCACCATGTTTGGAGTTGGACAGGACTAAAAGAATGGACTGACCAAATATGCTCTTAGACCTTAAGAGTTAGAATGTTTTTCATAAATATTAAGCTGAACGTTTCACCTGCTGTATGCACTGGACCAATAATATCTTGAAGTAGTCTCAACAAGTTCATTTTTTCAATCTGCTCCACTGCAGGCCTGTGGCATTATTATCTAATCCTGATTTGAAGCATTAAACGTTTTCATGATAAAAGAATGTAGGCGAAAGACTACATGAGGTACTTGATCCATCAAATTAGATGTTTAGCTATCTTTGTTTTATTTGCATAATAAAATGACTTTCTAAATACGGCTGCGGCTTTATCCCGGAATAAGAGTTTATCACTGTCCACTGTCCACATTCATTCAGGCTAATTAAATGGCATGCACTGTCGGACATAAAGGCATGTGTTAAATGCATATTTTCCGATTATACAACTGTTGTCAAGATGTAATTTAAAGAGGGCGAAGGTTCCCCAAGAGCGATTAGGAACAGCCCCAAAGCTTGATTGAGATGGAGGTTGCCTAAATGTTCCTTCAAGGTCAGATTTTTTGTTCAGGTGGTCTGGTAATGGACTCCAAGTGCTTGTGACGTAATACCAACTACTTGTACGAATCCAGTAGGAGAGGCTTTTGGGGAACATTGGGTGATTTGCAGCAGTGGAGTCAGTGAGGGTATTTTACTAAAGTGTGGTGCCTGTAGATTACGTATTGTATAGTTCAAGCAAAGGTGGGATAAAATTGAAGCTTCTTCTGTATTTTAAGCCTAATAAGCTGGCATGGTGGAATGAGAAGGGAGTAATATGTGGGTCCCAGATGGAATGGAAGCCTTTTGTTATAAGTCGCCCCTCGTGGTGAAACGTCCTTGTCTAATTTGTTTGAGTTGCAGTTGTTAATCTTGAAAATGTTACTGGATTAGCAGCTCCGATAGGGCTGATTTTGATGAAGTTGCACAGGGGAGTAGCTACATACTGATAGTTGGGCCTCCAGCATACAACTGGAAATCCAGGATATGGTTGTTGTTAAACATTAACCTCTGAACTGATGATGCTGTTGGGTAATGGGCCAGTTATAGTATTACTGTATCAAGGCAAACACAAGGAGATGATGGACAGAGCACTTAAACTTTTCAGACACTCAACCCCAGTCAAACATATGGGTTGAATCCATCATCATTATTTAGCTCACTTCGCCTCCCCAGTTCATACCCAGCCATATGCAAATCAGTATTGACCCTGTTCCTCATGGGAACAGTCCAGCCCGAAGTGCCAAGCCAGGTCTTCGCTGGACCTCCTTTTGTTTGCTTTGTTCGCCCTAAATTGGCAGGGTATGCTCAGACGTGGGTCCCTTGCTCACATTACCACTGGATTGCAGCTAGCCTGGCTGATGAAGGGTGTTATCCCAAAACCAGACCCAGGATGCTTGTTTCCGGTCTAGGGAAGACCTGGCTTGGCAGCTCAGTCTGGACTGTTCCCATGTGGAACAGGGTCAAGACTGATTTGCATATGGTTGGGTCTGACCAGCGGTGGTGAAGTGAGCTAAAGAACGATGAATGATTCAACCCAGATCTGTGACTGGGGGCGAGTGTCTACAAAGGTTCAGCGCTCCGTCCATCTCCTAGGGTTTGCATAGTATTACTGTATGACATGATGTTTTTGACCTTGACCAGTTTGTCGACGTTCTCTTTGAAAGACCTAAGATTGTTTTTATGGCCTAGTTATAATTGTTCTCTTGTGAATGTTACAGGAGGTTGCCATCACAACCAGAGCTGGAATCCTGACGACAGTACCTAGTCAACCCACAATCCAAGACCCAGCCCCTGATTGAATTCAAGGACTTAGGAATGACCAAAGTGAAACAGGGAAGCTGGGGTAGGCAAAAGAGTGTAAGGGTTTCAACGAATCAGATGCTGGAAATGGCCCACATCACCCCTACACTCTTGTCCTGACATTTTTGTTAGCGCTCCAGCATTTCAGGGCCTACGGCATAAAATGAGACCTAGTGTGTGGACATGCTGTTAGTGTCGCTTACAGGGGAATCTCACACTGTTGCTGCTAATCGAGGGGATAGATGTTGTACTGTCCAGAGTCAAGCGTATCTTTTAAAACCATTTTTTAGAATTAGTCAGCTTGTAACCATTGTTTGCACATTTGAGACACTATTTTTGTTATGGCTCAATTGTTTTAGGGCCCATGGCATAAAATGAGGCCCGGTGTGCAGACAGGCACAGTAGGTGCACCACTGGCATGCCAAAGGTAAGCCTGTCTGTGCCCAAAGGGGTCCAGGAACCCTGGTTCATCACAAGCAAGTGAGTTAACTTACTCTCCCCCACAACTTCTATCTTTACGAGGGTCCCGTAATAAGAGCTGTATCCGATCTATTGACCATTTTAAAGGAGAAATCACCTGTGGATACTGTTCTCTGTCCAGTGATGAGTGATCCAAAGCTACAAATTATTGAGAAAACCAGTTGGCATATGTTTCTTATTAACTGTAGATCGCTTTCATGTCATAAGCTAGAACTCTTTGTCATTTTACAGGATGACAAACCAGATCTAGTATTCTTGACAGAAACCTGGCTGCATGCTGAATCTGGGCTAGATCTTGTTCAAGCTCTGCCCCTCAGATATTATATTCAGCGTAAAGACCGTGTAAGAAGGGTGGATTGATTATAATTATCCTTGAAGAAGAATTTAGTCGCCTTATCGAACCCACACAAATTTCAGATTGCAAAAGCTTGACTTGCGCTATTTCCTTCTCCCCTGCATTCACTTTTTCAGAAGCATAAGTGAATAGGCCTCCTCAGCCAAGTAGTACATTTCTCAAATCCCTCCTAAAGTTATTGCAAACTTGGCTAGCACTAGAGTGAACTTTTCCATACTAGGAGACTTCAATCTCCATTTGGAACATTCAGCATGTACTCAAGCCTCTGGCCTCTTACGAGATCTTTTAGGCATCCAACTGTTGCAAAGTGTGTTGGGAACCACTCACGACAAAGGCCATTTACTTGAGCCTGTTTTTTCCAATGATAATAGGGTAAAATCTCAAGATTAATTTCCAGTAACCTGGTCAGATCACTTCTTGATCTCTTTTACTCTGGAAACCCCTTCTCTGCCTTCAAACTCTAAACCAATCATTTGAAAAAATTGCCCTAGGTTCAACTGCCTATTGAGCTGCGGAAACAAGCTCTTTAGGATTCTAGGCCAACTGTAGGGTCAGACCCAACTCTAGCAAATGAAAAGATCTCCCAGTGGATCGAACTTACCTTTGACCAAGCCATTCCTCTAAAACCTCTTACTAGGCTAGCAAAAGATAAATCCCCAGCCTGGTGCACTCCTAATCTATTAAAATTGAAACAAAAATGTAAAAAACTGAATGGATTTTGAGAAATGTTTATGGGGAGGCAATTAAAAAAGCTAAGGCAGCATATTTTGAGGAATACATTAATTGTGCTGCTAACTTCTCACGCTAAATGTTTCACATTGTGAAAACTCTTCTAAAGCCCTCCTCCACTGGCACTTACCTGGAACCCTTCCCGTTATGGTGTAATGACCTCATGAGATTTTTTCAAGACAAAATTCAGAATATCTATGATATCAGTCATATCAAAAATCTTTATTGCTTGATTAATTAAAATCATACAATATAAAATCATCAACTGCTCACCCATAATAAAAAACAGTTTCTCAATTCTGAAGACCAAGACAAAATAATATGGGTGAATTTAATTCCTCTATATTACAAATCTACAATTCTTTACTTTTTATTAAAAAAATCCAGTTTCACCTCATAAAATCATAAATTATGTGCAAATTGGCCTGTGCAAATTAGATTTCTATATTAACCCATTTAAACCACCAAATTTACTATGCTCAAATCACAGACTTCTAGTTTCTCTTTTGTTAAAATCTAAAATTATGTAAAATTTGCATTCATGATTATGTCAGTTGGCTTAAAACAAATTACCAGAGCTTGTCTACAAGTTCGTACTCCTTGTATGTTAAATTAGTTTTTTAAATATGTCCTTCTTTCTTCCTTAATTTCTGGACAGATGCAAACTAAGTGGATCATATTTTGTTCCCATTGATTGCACAGTCTGCAAGGAGTCAGCGTAGATGGTTGGTGCCAAGGCATTGCATGCGTTGATTCTGGGGGATAGCCAAATCTTGCTTTAATAAATACATTTTTTCGTTTTGCAGACCAGGGTATCGCTAAATAAGGCTGCGGTTTGAGCATCTTCTACTAATTTATGGTCGCTGTTTATCTTTCAACAGCGACAATCGTTTTGTTATTCTGTTAATTGTCTTTTTTTAAGGATGCTGGAGTTATAGCCATTTCGCCAACCTTGTGTGCGGATATTTTCTTCAATGATATCGTTCAACAGTCTTCTTGAACTTGCAATTTTAGTCAGACTTGCCGGTTACCAATCCTGGCATGCTCAGTGACCTCCCTATTCGGAAACTAGATAGTCTTGCAGAGATCCTGAGGAAAGTTAAATCTGGTTCTCCTAATGACCCGACCTCCCTTATAGTTTAGGCAGAGTAGCAGACCTGAAACTTCCCACCGTGCTTGAAATGGCAAACCTTGCTTTAACTGCACGTTTTGCAGGGGGGTATGGAAACACGCCATTGTCAAAACACTCCTAAAAAAGCCTAATTGGATCCTTTCAATCTAGGAAAATCTCGCCCAAATTTTCTTCTCTTGGGGACAAGCAAAACACTAGGAAAATATGTCAATCTGACTCTATCAAATCTTTAGAGAGTCATGATATTCTGCACTCTACCCAGACTGAATTTCGACTCTACCACGGCACACAGGGTGCCCTTCTGGAGATGGTAGAAGAAGTCAAAGGGCAGCTAGAATGAGGAGGCTCAGCAGCTATTACCCTGTTAGATTTTAGCTCAGCATTTGACACAGTTAATGATGAGATCCTTGTTGTTAGTTTACAGAGTGCTGTAATCTGTGGATTAGCCCTTTCATGGCTTAAGTCCTTTCTTGAATACAGACCTTTTCAGGTTTTTGATGGAGGCTGTACGTCAAAAACCTTCCTCCTAAAATGTGGAGTATCTCAGGGCTCATCGCTGAGCCCTTCTCTTTCAAATTTTTATATGAGGTCACTTGCAGATGTTGTTCTTCCCTTCGGGATTTCGATAATCTGCTATGTAGACGATACACAACTGGTCTCCTCCCTTACACAGAATCAAGACTCCGCCCCTCCTCATTAGGCCCCTGCCTAGAGAAAGTGACCAGTTGGATGAATAGCTTCTATCTCAAACTAAATTGAGACAAAACAGAGCTTATGATCCTGGGCAACAAGCCTAAAGTCAGGATTAGCGGAGTGGTTCAGAATTCTGCTGCTTGAATACTGTACAACATACCTAGACATTAATCGGCCCGACAAGCCCTGAGTTCCCTCCAGGGCTCCCAGTGGGCAATGGGATCAAATGTAAATCACTTTGTATTGCTCACAGGGCACTTTCAGACAAAGGGTCATTGACCTACTGCTCTTTGTTATCTTCTTATTCTCCCGGGAGAACTCTACGACCCTCTAATGCACATTTGGCCAGAGTACCTAAGGTTAGAAGGGAAGAATTTGGAGGACCATCCTTCTCATACAATGTGGCTAAATTGTGGTACAGCCTTCCCGTTTTATTCCGATCTACAAAAAAGGTACTTCCATTCCAGAAGCTAATAAATACATGGCTCTTTTGGAATAGCTCCCTTTAATAAAAATTCTCTTCAACAAGTCTGTGCTGCACTAACATTGCTAGGATGCTTACAGGTAGCTACATGCTCTGCAAGTTCTTCATAGAATAGAAAAGAGTAATGACAAACGTGATATGCAGAATGCAGTGAAAAATTAGAGGGTTCAAAGAAAGAGAGAGAGAGAAGCTACTCCTCCTGTCTTGTTGAGCACTTGGTAATGGCTCCTTCACTGTTCCCGATAATCACAGCAGGTATACTCTGACCCCCTCACAAGCAGCATGAAGTAAAGGAGCAAAAAACCTAAGCAACAGTGGCTTCATCAAACATGTTACAGTCAATAGAACACAGACAAAATTACATACTTGTTTCTATAGTAGTAATAGTGATGACGGGGCAGTAGGGGGTCCTACGTACTGACTCTGGAGCTCAGGAAAATGTTGACTGAAAGAAAAACTGGAGCCAGAGCAGACAGGAGAAGCTGTAAAACTGGAGAATGCCCATTCGTCAGTACCTCCAGGAACTTGAGCTGAAGAGAGGGCAAAACAAGGGAAACAGAAGAAAACAACAAAGGTGAGGGATGGGAAGCTGGATACGGATTTGGTCAACCACGAAACAGCAGAGACATTCAACACATGTTGCCAGGTGCCATGTTTATACTTTGAATTATCATACTCCTTCTGCTGTTCTTTCCTCAGAAAGTCTTGTGGCGACCTGTAACACTGCTCTTTCCTCAGTGGTTGGCCATGTTTTCAGATCTTATCCCTGCAATGCAGACTTCTTTTCTCCATTATTTATTCCTGTTAGAACTGGGGGTCTCTAGTTGGCAGAGGTAGGTACCACTGTCCAAATAGGGACCCTTGCTTTTTGTCAGGGTAAGGAGGAAACACTCTTTAGATAACTTCTGCTCACCCCCTGGTTAGCTTGGAATGAGCAGTCACGCTTATCAAAGGCAATGTGTAAAGTATTTGTGCCAACATTCACAGTAACACAGTAAAAACACCACAAACGGACTCCACAACAGTATAGAAAAACGGTATTTTAATCTAAACAACACAGGACCAAAACGACAAAAATCCAACAAACACAGTTCAAGAATATGGTTTTAAAAGAGTTCTTAAGGTTGTGTTAAAATAATCCACAGTTGCGTCACGTTTTAGCCAACAGTACCTTTAGATGCAACAAATGTTCCAAGTGAAAGCTGTAGCATTGAAAAGCAAGCAATGCGTCACTCCTGAGACCCTGGGGAGGCGATGCGACAACACCGCTGGACACAGCGGGTGTGTTGCGGTGACTCCGGTCTCCTCTCAGGCCCTTGGAGATTCCTTCAAGCAAGGGGACACAGCACAAAGCAAAGTCCTTGCCCTCTCCTTGGCAGCAAAGCAACTGCAGGTCAGTCCAGCAAAGCAACAGCAGGACAGTCTTCCTTCTTCAGTCTTCCAGCTTTCTCCTTGGCAGAGGTTCCTTCTTGATTCCAGGATGATCTAATTTTCTGTAGTCTGGGGTCCTGTACTTATACCCCAAAAATCTTTGTTCCCTTTGTGCAGGAGGGCTCTGAGCCCAGTCTAAACCAGTTCTGGAGCACTACATTTACTTGACTCCTTCTTTCCTTTCACAGTGCAGAGCAGAAACATCAGACGCCCCACAGGAGGTGGAGCCAGCATTGTGGAGGGAAAGCACAGCCCTGGAGCACTTTGTTGACATGATTCCTGCTCTCCTTTCACAGTGCAGGGCAGAGACATTAGATGCACAACATGGGGTGGAGCCAGCACTGTGGGGGCAGGCACAGACCTATTCAGATCCCAGGTGCAACTCCTCCCTCCCATCTTGATGCAGATCTCTCTATTCACCACTGGGTGGACTCATTCTGTCCCCAGGAATCCCCCAGCCCTGTCACTCACAAACCAGACAGTCAATTCACGAACAGCCAAAGGCACACAGAAAGGTCAGACAAGAAAGCAGCTACTTTCTAAAAGTGCCGCTTTCAAACACAGGATTTAAAAACCATCCTTCCTAAAAGATGTGTTATTAAATTCTGAGTTCAGGGATACCAGACTTTAATGTCCTATCTTGCTCCTATGGGAAGATATGCAGGTAACCACTGTAACCACCTTCATATGCTTGTTGCTCCCAAAGTTAAAACCAAGAAGTACGGCGGCCGCCGCTTCTCTCATCTGGCCCCTAGCCTTTGGAATTCCCTCCCTCTTTTCATCAAGTCAAGCACTTCCCTTTCTATCTTCAGAAAACTGCTTAAGACATTTCTCTTCCCCTCCCTAGGCTAACCTGGTCAGTGTCAACTCTTCATTTTCCATCCTGTTATAAAGAGCGCCAGGAAACCTTTGGTGACAGTGCGCGTTACAAAAGTCATTTAACATAACATAACCAGCATTACCTATGATAGCCTATGGGCAAGATAGCCTTACAATAGTGAAAAACGAAAATGGCTGTAATTCACCACCAGAGCATGTCACCTGCACTAGTACATGCTCTATCTTTCACATACACTGCACCCTGCCCAAGGGGGTACCTTGGGCTTCCATACGGGTGACCAATGTGTACAGAAAGGAAAGGGTGAGGCCTGGTCAGTGGGGACACTGGCCAGGTTGACATGGCAGTTCACAGACTGCACACAGGCACTGCGGTGGCAGGCCTGAGACTCCATTTTAGGGCTACTCATGTGGGTGGCACAATCAAGGCTGCAGGCCCACTAGTAGCATTTGTATCAACAGCCCTGGCACACTCAGTGCACTTTACTAGGGAATTCTTGGTGAGACAAATATGGCAATCATGGATAACCAATTACAATCACAATTTACACAGAGAGCATATGCACTTTAGCACTGATCAGCAGTGGTAAAGTGCCCAGAGTCCTATTGCCAACAACCACAGGTCATGAAAAACAAGGGAGGAAGAAGCAAAAAGTTTGGGGATAACTGCAAAAAGGGCCATTTCCAACAATTCCTATTAACGGTGGTATGCCATTCATCCACACTTCAGACATGGATCAGGGTAGAAGCACCTCTCAAATTAGGTAAGCTGTTGTCATCTGGCCTAAACGAAGAGAAAATAGTGATATAACGTGTTTGTTTCAAATTTTAATAGCATTAAGCTCACAGTAGTTGATACACATAGTCTTAGTTCTCCTTGAAGAACAGGGATACAGAATACAGGTAACAATCCTGGTGATGTTGAATGTCATATAAAACCCATGACTTGGTAGAATTTTTAGTGATGTCGTTTTTAATTCCTTACCCTCCCACTGAGTAAGTGAATAGCTTTTCCCACGAGGAATGATTGAGTCAGGCACCAGATCAATAAAACAAACATAGGGTCTATGAGGAGGTAGTCATTTTGTTCCTTTTTCACAAAAATACATCAGCAAGATCTTGAAATACTAGTGAAAAAGGTATTTCCTCAGGAAAGGGATCAGAGGAGGTGATGACTGCAACATTCTTCTTTGCCGGGAAGCTTTGCTTCTGGGACTCAGGACAAGAGAAGCATATTGTTTCACTTGCCCAATCTGTACGTGGGCTATGTTTTTGTAGCCATGGGGAACCCAACATTATGGAAAAGGGTGGTGCATTAATTAAATAGAATGTTGCTATTTGCAAATGTAGCAATCTAGAGAGAGTAGACCTTGGATCATGTGAAGGGAGCCTACTCGTTCTAAGAGAAAATCTTTTTTCTTAAACAGAACTCTCACTCACTGAATGTTCTTCAGGTACATGCTTCATCATCGAGTTTTTCCAGATCCTGTGAGGACGGGGGCATGCTATAACCTTTTTTCCTTGCAAGAAAAAAGGGTGTGGGATCTATATGAAGTGCTGGTTAAAATTGCCTAGGCAGTGTTTATATCAGTGTTTATTCCAGGGTCCTTCTGGTAAGATTTTAAACTAGGGAAGATGGGTTGAATTGAGTTATTATCACTCCTTAGCCCTAAATATGATCAACTAGTTTCTGCCACATATCCCAAATTCAGTGGCTTTCATCAGGATCTTCTTATCTCTAAGTTCTTCTTTTAGTCGAACTAAAAATTCAGTGGTAATTGCTTTATCTGTACAAAAGGTCTGTGCCATGTTTTGCCTATGTATGACACCAGTTCCTTGTTTCGTCATAAATAAATCCATATGGACCTCTTGCTCAGTTTGCTTCCTTTCAGAGATCTCTTTAAATTCAGAAGAAATGTATCATCATTTTGTAAATCTACATGTTTTTAGGATCATTGGTGTTGCCCCTGTAAGGGCATCATTAGTCATAAGGGATAACAGAGGGTGACCTTTGATATCTCAGGATGGAATTGGTAAGGACTGGACAGAAAATGGGCCTGGCACCTAGCCAAAAATGCATTAAATGCTTTTGGATCACCACTAAACTTTTCAGGAGGTGTTTTTACAATTCCATTTGAGTCAGGTGTAATCAGTGGTGGAGTAGAAGCACAGGGAAGTATGAATGCTCACTTAATCAATCAATCATTCAGTGAACTTATAAAGCGCGCTACTTACCGGTGAGGAGCCTTCTGAAGGTGAGCAGGTCTTGGGTCTGCCGTAGATGGGTGGGGAGGATGTTCCAGGTCTTGGCGGCGTGGAAGGAGAAGGATCTGCCGGCGGAGGTCGTTCGTTGGATGCGTGGGACGGCGGCGAGGGTGAGGCTGGTGGAGCGGAGCTGTCGGGAGGGGGTGTAGAAGTTGAGTCTGTCATTCAGGTAGGCTGGTCCGGTGTTGTGGAGTGAGGAGTTTTGAAGGTGATCCTTTTTGTTGACGGGGAGCCAGTGCAGGTCTCTGAGGTGGGAGGTGATGTGGCTGTGGCGGGGGACGTTGAGGATCAGTCAGGCTGAGGCGTTCTGGATGCGTTGTAGTCGCCACAGGTCCTTGGCCGGGATTCCTGCATAGAGTGCGTTGCTGTAGTCCAGCCTGCTGCTGACGAGGGCTTGGGTTACTGTTCTTCTGGGTCCGGTCGGGATCCATTTGTAGATCTTGCGTAGCATGTGGAGGGTGTTGTAGCAGGAGGAGGCGACAGCGTTGACCTGCTTTGACATGGATAGGGAGGAGTCGAGGATAAACCCTAGGTTGCGTGCGTGGTCCGTGGGTGTTGGAGCTGCTCCCAGTGTGGTCGGCCACCAGGAGTTGTACCACGCAGAGGGGGTAGGGCCTAGGATTAGGACCTCCGTCTTGTCCGAGTTCAGTTTCAGGCGGCTGCTCCTCATCCACTCGGTGGTGTCCTTCATCCATTCGTTGAGGTTGGTTCTGGCGGTGTGCGGTTCCTTGGTGAGGGAGAGGATGAGCTGGGTCTCAGTCTCAGTACCGAAGGTAGAGGGCAACGCCTGACCAAAAGGATTAGGAGATTCATTTAGTGACAAAGGTATTGCACAATTCTGAAGGTGATTTATCAAATCAAGTAACTAGGATAATTCTGTTCTTGTAGTTCTTAAATGTTTCTTAATCTCTTCTAAAGTTTGAGTCTGGGAGGTTTCGGATTTGGTAACCGGATCAATAGCCTAGCAAATTGTCATGGTGGAAGTTGTGTCCTGATGATAATCCCAAGTCACTCCGCAATCTAAAGCCTATCCCTGATAGAATACAGGGACTATTGAAGGATCAAAGGTAAATAATGAAGATGGGGTAGGTAAGAGAAAAACCAACATATCTGTATAATCTGTCCATTGAAGAAACCCTATGCTGGCCTCTCAGATCTTTGATTGTAGGAAACAGCATCACATAAATATCAATGTAACATTTGTAATAGTTCACACAGTGTTCGTATTTATATATGCCATTAGAACATTGGAATGTTGAGTACGTCATTGAAGACAATAGAGTGCTCCGGGCTTCTAATGGCCGGTAAAAGATTGGAGAACAACATTTCAATGTTTTTTTTATTTCACAACAGTTGCTGTGAACAAGGCCTCTCAGACCGCGAAGGGATTTAAACCCCTTCAGGCTCCGAGAGGCCTTCATTATCACAAATTAGAACATTCTGCACTCTATGGGCGAAATGTTCTAATATCCTAAGAGCCCTCCGTAGTGTGCTCTCCCAGCCATCAAAGACCCGCTCCCATGTTAAAGGCCCTCATCTAATGCTGGAGCTGGCCTTTAATGGCCGGTAGAGCCCACTATGTCAGGCTCTAAGGCTATAATACACAAACAGTTGTTTTCATCAGTTGGAGAAGTACTCTTCAGTAATCAAAGTTCACTTGTTAATGGCAAGGGTAGCGAAAAGGGTGTGCTGTAAAACAACAGCAGGGCCTCTGGGGATAGTTGGTGGTAACTTACCAAGACCCCGAAGCCTACCAACCACATGTAACATTACCAACAATATTGTGGAGGTCTGTATTTGATATGGGCTGGTCTGACCCCAGAAGTAGAGGCATCACCCTGCCCGCCATTTTAGACTGAGGATGAAGCATCCAGAGCCTCAGTACCTTTTACCTCAGCTTCCAAAATGGACCCTGCCATGCCTCAGGCATTTCTAGCTTCCTTGAAATTTGTGGATGCTAGAGATTTGAATAATTTTGACAGCAATATGTGTAGCGATGCTTCATATTGTGGATGAAGACTAGGAGGCATTTTACTATTACCCCAATTTTGAAGCATGCTTGTCACCTGTGATGAATGCCTCCAGCAATGTTTTCAGTGTGGCTAGCTTAAACCTCCTCTTTGCGTTAGCTGATGTTGTTGAGGTTGCATGCATCATTAAGTTGCTCTGTGGTCGGCAACTGAAGAAGATATTTTCTAGGTTCACTTCTTGTCAGTCTAACTGAGTAATGTCATTGTAGGGTAAGAACAGCTGGCTAGGAACTAATAGGTTAGTGTGGTTATCTAGTCCATTTAGTTTACATTCAGATTGCCTTGCTTACAATGAAGATATTGACTAAGGGATATGATATCTCATGGACAACTCGAAGATTGGTAGATGAAAGGAGGGTGACGTTGTAAGAGATGGTTGTAAGAAAAATCTTATTAGAGAGTGTCCTTGGAATGATGCTGTTGGCTAGGTTTGTCCAAGTAGGATATGGAGGGTACATTTGTGTGTAACTGACTTTTGAGGGATGGGAGTGGAATGTTTTGAAAGATCAATAGTTAGCTAGAAAATGGCACCACTTACTGAACCTATGACTCTAACATTTTTGTTACTTGGGTACACCATAGTATACTGTCAGTTCAGGGTCAGTCACTGACCAAGACTGCCAGCTAACTCTATGGGGAAGAGTGCAAAAGTGTGGGTAATATTTTGTTTGTTTATGCTGATATTCTAGGCATAACAGTCCTCATCAGGCTATTTAGTTACCCTGCATCATTTCATTTTCACACTATAATGCAAGTGTAAGGTTTCACTACTGACTGACTGACTGGCTGTTGGGGGTAATTCCTGATGTTACTTCCTATCTCTTTGCCATGCAAAAACTGCCTTTATTTCAAAATTAGACCATCCTTCTTGTTCAGGAAATTTGATTTAAGGCTGGTTCTTGATGTAATTAATTTTCTGTCCCCATTCATTACATAGATTTATAGAAGGCTGGATTTAAAGAGTTTAGTTGTATCCGTGTTAGGATTGCTCCTTCACAACTAGTACTTGTGAGCTTTAGGCTACGGTCACGATTATATCTAACCCTTCTATGATGGCCCCTCAGTACTTAAGGAGGTGGGATATTTTGTGGGTAATCTCTAATAAATCCTTTCTTTGTTTAAAATATGCACATCTCTGTACTAATCATCAAGTTTCCTAATATTATAGAGAAACCAGGAACACCCACTTTCTGTTATTTCGATGTTTGCATTTATTTGACTAGATGTCTAACACTAGATTACTGTGTTCATATGCTGTAGTAGAACAAGGAACTCTCCACCTCTCTTACATATTAACTATTTGTCCTCTCCTTTTAATTTTAAAAACAGGGTGAAGAAAAAATGGTTTCTGAGAAAAGCCTTCATTCTCCGCTGTCACCATCTTTGGTCCCTGATCATTTGAAATGTAATATTCTTAAAGCTCAGATAGATGCTGTTTTCCGAGTGGGAGCGCAGGTATGTAGTTGTTCAAAAAAACTAACACTTAATGGCAGATATTTGTAGCATATTAACTTTGCAATTCCACCTAAAAATAACTTTTTGTGACTGACCATAAAAAAGTCTCCACACTTCTTCATCTGAATATTTTAGTCATTATCCCTGAAATCTGTAATGATTCAACATGTCGCAAAACACTTCTGAGCTGGTACACGATTTATGTATTGATTCAAGTATCAATTCAAATTAGCATGAAGCTTTTATTTTTGTTTAAAAATTGTTGATTTTTTTGTATCTACTCTTTTTTCCAACCAGTGGGGTGACTCTCTATGACTTTCTGAGCAGTGGAGTAACATTAGCTCCCGCAGCCCCATAGCTGCTGGGGGCCTGAATACAGGAGGGGCCCTCGGCTCAATACACTGGCCCCCTCAAGATTCTTTATGCTATTGCATCTGAGCCATGTTTATCATTCCCCCTTACTCCAAGAAACATTGAAATGTCAAGTATTTATCTGATCAATTTATGCTTTCTCTTCTGTGCAGCTCTCTAATACCCATTGTGCTTTATAAAACTTTGAAAATAAGTTAATTGTTAAAGATAGTGTAGCCACTGCTGTGAAACTGTGGCTAAGGAAACCCTTTCTAGGATATAGTGATTTAAGAATACTTGATCTCTCCCTGTAAGGTCATACATTTTGCCATGGTGGCTGCTTTTGTACTAATCCTGTTCAGATCACAATCCAATAATGTAAGGGGATGATGTCCAAGATTTTTTTGATCAACTATTTCAAGCAATTCTCAACATTAACGGGGTATCTCTATTGATATCACTTCCATATCAATGACTCTTTTGGGGAGCATCTAGGCATGGTATGCACCCTGCAGATTTTTTGTCAATGGGACATTTTAAAAACAGTCTGATCAGTTTAAAAGGACTATACATTGTTTCATTTTATATGAAGTTATAATGAACTAAATAGAGCACATTAACTATATGGGATCTCTTGCTGTTGTGACTGATTAAGGGAAAGGGAGAAGTGCAATCTTATTCTGATATTAGTTAGCAAATCCAAATGTTAAGTGCTTTCCTAAATTGAAGATGGTTATGAATCAGTCTAACATTTTTAGGCAGTGACTTCCATAAAGAAAGTGCCAGTACTGAATACAAATGGCACTTAAATGAGCCCTGTGACATCTTGGAGTTTGCTGAACAAAGAGATCTGCCCAGACGGTATTTGACACAGCTTTGGACCAAAACTGAAATGAAATGAAATGAAATGAAAATTATATTTATATAGCGCATAAACTACCCTGAGGCCTCACAGCGCTGGTGGCTAGAATCAGAAAAGCAACAGAGCAGGTACTAGCAGATGGTTACAAACAGATGAGTTTTTAAATGCTTTCTAAATGCCAACAAATTGCTATTTTTTCTGAGGTTGAGGGGAAGGGAATTCCAGATTTTTGCGGCATTGAAAGAAATCGAACGGCCACCCCAACGGGCCTTGTTTATCTTATTGGAGGTGGCCAGATGTAATGAGCTGGAACGCAGGGCTCTGTGGGGAAGATAGGGAGTGACTAGAGGATACATTATAGCTGGACCAGTCCTCCACATAGCTTTCTGAGTCAAACAAATGGCTTTAAACTGTATCCTGGCTGCAATAGGGAGCCAATGCAGTTTCTTCAGGGCAGGTTTGGCAGACCGCCAGCGTGGTATTTGATAGAGCAGTCGGGCTGCGCAATTCTGTGTGACCTGAAGCTTGTTAATTGCAGCCTGGTGGGCTCCCAGATAGAGAGCGTTACCATAGTCCAGGCGAGAGAGTATCAAGGCCTGGACCATGATTCTCCTCGCCTGAAACGGAAGCAAAGGGAGAATCTTCTGGAGCATTCTCATCAGACCATAACAGGTGGATGAGGTTTTGGTGGCCTGAAAAGTAAAATCAAGGGAACTGTCCAACCAAATTCCCAGGCTCTTTATCTGTGTCTTGGGGGAGAGGGAGGGGGGGTCCCAAACAGGTTGGCCATAGGGGGGCGAAAATGTTGGGCGATGGATTGCCTAGCAACATAATTTCTGTTTTTTCCCCATTTAGTCTAAGCAGGAGAGTTCCATCCATCTGGCTACTGCCTCTAAACAGGGACCTAGGGCCAGATGTAGGTAAGTATATTTTACCGACTCATAAATACAGAATTTTACCGATTCGGTATTTATGAATCGGTAAAATTGAAGGAGGGAGATTTAGGTAAATTCGGTAATTGAATTACCGAATCTCTAAAAATCGGTATTTACCGAATCGGTAAATACCGATTCGGTAATGCCCATTGATTCCTATGGGCCTTGAAGCCTATAGGAATCAATGGGCATTACCGAATCGGTAATTACCGATTCAGTAAATACCGAATCCTGCAAGGGTGCAGGGGGTGTCACTTTGACACCCTCTAGCACCCCAAATACAGGCATGTGTGCCATGTGGCACACAGACATGCCCTAAGGGCATGTCTGTCTGTCACATGGCATAGGTGTGCATGCACACATGTGCATGCACACTGGATTCGGTATTTTACCATCCAATTGGATTGGGTGGTAAAATACCGAATCTGTAAGGCCTTTGGGACTCAGAAGAGTCCCACCTACATCAGGAAGTTACCGAATCGGTAAAAATACCGATTCGGTATTTTACCGATTCGGTAAATTTACCGAATCGGTAAAATAGGGCCCTTACATCACAAATACCCATTTACCGGTCGGTAATGGCCGAAATCGGCCGTTACCGGTCGGTAAATGGCCTCCTACATCTCGCCCCTAGAGTGCTAGACGACCCCTCAGCTTGGTTTACTGAAACCACAAGCTGGGTGTTGTCTGCATAGGTGACAATTCTAATGCCAAATGGATGGACTAACTCCGCCAGAGGCCTCATATAAACATTGAAAAGTGTGGGGCTCAGGGCAGAGCCCTGAGGAACCCCACAGCTAAGTGGTTGCTTGGTGGAAATGGCTTCTCCCTCAGAGACCTGGAAGAAGCGCTCATCGAGGAAGGAGACAAGCCAAATCAGTGCTGCGCCCGACACTCCCATGCCACTAAGTCGGTGTACTAAAATGGCATGGTTAACCGTGTCGAACGCAGCACTGAGATCTAATAGAATGATGGCTGCCTTCCCTCCCCGGTCCAGCAAACTCCTTGTTTCCTCTGTCACTGCCAACAGGGCTGTCTCAGTCCCATGTTGGGGACGTAAACTCGTCTGAGAAGTACACAGCAGGTTGTTAGACTCTAAATACTCAACTAAGATGTTATTAATGTGCTTCTCAGCCAATTTGCTCATCGAGGGCAAAAGTGAGATAGGGCGATAGCTGGATAAATTGCATTGATCCAGATGGGGTTTCTTTAAAAGAGCCCTGACCATTGCACATTTCCATGATGTAGGGACTACGCCCGAGGCAATTGAGGTGTTGAGAACATCAATGATAGCTGGACGAATCGAGTCAATGACTGAAATGAGCTATTGTGGAGGTGCTGGGTCCATAGGGGATCCTGAGGAGACTTTGGGAATTATTTTGTCCAGAGAGAAGGTATCTAGGGGGGTAAATTGTTCCAGCATGCAGGTGGCCGGGATACTAGGGCTAGCTATTGCAGCTGCATCTAGCTCAGAATCACCGGAGGCAAAGGAGGCATAAATAGTTTGAATCTTCTGGCAGAAGAATGTTGCTAAGTTATTGCAGCGTGCAAGTGCTCCTTCTGATGGTACTGATTCTTGGAGGGAGTAATCAACGTTTTGGCTATCTGAAAGATTTCCTTTGGTGAGTTGGCAGCTGTATTTATTTTTGTTTCGTAGAAGAGAGCTTGTGCGGCCTTGATTTCGGTTTTGTATAACCAAATTGCTATTCTATATTCTGCCTTCCTGCACTGGGAGCGATCTTGTCTCCAGTTCCTCTCTAGCCTGCGACAAGATTGTTTTAAGTCCTTCAGTTTGGGTGTGAACCATGGGGCTACTTTTTGCCTCTTTATGCAGTGCATGGATTCCGTAGGAAGGACTAAGTCAAGGGAATTTTGGATCCAGTTGTTAAAATTACTGCTGGCCGTGTTGGGGTTAGGAACCTTCAAGGGTTTAAGGTCAGCAAGAGCAGATTCCCATAGAGTGGAGGAGAGTTTAGACCACTTTCTGCTCCACTGTTTTTTAGGTTCTTGGACAGATAAAGACCTCCCTGTTACCCAGGTCAAAGGTATTAAATAGTGGTCTGTCCAGGGGAGTGGCAAGGGCATTTAAGTGGTCAGGGTTTTGATGTTACTAAACACATGATCTAAGAGATGACCATTATTATGTGTCGGAGAAAACCCTTTTTGTACCAAGTCAATCGCTTGAAGGCTCAGCCGAAGATTATTGGCTGAGAGATCGAGAGAGTTGGCTAAGTGTAGATTTAAATCGCCCAGCACAGTGAAGTTGGCCGAAGTAAGCGCTAAATTAGCAGCTAGGTCAGCAAGGTTCGAAATAAACTGACCTAAAGCTCCTGGCGGTCGATAAATGAAAAGACCTGAGAGGGTATTTATCGGGGAGAATTCTAGCGAAAAGGACATACTTTTGCAGTCTAAGAGTGTGGTAGAGGTAATACGACACTTATATAGATCTTTGTAAATAATGGCTAGACCGCCTCCTCTACCGATAGTACGGTCGGCTCTCTTTATTGTGTAGCCTTGGGGGACTGCCCACACAATGGCCGGGTCAGCTTCTAATTGGAGCCAAGTCTCCGTTAGGAAAAGTACGTCTGACTTAAGTTCTTCTATTAATAGAGCTATCTCAGTGCAATGTTTAAGCAATGATCTACAGTTAAGAAGGAACATCTTCCATATACTGCAATTAGAGTGTCTGCCGATAGTGATGGGTGACAACTTCCAATTGCAGTATGTGCAGTGGGTCGTAGCGTCCGTGAGGCGCATAGAATGTAAGCATTTTGAGTTGACAGGAGGACTTAACTCACATAGGCGTGAGGAGTCGTAGGTGTATAGGCTCCCGGCCCCAGGACCAGGGTTTATGGCCCCTGGACCCGGCTGGGCGCGGATTGGCGCAGACTGGCTTCCCTTAGGCGCGCCTTCGGCGCCCCAGCAGCGTGCCCGCTGCGCGTGTCCGCTGCGCGGCGGTGTCATATGCCCTTATGTAGATTGGGTTCCTAGAAAAGCTGGAGTGTCACCCTGCCAAGATGGCCGCCCGCTAATGGCACCACCAGGAAGCGCTATGCACTGTGATCTCCCTCCACACAATCAGCACCAATTAGCTGTGATGGACCGGGGAGTCAGCACGCGATTAGGAAGTGCCCAAAATCAATTTTAAAAAAGGTGAGTGGCAAGTTAAAACAATGGCAGCAATATAGTAATTGCCACTATAGCGCTAGCGCAGCAATGACCTGAAGAACTCGGATTCTTGATTTAGATCAAAACTAAGGAGCCGTTCTGTAAAAAGAACTCAGAACAAGGCAGAGCACTTTAAAGGAAATGTGTTCTTCAGTAGGAAGCCAATAAAAGGGTTTAAGAACTTGAGCCAATGAGCAAAGTCTGGACACTGATAACCATGCAATATACCTGGTTTTGGACTGGCTCGAAACAGCCAAAAAGATGCCCTTCAATGCCTAAGTAAAGGTGATTACTGTAATCCAGAAGTGAGCCAATATGGGTGTTCATGGTTAGTCATCTAATTTCCATGGAGAAGGTTATAGAAGTAATGAGAAGAGTTTCCTCATATGAAAGTTGCAATAGAAAGTAGCTGCTGCGACTTGGGAGTCCATGTGAAGCATATCATCTGTTTTTATTCCAAGGATGTTACCTTACTTCATCAAAGAGAAAAATCGGCTGTACATAAACTAAATTACTAATTAAAATGATGGCTGCGAAAATGTAAGACTTCTGTCTTGTCTATGTTAAATTTGAATCCATGCGTACCCATCCAATTGCGCATTGCTAATATGCATTATTGTAGAGCCTGGTCCATTCCTCCAATTTTCATGGGAGTCGAGAACTGCCAGCGTAGATGAATAAAATGAGACTTTGAGATTATATGAGTTTAGTTAACATTCACACATAAAGGTTTAGAAGGTAAAGCTGGACAGTGGGTAACTCCAGATGAAATCAGGTAAACCTGGGCAGTAGATGATCCCAAGATAATTTTCAGGCTTCTTTCCATTAGAAAGGAGGCCAGCCATTTAATACTAACCCCATTTCCAATTTACTAAACTGCTCAATGAGCAAGTTGCAACTAGCAGTGTGAAAAGCTCCTGATAATGTTAAAGAATTAGTGCATTGTCACTGTTGACATCAGCCACAATGTTACATTTTCCAATTAATCACTTGTTTGGGAAATGGAAATGTACTTAGGTCCCAGTGATGATGTAAACATCTGAGGCATTACGTACATCAGTTTGTATCTTTACTCTGTGAACAAGCATTGTTAATTTAGTTTTTCATGTTGGATGAGCCACTAAACTAGAAGTTAGTTTAGAGCGATCTACCTCTTACAATCTCTGAATGTCCTTTTCTTTTGCAGGAATTTGTATACTATCAATATTTCCAATTTGTATTAAATCCACTAGGGGCATTGCTGTCTTTACGGTTATAAAAAAAATTGTTTCAGTTCAATGAGAAACATTATTGGTAAAGCCAATAGGTCTGGGTTTATTGTGCGAGAGCATTAATGCAAGACAGGAAACAAAAGACAGATTGTAGTGACGAGACCTTGCCATCCAAACATACCTCTTCTTTCTAATTCAAATTAATGTTAGCTGGCAAGGGAGCATTCATTCCAGCCCTCCTTTAGTTTGTGTGACATAGAAAGGAAGGACCCGAATTAATGGTTCAGGACTGCCCCCTTCCATTGCTTTGGAACAAAATACCTTGTATTAGTGACACTTATGAGAAGGTGCCGGGATGCAAGGGATGAGAGGGAGGGAGAATGAGTGCACATAGGAGGGAAGGAGTTTTCAGAGGATGGTACGGACAGGATTTGGGAAGGAGGTAGAGGTGGGAGTGAGATTCAAGAGGGTGGGTGAAGGGGTAATGAGTAACTCACAGGAGAAGGAGTGTGGGAGAGGACAGAACAGAGAGGACGAATAGTGGAGGAACAGAGCAAGAAACACTGGAGGGAACATGGAGCAGAAGACACAGACAGCTATAGTTGTGAAATATTCTATCACACAGGTCAGTGTCAGTGGTCAAATACAAAGGCTAAAAGATACACCCATGCAGCCTATCGCCCTACCTTTAGGTGCAAGATGAATGCTGCCAGTACTCCGCAAAAATTTGACTGACAAAACCTCATGCCACGGGATGAAAGAGACTGGTCAAAGGCAGCCAATGGTTGAAAGGGGAAGACCGCAAGCCTAGTCTGTGTATGGTTTAGGCAATAGGTCATTTTGGCAGCTGCATTGTCCAAACCCTGACCTAAAATGAATACAGTGAAGAACACCCTGTCAGAGTGGGACAAAACGTCAAATCTATTGTTTAGTTAACTCATGTCTCACTTTAAGGTTCTGGCATTTGTTGCCAGAATACACATAAATTAAGTCCTGTCAACATCTTTTCTTTTCCTATTTCATTTTCAGAGACATCTGCTTTCTCCCATTTCCCTGTATAATACTTAGTCAGTTGTTGTGACTATGGCTACATTTCTCCTGAGCATGGAGCTGGTGTATTCATTGTCTCTCCTAGAAGGACTCTTGAGATCATTTACCATGGCTAGCGGTGTACCAACCATGCATATTGCGGGAGATTATATAGATCATATGCACTAACTTCTTGTATCAAGTACATGCGGTGTTGTGTGTGTATGCCATATTCGTGTCTACCAAATCTTGTAACACCATGCCCACCTTTTATTATTAGCTATGCAGTTTATGATATTTCATGTTCACATGCATATATATGACGTTTTTGCTTATTAGTCAAATTAAGCTTGACCATTAGTACCATAAGGCAAATGACATAAACAAGTATGCCAGTAGGCCGTATGTTTTCTCTATAGTTTCTTGTGGTAATATTGTTGCACATGTTGTGAGGATGAAAACACCGCCTGACTCGTCCAGGGAGCTGAACTTTCAAAGAGCATCTAGCATTTTCTCCATAAGCAGCCCAGCACTACCAGTGCGCTATGTGAGCCTCAGCTGTATTAAGCCACATGCAGGTATTCGGTTGTCACTTGCTCAGTCGGTGACTGGACTGATTGTCTAGGTATGAGTCCTGCCTATATTATGACCTGAAGAAGGAGTCACGGGCCTCATAGTTTTTCTCTGGTCCACATGACTCATAGGTAGACCTTTGCATCCTGGTGGCTAAGAGGATCCTATCTGGTGTGACCAAAATCATTGACACAAATCAATTGGCTGTTCCTTTGTTGGTCTTCGGTGCAGTGGATTCATTAAAACTAGCTAAGCCATTCATTGCAATCAATTACATTAAAGTGCATGTTCTCTAACTATCACTCCTCTTCCCACCTTTAAATAACTAGGCACAGCGACCGTAGACTGCAAAAGACCACCAATCTGCCCATTCACGCTCAACTCCAAAATCACTCACACATGGGTCTCACTGCGATTCAACACTCTCCCAACCAGTCACTCCTCTACAGTGTGGAGTGCTGTGCATCTGCTAATATGCTTAGGCTCCTCATTGGGGGTATCTAGTGGTATACAACTAATTATAACACAATACAATACATATCCTGCATGAATTAAATATTGACCCTATTGAACTGTCACATGGAAGGATGGAGAAAGTAAACTGTAAAGAAAGATTGTCAGTCCAGTGAGAGCAGGAAATGGATACTGAGGAAGTCACGTTTCAGATTTACTCTGGAACACATGGACAATGGGTCTCTGTTGCCTGCTTGTAAGTGTGGCGGGGTGAGGAAATCATTAGCCAGTTATACAGTACCATTACCCATGACACCTAAGGAGCATGGACTCCTGATCCAAATTTAGTACATTTATTATAAAGCCAAGAAAAATTGAACATACAAACACCTCAAGACGAGAGTGTAAAGGTACATGGGCACTAATACAAAACCAAACCTATGAGTGGCATTTAAGCAGTGCAACATGCACAAAATGACCAACTCAAGAATCAGCACACAGATAATGATTGCGCCAACATCAAGAGCCCCCTTCATTGTGTGATTCGTAGACAAAAAGCATTAGTCTGTCCCTGCACTACTACTAGCGTGACAACCTTAATTAACATTTTCCCAGGCAAGTCCTCAGAAAGGTGTCAGCATGTGAAGTCTTCCTACGCAACACATTCACGTTGAATGGGTCGAGTAGCATAAAGCTACTGCGCTCGTTCTAAGATTCTCCCCTCTTTCCAGGTAAGGCAGAAGTCCCCCGAACTCTGTCCCTAATCCCAAAACAAAAGTTAAAAATCACACTCCCAAACACATCACAAGACCTCCTCATTCATTCAAACCCCTCCTAGCAGGTAACTTTCCATGAGGCAATGGTGCTTCCAGGCTCTTGCTTGATGACCTTAGTTCCCAGGCCTTCTCAGACGAGAAAGAACACCTCCTACATTATCAGCACCGCTGTTCATAGGCATCTTCTCCTCCCTATGTCTGTCTAGCTACTGAAACAAAGACGTTATTCTAACTAACGAGGTCAAATTCTTGCACCTGCAACAGAGACATGAAGAAAGGAAATTTCCACATGTACATGAATTCTTCAATTGAGCGAGCAGAGAGAAACAAAAGTTAGGCCTTCCAAGTTCAGCTAACATAGGAACAATACACACGCTTAGAATAGATGTATATACGAGTCATTCATATCCACGTTATATGAACATTAGTATCAAAACAGTCATTAGTCATTAATATACTTTTACACATTCATGATTTCATATAAGCACATGGAATTATAACATTATTTCTTTGGCTCACATAAAGAAAATAGTACATCACCCCACTTACATGTTATTACAATACACAATCTAATGACCTAATGTCAATACGACAACAGACTATATGTGGATGCAAACTATTTGTGATTATAATGCCCCCTACAATTGGAATAGCAAAATTGTGCTCTATCAATACCTACTCAGAGGTTAAATCACACAGGGTCCCAAGGAGAAGACTTGTAAAATCAGACAGGATGACACTGCAGATATAGGTCTTTATTTAGAGATTGGCGGATGGGATACTCCATCGCACATTGGCAGATATCCTGTTCACTATAGTATAACTGCATTATAGCCTGAGGCACCTCAAGAGCGGTGGATGGGATATTTGTCGGGTTTTGGCAGAGTATCCAATCCGCCATGCTCTAAATAAGGCCCATGGTTTGGAAAAGAAACTGACAGCACACACGCACTTGTTTTCATAATCGTTGCTCATGTACTTTGAAACCTTGTGGGATGTTATTATGCATGCAGTGTTTAATAGATTCAGCGGATAATTTTTTTATTTAGTCTCAGCGTGCATAATGAGCCATCGTTTTTCAAATAAAAAAATATATTTGGTCTGTTAGTGTGTATACAGGGCATTAAGTAAGCAGCGCGTATGTTTTCCGAAGGCACCTGAGCAGTCTTCATCATTTGCTTGGGAGTCCTGACGAGCACTAGGGGAAATCAAAGCTGCTTGCAATCATTGATCTATGGTATTAATATCTGATGTAAATTCACTTCATTAAAAAGCTTCAGTAAATTTCCTAGGCTGCGGCAGACCAGGAAAATCACACCGAAGAGAAAAGCAACACGACATGTAGACGTTTTGCAACATTAAAAAGCAACAGAGGTGTGTAATTTAAAGTAGAATAATGACCGAGCCTCGGCAGATGTGGGAGTGTGCTCTAAAGTTTTATTTTATGGCGTACAAAAAAATTGATGCATGCAATATTTGAATGAATCTCAGCCACTGGTATTAACGCTGGCCGCATCCCAATCCATCATTATTTTGCACACCATGCCACTCCAGTTTTTTTGACCCAGCTATATGCAAATCGGTCTTGACCCTGCTCTAATGGGAGCAGCCCACCCCGAACTGCAAGCGAGGTCCTCGCTGAACCGGAACAGAAACAACCTTGGACAGGTTTCACCCTAGTTAGGGCCCATCAGCCAGGTATAGCTCGGTTCCAGTTTGGATACTAACGTTTTATTTGGATTTTTTGTGGCTACTTACACTGCGCATCACATTGACTAGATGGCACTAACTGAAACCGCACAAATTAATTGTAGTATACTGTCTACCCCCTTCTTTTTCCATCATAATCACTCAATGTATTTTTAGTCCAAAATGAACTCTACAGCCAAGGGCATACTTCTTCTTGTAGTGACATTCCACAAGTGTCCGATTTCTTTTCTCGGATAGTTTTATTATGTGCCTTGAAAGGATCAGTCAAATTACTTTCACTTTCTGTAGATGCTTCTGTGACTTACAATAATACTCCAGCATAAATTCTCTTTGATGCCACTGTATTCTCATTCATCTGATGCACTCTGGGCTTCTTGTCCGTTGTATGCTGAATATTAGATTACAGCTGTAACTTAAACTAATTCCTGGAAAATGCTTCTGTAATTAATCCTAATAGAGCAGATCTATGCCTAGCCACATCGGCTGAATACAAAATGTGCTCCTGTGCCATTAAGAAGGACTGCCGGGTCAAAGGTGTCACGCTAATGTTCAGTTTCCTGCCATTTTACTAGCTGCCGCCTCCCCCTTTCATCCACACACACCACATGAACACTATGCTGCAAGCCAAAGCGATTCTAAAAATAAAACAAAAACAAGATAAAAGTCCCTTTACAGCATTTTTTTAATGTAGTCCTATTTTTCCACTAAGTGTGCATAGCTTGCCATGAATATATTAAAGTTTAGAATTAGACATACTTTCCTCTAGAACAATTGCTAGCAGCAGTCTTGATATATATACAAGAGCGAGAAAATGGAGAATTACTGAGTTTGCGCCCTGCAAGTCAGATATCGGGGAAGCAGGTGGGGAAGCTGGGATTTTCACCTAGATTTTCTTCCTCATCTCTAGAATCCCAAACCAGGTCGACTGGACCCTTTTCCCTGTTCTAGGAGAATAAAGGGAAAATTTCCAACAGCTTTGAACAACTTCACCATCAAATCCAAATTAAACTCAAAGGACCACTGACTACGAAATTAAGTTTCAAAGGTTTATTACAAAGCCAAAAATAGTTGGACATACAAACATCTCAGCAAGAGGTTCAGAAAATAAACTGGCACTAATACAAACATAATTCTAAGCAAGATTCTCAGACGACTCAGAATAAACAGCAAAGTCAATTTGAGTAACATTAGGCAACCAAGAACAGTCCCAGCTTGAAGTTTGGACTGCATTTACAAAAAGGAAAAAGAAAGTGATTAGACTGTCCCTACACTATTCTAAGGTGACATCCCTACATAACATGCCCATCAGACAAGAGTAAAGGTGTCAGCGGTGAAGACTTCCAAAGAAGTACATTCACTTTCTTCAGGCAAATAGTCTAACTGTTGAGCTCTTTCTAAGATGCTCCTTCTTACACCCCACTCTGCCCTAAGTTTCCCAAGACTCTCTCTCTAAAGCTTTCTACATCCTGCTCTGTCCGTTCCCTGACTAAGATCTGCTCACCACCCTCTGGAGCTGTCCCTATTAGAAAATCCCCAAAACAGTTTTTCCAGTATGGCACCTTTCCATCCAGCGTCCATTGGTGTGTCCTTGGATCCCAGGCACCTTCCTCGCTAAATGTTGCACTCCAAAATTCTTTGGCAGCTTTTCTCCATTCGCGCCTACTATCCTTTCTCCTAAACAATGGACTCTTTTACCTAACGAGCCTTGTGGCCTTGCACCTGCAAGCTGAAATACATGGGAACATCTCTACAAGCATTCGAAGTTTTGATTCAACATTTTGCTGAGGACAGCTCCTTCCCCGAAGAGAGAAAATCTTACCTTCTCGACTAAAGCTAACAAAAGAAAATACAATTAGGGCCCTCCTGGCGTTAACATGTCCCAGGCCTTTGCAAGTTTAAAGACATTTCTAATACAACACGACATTACATTTCACCACTATGGAGTATTAATCCTGCTTTCAATGTAAGCACTACCTTTCATATTAGAAGCCTATATTAATTCACTCCTTAATAAGCACGCATACATTTCAAAAGCATTTCATTAGTAATACGATATTTCACATATGATTATACTTCTACATTAGGCAACACGACATTTCGATTAGAACACTACATTGGTCTTTAATTAATAACCATATCTCTACATATCGTGCTGATTCTCAGCCTAACATTATAAGTCTAAACTACATTAGTAGACCCTCTAAATATGTGGGGGCTGACTACTCGGGATTATGGTGCACCCCTACAAATTTCAAAATGACATGGCACTCTCTCAGAGGATTGGCAGCTATTGCAGCCAAAGAAATATGGTCTGGGACCGCCTAGGCCCCTCCCATAACAGTAGATGATTCCCAAAAAGGGGGAGAGATGGGTCCCTCCCCCACCCCTCTTTCCCTCAAGGCAGACAAGTCAGACCACACAACTGCTTTGGATCAGGGGTCGTAGACCCCCGGCCGTATTTTATTACAAACTTAAACATTCAGATATTGAGTATACATTATATACAATGCGCAGAAAGTCCAAATACAGATAGGCACAGTTGTTGAAAGGCTAACCTTAACATTTTTCTAATACATCTGTTTTTCCTATCGTATTCTAAATGAATAATGATTTCCTTTCTGCGTAACCCTTTAGAGCCTACGGCAAGGTCAATGACTGGAAGCCTAGATCCCTATTGTCTTGTCTCCATAAAAACGTGTGAACAGTATGCGCCCTTGCACCCTTGAGCGCATGTGTGTGCAGGGTGGCCCATGGCCTACTGGAAGCGTGGCTCCCATTGCAGTGTTCTCCGCACCCCTTCAATGTACTGGCAGTGCGCCCTTGAGTGCATTTGCTTGCGGGGGTGGCCCATGGCCTACTGGTCACGTAGCTCCCAGAGCCCCCGCACCCCTTCCACCTACTGAGTGCAACTGCCCCTTGGCGTGCCATGAGAGACCCCGTGTCTTCCCCTCTGGCGTCCCCTTTCAACAAGGAGATGCCCTCAAAGGACCGCAAACTATGCTCAGCAATCATGACCTTACCGCCAGAATGGGAAAACGCACAAATACGATATAATTACTTTCCTGTATATGAAACATATTTTGCAAGAATGAAAATATATTGTCCTGCAACCCAAAAGAGAAACCACGCACATCCTATACATTTACTGGTATTACTTAGCATACACTTATTTCTGCTGTGAGAACAATAACCTGCTTCAAACAATACCATCACTCGACAATATGTGCCTTAGGGGATGGTGAGATGGTAAAATTAAAAGAACACTTGGCCTCCTCCAGGCCGGATTACAGCAGCACTTCCCAGGCAGGGGGGCAGGCACAAAGAGAATGCCTCCTCGCCTGAGGCAGGACTCTATAGTGGATTTTTGGGAGGGGCAGAACCACTTCCAGCCAGCCTGCCCCTCCTTCCCCGCCCCCGAACCGGAAGCGCTGCGAGGTGCCTCCGGCTCAAGGGGGCGCCCGAGGTTACTCCAAAACCCCTTGTGAAGGCAGGGGTGCCGTGTCACTTCTGCGCGCGGCACCCCCGCCCTCTTTCAAATCCCGGGGCCGGCGCGACCGCCATAATTGCGGGTGGCTCTATGCTGAGCCCCCCTTTCAATATGGTCTGGTACCACCTAGGCCCCTCCCATAACAGTAGATGATCCCCAAAAAGGGAGATGGGTCCCTCCCCACCCCCCTATCCCCAAGGCAGACAAGTCAGACAACACAACTGCTTTGGATCAGGGGTCGTAGACCCCCGGCCGTATTTTATTACAAACTTAAACATTCAAATATTGAGCATACATTATATACAATGCGCAGAAAGTCCAAATACAGATAGGCACAGTTGTTGACCTTAACATTTTTCTAATATATCTGGTTTTCCTATCGTATTCTAAATGAATATGATTTCCTTTCTACGCAACCCTTTAGAGCCTACGACAAGGTCAATGACTGGCAGCCCAGATCCCTATTGTCTTGTCTCCATAAACAGTATGTCCCCTTGCGCCCTTGAGTGCAGGCGCGTGCGGGGTGGTCCATGGCCTACTGGAAGCGTGGCTCCTAGTGCAGTGTCCCCCGCAGCCCTTCAACGTACCAGCAGTGCACCCTTGAGTGCATGCGCGTGCAGGGGTGGCCCATGGCCTACTGGAAGCATGGCTCCCAGAGCCCCCTGCACCCCTCCAGCGTGCTTGTGCCAGAGTGGCCAATGGCCTACTGGAAGCGTGGCTCCCAGAGTCCCCACATTCCTTCCACCTACTGACTGCAACTGCCTCTTGGAGTTCTATGAGAGACCCCTGTCTCCCCCTCCGGCGCCCCCTTTCATCAAGGTGATGCCCTCAAAGTACCGCAAACTATGCTCACCAATCATGACCTTACCGCCACAGGCCAGCGTAGTTGACCGACTATCTGGCCTCCCCCTCAGCTCATCTGTAGGTCATGCCCTGCGCATTTGCCTCTAGCCAAGCCAGCACGTCTTCCATGAAAGCATGGCTCCCTTCGGCTGAGAGGTGGATGCCATTTTTCGCAAAGAAACGGTCGCCCTGGATATAGCCATGTGCTATGGATGCAAGCTTTGGTGTCCTGAACAGCCTCTCCATCTTGTTGTTGATCCTCTTTACCGAGTTATTTAATGCCTTTACAGACCACCCTCCCCTACATTGGACCCTGGGATCATGTGAGACCAAACAATTATTGTTTCCGGACACTACTTTGCTAGCCATCCCACTTCAGTAAGCAGGTCCTCCACCAGCGCCCTTCGGCTCATGTGTACCAAATCGTTGCCCCCAAAATGCAAAATACATGCAGCATGGGGTCCTAGGCTATTCTGCAAGGCATCCTCCATTAAATTCCAGAACTGCCTAATTCGTAGGCCACCCGACCATAGAACATCAAATTTACCTTTTCCTGGCTGGCTCTACCCTGGAAGGCGAGAAATTAACAAAGGAGGGAGGTAGAGTAAAGCGGTAGGATTCTTACTCCACAGGCATAGATACATAAAGAAGGGGAATCCTAATTTCAGTGACTGGGAGTAGTGTTACCCACAAGGGTGTGGGAGCACTTAGTGTTTTGTAAAATACCCCTCACACACCAAAAGGCCCCTTGGTGTCCTGCTTCATCATAGGGGTCTTCGCACCCCTCTACCGGGATGCGGCGTGCTGCGACCTACGACTACGCGGGAGCACTGATTGTAATGACTGTGTGGTGCGTGTGGTGTAAGTGATAGGGATATTTATGTGAGTGGTGGGATTTAGTGAAGGGTTAAAAAGGACCTCGCTCGTGGGTGTATAGGAAAAAACTTTATTCACAACCCCGGGCTGGTACTACTAAAAGAAGTGAAGTGCAAGGTTATTATCTGTCGTGTTCATGGACAGTACCTCATGTGTACGTCGACATGTTTCGGAGCATGTGCTCCTTCTTCAGGACGGGGGCACAACTTCCCCACCTTAATCACGTTTCACTACTTTGTTTTGTGTAAATAACAAAAAGTGAAAAAATATATTTTAAGTGTATTAAAAATATAGGCTATAGTGTGCCTACAGCGATTTTTTGGCTCAGGATACATGCATTTGCATGACCTGAAAAAAAGAAAAAGAAAAATGGATATGGTTACACTAGTTGTGGGTGGCTCAAACAGGTGCAGTTACCTGGAACAAACCATTTGCGCCATTGGCACTGTGAAAGAAAAAAATAGACAAGACGTACAACATAGAGAACACACATATTGTTTGTAAGAAAAGAAGTATTGGTCATACTCATTGGATATAGCTTGCTTGCTTCATGAGCACTCTAGAACGTCTGGGGGTTGATTGCTATTTGTCTAATAAACTCGGGATGAGTTGTCCTCCGTACTGCCCAACACGCTGCTCCGCTGGAATGATTGTGGGAGTCTGCCGTGTGGTATTTATACCTTGTCATCCTAATTAGTGCGGTCGTTGTGGGGTCTCAAGCGGATACGATGTTATGCCCAAATAAAGGTATTCAGTCGTTGTTGTAATAATTATTTGGTTGATTGTAACACCTTTTAAGGCAGATCCGGTACAACCGGCATTTAACTCAAGCCCTGTGTCAGTGTCTGCGCTGCCGAAGTTTTTCTCAGCTCCGCGCATGCTCTAATGTGTCTATCGTATTGCGCATACGTTGTGTCTATCGTATTGTGCATGCGCTGTTTAAAGACACCGGACACAGCGCGAGTGTTCTTTTATCTGGTTAAGCTGAAAGTCTTTCAGTAGCGGTCTATAATGTTAACACCGTCAGGCATTAACAAACAATAAAACGCCATTATTTGTTGATCTTTAGTGGGAAAAGACACATTGGTCCATGTTTCTGCTACTAGAGGTCTGTAGGTTTTGGAACAATTTATTTGTAGGTGTGATTGTTAGTGGGACAGCTAGCCCGAGGGGACGTCATCGTTGAGTCCCTGGATATGTGTGCCCAGACGGAACACCCATCTTTGTTCCTTTTGGAATAAACCTGTTTCTGATGGCAAGTGTTCAATTATTGTCCATCTTAGATAATTTACACAATGGTGTTTCTCAAGGGAGTGTGTTGCCATTTTGGTTGTGGTCTTTTTGCAACGAACATTGCTTTTATGCTCATTTATTCTCGTTTTTACAGCTCTGGTGGTCATGCCCACGTATTCCAATCCACAAAGGCAAGTAATCATATAGACTACATTCTTTGTGTTGCAATTCGTGAAGTGTCGTTGTTCCCAAGTGGTACCATTTCTGAATGTTAGGATACTGCTTTTCTGTGTAAGGTGGCAGCTACTGCAGTTGCCACATGGGAAGTGACCTTGTATCCCAAGTGAAGTAGTGTGGCTCACTGGTTAGAGGCGGCAGACCCGAGAGCAGAGGACGGCCCGGGACCAGGGTTCGATTCCCGGCGCGGCAGGTTTCTGGACCAGGGTCAGTGGACTCGATAATTCTCTCGCCTCGGTGCCCACTCTGATCAGCGATCACACTCGGCAACTCTGGGCATTAGCTTGCCTCATCTTCACTAACGGCCCCACCAGACCGCCGGGGATGCCTGGTCTCACCCTGGAGATACCCATTAAGGGACCATCTCTCAGGGAAGCCAGGAAGGGTTTCGCAGCGGTCGAAGCGCCTTGGGACCCTACGGGTAAGTAGTGCGCTATATAAATGCCAATACATTTACATTTACATTTACATTTACATTGTGTTTTGCCTTGTCGTATTGTTGGATTTAGGTCTAGTATGTACCAAAATGTCTTTAAGGTTTCTACCTCGGCGATGCGCGTACATAGGTTTTTCCAGGTTAAGTGTACCACAGTTCAGTATCGCCCAGTGTTTGTTTATGATTTTGGACACTTCATTGGACACAGTGGAGAAGGTTGTGACGCATATTGGTCGTCTGTTTTCGTCTTTCTCTGGTTGTTTTTCCTCCAGAAGGGCCTCCCTGTGGTTGTTCTTAGCCTCTTCATGGCTTTGTCGATAATTCTGATTGGGTATTGCCTCTGTATAAGTTTCTTTTTCAAGTCACAAGCCTGTGATCTGAATTCGGTTAGTTCAGTGCAGTTGCGTCTCAGGAGCAAGAATTGACCATATGGCAAATTTTCTCTCAGGTGTCTTGGATGAAAACTGTCATACCTCAGGAGACAGTTTCTCGCCGTGGGTTTGAAGTGAGTCATACTTTTGAGCTTGCCCCCTTCAGTGTAAATGTTGAGATCCAGAAAGACCATGGATTGGTTTGAGATAGTGCTAGTGAATTTCAAGAAAGCATTCTAGTTGTTGAGCCAGATCAGGAAATTGACAGCAGTTTCGTGATCTCCGTCCCAGATGATAAGGACATCATCAATATACCTTTTCCAGGTATTGATGTTTTTCTTGTATGGGTTGTCCATGTGCAGTATTTTGTTTGTCTCTAGCTGGTGGACATAGAGTCTAGCCAGACTAGGAGCAAATGTACTTCCCAGGCTGGTACCATGGCTTTGTAAGTAAATAGTTTGTTTGTATTGAAAGAAGTTGTGCTGTAGTGCCAAAGAAATGCATTCGAGGGCTAGACCCCTTGGTGTTTGGTACTTCCATGGAGTAGTAAACAGAACTTCCTCAATGATTAGCAGTGTTTCATCATGTGGTAAGCTGGTATACAAGCTTTCCACGTCTAAGCTCACCAGGAGTTGCTTTGTTGGGTCAAACAGTCTGTCCTCCAATAGTTGTAGGACTGATTTCGTGTCCTTGAGGTAAGTGTTAGTAGACTGTACCAGTGGGCGTAAGAAAGCATCGGCAAATTTCGAAAGTGGCTCCAGGATGGAGCCAATCCCTGACACAATGGGTCTCCCTGGTGGGTTGGTGATGTTTTTATGAATTTTGGGGATGCAGTAGAAATATGGGATGCGTGGTGCTGATTGTTGTAGAAACTCTGCTTCCTTTTTGCTCAACCAGTCATGTGCAAGCCCTTCCTCAATCATGCCACCTATTCTAGTGCGCAACCTCTCAGTGGGATCTTCCTGTAAGACTGTGTAATTTCGCCTGTCTGATAGTAATCTCATACACTCTGTGTCGTATGCGTCCATGGTCTGCAAGACTATGGCACCGCCTTTGTCTGCTGGTTTTATAATCATCTCTTTGTTGTCCGTCAGTTCCCTTATGGCTTGTTGTTCTTGTTTGCTAGTGTTATGAAAAACACTAGTGTCCGATAGGTTAAGTTTGTTGACTTCAGTTATGACCGCTTTCTCAAAGGTCAAGAGCTCAATTGGTAGTGAAGAATCAGGAGGGGTAAATGTGGACTTCGGCCGTAAGCCTGTGTCTGTTGTCCCCATGGTAGATGGTTTGTTTTGAAAGAAGGCTTGTAATTTCAATTTTCTGATGAAATCTTGTAATTCCATGTTTAGTTTGAAAATATCTGGTTTGTGTATTGGCACAAAACCTAGTCCTTTGTTCAGCACGGTTTTTTGGGTTTCAGTAAAGGGCCAGGGTGTCAGATTGACCACTAGGTCCCCCTCTTGTTTGTTGATGAGTGGTTCGGGAGGGATCCTGTCATGCTCCTCGTGGTTGGGGAGTTGTTCTGTTCTTGATCCTCCCATGCGACACTGTTGCCCTTTTTGTTCCTCCCCCGTGTCCCGGGGCGTGTGCCTAAAAAAGGTTGCGGGCCGAAGAAGCCACCATTATAGTCGGGGTTCCATTGCTGGTAGTTTGGTCCTGCAGTAGGTGGTCCATACTGGAAAGGGGTGAATTGTGGTGGGCCCATGTATTGTGGATCCTGGGGATGGGGTTGGTAGGCTCTCCACCCTCTTTGTCTGGGGAACTGCTGTCTCCTTTGTCTCCAGCCTCGTCTCCGTGGCCTGTACCCTCTATTGCCACTGGAGTTAGAACTCGAAGACCCGTTGTCCGAGCCATCACTGTCAACATCGCTGTTGGAGTTTTGGGAATATAGTCGGGTTTAGTGTAGGGGTATGCCCCCTCTGGTGTAAATTTTTCTTTATCTTTACTTAGTTTGTTAAATTTGCTTTGTTTTAATGTAAACTCAAATTCGGTCTTTTGTTGGTTGAGTTCGTCAAGTATTGCTTTTAGATCAGCAGGGGATATGTATGCATTTAACTGTACTTCAATTTTATTGATCTCAATTTTAAGTTCCTGGGGGATCTTTGCTGCTGTTTTTACTATCAAGACCAGCCAATCTCTTGAGCAGTGCCATGGGATCAGGGACCACTCTTTTTTGAACACAAGGTAATTTTGGAAAACTAGTGGTTCATTTTTGACAATCAACCCTGGTGGTGCCATCTTGTTCCGTAGGTATTCTGTCATAAGCAGACCATGTAAGGCTGCTTTTATCTGGTTGTGTCTAAGATTCAGTAATTCGTTCCAATCATTGATGTTGGGACCGATTTCTGGATTGCTCAGGCCTTCAAAGGGATTGATGGCTGTTAAGATTTTATCAATTTCGTCTACCCCAAACGTGAGGCCATGTTTGTCCTCCATTATGTAGTGAACGCTGACTTCTATGATATATAGTGTGTGTTCCTATGTGTATTTGGAATGTCAAAAAACTCCCGCAAAATACAAAACAATAAGTGCTCCCACACCCTTGTGGGTAACACTACTCCCAGTCACTGAAAGTAGGATTCCCCTTGTTTATGTATCTATGCCTGTGGAGTAAGAATCCTACCTCTTTACTCTACCTCCCTCCTTTGGTAATTTCTCGTATCTAGGCAGCGCACAGCTGCGGGAGTTTTTTGACATTCCACATACACATAGGAACACACACTATATATCAAAGAAGTCAGCGGTCACTACATAATGGAGGACGAACATGGCCTCACGTTTGGGGAAGACGAAATTGATAAAATCTTAACGGTCATCAATCCCTTTGAAGGCCTGAGCAATCCAGAAACCGGTCCCAACATCAATGATTGGAACGAATTACTCTTTTTATTTACTTATTTACTTTTTTTTTTTTGTTGGTTTTTTTTGTTGGTTTTTTTTTCCCTCCCGAACCACTCATCAACAAACAAGAGGGGGACCTAGTGGTCAATCTGACACCCTGGCCCTTAACTGAAACCCAAAAAGCGTGTTGAACAAAGGACTAGGTTTTGTGCCAACACACAAACCAGATATTTTCAAACTAAACATGGAATTACAAGATTTCATCAGAAAATTGAAATTACAAGCCTTCTTTCAAAACAAACCATCTACCGTGGGGACAACAGACACGGGCTTACGGCCGAAGTCCACATTTACCCCTCCTGATTCTTCACTACCAATTTAGCTCTTGACCTTTGAGAAAGCGGTCAAAACTGAAGTCAACAAACTTAACCTATCGGACACTAGTGTTTTTCATAACACTAGCAAGCAAGAACAACAAGCCATAAGGGAACTGACGGACAACAAAGAGATGATTATAAAACCAGCAGACAAAGGCGGTGCCATAGTCTTGCAGACCATGGACGCATACGACACAGAGTGTATGAGATTACTATCAGACAGGTGAAATTACACAGTCTTACAGGAAGATCACACAGAGAGGTTGCGCACTAGAATAGGTGGCATGATTGAGGAAGGGCTTGCACATGACTGGTTGAGCAAAAAGGAAGCAGAGTTTCTACAACAATCAGCACCACGCATCCCCTATTTCTACTGCATCCCCAAAATTCATAAAAACATCACCAACCCACCAGGGAGACCCATTGTGTCAGGGATTGGCTCCATCTTGGAGCCACTTTCGAAATTTGCCGATGCTTTCTTACGCCCACTGGTACAGTTTACTAACACTTACCTCAAGGACCCGAAATCAGTCCTACAACTATTGGAGGACAGACCGTTTGACCCAACAAAGCAACTCCTGATAAGCTTAGACGTGGAAAGCTTGTATACCAGCTTACCACATGATGAAACACTGCTAATCATTGAGGAAGTTCTT
Source organism: Lissotriton vulgaris (assembly GCF_964263255.1). Lineage (NCBI taxonomy): Eukaryota > Metazoa > Chordata > Amphibia > Caudata > Salamandridae > Lissotriton > Lissotriton vulgaris. The sequence goes on from NC_141691.1 coordinate 1,130,881,249, forward strand.
TTTACTACTCCATGGAAGTACCAAACACCAAGGGGTCTAGCCCTCGAATGCATTTCTTTGGCACTACGGGAGAAAATTACAAAAAACAATTTGATGGACAGAATGTAGATCAATGTCTTACATTCACCCCAGTACAAGAATCTGGGACGAAATCCATCGTTTTTTGCACTCCACACCACCCTGGGTTAGATAATGGCTTTATGCAAATCAGCTCTGACCCTGTGCCCCATGGGAACAGTCCAGTCCGAACTACAACAGCCATATCTTTCCCAGACCGGAATCAAGCATCCGAGGACCGGACCGGTTTCGAGGTAACACCTCTCATCAGCCCGGCTAGCTTGACTCCAGTGGTGTGGAGGCTCTGGGACCCACGTCTGAGCTACCCCAGTACACTCAGGGAGAAAATTACAAAAAACAATTTGATGGACAGAATGTAGATCAATGTCTTACATTCACCCCAGTACAAGGATCTGGGCCTAACTCCATCGTTTTTTGCACTCCACACCACCCTGGGTTAGATAATGGCTTTATGCAAATCAGCTCTGACCCTGTGCCCCATGGGAACAGTCCAGTCCGAACTACAACAGCCATATCTTTCCCAGACCGGAATCAAGCATCCGAGGACCGGACCGGTTTCGAGGTAACACCTCTCATCAGCCCGGCTAGCTTGACTCCAGTGGTGTGGAGGCTCTGGGACCCACGTCTGAGCTACCCCAGTACACTCAGGGAGAAAATTACAAAAAACAATTTGATTTGACAAAGCAACTCCTGATGAGCTTAGACGTGGAAAGCTTGTATACCAGCTTACCACATGATGAAACACTGCTAATCATTGAGGAAGTTCTGTTTACTACTCCATGGAAGTACCAAACACCAAGGGGTCTAGCCCTCGAATGCATTTCTTTGGCACTACAGCACAACTTCTTTCAATACAAACAAACTATTTACTTACAAAGCCATGGTACCAGCATGGGAAGTACATTTGCTCCTAGTCTGGCTGGACTCTATGTCCACCATCTAGAGACAAACAAAATACTGCACATGGACAACCCATACAAGAACAACATCAATACCTGGGAAAGGTATATTGAGGACGTCCTTATCATCTGGGACGGAGATCACCAAACTGCTGTCAATTTCCTGATCTGGCTGAACAACCAGAATGCTTTCTTGAAATTCACTAGCACTATCTCAAACCAATCCATGGTCTTTCTGGATCTCAACATTTACAATGAAGGGAGCAATCTCAAAAGTACGACTCACTTCAAACTCACGGCGAGAAACTGTCTACTGCGGTATGACAGTTTTCATTCAAAACACCTGAGAGAAAATTTGCCATATGGTCAATTCTTGCGCCTGAGACGCAACTGCACTGAACTAAACGAATTCAGATCACAGGCTTGTGACTTGAAAAAGAAACTTATACAGAGGCAATACCCAATCAGAATTATCGACAAAGCCATGAAGAGGGCTAAGAACAACCACAGGGAGGCCCTTCTGGAGGACAAACAACCAGAGAAAGACAAAAACAGACGACCAATATGCGTCACAACCTACTCCACTGTGTCCAATGAAGTGTCCAAAATCATAAACAAACACTGGGCGATACTGAACTGCGGTACACTTAACCTGGAAAAACCTACGTACGCGCATTGCCGAGGTAGAAACCTTAAAGACATTTTGGTACATACTATACCTAAATCCAACAATACTACAAGGCAAAACACAATTGGGATACAAGGTCACTTCCCATGTGGCAACTGCAGTAGCTGCCACCTTACACAGAAAAGCAGTATCCTAACATTCAGAAATGGTACCACTTGGGAACAATGACACTTCACGAATTGCAACACAAAGAATGTAGTCTATATGATTACTTGCCCTTGTGGATTGGAATATTTTTTGGTCATGACCACCAGAGCTGTAAAAATGAGATTAAATGAGCATAAAGGCAATGTTCGTTGCAAAAAGACCACAACCAAAATGGCAACAAACTACCTTGAGAAACAACATTGTGTCAATGATCTAAGATGGACAATAATTGAACACTTGCCATCAGAAACAGGTTTATTCCAAAAGGAACAAAGATGGGTGTTCCGTCTGGGCACACATATCCAGGGACTCAACGATGACGTCCCCTGGGGCCAGCTGTCCCACTAACAATCACACCTACAAATAAATTGTTCCAAAACCTACAGACCTCTAGTAGCAGAAACATGGACCAATGTGTCTCTTCCCACTAAAGATCAACAAATAATGGTGTTTTATTCTTTGTTAATGCCTGACGGTGTTAACATTATAGACCGCTACTGAAAGACTTTCAGCTTAACCAGATGAAAGAGCACTCGCGCTGTGTCCGGTGTCTTTAAACTGCGCATGCGCAATAAGATAGACACAACGCATGCGCAATACGATAGACACATCGGAGCATGCGCAGAGCTGAGACAAACTTCTGCAGCGCAGACACTGACACAGGGCTTGAGTTAAATGCCGGTTGTACCGGATGTGCCTTAAAAGGTGTTACAATCAACCAAATAATTATTACAACAACGACGGATTACCCTTATTTGGGCATAACATCGTATCCGCTTGAGACCCCACAACGACCGCACTAATTAGGATGACAAGGTATAAATACCACACGGCAGACTCCCACAATCATTCCAGCGGAGCAGCGTGTGGGGCAGTACGGAGGACAACTCATCCCGAGTTTATTGCACAAATAGCAATCAACCCCCAGACGTTCTAGATTGCTCATGAAGCAAGCAAGCTATATCCAATGAGTATGACCAATACTTCTCTTCTTACAAACAATATGTGTGTTCTCTATGTTGTATGTCTTGTCTGTTTTTTTCTTTCACAGGGCCAATTGCGCAAATGGTTTGTTCCAGGTGACTGCACCTGTTTGAGCCACCCACAACTAGGGTAACCATATCCATTTTTCTTTTTCCTTTTTTCAGGTCGTGCAAATGCATGTATCCTGAGCCAAAAACCGCTGTAGGCACACTATAGCCTATATTTTTAATACACTTAAAATATATTTTTTCACTTTTTGTTATTTATACAAAACAAAGTAGTGAAACGTGAGTAAGGTGGGGAAGTTGTGCCCCCATCCTGAAGAAGGAGCACACGCTCCGAAACATGTTGACGCACACATGAGGTACTGTCCATAAACACGACAGATAATAACCTCGCACTTCACTTCTTTTAGTAGTACCAGCCCGGGGTTGTGAATAAAGTTTTTTCCTATACACCCACGAGCCAGGTACTTTTTAACCCTTCACTAAATCCCACCACTCACATAAATATCCCTATCACTTACACCACACGCACCACACATAGTCATTACAATCAGTGCTCCCGTGTAGTCGTAGGTCGCAGCACGCCGCATCCCGTTAGAGGGGTGCGAAGACCCCTATGATGAAGCATTACACCAAGGGGCCTTTTGGTGTGTGAGGGGTATTTTACAAAACACTAAGTGCTCCCACACCCTTGTGGGTAACACTACTCCCAGTCACTGAAAGTAGGATTCCCCTTGTTTATGTATCTACCCTGGAAGACACCTTCAAAGAAAGTGGTTATATGGCGAATGTTTGAATGACCCATGACCCACACCTTAATTTCTTCTTCCCCCTGCAATTGTGAGCCATGATGCGGGCTGTACGCTCTTGAACCGTTGATCGATGACCTCCTCCTGCGTCGCAGGCGGATGTCACTGCTGCATGCTTCCTCCCTGTGTCGCAGGACGAAGAAACTGCAACATAAAGTTAAGAGAAAAACAACCGTCAGTCTGTCTCCCCACCAGTTGGTCCAAGCATATGCAAACGCACATAGCGTTTATAGCAATTTGACGACCACCTCCCAATCTGTTGCCCTTTCCCCCCGCTCAATCCTCTGGTCACTGCCTCCGTAGCAGCCCCAGTTCTGAAGGAATGAGTCCCAAAAACTGCCGGGTCCATGTTGGCTTTCATTATGGCTAAAGCCAGAAACCTCTTGAACTGGAATATGGTAAGGGGGGTCCCATTCGCCTGTATCAAGAGTGGGCCCTCAGCCACCCTTGGTCGCTGTGATATGAATGTCTCTAACCTAGCGACTGGGCAGCACACACTTCCCCTAGCTCTAAGTGGGACAATCCTTTCTACTCCGCCCTCCTGATCAGTTTTTGACGTAGGGAGTGATATCATAACCGGCTCCTCCTCCACCCTGACATGACCCACCTGGAGGCCCCCCTTCCAGTCACATTTATTCCTTGCTACCAGTTCCCCCACACTAAAAGCGCAGTAAAAGGCCAGGCAAAATGCTGCTTGGAACAAGACCGCCTCCACAGGGGCGCTATAGGTGTGCTGCAGGGTCTCCATCAGTGTGGCTAACATGGGTACCCCTATTGGTCTCCTCTTTGGGAAGGACACCTTGTAACCGCTGCCACCCTTTGAGAGCTTTCCGCACCATGAAGGTACCTGTGGGATCGCCCCCCCCTTTTACTTTTACGAAGAAAGAAATCGCAGCAACGTGCTGCCTGGCGGCTGCTGCAGAGCGCCCCTCCGACTGCATGGACGCTAAATAGGAGTTTAAGGAAACGTCACTTTGCCACTTTTGTTCCCACTGATCCCCCAAGTAATGGCAATACGCCCAAAACGCCCCTTTGTATGTCCTCATGGTCCTGGGCGCTAGACTAGCTGCCATGAGGTCCGATAACTGGGGGCACCAAGCTGCCAAAGTTGTTCCGGGAAAGGTGTTGGCCGTGCTGCTGCCTCCCTGTGGTGAACTCTGAATACCTGCATTTTAAAGCGAGACAAAGCGTCAGCGGCATTGTTCTGTACTCCCGGCACACGTTTTGCTTTAAACAACACATTGAGTTTCATACATCTCAACACAATTTCTTTGAGCAACCGCAGTATCATATTACAATGTGCCGTCTGGGAATTAATACACTGCACCACAGCCATGTTGTCGGACCAGAAGACGACACTTTGGTTTCTCAATTGCTCAGGCCAAACTGATAATGCCACCAGGATGGGGAACAGCTCCAGAAAGCTTATCTTATTCGTAATCTTTGACTGCTCCCACCAGAAAGGCCAACGCTGGAACACCCATTTTGCTCCAAGGATGGCCCCAAAACCCTTGCTCACGGCCGCGTCTGTCATTAGACCAATCTCTGGGCTCGACCTAGGGGGCCCGGGCCACACCACCCTGCCACTAAGCTCGTGCAGGAACGCTTGCCAAATCTGCATGTCATGCTTGACTGCGCTCGATAACCTGGAGTGATGGTGTTTCTCCCTCAGCCTTGACATCACCTGCACAATTGAGCGAGAAAATGGTCGTGCCATGGGGATTATCCACAGCGCAAAATTCAGTTGAATCACCACCTGCTGCAACTGTTGCAGAGTAACATTCTCCTTGACTAAGCAATCCCGTAATGCATGCACAAATGCCTCCACCTTCCTCCCCGGCAAGCGCGACACCACCACAACAGAATCCAGTTCAATTCCCATGAAATTCCATCATTGTGGCAGGGCCCACCGTCTTGTCCCTTGCTAGTGGTACGCCTAAACGCTGCATGATTGCACAGAAATTGAGCAATGCTAGCCTGCAATTCTCTGACTCTGGTGACCTTAAGAGAAGGAATTTGTCTAAGTAATGGAGCACCAAACTGGGCCCTGTTGCCTGTCCAAATACCCATTAGAGAAAGGTACTCCATTTCTCGAAATATGCGCAAGACACTGAGCACCCCATGGGCATACACTTATCCACATAGTACAACCCCTTGAATTGGAAGCCTAGCAAATGAAAATCCTCTGGATGAACTGGCAACAACCGGAAAGCGGATTCAATATCTGTTTTTGCAAGGAGAGCGCAACGACCCAAATCCCTGAGCATTTCCACTGCCTTGACAAAAGAGGAGTATTTGACGGTGCATAAAGCATCATCAATGGCGTCATTCAGAGATTGTTCCCTGGGAGACGACAGGTTATGAATCAACCGATATTGTCCCTGTTCTTTCTTGGGCACCATCTCCAATGGTGAGCGAACAAAATTTTACATTGGAGGGACTTCAAATGGGCCCGCCACCCTACCCAACCAGACTTCTTTGTCAATTTTCGCCGCCGCTACTCCCTCTTTCTCCTTGATTGAAGAAGGATTTCTGCAATGCGCCACTCCGGCATAACCAGGTGCAGGTATTCTGAAACCCTCTACGAACCCTTCTCTGAGTGCTTGTGCAGCTTCCCGGCAATGATATTTATTAAGCCAGGGGATAATGGCGCTGATGACTATGGGAGATCTGGCTTTAGAAAGGGGTGCGCTCCTAATCCTGCTTCTTTCCTCTTTTGCCTTTCTGTCTCTTGAGGCATCTGAGCTCGGGTGGGAGGAGTTACCACAAATTGCACAGAAATGCCTGAATCTACAGGACCCGGGTGGCATGTTGCATACATGCTTGTTAAAATCCCAACAGGCCCCTTTCTTTCCTCCCCCAACCTGTTGCCCTAAGGGGGCTGCCCGAAAGGGGTGAACCCAGAATGTGTCCTGAGTAACACCCCTGTAGGTGGGGACCAGCCCCAGATGTTTCAAGTGAATTTTCATGTCTTCCTTATTCCAGCATAAAGCGGGATCTGCAGCTTTTGCCCTCCTGAATTCTTTATCGTAACTGTTCAACACCTGACCCCATATGTATCATGCTTGCACATGATCCTATTGTGGTAGCACGCCAAATCTGAGCCCAGCTCCGGGAAACGCTCACGCATGATTGCAGTGAAAGTTGTAAAACCTTTCCCCCAATTCGCCAGATTCTCCACCACCCTGTACTTCAGGACGGCACTGGCCCATTCCCTTGGTAGAAGCCATTCCTTGTTCTTCTTGGCATCCTCTGGCTCTGCATCGTCTATCAACAGGGAGAATATGTCAACATATTCCCCTCTCCAAATCTTCTCCTTTGTCTCCTAGGACAAATGCCTCCCCAACCGATCCCTAGATGATCTAAACTCCCCCATTTCCAGGGGTGGCAGGGGTTTGTCCTTACCTGCCATTGTGGTCTCTATTGGCTTGGACGCTGCAATGCTTGTAGGCGACGGTGTCAGTGTGGGAACCGTGGCATCCTTGTCAGCTGCTGCAATCACCGGCGACGGCGCATCTGCTGGTACTGCTGGGCCGTCCTTTGTCTTGCCAAGCTCCTCAATTATCTTCCTGGCCCTCTCCGTAGCATCCCCAAGGCTCCCAGATGCCCCAACAGGCGACCAGTTCCCCACCTTCTCCAACCAAGGGAGGAGTGCTGCCAAATTGTTCACTTGTGGCTGAGCTGGAATCGCCCCCTCTAGTGCCCCTCCCTGTGATACCTGCGACTGAGCCTGCCCGGTCGGCTCATTGTTGACAAGTTGGGGCTGAGGAACAAGTGGAGCCACCTGGGGCTGAGGAACAAGTGGATCCGGTACCTATGGGACCCCCTCCCCCAATACAGATGGGCCCTCATCTCCTTGGTTCTCTGAACCCTTCCCCTTCTTTGCTCTATTTCTCTTTGGCAATGGCGGCGAGTAAGGCCTGGGAGGTACTATTGGTAACCTAGGCCTGCTCCCTGCCGTCCCATCCAGTCCCTGGGTCTTCTCTTGCAATTCCGCCAAGCCCTGCTTCATCTCAGCCATTTCCCGCAACATCCTGTCCATGAAAGCCTCCATGCGGCTTATGGGCCATTTCTTTTCAGTCGCCCCCGTACCAGGCTCACCCTGAAAGTACTCCCTGCGCTATTTTTCTAGCTCCCCCCCCTGCTAGGATACCCAAACTTTACCTGGTGTTGCAGCCGGCGTACTTTCTCCCTGAAGTATTCTGCATAAACTCTCGCTTCTCCCTGCAGCACAATTAGGTTGGGGTAAGAAATAACATTTATTTGCGGGGAGGTGAGGGTCTGCCTCACATGGGGGGGGGGGGCACCACCTCTCCGACAAAGAAATCAATAGAGCACAAAACAGCCAACTCGTAAAAGGGAAAGCCGCGCCCCCTATGACTCACACTGATAAAATAAAAGAGTGAGCTTCATGAGTAACATTTGTGCAAGATATAGTGTATTCCAAACCTACAACTGCGTATAACCAATGCCCCTACAATGTTGTTGCTCTAGCGCGCTGCTTCCCCGAACCACAACAGGCAACCCTGGCTATTGCTACCTCTTGTATTTTGTTTAATTCTACTGCCTGCGCTTGTGTCACTCGTGCAACCTGTAATGTAACACTTGCATTTGTAACATGCTCCCTTGCAATTGTCTATCTCAGTATTGCTACTGGTCCTATTGTGAAGCGTCCTGACACCTTTATTTAACGGTTGCGCTTCCTCCTCAGCGCGCGCCCAAAATCAGATAAAGCGACTTCACTGCATGGAACGTTTGCGCTTGCTTTTCCTCGTGCGCTAGGTAAAATAGCCTAAAGATACAGCAACTTCACTGCCCCAACAGGTTATCGCCCTTGGCTGTACTTGTTCACCGCTTTTGCTCCAAGCCCCCGCTCCTGCCTGGAATGTATGTAACGTTCACGCTTGCTCCTGTGCGCGCACTTTTTAAAATGACCTAAAATCAGATAAAACAACTTAATGATTGCGCTTGTTCCTCAGCGCTCACTATTTAAAAATTGCCTAAATTCCGTTATAGCAACTTCATTTCCCCCACTGGTTATCGCACCCGTGGTACCTGTAGACCGTAACATGCTCCCTTGCTTTTGCTCTAAGTCCCCCGCTCCTGCCTGGAATGTAACAGAGCGTAGTACACACTCCCCGTTGCTGCTGCTCCGGTTGAAACATTGCTTGCCACCGATCGTGGCTGGGACTTAACGGCTGCTCCAGCCTGCCAGCTGTGTTCTACGGGCTCCAATGTAACGATCTGAAGGAAACAATGGAAGACATTTAAAGGACACTGGGCCTCCTCCCGGCCCGATTACAGCAGCACTTCCCAGGCAGGGGGGCAGTCACAAAGAGAATGCCCCCTCACCTGGGGCAGGACCCTTTAGTGGATTTTTGGGAGGGGCAGAACCAGTTCCAGCCAGCCTGCCCCTCCTTCCCCACCCCCGAACCGGAAGCGCTGCGAGGTGCCTCTGGTTCAAGGGGGTGCCCGAGGTTACTCCAAAACCTCTTGTGAAGGCAGGGGTGCCGCGTCATTTCCGCGCGCGGCACACCCGCCCTCACTCAAATCCAGGAGCCGGAGCAACCGCCATAATGGCGAGTAGCTCTATGCTGAGCCCCCCTTTAAAGTCTTGCGTGATTTTTCTGGGTGGATTTACTGCCTGGTAAATATGCGAACAGTGTTTGATGTGATGCAATTTTCACAACATCCCAAATTTCCCCAACCCGCTATCCCAACAACGATGTGTAGAGAGAAGGGCAATTAACATAACACCATATCAAAAAAGGAAAACCGACCATTCACAGGTTTTGCACAGCGGAACTGTGAAAAGAATCTTGCACAAATGGAGTTCCACCCAACTGCCCTCTAGGCACACTTCTACAAAATGAAAACTAGACTGAGATTTTCACTGAAATTAGGCTTTTAGGTGCATTACCATGACTGTGACTGTGATTCTTCAATCAAGTAAAGAAACAACGGTCCAAAGCAAAGCAAAAATATTAATTTTTATTATATTGACCACAATAGGCTGCTATATATTTTTCTCTGCCCAGCCGGACAAGGAATTTATTTTAAGTTGAATCAAAAGTTTAGAGTCTGAATACATTAGCAACAAACAATTTTTGCAGTAAGGCACAGTCCTGCACCGTACTGAAGAAGTAGACACAATGAAAGGAAAAGAAAGAATACAGTAGGAAAAAAGGTTCTTCAGGCAAAAGGAGTGAGCGTTCTGGGCACTTTTTAAATCAGTGTAAACAGTGTTTACCAGAGTGGCACATACATACAATAATATACAATGGTCAAATGTATGTCTACTAGAGAGAGTCGACGTTTCGATCCCGCGCTCTAGTTACAAGGGGATCATCATCAGGACTTAACACAATAATTGACTGGTTTATATAATACATACGCCTCTGCGGGGGCTCGAGGAAGGGCACAGGGCGTTCGATGGCGCTGCGTGTTCTGTCAGGGCTGAGGGAGCTCGTAAGTCAGAGCTCCGGAGCACCGGAAATGCCGTCATTCTCTTCCACCTAAAGAGCCCTTGAGTGCACAGGGTCACCACACGCCTTGACCCACCACGAGCTCTGACTTATGAGCTCCTTCAGCCCTGACAGAACATGCAGCTTCATCGTACGCCCTGTGCCCTTCCTCGAGCCTCCGCAGAAGCGTATGTATTATATAAACCAGGCAATTACTTGTGTTTTGTCCTGATGATGATCCCCTTGTAACTAGAGCGCAGGATCGAAACGTCGACTCTCTCTAGTAGACATATATTTGACCATTGTATATTATTGTATGTGTGTGCTACTCTGGTAAACACTGTTTACACTGATTTAAAAAGTGCCCAGAACGCTCACTCCTTTTTCCTGAAGAACCTTTTTTCCTGGGTTAGACAATGACGATATGCAAATCAGCTCTGACCCTGTGCCTGCACTTGCTTTCTTGCCTAGACTTGTTTTTATTTCTCTGTGCCTGTACATGTTTTCTTGCCCAGACTTGTTTTTATTCCTCTGTGCCTGTACTTGCTTTCTTGCCTAAACTTGTTTTTCCTTCCTGTGCCCAGTTCTCCCACGGCCTGCCCATTTTTCCCGCCACTGCGTCACTGCGACCCGCCCCCTGCAATCCCATTCGCAGCCCGCCTCCCAGCTGCTCCTCTCTCCCACATCCCCTCATATGGAGGCCGCGCAGAGGTGAAAGGAGCGACCTCTGACCCTGTTCGCAGGCAGGTCGCTCTACACGCTGCTGCATGGCTCTGGCTGCATTGTTTTTCCCTAATCTTGTATTTTTCCCCTGTGCCTAACTTGCTTTCTTGCCCATACTTGCTTTTATTCCTCTGTGCCTGTACTTGTTTTCTTGCTGAGACTTGTTTTTATTCCTCTGTGCCTGTACTTGCTTGCTTGACCCCATCTTCTCCGCAAGCCCCCACGTCTCTTTCAACCACACCACCGAACTTCACTGGACCGAACATCGCTGCATCCACTTCACCTTCAAGAAACCCACCAAGCACAACCGCACCCAACAGATGCCTCGCCGCTGCTGGAGCAAAGTCACTGAAGACCAGCTAACCACCATCATCACCCTCGCCTAGAGCCCACCCGCCGACCACACCAACCTCGACACAGCCGCCCGCAACGGATGTACGTTGTTACAACGCATGCTTTTAGCACGCATGCTGTAACAACGCGGTTTTTATAACGCATTCTTTTACAACGCATAATACGAAGGGGTGTTGGATAGTGAATATTTTAATTTACTATTCCAACACCAGTCCCCGTTGACACTAGGGAAGGTGTTGGATAGTAAATTAAAAGTATTCCCTATCCTTGAGCGCCCCCCAGAGTCATGCGTTGTAAGAGAATGCGATTTTAAAAACCGCGTTGTAATAGCATTGCGTGCTAAAAGTTGTGTCGTAAACGACGCTCCCCGCCCGCAACCGCAGACACTGGATCAACGACAGCGCCAATACCCTCGCCCCGATCAAGAAACCCTCCAACAGTCACACCAACAAGAAAGCTAGCTCGTTCACTGAAGAACTCCGGGCCTTCAAGCAAACCTGCCGAAAGTGGGAGAAGATCTGGCTCCGTGAACACCGGACAGCCACGCAGCCCTCAAGAACGCCACCAGCAGACACCATCACCTCATCAGATCCGCCAAAAGGGCCTCCTTCAAAGACCGCCTAGACAACAACGTGAACAACAGCAAAGAGCTCTTCTACATAGGGAAGGAACTCTCCAACCCCAGCTCGATGTCAGATACCCCACAAGACTCCGCTGGGCTTGTGAAGTAGTTTTGCAGAGACGACACGAACCACCGCCCCTGGTCCCAACTAAACCCTGCGGGGAGTAACACCCGACAAGGGACCCCACCGACCTCAAAACTTCCGCCCAAACTCGCTCCTCCCTTTCCCTGCCAAAGTCATAGAGAAGATCGCCAACAGACAACTTGCAGCCTTCCTCGAGACAAATGGATCCCTCGACCCCTCGCAATCCGGTTTCAGAGCCAACCACAGCACCGAAACCGCCCTCATCGCAGCCACCGACGATATCCGAGCTCTGCTCGACAACGGGGAAACAGCAGCACTCATCCTCCTGGACCTCTCCGCAGCGTTCGACATGGTTTACCACCGCACCCTAGTCGAACGCCTCAGCAACACCGGCATCCAAGGGAAGGCACTGAAGTGGATCATCTCGTTCCTCGCCGGAAGAACACAGAGAGTCCGCCTCCCCCCGTTTCGATCCGAGGCCACTGAAGTCATCTGCGGCGTCCTGCAAGGATCATCACTCAGCCCCACCCTCTTCAACGTCTACATGAGACCTCTCGCCACCATCGCACGCCAATAGAACCTCAATATCATCTATTACACCGACGACACCCAGCTGATCCTCTCCCTCACCCGAAACCCCGACACCGCCAGACCCAGCCTCCACGAAGGGATGAAAGACGTCACCGAGTGGATGAAGAACAGCCGCCTGAAACTGAACTCAGACAAGACGGAAGTCCTCATCCTTGGACCATCACCCTCCGCCTGGAACGACTCCTGGTGGCCCCCAGCCCTGGGCACCGCCCCCAAGCCTACAGACCACGCACGCAACCTGGGCTTCATCCTGGACTCCTCCCTCTCGATGACCAGACAAGTCAACCCCGTCTCCTCTTCATGCTTTCACACCCTCCGCATGCTCCGCAAGATCTTCCGATGGATCCCGACCGAAACCAGGAAGACAGTCACCCAGGCCCTCATCAGCAGCCGACTGGGCTACGGAAACACCCTCTATGCCTGAACCACAGCCAAGCTACAGAAAAGACTCCAACGCATCCAGAACGCCTCCGCCCGACTCATCCTGGACATCCCCCGACGCAACCACATCTCCGGCCACCTGAGGGACCTGCACTGGCTCCCCGTCAGCAAGAGGATCACGTTCAGGCTCCTCACCCACGCATACAAGTCTCTCCACGACCTGGGCCCCAAGTACCTAAACGACCGCCTGACCTTCCACACACCCACCCGCCAGCTACGGTCTGCCAGCCTCGCCCTCGCCACCGTACCACGCATCCGAAGAGCCACCGCCGGAGGCAGATCCTTCTCCTACCTGGCAGCCAAGACATGGAACTCCCTCCCCACCCACCTTCCGCTGACCCAGGACCACCTCTCCTTCAGGAAGCAACTGAAGACCTGGCTGTTCGAGCAGTAGCGGACCCCTACCCCAAGCGCCTTGAGACCTTTCCGGGTGAGTAGCTGTAACGACCGGGTTCTCAGACCAGATGGGATCAGCTCCTGAGAGCCCCTCCAACCCAGCCGGAACGTAACCACCTCCCTCCTCAGGACCCATCTATCCAGGCACCTGGGTACCTACCTGAGGATGGGGAACTCCCAATATACAAGCTCATATCATCAGAAACACCACTAAATCTATAGGGATACTAAGAATACTCACTGATTACTAAGGACATCCATGCCCTACACCACACTCATACCTCATAGTCTCGCGACCACATGGGTCCAGACTAATCTACCCTGGGGCAGTTCTGATTATCTACCATTACACACTGATTACCCTCAATGCTCACTCAAGCCGCAATCTTGCGGGTATACACACTGCTCACCCTCAGTGCTCACTCGACACGCAATCCGGCGTGTCTACACACTAGGCTGCAGCCCTAGTGCTCTCTCTCTTTATCTGGCCCACAATCCGGCGGACCTACACACCGTATCCCCCCGGTGCTCACTCACTTACAATCGGATCTGCAATCTGGCAGATCTACACACTGACCACAATCAGTGCTCTCACTAACGCCACTTACCAATGACGACCACTTTCCTATGAATACCTTCAGCTCTCTGTCTCTATGTTGGGAAGGTTCTCTCACTATTCACTAAGGGTTCGCTACTACAATATTAGGAGTTAGAACGGCTTTCCAAATTGAAATATGTACCTTTTGCTCTTGATATCAAATGTTCCCTCTCTCCCTCATTATTCAGTCACCTCTTACCTGACCGGGATTCACATCTGTTCATGCAAACAATGTCTGACTAGAAGACCAGGTTACCCTGATTGAACAAGAATACAAGGCACATGTCGGTTCACTAAGAACTGGGGTATCTTTATTACAATATGGCAATAGAACACATACACAGATCTGCGGGGTCTCTATGACTAACAGGAACTTTAACACACCGCTGAAAGAAAAGGATTAGACATACAGTATGAGGACAAGGTTATCTGTGGGGTCTCTTGATTAACAGGAACTTTAACACACCGCTGAAAGGAAAGGATTAGACATACAATAGCCTAGGGAATAAAGACAAAATTAAGGTGTAAGTGCAAAGTGGACTAGTTTAGACTACCTCACCTATTAGAAGGAAGATTTCTCTCTGTCTCTGGTGGGATCAGGGCTCTCTCTCTGTCTCTCCCTCCGTCACCACAGCTACACGCCTCTGGCTCAATTGCTCCAGCTGACAGCCTCAACTCCTCCATCTGCTTTAATGCATTCTGTACTGCTCTCTTCAGCTTCAGCAATCATCTGCCTTCTTTCTCCATTTCAGAAAACCAATAGAACTGCACTGCACTCTGCAGCTCCAGCAGACATCCTACTCTCCACTCTTCAAGAACCAAACTGAACACTCCTCCTCTTCTGCACTTCGCTAATATGGATTCCTCTCCCCTCATGGAAATTTCCAACAGAGGGCTGCCTCCCACCGAATTCCTGTGCTAGCTCCAAGGCTTCCACGCAACCGCAGTGCGCATCTGCATGTTACGTCTGGGCCCATGAGACAAACATATTCCTCGGATAAGAACCACTCCTGGCTGGGTTTCCCCTAGCAGTCAACAGCCTTAACTATAAACATTACCTTTCCCCTTAAAGCATCTCAGCTCTATCAAAATGGAGTCTCTCTAGTTCTGGGCCTTGTAGGCCTGAAAAGGATGAAATAACCCTTAGCTCTATCAGAGTACCTACACAAACCATAATATAAAGTCAGGACCACAGGATCCACCCTCTACTATAGGCAAAATAATGAAAGGCAAAGCCAATAGACAATAGATGGATTAGAGTAAGGGATCTATCATCATATAAAGCACCTATCCTCTTCTAGGTCTGGAAGAAAGGGCTTAAAAGGGAAGAATACAGCCTATAGATGTGAGCAAGCTTAAAGTCTTTATCACTCCGAAATAGAGCCAAAAAGCCTGTCAAGACATTCCACCCTTAGACTTTATCTTGCGAACATCTATAAACAACAACATCCAAGTAAACAAACATCAACATAATCTATCAACAAAACCAAAAACTAAAAGACTCTAAAATGAATGACAACTTAAGGAAATTCCACCTGAAACTTAATGTAGGGAATACAAATCTAACAGCCAACTGAAAACAAATCAAAGCACCCTTGACCTGAATGCTGAAACGTATCTAAGATTTGATCTGATAACAACAGAAACTAACCAAAGCATCCTCAAACTAAATGTGCCTCAACTTCTAGTGATAACTGATGAAATCTATTGATGTAGGGACTTGTTTGTGGAATGAAAACAGCAAGGGGCCTAAATGGGACCTACCTACTTCGGTCAACTTAAGAACTAAATGTGCTTCAACTTCTAATGATAAAACAACAAAGGGCCTAAATGAAGCCTACCTACTTCGGTCAACTTAAGCTAATGATAACTCATGAAATCTATTGGTGTAGGGCCATGTGTGTGGAATAAAAATAACAATGGGCCTAAATGAGGCCTACCTACTTTGGTCAACTTAAGAAAGAATTTGGTGAAATTTGACAAATAAACAAGACAAACGGTCCTCAAGGTCTGGGCAAACAGTACTAATAGATGTAGGACATAACCATACTAAAAGACACACCTCCCAGGACAACTTAAAGTCCAGGGTAACCACCCTTGGATCAATCAAAGTGAAAGTGTAACAACAGGAAAATAAAGATAACCCCATTCCTACAAAATAGCTGGTGTAGCACTATGCATATCAAGCAATAAGTCAAAGAAAATTATCTAAATGTGGAGCATATCTAAAAGATAAATTTGAACCATGCCAAAGGCAATAGTTAAAGGACATAAGTCATCTAACTCGGGAAACAGTTTGTATCCAACTTCTACTGTATCGATCTGTGGAACACATGTGTGCACCACCATGTAAAAGATTACATTTCTTTCATTGGCAAAAACTGTTTTGCAGAAAACAGGAAAACTATAATAGGTGAAAGATAAACAAGTGTAGAATAGCATAGCATACTAAAGGCAAAATATAGTACTGCATAAACATCAAAACCATGAGAAATGTTCAATTGGGGCCTGTTTGTAAATGTCCATCTGAAATAAAAAATATGGGAAAAAAATGACTTCTTCTGTTGGAAACATAAGTATAACCAAATAAAAATGAGTTCTTTTAGCATAATTTAGGGGTTCAAGGCAGTCAATTGTGGATTCATCAGTGTAGGTCACCACCCATCATCTTCATCTGTATCCGGTGCCAAGGAAGCACTTCCTCCGATCTGGTAATCAGTCACCAGCTCCCGTCATTCATCCGCCACCAATCCGGTCTGGTCTGGTTCCATCTTCCAAAAATAACAAACTAACATAAAAAAATTAAAACAAAAAAGTAAAATAACAAAGGGAGTGGGAGGGGGGTGGGCCGACGCACACACCAAACACCACAACCCAACAACCTGAAACAAAAAAACAAGTATAATTAATCTAGCAAAAATAAATTTTCCATTTAAAAAACACCCTAAGTGCTTTTCATTGTCGAAAGAGACCTCCTAATCAATAAAAAACATTATTCTGAATTCAAGGAATGATTTAAATCATATTCTTTTAAATTTGTTTGGGCAAAATCTAATTTTGTCATACACAGCCAGAAGGGCTGGGGCCTAGCAACTCCCGAATCCTCTGAGAGACAGCCCCTCCCTTCAGAAAGATGTTCGCGCTCAGAGTTTTGAATCCGCTCCAAAAAATAAGCAGAAGCCAGGCTACAGTGCGATGTAATTTTGAATCACTGCCAAGTGCTGATCTCATTGCAGGAGCAAGGCTGCTGCCAACCATTCTGTCCAAGCATCTCTAATCTCTAGTCAGGGAAGCTGACTTAGGCCTATTGTAATTATCTAACTCCAAGGGCCAAGCGTCTGCCAATTATTCTGCATGTACAAGGATCCCTTATCTGAAGTCCATGAAGCTGTCTGCGCCGACAGCAAGGAAGAGCGACTTGACCCCCCTTTACATAAACATTTCTCTGTGGCTCATCAAGTTTTTTCCTCTACACTGCCTTCCCCTTTCTTCGTGATGTCACCCACAGGGCGGTTCCTGCACCCTTTCAAAACTCTGAGAGCTAAGAACAGCTGCCAAGTCACTGAAGAGAGAGCTTGGTCAAATTGCAAGCATCCCGTATCTCCATGCAAAGGAAGCCCGAGTCAGTTGGAGGACGGTAGCCCTCCCTTTACATCAACAATTGTCCGCGGAGAAGAATTGGAGAATGGCCAATGATAACAAGACAGGCACTGCTCGGCGCTCCAAGAGGGAAAGGCCCTCCCTTTACAAAACAGCTCTCTCTGGGAGCCAGGCTAACTCAAGATCGAAAAACACATTCTCTGGAACTTAAAACACATCTGTTCCCAGGTCAGAGAGCTAACCATTATTCTCTAACTAACCGAAGCAAAATTAAAACGTGATGAAAAGCATCCTAAAACCAATAATTAATAAGAACATATTTTTTGCAACTAAGTCACAGGCTAGCAATTTGAAATAAATCTATTATAAAAACAGCTATTTGCTGAAAGGGAAAAATATTAGAACAGCATTGCATTTAATTTTCCATATTGAAAATAACATGAGAAGTAAAACAAGGGGTAACGTCATAATTTAGTGTGCAAGCATTTGTACTTTATCTATTAAAAAGGGCCAGATTCATCAATTTTACAAATAGTCATTTTTCTAACTGAGTGGGCACACTCACACAATGGTCTGCTACATATCAGGAACATTTGCATTTGAAAAAGGTTCAGCTTGCATTGGAAAAATAATAATGTATATTTACTAGAACACACATTTTATTTTTAAAAGCACACGGTTGCATTTCACTAATTAAAAGCACATTCTATGATGGGTCTGTTTTTATATTTTCGTTCTTCACAACCGCTAACGCATTAATTAAAGCATCCTCCGTGCAAACCCTTATCTCAATCCGACTGGTTGATTTATAACTTACCGACCTGCAAGTCAGACACATTAAATCATGAGTTCCAAGGCAAACCCACACAAATTCGTGGACGCATTTCAAAAAGAATGTTAAATGAACACAGCTTTTCTCTCTGAGCAAAATGTTACCATTCTGTCAGCAAGCTGACAAAGCACATAGGCAGAACCCAGCAACCAATGAAAGTGAAATCAAACCATCATTCATCTGAACAAACACTGACTTTTAGTGTCAGCTCACATAACCATGCATGTTAAACAGCATGTTAAAATAAATACTGCCATCTCAATCCAAGATATTAACCCTTTGGCAGCTCAAACACAATCATTCCCCAATGTCTGCAGTACATGGGAAATTCAAGAACTTATCACTCCACATTTTCAAATAACACGTGCACACATCTACAAAACAAATCCCCCAAGCATTTGAAAGACATCCAGCTCTCTCCTGCCTAACGCACCAATAGAATGCTCTGTACAAGCCATATCCACATGGCGCTATTCACAAGCCATATTTACAAGAAAGTCAACAGGTTCAAAACATGACATGCTCTTCACAATGCATATATACAAGGGTCAATTCACAAGGAACACAGCAAGTCAAAATGAGAACATGCACCTCACAATCCACATTTACATGGCGCTATTTACAAGGAACTCCACAAATCATATTACATTGAACACATTTCACATTGCACAGCGTAAGCAGATCCAGCGAGCAATTTAATGGGCAATTTACAAGCATTTTTCACACACATATGTACAATTGGACCATCACAAAGATGTAATTGGCTACCTCACGTAATGTCACCCTTCAAGCCTGACAGTTCAAACACCAAGATGAAAAGCATTTCTTCCACCCTGCATAAGTCAAATGCCATGATATACTGCAATTTCCTCACACTGCAACTGTTCAAGCCCATAGGTCACACAGGCTTCATAAACTGCCCGACTATGCCAGATGTTACTGGCGATCAGGGCACTCCTCCACAACATATGGGAAACTCTCCAAACACATGGCCAGGGCACACAGGCTTCGTAAACAGCCCGACTATGCCAGATGTTACTGGCGATCAGGGCACTCCTCCACAACATATGGGAAACTATCCAAACACATGGCCAGGGCACACAGGCTTCGTAAGCAGCCGACTACGCCAGATGTAATGACCGGGTTCTCAGACCAGATGGGATCAGCTCCTGAGAGCCCCTCCAACCCAGCCGGAACGTAACCACCTCCCTCCTCAGGACCCATCTATCCAGGCACCTGGGTACCTACCTGAGGATGGGGAATTCGCAATATACAAGCTCATATCTTCAGAAACACCACTAAATCTATAGGGATACTAAGAATACTCACTGATTACTAAGGACATCCATGCCCTACACCACACTCATACCTCATAGTCTCGCGACCACATGGGTCCAGACTAATCTACCCTGGGGCAGTTCTGATTATCTACCATTACACACTGATTACCCTCAGTGCTCACTCAAGCCGCAATCTTGCGGGTATACACACTGCTCACCCTCAGTGCTCACTCGACACGCAATCCGGCGTGTCTACACACTAGGCTGCAGCCCTAGTGCTCTCTCTCTTTATCTGGCCCACAATCCGGCGGACCTACACACCGTATCCCCCGGTGCTCACTCACTTACAATCCGATCTGCAATCCGGCAGATCAACACACTGACCACAATCAGTGCTCTCACTAACGCCACTTACCAATGACGACCACTTTCCTATGAATACCTTCAGCTCTCTGTCTCTATGTTGGGAAGTCTCTCTCACTATTCACTAAGGGTTCGCTACTACAATATTAGGAGTTAGAACGGCTTTCCAAATTGAAATATGTACCTTTTGCTCTTGATATCAAATGTTCCCTCTCTCCCTCATTATTCAGTCACCTCTTACCTGACCGGGATTCACATCCGTTCATGCAAACAATGTCTGACTAGAAGACCAGGTTACCCTGATTGAACAAGAATACAAGGCACATGTCGGTTCACTAAGAACTGGGGTATCTTTATTACAATATGGCAATAGAACACACACACAGATCTGCGGGGTCTCTATGACTAATAGGAACTTTAACACACCGCTGAAAGAAAAGGATTAGACATACAGTATGAGGACAAGGTTATCTGCGGGGTCTCTTGATTAACAGGAACTTTAACACACCGCTGAAAGGAAAGGATTAGACATACAATAGCCTAGGGAATAAAGACAAAATTAAGGTGTAAGTGTAAAGTGGACTAGTTTAGACTATAAAGAACAAGAAGAGTTGGAGGGTAGTGAAGCAAAGTGCCAAGTCTACAAGGTCCTCACAAGGAGCTACACATTTGGATTGCACTGAACCAGACCAAAGTGGTCACTAGACACTAGGTGTACAATAGATATCCTATCAGCCCACCCACTTGGCGGAGCCTCGTCATGTAGGACGTCTAGAAACAAGTTGGTGTGTCACAGCCTAGATGAATTGGCTAGACAACAGACAATTATGGTTCATACGATAGAAGTGTCCATGCCACTGGGCGGTACTGGCACAGTGCAGTGCAAAGAAAAAAAGTGTGTGAGTGATGTTAAAATGACGGTCAAGGCAAAAGAAAATTTTTATTAGTATTCACCTGGACGTCAGATTAAAAAGAGATGCAAGACAGTGTGACAAAATCACTGTCTACTTTGCTGTATGATTAAATAGGCCAACATGTTTCTGCCAATAGGTGAAACTACACCGGCATTCTTCAGGGCCACTTGTATGGAATGTTGCTACTGCAAAGATACACTCTAACAATAGTGTAAAAAAGTGAAGATGACAGACCAAAAAGTTTAAGACTGTCAAACTAATAGTGTGGTCACTAGGACCATCTTACCGTATCCTCTTGCGCCGTTTGATAATAGAGGATGCAGTCCCAGCAATGTGTGGGAGTCAAGCCTCACCTCACCCGGCAACGGCTCGGAGATTGAGGCCTTCGGCTTTGGTTTCAGCCGAGAGGTACCGACGGAGAGAGCGGGGCCTCAATCTCCGAGCCGTTGCCGGGTGAGGTGAGGCTTGACTCCCACACATTGCTGGGACTGCATCCTCTATTATCAAACGGCGCAAGAGGATACGGTAGGATGGTCCTAGTGACCACACTATTAGTTTGACAGTCTTAAACTTTTTGGTCTGTCATCTTCACTTTTTTACACTATTGTTAGAGTGTATCTTTGCAGTAGCAACATTCCATACAAGTGGCCCTGAAGAATGCCGGTGTAGTTTCACCTATTGGCAGAAACATGTTGGCCTATTTAATCATACAGCAAAGTAGACAGTGATTTTGTCACACTGTCTTGCATCTCTTTTTAATCTGACGTCCAGGTGAATACTAATAAAAATTTTCTTTTGCCTTGACCGTCAATTTAACATCACTCACACACTTTTTTTCTTTGCACTGCACTGTACCAGTACCGCCCAGTGGCATGGACACTTCTATCGTATGAACCATAATTGTCTGTTGTCTAGCCAATTCATCTAGGCTGTGACACACCAACTTGGTTCTAGACGTCCTACATGACGAGGCTCCGCCAAGTGGGTGGGCTGATAGGATATCTATTGTACACCTAGTGTCTAGTGACCACTTTGGTCTGGTTCAGTGCAATCCAAATGTGTAGCTCCTAGTGAGGACCTTGTAGACTTGGCACTTTGCTTCACAGACCCTCCAACTCTTCTTGTTCTTTATAGTTCCTTAGGGGTTTTTCGAGTTTGGATGGTCTATAAATATATTCCCCTTGACCCTCCTTTAATAGACTAGTTTAGACTACCTCACCTATTAGAAGGAAGATTTCTCTCTGTCTCTGGTGGAATCAGGGCTCTCTCTCTGTCTCTCCCTCCGTCACCACAGCTACACGCCTCTGGCTCAATTGCTCCAGCTGACAGCCTCAACTCCTCCATCTGCTTTAATGCATTCTGTACTGCTCTCTTCAGCTTCAGCAATCATCTGCCTTCTTTCTCCATTCCAGAAAACCAATAGAACTGCACTGCACTCTGCAGCTCCAGCAGACATCCTACTCTCCACTCTTCAAGAACCAAACTGAACACTCCTCCTCTTCTGCACTTCGCTGATATGGATTCCTCTCCCCTCATGGAAATTTCCAACAGAGGGCTGCCTCCCACCGAATTCCTGTGCTAGCTCCAAGGCTTCCACGCAACCGCAGTGCGCATCTGCATGTTACGTCTGGGCCCATGAGACAAACACATTCCTCGGATAAGAACCAGTCCTGGCTGGGTTTCCCCTAGCAGTCAACAGCCTTAACTATAAACATTGCCTTTCCCCTTAAAGCATCTCAGCTCTATCAAAATGGAGTCTCTCTATTTCTGGGCCTTGTAGGCCTGAGAAGGATGAAATAACCCTTAGCTCTATCAGAGTACCTACACAAACCATAATATAAAGTCAGGACCACAGGATCCACCCTCTACTATAGGCAAAATAATGAAAGGCAAAGCCAATAGGCAATAGATGGATTAGAGTAAGGGATCTATCATCATATAAAGCAGCTATCCTCTTCTAGGTCTGGAAGAAAGGGCTTAAGAGGGAAGAATACAGCCTATAGATGTGAGCAAGCTTAAAGTCTTTATCACTCCGAAATAGAGCCAAAAAGCCTGTCAAGACAGTAGCGCGCTATACAAGTGTCATGATTGATTGATTGATTGATTGATGGATCCAGGGATGGGGGCCAATTAAGTATGAGGAGTCGCCTTTGGTGGTAGGGACGTGGGTAGGGTCTTGGCACAGCTGCGGGAACAAGAAAGACCCAATTAGGACTTGGTACTACTCCTGCTCCACAACACCCCACATAACACATGCAAGAGGGAGCCCCTATCTCTGGTACTCACCAAGACACGCTGTTTGTGTTGAACCAAGGAAGAGGTCAGCAACTTAGCGTCCAGAAACCTCGATGCCTTGTGGGGAAACTAAAGAAGGCGCTCCTGCGCAAGAACTACCAAAGTACCAAAATAAGCAAGAAGAAGGCGCTTCTGCGCAAAAGGGTGCAATGAACAGGAACTCCAGGGTAAGCGCTATAGCGCGGCCCAATGTATGTTTGTGCAACCCTCCTGCACCACTTGCGATAGCACGACAATGTTCCCACGCTTCATGCGTGATGAAAAACTAGCAGTAGCGCTCCTGCGCAGCTGCCAAACAAAAGAGTAACCCAAGTAAAGTCCTGCGCTTCCTGATAGCACAGGCAGCAGCGCTCCTGCGCCACGGCCAAACGAATGTACAAGTAAGGGAATGCAGCAGCGCACCCTCGTAGCTGCCACTGAATACGTTAGTCCAAACAAAAGGAACCAACCCAGCGCTCACCGCGCTCAGCTCAACGGAGCAAGCAGCAGCGCACCTGCGTGGCTGTGTCACTGAAGCACAAACGGCAACGAAACGTCACGTAACGCGTGAAGGCACAGGGAGCGTTACCGTGACTCGAAGTGTAGCGGACGTTCCAGGAGAGTCGAGGAGCAGAAGACCGGTCCTCCGACATCTGCTGGGCTCAGTGCGAACTTCAGAATTAGAAGCACGATCCGGCGGTGCTCCACGCCTTTAAGCGTATACCCCGGAAGTGCTTGCTGAGGAGGAGGACTAGACCGGGACACCACTTCCAGACGGAAGTGAGTATCTCGATGCCTGCATGTGTCTTGTGGCGCCCGGGACGGCGGAAAGCCGCCACATGACACTCCAGCATCAACCACGTCCCACCCTCGCAAGACCTGTTCTACACGCCGGCCACCTTCTTCCACCGCAAGATTGCATACATTCACATCAGCTTCAAAGCCACGACTGCCCCGACAACCACTGAGACCTCCACCCCACGGCCACCATCCGCACCAACCGCCTGCTCTCCTGGACCAACATCAACAACGACGACACCATCAAGATCATGAACACCATCCACTCCAGATCTCCGTCAGACCCAAGCCCACACCACATCTTCAACAAAGCCAGCACAGCCATTGCACCCCATCTCCTGAAAGTCATAAACACCTCCTTTGGGACAGCAACCTTCCCAGAGAGCTGGAAGCAGGCCGAGATCAACCCCTTACTCAAGAAACGAAAGGCGGACCCCAAGTACCTCAAGATCTTCCGGCCCATCTCCCTGCTCCTGTTCCCGGCAGAGGTCATCAAGAATATCGTCAACGTACAACTGACCCGCTACCTCGAGGAGAACAACATCCTGGACCCTTCCCAGTCTGGGTTCCGCAGCAACCACAGCACCAAGACTGCCCTCATCGCCGCCACTGATGACATCAAGTCCCTGCCTGACAACGGAGAAATGGCGGCCCTTATCCTCCTGGGCCTGTCAGCCGCCTTCGACACGGTCTGCCACCACACACTATGAACACGCCTCCACAACACCGGGATCTAAGAGAAGGCCTGGACTGGACCACCTCCTTCCTCTCCGGCAGAACACAGAGCATCCGCCTTCCCCCCTTCCGCTCCGAAGCCATAGAGAACATCTGCGGCGCACCCCAGGGCTCATCCCAACTCTGTTTAACATCTACATGGCTCCGCTCGCCCACGTCGGCACGATCTCAACATCATCTCCTACGCTGATGATACCCAGCTGATCCTCTTCCTCACCAAGGACCCCCACACCGCAAAAATCAACCTTCATGAAGGAATGAATGCCGTCGCTGAATGGATGAGGAACAGCCGACTGAAGCTGAACTCGGACAAGACAGAGGTCCTCATCCTTGGATCCACCCCTTCGACCTGGGACGACTCCTGGTGGCCGACCGCACTGGGAACCACCCCAACATCCACCAACCACGCACGCAACCTAGGGATCATCCTCGACTCCACCCTCTCCATGACTAAAAAGGTCAACGCCATCTAATCCTCCTGCTTCAACACCCTCTGCATGCTTCGCAGGATCTACAAGTGGATACCCACTGAAACAAGAAGAACGGTCACCCAGGCCCTCATCAGCAGCAGGTTGGACTACGGAAACGCCCTCTACGCAGGAGCATCCTGAGACGGCTCGAGCGCATCCAGAACGCATCTGCAAGCCTGATCCTCGACATCCCTCGCCGCAGCCACGTCACACCCCACCTGAGAGACCTGCACTGGGTCCCGGTCAACAAGAGGATAACCTTCAAGCTCCTCACCCATGCACACATGGCACTCGAGAACACCGGACCAACGTACCTCAACAGACGACTCAGCTTCTACACCCCCACCCACCAGCCTCGCTCCGCGGACCTCACCTTCGCCACAGTCCCCCGTTTCTGAAGAGCGACCTCCTGTGGCAGATCGTTCTCCAACCTCGCGGGCAAGACCTGGAACACCCTCCCCATCCACCTACGGCAGACCCAAGACCTGCTGACCTTCAGAAAACTCCTCAAGACCTGGCTTTTCGATAAGTAGCAGCATTCCCCACCCCAGCGTTTTGAGACCCTCACAAGTAAGTAGTGCGCTTTACAAATGATATGATTGATTGATTGATTCTACACCATCCTACCCCATTGCTAGTTTAATTGGCTTCTGGTGATCACTGCATGGTATGCCGCTACCACTACGCTCATGCTGCTTAACTCCTACCAAAGGCCTTTGATCACTATGAGGGTAGCGCTTTAGGCGCCCCTCTCGGCCTAAAAGTACCCCAGTCCATGAGACAGACCTATTTCATGGCGCACAATTATGATCTGTGTTCTCCCATGACAACAAAAACATTGTATTAGGTATCCAGACATCAGTATAGGTGGGACACTCAGAGCACGGATGCACGTCCATCGCCATGCGAAGGACATTCCTGTCCTAACAGTGACAGACTCTGAATTCATACTTGAGGCCTTCTGGTTCAGCTGTTCTTTGCAGTTTAAGATATGATGCTTAACATTCCTGCTGCAATACCTGGCTGTGCTTCTCAGCAACGTTCAGAACGAGTGAATAACAGTGGTGTATTTGGAATCAGTGACGAAATGGCCTCCTGTCATACTGGGCTTTGCGTAGTTGACAGCTTTTACATGGTGTGCAGAGTGCGAATGGCATATGTAATGCAGATAAAAGTTGGTTCTCCAGAACTGGGTGCCACTTGATGGCCAACAGGTTTCTTGCATATTAATGTTACTTTTAGACAGTTATCCTTAGGGGCTTACAACAGTGTACATGCTTTGATCTTCTTTGCATCAAAGCAAAAGGAAAATGTATATGCATTGTGTCAGCTATGTCTTTCAGTTTGGCTGTCCCCTGAATCCTCTTCCTTGTAATTAGTTGTTGTCTCTTTTGTGGGAGTGCAGACTTTTTCACTACGGCGATTACTTGATTGTAGAAGAAGACTTTCCAAACCCTAAGTATTTGTATGTGGCCAATGTACTGGATATTGCTTTTGACATGCTGTTTTGTTGAAGTTATTTTCTGGGATTTCATCTTGCAGATTCAGTCTTGATATCGTCATAGGTAAGCTGGTGGCCATAGCATGTTTTGTGGCTATATCGATACTAAAGGTTATGTGGGTATGTGCATGATTGTTAACATATTTGTGGTGGGGGTGGCAGAAAGGGACTGGGAGCAGTCCTCATATTGTTGATGAAGTATGAGTTTGAGACACTGTGAAAGAGATGAGCCTGTAGTTTACTCTCAGGAAAAACCCATGGTAGGAACCCATGAAAAGAGCGCTGTGGAGTCAGGGTCTAGGATCCCCTTAGGACAGATCTATTTCAGACACATTCAGAGTGTGCCCCTAATGCATTTCCAAGATTTTCACCAAGACACTCACCACATTGAGGGCCAGATGTAGGTAAATGTAATTTACCGATTCTAAAATACTGAGTCATACCGAATCGGTATTTCAGAATCGGAAAATGAGATGTAGATAAAAAATCGGTAAAAATTACCGATTCGGAATCACTCGGTATCTGAAATCGGTATTTACCGAATCGGTATATACCGACTCGGTAAAATCTGAATCGGTAAAACCCATACATTCCAACTGGCCCATGGCCCATAGGAATGAATGGGTATTACCGAATCGGTAGTTACCGATTCGGTAAATACCGAATCGGTAAATACTGATACGGAAATTTGCAACTGACTAACATGTGAGCCTGTGAACCAATCAGGAACTCCAACCACACCCAATCCCAAAGGAACTGGGGAATCAACCAATCAGAATCAAGCACCCCTCCCCAGTACCTGGGACTGGCCACGCCCATGCAGGTGCAGAAACCAACAGTCAGGAGAGCAGGAGGACAGACGGAGGAGCAGGCTTCCCTGAGCTAACCTGTACAGCAGCATGGAGAGTCAGGATGCACAGAGGGATGCTGCTGAGCGCAAAAGGAAGATGAAGTTTAGCCCTGAAGAACTGCAGGTGCTTGTTGCAGAGGTCGTCAGACATTACAGCAAGATCTTTGGGAAGCAATCACTGCATGTAGCTGAGTCCATCAAGCGCACCACCTGGATTGACATACAAGGCAAGGTAAATGCCATTGATGTCACTCACCGTGAAATTGACGATGTGAAAAAACGGTGGTATGATCTCCGCATCATCACCAAGAAGAAACTAGCTGCCCACCGCAAGGAATGTGCTGCAACAGGGGGAGGAAGAAACCGAGCCCTACGACTCACCGGCATAGAGGAGCTGGTGGAATCAACCCTTGAGCCTGAATCCATCCACGGCATCGGGGACGCTGATAGCTCTGCAAGAGCTGCAAATAAACAAGGTAAGATGCAAGTACATTGTCATTAACCCATTTACCTATTCCCCTCACACACTCTGTGTGCCTACATCATACTCCAGAACAAGTTTTACCAATGTCCTGCAATGCATCATGGGAAATGTAGTCATGGGTAGATACCTCTAAGCAGTCAGCATGCCATGCAGCAAGGGAAGCAACAGACTACTAGCATAGGCAAATGAGAGACAGGCAAATGTGCTATAGTAGTGTGTTTAATCAGGAGACACAGGTGAACCACTCCACCTACACAATGTCCATGTCTGTCCACAGGAAAGTCAATGCGCAGCACAGCGAAGGATAGGGAGAAGAGGAGGGAAGAAGCTGGACCCAGCACATTACACGGAAAGAAGGACAAAGAGCAGGCAGCCAAGTCACCTAAGGAGCCAACACCACCACAGCCACAGTCCCCTCTGTTATTTGGGAGTCAGGAGTCAGGAGCGGCTGCACAGTCCCCCACCCCCACAACTTAATCCCCAGTGCTGGAAAGGGCAAGGCGCCTTGATGTGCCCCCTCGCCGCATACTGGAAACATCTGAGGAGGAGGAGGATAAGGGTGACATGGCCATCAACCCACAGGATTCAGCCAACATTGAGCAGCTGCCCACTCCCAGAGCTGTGCGGGCCAGTGTCCGAGGATGAAGGCCACAGGAGGCAGATGATGTGCGTCAGGATCAGGGGGTCTTCTGCGGACTGGAGGCCACCATGGTCAAAGTACAGCGCCTGCAGGCGAGAGCAATGATGGGGATTCAGAGGCAGGCACGCACAACCAACAACAAGCTTGATGAAATAGGCAAGGGCATTGGAGACATATCCGAGAGCATGCAGTCAATGGCATCTGGCATTTCCGACATGACACAGTGCATGACTGTCCTGTGCGACAAGTTGGACAGGGAACATTTGGAGAGACGCAAGGCTCGTGTCGATGTGCGGCAGCAGACAAAAGCCCTGAACAGATTTGCTACTGCTACCACCGTGCTGTGCAGATGGTCAGTGGCGATGCAGGATGCCATTGTGCAGTGCTGCACCAATTTATCAGTGGGAATGGCCAGAGTGACCTCTGCAATGGAGCTCATGCTCGCACAACAGACTGCCACTCGAGGCAACACATGTGTGGGGGAAAGTGAGGAGTCCACCAGCAGGAGTGGCGCAAGCACTCCTGTACAAGAAGTACGTAGGAGTGGCAGGCGTCATGCAACTGAGACAGGCCACACCGAGAACATTGACACACAGCCACAGCAGTCCCACCCTGTGGTCCGTGGCCATAAACATTGACTATGCCCTCCACCCAAGGAACAGGTCGCGGTGGTGTTAACCGTGACAACACAGTCATGGACATTTATATATTGTGTAACCAATGTGTGCTATCATTGCACTTGCGTAGTGAAAATTAAACTACGTACGTCATGAACTTTGCCTGTCTGTGTCTCATTACTCACTCAGAAATATTGCTGTGTGACCTCTGCCCGTCTCAGTCTCCCATCTGTAGCTGCTGCTGCTACTGTACCATGGGGCTCTGCCAGTTCTGGGTCATCATCAATGTCCTCATGATGTGTGATCTCCACCTCTGTGCCTTCCTTGGTGGCGGTATTGTGTAACATTGCACAGGTCGCAATGATTTTGCAGCACAGGATTGGGGTGTACTGGCGTGCCCCTCCACTCTTGTGGAGGCAGCAAAACCTGCTCTTTAGGAGTCCAAATGTGCGCTCCACAACGTTGCGTGTAGATCTGTGAGTCACATTGTACCGCCTTTCACTCCTGGTGGATGGGTTGAGGTAGGGGGTGAGCACAAAGGACCGCAGGGCATATGCACTGTCGCATAGGGGGGAGAAAGAAAGACATTAATTGCATGTACATGATACATTGATCTGCTGTGAGTGTCTTGGTGTGTCAATGTAATTTACCTAGCAGGTATCCATTTCCAAATTCTCCGGCAAGTAGGCGTGTGTGTATATTCCACTATTCTGGAATATGTACGAATCATGGGTACTTCCAGGGAACTTCGCAACGATGTCTGTGATGATGTTCCCTGCGTTGCATATGACCTGTACGTTGATGGAGTGCGTTGACTTGCGGTTTCTGTATATGTGTTCTGTGGCTGCAGGTGGACAGAGTGGTACGGGGATGCCATCAATGCAGCCTATCACGTGAGTGAAGTGTGCCAGTTGATAGAAGTCAGTCTTGGTTTTTGCTAGTTCCGCTGGTGTTTCAGGGAATGAAATGTAATGCTCCATCCTCTGCATCATGGCGTCAAGGAACCTCCTGAAGAAGCGGGACAGGCAGCTCTGGGACACACCACCCACTGCAGCTATCACACTCTGGTAGCTCCCGGAGGCAAGCAGGTGTAAGCTACACAGCACCTGCACATGGGGTGGGATGGCCTAGGCCCTGGGTGTTGGGTGCTCCAGGAGTGGGTGTAGGTCCCTGATCAAGTCCTGGATGGTTTGGGGATGTAGCCTGTACCTCTGTAGTATTTCAGGCTCTGTCAGTTGGAACAGTGTTATCCTCTGCCTGTACACTTGTTCCTCCCTTTGCCATTCTCTCTCTTCTGCTGCCTGTAGTCTTTGCCGCCTTGCAATGACGTAGAAAGCCGCCATTATGGTTCCAGAGGTGCATTTTGGGACTCTTTTTATGGCCTTCACCTGGTTACCACCTGCATTCAATCCATGGTAAATACCGACTCATAAATACCGAATTTCCGTGAATTCGGTATTTTTGAGCTTTCCTACATCTCCATGACCATTTTTACCGTTTCTTATTTACCGATTCGGAAAATAAGAAATCGGTAAATATGAATTCGGTATATTCCGCCTCGGTAAAAATACTGACTCATATTTACCGAGTCGGAATTATACCGACTCATATTTACCGAGTCGGAATTTTACCGACTCATGTTTTCCGAATCGGTAAATAATATGCTCCTACATCTCATTTCATGGATACCAGTCGGTTACGGCCGAAATTACCGATTTTGGGCCGTTACCGACCGGTATTAGGCTACCTACATCTGGCCCTTAGTTTCTAGAATACCCCAGGTGTGTATACACCCTTGAATTTCTAGGGTACAGTTATCACTAATTCCAGGGGTAAATCCTTTGGGTAACTTGAGCCTGGCAGAGACCCTGAGCTTGCAACTCTCACTACAGAAAGCTAAGAATGAGGAAGGAGAGAGGGGCAGAGAATTTGAGAGGGAGAAGCTAAGACTAGCTCACTGGGAACAAGAGGAGAGGGATAGACAGGAGGAATTGGCTTTGGAAGACAAAGTGCGAGAGAGGAAGGATAAATAGAGGGAGTAGGAGGAACAGAAGGAAAAGGAAAGCGCGTTAGAGAGGGAAAGGATAGTCCTTGAGAGAAAGAAGCCTAGGATGACAGCAATGACAACTCCATCTGGGATGAGTGACTCTATATCCAGTTCAGGCTAGGTTGTGGCCAAGGTTCCAAGAAATCTTATGCATGTGTATGTAGGTCAGGACATCTTGGGATGGTTTGTGAAGATTAGGTAGCTGGTAAGGTGCAGGCCTTTAATGAGGTATCTAAGTCAGCTTCCTTAATGAGACACATGACATTGGAAGGGACAGAAGTCATTGAAAGGATGCCTGTGGCAGACCGATTGTCTATGAGAAAATAAAGAAGGTTCTGATTAGATGGTTTGGGCTGAAACCTTCAGAGATTTTGAGACTGCAAGAGAGTAAAAGGTGTTCTGTTTGACACTTGAATTCATGGGGTGTTTCATGATTAGAATGAGTGGGTGAGAGGGATGGAGGCCAAGGAGTTTTAGTCCCTTAACTAGTTGATGGTGACTGTGCTCTGCCCCACTTAGACGATGCCTGTCTGATTTGACAGAGAGGAATCCAGAAAAACTTTCCATGTTGGTGGACAAGTGCCTAGCTAACAGGGTTCACAAGTTCTAGAGCACCACCGTTCTAAGCCAAAGGGGGAGAGGGGCTCTCCACAGACTGGTTCCAAACTGGTGGCTATGGACCAGGGTAATTCCATTGGGACTCGAGGAGTGCAAAAATGGTAAAACAGTGCAAAAGGGAAGGAGCATCGTAAGGGAGGACAGGGAAGTTCTTCCAATCAAGGTGTTGATGTGCTTCGAGTGCCACAAGGTGGGACATTTTAGGTAAGAGACCCAGACCCAACAGCACTTGTGATAACTAGCATGTTACACTTGGGTAAAAGGACCCAAGAGGGCATGGTTGCACTCAGCCTAGTAGCTACAGAGATCTGGGAGAGGCACCCTGATGCCCTGAAGCACATTCATCCTAAAACTATGGGGTTTGTGCAGGAAGTTAGTATAAATGGGAGAAAAACTCCTGCCCTGAGAGATACTAGAGCCTTCCACACTATGTTTGAGAGGAAGTACCTTTCAGGAAGAGGAGAAACCTGGGATCAAAGATGCAGATTTGGTAGCCAGTGGGAAAGGCATGGAGCATTTGCTTGCCAGAGTTCAAATGAGCTCAACAGCAAGACAGCCATGGATGATGTTGGGTGTAAGGAAAAAGCGAGGAGCTATATGCCTAATGGGCAATGATTTGATTGCCCCTGGCTTGGTGCCAGGAACAAAAGCCTTTATGTCATGGACTAAGTCCATGACATAAAGGCTTTGGCATGACAAGGCATAAAGGCATGACAAGGGTTGACCAAATTGCAAACTGAACATCATTCTCAGAGTGAGATTAGGATCATTCCTGATTTGCAGGTTACCAGAACAAGGTAGTTTGTTGGAAAGGGTGACTGTGAGAAGGCAATGGCCATGGATGTCATTGCCAGAGGTAAAAGAGGATGAGGCTCCTGAAGCAGACCAGGTGCTGGAGTCTGGGTAGCTTCCTGAACTGCAGTGATTGCTAGCTGCTGGAGGACCTGCCCGGGAAAGATTTCTGCAAGCACAGAAGGGCCCTATGTTTTGGGAGTTTGGAAGGAAGCCTAGGAACAGATCAGCAAAGAACTGGTCGGGAAACACCGTGTTTTCTGGGAGGATGGTCTACTTTGTAGTGAGCCAGTGAATTTTGAGCCAAGAACTAGCAAGAGGCTAGTGGTTCCATTAGTGTACAGAAGCTTTCTGGTGTCACTAGCTCATGAAGTGCCCTTAGCAGGACACTTAGGGATTAGAACTACCCAGGATATGTTAAACCCTCTATTCTTCTGGCCAGGCATGTGCAGGGACACAGAACATTTCTGTAGAACCTGTCCAGCTTGCTAGGTGAGTGACAAGACCGAAGGGAGGACTAAGGCACCGTTAGTGCCTCTTCCAGTTGTAGGTGTTCTGTTTGAATGGTTGGGAATACACATATTTGGTCCATTTGACAACAGGCAACAAGTATATCTTGGTTGTGGTGGATCATGCCACCTGGTCCCTGGAAGCTGTACCTCTAAAGAGCATAACTGCATGGATAGTAGTGAGAGCTGTCCTTTGTATCTTTTCTAGGTCTAATTTCCAAGGACAGTAATTTCTGACTGGCCATCCAATTTTTATCCCCTCTTATGTAAAAGAGATGTGGGAGCAAGCTGATGTGAGATAACACTTCTCTGTGGCTTACCACCCAAATAAACAATGGTTGGTGGAGCGGTTTAACAAGACACTAGTGAGCATGATGGGGACTCCACCATAGACCCTCAGGAGGAAGTGGGCGCTTCTCATCCCATGCTTCTTGGTTGCCTACCAAGAGATTCCACAGAAAGGGGTATGGTGCACTCCATTTTAGTTTCTGTATGGACAACCAGTGTGGGATCAGCTCACCTTACTTAGAAAAGGATGTGAAAGAACTGCAGAGTCTTCACAGTAAGATGTGGTGGACTATGCAATTGGCCTCTGGATGTTGATGGTGTAATCGCATTTGGTGATGCAGCGCACGCAACAAAATTCATTTTATTTATTTAAATGTTTATTTACCTCTAATCGGCCGTAGTCCATAGTTTACTACCCCCCACCCTGCCCTCCCCATGTCAGCGCCCAGCAGCACTCCCACCAACCTGGCAAACTGCGTTAAAAACCTGGGTTAAGGGGCGTGGCCAAGATGGCAGCCTGGCAAGACGTGCCTCGCTCGGCTCCCCGGCACTGAACCCCGTAATGCCCTTCCATTAGCCCACAAATCCTTTTAATCGCAGGCATCCCAACCCGCTGAACAGTGTTCCTCTGCATCGCCCGATTGACCAGCCTACAACAGCAGGGGAGACCGCCGGAGCCCCACTCAGCCCAGGCGTAATGGCGGCCGCGAGCTGAAGCAGCCTGCGACGGCACCTGAGAGCAGAGCGCCCGGCTGGGCGCCGGTGGTGAGCCGCGGATCGCTGAGTGGAAAAGACCGGGACCCGGCACTACCGGGCGGTCCCTGGCGCGGACAACGCAGCATCGAGAGCCGGTGATAGCAGCGCCCCGGACGGACCTGGTGGGCCAACGCGAAAATTGAGGCCCCGGCTTCGGGCCTAAGACGAGCAGTCGAGAGGGGTCTTGCCGCAGCTTTGACCTCGATTCAGAAAAGGGGGTGGTGATGGACAGAGTATCTGAATTAAACAGAACAATCGTACCCAGTCAACAGATCAGGGCTTGATCCATCACCGTTTTTTAGCTCACTGCACCATCCCAGCTCAGAACCTGGCTACATGCAAATTAGTCTGTCCCTGGCCCAGTGCATCATGGGAACAGGGCAGACCAAACTACCAAGCCAATTCTTATACTGGGAAGGAAACAAGCTTCCGGGGACCGATTTCTGGCATTACAGCCGTCTTCGGCCAGGCTTGCTTGAATCCTGATGGTGCAATGAGCAAGGGACCCACATCTGAGTATACCCTTCCACTCTTATGGTGGACAAAACGATTCAGAAAAGGGGGTGGTGATGGACAGAGTATCTGAATTAAACAGAACACTCGTACCCAGTCAACAGATCAGGGCTTGATCCATCACCACCCCCTTTTCTGAATCGTTTTTGGCCACTATAGGTGTGGTCGGGTATACTCAGACATGAGTCCCTTGCTCACTGCACCATCAGGATTCAAGCAAGCCGGGCCGACGACGGCTGAAATGCCAGAAACCGGTCCCCGGAAGCTTGTCTCCTTTCTGGTGGAGAATTGGCTTGGTAGTTTAGTCTGCCCTGTTTCCATGATGCACTGGGCCAGGGACAGACTGATTTGCATATAGCCGGGTTCTGAGCTGGGATGGTGCAGTGAGCTAAATAACGGTGATGGATCAAGCCCTGATCTTTGGACTGGGTAAGAGTGGTCTGCTTAATTCAGACACTCTGTTCATCACCACCCCCTTTTCTGAATCGTTTTTGGCCACTATAGGTGTGGCAGGGTATACTCAAACATGAGTCCCTTGCTCACTGCACCATCAGGATTCAAGCAAGCCGGGCCGACGACGGCTGAAATGCCAGAAACCGGTCCCCGGAAGCTTGCCTCCTTTCTGGTGAAGAATTGGCTTGGTAGTTAAGTCTGCCCTGTTCCCATGATGCACTGGGCCAGGGACAGACTGATTTGCATATAGCCGGGTTCTGAGCTGGGATGGTGCAGTGAGCTAAATAACGGTGATGGATCAAGCCCTGATCTTTGGACTGGGTAAGAGTGGTCTGCTTAATTCAGACACCCCCTTTTCTAAATCGCAGCTTTGACCTCGGCAGGGGCTCTCCACAACAGGCCCCGAAGCGCGCGCCCACCTAGGCGCGTGGTGGCTGACCCCCACTGCCTGTTAACCAACTGAGAGGCCGATTGAAGGGGGCTGAGGCCTGTGCATGCGACGTGGGTAGTCGCGAAAATTGAGGCCCTGGCTACGGGCGAGAAGGAAGAGGCCAGCAGAGGTGTTGGGGGCCTGTACCAGGCACGTGGAACCATTGCTGGCCCGGCGACCCCTCTTGCTTAGCAGCAGAGCACACGACCGACAGGTGAGGAGGGGGCACGGAGGGAGTGGAGGGTGCCTAGCTACAGGCCGCTCACCGGACCGACCAGGCGCGACTGGGAGTGCTCCGGGAGAGAACGGGGAGGCTGCACCATCGTGAAGTGACCCCTGCAGGGGACCCCTATCTTAAGGGACCGGCCTGGTCACCGCTGAGTTGTCCAATCACCTCGGGAGTGCCCACCCATCACACCACACCCGATTGAGGACACCAGCTCATCCTGCCCTTCAGAGACAGTAAGATCATGGCGCCATGGCCAACACTGGATGCAGGGGAGGCCGTACTATTACTGACATGTTAGTTAAGAGCACCCCAAAGGGGGAGAAAAACCAGGCACCCCCCTCACCAACGGCGTCGGCCAGCACCCCAGGGCAAGACGATGGGGTGCTTCCATCGCAAAAGCTTTCCTGGAATCGCTCTTCAACACCCTGAGGGACAACTTCCAGACCCTGAAGCTGGATCTGGCTGGGGAACAACGCGAACCCCGCCGAGATGTCGATGGCTTGGGAGAACGGGTGGCCACGATGGAGGAAGCGGACCAGGCCAGCAGCGAAGAGGTGGAACTTTTGCAGCAAAAGGTCCTCCGACTCCGGGAGCAAAAGGTGGACTTACAGGCGCATGCGGAGGATCTCGAAAATCGCTCCCGGAGGAATAATATGCGAGTCCGGGGAGTGCCATTGAAAGCAGAGGGGAATAGCGTCACGTGTTACGTGCAGGAGCTGTTCAGGGAGATTCTCGGCGAACCTGCCTACTTTGACATTCGCAGTGATCGCGCGCAGAGTCGGCCTGGCGCGACGCACACCTGCCCCCACGCCGGACATCCTGGCCTATCTCCCTTACTTCCCTTTGAAGGAACGGATCCTGAAAGAGGCCCGTCAGAAACAGCCTCTTCACTTCCAGGGCAGTCCCGTGGCCTTATTTCAGGACCTTTCGGCCATTACGCTACAGAAGAGGATGTATGTCGCGCTGCGCTGTCATCATCCTCATATAGCACCTTTTATCCCTTCACCCCGAGATGACGGACTCAGTTTTGAAGGTACTGACCCTGAATGTGAAAGGCCTGAACAATCCCGTTAAGTGGAGGGCTGTGGTTTCCTATCTGGAAAACTCTGGGGCTGAGATTTGTTTACTCCAAGAGACCCATCTTCTCGCGAAGGATTGGCACAGGATGCGATCCTGTGCCTTCCCCCAGCAATTCTTCTCCTCTCTACCGGAGAAAAAGGCAGGGGTAGCCATTCTGGTGTCTAAGTGCTTTCAGGGATGGTTGGAGATAAAATGAGGGAGATCAAGGGTAGGCTCCTAGCATATAGCTTACTGATAGGTGGCCAGCAGCTGACAATTGGTTCCCTGTACACTCCGAATACGGGGCAGGAATCCTTTCTGAAAGGCGCCATCTCAGAGACGATTCAATCCCCTAACCCTCTCTTGCTTAAAGGGGTTGACCTTAACCTGGTAATGGACACTAGTGCAGATAGATCTGGGCATAAATACGGGGACACGGGCACCCTCTCCACCGCAGGCAAGGCTTGGCTACACGATCGGGGCTGGTGGATTTCTGGAGGGCCAAATACCCTGGGGCGTCACAATACACATTTTACTCACATGTACATTGCACTTATGGCAGCCTGGATCACTTTCTCGGATCCTCTGATCCAACCGCCAGACTAGCCGATGCTTGCATTGTGCCAGCAGCTCTTTCTGACCACAACGCCGTCGAGCTTACGCTCACGGTTCCCAAAACTAGACGTCCCCCTGGGAAGTGGAGGTTGCGCGAAACTCTCCTGCAATGCCAGGAGGTCACCAAGCAACTTCGTAAGTGCATTATGGATTATCTGCCCATTAATGACACACCTGAGACGTCGGCTTCAGCCCTGTGGGGAGCCCTGAAATCGGTGGCTCACAGCAAACTCATCGCGATAGCGGCGGCGGAGGCTAGGGACCGCAAGGCAAAACGGGAGGACCTGGCTGCCCAAGTATCTGAACTTGAGAGGGTACACAGTCGCACCGGGGCTCCAAGGGTTTGGAAGCAATTGAATGCTGCCGGGGCCCAACTGGCCAGCCTGGATACGGATAGGGCGGAGTTCGCCGCCCTACGCCTCCGCCACACTTACTATGTGGGAGGGAACAAGACCGGTCGCCTGCTCGCTA
The DNA here is from genome assembly GCF_964263255.1 of Lissotriton vulgaris. Classification (NCBI taxonomy): domain Eukaryota; kingdom Metazoa; phylum Chordata; class Amphibia; order Caudata; family Salamandridae; genus Lissotriton; species Lissotriton vulgaris. Next base: position 1,130,919,271 of record NC_141691.1, read on the forward strand.
GCGCTCTGAAAGCAAAATCCCAGCGCTCGAAGATTCAAGGCCTCAAGGACAGGAATGGCGATGAAATCAAGGAGGAGGCACAGGTCGCGGAAGCGTTTCGGGACTTCTACGCCTCATTATACTGTGCCGACACTGTTTCAGGTACGGACATCGATAAGTACCTGGAGAACGCGGCGATCACTGCGCTTTCCCCAGCAGGCATGGACGCCTTGGAGGCCCCCATCCGCTTAGATGAGGTGGTGGCAGCTATATATCGCCTTCAGCCTCTCAAGTCCCCGGGACCGGACGGTTATTCAGCTGGTTTTTATAAAGCCTTTAGCCCGCTATTGGCTCCTGTCCTTACTAGGCTTTTCAATTTCTTCAGCGGCCCGGGCTCCATCCCTCCGGATATGTTGGAAGCCGAGATTGGGGTGCCGCTTAAACCCGGCAAGGACCCGACACACCGCTCGGCGTTTCGCCCTATCTCCCTCCTTAAGTTGGACCTGAAGCTCTTCACAGGCGTGCTGCCCGCACGCCTTGGGCCATACTTGCCTGGGATTCTGGAGCCTGGCCAATCGGGTTTCGTTCCGAGCCGCCATTGTAGTGATAACACCAAACAAATCCTCCATCTGATCGACAAGGCTCTTTTCCAACAGTCGGACTAAGCCCTGCTGGCCATTGACGCCGAAATAGAGTTTGACCGAGTTGACTGGACCTTCCTACAACGGGTCCTGGCCCACTTCAAGATAGGGGATCGCTTTCAATCTTGGATCGTGAGCTGTTATCACCACCCCTTAGCGCGGGTCCACCTGGGTGGCTTGCGTTCGAGTCCATTCGAGATCAAGCCTTGCACGAGGCAGGGGTGCCCCCTCTCGCCTCTTTTGTTTGCTCTATATGTGGAGCCGCTGGCGCAAAAGATCCGCGATAACCCAAATATTCACGGCATCACTTTTGGTGGAGAACCACACACGATCGGCCTATATGCTGACGACATTATAGCTGCTCTCGATCGCCCGGAGCGCTCTATTCCCACATTCTTGGGGGAGATAGAGTCCTTTGGTGAAGTGTCCGGCTTCAAGATGAACAGGGGGAAATCGCTGATACTGCCACTGGGCAGAAATACCCGCTCCTCCGCGGACATGCCAGAGTACGGAGGGGGCCTGCAGATGAGAACTCAGATTCCGTACCTGGGTATCACTCTCACCTCCTCCACGGACTCGACGGTCGCCCTCAACTACGTGAACCTTACATCCCAGATTCGCGGCGACTTGACACGGTGGTCCAAACAACCACTCTCCATTGTTGGAGCAAGTCGCGGCGGTGAAGATGTCAGCCCTGCCCAAGATTCTGTATATTTTCCAAACTATCCCAGTGCTGCCTCCGGCTGGCGCCATAGCAAACCTACAGGCTGCCTTTCACCACTTCATCTGGGGGGGAAACGTCCGCGCTTACACAAACAATTGGCGTATCAGGGCATGGACGAGGGAGGTCTTGGGATCCCTAATATCCAGCAATATTATCAGGCCTCACAGCTCCGCTACTTAGTGCAGTGGTATAGACCGGAATCTGAAAAAAGATGGTTGTTCCAAGACAGGGTGATGGCCCAGATGTCCTTTTTGAAGATCCCATTTCTCCTCCGGCATAACAGACCACGATACCTCCAAAAGTCATCCATCACTCGCACCATTTTGCGCGTCTGGGACACAGTTGCCGTTAAAAGAGGCCTTACGACCTTTCCCTCCCCGCTCACCCCCTCCTAGACAACCCAGAGTTTCCGCCGGGCACTGACCCACACGCCTTTTCACAGTTGCGCAGTACTAGCTGCAGGTCGGCAGGTCATCTCTTCGATCTGCAGGGTTTTCTTCCCCTCTCAGATCTGTCTCAGGGCTATGGCGTTGTCTCCCCCCAACTCTTCCAATATTTTCAGCTTCAGCACTGGCTCACACACCCGGATTATGCTCCACTAGTTAGGAGACGAATGACAGATTTTGAAAAGTGACTAGTGACGAAGGAATCGGATAAAAGCCTCATCACGGAACTCTATAAGCTGCTTACACCCCCACTTGCGATAGGTCGTGCAGCAGGACAGAAACACTGGGAAGCGGAGCTCGAGAGGACACTGACAGACCGGTAATTGTGCTACATATACTATAGGGCTTCCCACGCAACACTGCAGGCAGAGAAGCAGCGGTGAAATTGGCCCTTTACTGCACCTTACCCCCGTTCGACTCAACAGAGGGAACCCAACCCGTAGTGCGCTTTTCTGGAGGGGTTGCGGGGAGCCGGGTACTGTGACTCATCTCCTTTGGGACTGCCGAGAAGTTAGGGACTACTGGAAAGCAGTATTAGATGACATAGACAGTACATTCGAAACTGATATCCCGAGATTCCCAGTTTACACTATCCTGAGCCTTCCCAATGCACTCACCTTCCCTCTGAAATCCATCTGAGGGCGTCAAATGGGGATTGCCATGCAAGCTGCTTCCCAACACATCCTGTCACTCTGGGGGACGACCACTAGACCTACTCACACGGGATGGCTGCATAAAATCTGGTTTACACTGGTAATGGAGAGCATTCAGGCTACACTCACACAGTCCGCGGATACGTTCCGCAAGATCTGGCTACCATTACTATCCTTTCTCACGACTGAATTTAACCCCTAATGACCCTCAATAACCTAATGAAGGAACGAGCTGAGCAAACTGTGGATGCCTTGGCGATTGCTCTACTGATCCGGCACACTAATTGGGGGGGGAGGGAGTTTTTAGTTTTTGTTCTTGAGATTATGTTCTTTTAGCAGGCTCAGTACCTATGGCTTTTGCCGCACACTTAAGGTTTGGCCCATGTATCTCGATTGCAGTTTGTTCTGTGGAGAAGACATGCTTGTCTGTCTTATACGCTACTTATATATGGAGCCCTCATTTTGCTATGTACTGCCTGTGCTCATTCTTGAAACCAATAAAACAAGATTTGAATTTAAAAAAACCTGGGTTAAGATTTTGGACCATAAAATAGGATCTGCTCTATAAAGATCAGCCGGTACGCCGTCGGGTCCTGGCGCCTTCCCCCTTGATGTTGACCCAATTGCTTCTAAAACTTCGTCCTTAGTAAAATACAAAGGGGACGAAACACAGCCGCTGTCATCTATCCAAGGAGGAGAACGATGACTGACATCACTATAAACACCCCCAAAATGTTGTACACATTTCTCAGGGGAGATGAGACAATCTTGAACAGGGTTAGATGATTCATCAAATGTAGGACTGTTCACCACGCTCCAGAATCTGGAACTATTTGATAAAACACTTGCTTGGCTAAGCTCGTCCCATGCCATCTCTCTTAAGTGTTTCTTCCTGCTCCCAACAGCAGCATTATATGCCCTTCTGGCACCCTTAACCCTAACTGTGGATCTCGGTTTCCCTTTAAGCTCATCCATGAGTGCTTTATGGGCACTTATGCAAGTATCATCAAACCATTTTTTATGTTTTAAGGGACTAGACTTGCAAGGAACTGTCATGTTAGCCGCCACTTGTCTTGTAATACGATCAAAGCATCCAGGACTGATGATGGCTCAGCGTCCTGGTCTGTACAAATACCAAACTCCTTTACACAGACACCGATTAGGTTTTCAATAAAACTGTCCGGGGTAATTAAATCCCATCTTAACCGGCGTGCTTGATCTTTGGGAGCAATATTGGTGTTACTTATGTGGGCCAAGGGGCTGACTTTGTCAGTAGCACAAATATTGAGATCCAGTATCAGTGGATTATGGTCGCTTAGGCAATTGCCCGTTACTCCAAATGTACCTAAATGGTCCACCATAGAACCAGAGACTAAAATATAGTCAATGGTGCTATGATGGCCTTGGCCAATGTATGTATGTATGGGAGATGATGTATACCGCTGAGTTTTTTGAAAAAAGTGGTCTAGGGGATAGCATTTACCGACCAAAAAACCTCCACACCCCAAGTGAAATACATATATAAATAAACAGGAGATAGTTAGTCAATTTGTCAAACCAAATTATTATGCTCAGAAGGAAGGCTCATCAGACTCAGACAATTTGATTAGCACCGACCTGAGAACAAATTCCATCAGCCCACCACTCTGGCAGAGCCTCGTCATCTGGAAAAAGTTAGAGTAAATTCTGTGTCGCCAAATTTGCCCATAGGCTAACTATTCTTGCACTCGACCTCTTACTCCTGATAAACTCACCAAAGTGCTTTCAAAGTATGTTAGTGCTGATGGTGTGCAGTGCAAAGTGAACGTGAAAGTTAAAAATGACTATGAGGGCGAAAAATATGTTTATTCAGAATCGTCCAAATGTCATGTTTAAAATTAACCTGATAGTATGGAAAAAATTACTATCTTATGGCAATAGGTGAGGTCAACATGTTTCAGCCGTGAAGGTGACAATGACCGGCTTTCGTCAGGACCTAATGAGAATGGTATGCTACTGCAATATTTAAACAGTGTGTGACAAAATGCAACAAAAATGTAAAGCGAAATGAATACATCCTTCGTCATGAACCACCCTACCAGAGCTGAGTAAAGACTGTGTTAGACGGTAGGTAGGTATGTAGTCCTCTTTCCTGAAAGTGAAACAGAATTATACTGATAGATGAAACTCAAAAACCTTCTGAGCAAAAGAAAATAGTATGAAGTCAATCTAAAAATTAGTCGACAGTACTAGCCCAAAAAGTGGCTCAATAAGTAGGTAGTATTTCTTTTTATAGTAGTTAAAGTACTCACCCAACTCTCTGTGGGAGCAATTATCTGTTACTCCGAATGTACCTAAATGGTCCACCATAGAACCAGAGACTACAATATAGTGGATGGTGCTATGATGGCCTTGGCCAATGTATGTAGGTATGGGAGATGATGTATACCGCTGAGTTGGGCAGATCAGATTATGAGAATATATTTTTTGAAAAAAGGGGTCTAGGGGATAGTATTTACCGACCACAAAAACCTCCACACCTCAAGTGCAATACATATATAACCAAACAGGAGATAGTTAGTCAATTTGTCAAACCAAATTATTATGCTCAGAAGGAAGGCTCATCAGACTCAGACAATTTGATTAGCACCCGGCCTGAGAACAAATTTCATCAGCCCACCACTCTGGTGGAGCCTCGTCATCTGGAAAAAGTTAGAGTAAAGTCTGTGTCACCAATGTTGCCCATAGGCTAACTATTCTGGCATTCGACCTCTTACTCCTGATAAACTCAGCCAAAGTGCTTTCAAAGTATGTTAGTGCTGATGGTGTGCAGTGCAAAGTGAACGTGAAAGTTAAAAATGACTATGAGGGCAAAAAATATGTTTATTCAGAATCATCCAAACGTCATGTTTAAAATTAACCTGATAGTATGGAAAAAATTACTATCTTATGGCAATAGGTGAGGTCAACATGTTTCAACCGTGAAGGTGACAATGACCGGCTTTCGTCAGGACCTAATGAGAATGGTATGCTACTGCAATATTTAAACAGTGTGTGACAAAATTCAACAAAAATGTAAAGCGAAAGGAATACATCCGTGGTCATGAACCACCCTACCAGAGCTGAGTAAAGACTGTGTTAGACGGTAGGTAGGTATGTAGTCTTCTTTCCTGAAAGTGAAACAGAATTATACTGATAGATGAAAAGCAAAAACCTTCTGAGCAAAAGAAAATAGTCTGAAGTCAATCTAAAAATTAGTCGACAGTACTAGCCCAAAAAGTGGCTTAATAAGTAGGTAGTATTTCTTTTTATAGTAGTTAAAGTACTCACCCAACTCTCTATGGGAGCAATTATCTGTTACTCCAAATGTACCTAAATAGTCCACCATAGAACCAGAGACTACAATATAGTCGATGGTGCTATGATGGCCTTGGCCAATGTATGTAGGTATGGGAGATGATGTATACTGCTGAGTTGGGCAGATCAGATTATGGTCTGATAAAAGACTCTCTAGAAAGATCCCCGAAGGGGAATGTTCAAAATGCGCTAGCCCCTGCGGGCCATACTCCTTGTGTAATTTTAATAAACAAACAATGGGACACACATGAATATTAAAATTACGTAGGACTAGTATGATGTAGTACATATCAACCGTGGACTCATACTCAATCAAACAATTAGAGAGAGATCTTAGATGCTCTAAGTCATCATCTCTCATGAAAGAGTTATAAAAATTGATCACTAACAGGGTTGGTAAATTCTTCGCTGTTAGTTCAACTGCTGAAATGTTGGGAGAACATGAATCTATTTGCTTGACTTTATATATAAGTTTAAAGTTAATTAGCAGCAGGAGCCCCCCACTAGCTCTCCCCATACAGGATGGTGTAGCATATTTACAAAACGTTAAGAAACCGTCCAGAAAACAGGATTCTTTAGAGTTCCATGTTTCCTGGAGGGCAATAATATCGGAGCCAGCGAGAAACTGCTCCCAGTTGCTATCTCCCCTTTTGGTCTTGAGACCTGCTATGTTCCAAGATAAAACTTTTAAAATATCTTCCTTGGGTAAACACCCAGTGGAATGAGAATTAAGGTGGTCATTTGGGGTGGGGCTAGGCACTGTGTCCAGGGCGGGGGCTACAAGTGGAACACTAGGCACAGTGATTAGGGTGGGGTCCTCTGTCATCTCCCCCAAGGTTTGATGTAATCACTGAAGTCAGTCTTGGGAATCTAGCCCGGATAGCACCTCAAACCTGTTTATATTCGGAGTGAAGCAAGCTGTCTCAGTTAACATTCTCGAAGAGGGTTTATAAAAATAGCCAAGTGGCAAGGCTCAGATAGAGGTAGAGGATAATGGGCAATGATCCTTGGCCTTTAGGATCGTTTCAGCGACAGATGGGCTTCGAAAGTTAACAACAACAATCCCCCCCTATGTTCTTTGGGGACTGCCCAACCCATGCTACTCTACGCACCATAATGATGTTATTGAACATGGCTGCCCTAAAACCTTTATGTCTAGTTAGCCAATCAGCAGTTTTATTCCTCAGCTGTGCCCAAGAATCGGTTTGGTCGGGTCTTAGCGAGGGAACACCAGCCAGGACCACAACTAGGGGACAAGCCGCCAGTGGTAGATCTAGAATATCACGGGCTGGCTTAGTAGTCACATGATGTAAAGATCTGGTACCGTCTCTATGTTGTGCTTGTTCGACCATTGATTCCCTTTGAGGAGCCTGTTGTGGTAAATTAATTCAATATTACCTCATCTCAGAATTTCTATACTTAATAATCATAATTTCAGTCAAAGCAAGGAGAGGAGTCCGTGGTGCTCGAGTAAAAAAAAAGGGTCCAGTAACTCGAGTTAAGGGGAAAGCTCCAGCACCAAGCGGGTACAGGAGTGGTCTGCAGCTTTATTCACACATCAGAATATTTATACAGTTTTCAGTCAATAGGCAAAAGAAGAAAAGAGAAGTGACAAGAAAAAGGTAAGTGACAAGCAGTAATTTCCAACAGATGTGTCAAGGTAGGGGCGTGTCTTGTGTCTCATGAGAGGGCATGTGATGTGTGGAAATGTGTTCTCTTTCAGTTGAAGGCCCTCACTCATTCAGGGGTTTATCTCTGGCTTAGAGTCAAGAACAGGAACCATCTTGTGTAAAACAGGAACTATCTTGCTGGTTCTGGGAAATGGCTGAACCACAAGAGTCTAAAAGAAGAACTATCTTGCTGGTTCTAGGAATTGGCTGAACCACAAGAGTCAAAAAGAGGAACTATCTTGTGTAAAACAGGGACCATCTGCTCTCTGGCTTGCAGTCAAGGACAGGAACTATTCTTAAGACAGGAACTGTCTGCTGGTTCTGGGAATTGGCTGAAGCACAGGAAGGGGTGGTCAATGAACTAAGATGCCAGGTGCAGGGTGTCTTACAGTTAAGAAAACAGGAACTATCTGCTGCTGGTTCTCAGAATTGGCAGAACCACAGAAATGTGTGGTCAATGAACGGGGGTGCCAGAGGCAGGGTGTCTTGCTTGTGGGTCTGAAGACAAAATGGATGTCACACAAAATGGGTGCTTGTCTGAATGAAAAAAATGGCTGTCAGGCAGAAACAGGGAAATGATGGGGCACAATTGTCAATTTTATTTCCACATTCCCTCCTTGCCCCAGAGTGTACCTACATAATATCTCAATTTGCATGAGATCATCTATACATTCTTGTAGCATAACTCTTTCCCTTTCTCTCTGCTGGACAAGTGGTTTAGGAATGCAGTTTACAGCGCATAGACCGCACAGGGCAGGACCACATTGGATGCAAAGGCAGCATCCAGTTATTATCAGGAATATTATACCTGCTGCTGACAGCAGTTGCCATCCCCAGGACGATATTATCTTCCAGAACCAATCAGACCACGTCCAAGTGCCAGGTTCTTGATGTAAACTTACATTGTGTAATTTTGTTATGGCCGTGTATACAGATGGGGAATTATCAGGAATAAATATACAGCAACTAGAGCCTATAATTTTACAGGCTCCGCCTTTGTCAGCCAGCATGATGTCAAGGACAAGGCGATTTTGGAGAGTAACCAATCGTATGGCGGACTGCTCCTGGGTTAAGCTCCCCAGGGCAGACGCCATCTGGTTTACAACAGCCTCTAAGGTCCTTGTCAACCTGCGTATAAGCTTGCTGTTCTGTACAGGGCCAACAAAGAAGAAGAACCCTTTGTTAAAATCTGTATACTGTTCCCATGAGGTTTCTGTTTGGTCAACCAAGGAGGTATCGATCGTTCTTCAATGTCTGACATGGGGCACCAGGAGGTCTCGGTGGTAAGTGGATGGGGCCACAAAGACAGGGGGTAACAGGAATGCTATATAGCAAGTTCCCCCCCGTTCAAGGGCAGCTGCACATAGGCCGTTTGGCCACAGACGAAATAAGTATGGCGAGATGCTAGAAATGAGGACTTTCCTCTGTCTTCAAAACTTATAGTGGTATGACAGTCACTGTGCCCTAATGGAACAGAGCCATTTTTCTGGATGCACAGGTGTCCTTTTACTGGTGAGACCGAGATGGAAGGGGGACCAGCATTCTTTTTAGGTTTGGTATTTAACATCTTGTAGGACATGGTCATGTTCCCTTGCTTGTATTCTTCACTTTCTAGGACTGTACCTGTCGCCTGAGGATTTACATCCTTATTTGGGTAACAGGCAGCATTAAGTACCTTGTTTAAGTCCCCCCAAGGCCACCCATTCTTGCATGAAGTATTTCCGTCAGGGCAGGAGGTGGGGGTAGTATCGACAGCTGTTATTAGGGCGAACCAGGCTTCACAAGTCCCATTATAGGAAAATGGAAAGGGGAAAAGAGGCATCCCTCCCTTTTTCTGATGAGGTGGGAGGCGGCCACATATCCAGCAATTTGTGCTATTGCTGGCCTGATGAGTGTAGTGTAACATCTGCATAAAGGTATTGTTTTGCAAGGCTAGTCTATGGGCTTGTTCATGAGGGGATAGGTCATGATAAGTGTGTTCCTGAGTGCTGTTGGGTGTATGAGAGGTGGGTGGTGTTGGAGGAAAAACAGTGTGGAGGATCCAACCAAGACACGTCATAATGGTTATGAAGAAAAGCAATATCATTAAACATATGGTAGAACCACTACGCAAGTTCTTAATGTTCTTGTTTCTGCGTTTCATTCTATCTTTTTCCCACATAGTCAAGGTGTTTAAATCCATCCCCATGCTCCAACTGCTTCACCACTGGACTTGCGCCCAGTGGACTTAATTAGCCAGAGTCCGGATGGCAGACCTCAACTTTGATTTATATTCTTGTTGTGGGGTCAGTTCCAAGGGCACAAAAGATTGTTCTGTTACAATGTCACTAGGGTTGGCAGCGTCGCCGGGAACAGTGTCTCTTTGTCCAAAATATTTCCAGCAGTGGCTCGCGCGTAGCCAGCCCTTCCTGCCTTCGACCTTCACTGCCGTTCGCGTGGTTAGGAGCGCGAGCTTCGGAGTCTTCCACCTGGGCTGAAGAGGACTGGTCCTGTCGAAGTTTCTTATCATGACCCAGTCGCCGGGTCGGATGGTGTGTTCTCCAGGGGCGGTTTTGTCAGGGAAGGCTGCAGCGACCTGCGAATGACAAGATTGGAGTGCAGACATCAAGGAAGCCAAGTAATCAGTCAATATTCTGCTGTCTACATCAGTAATTCTTTTAGGCATTGGCGTACCCCACATATTTGGTGGTCTGCCAAAGACCACCTCATACGGAGATAGACCAGTTCTGAAATGTCCTACCATACGCATGTTGAAAAGGGAAACCGGTAAGGCTATCATCCAGTCCACGCCTTTGACTGTACATATCTTGGCCAATTTTGTCTTCAAAGTCTCGTTGTGTCTCTCTACTAGACCTGCTGCTTGAGAATGTCTTACACAGTGAAATTTCCAAGTGTACCCTAACAGAAGAGACCCTTGCTTCATGAGTTCAGAGGAGAAGGGCTGGCCGTTCTCTGAGAAGATGACGCGGGCCAACCCATATCTCTGGAAATATTCTCTTACTAGTTGCTTAGCAGTTGTCATTGCAGTGTAATCTGGGATGGGATAGGCTTCTGTCCATCTGGTCAGAGCACATACTACAACTAGCACATACTTGTGACCTCTACATCTCTCCATCTGGATATAGTCCATTTGGTGAACTTCAAATGGATGGTCAGGGGGTTGGAATCCACCCCGCTCCACCTTTGTGCCTTTACCTGGGTTGAACTGATTACAAATCATGCACATTTTGATTTTTTGTTTGGCTGCAGCTCTCAAATGTTTGCTGTGCCATATGTTCTGTATGCTGTCTAACATTGCTTTTTCTCCCAGATGCGCTGGTCCATGTATGGTGTTTATTATAACCTGTACCATAGCATCGGGCAGAAACCATACTGCTCTTTCAGGTGTCATCCAACCCTGATCTGTAAGGACCCCTCCTTTTTCCTTCCATTCTAGCAGTTCCTGTGGTGTGGTGTGACATTGGACATCCTGGATGTCAGAAAAGGGGTCTCGTATTGCGTATTTGGCGATGTAGTATATTCTATTCTGTGTTTGCTGCTAATTTGGCTGCACTCTTTGCGGAATCATTTCCTTTTGATATTTCATCGGTTCCTTTTGTGTGTGCTTTACACTTTAATACTGCAACTTTCGCTGGTAACTGACTGGCCTCTAGGAGGGCAGTGATGAGTGTAGCATGCTGTATTTTAGACCCATGTGATGTGAGGAATCCTCTCTCTTTCCACAATGTGCCGAAGTTGTGTACCACCCCGAAAGCGTACTGTGAATCAGTGTAAATGTTAACTGATTTTCCTTTTGCTAAGTGACATGCTCGTGTTAGTGCTATGAGTTCGGCTGCTTGTCCCAACAGTATCTCTATCTTGTGTGCTTCCAAGGTGTTTGTACCATTTGCGACGGCATAGGCTGCTGCTAGTTCTCCAGTGGGGAGTCTCATGCAAGAACCATCAACAAAAAGTGTAATTTCTGCCTTAGGAAGGGGAGTATCTTGTAAATCTGGTCTGGGTTTGGTCACTAAATCAATTATGTCAATACAATCGTGAAGTTGTTCAGTAGGAGAGGTCAGTGGCAAGTGTTGCTGGGTTTAAAATGTTGCATCGTCTAATCTCAATATGTGGCTGAAAAAGCGTCATCTCATATCCGGTGAGTCTGGCTATTGTCAGATGCTGTGTTTGCGTTCTGTTTAGCAGAAGTTCTACAGCGTGTGGGACCTGGACTATCAGATGATGTCCCAATACAATAGCATTGCTTTGTCTAATAGCTTGTTCAGGAGCTGCTACTGATTTTAGACATGCAGGTAATGCTTGTGCTACTGGATCTAATGTACTTGAAAAATAACCACATGGTCTATGTTTGTCTGCTTGAAGTTGGGTCAGGACTGATAGTGCTGTACCTGAGTTTTCTGTTACAAACAAGGTAAAATCTTTGGTGTAATCAGGTGTTGCTAACACTGGGGCTTGATACATAGCCTTTTTAAGAGACTGAAAAGCTTGCGTGTGTTCATCTGTCCAGGGTAATTGTGGAGTAGCGTCAGCTTCGAGTGTTGTCAGCTGCACTAATGGTTTAGAAATGAGTGTAAATTGCGGGATCCACTGTCTACAATATGAGGTGAGACCAACAAAAGCTCAAACTTGTTTCTGTGTTGTTGGTTGTGGTATTTGTTGTATGAGCTGGATGCGTTCTTGTGTAAGCTGCCTACCCTCCTTTGACAGCAAGTGCCCTAAGTATGCCACTTGCTGTAAACAAAATTGGAGCTTACCAGGGGAAACTTTATGGCCATTTGCAGCTAGGAATTCTAGTACTAGTAGTGATGCTTCAGCACATGCTGCGTCAGATCTGGCCGTAATGAGGATATCATCAACATATTGTAGTATGGCTGTATCCGTGGGCATTTGAATAGTATCCAATTGTCTTTTCAGCGCTTGGCTATATACACTTGGACTTTCGGTGAAACCTTGAGGAGCTCTTGTGAATTGGAAACTTCGTCCTTGTAAGGAGAAGCCGAAAAGGTATTGACTGTCTGGGTGAATGGGTATACTGAAGAATGCGTTTTTTAAGTCAATGACAGAAAAATGCGTTGCTTCTGCATCTATGGCTGTGAGTAAAGTGGAGATGTCTGGGACCACAGGGTGTTGTGGAATGACACATTTATTGAGCTCTCTCAAATCAACCACTAGTCTGTAGACAGGTGGTGTTCCTGGTTCCACTTTTTTATGAACAGGTAAAACAGGGGAATTGCAAATGTTCGAAGTTGTTTCTTTAATCACACCTGACTGTATTAGGTCCTGAATAATTAACATTAATGCTTGTTCAGCTTGAGGTGGAATGTTGTATTGTCCTATACGTGGTAGTTTGGCTTCCTCTTTCAGTGTAACCTTGTGGGGTGTTATTTCCATACATCCTACTGTGGTGGTATTAGTGGCCCAAAGGGCGCGTGGCAAATCTTTCAAACGCTCGTCTAATTCTCTACTTGTGTAGTGGCCCTTAAAATCTCGTAGAAATAATCTGACATCTTTAGGTGAGCAAACAATAACAGCTCCTAATTCTTTCAATGTTTTTATACCAAGCAAATTTTCTGGACATGATTTTGTCAATATAAGATCTGTAGTTGTCGTGAGGGGACCAACCTGCAAGGGCAGTGGTTTTGACGTGGCGTTTGTCACAGGTTGTCCGGAGAAACCCAGAGAAATACCTTTTGAACCTGAGAGAGGAGCCTCTGGGACCTCTTGATGGCTTATTGTTGTTTTACTGGCCCCAGTGTCTAGTAGAAACTTTCTATCCTCCCCAAGAAGTCGGACCTCTATAAATGGGCCTTTCTGATCTACTGGGATGGGGATTAGGTGCAGTTTGTCATCTTCTCTCCCTGGGCAACATCATGAAAAATCTGGGTAGTATTCAATGTAGTCGCTGTCTATAATGTTCATTTGGGCCATTTGTGTTGTCGGTGGAATTGAAGGTGTTGAACTGCCTTGGGAATTATTCTCTTTTGGCTGATATGGACGAGGCTGTGTCTTACCAGTAGCCAAATTGTGCTTTAAGACAGGGCAGTCTTTAACGAAGTGTTCCGTCTTTTTGCAATAATTACAAGTGCTCTTCAAGTTTGTCTGGCTACCTGGTGTCTGTTGGCGCTGGGGTGCAGTTTGGGCTACTAATGCTTTGATCTTGGTGTCTTTCATGCGTTTCTTATCATTTTCTTCTTCATTCCTAATGCGATTTTGGTGATATTGTAGCATTTGTAACACCGGTGGTGGTGTATGTGCTTGCCAGGTACTTTCTACTTTTAGTACTCTTTCCTTAATAGCTGGCAAGGCGTTGTCTACTAATTTGGAAACAAACAGATGCGGGTAAGCTTTGCTTGTCGGCGTAAGGCCGCTATTTACCGCAAAACATTTTTCAAGTCTGGTGTAATAATCTCCTATGTCTTCACCATGTTTCTGTTTACAGGAGGAAATGGTATCCCAGTCCTCCTTTTTCACTGTCAGTAACTGTGGTAGCACCTTTAAAATAGTGCCAGGAAGTGCTTTTAGTCTGTCTCCTATACCTTGACCAGCTACTCTAGTATTTTCGTCATTCTGAAGTTCGGTCCATCTAATGTGTTCACCTGCTACTTCCCAATCTTTTTCTCGTAGTTTGTCATATATACCTGATGGCAACAATAATTTCAGAATTGCTGTGCTATCAGAAAGAGTATATGTTCCCATCATTAATACATCTCCTAATTCTTTAAAGAATCCAGCAGGATCCTTTGAGTGGGAGGGAACCATCTCTTTTATCCTTAGTAACTCAAGTTTTGTCAAGGGTACATAAATAAAAACGCGTTGTAGCGCTCGATTTGTGTCAGCTCTGGGGTAGACCTCTCTCATGGGGAACTGGCGTGTTTGAGGAAGTCTATTAATTGGTCCACAAGTATTATTGGAAGATTTATATTCAGTCGTTTTCTGGTATTTCTGTCTAAAATCTATAAATGTGTTGAGAAAAACTGAACTATTGTAGAGGAACATGTTATCAGCGCAGTCAGACAGAAAATCTTCGAGTCTTGGATCATGTTTAAAATGAGTCCCATTGAGTGTGATGAGATGTTGTAACATGTAGAGACTTGCTAATCTTTGATGTGAGTGTGGTAATGCTAGAAAAAGTTGGGCTATGAGATCATTGTCATATATCTTATATTGAGAGACCCATAGGGTCGCAGTTCTGGCTATTTCCTCCTCCTCCGGTGTAAGCTGAGGTTCCTGGTCTAACCAGTAGTCTAATGCATTGGATGTTTTTTCAAATAACTCATCTGGAGATGACCGTTCAGAGTGACCTTGGAGGAATGTAGGCGGGGGTGTTCGTTAATTAGGGGCGGAAGAACGAACGGGTAGGACTTTTTCAGTAGGTTCAGTAATTTCCTCCTCAAGTTTCTTATTCTCTTCATTTGTTTGCAAGTTTTGCAGAATACGGGTCACCTTACGGGTGAACCTGTCTAGTGCATCATTTATAAGTTCTAGACTAGTGTGGTCGGATGCGGAATCTAATAAGTCAAAAAGTGAAACTGGTGCATTTCTTTCCTCTGCTTGTATGTGTTTTATGAAACAGCAAAGGAGGAACCTATACATGTGCATTTTTACAGGGTGTGATCTTCTTGTAGTCATAGTGTTAATGGTTCGTGAGTTCTCTCCAGAAACTCAGAGGCCGCTTGAAGAAACGTGTCAATTGCTGGTAGATGTCTTATTTCTTCCTAGGAGTCATGAAGTATTTTACTTATTCGGCCCGCCTCCCCTGTGTTGCTCGGAGTCGGGTCATAGGGGCAGTCGGGAATTGTTTTACCTGGGTCTGGACCTACGGCACCCCCTTCTGGAGTGAGAGGTGGTGTGTTATGTTGTAAAAGGGGTGGTGGAGGCCGAGGGTGTTGAATTACTGGAACCTCTTATGGAGGTGGAGTATCTAAGAGGAAATTGGTGAAAGTATCCTCTGGTGATGGGGCGGTAGGTTGTGTCTTAGGTGGTGCAATGTTAAGGTTTTCAGGTGCAGATGGCAATACAGGATAAAAACCAGTAAAAATGGCTGATTGTTCCCTTTTATTCCTTTCACTAACTCCTTCTTTCCCTATTTCTTGTAACTGTTCTTTCTTGGCCTGCTCTGACATTCTCTTACCCTTTTCAACTTTATGCAATTCCTTCTGTTGCCTCCTATGGGCTTCTTTTCTCCATAATTCCACCGAGTCACTTTATGACTGTAGGACTCCCTTTTTCTTCCACAACTGTTCCTCTAATTTTATAATACATTCCATGTCAAAAGTACCATGTTCAGGCCATCTATATCTGTGTTCTAGGTCTTTAGTATAATCCACCCATAAATCACAATAAATAATTGCACCAACACCATGTTTTGCATAAATGAAGTGTCCTGGAGTATCTTTACCACACCCACAAAAGCTGTGGGTTCGTCTTTATACTTTTCAGCAGTACTCACCGAAAAAATAACTGGAAGGCCTCTTGAAGATCTTGAAATGCGCGCAGCTTCTAAGGTGGGACTCGCAGAACCTCGGACTCGTCTCTTCACAGGTTGGGCTCTGGTTCATGGCATTCCGCAATTTTCCTCACCGCCTCGTGTGGATGCCGGGCCGCAGTTGGTCCCCCTCTTTGCCTCGAGGGAGTTAGCGGGAATTCCCCGTGTTGTGCACTTTGAAGTCCGTCAAAGGTCAGGAGGGGACAGTACCTGGTCCAATATTGGGGAAAACGGAACGTTCCTGTTTGGGCGCCAATTAATGTGGTAAATTAATTCAATATTACCTCATCTCAGAATTTTTATACTTAATAATCATAATTTCAGTCAAAGCAAGGAGAGGAGTCCGTAGTGCTCGAGTAAAAAAAAAAGGGTCCAGTAACTCATGTTAAGGGGAGAGCTCCAGCACCAAGCGGGTACAGGAGTGGTCTGCAGCTTTATTCACACATCAGAATATTTATACAGTTTTCAGTCAATAGGCAAAAGAAGAAAAGAGAAGTGACAAGAAAAAGGGAAGTGACCAGCAGTAATTTCCAACAGATGTGTCAAGGTAGGGGCGTGTCTTGTGTCTCGTGAGAGGGCATGTGATGTGTGGAAATGTGTTCTCTTTCAGTTGAAGGCCCTTACTCATTCGGGGGTTTATCTCTGGCTTAGAGTCAAGAACAGGAACCATCTTGTGTAAAACAGGAACTATCTTGCTGGTTCTGGGAATTGGCTGAACCACAAGAGTCAAAAAGTGGAACTATCTTGCTGGTTCTGGGAATTGGCTGAACCACAAGAGTCAAAAAGAGGAACTATCTTGCGTAAAACAGAGACCATCTGCTTGCAGTCAAGGACAGGAACTATTTCTTAAAACCGGAACTGTCTGCAGGTTCTGGGAATTGGCTGAAGCACAGGAAGGGTGGTCAATGAACTAAGATGCCAGGTGCAGGGTGTCTTACAGTTAAGAAAACAGGAACTATCTGCTGCTGGTTCCCAGAACTGGCAGAACCACAGAAATGTGTGGTCAATGAACGGGTGTGCCAGAGGCAGGGTGTCTTGCTTGTGGGCCTGAAGACACAATGGATGTCACACAAATTGGGTGCTTGTCTGAATGAAAAAAATGGCTGTCAGGCAGAAACAGGGAAATGATGGGGCACAATTGTCAATTTTATTTCCACACTGTTCTTAATTGCAAAGTATGCCCCCCAGTGCCAGGCGGAGGATGTGGATCTTGCACGCAAACATTGCACACATGAGCGACACCATTTTTTGCCACTCCCTGGGCCATGTCCCTGCTTCGTCCACTGGGACTTGATAGAGCAGATACTTTTGAACACACATCCCCCCCCCCTACAGCATTACTATGGCCCCTAGTCACCTCTGGGTTCACTGTCAAATGTGTACCCTGCATCAAAAGAGCTAGTTTCTCCTCAATCGCCCCAAATCTGTACAAAAAAGGAGCTAAAAGCCCAGTAATTAGGGTTTCCATATGCTTCCAATATTCCGGATTACCTCCATAGTCCCCTAACATACAAATATCGGCAATATGAGTAGCGAGAACGCCATTTTCAGATCTCAGAGAGGACTTTCCACTTGCCCCTGAGGTTTGAGATTTAAATTTAGCTTTGGGTTTAGCTTTAGACCTCAAGGCTACTCCGCCCCTTGCGCGCTTTGCAGAAGGTTCTCCGGTTCCCCCTCATTTTAAGTGTCCGACCCCAATTTAGAAGCACCTCCCAACGCTATATTATCTCGAGTGGATCTTTTAGATCTAGTGACTCGGTCACCTCTGTCTACCCAAGGCGATATCGGAGGTACTTGTTGGGTAGTCAAGACAACAGGAGAATCTGAAACAAGTCCTTGAGTTAAACCACCAAACCCATCTGGGCGCTTACCCTGGGAGAATGAACTATAGCCAGACTACTCAGGTTTGCCACCTCTACAATTCCCACCTCACGGTTCGGTTCAATAGCAAGGGTGCTAGCTGTACCTACATCAAATGGCTCTATTCTATGGCAAATCATAGATAGAGGGACTGCTACTGGAGATTTGACCATACTAATAGCCCCCAAAGATGATCTTTGTTGCCCAGTAAATGGCCCCAAGAGAGTCTTTTCTCTGTTGAGTATTCCATGCTGCAAAACAGATTCTTCCCTAGTTAAAAATGCGTCCAGCGTACCTACCACACCACCCCCCTACCCTCTGCGCAGTTAATTTGCGTTTAGTGGCCATTGATAAAACAATCATAATCTACAAAGAATAGAGTCAATAAATGCCACTAACCGAGTCCTTGAAGGTCCTTAAAAATGCTCAAAGTCCTGATTAAAGGGGGGTGGCCCAGCCTAGCCTGCTCCTGGCTACAACGGGCACGGACCGGCCCACCCTTGGCCCACGCGCGTCCCGCGCTGTGGGAGCTCTGCAATGGATTTAAGTGCCTCCTGGCGTGCTTAATGGGACGCTGGCGGCATAAGCGGCGTTTCCAGTTCAGCCGCCGAGGTTGCTGGGAATTGTGGTCCCGCCTGGCCATAGATGCCGGGACCGTCGCAGCAAGCCACCCAAACTGACTCCTCTGGCGGTGGGCGGCAAGGATCAGCAACTGCAGGTACGTTACAGCCAAGAAGGAAGGACTCAAAATCACGCTTGGGATCTGGAAATGGACTGTAAAATGGGTGCTTGGGACTGCAAAAATTGTCAACTGTCAAACAGACAGTCAGGCTGCGCGAGGAGGAGAAGCTCTGCAAGAGTTGTGCCTGTGACCATGACTGAGGGACAATGCCTGCGGTCTCCCAGCTGGGAAAGAGTACATCAACAGGGAATCCAAGACAGCCTGCCCTTGGAGCCTGGAGCACCAGTGCCTGTCTACTTGTAAAGACCTGTGTACTCAGTTAGGGAGAGGAGCATGTTGGAGGGGATGAGGTTCAGTGCAGGGATTTTGGCAAGTATATCCCTGTAGCGAGGTCAGAGTAGATTGCTACTGCACCAACTGGGCCACTGCCCTTGTGCAGGGAAAGGTTACCAACCTCTGTCTGCTAGAGGAGGGCCGACTTGAAGTGATATGTTACATTTGCTGCACCAAATAGGTCATCCCTTTGGCTAAAATCCCTTGCACCCTGTATACCAGATAGGGCCGCTGTAAAGATTTCTGTCTTGCTATTGGGATGTAGCCCATTTGCGGTACCAATCGGCAACCCTTTCTGCCAGGTGGGGGCCGTTGTGAGGGTTACTGCTGTGCCTATCAGGCCAAGGAGCATGAGCAGAGACGGAATAGGGCCCTCTATGCCAGGGATGTATATCTGGACAAAACAAGAAGTGTGGCCTGGTTGAGACTGTCGATGGAGGAAGTAAGCCACCATGGTGACCCCGTGACTGAGGACCAGCACCAGAATGTGTGCACCCCACCTATCCTTGAGAAAGAAACCAAGCAACTTAACAACCATCAGATGAACATTGAGAACACAACCATGGCTGCTGCCACAGCCACTGCAGGACTGCATGTGAGGTAGTCAAAGACATCCGACTATAACCCTCCTGGCCCATGTGGGAAGACTTACCAGAGGCAGCTTCAGGGTACCCACAAAGGAGGTATTGATCCTCGGATCCTGCTGGTGTGGATAAGACTGATTTTTGGGCCAGATGGCCCCAGGGGAACTTGCTTGACTGGCAAACTGTGGTGCTGGAATACTTTTTACTTTAATTGAGAGTCAAAGTTATTGTTATTACTGGATTTATAAAGCATGCGGCTACTCGCAGGAGTCAGAGAAAGAGAAGTATTTAAATAGTAAAAAGCCAGGTCTTCAACTGTTTTCTAAATGAGCGTTCATTGACTACTTGGCATAAATCGTCTGGCAAACTATTTAAAGCTTACAGACCCAGATTTAATTTGATTTGATTTATATTTTTGTATAGCGCTTGAATCACCCCCAAGGGGGTATCTCAGCACTTGAAACGCAGCATTAGCAGTGGTGAAGAAGGTTAGAACAGGGCGGTTTTCAGGATTCTCCTGAAGTTTCGGTGGTCCTGGCACTGTCTTAAGGCAAGCGGGAGTTGGTTCCAAATGAATGGGGCTTGGTACAAGAAGGACCTGCCTCCGGTTCTAGCCGTTTTTATCCTGGGGATTTTTAGGAGACATTGGTAGCTGGAGCACAGCGTCCGGGCCGGGGAGTAGTGGTGGAGTCTCTCTGCTAGATAGGGTGGTCCGTTACCCCATATTGCTTTGTGTGTGAGGGAGCAGATCTTAAATTTCACACATTGTCGTATGGGCAGCCAGTGTCGTTGGTGAAGGAGGGGAGAGGAGGCTGATCTGGGGGGGGGGGGGTATTCAGGACCGTGTGAGCAGCAGTGTTCTGTATCATTTGCAGTCGGATTAGAGAAGACTTATTTGCTGCGATCAGAAGGGCGTTGCAATAGTCCAGTTTGCTTAATACCAGGGTTTGTGTTAAGGTCTTTCTGATTGAGTCGGGGAGATAAGGAAAAGTGTTCCTTAGTAGGCCAAGGATGTGGAAGCATGAGCTGACTGTGTGTGTCACATGTTTCTTCATGGTTAGGGACTGTTCGAAGTGCACACCAAGGTTTTTGACTGTAGTTGCTGGGATCGGGGGCTTGCCTAGTTCTGGGGGCCACCAAGAAGGTGACCAAAGAAGAGGGGCATCTCCAAAGAGCAGAACCTTCGTCTTCCCGGCATTCAGTAGGATGAAGTTGCTTTCCATCCAGCGTGATTTTGCCAACATGCCCGAAGAGAAGGTGGATTGGGCGGATTGAGAGGTTTTATTGAAAGCGAAGGTGAGCTGGGTGTCGTCCACGTAGGATATCGGAACGAGCCCGTAGTTTCTCAAGAGGGTTGCCAGAGGGGCTATGTATATGTTGAAAATAAAAGGGCTCAGGCATGAGCCCTGTGGCACCCCCTTGGTAAGTACCTGAGGAGTGGATCGGAAGGGGACTAGGTTGATGGTTTGGGAACGGTTAGAGAGGAAGCTGATTATCCATTTCAGGGCTGTCCCACTGACTCCTGATTCCCTAATTCTTGCGAGCAAAGTCTGGTGATCAACCGTGTCAAAGGCGGCGGAGAGGTCTAATAACACTAAAAGGGTAGGCTGGTTCTGATCTAAGGAGAGTCTGATGGTGTTGGTGATGGCCACTAGGGCTGTTTCAGTGCTATATTTTGGACGAAAACCTGATTGGGTAGGATACAGGTAGTCAGTCCATTCAATG
The DNA here is from genome assembly GCF_964263255.1 of Lissotriton vulgaris. Classification (NCBI taxonomy): domain Eukaryota; kingdom Metazoa; phylum Chordata; class Amphibia; order Caudata; family Salamandridae; genus Lissotriton; species Lissotriton vulgaris. The sequence continues at coordinate 1,130,940,389 of NC_141691.1, forward strand.
TGGTTGGAGAGATGTTGATTGACGTACTTTTCCAAGACTTTGCTCAAATAAGGGAGGAGGGAGACGGGGCGAAGGTTCGAGAGATTTTCTGTAGGGAGTTTGGGGTTTTTTCAGATGGGGATGATTTGGGCGGCCTTCCATGATGAGGGTAGGTGGCCTTCTTCCAGGGACTGATTTAGTATAGAGCAAATGGCTACTGATAGATGTTCTGTTAGGGTTGACATGATTTTGGCAGGTATATATCAAGTGGGGAGCCTGATTTTATTGTGTTCATGGCGATTTTGGTTTCTTCGTTTGTTAGGGGGGGAAATTTAAAAGAGTATTAGGGTTGGGGATAGGCCTAGTGGGGATGTCAGGAGTGGAGCCTAGGGGGGAGGCAAGTTTAGTGATAACAATATTATTGTATATGTTTTCGATTTTTTGTATAAAGTGATTGCTGATGTTGTCACATAGTATTTGGGAGGGAGTTTCTTCTGATTCACAGGCTTTTGGGTTGGTGAAGGTTTTCAGGATTTGGTACATAGCTTTGGGGGTGTTGTCCGCCTGGCTAAGTTGGAGGACTATGTGTGATTTATGGGCGAACTTAATGTTTTTGTGGTACAGGGTAAGGGCGGCCTTGAATTTCTCTTTGTTGGCTGCGAGGTTGGTGGGGCGCTAATTCTTTACAATATTTTTTCATCCAGTTTTTTCTTTTTTGTAGTTCTATGGAGAACCACGCTGCCTGTAAGGCTTTGGCTTTGGAAGGGCTCGTTTCTATCAGTGCGATCAGGTCAATGGCAGCTAGGATAGATGTATTAAAAAGGGTTAGGCTGTCTTCAGTGTTACTACATGGCAGGCTTTTGGTGATCGCATAGGTGGATGTGAAAGAGGCTGGATTAACTTCATGTCAAAAACAATAGGAGAGAAAGGGTTTCTCCACAGAGTGGAGGGAGGTACTCCTGGTCCCCTGGACCTTAGAATATGTAAACAAAAGAGGGAGGAGTATCACCAGTGAACCGGGTAATGGTTACAATGGAGATGGGGGAAAGGATGAAGGCACAAGGAAAATGTTCCTTGTTTTAAAAGACCCCTCAGTCACCAACCTAGTTGGTGACATGCTTCATCATAGGGGTCGCACCCGGATAGCTGAATGCTGTCCGGGTGTGCTGCGACACCTGAGTTACAGTGGAGCGGGTTGATTTGTTGAGTGTGGTACAAAAAGTGATGTTAAAAATTGGTGCAGTATACCTTTAATAAAACTTTAATCTGAAGGTACTGGACAATATTAAAAACAAAGATAAGATATTGGAGTAGGTTAAATTGGCCAACTATATCTATGTGTGAAGTCCTCGAGGATCCGTGGGGCAGCGGTGAGGTTTACCGGCTTTTAGGCTTCTAGTCGCAACAGACGCGAATCTCCAGCATGTCCCTGTTTATCCTATGAGGCACAGTCGACTCGTTGCACGAGTTTTTCCCATTTGACTCCAGACTCTGGAAGTCTACTTGCCTGGCTGTGAGTTTACAGCTAGTGCCGGAGAGCCTAGGGTTGGGTGCACCTTAGCGCGTGCATACCGCCCAGGCTCCTTTATTTTTAACTTCTCCTTTTTGGTCCTGACGAAAACCTGGAAATCCCTCGAACAGGTTGAAACATGTAGACACTAGCACTTCACACATAGATATAGTTGGTCAATTTAACCTACTCCAATATCTTATCTTTATTTTTAATATTGTCCAGTACCTTCAGATTAAAGTTTTATTGAAGGTATACTGCGCCAATTTTTAACATCACTTTTTGTACCACACTCAACAAATCAACCCTCTTCACTGTAGCTCAGGTGTCGCAGCACACCCGGGCGGCATTCGGCTTTCCGGGTGGGATCCCTATGATGAAGCATGTCACCAACTAGGTTGGTGACTGAGGGGTCTTTTAAAACAATTTTCCTTGTGCCTTCATCCTTTCCCCATCTCCATTATATCGATTAACTGTATGCCATTGTCTGAACTGCGATTGTTTACGTGGGAATGGCCACTGGGATACCCTGGGATCCTCCAGTTCCAGGGTGATGATAGCATGGTCTGACCAGCTGACTGGCTTTGGGGCTTCGCCGGTGAGGAGGGTGGAATTAGTCAAAACTATGTCTAAGGCGTGCCCTGCTAAGTGAGTTGGACCATTGCTAATTTTGGTGAGATTCAACGTGGCAAGGTCTGAGAGGAAGGATACGTCTCTGCCCTGTCAAGGTTCTCACTGTGGATGTTGAAGTCCCCCAAGAGCATGAAGTTGTTAGAAGAGATCACGTGTGAGGCTATGGGTTCCATAAGGAGGAGAGAGAAGTCGGCTAGGGGTCCTGGGGGCCGTAGACCAGAGCCCCTTTCCAGTTGAATTGGGGGGAGAGATCAAGCCTGAATATCATGATCTCTATTTGTCCATTTGAGCGATGTTCCAGAATATAGGATTTTACCCTGTGAATGTGAATAATGACGATCCCTCCTCCGGATTTGGCCTGTCTGTCGAGTCTAAGAATGTTATACCCTTCTGGCAGGGCAATAGTGATAGCTGGGGTGTTAGTGGGTTTGAGCCAGGCTCGGTTATGAATCCCACATCCGGAGTGTCGGTGTCTAGCAGGTCCAACACCTCGATTGTGTATTTTGGCAAGGACCTAACGTTACTCAGGAAGCCTTTCAGGGTGAATTTTCGGAAGCAATTTGGGTCGGGTTTCCGCGTGTTATTCCCTTTGGGGTCTGCATTGGGCGAGGGTTTGGGAGGGCATGATTCTTTCTGTATGGGGGTGTAATTCGTGCTCTGATATCTACAGTGTGGGCATGAAAAAAACCTTCAAGGTCTTGGAGTTGAGGTGGGACCTTAGTGTAGCGATGTTGTGGAGAAAGGTGGCAGCGTTCTCCAATAAGCGTGAGCTCTGACCTGGAATACAAGAATTTGGGGTGTGCAGTAAGGTCTGGGCTTAATTGAGCAGTGTCTTTGGCGGCTGTGGCGGTCTGGCGTGGACGGGCGCAGACGGGCTTGCCTTTGGCACGCCATTGGTGCTTGTAAATCCAAAGTGAAATTATGATGAAAGTATAGAAGCGCTGTCTTTTTGGGGTTGTATTTGAGTTGGCTAAAACCCATCCACTGAAAGACTCCAGAGATGCAGGGTTTAATGTCCTCATGATCCAATGTTTAATCATTCTTGAATTTTAGGAGTAACTGAGTGTCAACAGCATAGCACACTATTTTCTTCCCCAAACGACTTGACCAAAGAAGCGAGAGGAGTCAAGTAGATGTTAAACATCATAGTACTAAGGGCCGAGCCCTGGGGCACTCCCAGGAAGACAATACTCTTACTAGAGGAGACTGGAGACAACAAGAGCTCTTGGCATCTGTAAACCAATTTAGCGCTGTGCCCCCTATGCCAACAACACAAAAGTGGGCCAGCAACCTGAAGTGTGGAATTGTATCAAAAGCGGCTTAGAGGTCCAACAAAACTAGGACTGCTTTGCCATCCCCAACTAAGGTATATTTGATCTTCTCAGATACCTTATGAAGGGCAGTTTCATGGCTAGATTTATGTCTGAACCCTGTCTGGCTGGGGTGACAGAGCCTATTGGACTTTAAATAGCTAGAATGCTGATGAGTCAGAAACTTCTCTGCAATTTAAGATGAAGCAGGTAACAAGGAAATTGGCCTGTGGTTCCTTAAGATATTGGGATCAGCATTGGGTCTTTTCAGGAGCGCCATGTTCTTGGCCTGCTTCCTGGTAGAGGGAATCATTCCAGATGGCAAAGATCTCTGAAGAAGGGAGTTTAGCACATGATTTATGACATCTACTCCCTTCGCTAGAACAGATGGGGGGCAAGGGACGGCGGGGGATACCAATCTCAAATAAAGTATGGTGAGTCTTGACTTGTCTAATAAAATTGGGTTGAAAGAGAACAGAGCACAGTTAATGTTAGCAGGAAGAGGAGGGCAAAAATCATGGAGATTAATTGCAGCAAGACCTTTTCGAAATTCTGCAATTTTTTTATTTATTTTTTAAAAGAGGCCAGTTGCTAACACCAAGTGGTCAATGGATCTACACTGTGGTGGCATACAGTGGGATCCAGAAATGTTTTGACAATCTTGAAAATTTCTTTTGGCTTGTTATCTGACTTTTCAATCTTATCCTCATAAAGTTTTTTTTAGTAGGATTGATTAAATTAGTGAGGTGCTGACTTGTATTTCAATGTATTCTCTAGCCGATAGTGGCTTCGCCAGACTCTTCAGCTTTCTTACAGATTTTCTTGGTCTGCCTGAGATGTTCATTGAAACAGGTGCAGGAGGGATTCATCCTTCCAATTGTGTTGCAGGGATTCTGCTCATACACAGAACTGTGCACAGAGACCCAGGACATCAGTGAATTGTGGTGGATCAAAAAACTCACCTCATTACCTAGAACCCCTAACCGACTAGCATCAGTGTCACATTCGCTCTTCATCCTATAGCAAAGGTACCAATGATTAAACAACCCAGAACATGCGACTTAGGTTACTCTCGGGAATGGTGGGACTCAAGATCACTCTTTCGTTATATTCTCATACCAGTCCACCACATGGGTAAAGAAAGAGAAACGATAAAGGTAAAAATATTTATTTTAGGACCGTGCTCTAAGATGCAGTATTTTTGCGAGCATAAGTAGACATATTATTAAAAATAATACGATCAGCATTGTTACAATTCCATTAAACACAAAAGGAGAAATCATATTATAATGATGGTGGGAACAGGTTATATAGCACCTAGTATGCCACCCTCCCTAGCTAGAAACTATGTTTTATAAAATATAGAAGGTCTCTTAAGCTTAAATAGGGGACCCCATACCTCCAAGATTAGCAGAAGTGAATTACATCAGGATCTGCAAATAGCTCTCTGTCTCTCTGGAAACGGACTTCCTTCAGAGTGTCTAAATCATGCATGCAGTGTGATATTAAAGATGCCAGGATTTCAGTTAGCTGCAGCTGCGTGCATGTTATGTCTACTGCATGAGTCGATCAGCCCGAACATTGTATTGATAACCTTGGAAGCTTCAGCACTCACTGTGCAGACTAAGGCCAAACTGTAAGTCTAGGGATGTTGAAAACAAGCAATTCTCATATGAAGCAATTCACGCAGCCTAACTTACAACAACAGTTACATATAGTGTTGTGTGCAAAAGCAGCAAAAACGTAAAATGGTGTTTAAACTTGCAATAAGCTTATGCTAACATAGCAATGTGCGTAAGTAAGGCCCAGCCCTCACTACACCCTCCCTTGATTGGAACACGCACAGAACGGGGGCAATTTGAAACGCAGAGTTCAAGTTCGAGTGAGACAGAACCAAGTTCAAATTTTGCCCAACAGGAAAATTTGGAGTAATATTCGGAATCAGCAATAAAAAAAATTCTGTCTACACGATGCAGGGGCTGTATAGTGTTCAAGGTGCAGATTGTGAATCGAGCAAAAAAAAATGGATTAAAAAATCATGAGTCACAAATGCATTTGAAGTTGAAACCACTTCGATCTAAAAGAGTATAAGCACAGTACGTTTCAAGTGCTTCCAAGAGAAAGTCATTGTTCTCATCCAAAAAAATTTCAGCCATCCAATTCAATAAAGGGAAAGAACATACATGTTCTTCAACAGGCGGAGCCTATAGCACCATCAGAGGACAACTCGGGTGTTCTTCGAGATAACTGCATGCCAGAAAATCATGGGCTGCAGACCATATGTTCCAATTACCTAGGACTCCATGTGCAGCTGTGCAGGCCTTTATTCTAATACCAGAACAGTCTAACTCATGAGCAACTAAGGGAATCATTAGTAGATCATAATCCGGGTTAGGAGACAACGTGTTGCAGAGACACAAATCCAGAGCCCATTCAAAACCGCAATCCAGGCAATAGAAGACAGGCTGCACGCATGTAAAATACGAGAACCGGAAAGATAATCCATACGCCACACTTAATGTAGCCAGCGGGAGCGCGCCATAGTAATCAAGCATCCGGTTACGAAGCTGGAGCAGCCGGGGCATGTTGTCGTGGGGCACAGATTGTGCAGCCATTTTTGAGCAAGCAAATCAACAGCAGTATACCAGTAGCCAAGGCGAGAATTAATGGTAATCTGCTGAAGAGGCTGGAAAAAATAGAATGAAAAAATGCCGGTATCACACCAAATATAGTTTGGAATGAAGTCACGAGGCCAGAACTTACAATTTTTAAAAAGTGCACTAAGCCTGTGGTCTATGATGCATTAAAGATAGTGTGAATCAAAGCCCCAAAATGCAGGGGGAGATCAGTATTCAAAAGGGCATGTACCTCAGTGCAAGTGTTTTCCACGTGAAGGACGAATGTTTCACACAAAGAGGTACGGGCGACTTCTTTTTGCGACAAAAGAGCCCTTATTCGACTCATCTTGTTGAACTCTGCTTTCAAAGTCGGAATGAAAGGCCAGATGGATACATCGAGCTTCCCATGTGGAGGAGGAAACAGCACATTTTTGCAGCAGACTACACGTTGTGAAACAGTCACAATGTATGGTATTCTTGCCAGCATACCACAGCAGTTTCATTATTTAAAAGCAAATAACTATCGTTTGTTAGCAACGTGAAAATCAGGGTGATTGCTGGGACAGGATTTCCTTTTAAAATGCATGCTAAATTGTGGGTGTCTGAATTACAAGAGCCGTGCAATTGGATATTCCTGCAAACTAATGAGTGAGCAGGTGTGGAAGTGCAATCTTCACCTTTCAAATAAACTTCTTTACCCTCACTCAGGCACCTAGAGGTAAATGGCAGAGACCAAGATTCATGGAGATAAGCGCTACCCAAAGGTCCATATCTGCCTATTCATACATGAATCAAATTTAAATAGCAGAAAAGGCAATGATATTAAACCATGAATGAGCCATACAGCTGAATTAGATTCAGCAACATAAAAAGGCAACAGTTCTAACTTTTCAATATGCAATAGTGAATATGCTGCATCCTTCATCCACATGAATTGTTGCTTTAAAGTCAAATTAAATGGTAAAAATAAAGAAGAAGAATTCATGTAGTCCCAAGGCACTTTACCAGCCTTCAACGTTTGTAATGTCCAAGCAAATTGCATAATGGAACGTAACTGATTTTGACCATGATATAAAACAGACACTTCATCCTGGACGATATCCACAACAGAAGAAACAATATCGTCTAATGTTTAAATTCGGGAAGAAAGGGTGTTAATGCTGTTATTAACAAGTGCAAGCACTTTTTCTAAATTTGCTTGGTCTATTTCACGCAATCTAGGAGTCGCTTCAATTTGAGAAAGTTTCCAAACTTCATTGTAAACAGCATATACCCATCGTTTCGCTCTGCCTCCCACAGGGCCCTTAACAAAGTCATTCAGATCAACATCTTCAGTTAATTTGGATAGTAGCAGTTTGACTGACGCTAGGGTGGATGTTTGAGCCAGTTTTGACATTACTTGCCTAACGAATAGGTAGTAACAGAATGATCGCTTTGAACACGAGGATGTACTCACACCTGTGTATAGCCAAGGGTCAGACCCAGAAAATTATGTTGCCATAAATCAGAGCTTTTTTGCCATAATATCCAACCTCTGGAATTGAAACTGGAAATGGTAAAAGATGAATTCAGCAACAGAGACTGTAATTTACTAAGGGACACATCTGTATGATTGTACCATGTTGGGTATTCTCCTAAATCAGGAAGAGAGGGAGCATTTAATATTTTAGAGGTAGCCAATCCAAAGCAGGTTGTCTCTGAAATTGTTGAATTCAAAAACAACATATGGTTCGGGTTGAGACATGCACAATGCAAAGCCTCAGTGCCTTTTACCTGCCAGTCTTTAGAACCCCAAACAGATTTAAGATCGATAGTATCTTTCCACAGTTCATAGCCCCCAACTGCCAATTGGTCAAGAAAGGACTTAGAATATAATAATTTAGTGTGGGTAAGTCTAACTTTGGAAGAGGACTCGCCAGTCATCTTAAAATAAAATGCGTCAGGATTTGATTGATTAAAATCAGTAAAATATGTAAATTTTTTCAAAAGAGTTTTTGAGCTGTCCTCAAAGGGAGCTGGACAATATTCCCATTGTGTATAATTAACCACATTCCTAAATGTGTTTGCTTTGTGCAGAAAATTGTTGCCATAATGTTGGTAACAAAATAAATCAGCATAATTTGCTATGTCCAAATACAAATCTTCAGCATCATAGGCAGCATAATATTTCAAATCAGAAAACAGAGCCTCTATGGCCTGGACATCCCAATCATCACAGTGTATATTTTGTTTGACCACATCCCCCATTGAAACACGTAGTACATTGGGAACATTGATAACCTCTGTGGGACCATGGATTTTAAATCTGACAACATGCCATCTAAAATGGGCCAAGCAGTGATATTATCAAAAGTCTGGTCCCTCTTCATGATGTGAGATGAGGAGTGGGGTGCCAAAGTTCCATCAATTAACTGAATTGAAGTTCTTTCTTTAACATAGTGTCCATTCACAACACAGAGAAAATACACCACAAATCCAATCTACATGAACAGAACAATTGTAAAAAGCAATAGCCAAATGTAAGTCCAAAGGGGTATCAAAAAGTGTTTCTTAAACCAAGCAGCAAAAATCGAAATTTTTGATGGGGACTTTGATGCAACTGAGTCAGTGTCAAATGAAAAGCATGACTGGTTAACTGCAGATGTTTGCAAATCAGGCATCAACAAGTGTGTAGGGTAGGTAAACTCTGTCTCATTAAGGGGATCACCAGCCGGTGTATTCAATAAAGGATCAGTATCTATAGGCATCTCGATGGCCATGTCAGGCCTGGTGGAACTCGCGGGAGCCAAAAAAGAATGTCTCAGCATCGCTGAACAAGAGACCGCTGGAGTCATACTAAGAAGAATCGGCCACTCGCTGTAATTTGACATGGTCAATGGAGATGTACCTGTTTTCCTTTCGATCAGGAAGTGGTGGTAAAATGACTGTTCTTGTACCCTGCACGCCAAGCACAGGAACTGGTGCACGATATGAGGGGCCGAACTCCTTCTTTTTCTCCACCTTCTCTCGTACCATATCACCAACTCGGGGTAGTCAGCGAACTACCAGAATCTGAAGAGCAACATCAGATTTGGAGGGCAAATGTTCCGTTGTACTGTCTCTGGTCTTTTGTAGGTCCTGTAACACAGTACAATGTTCATCTTCTACGTCAAAGGATGCGGCAGACGCCGCCATGTCTTGACCCTCAAGGTCCGGAAAAAACATTTTGATGCCAAAGAGCATTTCGTATGGGGTCTGCCCACTTAGAGACCTTCTTGGGAGATTATTAAGTGCACGCTATGGAGATGGGATAGCCAGTTCCGGCCTGTACCTAAAACCTTAGCTTTCAAGGATTGCTTTAAGTCACGGTTCATTCGCTCCACAACCGCATTGCCCTCAGACCTGTATGGAGACAAAAATTTGACTTGGACCCCCAATGAACTTATGGCATCCTTGTAACCTTAGAGGCGAACGCTGGACCCTGGTCCGAATGAAACGTACCACATGCAAACTTTCCACGAAGACACGCAAATCCCTGATGACAGTGCGGGCATCAGTACTCCTTTGTGGCCACACCCAAACAAAGAGTGTGCATGAATCAGCTGCAACTAAGATGCACTTATACACAGTATCAGAGGAGAAAGGAACGCAGTGATCTAAATAAACACACCCAAGCGGTTTATTAGATATGTACAACTGTGTCTGGGGCGGGCGCGCAGCAGTTGAAGGTTTAAACTGCTGGCATGTGTTAAATGAAGGACATAATCACGCGTCTGTTTGTACAATCCACTCCACTAGTAACGCTGTTGTAAGAGAGATACAGTAGACGACATGCCGGTGTGAGCGGAGGCCATACCCTTGCGAGCTGCTGTTATCAAGGCTTGCCTGCGGTCTACGTTGGGAATCAACCTGTCACCAACGTCCTTAATTCTCACATAGGGAACTTTATATGGGCTTAAAAGATAAAAGTATTTAGAAGGGAAACCTCTAGGGTAATTACCTCCCTTCTCTGTTGCGGCAATAGCTGCCAAGATGTCATCATCAATCTTTCTTTTGGAACGTGTAACTGCTGATACTAAGTATGTTGCAACTGCGGCCTTCGCTGCTTCATCAGCAAGACAGTTACCAACAGTGTGTACCCCCACGCTTTGGAGACCAAGAGTATCAATTACAAACACAAGTGGGAGCTTTTCTTTAACCTCAGCCACTCAGACCCATAGCATTCTGTGTTTAATCGTTCTACCTTTGGAATCGCGATAGTCATTCTGAGTCCAAAAGAGTTGCTTGTCATTGTAAGACTGAACACACTAGTAAGAGTCACTCACAATAAGAGTAGTCACACAAGGGTCTGCGTACTCCAGTGCAAGCACCAGAGCATGTAGCTCTGCCAATTTGGCGGTACAGTCCCCTAATGTCTGTCTTGCAAGAAATCGGACTTGAACTCTCCATTCACCATAGTACCAACAACTATTGCGCAGGCCGCAGAATAAGCATGTTTTGAATCCGTCGCCAGCTGCGCCGATCCGTCAGTGTATATGATATAATGGAAGTCCTCCAGCGGGCGCATGGTCAGAGGAGCAGGGTGAACAAATTCATACTCCAAGTACTCTTGAGTTTGCAAAGAGGAGTCAAAGATGAACGTGACATCCGGAGACGTCAAGGAAGTTGTTGCGTACTCAGGTTCCTCAGGATCAGGGTGATGCTCAAGGGGGTCCACCTCCTGACATCCTCGCACTCTGACTAATAACATTAACCATAGAGTATAGAGGCAATCAAGTGAGGGAAGGTAGGGAAGGGTCAGCGGTGGAAAAGGATTACCTGCAACAAAAAAGCATAACATTAATACTGTACAGTAATCCTAACTACTCTCAGTATGGTCTCGCTAGGTTCCAACTAATACCTGGTAGTGTTCTCCCCCAGAGGGTAGTTCCTAAAATGCTCCAATAAGATGCCTCTCTCATGGATGATGAAACCACACCTCCAAGAAAACACAAGAACCATTCATCAATTCCAGACCTCAATATACTGCGGACATGAGCGTAAGGATGCCTCGTACACTCATACTTACATCCACTTCCCTAGTATACTCAGAACAAAAATAGAACACAAAAAGAGTCTTGAAGAGAGAACAAAGTTCAAAATCCTAAATACCTAGTGCACAGAATCTTTTCTCAAAGTTGTATCACAATGCTTAGGGTCTCCTTCCAAAGAGTGATGTCTCTAATAATCCAGAACCACAAGTTCCAATGAAATGGCCATTCCACGTATAAGATAAGAAAGCAACAATGTACTAAACAATGAAAAAACACTACCCCATCCGTAGTCAGTGCTTCCTCAGTTTTCCAGGCAAGACGAAGTCCAGGAAGGTGAGCTGATCGCAGTCTCGAGGGGAGGGGGGTTAGAAAGAAAAGGAGAATGGGTGTGGGATCTAGGAACAGCCCACCGCAGCTGCGGGTGGGCAAAACAAAAGAAAGCTCACGCTGAGCCGAGCGGAGCCTCAGGGATTGCCCTCCGCGAGCGGGTGAAGAAATTTGAACACGTTGTGTATTCACCGAATGTGAGACGCGGGGAAACTCGATGGTTCAGGGGGGGCGCTAGAGGGCGCACTGCGGAATGGCCGCACTGTCGTGAGGCTCCCGCTGCCCGGAGCTATTATCCGCCTAGGTATCCTGATTACCATCGCTGCGCCCTGAACTGACCCCACGGTTCGGTTGGGATATCGGCTGTCCACCCACGGTCCAACTCCTGAGCCATTCGAAGGTTGCTGGCCGAAGTTACGAGGGTCCCAAGTTTCTCCGACTCGCGCTCTGGAAGTCTGATGCCCTCTTGCCCGGCGTCACTGTTCATGCCAGTCCGGGGCTCTGCACGTGGGGTGTAGGCCTAGCTCCGCCCTTCTCCGCCAGGCCCGGTCGCTGGCCGGGCGAGACGCTTGGCTCTCCCTTGTTGTCGGACTTATCTCTCGGCTCTCCCATCTGCCTGTCCAGATACCATCGCCCTCGGAGGTGCAACGGATTTAATACTTGGATTCTGAGGGTTTGCCCCCTTGGGCTGGGAACGACGACGGCCTTTACTCATCGGTGGGAGTGGCGGGGCGTGCTGGCCTGCTCGTGCCCCCACGATTCGAGCTGCTTTCTGCTTGGCCGTGTCCCTTGTCCGACCTGTATCCTGACTCCCATTTGCCTCGGTCCCCTACTGTACCACCGTTATGGGGAAGCCGGACACTAAACAGTCCAAACTGTCCTTTGACTCTGGAGGGGCCAGGCGTGGGGCGCGTTCGCTCCAGGAAGCTGGGACTTCGCGGTCCCCCCCCCGAATGTCGCTGAGAGTGTCCCGCACCCACCTCCACCGGACTTCGCCCAAATGATGCAGGAGATGAGGCAGGGGTTCGCCACTATAGTGGACAAAGTGGACAAGATATCGTCGCGCATGGATGCGGTCGTTCAGAAATTGGACGTGCATGAGGAGCGCTTGACGGCGGCAGAACAGCGCATTTCGGACCATGATGACACGGCGGCCACCCATACCACCCAACTGGCGAGAATGGACAATATCTTACGTGTCATTGCCGCCAAGAACGAGGAGTTGGAGGCGAGGAGTAGGCGCAACAACGTGCGCATTGTAGGTGTACCGGAGTCCACGAATGTGGGCAAAATGGAGACTTATGTGGAGAGGCTACTGGTGGGCGCCATTGGGACGGAAGTTTTCTCGTCCCAGTTCATCGTCGAGAGAGCGCATCGGACGTTGGGACCTCGTCCGGCCTCTGGGGCTGCACCGCGCCCATCATCGCGCGCCTCTTGAATTATCGTGATCGAGACGCTGCTCTTCAGGCTGCCCGCACTAACAGGGCTCTCTCCTTCGAAGGGGTGTCTTTCACCATGTACCCCGACTTCACACCGATGGTGCAGGACCAGCGTCGGAAGTTCTTGGGGGTGAAAAGGAAGCTTCGGGACCTTCAAGTGGACTACGCCTTGCTTTATCCGGCTAAACTTAGAGTGACGCATCAGGCTAAACAACATTTTTTCACCAACCCACAGCATGCTGAGGACTTTGCGAAGCGCCTCCAGCGCGAGCGCGCTGCTGCGGATCGTGGTGACGATCGAGATCCGGAGGGTGAACATTCGGCTGCTGAGGAGGAGGTCGCCTGATTCTGGTGACTTTGGACTTTGTCTATCTTCTTCCCGGTTTTTGTAGTATTGTGGACATGTAACTTTTGTATTGAGACCTGCTGGCTTCCTTCTCAGTATTTGCGGTCTAGCTATTGTCCGTTTTTGTTTTTTTTGTTGATGCGTGGGTTGTGTCTGTATTGTGATGAGTGAGTGCGTTTTGCTGTTTTTGTGGGGTTGGGATGGCACCGCAGGATGGTGTTATGGGATGTCGCGCTCTGGGCACCCACCCCCCCGCGCTGCGCCTGGGGCCGCCTGATACTCGTTGGCGCGGACACTGACGTGGCGTGAGGGAGTGGCGTCGTGCACCTCTGGAAGGTTCCCCGGAGGGTGTGCCCCATGTTTACCTTTTGTTTGGATTCTAGTCCTATGTTGGTTGACTGGATGTGTGTTGGGGGTTGGGGGGGGGGTGTACGTGGCCTGATAGTTGGGGTGGTGTCAGGTGGGTGGATGGGGGGGGTTGAAGCTGTCCATGTCTGTTTGCCTGGGACTTTTGGTTCGCTTTGGTAGCTGCTACTGTTGTTTGAGTGCACGGAACTGCCGTGGCGCCCGCTATCCGGGCTGTTCCACTTTCCTATTTTACGGGACGGGTTCTGGGATCCGTGCTCCCGTCCATTTTGGGCCCGAGTGCGCCGGCCGCCATTTTAGGCTGCCACGTGCCGGGGCGCACTCTGCGAGCGTAGCACGTGTGCGAGATGTGGGCCGTGTGGAATGGCTTGGCGGCGCGTGGCGCGTAGTCTGTCCTGAGTCTTTGCTGCGTGGATGGGTCGATTGGGGGGGAGTTGTTGTGTTCTTGTTTGGTTGTTTTGGAGATGACTGGGAAATGTATGGAGTGTATGTGGAGGTCTGCCCGTGCCCTGGGGCGTGGACCTATCGTTGGCTGTTGCTGGTAGTTGGATGCCCTGTATTTGGTTATAGGGTCCTGAGGGGCCCTTACTTTATGTGATGTCGACTGCTGTTGTAGATCAGATCTCGATTTTGTCCTGGAATGTACGGGGCCTTAATGATGCCAGGAAGTGTCGCAGTGTGATACAGTATTTGGACAGGCATGCTATTCATGTTGCTTTTCCCTAGGAGACGCATCTGCGCCCCGCTCCCTCCCCCACTTTCGGCGGAAGGTGGGCTGCGGCCAGGGGGTTTGCTTCATACTCTTCTTATGCTCGTGGGGTTGTCACCCTTGTTAAGAGGTCGCTTGCATTTCAGGAACTTGGCTCTATGGGGGACCCTGAGGGGCGCTATGTGCTGCTGTGGGGACGGCTTGGGCAGAACACTATACTGTTTGTTAATTGCTATGCTCCCAATGTTGATACGCCAATCTTTTTTGTCACTCTGTGGGGTCATGTTCTTGCTGTGGATGCTACTCACATTGTGTGGGGGGGTGATTTTAATTTTGCCTTTCAGGCCCAGTTGGACAGATCGGAGGGTAGCCCTCAGTACAATGTACAGGCTAGGGATGTGCTGCGGGGGATAGTGGAGGAGGCTGGGATGGTTGACAGCTGGAGGTACACCCACCCTGCCACTAGGGAGGGCACTCATTACACCACACATGCTCGTTCATGGGCAAGACTGGACTATGTATTTCTCTCTAGAGGGTTGATGGCTGGCCTAAGGGGGGCCACACATTTGGCTCGGACGTATTCAGATCACTGTCCGGTGAAGGTTGATTTGTCCGTCCCCGGGTTACACAGGCCGCGCCCGCCTTGGCGTTTGTTTCCGACTGCTTTGCTTGACCCGGTGTTCAAGGAGGAACTCGGTGCGGAGGTGGAGGCGTTCTTCCCTAGAAATAAGGGCTCTGTGGAGAGCATTGAGGTCATTTGGGAGGCATTCAAGGTTACGATCCGGGGTGTCACTATTTCTAAAAGTTGTGGAGTACTCCGTCTGATTGTTCGGACCCTCGAGAGGTTGGAGGCTGACTTGCGAGACTTGGAGCGCAGGATGCAGGTGACTTCGGACCCCGCTCTTTTGGCACAGTTCCGCACTAAGCTCTCCGAGTATGAGGAGGAGGCTGCTCGAGAGGCTAAGCACAGGGGGAAATACTGGACGGCGAGGCGATACTGCGAAGGGGAGCGGCCCGGTAAGGTCCTCGCTGCCCTTACTAGACATCCTAGGCATGGGTCGGACGTGTTGGAATTGGTGTCTCCGGATGGCACTCGCTGTCGAGACACTTCGGAGATTCAGCGCACTTTTATTGATCACTATGCACACCTTTACACGACACAGCAGACGGGTGAGACTCGATACGGTGGCTTCCTCGATGAGTTGGCGCTTTGTTGGCTATCGGATGGTCATCGGGAGTTCTTAGGCAGGCCCCTGGAGGTGGAGGAGGTCAGGAATGCCATCATGTCTCTTTCTAATGGGAAGGCCGCCGGGCTGGATGGCCTTCCTGCTGAATTTTATAAGTGTTATGTTGACATCATGGCCCCTGTGCTCCGTGAGGTGTTTGAGGAGTCTCTGGAGGAGGGACGCCTACCGGGCTCCATGCGGGAGGTCGCCATCACGTCGCTGCTCAAGCCGGGTAAGGATCCACTGGATGTGGGCTCCTACAGGCCCCTCTCATTGCTCAACTGCGATGTTAAAGTTCTCGCGAAGGTCTTGGCGGTGAGATTAGCCGCACTCATGCCCGTCATCGTGTTGCCTGATCAGTCGGGATTTGTGCCCGGCCGCGCCACCTCTCACAATCTTCGCACTTTGTTTTCGCTTGTGTCGACCATCGATCCCACTGTCCCGGTTGCCGCTATCTTTCTTGATGCCACTAAGGCGTTTGACTCCGTCGAGTGGGGCTACCTTATTGATGTTCTTTGTCGGATGGGTTTCCCCAGGATATTCATCTCTTGGGTTAAGCTTTTATATACTGATCCGATGGCGAGGGTAGTGGTGAATGGGGTGCTGTCCCCCTCGTTCCCTCTCACGAGAGGGACCCGACAGAGTTGCCCCCTCTCGCCCCTCTTGTTTGCTATCGCCATTGAGCCGCTAGCCTGTAGGATACGTCAGTTTCATCAGCAGAGTGCCTTTAATTGTCTTCAGCGGCAGGTCGGCATTTCTTTATACGCCGATGATGTCACACTCTATGTCAAGGACCCTGAGAACAACCTTAATTCGCTCCTGCGGGAGCTGGTCGCTTTTGGAGGTGTCTCCGGGGTTCATATCAACTGGCGGAAATCTCAATTTTTCCCCCTCACAGCTGCGGTGGCCAGGTTTCCCCTTGACTACCCTCTGGAATGGTGTGACTCGGAGTTGCGATATCTCGGTATTGTTGTATCCTTGGATAGGGGAGACGCGGTTTGGCTCAACTATGGTGTGGCCATTACTAAACTGGCGGATGATGTCACCAGGTGGATGTCTTTACCTCTCTCCATGGCCGGCAGGGCGTCTCTTATCAAGATGGTGGTTCTGCCCCGCTTTCTTTATCTCTTTCAAAACCTCCCATATCATCCTGGTGCTTATTTTTTTCGTAGACTTCGTTCTGAGCTTCTGCGATTGTTCTGGGGGGGCAAGCAGCCACGGGTGGCCTGGGCTACCCTTACGTTGCCTTATGCTGATGGCGGTTTCGACGTCCCTGATTTTGAACTCTATTATCTCAGCGCTCAGGCGCATTATGCCTATCATTGGATGCGCCCCACGCCGTTCATGCCCCAGATTGCTGCTGAGCATTGGGTCGCCCACCCGCTTCCACTGGAGGGGATGGTTTTGGGCAAGGTGTCAGGTGTGGAAACACCCCGCACGACGGTGACATGCACGGTGGATGCTTGGAAGCGGATGGCTCATTTGCTAGACGTTTCCTTTCTCTACTCGCCGGCCTTGCCTCTGTCTTATCATCCGGATCTGTCGCTGTTGTTGGAGACGGGGTTTCAGCGAATGTGCAAGCGGCTAGGTATCCTCACGTGGGGCGACTTGTTTCATGAAGGTGCCTTCCGTATGCAGGCTCATTTCTTCGGTTCGGCTGCTTGCTCCCCTCTAGACCTGTTCTACTTTGTCCGCCTGCGGCAGGGCATGCGTGCTCTGCTACCGGACTACCCTGCGGAGCCTGGGGTAACCCTCCCCCTCCATGTGCTGCTGGTTTCAGATGGGCGACACCTGGTGTCGAAGTTATACGGGGCTATTCGCCGACAGCGATCGGTCCCGACCAATCGGGTGCGCGAGCAGTGGGTTGCCGAATTGGGTGCTCCTATTACAGACGAGCAGTGGGAATATTGTTGCGGGCTCACGGCCAATGTCTCTTCTAGTTGTCGCCTTAAAATTATCCACTACAAGTTTGTTCAGTGGTACTACTATACCCCGGCGAGGAAACTGCGGTTTCATTTGGTGGAGGATGACAGGTGTGCCAGGTGTCGAGCGGAAGGCGCCGACTTTTTGCATTTGGCTTGGAGCTGTGCGGGGGTTTTGGAATATTGGACTCAGGTTCACGAAGCCCTGCAGGTTATGGCGGAGGATGGGGTGGCGTTTGACCCCTTAGTGATGTTACTTGGCTTCTCTAAGGACGTACCTGCCTCTCACTGTAGATTTGTTGACGTGGCCCTGTTGTTGGCTAAGCGTAGGGTTGCTTGTTGCTGGGGTCGTGGTAGGGTGCCGCGCTTTCAAGACTGGGTGACTGACCTCATTTACTGTCAGGATCAGTATAATGTCTATTCTGACTTGATGCCTGTTCGATGCAGACCAAAGGATTTTTGGAGTCCGCTCCAGGTGTACCTCCTGACCAGGGCTGCGCGGGACTCTGATTCTGAACTTGAGGACCGGGAGGGGATAGGCTGATGACAACGTGATGGGCTGGGATTTTACACGACACCTGCTGTTCTTCTGATATCGGGGGGGGGGCTGACTGTCTCCTTTTCCTGCGAGTTATTGGGGGGTGGGAGTCTCCCTTCGGACAGGTATTTTATCGGGACTCCAGATTGTATCCCTATGCGGCACCCTTCTTCCAGTGCTCCTCATACTTGTGTCCCCTCTGGCTCACGTGTTCTCCGCTAATGTACTGTATTCATATTGCATTGTCTTATTGGCTCGCCTGCCCATGCTGGATCATTGTATTTTAATATCTCCTGCACATTTCGTTGTTGCTCCTTGTATTGACTGATGCCCTGCCCTGTACTTCCTCGTATCTCCTTATTTATTTATTTTTTGTATGCTTTCTAGGCACTGACGTACCACTGTAATGGCCGAATGTGACTGTATGTTTTGAATGTACACTTCCCTTGTACCTGCTTGTCTCCAAATAAAGGTTTAAAAACAAAAAAAACTCGATGGTTCACGCTCAGCCGAGCGGAATGTTTGGGAGTAGCCCGCTGCAGCCGCGAGCGGGCGAGTCCAAGTTGCGTCCTCACCGAATGTGAGACGCGGGTAAATACACGGCTCAGCCGAGCCTTTAAGAGCAATCCAAAGTTGGTTCTCAGGACAGCCAAACAACCTAGCTGCCTCAGAACGCGGGTAGATACAAGAATCACGTCAACACTTCCGTGTTGTTACTGATTGATATAGACAGACTCCTCCCCCAGAAAGCCTTCTGGGTGTTGTAGTCCCAATCTCTGTTACGCGAAGTAGGCGCTCCCGCTGCCTCAATCCCTGACAGAAGTGGCCCATTGAATCCACCTCGGGTGCAAAGCTTTTGAATTCGGTACACTGGCTTTCGTCACTGCCTCCAAGGCAGGATACGGTGCAACAACCAACATGCTTTTCCCCTGCAACAGTGCCCATTCTTTCAGAATCGCCATCTGCACTGCAGTCAAAACTTTTTCCACAGTGGAAAAGCGCATTTCAGCCAAAGTGTACAAGTGTGACTTGTAAGTGTGCCCCTCATTATAAGTCAGGTACGTGAAACCAATTCTGCCTCGCACAATTCTTATCACCAGGTTTGTGTGGATGCCACGAGTCAGTAAGAATTTAGATTCAAGAAGATCAGACTGCAAAGTTCGTAAAATTGCAGAATGTTCAGGCAGCAAGCAAGATTTGGTAAAAGTAGGTTGTACCAAGGCATAATGCGGCTTGATACGCTGGGCAAATTCAGGAATGTAGGTACGCCCGAAATTCAAAAACCCAGCAAAGATCGTCGTTTTTTCAGAGTTGTCGGAGCGCGCAGCAGTGGGCATTTCTCCAGGAAGTGAGGTGCTAAACCTCGACCTTCATTGTTGAGCTCATAGCCCAAGAACAACACTGTGTACTCTGCAATATGTGATTTTGCAAAGTTAAATTTGTAACCAAAGTCTGCAAACATGCAAATGATGTGTTTAACGCAACACAGATGCAGCCATAATTCTTCGTCTGTGAGATAAATATCGTCAACATACGAACATGCATCAGGGTCGAGTCTCTCCAAAAGAGAGACTTTGCGGGTGGCAAAAAAGCCTGGACTGTTCTTATAGCCCATAGCTAATCTTCTGAACTGTTTTTGTTTACCGCCACAGGTGAACGCTGTCCATTGACTACTAAGAGAGGACAGGTTATGGCTAAAAAAGCCATTGGATATGTCAAGTGTGGTTTTAAAACGAGACTATCCACAAGGGCAGAACTGTGAGTATTTTGTACTGCGCAGGTCCGACAAGGAGAGTTCAAGTGCCGGTAATCGAAAACCAAACGGTACAAGCCATCAGGCTTAGTCACAGTAAAAAGAGGATTATTAATCGGAGACACACACATTTCAATCACACCTTGATACTCCAATTGTTCAAAGATTTCTGCCATGGGAGCTTTGGCTTCACGTCGCATGGGATATAGGGGTTGAGGCTGTGGCATAGACCGCAATGGTATCTCATGTCTGGGGGAAAATTTGTCCCATCCTCATTGAGTACGGTTCAACGCTGGTGCAAGCACCTTAGCTTCTGCAAAATTCAGGGCCTGCTCCTTCAGCACTGTGTGCGGGAAAGCAGGGAGGATTACCTCCTCCCCTTGCAGAGCGGACAGAACGAAGGGTGGGGGCCAATCAGCCTCCACTAACAAAATGTCATAGGTAGTAGCCAGATTTTCCCAAAACACCCCTTTTATAATACGTTGTATGGCACCTTCAATTAAAAGGACTATTTCATGGGGGCGTGGCCTAGCAGGCCGACATGGCGGACGTGTGCTAGCCAGCTCCGTCCAGCCCATCCTTGATCCGACGAACATCCTGGCTCCCTCTGACCTCAATTAAGTCCTGGAGGGGGCATCTTGTTGTCCCAGACCTATAGAGACAATCCGGTGAGCGACGGAGGTCTCCACAGCAGCTGGGTGCCACGGCCGCTGTATCCGCGAGGCGCACAATGGTTTCCAGTGACAGAGCAGGGGAGTGGAGTCTGACGTGCCCTGGAGGTGGCGTGAGCCGCGCGGCTGCCAGTCGAGGCCTGGGGCGGTGATCGGCAATCTTGACGACCCGGTGGAGGTGGTGATCTTCGGGGGCGAGTCTGCCCCAGGGTCCGAGCTGCGTGTGCCGGTGGGGAGCGTGGGGGAGGGGCATCCCGGCCTGCGTGAGGCCCAACTGCACCTGCAAATTGTGCCCAGAGGAAAGGCCAGATTCTGGGGCCTTGGGTGCGGGGCTCTCCCCCCTGACATTCTGCAACCACCTCTCTGTAAAAAAGAACCCCCCCCCCCTCCCGACTGGCGCTAATGTCTGGGGACTGGCGGTCACATCGGGCAGAGTTTTGGGGGGGCTAGAGAGTGGCCCTGTGGGAGCGACATTATTCTGACTGGCCCTGCTTACAGGGGCCCTGCGGTGAAGGTGGTGCACTGGTCCTGGTACACGGCCGCTCGGACTGTCTGCGGCATCTCACTGGTCGTGGGGTGGATCGGCCTTGGAGGTCTGCTGATCTTTGCTGGTGCTGTGCTGGGGGTGCCCCTGCTTGCTGGGGGGCCCCGCACGCCCCACCCCGCAACCTGGGGTGAGGCCTGGTATGGGGGCCCCAGGCGGGAGCCCGCGCTTATTCCTGGCCAGTCTGCCGCTCCTGGGAGGTGATTTGGTGCCCCCCCTCCCTTGGGCTGCTTCTAGCGCAGGGGGACCGGCGGCTGTGTCGTGCCGCTTGGGAAGGCAGGGAGAGTCCTGTGGAGTCAGCCAGGCCCTGCGGCGTGGCCCGGGGATTGTTGAGACCTGGTTCTGGTGCCAGAGAGCTGCGGGTGCGGATTCTCCCCCCCCCTCAGATGGCGGTTGGTGCCCGGGGATCGGCTGCTAGGCTGGGCCGCGTGGGGGCACCCAGTGATTGCAGACTGTTTCCTCCTTGTGCTCCGGGGGCCCCAATTAGTGGCGTCGGACGGTCACCGTGGAGGCCCTGGTGCTTGGGGATTCTCGATTTGGAGCAGCGGTGCGTCGGGTGCACGGCCGGGGAGAGAGGTGTTGCCACCAGGAGAAGTCATCTAGTAGACTGCAGACCTTAGCTGCTGATTGGGCCCTGTGCGACAGGCCGGCGGGGCTCTGCGGGCTAGCCATGGCCCCCCTGTGGTGGATCGCAGGCCCCTGCTCGGGGTGCCTTCCCCACTTCTGTCCTGTCTTCTCCTTCCCTTGGGGCCGGGCCGAGTGCAGAGGGGTCCTGAGGGTGCCGGAGCTGGGGCTGATCTCATGTGTGTGCCTGGCCATGTCATACTTGGGCCTCCTGTGGGTCCGTGATATGTCACTATGACGAGAGACAAGGGCAACAGCGGTACCACGAAGCACGGTCCTATGGACAAGCTCACTGGCCCGGGAATGGCAGGCGGTGCGGCCGGGGGGTCCCAGGAGGCTGGGCCTGACAATGCAGTCCTGTTGGCGGCCATCACCCAATCCAGAGACATGTTGGATGCCAAAATTGGTGTGGTGGGCCCGGATGTCATGCTGCTACCTCAGGACTTAAAAACGCGGTGTCCCGCATCACGGAGGCCGAGACTCGCATTTCGGGGTGGAAGATGACGCCTCGGTCCTCAAGCAGAGGGTGGCGAACCTGGAGGGCCTCCAGAAGGGCTTGGCGCTCCGTGTTGCAGATGAACGGGATTCGGCGGAACCATTTACGCTTTGTTGATTTCCCGGAAGGGTGCGAGAATGGCAACATGCAGCGCTTTTTCACTCAGTGGCTGGAGAGCTGGCTCCCCCTGATGCGCTGTCGTCGTGGAGCGGGCGCACAGGGCGGTCATCCAGAAACCGCCAGTGGGCGCTCGCCCGAGACCAGTGATCGCGAAGTTATTGAACTACCATGACCGAGGCACTGTGCTGAAGCAGGCCCGCCTCAAAGAACCCTTGCTATATAACGCCAATTGTTTATGGTGGCGAAGGCCAGACTGAGGGAACTTAAGTTCCCATATGCCCTGCTGTTTCCAGCTGGCCTGCGGGTTGTGTTTTAATCCCGCACTAATTTCTTTGATACCCAGGAAGAGGTCTTAAAATGGACTGATGAGACTGTGCAGGTGCGGGCGCATAAGCCGTCAGGGCTACAATCTTTTTCATCCTTGGGTGAAGGGCTGTTGCAGAATTCCCGTGGACAGTGTCGAGGGGGCAGAGGAGATTGTGGTCCCGAAGGCGTTCTGTGTCCTGCGGGGCCTCCTATCTGGGGGATCCGGCTCCTCAACTTCAGCTCATAGATCCATAACTCTTGTGTCTTAACTCCTTCCACGCTCATGACGAGCCCAGCTCGTCATGCAGTAGCCTGCTGCTACACTCATGACGAGCTGAGCTCGGCATGAACTAATGGAAATGAGAGTAAGCCAGCGCAGCAGGGGAATTCCCATAGCATTGAAGGTGTTAATAGACGCCGAGATGCCTATTCAATTGAACTGTGTGATTGATTTCATCATGTTCTATTGAGGGAGCCCCTAGGAGGGCTGTACCCCTACATGTGTGGTGTGTAAGAGGGAGGTGTAAGGGGGTTATGGACTGTGAGTTGGGGATCCATTGGTGGGTGCAGACTGTGCCTCCCCGTTGGGGGTGTGGTGTTGACCCCGCCACGATAGGACTTCAGTGTTTTTTAGGTATGGGGCGGGAGGTTTGTTGTGGGACTGGGGTTTGGTTGGGAGTTTGGGTTGTGCTTGTACAATGGGTACACCACTACACGCATGCACGCTGCTGAGTCCTCCTGTCCATATTGTACCACGCTTAGGGCCTGATGGCTAGTGGGGCTATTGATGTTCGGGTGTCAGCGGGCACCCTTCGGGTAATGAGCTGGAACGTGCGTGGGGTCTAGTACAAGATCAAGCGAGGAGCTGTCCTATGTCAGGCCAAGAGAGCTGGAGCTGATGTCCTCCTGCTACAAGAAACCCATTTGATAGGGTCCAAGGTACTTTGCCTACAGCGCTATGGCTTCCAGCAGGTCTTTCATTCCGGATTTACACAGGGCTCCAGGGGATGGCGGTGTTAATGCACCGCAGGGTCCCGTACGTGCATTTGAAGCAGTGGTTGGACTCGCAGGGGCGCTAGGTGTTCCTTAGGGGCACAATTGGGGAGGATCCCATTGTGTTAAATTGTGTGTATGACCCTCCCCGTCTACAGTGGTCCTTCGTTGAGCGGCTGATCTCTCTATGGGCAGATATGCCAGACGTGGCCTCAGTAGTGGGAGGGGATTGGAAAAATGTTATGGATATGGGCAGGGACAGAAGTAGTTTGGGAGAGCGTTCGAGCAACACGCACCCCACAAAATTACACTCCCTGGTTACTGGTCTGGATTGGATGGGCACTTGGCGTGACATGCATGGTGGCAAGAGGGAGTTTACCTTCCTATCGGCGGTGCATAAATCATTCTCTAGGCTCGACTATGTTTTTGTCCCTAGAGCGATGGTGACGTCGGTGATGGCTGCTGGGATCCAGGGGGCTGTCGGACCATTCTCTGGTATTTGTGGAGTTGCGGCTAGGTAGGAGGGGACTGCCCTTTCGCTGGCGTCTAGCGGTATGGCATCTGCAGAATGCCGACTATGAGAGGCACATGCGGGAGGCGATTGCAGACTATTTTCTCGCCAATGATGGGTCGGTCTCTAGCGCGGTAACGCTCTGGGAGGTACTGAAGCCCACTCTACGAGGGGTGAATATAGCGTGGTGTACAGCGGGTTGTCAAAAACGTCGGGAGGAGTTGGTCAAGGCGGAGGCCGAGGGGGAGGCTCTTGAGCGTCGGAGCCGAGGGGCGAGTGAGGGTCTGGTGGTGCGTCAGCAGTTGCAAGCACAGCAGTCACACGCCTCTCTCCTGTTAGATGAGGCCCGTCAAATCTGGCTGGTGACACGGAGCAGAATCTGCAAATGGGGCAACTAGTCAAGCAAAGTGCTACATCCGCTCTGTCAGGGCGTTTTTCATCCACAGGCCCTTGCTGGGGTGCTTGATGAGAATGGGGCGCCGTTAACAGACCCCAGGGCCATAGCGGAGAGCTTTGCCACCTATTACGCTGATCCGTATGCTTCGCAGGAGTGTCTCCCCGAGGAGACAGTCGACAAGTTTATTGCGGATCTCCCACTTAAAGCGTTGTCCGATGATACGCCCCAACGGCATGAACTCCCCCTATTGCGGGAAGAATTGGGCAAAGCCCTGGGAGAACTCAATACTGGGAAGACCCCAGGTCTAAATGGGTTTCCCGCCGAGTTTCATCGCCGGTAAAATCTACAGCTGGCTTCTTACTATTGGGCAGCGGTGGAGGAGGCTAGGGAAACTGGTAGTCTCCCCCAGATTAGCGCCACGTGGACATTGTGGTATTCCATAAGCCGGGTCGGCTTCCGGGATAATATGCCTCCTACCGCCCCATTTCTCTTCTTAATGTGGAGACGAAGGTCCTGGCCAAGTTTCTAGCTAACCGCCTTCTGCCATATATCTCCGCTTTGGTCCACCTAGACCAGGCCGGGTTCATGCCCCAGATTGCGACGCGGCACAACATACGGCGGGCCCATGTGGCTCTGGCAGCGGTCCAGCAGACAGGGGTGCAAGCGGCGCTCCTGCTGGCAGACATGGACAGGGCATTTGACTCCCTGAGCTGGGTCTACCTGTTCGACTTCTTCGTCGGCTTAATCTTGGACCCTGGTTTTTGTCGTATGTGAGGCTGCTATACACTGACTTGACAGCATCCTGTCGCCCTACTTATTTGCCCTGGCTATGAAGACGCTTGCGGCCTGGGTGCGCATTGACGCACAGTTGGAGGGATTTGACTGGGCTACTAGTCTCTCAGATAGGATCGCATTATATGCGGACGACGTCCTCTTCTTTTTAATGGCCTTGAATAAGTTGGGGCCGGGGATACTGGAGATCATGCAAATTGATGGGGAGACGTCCGGGCTCTACATGAACCCTCGTAAATCTACGCTATGGGTACTGGGGGCGCGAGATGGGCTGGGTGCATGGGCGTCCATGCCACAGGTGGCGGTGGGAGGCCTCAAATACCTGGGCGTTTTCCTCTCCGACGTACCTGTGGTGTCGTGGGACCGGAATGTGATGCAAGTTTGGGAGCGGGTACAGACGGATCTCAAAATTTGGACCCGTACACCACTGATGATCTATGGCCGATCAGCCGTATTCAAAATGGTCGCACTCCCCCGCCTGCTATATCAACTGCAGAACAACCCATACCCGATCGTGCCCAGATGGCTCCGACTGGTCAACTCAACCCTGGAGCAGTTCCTCTGGGGGGGGAGCGGTGCGTGTTGCATTGCAAACGTGCTTTCTCTCTACATACTGTGGAGGACTAGCGATCTCAGATATCCTTTCATATTATCAAGCCTCGCACCTGTTGAACCTCAACGAGTGGTGGTATGGGGACAGAGGGGACCCGGCCTATGCTGTAGAGCGACACATGATTGGGCACACCACTTTCCTCCATATAATACTTTATTCCGCTGTGTTGTGTGGTGCATTGCCGCCGGCGACAAAAATAGTATTCCAAATTTGGCGACAAGCCCTGAAGCGTATGGGTGGTGGGACACTCTTACGGAGGAAACGCCCTGTGGCATAATAGGTGCCTGCCTGCATTGGTGGCCCTACAGGGCTTTTGGGGGTTGGGACGCCATTGGCGTATCCACCCTGGGTGATGTTGTGCGCGATGGCTCCCTCAAGTCCTTTCGTGATTTGCAGGTGGAATTCAGCATGCCCCAGTCGCAATTCTTCCGGTACCTCCAACTCCGACACGTGCTTGCCCCTAGCCTGGAGGGCCTTGACTCTATTCCTGAGTTTAGTCCATTGGAAGCGAAAGTCTTCATGGGTGACCTGGAGACCAAAAATGTGGGGGCCATGGAGGAAGAAGACTGGAGGGAAGCCTTGGCCGCACCACGGTGCCCGATAGCGGTTCGTCTCCGCCTCATCCAATTTAAATATCTTCACCGGGCCTATTTGACTCGGGTGCAGTTGTGGCAGGCGGGGCTGATCGTTTCCCCGGAATGCCTCCGGTGTGGTGGGGCGGAAGGCACATTTTTACATACCGTCTGGCAATGCTTGTCATTAGACCATTTCTGGAGAGGGCTATTGGCCTGCCTCTCTGAAGTCCTGGGGTAGTCGCTTCCACGTATGCCACAGTTTGCCCTATTGTTATGTTATGTTAAAATTATTTCTTAAGCGCGCTTACACCGAGCGGTTTCATGGCGCGTAATGGAAGAGATCGGGGCAATATCTATAAATGACATCTGCTTCAGTTGGGCCTTACCTTGGCGAAACGTGATATTGCCCAGATGTGAAAGGATGTGCGGCCGCCCTCGGTGGCCACCTGGAAAGACGTTTAGACTTTTGCATGGGGCTGGAGCGGCCAATTTTTGTGGTGCGGGGTTGCCCGCATAAGGACTACAAAATTTGGAAGCGGTGGGCTGACTATAGGGTCTTGTGGCTGGAGCCACAGGCCGAAACACATGATATCTCGGTGGAATGAGGGTGGGGATGGGCGGTTGGGCCGGGCGCAGGGGGGGGAGGTGGTATGGGGGGTTGTGCTCGGGTGGGTGGGTCTCGGTGGTGGTTGCGCAACCTGGGGGGTTGGGGGGAAATAGTTGGGGTACGGGGGTTGTTATTCTCAATGATACTCATTGTAATGCTTGTCTTGTTTTCTTAAAAAGGTTGATTGCTGCCATATAACTGTGTAATGTGATACTGCAGTGGACTCTGGAGTACAGAGCCATGCGCTTTTTGTGCAACTTGATGAATAAAGTTTGTTTTTAAAAAAAATAAAAAAAGGACTATTTCATAAAGTCTTTCAGGGGGAGCCACTCTAGTGTCAGCTGTCTCAACAGTAACGAATGTGTCAGCTGCTGTCATCTTCAGAAATGGACGCAATGCTTCCCGTAAAACTGTAATTTTTGCTGCACTGTCTAACAGCTTCAGTGCCCATGTCAGGCTCCAAAGTTGTGTTCTCACTATCTGTGGCATAAAGCAGCAACTTTCTTCTTCTGAAACTGGGGTCTTTGACGCGGTGAGTCATCACACTTGCCTTTACCGTTGGCCTTGCGGGGCTGCTCTCTGCTTTGCTGGGCACCCCGACCTTTGCCGCGGTCTCCTCCACTGGTGGGTGAGACCAATGTGTCCTGCAAAGAGCGAGGAGAACATTGATCAGGAACCTGAATACGATCAGGTGACTCAATAGTAGCGCGGTCGCGCAAATCATATGTACGCTCAGTAGACTCAGGTATTGGTGAAGCAGGATGTGACCCCTTTTTCTGTTGCTTTTTTTCCTTTTTTTTATTCCTACTCTAATTCTGCTTTGGAAAAGAGGGGCGCGGATCTTTATCAGAAGACAACACCTTAGTTTGCTTCTGCGCTGTTGTTTTAGCAAAAGGCTTAACACACAAACTATTGCGGCCAATGGTTTTATAAGCGTCAGCAATGATTTTTGGTAACTGCCGGGGCTCATCGGCATCGGGGACTGCGCGTAAAGCATTAGACACTTGGAAGCTCTCACCATCCCCTTAACATTAGCAAGGACGAGATCGGAAACAACCTCAAATGCTCCAACGAGTCTTATTCCCAATTCAACAGCCGCCTCCGCCCCGTGTTAGTCTTGGACATGCTTAATGACGGAGGGCAGGACAGCCATAGACGGAGTGTCGAAGCACTAAGTATAGACTGTTGCAAATTTCTTACCCCAGGTCTCACGATCAGCAACCTCTGGTATTAAGTCTTTCTGCAAACTAATCTACTCATTTAACAGAATTTTATTTTATCACCCACCTAAATCCAAAGTTACTTTTTTAGACAACTTGATAATTTGTTAGCACATAAAGCCAACCACCCCAATTTTACAGTTTTAGGGGACTATAACTTCCATTTGGAAATACTCACTACCCCAGACACAAAAGCTCTTCTAGTTTAAATGGATAGCTTTGAGATGAGACAACCTGTGTTGGACTCAACCTATACTGCAGGACACTGCTTAGATGGAATTTTCACTGATAAACCCCTTCTAAGCGGTACAAGGACTCTGCCTATGGTTTGGTCTGATCATAAGGCTGTCCTATTCGACATCCAACTGCCATATAAAAAGCTTCCTAAGACACCCAGAGAAATCTATGTCAGTTGCCCTTGGAAGAAAGTTGAGGCTAGCTCTCTAAACTCGACTTTGCTAAAGACGCTACCAAATTTGTCTACTGATTCTGATCTAGCCATGCCTGGCTTGACTCAGCTTTGACACAATTAGCCCCCCCTAAACAGTGTCAACGAGCGAGAAGAACACCATCAGAACCCTGGTTTTATGACACCTTGAGAGCCCAGAAACAAGCTAGAGAGGAAATGGCGACTCGAAGAAAACCTAACTACTCAAATGGATTATAAGATGTCCCTTATAACTTACTATAAACGTATTCTCAGGGAGAAGGCTCAATGTTTTTCTAGGGAAATCACAGTGGCAAACTGTCCGAAAACCCCGTTTGTTACAGTAAAAACACTGTCAAAGTTGCTAGCCATGCCTGAAACCAGCATTAGCTGAGATTTCTGCAACTCATTAGCAAAATCCTTCCAGAATAAAGTCAAGTCTGTCTTTGACTTATTAGTACAGCAGGACAATTGCTCGGTTCTAACATCACCAGAGTTTATAAAATCTCATTCAACCTTTCCTGTTAAAACGCAGGTTACTTCTGACTCAACCCCCAGACCCTTTCTTCCTTCACCACTTTAAAATTGGAACAAACCACCAAACTTATTGCTGCTATGAAATCTGGTTCTGCCTCTGACCCATGTCCTCCAAAAATTCTTCATCTTTACCCACAAATTAAAGCTATTCCATTGAAGAGGTTTTTGAATTCAATGTTCACCACAGGGCACTTTCCTATAGAGTGGAAACAAACCTCTATACTTCTTTTGTTAAAAACACATAACTGGGACGCTAAGGAACCACTTAATTATAGACCAATTTCAAGACTTCCTTTTCCTGCAAAAGTCATTGAAAGAGTGATAAATACTGAACTATCAGTCTTCATCAATGATAACACTATCTTGGATTCCTCTCAGTTTGGATTCCGTGCTCAACACAGCACAGAGCTGGCTCTTATCACAGCTATGGAGACAGATCTTAGACAGCGGGGAGAACGCAGCTTTGATCATCCTGGACCTGTCAGCAGCCGTTGATACTGTTGACCATGGGCTGCTGAGACACAGGTTAAGTTTCATCGGTATCAAGGGAGGGCATGGCGCTGTCCCTTCTAGGCTCCTTTCTGTCTAAGCGATCTCAGGAAGTTGATTTGGAGAACATTGTATCGCCCCTTTTCACACTGCCTTCTGGGGTTCCCCAGGGCTTCCATTTGAGTCCAACATTATTTAGCCTTTACGTTACTCCTCTTGCTAGCCTAGTAAGAAGGTATGGCTTTGCCATCGTGTCATACGCGAACAACACTCAGATCGTCATCTCCGTGACCAGTTCTGTCAGGCAGACAGCATCAAGGTTCTGTGACTGTATGAGCCACATAGCAAAATAGATAACGGACAATTGTCTGAAATTGAACTCCTCTAAGACCGAAGTCCTGCTGCAAAGGAATAATCCATCATTTTGGACAGGTAATTGGTGGCGAGTTCAACTCAGCCCCTTACCTAACCCAGTGCACAAGGCTAAAAACCTAGGTGCCATTTTTGACACCATGTTGTCTTTTGAGGCACAAATACATTCGGTCACCTCTGCTTGCTTTTTTATCACAAAAATACTGAGGAAAATTCTCCCAGCAATACCTTTGGAATTAAAGTAGACGGTGGTGTCAGTGCTGATTCCTCAAGACTGGACTATTGCAACACCCTCTTCTCCAGTGCTTCAAGGCGCAGAATTGACAAACTTCAAACGGCCCAGAATGCAGCAGGGCATTCCTAAATTCCCAATACTGCTGGGCATTCCTACATTTGATTCAGTCTCCACTGCTCTGGGCCAAATCCTCTGGCTACCTGTGGCCAAGATAATTCAATTCAAATCACTATGTATCACATTTAAATCTCTCACCAATATGGGGCCCCCACAGCTGAAGAAATGTCTAAAGCCATGCTTTCCAACCAGAGCCCTTAGATCTACCACACTGGGAAATATAATTGTTTTTAGAGTTAACAAGGTTAGATGGGGAGCAAAGAGTTTTTCTGCTACAACTGCTAGCCCATGGAACTCCTTGTATACCTTGTTGAAGAAAGAATCCAATCTTCTCAATTTTAGAAAGGGACTAAAACGTGACTGTTTACAGCATAATTCCACCTCTTTGTTTTACTCCATTCAGTATTTATCAAAGGCAGCGCCTAGACATTCCAGGGCTTTTGCCGCGCTTTACAAATTATTCATCATCAGAGGGGGGGCCATTCATGGAAAAGGGATGGGATCTGACATATTTAAATTGGTGATAAAAAACCTCAAGTCAATGGTATGACCCTCAATGTGAGTGGAGTTCCAGACAAATTGGGAAAAGCCGAGCAGAACCACGATGTTGGTGAGGCTAAGTGCATATATATTGTCAGAGGAGTCTCAATGAATATTAAAGTCCCCATGTATGATAAAGTGAGCAAAGTGAAGTAGAACCTGGAATGCTGCATCTTTAAGTGTGTCCTGAAAATGAATGGCAGGGCTACAGGGTTGATAAACCAAGAGTCCTTCAACTGATTGATGGGCATTCAGTGCAATGCAGACGCCAATGGTTTCTGTTTCCACAAGGTTGTTTAACAAGAACATCGAGTATCGACAGATGTCCTGAAAAATAGTGGCTAAACCTAAACCTCTTCCATGTGTACGGTCAAGATTATAAATCTTGTGCCCTCTGGTATGGCAGATTCCAGGAAAGGTTTAGAGGAAGCCGACAGCCAGGCTTCTGTAATAAAGAGCTCTCTCATCGCAAAGAAGGTTGTGGATGTAGACTGCATGCTTTGGCAGAGACTGTATGTTATCCAACAGGACTTTAAATGGGGGTTTACTAGGGTTAGTGTGAGTATTGCCACAGGAATAGCCACAAGTGGGCCTAGAGAGGAATACATGAGGCTCCCAGGGACATGAGGTACAACAAAAAGGAGTATTAACCTCTAAGGGAAAAGGTATGCATTGGCACACAGTATGGGTACCGAGGGCAAGAATCTCTTCTTTAGAATATATTACATTTGTCTTAGTCTCTTGCAAAAGAAGGCAATAGTGGCTGCTGTTGGCCACATCTGGGATGCTGACGGGTGCAGATGGGATTGTCGTTGGCGAATTCGCTACGTACATGTGCGCACGTCTGCCAAAAGGCCATGTTTAATGAAGTGGGGAGAGCAGACAGAAGTAAGCTGTCACACCCACTATAGCACTGGAACAGGGAAGCACAAAGCGGGCTGCGAGGTGGAATTATACTGCCACCATGAAGGGAGTAAGGAACATTTTTCCCCTCCAATTAAAGACAGAATTATCACAGCAACAGTCAGGTAGTAAATTGTAAGACGTTCCTTGCTCGAAATTCATACGAACATTCCCCCCTTGAAAATCTCACAGAATCCTGCCCAAACAAATAAAATCAGTTTGTTTTTTTAAAAGGTCAAAAATCGAAGGTCAAAGTGTGAGTGCTGAGACTTATACTGCTAGTGGGACTTAAACTGAATGTTGCCTATAATGAATGGGAAATAACCACTACTGCTAGCTGGAGAGGAGTGGGATTTGAGGACCCGCCTATGAAACATTAAAGCCTTGACCACACCTCCGGGACTGTGAAGGTTATTTGTGAATGTCATATTTTACTTTGTGGTCATATATAAATATTCCTTTTCTCATAAAAGCAAGTATTCAACTGGAATATCATTTATTGCTACAACTACACATATTTTGTGTTGTAAGCCTATGTTCACCGCCTGTGTCTACCCCCTCCCCCTGATAGGCCTTGGGTTGCTCCACCCACGAAGCAGGGGTACTTGGCCCAGTTGGAGCCATAATAGGTCGGATCCTGAAACATCAGGAGTAAAATATCTAAACCCCAACAGTTGGGCCCAATAGCTACTGCTTGCCCATGGCCCTCTAAACGGGGTTCTGACAGTCACAAAAAAAGTAACCCTTGACTTCCAACTATTCAACACATACATGCAGCATCAAGATACATCAGCTACTGAAAGAGACACCAGTCACTCAAACACTACATGCAGAGACCAACAAGTGCCTGTACCAAGATCTCTCCTAGCACCAGAAAAGCAGGAACGACAAATTGCTAAATGTTGCAGCGACTGGTGGATGACTCACTGAGTCATCTTGCTGGCACGTGTGATGATATTTCACCTCAGAATACTTTGCACACCATATTTTTTTAAACACTTCTTATGTCTGAGACAGAAATTCATAAAACCCTTGCTGGTAGGTCGTTCCCCCACCACACAGCTCCGCCTGTGTGTCCTGACCCTGCCCCAGCTGCCGCTGCTGTAGAAGTTGAGGCCCTCCTCCACCCATAGGCTACCACCTGCGCCTCCTCCCTGGTGGCCAGTTGTATGCCTTAGGTTTGTATCACTGTCGCTGTCTGTCTGTCTTCCCTGTACTCCCCATACTGTATTCTAGTGTCTGTGACCGCTGTTGCCTGTCTACCCCCTGTGCCTGCATTCTTATCTGTGCCTGTTCTCTTGCCTTCTGTTTCCTGATTGTGATTGTTTCCTTGCCTTCTGCTCCCCTGATTGCACTTGTTTTTCTTGCCTTCTGCTTCCCTGATTGTGCTTGTTTTCTTGCCTTCTGCTCCCCTGATTGTACTCGTTTTTTTGCCTTCTGCTCCCCTGTTTGCACTAGTTTTTCCTGCCTTCTGCTCCCCTGATTGCACTTGTTTTTCTTGCCTTCTGCTCCCCTGATTGTACTTGTTTTTCTTGCCTTCTGCTCCCCTGATTGCACTAGTTTTTCTTGCCTTCTGCTCCCCTGATTGCACTTGTTTTTCTTGCCTTCTGCTCCCCTGATTGTGCTCGTTTTTCTTGCCACTGCATCCTGATTGTACTCATTTTCTTGCCTTTGCCCCCTGATTGTACTAGATTTTCTTGCCTTCTGCTCCCCTGATTGTGCTCGTTTTCTTGCCTTCTGTTCCCCCTGATTGTGCTTGTTTTCTTGCCTTCTGCTCCCCTGATTGCACTCGTTTTTCTTACCTTTGCTCCCCTGATTGCACTCGTTTTTCTTGCCTTATGCTCCCCTGATTGTACTCATTTGTCTTGCCTTCTGCTCCCCTGATTGCACTCGTTTTTCTTACCTTTGCTCCCCTGATTGCACTCGTTTTTCTTGCCTTATGCTCCCCTGATTGTACTCATTTTTCTTGCCTTCTGTTCCCCTGATTGCACTTGTTTTTCTGGCCTTCTGCTCCCCTGATTGCACTCATTTTTCTTACCTTCTGGTCCCCTGATTGCACTCGTTTTACTTGCCTTCTGCTCCCCTGATTGTACTAATTTTTCTTGCCTTCTGTTCCCCTGATTGCACTTGTTTTTCTGGCCTTCTGCTCCCCTGATTGCACTCGTTTTTCTTGCCTTCTGCTCCCCTGATTGTACTTGATTTTCTTGCCTTCTGCTCCCCTGATTGTGCTTGTTTTCTTGCCTTCTTTTCCCCCTGATTATGCTTGTTTTCTTGCCTTCTGCTCCCCTGATTGCACTCGTTTTTCTTGCCTTCTGCTCCCCTGATTGCACTTGTTTTTCTTGCCTTCTGCTTCCCTGATTGTGCTAGTTTTTTTGCCTCTGCCCCCTGATTGTACTCGTTCTTCTTGCCTATACCCCCTGATTGTACTTGTTTTTCTTGCCTTCTGCTCCCCTGATTGTGCTTGTTTTCTTGCCTTCTCTTCCCCCTGATTGTGCTTGTTTTCTTGCCTTCTGCTCCCCTGATTGCACTCGTTTTTCTTGCCTTCTGCTCCCCTGATTGTACTCGGTAATCTTGCCTCTGCTCCCCTGATTGTACCCGTTTTTCGTGCCTTCTGCTCCCTTGATTGCACTAGTTTTTCTTGCGTCTGCTCCCCTGATTGTACTTGTTTTTTCTTGCCTCTACTCCCTTTTGTGCCTCTATGCCACTCGTTTCCCCCCGTTTTTTGTGACCTTTCTGCCCTTTCTTGGGACCTTTGTGCCCATGTGCCACTCGTTCCCCCCTGTTTTTTGTGACCTTTTTGCCCTTTCTTGTGACCTTTGTGCCTCTGTGTCACTCGTTTCCTCCCGTTTTTTGTGACCTTTCTGTGCTTTTTTGTGACCTCTGACGGCTTGCAGGCAGGTCGCCCCACACCACTGCTCGTCACCTGACTGCATGGTTCCCTCCTCCTTGCTGCCTCCTTGTTTCCTGGGTTTTTCCCTCCCCTCTGCCCTGTGTACCAGTTCCCCCCGCCCCTGCCGCTCCCGATTCAACCCTTTCCTGCCACTGCATCCCTGCGGCCCCACCCCCCCTGCACACCCATTTGCCTCCCCTCTCCTGCCTCCCAGCTGCTTCTCCCTCCCAAGCCACCTCATATGCAGGCCGTGAAGCAGCCGCGCAGCGGACGCGCCGCTGGCGTGCTGCGCCCATCCGCGCCTGGACCATGCCCAGCGCCAGAACGCCTGGACTCCGTGAACGCCACAATACCAGAATCCACTACGACGCCAGCACCGCCACGCACTCAAAGCTGGCCGAAACCACACCTGCTTCCAGGCCACCTGAAACGGACCCACGGACCCTTCTCCTGCCACACCTGCAGCTTCACCTGCGACAGAACCACTAAAACTCCAAGGACTGGCCAACCACCTCCGCTGCATACTCCTCAACACCCGCTCCGCACGCAAACACGCTGGAGAGCTCTGGGATCTGCTCGACACCTCCGCCCCAGACATGGCCATCCTGACCGAGACCTGTTGGAACGACTCCTCGGCGCCCGACATTGCCATAGCCATCCCGGGCGGCTACAAGATCACCCGCAGGGATCGCGCCAACGGAATCATCGTCCACAAGTCCACCCTCAAGGTTGCCACCCACGCAGACGACACCCTCAACACCGCCGAACACCTGCACTTCCAGATCCACACCGACCCTAACACCACCCTCAGAGGAACACTCATCTACAGACCCCCCCGGGCTCAGTTCAGCGACTCAATCGCCGACCTCGACAGCACCCACGCACTCACCTCCACGGACTACATTCTTCTCGGAGACCTGAAATTCCCCCTCGAGAACAACAACAACGCCAACTCGCCACCCTGAACGACAACCTCGCCAACCTGTGGCTCAGATAACTCGTCACCACACCTACCCACGCCACCGGCCACATGCTGGATCCTGTCTTCTCCACAGGCTCCCACGTTGCCTTCGACCACACCACCGAACGCCACTGGACCGACCACCACTGCATCCATTTCACCTTCAAGAAACCAATCCGCTTCAACACCACGACCGCCCCGACTACGCCAGACTCCACCTCCCCTGTGAACACCACCAGCGCCAACTGCCTGGCCTCCTGGTCCAACGTCAATGCCTCCCACCCTTCCTATCCGAACCCACCGACATCATCTGTGGCATCCCCCAGGGCTCATCCCTCAGCCCAACGCTGTTCAACGTCTACATGGCCCCCCTCGCACAAGTGGCCCGCCATCACGACCTCAACATCATCTCCTACGCTTATGACCTTCAGCTCATCCTCTCCCTCACGAAGGACCCGCACACCGCCAAAACCAACCTCTACAAGGGAATGAAGGCCATCACCGATTGGATGAGGAGCAGCCGTCTGAAGCTGAACTCGGACAAGACGGAGGTCCTCATCCTCGGACCAACCCCCTCAGCCTGGGACGACTCCTGGTGGCCGACCACACTGGGTACAGCACCAACACCCACCGACCATGCACACAATCTAGAATTCATCCTCGACTTCTCCCTCTCCGTGTCTAAGCAGGTCAACGCCCGTCTCTTCCTCCTGCTACAACACCCTCCGCATGCTCCGCAGGATCTACAAGTTGATCCCGACCGAAACAAGAAGAACGGTGACACAGGCCCTCGTCAGCAGCAGACTGGACTAGGGCAACACACTCTACGCAGGAATCCCAGCCAAACACCTACGACGACTACAAAGCATCCAAAACGCCTCCGCCTGATTTGATAGTCAACGTCCCCCACCACAGCCACATCACCCCCCACGTGAGAGACCTACACTGGCTCCCCGTTGACAAGAGGATCACCTTCAAGCTCCTCACTCACGCAAACAAAGCACTCCACAACGCCGGACCAGCCTACCTGAACAGCGGACTCAGCTTCCACACCCCCACCCGCCAGCTCCGCTCCACCAGCCTCGCCCTCGCCACTGTCCCCCGCATCCAACGAGCAACCTCCAGCGGCAGATCCTTCTCCTACCTCGCCGCCAAGACCTGGAACACCCTCCCTACCCGCATACGGCAGACCCAAAACCTACTCGCCTCAGAAAACTCCTCAAGACCTGGCTCTTCGAGCAGTAGCACCCCCCCCCCCCCCTCCCCTCAGCGCCTTGGGACCCTCACGGTGAGTAGTGCGCTTTACAAGTACTCTGATTGATTGATTGATTGATTGTTACTACAGTTGGGTTTCAGATATTGTCATCGGGGATATACATATTTGCAAATGTTGCCAGATATTTTTACGTGTTTTGTAATGTTGCGTTTCTTGTTGACTGTTATTAATTGTAGGAAGCAGCTGTAAACTGTAATTATATTATCGCGTTACGATGTTAGACCTTTTTATATTCTAAGTCTTCACATTTTAAATGAGGATGAATTTTGTATAATTGTTTTTACATTTTATTTTTGGTCATTTTAATCATTGCATTGTTGTATTTTGTAGCTTTTACGATTCACTTCGTGACTTCGAATAAAGCGTATTTTGATTGGTTGATTGTTTGAGTCATCTTGCTGGCGGTTGTTTAATTATGTATAAGAATTGAATTACTTAACACTGTACAAGAATTAGGTCAGGCATGCTGGTGAAGTAGAGGTCTTGCAGCGATGACTGGGATGGTCCTATATGTTTACGCAGAAGATGTTGTGTAGCAAATAAGTACAGATTGGTCTTTGAGTTAAAACACTTTGATTTGGTTTTTAAAGCAAAATTAAAAAAACACCTCATATCCAAGTAGTACAATAACAATACATTTTGAACAGCTAAAAATGTTGAACATAATATGAGATAATTGATTAAAGATCAAGGATACCTGTGTTCTAAACCCAGCATAATCAGCCTCATTGTGTGAGTTGGGCAATTACTTCAAAATCTACTAGCCTCTTCTCCACGTTCCTTGTGACTATTGAGATAAATGCTGGGTGTGCGGTTTGGTTCTTGCACTATACAGGACCAAGGCTGCAGCCCTCAAGGTGAAGCAGGCACACTGAAGGGGCTGGGCACAGTATTCAGAAGGATGCCAACCTCAGGTGGTCTTTTTACCATAGATATAGAAACAGGAGGGCCTTCTGTCTCTGGGTTTTGTCAAGGAGCCTGGTGAGGGTGAGATCTTGGAACCATCAATGGATGGTTCTAACAGTCTGAGGCAGGAATGTGGGCCTGTGGTTATGTAGTTGCATATGATAAAAGCAGAAGACCAGAGTTCTCGTCTAGCCTTTTCTTCCCTGTTGTATGGGATTTTGAGAAAATCCATGCATCTTGTACCCTGAACCTAACTACTTTTACTCTGTGTGTGGTGTGGCTGTGATAATAAACTGTGCCAGGTCTGGCCTTTAGGCAAGAGAGAACTGCAAAGGGGGGAGCCTATGTGCCCTGTAGATAGGAAGCTGCTTCCTTAGGCAGTTATTTAACCAAGTTTTAAGGGACATGAGAACTGGAGCCACTGGACACAGTCTCCAGGCCATATTAGTCAGGCTTGAGAAAAGTCATCTGCTCTCATGGGCAGGGGATGCGCCCAGGGGGTTAGAGTTTAGTTTTTTGCAAGAAGATGTGGTCTAGTTGTACAGTAGGCTTTCACTGGCAGGACCAGCTCTGTAGTCACCTTGGACATAGTGGTTAGAAGGCTGCTAGTTCAGCACAGCTGTGCAATGGAGACAGGACTGGAGACACATGCCACTGATGCTGGATCAAATCAGAAAGGTTGATGATGGTGAGTTCCTGGTGAGAGGAACAGTCCTGAGTATTTGAGGAGATATGTACTCTGGGGCCTAAGTAATTGTTTACTGTTTACTGTAAAATCAGAAGCCCGTATCTGTAATTGTACCATTCTTGCTAAACACAGTAGTGTGATCTTGTTCAAGTCACTTATCCTGTCCTTTGTTACTTCACATTGTCAAAAAAAGTGTGAACATCTAGAAAAAGGGGAAATACCCAAATGTTAGTCTGTTTGTGTTGTAGCCTTAGCGCACTAACAAACCAGGTAAGGGAAGGCCTTTGGCCTTGCCAAGTATGGCGGAAACTGATGGTTACAGTAGGCAGTGGGCCCCAAACGTTAAATAGGTATTTTATGGCTATGGATTCAGGAGGATAGCACCCTGTTGACCATTCAGGTTACACTGGTGACTGTGAGATCTTTTGACTTTAGGTTTGTGATTCTGAAGGTGGGGTGTTCTAGTGCTTAATTATTTATTGTGACCCTAGTATCTTCACTCAGCTCTGATGTATGGGCCTGAAAATATTGTTTTCTTTCTGTGCCCCATTTGCCTTATCTGCAAAGACTGTGAACACTTTGAAAACGTTGGAGCAACTTAAAGTGATTATGAGTATGCTCATCATTTACACACCTCTCACATTTGCTAACTCAGCATTCTTATAGCCGGTCTCGCAATATTGTGCACTCACCTCAGACTCAGAAATGGTCCAGCACAGTCTGTATTTAGCACACTGCAGCAATAAAAAGTATTATTGACCTTAGGTGAGAGGTTTATTCAATATTTGGCTGTGCTGCTGCTAAGTAGTGACACAAAAGGTGTGTTTTTAGTTTTGGCATTTGCCAAGACTTTTTGATATTGCTAATATTTTATGTATATTATATTAACTTAATGGAATGTTATCCTCCTCTCTCCATCAATTGGTCTGGTGTTGTGTCATCCGTATTTTGATTCCGCCCACTACTGCATACAGCATGGGCAATAAGTCATCCTACTTACGTTACTGGTTAACTTCACCCTGAGTGACTGTATTTTGCTCTTTCACAAGTAGCACATCCATACACAAGATAGTTCCCTTCAGTGCCAGTGTTTTTGTTTATAGTTTATAATTTTGTATTGTTGTCACTGAGCTTGGAGCCTGATGTTAGAGCAGGATATGTGCGATGTGACCACACAGGCTCAAGGCTCATTGGAGAAGCTTGGCTCAATGGTTAGAGCGGCAGACCCTGATGCAGAGGTCTAGCCCGGGACCAGGGTTCAATTCCCCGCCTCGGCGGGTCTTGGGCTCAAAATTCCACGGACCTGATAATTCTCGCATCTGTGCCTATTCCAATCATGGAGTCCCACTCTGCAACTCTGGGCAATAGCTTGCTTAATCTCCACAACGGCCCCCACAACACTAAGGATGCCTGGCCTCCACCTTGGGGGTGCCCAGGAGTGGACGCCTCACAGGGAAAGCCCGGATGGGTTCCACAGCGGTACTCGTACAAGTGCCTTGAGACCCTTGCGGGTGAGTAGTGCGCTATACAAGTATCAATTTACATTTACATTCCAGCTTTATCAGATCCCATCTGATGCTAATGCTGTTGTAAATTTCTTTAGAGTGACCTTTATCTGACTACTACTATTTTACATCAGCTCACATGAACAATGAAAATAAGCTAACCAGTGCAACCCTGTCTTTCTTTCTTTCCTGCTTTCCTTTGTCTCTTTTCTTTAAATCTTTCCTTCTTTTTTCTTACTTTCTTTTATGCCTTCTTTCTTTCTTTCTCTCTTGCCTTCTTCCTCTTACCTTCTTTACTACTGCCTTCCTTGTTTCTTTATTTCCTTCCTTCTTTTCTTCTTTCTTTCCTTCTATTCTTCCTTTTGCCTTTTTTCTTTTTCCTTTCTCCTTCGTTCCTTCTTATCTTCCTTCTTTCCTCCTTTTTACTCTATCCTTCTTTCCTCCTTCTTTTTCCTTCTTGTTTCTTCTTTGCTTCTGTTTTCCTTCTTTCCTTTTTCATTTCATCTTTTTTCTCATTTAATTTTTCCCTGTCCTTCTTTTTCTCGTCTTTTGCCTTTTCTTTCCTTCTTTTTTCCTTCCTTATTTCTTTTTCCTTGCCTCTTTCTTTCATTCCTGCTCCTCATTCAGCTCACATGAACTTTGCATATAACTAATCATTGTGCACTATCTAACTTTGCAACCCTGTCTTGCTCTCTTTTGCAATTTGTTTCTTTCTTTCTTGCCTTTTTTCTTGAAGGCAAGAGCCTAGCAGCCAATGCCAGACCAGTTGGCTTTTTCAGGTCTGTGTTAGCCAAGACTTTTGATTTTACTAAAATTGTGTGTAGAACAAACTTATAGGGCTTTTCTGTCACACTTCTTCCATTAGTCTGTTATTGTGTCATTGATATGTTTCCTTCACACATTCCAGCATGCATTGAGGGCCCATGCATTAGTCTATTTGAACCATTGGCTGACTTCACATTGACCTATGGCATGCTGCCCTTTCACACGGAACTCACCCACACACAACTAGTTATCTTCAGTGTCAGGGAGTAAAAATGGTAATCTCTACTTTTATGAGCTCAAAAACATTTTTGCCTTTAGCCAATGTTTTTTGTTTAGACCGATGAGAACCTGGCAGTTTCTTGAACAATAACTTTTTACAAAGACTTTAGCTAATGTTTTTGTTTAGATTGATGAGAGCCCTGCAGCTTCTTGAACAATAAAATTTAGCAAAAACCATGACGAAAGAAAACAAGAATTGCCAGAAGGCTGGCAGTCAATGCTAGATCTATTGACTTTGTCAGTGCTTGTTTTCTAAAT
Source organism: Lissotriton vulgaris (assembly GCF_964263255.1). Classification (NCBI taxonomy): domain Eukaryota; kingdom Metazoa; phylum Chordata; class Amphibia; order Caudata; family Salamandridae; genus Lissotriton; species Lissotriton vulgaris. Next base: position 1,130,981,694 of record NC_141691.1, read on the forward strand.
AAACCAGCATTTGAATGTAGGTTAACAGTTGACAAATTACAACCCTACTACTAAATTATGAGTGCAAACCCTTGAGGTTTCGAGAAACATAAAATGTGTTTACTAGACCTGGGTAAAATTTAAAGTGCGCAGTTATAATTCTGGTACTGTCAGGAATTTCATGTTACACGTGCTAAATGTAATTCCTGAAATTACACAATTATGCCACTTCATGTAATTACACCCTATTAGTGGTAAAACTTTTACTGTGAGGATGTGGAGCCAAAGAAATGCTAAATTGACACTAGGATGCATTTCAAGCTAAAACCTAGCATAAAATGAGGGATTTGTACTTCACATAAATATGTGCAATTTCGTGTAATTTTATAGATATTTTGTGTAATTAGGTTAAAGCAATTTACATAAATTTTGCACACCCCTAGTTTTTACAGCTCCCTTTTAGATTATTCAGATTCAATGAGAAAGGTTATTATGACATTTTTTCTGCTGGTCAAATCACAGCTCAAACTTTTCTGATTTTACATGACTCCCTTCCATCTTCCTACTCCCACTGAAGCTGCCACTCCAAATCACAAAGGGAAAAAAGTCCAAAGGGTATCCCTTCTACTTTGCAAATCAGTTACCAGATACCACTCCAACTAGAGAGTTGGTAACCGACCAATGGTTTGAAACCGAAATTACAGTCGGCATTGATCCACACCCACTTACCTACTCGCAATTTGGAAAGAACAACTCTTATATGCTTCTTTCAGTTTTATTTGGTATGGGGTGGTGTAATCTCATTTTGCAATTCAGAAAAACTGCTCTAAAATGCAAGACAGGATTAGTACTCACTTAGTATACTTGCCACCAAGTTTTGGCCAAGCAGAACTCTCTTAGAAGTGATCTGATTTGGTAAACCACAAACTCAGTTGTTAGTGGTGTGGTCTGTAAACTAAGAACTTCCGCTTTGAACTTTTTGTTTTATGTCTATAGATGTGTATTAACCTCTCAAATAGGCGCTGTACACATCCCAAAAATGTTTACAAAAATCTGTGGAATCTAATTTATCTTCATATGAATGCCTTGGCCTACAAGCTATGCTATCACAAAAAGACTGCTTGTAAAAGAAATTTCAATCTACATTGAGTCACCTTAGGTCAAAAGTATCAGGAGGGAATTTAATATTTAATGATTTTTAATGAGTGATCTGATACTAAGAAGGTCAATCTCTGCAGCCATGGTTTTTTTACCTCTTAGGAGACCAGAAAGTAATATATATTTGAATAATGTCTTAGCCCCTCATGCATTTCTTGCCAGATATTTATCAATTAGTTGAAGATTAGTCATCACTTCACATATCATTCTTCTTAACCTTGTAACAGGGTCAAATGAGATTGAAAAGGTATATGCTCAGATTCATTGGGAGACTAAAGTCCCCATTAATAACAATTAGTCCTGGGGCCGAGAAAAAAGGGGGGTCCCAAAACGTGTTTTTCCCATGTTAATTTCCATAGGACGAATAGACAAGGCTACAGCCCGAACCGCTGAATGGAATTACACCAAACTTTGCAAAATTGTAGGGACTGGTACGCAGAAGTGCCTTTTCTATATTTGGTGAAAATTGCTCTAGTGGTTTTTATGAAAATTAACTTCAAAAACACATATATATCTTGGCGGACCCTAACCACACATCTCATCGTGAGATCTGATTGGCTGTCCGCACTTCATCCAAGAAGTGTTGGCAGCCATCTTGGGACCAATATACATGATAGCACCTCATTAAAAAGCATTGTAGTTAATAGTTACATTATAAATCATTTGTTGATGATACCATACTCATTTTAGGAATTGTGGTGTGTTCTAAGGTGATTTTACCATGTGAAAAAGGCTTCTGCTGGGATATCATGAATCATGTTTGAAAGAAAACTATTATCTCATGCTTTTCCCACAGTGGTTTGGAAGGGGATCTATAAGCTAAACTGAAAGCATATTTTCTGTAAATTCGCATTATCTTTCTCAGTCATGTGAGAATGAAGTCTGACATTCTCAGTAAAACATGTACATACAACAAGGACGGAGACTGTCAGTTGATTCCTTTGTGTTCTACTGCAGCCTCCTAGAGTGTTCTAAAGAACATCTAGAGCGCTAACAGTCCTACTTATTACAAAGGTATGGCACACCTGAAGCCATCTTGATTTGAATAAAGTGGTAACTCTTAAAACATTTAATTTAAAAAGGAACAAAATGAGGGGGTATATTTTGCCATAGAAAGTATGATTAGTGCTGCAGAAAAAATAATTGGGGCACATTTTGAGTGACTTCTCAAATCCTCTTCTATTTTATTAAAACATTCTGACATGCAGTCTCCCAAGATGGCCACCAGAGACAAAATCGCCCAAATGTAGCCCAAATATCACCCAGATGTAGCCCAAGTATAGCCCAATGACAGAATGTCCCAGAGTGTTCTAAAGAACAACTAGAGTGCTAACAGTCTTACTTATGACAAAAGTATGGCACACCAGAAGCCATCTTGATTGGAATGAAGTGGTAAGTCTGAAAACATTTAATTTAAAAAGGAACAAAATGAGGGGGTTCATTTTGCCATAGAAAGTATGATTAGTGCTGCAGAAAGAAAAATTAGGACACATTTTGAGTGACTTCTCAAATCCTCTTCTATTTCATTAAAAAATTCTGACATGCAGTCTCCCAAGGTGGCCACCAGAGACAAAAGAGCCCAAATGTAGCCCAAATGTAGCCCAAATATCACCCAGATGTAGCCCAAGTATAGCCCAGTGACAGAATGTCCCAGAGTGTTCTAAAGAACAACTAGAGCGCTAACAGTCCTACTTATTACAAAGGTATGGCACACCTGAAGCCATCTTGATTGGAATAAAGTGGTAACTCTTAAAACATTTAATTTAAAAAGGAAGAAAATGAGGGGGTATATTTTGCCATAGAAAGTATGTTTAGTGCTGCAGAAAGAAAAATGAGGGCACATTTTGAGTCACTTCTCAAATCCTCTTCTATTTCATTAACAAAATCTGACATGCAGTCTCCCAAGATGGCCAAAAGAGACAAAAGAGCCCAAATGTAGCCCAAATATCACCCAGATGTAGCCCAAGTATAGCCTAATGACAGAATGTCCCAGAGTGTTCTAAAGAACAACTAGAGTGCTAACAGTCTTACTTATGGCAAAAGTCTGGCACACCAGAAGCCATCTTAATTGGAATGAAGTGGTAAGTCTGAAAACATTTAATTTAAAAAGGAACAAAATGAGGGGGCTCATTTTGCCATAGAAAGTATGATTAGTGCTTCAGAAAGAAAAATTAGGGCACATTTTGAGTGACTTCTCAAATCCTCTTCTATTTCATTAACACCTTTGATGCTCATGACGAGCTCAGCTCGTCATGAGGTACACCTCTCGTGTGCTCATGACGAGCTGAGCTCGTCATGAACAATGGGAATTAATGATTGTCAGCATAGAGGAAGAATACCATCAGCAGCGATGGTGTTAAAAAAATTCTGAAAGGCAGGCTGAAACATGCACTTTGAACACCAGCAGCAGACTTCCCTGGTGAGCAGTAGCTTTACTACAGTGATCTAATGAGCAACTAGAGTGCTAACATTCAGAATTTATGGCAAATGTGTGACACATCTGAATGCCTTCTTGATGGAACCAAAGTAAACAAGCACTGAAAATGCAATAGATCTCGCCCTCGTATAAGTTAAAGCCATTCTGTTTGTAATGAGGTGGCTTTTTAGCTTTGCTTCAATTAGTGTTTTTAAAACTTTCATGTAAATAACATGCATATGTATGCATATATGTATATGTATGCATGCATTTATATTTGTATTTATATAGATATGCAGATTATATATGTTTATATATGTATGTATATATTTATACACATACATATATATAAATGCATTCAGCTCCACGGGGTGTCCATATTTCAAGCAGCACTCAGACGCGGTTCAGCTCTTTCCCCTTAAAGCTTTATTGGTATGCAGGCAGCTTTCCTCGGTATTTCAAAGCACTCGACCAAAGCCTGACGCGTTTCGTTTTCCAACTTCCTCAGAGGCACGGTCGAAGGAAGCATAGCGGGGCCACACCCCCCTCCCTCCTTTTCACCATGTCATGCGCTGATATGCAGCAGATGAGCAGACATGTAGGTTTTGTGGGAGGTGTAGTCCATTACAGTCCACAAATGGATGCCTCGTGTGATGGTGCCAATTCAAGCTCACCAGGAGCCCCAAGGAAAGGAGCACCGCTAATCCAGGAACCGCCCTCCACACATTGAGTCCCAGGTAGGACCCGTGGCCCCCTCAGGTTCGGGGGTGGTGCCCGCTTCGCGGCTGGACCGCCGCGTCTTACATTCAGCTCCACGGGGTGTCCATATTTCAAGCAGCACTCAGACGCGGTTCAGCTCTTTCCCCTTAAAGCTTTATTGGTATGCAGGCAGCTTTCCTCGGTATTTCAAAGCACTCGACCAAAGCCTGACGCGTTTCGTTTTCCAACTTCCTCAGAGGCACGGTCGAAGGAAGCATAGCACACCCCCCTCCCTCCTTTTCACCATGTCATGCGCTGATATGCAGCAGATGAGCAGACATGTTCCTGGATTAGCGGTGCTCCTTTCCTTGGGGCTCCTGGTGAGCTTGAATTGGCACCATCACACGAGGCATCCATTTGTGGACTGTAATGGACTACACCTCCCACAAAACCTACATGTCTGCTCATCTGCTGCATATCAGCGCATGACATGGTGAAAAGGAGGGAGGGGGGTGTGGCCCCGCTATGCTTCCTTTGACCGTGCCTCTGAGGAAGTTGGAAAACGAAACGCGTCAGGCTTTGGTCGAGTGCTTTGAAATACCGAGGAAAGCTGCCTGCATACCAATAAAGCTTTAAGGGGAAAGAGCTGAACCGCGTCTGAGTGCTGCTTGAAATATGGACACCCCGTGGAGCTGAATGTAAGACGCGGCGGTCCAGCCGCGAAGCGGGTACCACCCCCGAACCTGAGGGAGCCACGGGTCCTACCTGGGACTCAATGTGTGGAGGGCGGTTCCTGGATTAGCGGTGCTCCTTTCCTTGGGGCTCCTGGTGAGCTTGAATTGGCACCATCACACGAGGCATCCATTTGTGGACTGTAATGGACTACACCTCCCACAAAACCTACATGTCTGCTCATCTGCTGCATATCAGCGCATGACATGGTGAAAAGGAGGGAGGGGGGTGTGGCCCCGCTATGCTTCCTTCGACCGTGCCTCTGAGGAAGTTGGAAAACGAAACGCGTCAGGCTTTGGTCGAGTGCTTTGAAATACCGAGGAAAGCTGCCTGCATACCAATAAAGCTTTAAGGGGAAAGAGCTGAACCGCTTCTGAGTGCTGCTTGAAATATGGACACCCCGTGGAGCTGAATGTAAGACGCGGCGGTCCAGCCGCGAAGCGGGCACCACCCCCGAACCTGAGGGGGCCACGGGTCCTACCTGGGACTCAATGTGTGGAGGGCGGTTCCTGGATTAGCGGTGCTCCTTTCCTTGGGGCTCCTGGTGAGCTTGAATTGGCACCATCACACGAGGCATCCATTTGTGGACTGTAATGGACTACACCTCCCACAAAACCTACATGTCTGCTCATCTGCTGCATATCAGCGCATGACATGGTGAAAAGGAGGGAGGGGGGTGTGGCCCCGCTATGCTTCCTTCGACCGTGCCTCTGAGGAAGTTGGAAAACGAAACGCGTCAGGCTTTGGTCGAGTGCTTTGAAATACCGAGGAAAGCTGCCTGCATACCAATAAAGCTTTAAGGGGAAAGAGCTGAACCGCGTCTGAGTGCTGCTTGAAATATGGACACCCCGTGGAGCTGAATGTAAGACGCGGCGGTCCAGCCGCGAAGCGGGCACCACCCCCGAACCTGAGGGGGCCACGGGTCCTACCTGGGACTCAATGTGTGGAGGGCGGTTCCTGGATTAGCGGTGCTCCTTTCCTTGGGGCTCCTGGTGAGCTTGAATTGGCACCATCACACGAGGCATCCATTTGTGGACTGTAATGGACTACACCTCCCACAAAACCTACATGTCTGCTCATCTGCTGCATATCAGCGCATGACATGGTGAAAAGGAGGGAGGGGGGTGTGGCCCCGCTATGCTTCCTTCGACCGTGCCTCTGAGGAAGTTGGAAAACGAAACGCGTCAGGCTTTGGTCGAGTGCTTTGAAATACCGAGGAAAGCTGCCTGCATACCAATAAAGCTTTAAGGGGAAAGAGCTGAACCACGTCTGAGTGCTGCTTGAAATATGGACACCCCGTGGAGCTGAATATATAAATGCATATGCATATATATGCAAATATATATGTATATGTGTGCGTGTTGAGAGAGGTAGAGAGGTAGAGAGGTAGAGGTAGAGAGATAGAGACTAGTAGAGAGAGAAGTAGAGAGAGGTAGAGAGTAGAGAGTGAGTAGTAGAGAGTAGTAGAGAGCAGTAGAGTGAGTAGCAGAGAGTGAGTAGTAGAGAGCAGTAGAGTGAGTAGTAGAGAGTAGTAGAGAGTGAGTATCAGAGAGAGAGAATAGTAGACAGTAGTAGAGAGTGAGTAGTAGAGAGTAGTAGAGAGAGTGGTAGAGAGTGAGTAGTAGAGAGTAGTAGAGAGTGAGTAGTAGAGTGAGTAGTAGAGAGTGAGTAGTAGAGAGTAGTAGAGAGAGTAGTAGAGAGTGAGTAGTAGAGAGTAGTAGAGAGTGAGAAGTAAAGAGTGAGTAATAGAGAGTAGGAGAGAGTGAGTAGTAAAGAGTGAGTAGTAGAGAGAGAGTAGTAGAGAGTGAGTAGTAGAGAGTAGAGAGTAGTACAGAGTGAGTAGTAGAGAGTAGTAGATAGTGAGTAGTAGGGAGTGAGTAGTAGAGAGAGAGTAGAGGAGAGTAGTAGAGTAGTAGAGAATGAGTAGTAGAGAGTGAGTATTAGAGAGTAGTGGAGTGGTAGAAAATAAGTAGTAGAGAGTAGTGGAGAATATTCCAAAGTTTGGCACAGCACCACTTGCACAAAAAGTCCAATCAAATCATATCACTTAGAGTCCTTATTGAAGCGCTGAATCTTGGTTTTTATTCAAATGCTTTTATTTTCCTTAAGTTTATGTACACAGCCAGCCGGCGCGTTTCGTTCTGTACAATAGAACTTATTCAGGGTTTCTTATTTCCTTCAAGTTATGTCGGTATCCTGTTGTCATATAAATAGATATTTCTTCCAAATGTTATACGAGACGTAAGTACATTCTTGTTCAAAGTGACTAGGTATCAATTTTACCCACACAATTCGGGAGGACTTGAGTAATTTATAGCATCCTCAAAGTCAGTCTTTCAAAAATTCCGAAGTATAGGACATGAAAATCCAAATCAAAATGTTTCTCAAGAAAAGTCAGTTTCAATCATTCGGAATATCGGCATTTGGGCAGATATGACCCAAGGATCCCCAGTATGCAAGGGGAAATAGTCCCCCTCTGCAAACGCGCCAGTGGCCTGCGTTGCAGAGAGGTGTAAAAAGGGGCATAGCCTCATTACACCTCTGTGCAATGCAGCCCCCTGGCGAATACTGGAGGTTCCAGGTGGGCTAGTTGGTCCCCAGGGACCCCCAGTATGCAAGGGGAATTAGTTCCCCCCTCTTCAAACATGCACGGGGGCTGCGTTGCAGAGAGGTGTAAAAAGGGGCGTGGCTTCATTACACCTCTCTGCAATGCAGTCCCCTGGCGCATACTGGAGATTCCTGGTGGGCTTTCAGGTCTTATATAGTTAGGAATTAGCATTAAAAAAAAACTTTGAAATTCACTGAAAAAAACATAGGTTTCAGGCCTTATATAGTTAGGAATTAGCATTTAAAAACCTTGCAAATTCACTGAAAAGACCATAGGTTTCAGGCCTTATATAATTAGGAATTAGCATTTAAAAAACCTTTGAAATTCACTGAAAAAACCATAGGTTTCAGGCCCTATATAGTTAGAAATTAGCATTTAAAAAACCTTTAAAATTCACTCAAAAAACTATAAGTTTTAGGGGTGTTATAGTTAACTGGACATTTCACTCACCACAAAACCATTGAAATTGCTCCTATATAGTTAGTTGTACTAACTATATTTCGCGCACCCGCAATCCACTGCTGAGGATGTCACATATTACATCATTCATGACATAGTCAGTGACATCAATGATGACATCACTGATGACATCACTGATGACATCATCCACGTGACAATCACATACACCTTTTCATACACTAGTAACATCTTTCATCACTCTTTGTAAAATACAGAGTATCATATTTGAATCCATTGTTACAGCAATACAAGTATCTAAAAGCCCACTCAGTGATTCATAGATGTATACACACATCTAATCACTTACCTGTAGATTCACTCATACATGCTGTCAATGAACAATAGAACACTATCAAAAATACTTATACACCTAAATCGACATTACACACCAGCACACATCCAATTCACATATGAAGTCATCCTACTCACTTATGCAAACAAAGGATCATACTTACATATTTACTTGGGACTAACAAAACAGAAATGGCCCGGCTGCAACGCGTCCAGAATGCGGCTGCAAGAGCTTTAGTAGGCTTGGCCCGCTTCAGCTCTACTTCGGATACTATTCGCAAACTACATTGGCTTCTAATAGCCCATCGAATACAATTTAAGGCTTTATGTATCTCCTTTAAAATCGTAAGACAGTCTACCCCCAGAATGCTAAAACCTCTTCTGAAAATGTATGTGCCCACGCGAGCGCTTCGCTCAGCCGGCCAGAATCTGATTGAAATCCCCCGATTCAAACGCAGTCGAGCTGGTGGGCGGTCTTTTCGATACCTAGCAGCTAAGCTATGGAACACTTTACCAGGCCACATTCGTGAAATAAATGAACTTTACCAATTCAGGAAAGCCATTAAAACTTTTTTATTTCCTTAATTCTCGGTAGTCTTTTTTTCTGCTCTCTGATATGTTTTGTTTAGGATCAGCGCCGGGACGCCCCTTTGCTGGGGCAGCTGAGCGCTCTACAAAATCTCATAACATACCATAACATAACATAACATAACATAACATAACATAACATAACATAACATAACACTTATAAAAACACAACTTCATCTATTCATTTAGATAGTAAGTCTTACTTAGTGAATTATAAAATCATTATTACAAGTATAAAGTTATCCATACAGTCACTCACACAATCATTGAGTCTTATGTATACTTATTTATATACAACAACTGACACATACACTGCCTTTTATTTTTCTAGTTTGTTGGACATGTACCATTGAGAAATATATTTGCTCATCACCACACCCATAAAGATATTCACTCACCCAAACAACTGTTAGAACATGTAGTTTTAACTTCATATATCTAGTGAATCAACTTTTCACACATCTTTGGGCAGTCACGCACCCACCACCGAACCACACACACATTCACTCTCCCATACAAATACTCAGTTAACTAATCAATAACTAATATAGACTTTCACATAGCTAGTAACCAACTGGAGTACCAGTTTACACAACAACTGACAAAATGATACAGATATTCAAACAGTTTAGTCACTATCCACTATATTTAGTGAGACACTATAAATTGGTCAAGTAAACAGTCAATTACACTGCTACTAAATCCTCCATCCAAATATTTATTTTTATATATCCACTCATTCTTCAATGCAAAATTGCTATATATATAATGCATATTTAAATAACGAAGCAAATCACATTCACTGGATGATGTCATCAGTGATGTCATTTGAGATGTCATCAGTGATGTCACTGACCATGTCATGAATGATGTAATATGTGACATCATCAGCAGTGGATTGCGGGTGCGCGAAATATAGTTAGTACAAGTAACTATATGGGAGCAGCTAACTATAACACCCCTAAAACTTATAGTTTTTTGAGTGAATTTTAAAGGTTTTTTAAATGCTAATTCCTAACTATATAGGGCATGAAACCTATGGTTTTTCAGTGAATATATATATATATATATATATATATATATGTGTGTGTTTTTAATGCGTATCACTTTGTAACTGACTGTTCAAACTGTTCACATTCCAGGAATATATTTTTATATGTAGGCTAATTAACAATTCAAACAGTGTGTGTCACCCTAATACACCCATAATCAGATAAAAAGTAACTTTTTTGCTCCTGGAAAGCATCTCTCTTAACCCCTGGCCTTCCACTGCCCCTTTTCTAAACCTAAACCTGCCCCCCCACTCTGACCCTTTCTGTGGAGTGCATACCTAAACCAACACAGCCTTAGGGTCCATATTGCCAGCTCCAGCATGTTTCCAAGTACTTATAAATGCGTAGCCTTAAACGGTCACTAAATTCCAACATTTAGAACGAACAATAGTCATTGATGGCCTGATCAGCTGTATTCATGACTTTGACAACTTTGGCATTCCCTTCTATTTTCGATAGAAAGTCTGTGACTTTAGTTATAGTCCTAAAAGTAGACATTTTATTTTTGTACATAACACAAAGTTTCCTGGGAAAGAAGACTTTAGTAGTTACACATTATAATTGTATAGCCTGCTGTAGCAGGCTATACCGGCCATTAGAGGCCAGCTCCAGCGTTAACAAGGGAGCAGGCCTTTTATGGGCGGTGTAGACCAGCTACAGAGTGCTATAAGGCCATTAGAACATTCCGCCCCTAGAGGGCAGAATGTTCTAATCTGTAAACATACAGTATCAAAGGCTTCTGACAGAGCAACTGCCAGTGAAAGAATTATATTAACATGTCATAGAGTAACTGTGAGAAAGTGGATTATTAGTTGAAATGGATGGTAGTGCTCTTCAAGTAATAATTCCACTAATCCGTATGAGGTCCAATAATTCAAACCAAATCTCAACGCTTGGTAGCTTTAGCAAAGATCAAGCAGGATTAATTTATGATAAATGTGTGAAGCATTTATCAGTGCAAGAACAGGTAAGAAGTATAAAACACAACACAATAAAATCCCTTTCAAATTCATTAAAATAGAGAAACTTTTTACAAACAGACACCCAAATAAGAAAAATCGTAAGCATGGTATCAGAGATATGCTTTTTCAAATGTTAAAGATTTCTGGCACCAAAAAGCACAAAGCTCCAACCGCAGACATCTGGTCATGCTAGACGGGTCAAGTCAAAATTTAAGGTACACCACAATAAAGCACAAGTCGGGGACAGGTACCATGTTTGTCCTGGTGGAAAGTTTACTTTGTGATTTAGTTGTTTTTCTGGAGAAAAGTCCTTGTCGAAGAGGTCATCAGTGATGCAATGTGCCAGTTTGATACAAAGCACGTCAGCAGTGGCTGACTGAAGTGCAAGGCTTTGACAGAAAGTTCGAGGGCTTAGACTTTGAAGGCGTGAAAACTCCAAGCAGGCAAAGTCGATGCCCAGGATGGCATCATCGTTGGTTTGTTGCTCGCAGGTGGTCTCGGCAAAATCCTTTACATTCTGACTTGAAATCTTTGCTGGAAGTAAAGATCCTTTCAGCAGTGCAAACCAGCAGGTTGAGTCCTACCAGAAGTTTGAGATCGGCAGCTGCAGCTCGGTGATGGTCTGGTGGAAGCCTCAGTTTGCAAAAAGTGTGGAAAACGTTGCTAAATGTCTAGTCTTGCAGTTTTTGATATAAAAGAGTACACTCTAATACCAGCCAAACATCCAGGACCTTTTGGGCACTGTTTGAGGGTCAGTGCTCAATCTCCCATTAGCCAACAGCAGGGTCCAAAGCTAACCCAGTTGGAACTCGTCAGCTGGACTCAGCAGCGACTTGGGCTTCTCACAGCTTTTTTGCCAACTCGGCGATATAGCGAGCTCAAGGTAAAAAGTTTTATTTATTTAATTACTTTACTCATGGACATCGTATGTCCGACCCCACTAGCCCCCCACCCTTCTCCTCCCCCACCCCACTGCCCCGCAGCACTCCCACTTCAAGCCACCACTGCCCTTAAAGCTCGAGCAGGCTCCAGGGTACATCCCAAACGGTGAAGCCCGGTGTAGGTGAGTAGCCGGGTGGAGTCCTGAGCATGACCTCTGCCCGAAGAGGGGAGAACCCTAGATGACATCCCCCTACTTCAGAGGTCAGTTCCCCTCCATGGGACATCTCCCGAGGTTGCTGTTGCCCCTTTGCAGTTGTAGGGCTTGAGCCCTTCCCCGCTGATGTTGCATTGTGGAAATGTGCACACCCTTTCTACCTTTTGTAGGAAGCGGCGCTTAGCTCAGGGGATGTAGCAGACCGTCCACCTGTCATGACAAGCGGTGGGTGCACTAGTACCAAGGTTGTGTTGGGTCTCACTTGATAGTGCCAGATGGCCTGAGCGCCCCCACCAGTGATGTTTCTAGGCCCCTGCCACCAACCTGTAAAGACAGGTTATGTGCGCGTTGGCACCAAGGAAGTGCTTAGCGTGAATCCGGACCACCATTGTTGGCTGGATAGCACACAGACACCACAGGTGCCCTGGAGACCCGGACCACAGGCCTACCACTACACGCTGGCATGCATTCTGGTTCATATGTGGAGTTTAGCGGCTCTGGACAATTTCCCATTGTATTGCAGTGTAAAAGTGTGCTCACACTTCTGACACATGTTAGGAGCTGGTGCAGACATGATATTTGTAAATGTAGGTCAGGACTGCCTTTGCATCCTGGGTGCACACTTGCACCAATGGTGTGGTTTACCTACGTGTCCCACTTGTTATTGCCTGCCAGTGTGCGCACTCACACAAAATGTGCACTTAAACATATAACAAACCTGCCACAGCAGGTCTGTGCAAGAGCCCTTGTGCGCGGACTCGGGCTGGCCTGTAACAAACCGTTTCCTGCCGGAGAGGGACCTTTCACCGCCACTCAGATGGAAGGTGAAAGAGAGGGCAGGCCCCCATGGGTGTTTACTGCCCTGGTAGTACGGAAGACCCATGCGGATTCCTCTACCAAGGAGGCTTGCCCTTCCCTTAAGTTAGCATGGAGAAGGGGTTGCCTGTATTTCAAGCTGCAATAATGGATTGCAGCGGTGCTGACTCATGATGTTTCCTATAAATGGATTTGCTAGGCCAAATTCATTACAATGGTAAAGGTAGGCTTTGCATATCTTGCATGGAAATGTCACATATGGAATGTGCTTAGAAAAAACTAGATGCCAACTACACAATTACTTTAAATCCTTTATTTTGAGGAGAAAAACCAAGTGAAACTCTTGGGTTTATCTGGGTATAGTGCTATTACCCTTTTTCATTTATTATTTTCAATTTTTTCTGTTTCATGTATGAAAAGGACACTTCTTCGTATTTTTTGTTCACACATAAAAACAATTATTTACAACACAAAACATTTTCGAAACATACATACACCAAGTTGTATATACACAATTATTTGCTTTGATATATACACAAAAAAACATTCATTATCTTGCAAAGACAAGAGTTACGATATGGACTCAAAGTTAGAATTGACAATTAATGAAAGACAAGAATTAATAAACAACAACTTAATGTGATTAGCTATTCATTTCACCAAAATAGACCATAAATTGATTTTTTTAGTCTATTAGCAAACTACTGTCTACTCTCTTTTACGCCAACGCGTTTCGAATCCGGTATGTCCACTCAACGGATTCTCATCAGGGCTCTGCCTTTATCGAATGTATCTAAAAGTGTATAAAACAAAACTTATTTTAGCTTCTTTATCTTTAGTTACTTTGCTTCCAACTATGCAGTGTCAATGCCACTCATATTACCTGTTTACCAGCAGTCGCCGGTCGGCAGGTAGAGTATTGTTCTTGACTGAATTCCTTTCACTCTGTATCTATAAGTGAATAAGGACATTGTGACCTTTTCTGTTTGGCCTGGCAGAATAACATGGAGCACATATCTTGATTGACATACCTTGAGGGATCGAGTCTTTGTCCCTTCAATGTCGTCAATTTTATTTTCGGGTATTGTAGGTTGGTTACAGCCTGCAATTAATGAAGCATTCATTTTAGACCATTGTGTGCAAAAAGTCGAAAGAGAGAGCGCTCCCTGCTCTAGAAGGCATACCTGTTCGATATCACTTCCTGCTTCGGCTGTGTGTGTTCTATTTTCTTTTACTGGCAAGCGCTTGCCTTACGCATTTCGGTTTCGGCTTGTGAGTCGTCAGTCGTCTCCCTACAAGAATTTTGAATTGGTTTTTACTAACCTATCATACAAAACTGTATAGGGCAGCACTCGATTATTACATTGTTGAACTTACTTAATATTGCGGCAACCCGGTGACTGGCTCTCAGTCTCTGGATGCGGCAGCCATCATGGAACGGTGTTTTAAGGCTTTCGTGTGGGCAATATTTTCGGCGGCCATCTTATAGTGGGTTTGTCTGCGGGAGGGTGTAATGTTCAATGCGCAAAGAAGGTGAATTTCCGTTTAAGTTAGAGGACCTATTTACATTATTTGCATCAGCGTTTTTCACCACTTATGCGTTGATATTGCCTCATTTACAAAATTAGATACTGGAGACATTATTGTGAATGTAGTGTTGTCCTGTATCTACAGTCTGGATATTTCAGATAATGAATTGAGGCCAGTTAGTGCACTATTGAATTTGAGTATCAAGTACGCCTCCTTTTGTAGCAGAATTTTATCAGGGTCCATGGGTCTGGATTGTTGCAATACATACAGAACTGACCATTTGAGGTCATTTTCAGTATGTTTATTTTCAATAAAGTGTTCCACCATAGGGGCGGTTAACACCTTATTCTTCAGTCTTGATTTATGTTGAGTTATGCGCATATTTACTTGCTGTGTTGTCTTACCTATGTAGATTTTTGCGCATGGACAAATAATTACATACACTACATTGCGTGTCTTACAGTTTGAAAAACTCAAATGTTTCCACTTTGTGCTTCCATGTTGAAATTCCTTCCCTTCTACAGTCGTCCCACATGCCGCACAGGAACCACACTTGTGGTGTCCCTCAATGGGTTTTAGTCCCCATTGCGACAATAAGTCACTCTTGGGTTTTGGTAATGCAATGTCTGCCCGTACTATTTGTTGTCCAATACTTTTATTTTTCCGGTACGCAAAAAGCGGACGTGGGAAAGGACAATCCAGATTCTCTAGTAGGTGCCAGTTTCTTAACACAACCTGTCTCAGTTTATTAGTGTCAGGCCCAAATGTAGTAACACAGACCAATCGGTCCAGTTCTATTTTAGGTTTAGTTTGTAACAAGCATTTGCGAGGCGTGCAGCGCGCCCGCTTGAATAGGTTTTTCAACAATTTTTTAGGGCATCCTCTGTTTTCTAATTCGTTACAGAATGTGTCAGCATGCCTTTCATATTCAGACAGCTCAGTGCAGTTTCTCCTGATGCGGAGCAATTGGCCATAAGGTAAATTGGCCTTCAGATTCCTGGGGTGGGCATTTTGATGGTGTAGCATTGTGTTCTTATCAGTCTGATTTCTATGCAGAGAAGAGACTAGCCTTCTATCTATGCATGTAATTTCCACATCAAGGAACGTCATTCCGGTGTCACCGTGCTCAATCGAGAATTTAATGTCTTGATGTTTGGAATTGAGCCAGTTGTGGAACTCCATCAATTTCATGTGGCTCCCCTGCCACAGGAGCCACACGTCGTCGATATACCGTAACCACTGTTTTATATGACTACAGTAGGGATTATCATTTTCAATGATTTTTTTCTCATACTCAGCCATGTACAGTATAGCCATCTCTGGATGTCATGGAGTTCCACAACTGGCTCAATTCCAAATATCAAGACATTAAATTCTCGATTGAGCACAGTGACACCAGAATGGCGTTCCTTGATGTGGAAATTACATGCATAGATGGAAGGCTAGTCTCTTCTCTACATAGAAAGCATTGTTGAAAAACTCATTCAAGCGGGCGCGCTGCACGCCTCGCGAATGCTTGTTACAGACTAAACCTAAAATAGAACTGGACCGATTGGTCTGTGTTACTACATTTGGGCCTGACACTAATAAACTGAGACAGGTTGTGTTAAGAAACTGGCACCTACTAGAGAATCTGGATTGTCCTTTCCCACGTCCGCTTTTTGCGTACCGGAAAAATAAAAGTATTGGACAACAAATATTACGGGCAGACATTGCATTACCAAAACCCAAGAGCGACTTATTGTCGCAATGGGGACTAAAACCCATTGAGGGACATCACAAGTGTGGTTCCTGTGCGGCATGTGGCACGACTGTAGAAGGGAAGGAATTTCAACGTGGAAGCACAAAGTGGAAACATTTGAGTTTTTCAAACTGTAAGACACGCAATGTAGTGTATGTAATTATTTGTCCATGCGCAAAAATCTACATAGGTAAGACAACACAGCAAGTAAATATGCGCATAACTCAACATAAATCAAGACTGAAGAATAAGGTGTTAACCGCCCCATGGTGGAACACTTTATTGAAAATAAACATACTGAAAATGACCTCAAATGGTCAGTTCTGTATGTATTGCAACAATCCAGACCCAGGGACCCTGATAAAATTCTGCTACAAAAGGAGGCATACTTGATACTCAAATTCAATAGTGCACTAACTGGCCTCAATTCATTATCTGAAATATCCAGACTGTAGATACAGGACAACACTACATTCACAATAATGTCTCCAGTATCTAATTTTGTAAATGAGGCAATATCAACGCATAAGTGGTGAAAAACGCTGATGCAAATAATGTAAATAGGTCCTCTAACTTAAACGGAAATTCACCTTCTTTGCGCATTGAGCATTACACCCTCCCGCAGACAAACCCACTATAAGATGGCCGCCGAAAATATTGCCCACACGAAAGCCTTAAAACACCGTTCCATGATGGCTGCCGCATCCAGAGACTGAGAGCCAGTCACCGGGTTGCCGCAATATTAAGTAAGTTCAACGATGTAATAATCGAGTGCTGCCCTATACAGTTTTGTATGATAGGTTAGTAAAAACCAATTCAAAATTCTTGTAGGGAGACGACTGACGACTCACAACCCGAAACCGAAATGCGAAAGACAAGTGCTTGCCGCTAAAAGAAAATAGAACACACACAGCCGAAGCAGGAAGTGACATCCAACAGGTATGCCTTCTAGAGCAGGGAGCGCTCTCTCTTTCGACTTTTTGTACACAATGGTCTAAAATGAATGCTTCATTAATTGCAGGCTGTAACCAACCTACAATACCCGAAAATAAAATTGACGACATTGAAGGGACAAAGACTCGATCCCTCAAGGTATGTCAATCAAGATATGTGCTCCATGTTATTCTGCCAGGCCAAACAGAAAAGGTCACAATGTCCTTATTCACTTATAGATACAGAGTGAAAGGAATTCAGTCAAGAACAATACTCTAGCTGCGGACCGGCGACTGCTGGTAAACAGGTAATATGAGTGGCATTGACACTGCATAGTTGGAAGCAAAGTAACTAAAGATAAAGAAGCTAAAATAAGTTTTGTTTTATACACTTTTAGATACATTCTATAAAGGCAGAGCCCTGATGAGAATCCGTTGAGTGGACATACCGGATTGGAAACGCGTTGGCGTAAAAGAGAGTAGACAGTAGTTTGCTAATAGACTAAAAGAATCAATTTATGGTCTATTTTGGTGAAATGAATAGCTAATCACATTAAGTTGTTGTTTATTAATTATTGTCTTTCATTAATTGTCTATTCTAACTTTGAGTCCATATCGTAACTCTTGTCTTTGCAAGATAATGAATGTTTTTTTGTGTATATATTAAAGCAAATAATTGTGTATATACAACTTGGTGTATGTATGTTTCGAAAATGTTTTGTGTTGTAAATAATTGTTTTTATGTGTGAACAAAAAATACGAAGAAGTGTCCTTTTCATACATGAAACAGAAAAAATTGAAAATAATAAATGAAAAAGGGTAATAGCACTATACCCAGATAAACCCAGGAGTTTCACTTGGTTTTTCTCCTCAAAATAGAGGATTTAAAGTAATTGTGTAGTTGGCATCTAGTTTTTTCTAAGTATATCTTATGGTCCAGCCGACCACACGTCCCAGGACCTGACTCCCCCATTTTTTCTAACATATGGAATGTGGGCAGTTCTATGCATCAAATTTTTTGTGTTCCGTGGTGTTTGGCCATGGTATAAAGTTAATGTCTTGAGTAAAATCTCCCCAGCAACGCACACCTGCATTCCTTATTGGTAGCGCTAACTTGTCTTTAAGACATTCCGGGATGCCTGGAGATTCCCAAATAGGGGCTGAATGGGAATAATAGTTACATTTCTATCATCGTCTAATAGTCTGCTGCATCCTTTCCAGTGCTTGTAGTACTTTAAGTTGGATTTTTTTTTTAAGAATTTGGATCTCCAAATTTGAAAAGGAACCTGTCTACACCCATATTACTTTTTTATCATTGCCATAAACATATTCCCTAATTCTGAACCATTCGGTGTATTAAAAAGCATTCTGGAGTTAGTCAGTTGAAAGGCCCAGGCATAATATTTAATATCTGGTAGGGATAGCACCCCCTTTTCTCCCATCTTCTCCCTAGCTTTTTCCATAAAATCCTGATCCCCTTATATGCCCAAATAAAGGCGTTTATTACCTGCTTAATTTATCAATCAAAGATTTCTCAAAATGCAGGGGAATCGCATTGAATAGGAAAGTGATTTTTGGCAGTATCACCATCTTGACCAGATTGACCCGACCACGAATTGTTAGGGGTAGGTGTACACATCCCTTTATAACTGTACACTTTCTCTTAATATTTCACACAGGTTTATTTCTGGAGTTTAATTAATACCATGCATAATGTTTACACCCAATTATCTAATCTTCGTCTTGACTAGTGGGTTATCCTTTCTCTGGTTCCATACCATGGCCTCTGTTATCCCTTCATGTACTGGATAGCTGGACACTTTGCCAAACCCGAAGCTATCTGTAAGATGGCCGGCAAGGTTACTGCGAGATCCGAAGAGAAAACCATAAGATCGCCTGCAGATATTGCAACCTTCTTTACCCAGCCCTCATGAGAGAAAGGAGGAATTTTAGCTGTCTATCTCAGTGTATGTGCTAGGTGTTCTATGTAGAGACTAAACAAGAGAAGGGATAGGGGGCAACCCTGTCTTGTAGCTCAAAGTATTTTAAAAGATGAGGATACATTCCAGTTCACTAATACTCTTGCTGAGGGATCCCAATATATAAATTGGATTACTCTGCAGTATTTATCCCTCAGCTCATATCATTTCAAAAGAGTAGACAGGTAAGACCACTTTACCCTATCAAAAAGCTAGTTATTACTGCTAAGGGGGTTGAATGGGTAGTTGCAAAATCGATGGCCCATATAAGCCTGTTTGATAACTCATGTAGGCAACTTCTTTTAATAAACCTTTTCTGATCCTTCTGTATCAAAACGCTGGCTATTTTACTAAAACACTCTGCCAGGATTCTTGTGAAAATCTTATAATTAGTATTCAGGAATGAATCAAACATTGCTAAGGTGACAATAGCATATAAGAGATGCTGGCACATACACAGTCTTCAGTTCATAGGTAAAAACATATACACAGTAAAAGTGTGCTCAATGGAACAGATAACACTATGTCAACCCACTAGTCTAAAGTATATGAGAAAATAAATATCCAAAATACCAAGAATATATCCTTTCGAGTGTCCAGAGCATCACAAAATGTATATGCAAACAGCCAGTCGAATAGACGGGTACATATTAGTAAAATAGACTCCAAGCGTTGTGAAGTTATTACACAATACTGATGGTTGTATTCACTTTAATGAATTGTCCTGTTTCTTGTACATGGTAATTCACACAACAGCCGACACGTGTTTCGTTGTACTAGACGACTTTTTCAAGGCTCTGATCATTAATCAGTATAAACTTTGTATATGCAAAGCAAATAGATAGTTCTGATCTTGATCCTCGGCGCCCGAGGTCTAACAAACAAAAAATATATAATTGGCAGAAGTGACACATCTCACGTGAACTGTTAAGATTGAAGTTCACAAAGCAATCTGCAGGAAAGTGTTGTATTCAAAGTCTGGACTGAACAAACACAAGAACGTCAGTAAGAGAGAAGTCCGTCCATTACACAAAATGCGCTGATAAGCCAAGGTCAGCCGCAGTATCAAAATTGGCATGTGCACACTCTCTTACTGACGTTCTTGTCTTCGTGTCACAGAGTTGCTGGCTGAGGTACAAAAGGGGAGACACTTTGATTACTCTACCTAGAGGGATAACCAGAAGATAAATGAAGGAATCAAAAGTCCACCAGATTAGCAAACAACCCTTCTAGGTATTTCAGTAAGCTGAACTCTGCCCATGTAAGAGATAAAGAGACGCTGTT
Source organism: Lissotriton vulgaris (assembly GCF_964263255.1). Classification (NCBI taxonomy): domain Eukaryota; kingdom Metazoa; phylum Chordata; class Amphibia; order Caudata; family Salamandridae; genus Lissotriton; species Lissotriton vulgaris. The sequence continues at coordinate 1,131,002,016 of NC_141691.1, forward strand.
CAATATTTCTGCTCCCTATACATTGAGAGGATCCGATGCACCTTCTGACTACACAAAGTCATTGGAGGTGGAGGAAAAAATAAAGAACGCCACCAGTAAAGTAAGGCAAGATCCTTGATGCAGCTGCTGCCTGAGAGTGTGCAGGAGCACACAGGGTAAGGTCTAGGGAGCTGTGTCGTCCTCACTTTGATGGGAACTCAATGGGAGTGCCATCGGTCCCATTACATCATAGACACATTTGCCTCTATTGCCTTTAGGGGAGACTGCAGTATGCAGAGTGAGGCTCTCTTTGGTAAGTCTCTCTCTTGATTGTTCTTTCTGCATGGCTTCTGCAGGGCTTATTGTCTAAGAAATTAGCATTAGTAGTAACAATTAGAGAGAGACGGAAACACAGGGACACTCCCAGTCCCCCAGGTCAATATGCGTTAAACAATCCCTAAAAAAATCCCTAATGATTTCCAGTGTGAATTATTCAGGTTGATTTCTTCTCTGTTCCTGTGCTTACATATACATTTAGCTTGACACTCTTTTGTTGTTTAGCACGTAAGAAATTAGCATCCCAACCCTTTTGTCTGCTCTTAAGGCTAGCACTCAGGGAAGAAAAACAACGGCATTCTGCATTCTTCAACCATATTTCTTGCTCTGTGAACCCAATTTAATTTTAAAGAACAGCACTTTAATAAGTTCTCCTTTATGTGTTAACGTAGTACAGCTTAGTCACCATGTTGCCACTCCATCTGCAGCTTAGAGACACTCAGTGAGCCATTAGACCCCTTTAGAAAGCCCTTGACACCCACAGCAGCCAGACCATCTGATTCTAAACAAACGCCTCTCCCCCACAGCCCCTTATTTAGCCTTCTCATACCATTGGCGGACCCTCACAAACTGTTAGCAGGCCCTCAGAGTTCCATAGCCATCCCTCTGATACAACAGCCCGCCCTGAAGAATCAATGACCAAAACCTTTGACACACTCACCCCAAAATCAGACAGTGCTCAGGGATCATTAGTCAGCCCTCCAACAACACCTACTGGCCCTCAGATTCCATACACAAAACCACCCACATACACACACAGTCACTTGCACTGCATCCTCTTCCTTATTGAAGAGATATCCAGCTGAAGCAGATGTGATCTCCAAGGCTGGAGCCTACGGACGGAGCAGGGTAGCGGTAAGTTGTGTCTGGGCACAGAACCCTGCTTGTTACTATAGTAGAAAAGCTACAGTAAGCAGCTAGGTCCAGTAATTCAAACACAGCTCCAGTGTCCAGGTAAGGCCTGGCCTCGAAATGAAGGTAATATGGCCATAGCTGCCAGTTCCCCGCCTGCGTCCCTCATTGACTGAGACTGACGTCAGCCAGCATCATGCTGAAGCTGAACCCCCCCGGTGCTGGACTATGAGTTTTCCCAATGTTCATGACAAGGTCAACTCGTCATAAGCACAGGGCAGGTAAAACCCATGACGAGTTGACCTTGTCATTAGCATGGAAGTGGTTAAGAGAGAAGGGGACAGGGACCCTGGGTTGGCTTTTACCGAAATGGGGGCTGTTTTATTTAATACCAGCAGTCCAGGAAAAGCTGTTCTGCCCCTCTTTCACTTGCATTTGTATCCACATTGCATATGAAAGAGGGCTCTATCTTCAGGAGTCCTCCATCCAACAATCAGGCCTGCCTGTAAGGGCAGTAACAAAGCTGGTGGCCTGCGATCTTTTGTACCCACTGTGGGCTGGCCATCAGCTGTGTTAAGGCCATAATTGGGCTGAAATAAAACTATGGGCCACACACTATTGCTTATTAATTACAGTAGGAAACGCCTGAGGCACTTACTATACATTCCTGTGTTAATTTTGGAATTAGAAAATGCCCCATATAAGGTCGTTAACATCGTCTATGTAGAAACCAGAATATTTTGGGGATCTCTGATGAGATTTTTGCTTCAGTAAAGCATGATTGCTGTCGCGTGAAACGTACCTCCACGTCAAATGTGGCAGTTCTTCTGTTGTTCTGTTGACAATGATACATAGCCTGTTCTTCCAGATTGTACCCTAAGGCAGTGTCCACCCCTTCGCCAGGCGTGTTCCTAATGAGGAGGACCTACAATATAGGGGCATTGAGGTGTTTAATCGCATTCCAAGGACCTTGGCCAAGATGGACGGGCCTGCAATTCATCTATACCTAAACCCTAGCAGTGCACCTTGTTTAAGCAGGGTGCCCTATTATGAAATGCTTTATTTTAACAGTAATAAAAACGCTGCTATGGGTAAACAGCCTTTACAACAAAACTTTTACAACGCACTACCATTAAAACGCGGTCATTACAACGCAAACCATTACAATGCATTGCGCTGGGGGGCGCTCTAGGATAGGGAATACGTTTAATTTTCTATCCAACACCTTCCCTAGTGTCCACGTGGACTGGAGTTGGAATAGCAAATTAAACTTTTCACTATCCAGCATCTCTAAGCGCTATGCGTTGTAAAGGTATGCGATGTAAAAACTGTGTTGTAAAGGCAGGCGTTGTAATAGCCTGCGTTGTAACGTCATACATCCCTGCTATCGGATTCTGTGATCTTCATCAGGAAAATCGTCTGTTACTTTATTGCATGTTTTTCCTGTTTCCTTTGTTTATTTCATGCCGCATGCATACATACTGTGCTTTGTATTCTGTGCCGCACAAGTACCACGTCTTCAAACGTAGATTGCTGCACAGCGACGCAGCTACTTTGGCTTCACATACTTGAATTGCAGCTGTCATACGTGGTAACTGTACAATGGGGAATTTACCTCTTCGGCATAAGTACAACTGCTGCTTGCATAGCAGGGAATTAGCTGGAAGAAAAACGCACTTTCCAACCTGAACGAATCGGCACATATGTATCCGATGATGCAGCTGATCCTGGCCAAATTCCCTCAACTGCAGAGCAAACCAAACTCAGATAAGGCCAGAAGACAACATAGATCTTGCTCATATCTGCCTCGGTAACTCGATATTTATGTTGTATTTTAAAGGATGTCTGTTTTTCTTTTACAAATCAAATCTCTTTCTCTCATAGGTTCCGAAAGAAGAGAAACCTCTCGTTAATCTTAATAAGACGTCAAGCCTCCCGGACACTAATGTAAGGTCTGTCTCTTTTTGTTTGTAGTAAAGCAATTTAGTGGGCTGAGAAGGTGTGACAGTCTCAGACAATGAATGCGGGTTGTGGAGTGTGTGACTCATACTGAATGATGAATGAAATATGTACGAAATTAACTTTCTTAATCATTATAAACCCTGTTTCATCTAGATCAATGCCTGCTTGTCATAGTACTATGGCCCCTCATTATGAGTGGCCCAGACAATGGGCTGTTGGGGGCACAGGTAACTCCAGGGGTGGGGGAAAGCTATCCCATTATTACCTGGACCCTAAAGGTTCACTAAGAAATGAGGCATTAGCAAAAAACAATAAGCCCAGTTCTGATTTCTTCAGTAATTCATCATTTTTCAATGTAACTTCACAAAGACATTCTGGACTGCTTTCAGCAACCGAAATCTTTGTGTGAAAAATAATCATATCTGGGGTGTTCCTGCGGATATCATCATTTTCAGCCCCATCGGAATTTAGAGGCCACTCAGAATGAGGGCATGCAATTAAGGAAGGATTCTTTTTGTTTATCAGACGTTGGAACATGGATATGGCAACATCGTGCACAACTTTGAATGAAATAATGAACCTCTATGTTGGTAAAGGTAATGTGCAAATATATCACAAGGTCTGTTCATAAAATTCCACCCAGCTGCAGTATTTTATAAGGCGTTTGGGGACTCGGGTGGAACAATAAATCTTACACAATTAGCTGTGGAAGACCTTGGTGTCCTATCTGGTCCACCCCAATATTTTCTAAAACCAACTCCTTCTGAAAAAAGAAATGATTTTTTCAGCACATACCCTTTTGCTGAATATAAAAGTGTAAAGTGCAATAGCATCCGGTATAATCAAGGTTTTGCAATTCATATAAATATTTTGTTTAATAAATCAGACTTATGGGCTTGCTTCGCCAAAAACATAAATGCATCTATGAATTATATGCTTCTCTCAATGAATTGCAAATTTGATATATTGTTCGTGATTCAAAGAATAAAATCGCAGTATGCATAGAAATCTTTGCAAATCTTGCATTTCCAGGAGTACTCCCTGTCAGTCATGCATGCATTTGTGAATTAGGCTGCTCTTCCCACCAAGTATGCATGGTGGTAATAGGGAAACGTTTTTATTTCTTTACTTTTCTATTTTTTCAGTGGAAAAGCATTTTCCCAGTGCATAAAAAGCCTCTGCTGCACACCCATTATATATGGGAGTCGACCATTTACTTTATCACACAAGAAAGACACTTCTTTCCGATTTTTACTGGTGTAATCCTGCCTGTGTTTACGGGATGGAAAACAGCAATCCAACTGTTTGTGCCTATCCACAAGCCAACGAGATCGTTGGTGTTCACCGCAGTTTTCACAGACATTTCCTCAGCATACTTGCCCATCTACGTAAAAAACTGAGTAAAAAACGTCATACTGGAGGATTATCCACATTTGCACACCCAATCTGCAGGTTCATGTTTCCATAGATCCTGCGCCTATAAATCAGAATCTGAAAACGTGCTCACAGTTTGCCCAATAGCTAGCAAGCGGGAAATGGGAAAGGCCTAGTTCATTGACTATAAGGTGCATGTCGTGCCAATTTTTATTATTTCTGAAGTTATAGTTGGTGAAACTTGGTCATGAGTCTTTTGGGGCATTCAAACACTATTTGTAAGAAACTGGTTTATGAGTTGAGGGGGTGGAAACCCCACTAAAATAATAAGCACAAGCCTTCTCAAGGTGAACCGCAAAAGTCACTAAATAATCCTGTGAATAATCCTCTGGTAGTTTGGCACAAAAGCAGTCCGGCTTAATTTAGGCAACGTGTAAATTATTTTTGCAGCACTCAAACAGTTTTAAATGTGAAAACACGACACCAATAAAATCCCAAACCAATTTAGAAAATACAGTACATTTAAAAAAAATAAAATCACAACAAAACTACAAAAATCCAATCAGGTACATCGGATATATTAGTTTTCAAAGTTTTAGATGAAAAACAGCACCAAAAAGCATGAAGTGCCACTTGCGGCTATCTGGTTGTGGTGGGCCAGAATAAAGGCACAAGTTCAGGAGGATTGTGATGCAATGGAGCATGGGTTTAATACAGGGACCAGGATACAATTGCAGTGTTACTCCAATATATCATCTTATGTCCAAAAAGGCCTGTCACATCAGTCTAAACTGGGGAAGAACTCCTGGTCAGCTATAAGAACATCTATTTGAGATTCCCTGGTGCCAACAGGGCATTGTTTCAGTGACAACCAACCTCGCAAATACATGGATGTGCAAACACATCATTTTTACTCCAAGCCAATAGATAGCCTTACTAAGATTTCATGGGCACAGATGGCCATTCAGTACTCAATAAGTGCTATCACATCACAAAAATGCTGTATTGTGACACAGAAGCACTGTCACTTGCCCCCCCAAAACTAGAATATTCATCAAAACTGCTATCAAATTCCAAAAATACCATCACATGCCACGTTCGCTTTCAAGCTTTATTCGGTTCATAAAAACAAACCATAAAAACGCATACAATAAAAAGAATGAATAAATATAAGATGTGAAATCGATTGTATGGTGTAGAGCTTTTGCAAGACACAGAATTTCCAAACATTACAGACATTTTCAGCGGCAGACTAAATGATTGACAAAGAAGTCTGTCGAGTGGCATGCTTGAAAATTAAAAAAAAAAAAAGCAGAGGAATGCATATGGGAATCTCATTGTGGAAGCCCATCTATATAAGCACCACAAAAGGGAAAATTCATAAACCCTCTTCAATCATTAGGCTGTGCTCAACTATTCCTTTCTGCACTTAATTCTAGTTTTTTGGGGCTTCTCCAGATTGTGGTGTCGACGCGTTTCAGCACAATTAGTTAGAGCCTCATCAGGACTGAGGCAAAAGGAAACCTACAATAAACAAAATGTATTCCTTGTATTTACAAATATACACATAGACATATATATTTATAAAGAAAGACAGAATATTTACACAGGGAAAAGAGGGATAGCATGGTTAGTATATCAACTTAAATAACAGAGCGCTATCTTGGTGCAGCAGTAAGCAAAGTGTGACTACAAAAAGGGTGAACAAAAAAGGATAGTGGTAAAAACGTAAAAACTCTACGATCACCAAATAAGGAAACATAGTCTTAGGTAATGTAATGTAATGTAATGTAAAAAGGGACTTGCTAAAGCGCACTGTGGCCAAGCGGCTTCCTGGCGCTGAAAATCTGATGCCTAGCTCTGCAAATGATCCGACGGGGCTAGTCAGGGAAGGCCTGAGCAAAAAGAAAGGTTTTCAGGGCTTTGCGAAAAGAAGAGTAAGTAGGAATGGAGCGAATAGGAAGAGGGAGACTGTTCCAGAGCTGGGGGGCAAGAACCGAGAATCGGGTGCCCCCGGTTCTGGATTTGCGGAAACGGGGGACTTGGAGTAAGGAGAGAGATGAAGAGCGGAGAGTGCGGACCGGGGTGTAGGGAACAATCAAAGTGCCAATATAGAGGGGGGCAGAATGGGTGAGAGCCCGAAAAGTTAGGCAGGCCAATTTACAAAGAGATCTAAAATGCACAGGGAGCCAGTGTAGGGACTTGAGTACGGGCGTGATGTGGGAGGATTTAGGGAGGTGAAAGATGAGACGGGCTGCCTGATTTTGAATGGCCTGTAGTCGTCGCCTTTCGACGACTGGTATGCCCACATAGAGGCCGTTCCCATAATCAAGGCGGGAGGTGATAAGGGCCATGACTATGGATTTGAGGGCATCCGTGGAGAAATACCGGGATACTTTCCGGATAAGACGGAGGGATAAAAAACAAGAAGAAATGACAGAACTGACCTGGACATGCATAGTGAGATCATTGCTGACCTTGATGCCCAGGGTACGGACGGAGGAAACCGGTGAGGGGGGAGAACCAAAAGAAAGGGGCCAGTGAATCGGGGACCAAGGATTGGAAGGACCACCCGTGAGGACAAACTCTGTCTTATCCGAATTGAGCTTAAGATGGTTAGAGCTCATCCATTCCGAGATAAATACTAGAGTGGAGCTGAGAAAAGGGGAGGAATCCGAGGAGGTGGAAAGGTCAAAGACGAGCTAGAGGTCATCCGCGTAGTTATACACGGAGACCCCCTGCTCGCGGAGAGAAAGAATAAGGGGATAGATATAGAGATTGAAAAGGAGGGGAGAAAGGGAAGAGCCTTGAGGCACCCCACACACGACTGGACGGAGGGGGGGAGGAGAATCCTGAAAGATGGACGGATTGTGACCTTTCTTGAAGGAAGGACGCCAGCCAGGAAAGTGCTGTTCCCCTAATGCCGGCTGCGCTGACACGGTCGAGAAGGATGGTAGGTCATACCAAATGGTTATCTCAACCTTTACCATTTTCCGGCAATGACAACTAACCAAGCAAGAGCACGTGTCTCGTCCAAGAATTAAATAAACAGTACAAGGAAAGTTAATAAAAAGTGAAAAAAAGAATAATAGAAAAACAATAATGATAAAACAATAAAAATAGTCAGTGGGAGTACAACCTAGGGTAAATATCTTGCACGTGCACTCCTCCATTCCACTGATCTATGCAGTTGCGAAATGTTAGTAGAAAGAACACGTGTCCACGTCACCAGGTATTCTCACTAACCTTTACATATTCCAGCTTGCTTAGTGGCCCAAAAATAACCAATGGCAATGGCAAACTAACAATGGTCCAAGGAGGAATAGTTCTATTAAACAAAAATGATGATACCAATACACAACACCACACGGGAAATTATTTGTAAGACCACAATAGGTTCAATATTCAACATCTTACGGTGCATACATACTTTTGCGCTAGATAGTCAACGTGCCGTTCATGTTCCCAGAAGGGAGCCTCACGTATCACGGAGGTATCGGGACACTCTCTACGGTCGAATTTCCCGGAATCTACGTCTGTTCAAAAGGATAATAAAGACAAGGGCAATGAATACCCCTAGTGCTTAAACTACAAAAATCCTAGAGCCTGTTCTTAGATGGACAATCGAATAAGGCGCTTTCCGCTTACCATAAACATAACTTCGGTCAACAAGCATTAAAGTGTCATCTACGGCAGAACTGCTCTCGCAATATGAATTATGTGACATAAAGTGGTTCGTCATTGCGTTTAAATCCATTTGATACATGGAAAACAAAGAAAGACAGCTACGAGCTCATGTATCGCTGTAACTTTGATAAAGGGGGTTTCTTACTTGGTATTTATCAAACCCACATACACAAATAAAAGGAAATGCGAAGGAAATAAATACAGAGGCAAAACCAAAATAGAAAAAGAAAAGAAAATTGACAAAGTTGGTGTTCACCAATATACCCGTCACTCTGTGTCTCTTTGCTATTTGCTGCACCTCACATTCTGATTATTTTTTCAATCATAATACACAGGCATTGTTGAAAATGAAACCAGATAACATTGGTATATCAAACAAACAAAGGGGAGATTGGGAGGTGCACAACACGGTAGGTGGTGGTTTGAGTTTTATAGTCACTCGGACCGTCACACCGGAGATCTACACGGCTTTCAGCCATGAAGTAAGTCTAGCTAATGCATGCAGCTTCCCATTCGGGAACCGCGATTCCTTAACCTGTTTACCGGTCTCGACACCACGCTATCACCCCATTCCAGTTAGTCCACCAGCCTCCCATACGGCACGACTAGTTATTAGTGCTTGTCTGATTTACCACCCGTGCACATGTCTTTATCTTTTGACCCCGCATGCCACATTTTAACTCTCCAACCACAACTTATCTATTTTTTTACCTCGGAACACATCCTTATCGTCTTATTGATCGGCACTTTTAATAACATTACTGGCCATCAGCGTCCACGCATATATTCTTTCTTTCCCTGACATGGGCTTATTTCTTCTTTTTTTAGTTCTCCTTGACAAAGGGCGAGTAGCCCGAAATGCATTGGAGCACGCGTATATGCTGTACCGTCAATGTAACACGATGATATGATGACAATATCGTTTGAAATATCAAGCCAATGTTTTACAATTGATGAATAAATCTACACTGCATCGTTAAACTTTGGAGTCATTTCGATGAACATCTAAGGAGTGCCTCATGCAGGGGATGTATCTGCAAACCTTTGCATACACTCACTAGTCTCATAAATCAAACAAACGCCATCATATACACATATAGAAATAGTGAGATGTATCATGCACAATATACAATTTCTAACTTCACTAGTTCATAACAATGTGTGAGACAATATAACCTGATGACTTACACCTATTCAAAGACTAAAGTTAACATGTTTATTGTAAAAGAGCCCACATTTTGTCTCGGTCATTTAGGCCTGTGGTGGCAGGGTTGTATGTCATGACAATGCGTGGTATTACCACGCGTGCCATTACAGCGCAGGAATTACCACGAAAGTCCTTACAACGACTTTCACTGGAGGGCGCTAGAAAGTGGAATAGTTTAATTTTCTATTCCAACTCCAGCCCAAGTTGACAGTAGGAAAGGAGTTGGATAGAAAATTAAACTATTCCCTGTCCAAGAGCGCCCTCCAGCGAAAGTCGTGGTAATTCCTGCGTTGTAATGGCAGTGTGGGGTAATCCCGGCATTGTCATGGCTGTTCACCTTTTGAAATACGATCAACACTGACCATTGTATTTCATTTTCAGCGTGGCCATAGTTTTGAAAATGTTTGATCAGAGGAGCTCCTTGGATCTTACATTTAGTCTTGGATCTGTGTTGCAGGATTTGGTTCTTTGCCGGTTGCCTTGCCTGCCCTATGCAGAACATATTGCAAGGACAGTTCAAACAGTAAATCACATTTTTTGTGTTGCAATTGGAGAAGGTTTTTTTGTATATGGTTTTGTCCATTTATTGTGACCTGCTTAGTATCCACTGTCAACTGACATGCGGCACAAAATTGGCATCTAAAGTGCCCGACCACCGGTGGTAAACCTAACATTCCTCTTAGATCTTTTTTTATTCTTTTTTTTAGTTGGGTTGGCAGCTCTCACCAATTGTTGACTGAGGTTTTTTTCCTTTGCAGAATGCAAACAGGGGTTTCGGAAGCCCTAAATGGCTTATCATTCGCCAATTATTTAAAATGATCTTTTTCATTTTATAGGCCTTTGGATTGTAAATCAGGACACAAGTAAGTGGTGTGACTACAGATCTTTGTTTTGGTGTTAATACCTCCTATCTGGGGGTGTACCATGCTCTTTTTATGGCAGTCTTAACCAGTTTACGTGGGTGCCCTCTACTTAACAATGTGTTCTGTAGAATTCAAGTACTTGCAAAATAATAATTTTTGTTCATACAATTTCTCCTAATTCTAAGAAATTGCCTGTATGGCAAATTTTCTTTCAGGCTTCTAGGATTTCTGCTGGAAAAGTGTAACAGGGTATTTCTATCTGTTTGTTTGGTATACAAACTGACTTCTAGTATACCACTGGTGCATTGAATCCAAACGTCTAGAAAGTTGATCTTTCCTCTGTCACTTGACATTGTACATTTTAAATCAGCTGACCTCATATGAAGCCAATTGTGGAACTATACTAAGGTCTTGTTGTGGTGTTTTTTGAATATATAAAGAAATCATTTAGATATATATTCCAGGCGAAGGAATAATTTAAGTGTCTTTCCACAATAAGAGATTCCCAGATCCATTCCGCTGCATCATTTTTTCTATTTTTCAGTTTTTCTTCACCCAGATGCGGGTAGAGTATTAGAGCGAACCCCCTTTTTCTCATAAGAGTGGCATACTTGGGCAACTACCATATTGGCACTAAATCTCCATGTGGCTACAGCAAAGGTGTCACAACAGCAAACCAACTGGACAAAATACAGTACAAAAATAAAATACTAAAAACTATGTGCAGGGGTCTCACTCAACAAATGTCAGTGAAAGCCTCAAGCTGGACTGCAAAATTAACATCAGATAGCCAAAAAGGCTGCCACATTAGTTTAAGGCTGGGGAAGTACCAGTCCTGTATCAGTTTCTTGTATCATTTCATTATTTTCTCATACTTCGGTCAGCTACTTGAAAATCTTTGTTAACCTATTTTAGGGTCGTATGTTGGGTGGGTTTTATCTGTGCTTGCCCTTTGATTAATTCAGCATTCTCCAAATTATTCCCATTGTTGCATTGATTTATTTATTACTCTCAGTATTTTACTGTGGAAAATACCCAGAATTATTGCCAAATGAAATGCTGAGGCCTCCACCTTGTTGGTGACTTTGTACAAAATAACTGCAGCCCAACCAATAATCAAAGGTTTAAGGAATCCCATTAAGGTAGGAGAGTCATTACTTAATGATCCCATAAACAAAGAGTTTCCCTTCTTTAATGAACTCAATACGCTGATTAAATTGCACCTATAACTTATTCATCCTTCCTGGAGACTTCAAACTAAATATCAACAATCAGCTTCTTGGCACCATTTTCACGACTTCTCTCTGATTACTACTTAGTTAACATTCACTCCTCACCACCTCTCACCAAAGATACTTGCTCTAATACTGCTATCCAAAACACTACCTCTCTCTGTACACCTATAATTGACCTCTCTCCCTATCACCAGGTCATCTTGCAAATACTAATCAGTGCACTTTCCATGTTTTCCCTCATATTAACACCTTCTGATCCCTTTCATCTTTCCCAAATCAGTTGCAAAATTACCATGCACCTTTACAAGCCACAACCATATAATGCTAATTTAGTGTCGCCTAGAAACATGCCTTTAATTCTAATTACCATCTGCAAATCTTTACTCCAGTATGCTCACGTTTACAACTGTGGATTTCACCTATTATCCAAGCAATGGAAATCAAGGCCTGAACACTTCTCCACAAAAGGCGTGGGAATAAGCCTACCACAAAACTTGAAGCCTATAAACTGCCTGTTGGAAATCTGTTCGATACCTTGAGCAGCACCACATCAATTTATGTCCACAAGCTGATCACCATATTCTCTCCTCACCCAAAATAATTTGCGGTTATAATCAATATTTACTCTTTCCAATACTCAAACCCAAAACACACTCTTCACTATCAGAAAAGGACTTTGCATTCTTCTTCTTCATGAAAGTCTGTGCTATTAGAGACACTCAAACCATACTGCTTACTATGGAAGCGATTATTGGAATCAACTAAGTGCCGTCTTTGCGGGAAAGCAGAAGAGTGCATAAATGGATCTATCATGCACCTTGTCGCCTTCCCCTAATTAACCACAGGAGCCAGGAGCATTATTCAACAGGTCTTTATTCCTCCGTGTTGCTCCTATCAGTGAGACTAACTTTCCCTATCCTGTCTGGGTCCCCGGCCCTTCCTGTGCTGCCTGCCCTGTCCCTAACTGTGGTCAGGCATAACAATATGACACCTCCCCCCTTTGTACAAAAGTCTTACTGTCTCTCAGATTTCTTCAATCAGACGCGTTGGTCGCTTGACATGTCGTCGAGGGCGACCGAGCTGCTCTGGAGTTCTGCTTCGGGGGCTCGTAGGTTCTTCATGTCTTGCTCGACTGAGATGCTCTCGGTCACTGTCCTCATTTCGGCTCACTGAGTCGGTCGATGAATCGCGTCTTCGGATCTCATCGTGACCGCTGGAATTGCATTTCTTGAAGTGTGAGATATTTCGGGCTATCCGCTTGTGATCAGCCTCTGCTGTAATGATGGTCCCTTTCCGGCTATAAACTCTCAACGGGTGAGCGAGATAGTGACTGTCTGCTTTCGTTCTTCGGTCACGCCTAACCATCACCCAGTCTCCTTCTTGGATGTCTGCGTGTTTCGCATGTCTGCGTTGGTCAGCGTAGGTCTTCATTTTCTAAGTAGTAATAGCTTTATTCGATAAAAACATATCATAAAAGCATTTACACATCTTTAAAACACATTTTTGACAACAAATATCACACATAAAAAGCATTTCATATACAACAACCTATTGGGTGAGTAGGATCGTTCACTGAATTAACATTTTCCTTGCAGTTCTTAGGCACCATGCCCAACCCAAAAATTTTGCCATACAAGTTGAAAAGAAGGGTCTAGGATCTGTACGTAAAATACGCATGGCTTCCAAATGGGAGCGAGTTCCCAGGTTCATACAAATAGGCTTCAACCACCTACGTCTTGGGGCTGCATAGACGCTACATTCAAACAACATATGGGACACAGATTCTACCCTTAGATCGCAAAAGGGGCAATAGGGTACAGTTTGAGCGGGCGGTTTCCAAGTTGACGTAAACTCACATAATGGAAGTACCCCCAACCTGAACTTGATGTATAATGCTCTGTCCCTTGGGTTCTGAATGGCGTCTAGATAGAGTTCCCTTAGGGGCAACTCCTTGACTGACAGAAACAGGGCCACAGATTTACAGTGATTTGTGCTACGGGCCCTCTCACTGTCTACCCATGCCCAATAAACCTTCTTTAGATGTTGTTTCGAGGGTGCAGATTTGTTGGTCCAAGCCTCGCCTAGGCCCAAATTGTATAACAATTTTTTAACTTCCCTGAGCCAAATGATCTTATGAGAACCCGGTATTGACAGAATGTCATTTAAGGCGTCTGCGTAACTACTTAATTCCTGCACATTCCAAATTCTGGACCATAACAGGAGTGGACGTAGTTTCGCTTGGTCGCAGATTGCCCGGGTACCTGCATCTATCAGCAATGGGATTGTTGGCGTGCTGTGGGGCAACCCCATTAGGTCTTTATGAAAGTTGTTCTCAAGATGGGCCAGAGTATCAACTTTTTGGGTGCCCCACAGCTCGGCACCGTAAAGTGCCGTGCTTACAACCCTTGCCCTGTAGATGTCTAGGGGGGCCCCTATAGGTTTTGATGGGGACGCTCGCTGCTCCTTAAGCAGTGCACCTGCCACCCTTTTGTGAGTAAGGAAGATTTTTTGATGGTGTGCCTTCCAGCTCATGGTATCACTAATGCGTATGCCCAAATAATCAAATTCTTTCACGCGATCAAGTGGGACAGAATCCAAGACCGGGGGGTAGACAGATTTTTTTGGGGGATTAAGAACTAAAAACTTAGTTTTACCTATGTTTATTGCCAGGCCCCTTTCATTGCAGAAGGTTTGGAAACTGGAAAGCAGCAATTGGATGCCCATTGGTGATTTTGAAATTAGGAGGGTATCGTCCGCGAACAGAAGCGTTGGGATCTTCCTTCCAGCCAGGGTGGGTGCATCAGATGGCTGTTGTAAAAGATGCTCCACCACTCCGTTAATATAGAGAGAGAACAGAGTGGGGGCAAGGACACACCCCTGGCGGACGCCTCTGTCCACGGGGATACGAGATGTTTTCTCTCCCTGGGCACCCCATCTAATTTGGGCGAAATTCCTATCATGAAGTTTTACAAGCAGTGAAAGCAGATAGGGGGGGAGGCCTAACCCATCGAGGACGTTCCATAGAAGCGTGCGTGGTACCAGGTCGAAGGCAGTCCGCAAGTCAATGAAGACTAAATACAGACTGCCCCCTCCCAGCACCACCACTTTCCAATAGATCATTAGGAAACGGAACGTCTGCTCGATTGTACCCGTACCCGTTCTGAAACCTGCTTGGAGATCTGATAGGATATGGTTGTTGTCTACCCACTCGATAATCCTGCCCAATACCACCTTTCCTGCTACTTTTTGAGAAGAATCTAGTAAACTGATTGGGCGGTAGTTTGCTGGGTCATCCCTAGAGCCTTTTTTAAAAATAGGTACGACCTCAGCGCCCCTCCATGAATCGGGAAAGACTCCACCCAACAATACTTCATTCAAAAGTGAGGAAATTAATCTACTCCAGGGAGATGGATAGTTCCTAATTAGGTCTCCTGGGATGCCGTCTGGACCTGCTGCTTTATTCGGGACAATGGATTGAATTGCTCTTTCTACTTCTAGGTTAGTAAATAGGCCATCGTAGCACGGGAGGTTAGTAGTAAAGCCCATAAGTGGGCAAGCTGCCTGGGATGTACCTAGAGGAATGGAATACAATTGCGAAAAATGGTCAAACCATGCTCCCCCTGTGATGTTACAAGTTAGTTTATGGTCAATGGGCTTTTCCCTAGATCTTAGTAGGTCCCAAAACCTCTTTGCATCCTTCCTGGTACTGGCCTCTACTAGATCTCCCCAAAAGTTAAGATCATAAGTCCGTTTAGCCTCATTTATGATTTTTTTATAAAATTTTCTGGCAACCCTAATAGCAGCCGCGTCTTTGGTCTTTAGTGACTCAACAAGTTCCTTCTTGGCCTCACGACATTTTTGTGTGTACCACTTCTCCGACTGCTTGGGCAAAGATTTTGGGGGGCCTCTTCTAGTGGTTTGGGGAACAATAAATAGGTCACTCAGCGCCAATACAGTCTCCGTGAAAAGGGGTAGGACCTTGATATCATTTTGATTAAAAGGGCTTATCCGGGGCTCCACCTCTTCCAGAATTGTCCCGGCTTGGGCCATCCTTGTCTCGTCAGCTGAAACTTTTGCCCATTTTAATCGCCTGCTACAGTTTGTGGGGACCACTTCATGAGAGGATTTCCATTTGTGGTTAGTTAAGCCTTGCCTTCCAGCCTGCCAAGGGGGTGCAATAGATAGCGATAAGGGGTTGTGGTCGCTATCGACCGACACTACAACCTCCATATCTAGGTGGTATTGCCAGAAGTTATAATTGAGCATAATGTAATCAATCCTAGACGTGTGGTCTTGTCTATTGTAAGTGTGGGCACCCATAAGGTCAGATTTAGATCGGCCATTAGTCGGTCGCAAATTGTGCTCCATGCACAAGGCATTGATCTCTATTGCATTTTGCGACCATTTAGGTATCGGGTCAAGGTTCAAGATCGGAATGCCTCTCCTATTGTCCTCCTCAAAAGTGTCCAAGATGTCTTCTCTGGCTAAAGGCTCAAAACAGCAGTTGAAATCCCCTGCAAGCATTATAAGGGAATCTGCATCGCAAGCGGCCAGATTGTAGTTTAAACCTGTAGATGGTAAATGGGATGCACCGCCTTTGGCACCCCTCAAGTAGATGTTAAAGATTTCCATATTTCTTCCCCCTTTATGTGTTACCGTGAGCCACTGGAGATCCGGAGATTGAGTGTTTCTATCTTTTACCCTGTAGCCCAAAGCAACACTGATCCAGATGATGAGTCCACCTGACGGGCGACCTTTGGACCCTTGTTCTTGGACTGCGGGGATAAAGAAGGTGGCAAATCCCACTCGGTGTCTTGGCTCCAAGCACCAGGTTTCCTGCAGAAGACAGATGTGAAAGGGTTCCAAAAAGTTGTTCCATTCAGGGATGTCAAAATTGCGGCCAAGACCAGCCACGTTCCAGGATAAGACTTTTAGGACTGCATCAGATGGTGGGAAGACTCTGATGGGGTCAGTAGGCACAGGCATTAGGGGATAATCGCATCCACTGTTTTTAAAGGCGTCGCAAGTGGCTCAATTTGGGGGAGATTGGAAAACACATAAGGGGCAAGGCAAGTGATATCCGATTGTTCAAGAGTGGTAAGTACAGGAAAGGTCACACAAGGCGAATTTGGCCGCTCTTCCCTTTTGCAAATAACTGTTGTGTCCAATGACGTTTCCACCCCATCAGCCCTTACGTTGTTGAATCGTCCTGCTTGGCTTAGCGCAGATTCTGGAGCTGGGCAATCGGTAGAATGATGCCCATGCAAAGTTAGGGATACCCTTCGTGTTTGCTCAACTGCTTGCACAGGGAGTCAATCCACCTCCTCTAAACCACCGAATCTATTATAAGTGGAAAGGCCATTCCAATGTAACAGGTTCTCCCTATGGCCCCTAGGATTATTCGTCCATTGATGGTGCTGAACCAATGTCCAATTATCCCCCTGGTTACAACTCGATCGAGGAGGATAGAAAAAGGATAGTGGCTTGGCTTTCACTAGAGAGTCATCATTGTTGGGCCGACTACAAATATGGTGCGCCGTGTGGGGATCTTCAAAAGTCACTACTATGCAGTCCCCCGGGCTAGATTTTAGCGTTGGCCCTACCCAAGGGGTTCTGCGAACCATCAATACCCTACTTTTTCTACCATTGGGGATTGGTCTATTAACGTTCAACCAATGCATTATTTTATTTTTGAGCGACCAGTGGTTTTCAAATTGACCATTACTTAACGTAGGGACACCCGTCAAGACAGCGACATAGTCGTTTGCCTCTGGAGGAAGGTCAATGTAGCCACCCCTGAAGTTTTCTTTGGCTGGGAGGACCTGAGTTTCACTAGGGACCGGTCTAGTTACTGTTTCATGTTTGGGATGTTGCGCGTTACGGGTGGAGCCTCGTGGAGGAGGCTTTGGTTTAACACGAGCTTGCTCCACCGTAACTGACCTTGGTTTAGGAACCGGTTTTATTGTTAGTGAAGCTGAAGAGGAAGCTGGGTTGGATTGTGGTGTGGCAGGTTGCGGGGTTGGGTCAGCTGCAATAACGCCCTGATTTTCCAGACTTTTCAACCCAAGGGTGGCTAGCGCAATGATGCTCTTCTCCATTTCTAGCAAATTATTTTCAATCCTTGAAAGTCTTAGGTCCAAAGGAGACAAGAGTTTTTTAAGAGTGTCCCAAACCACCTCTATAAATTCTTTATTATTCTTGGTTAGCCCATCTACTTCGAGGGCCTCATCTGTTGTAATATTCAGAATGGAATTAGATGGATTTTTTCCCTGTCCCTCACTGCAAGACTGGGTATTAATGGTAGATTCAGCTCCCGTATTAAAAGCTATGGTATTATTCGTGGGCAGATTTTTTGGAACCGCAATTTTCGCTTTCTTACGGGAATAAGCTGAGCGGGAATTGCGTTTCCTCTTGGGTTGTTTACCACTGGGGATGTTGTGAGTCGAATTCGAGAGGGGTACGATGGGAGCAGGGATGGGGATGCTAGGAGGTGTTGATGTAGCATCCCCAACCCTGCTACCTACTGCAAGCGTGGGAATGGCCGGGGTCGGTGAATGGTGGATGTCGACCTGGGCGACTATACAATTAAGGCGGGCTGGACGCTCAGGAGTAACAGAGGCGGCTATGTGGCCAAGGGAGGATTTTTTTGAGAGTGCAATTACTTGAGACACTCTTCTTGCGGCGTCTAATTCTAGCGAGACCCGGGTCTGAAGCTTGGATATTTCCTCGTCTATAGCTATATTAGTGCGGGTTATAAAATCATCCATGGGACCGCTGACTAGTGACCCCCGTTTCGAAGATTTGCTACGCGTTACCCTAGGATCCATAATTCTATTGCGCTGTGACGGGGATAGGTCTATTTCCCCTCGATAAGTAGTTTGTCTACCAATGAAAACTAACAAACAAAATTAACCAAGAGGGGTAGCCCAGTCCAGACCTCTCAGGCCTCGAACGGCCTCAAACGGTCCCGCCCTTGTCCCGGGCTTCTCCCGGCGCCCTCCCGCGCGCTCCCGCGCCGCGGGGTTGTTACCTTAGCTTTATAGGAAAGCTAGATCCGGCGTTGGGGGCGGGGCCGGCAGGGAGAGGAGCCCAGCTGGTAATGGGCGCGCGGGGACTCCTGGTCACTGGAGTCCTCCGCTCTACCCTCGCAGCCCTGCCGGTGAAGACAAGCCCCTTACCAGGTGACCGCCGCTGTGTTTCCGCGAAGCGGGACCCGCGAAGCGGGTCCGGCGAGCAGGGGCGGCACACAGCGGTCAGGGAGCAGCGTTGACAGAGACGAAATGCCCAGTGTTCTCCAGCAAACGAAAGGAGGGAATCCAATGTATTAAGGCTCAGCTGCCTTTTCTTGTTTCCTCGGCGTTGGGGGCGGGGCCGGCAGGGAGAGGAGCCCAGCTGGTAATGGGCGCGCGGGGACTCCTGGTCACTGGAGTCCTCCGCTCTACCCTCGCAGCCCTGCCGGTGAAGACAAGCCCCTTACCAGGTGACCGCCGCTGTGTTTCCGCGAAGCGGGACCCGCGAAGCGGGTCCGGCGAGCAGGGGCGGCACACAGCGGTCAGGGAGCAGCGTTGACAGAGACGAAATGCCCAGTGTTCTCCAGCAAACGAAAGGAGGGAATCCAATGTATTAAGGCTCAGCTGCCTTTTCTTGTTTCCTCGGCGTTGGGGGCGGGGCCGGCAGGGAGAGGAGCCCAGCTGGTAATGGGCGCGCGGGGACTCCTGGTCACTGGAGTCCTCCGCTCTACCCTCGCAGCCCTGCCGGTGAAGACAAGCCCCTTACCAGGTGACCGCCGCTGTGTTTCCGCGAAGCGGGACCCGCGAAGCGGGTCCGGCGAGCAGGGGCGGCACACAGCGGTCAGGGAGCAGCGTTGACAGAGACGAAATGCCCAGTGTTCTCCAGCAAACGAAAGGAGGGAATCCAATGTATTAAGGCTCAGCTGCCTTTTCTTGTTTCCTCGGCGTTGGGGGCGGGGCCGGCAGGGAGAGGAGCCCAGCTGGTAATGGGCGCGCGGGGACTCCTGGTCACTGGAGTCCTCCGCTCTACCCTCGCAGCCCTGCCGGTGAAGACAAGCCCCTTACCAGGTGACCGCCGCTGTGTTTCCGCGAAGCGGGACCCGCGAAGCGGGTCCGGCGAGCAGGGGCGGCACACAGCGGTCAGGGAGCAGCGTTGACAGAGACGAAATGCCCAGTGTTCTCCAGCAAACGAAAGGAGGGAATCCAATGTATTAAGGCTCAGCTGCCTTTTCTTGTTTCCTCGGCGTTGGGGGCGGGGCCGGCAGGGAGAGGAGCCCAGCTGGTAATGGGCGCGCGGGGACTCCTGGTCACTGGAGTCCTCCGCTCTACCCTCGCAGCCCTGCCGGTGAAGACAAGCCCCTTACCAGGTGACCGCCGCTGTGTTTCCGCGAAGCGGGACCCGCGAAGCGGGTCCGGCGAGCAGGGGCGGCACACAGCGGTCAGGGAGCAGCGTTGACAGAGACGAAATGCCCAGTGTTCTCCAGCAAACGAAAGGAGGGAATCCAATGTATTAAGGCTCAGCTGCCTTTTCTTGTTTCCTCGGCGTTGGGGGCGGGGCCGGCAGGGAGAGGAGCCCAGCTGGTAATGGGCGCGCGGGGACTCCTGGTCACTGGAGTCCTCCGCTCTACCCTCGCAGCCCTGCCGGTGAAGACAAGCCCCTTACCAGGTGACCGCCGCTGTGTTTCCGCGAAGCGGGACCCGCGAAGCGGGTCCGGCGAGCAGGGGCGGCACACAGCGGTCAGGGAGCAGCGTTGACAGAGACGAAATGCCCAGTGTTCTCCAGCAAACGAAAGGAGGGAATCTTCATTTTCAGTTTCTTCTCATGGTCTATTTTAACCAGAGTGTCGTGATCGATGGTCACGTTTCGAGATGGTAACGCATTGTCTAGTGTAGGTAGCCGAGTGCGGGGAATCCTTCCCAGCATCAGGGTGGCTGGACATTGGTTCGTGGTGTTGTGAGGTGTGGTGCGATAGGCTCGCAGTACTTCATTTAGAGCATGTTGGATATCTCGGTGGGCCAGTTCTGCTTGCTGGACCGCTTTCTTAAGAGTCCCCATGAAACGCTCTACCTTGCCATTGGCTTGGGGCCATAAGGGAGTGATTTTCTTGTGTTTGAAATTGAGGTGTTTTGCGAATTCAGCAAACTCGTGACCATTGAACAGTGGCCCATTGTCAGATTTGACTCCCAATGGAATGCCCCATGCCGCAAAGGTCTCTTCAAGAACTGGTATTACCGCTGTAGCTTTGGTGGATGACACTAGGTGCGCAATCAGGAATCAAGAATACTCGTCCATTATGACGACAATGTATTGGCCTGATTTTAACGGCCCAAAAAAGTCAATGGCGATTTGTTGCCAGACCCCATCTGGTAACTGACATTTGCAGCGGGGCCGGTGGTTCTTCACGGCTCACTAGTTGACAGGAGGTGCAATCCTTGAGAGTGCCCTCCACCATCTGATCCAGTGACGGAAACCAGACGCGTTCCTGTAAGGCCTTTTTGGTATCGCTTATTCCTCTGTGGCCCTCGTGAGCCAAGTTGATCACTCCTTGCCGTAGTCTTTGTGGAATTACTATCCTCCCCCCTCTCAGCAGCAGACCATCCTCGCTGATAGACAGTTCTTCCTGGATGTGCTTGAATGCTACAAGTTCCTGGATGTTCTGAGCCGAGATCTGGGCTGTGTCTTTCACATGTCGCCATGAACAGTTGCGTATGCGAGCTATGACCTCTTGGAAGATGGGATCTTGACTAGACGCTTCGTGGATTGCTTCCAGGGGTATTGTAGGCGGATACGCAGAGTCAATGACGAAATGGATGTACTCCTCTGCTAACGAGTACTTCCCACTAGTGTGTGTCTGAGGGTGTCGGGACATGTAGTCCGCTGGATTTTCTGCCTTCCCTGGTTTGTGAATGATCGTGTACACGTAGTCCTGGGGTCATAGTCCCCACCGTTCTATGCACTGGGGCATTTTTGCTTTTGGATTGCCAAAGATGGTGATGAGATCTTGGTGGTCTGTGATGATGGTGAAATGTTTGCCATATGCGAAGAGGTGGAAATGCTTGCAGGCCCATACCACCGCAAGACTCTCCTTCTCAGGTTGAGAATATGCCTTTTCGGTGTCGGTGAGGCTGCGTCTGGCGTAGGCGATGATGTGGCATTGATCAGAGTCTTCTTGATATTGCGCCAAAATGGCACCCAGACCTACCGGACTGGCATCGACAGTTATTTCAGTCTTTTTCTTGGCGTCAAAGTAGGCAAGGTTCATGGCAGCACTGACTGATTTTTTTATTTTGTTGAAAGAGTGCTCACAGGCATCTGTCCATAGGAACTGCTGGCCTTGGCAGGTGAGCTCCCTGAGGGGGTAGCTGATGGTAGCGTAGTCCCTAATGTAGCGTGCACAGTAGCTTGCCATCCCTAAGAACGATCGAAGGTCACTGACATCACGTGGCGTTGGGGTGTCTGCAAGGGCGGACACCTTTTCTGGGTCCGGTTTCATGCCATCTTTGGAGAATATGTGACCATTGAATTTCAGGGTCGACCTATGGAACTCGCACTTGTCCGAGTTCAGGGTCAAGTTGGCGTTTAGTAGTGCGTGGCACACACGATCCAGAGCAGTGTCATGCTCAATTTGATCCTTTCCAAATACTAGGAGATCATCGCTATAGTTGAAAGCGTTTGGGATCCCTTGAATTACTCACCAGATGGCCTCTTGGAAGATCTCGGCAGCCGAGGATATGCCAAAGTTTAGGCGTTTGTAATGGAAGAGTCCTTGGTGGGTTGTAAAAGTCGTGATATACCGAGACTTCTCGTGTAGTTCCAATTGGTGGTAACCTTTATTGAGATCGAGTTTTGAGAACACCCTGGCCCCATTGAGGCGAGCGATCATGTCGCTAATGTGTGGTCCGGGGTGACGTTCCCTCTCGATAGCTGTATTGGGTGCATGTCCACACACAGGCGCACTTTGTTGTCCGGTCCTTTCTTGGGCACCACCACCACTGGTGACACCCATGGGGTTGGCCCTGATGTGCGCTCAATAATGTCTGTTTTTAGGAGGTCCTGGAGTTCATCATCTACTGCTTGTTGTAAGTGGAACGGCACCTTCCTATGGTGTTGTGCCACTGGGGTCACTCGTTCGTCAATGTGTAACTTCACCTTGAATTGAGTAAGTTTTCCCAGTCACTTGAAGAGGTTTGGAAATTTCGAGACGATGTCTGGGGCATCTTCGGTCATGTAAAGGAGGTCCACGAGTTTCAGGCGTTTCGCCGTCGGCAGACTGGGTAGACAGTCGGCCAGATCCGGGCCTTCCACAACGTGAATGTAGGCGGGGATCTGTCGGTCCCTGTAGGACAGAGTCGTGCTGAAACAACCAAGGCAAGGTAATGGTTACCTGGACATCCAGGTATATATACGTACAGCTGCAGGTTCTAGTTTCGGTCGTGGCTTCATGCTCTGATATTCAAGAGCACAGATGTAATTTAAAGAAGCTCCTGAGTCTAATACGAATTTTGCAGGATGATCTCCTATCTTGATATCCAGTTTCGGATATTTCTTCAGTCGGTCCGGATCTGAGACCATACAAATATATTCGTCACTGTCTTGTGATACAGGCGTGGGTAGTGATGAGTCACTAGATATCGATCTTCGTGATCGATATGAGCTGGCAGAACGGACACTTGATGGAGATGAGCTTGAGGAGCGACCTTCTCTCCCTTTCATGGCACGAGCGTGGTGGCGCGTGTTCGACCGCGCTGTGGACAATCTTCGCCCCGACTGTCGAGCTTGGCAGGCAACTTCGAAGTGGTTCTCTCTTCCACAGCGGTGAGATCGCTGACCAATGGCTGGACATTGTCCTAAGTGGGGGTAGTCTTGGCCGCACCGGTAGCATGTTGGTGCCGTCTTGTGAGACTTGGAGTGTCGCGACTCGTGACGTGACAACGTCCTTCGGGAAGCCGTGGCATGAGTAGGTTTATTTGACTTGCGACGGTCCGTCCAGTGTTTTTTTTCTTTGTGTTCTTGCAGTCTGAAGGCATGTTCCTTCCTTCCAGTCTTGTTGACTTCTATTCTTTTTGCATGGTCCTCTGCTTGATCGTTGATTCATGTCATTTTGTCGATTTCCTCAAGAGTGTAGTGTTTCTTTAGTAGGCGCCGACGTAGTGATTCTGACTGGCAGCCTTCAATTATGCGCAGTCGCAGCGCATCTTCAGTGCTAAAAGCATCAAACTCGCAATGTCGAGCTAGCCGCCGGATGCGCACGATGAAGTCGCACATGTGTTCGTCCTTTTCCTGAGTAGCTAGATTAAAGGTGTAACGCTCGTAGTCTAAGTTGCGCTTGTGTTAAAATCTACGATCAAGAGCTCCTTTTACGTCGTCATAAGAAGTGGCGCTTCCGGCAGGTAGTTCTTTGATGATCTGCGCAATGTCTTTTCCCACCAAATTCCGCAAGGCTATCAATTATTGCTTAGGATCCTGCACTTGAGACCCGGTCATATAGTCCTCGAAGTCCTCAGCCCAGCTCTTCCACTTGGGTCCCATGCTATTTCCGGACGTCAACTCCAGAGGGTCTGGTCGCCGCAGGTAGGGTACTCCCATGAGCGGGTGTGGAGACAGTGCAAGTGGTGGTGGTAGGGTGGCCAGAGATGCTGCTCCTCCTCCTGGAGCGCCCGTTGCTGCTCCTCCTCCTGGAGCACCTGTTGGGTTCGTAACCGACATTTTAGCTTGACCAGGCTATTTAGCGGGCTATTGTTCAGTTTATTTTACTGCAACTGAGCGTGCAAGTCGGAATCA
Source organism: Lissotriton vulgaris (assembly GCF_964263255.1). Classification (NCBI taxonomy): domain Eukaryota; kingdom Metazoa; phylum Chordata; class Amphibia; order Caudata; family Salamandridae; genus Lissotriton; species Lissotriton vulgaris. The sequence goes on from NC_141691.1 coordinate 1,131,026,303, forward strand.
CTTGGTTCCAGTGACTTTCCAGCAGTTTTTTCTTGTCTTTGATTGTTAGATGCAATGTTGCCTGACTTCAAAACGGCCGACACCAAAAACTCAATGGGTGTCTATGGCTGGCGCCTGATTCTAAGATGGCCTTCGTTTGGGACACGTGGGTTACTTTTACTTGCACTTTCAAAGGTCTCTCATTTAGCTTGGCCACAGTCAATATTAATTTCAGGCAGGCTTCCCTGGCGTTCGGGACTCACCCTCAGACTCTTGGCCTCAACTAGCCGCTTCAGGGACGTTCTCCGACATACTGGCCGTTTCGCGCCGATTTTGTATTTAGGCGGGCAGTTTCTGGGCAGTCGCCGAGTCAGGTGCGCTCAAAATAATGTTCATGTAGCGCGGGCCCTCTGTAGGCGGGTGCCGATTATCGCGCTCTGAGCAGCATTCAGGTGTAGCGTGCAGGGCGCTTTCTTTCTTTCCTCCGCGCTCTTGCACACCGCGCTGACACGGGCTGCAGGCTCACTGCTTCTTGGCTGTTTGCAGACGGTGGGGCTTTATGGGGTGTGTGGTTCTGGTGGGCATCTCACCCTCATCGCCAGTGTTGCCTTCCCCTAAATAACCACAGGAGCGAGGAGCATTATTCAACAGGTCTTTATTCCTCTGTGTTGCTCCTATCAGTGAAACTAACTTTCCCTATCCTGTCTGGGTCCCTGCCCCTTCCTGTGCTGCCTGTCCTGTCCCTAACTGTGGTCAGGCATAACGTTATGACACACCTGTTGAGAATTGGATCCTGAACGACGACTCCTTCTGAAAACTATCTTCAACAACAGGAGGATAAGATCCTGCAGACAAGCGGTGAAGGCATGCCTTGGAGGAGATCTACAGCTGTTGTGCCGGTTTGTACGATTCATGGGGATGGCAGAGGAAAATATGAAGAAAACCAGTGCACAATAAGCAGCTTTCAAACGAAGGCTCGCCATTTCTCGGAATTAGCACTCTTCATTAGGAAATGCACAACGCAAAAAAGTCTCATTCAAGGCATGGTAATCTTGCTTATTAAAATATAAAAAATAGCTTCTTGTCAAGTACTGGGAACCAGGCACTTTACGGAACTGCAGCACTTATTCCATTACAACTTTAATGATGAGGCTGCACCTTCATGTGAAATCCTTTGTTTGTTATTTTACAATATATGCAACCCAGTGGTACTTTTTTCTTCACGCACAATGCACGAGGCACTTTACGAGACTGGTAAAACCGGGAAATCAAGGACTGCTTAATGCATATTGAATGAACAGATATTCCGTAAGAGTATTGCACAAATTAGTTAGAATGGAATATGTTGATTAGGAAAGAACAGGGATCAAAAGGCAGCGAATAGGCAGGGAATAGGTGAATAGGCAGTGGATAGAAGTTTTATTTTCCCTGGCCCTTCTTCCCGCTTTCTCTTCCTTTCATTTCGCTTTTCCCCCATTTTTCTTCCTCTTTTTGAATTACGCTGCTTGGTGGACAGTATGCGCCAACACCGCAATATAGAGATTATTTCACGATAGATTCTTCACAGAATAAACTGAAAATAAAACTGCATCCAGGTGAGGGAGCCTAGCCAAATAGGCTTTGCCTATTGGAAGGGAGGGTTCCTCATGGGGGGGTAGGGCACAGGGGGAGTTGGCGAGGGGTGGGGTTACAGGGGGAGCACTTGGGGGGGGGGGGGAGCATAGGGAAAAAATAAAAATAAATACTCATCTCACCAGAGTTAAGGAATCAAGCCGGTTAGGGAATAGAAAGGATGAAGGGAGATCAAAGTTTGGGGAGTAAACAGACCATTTGTATTACTTGGAATGTGAATGGAATGCGGTGCCTCCGTAATCAGTGAATTATTCTCAAACACCTGGAGATGTCGAGCGCTCAGATCTGTCTATTACAGGAGACGCATCTGAGTTTAGCTGAAAGTCGTTCTGTATTTTCTAAAACCAAATGGATAAAGGATTTTGAGGTATCTCAGCAGACAGCACATAATAGAGGAGTGGCCAAACTAGTTAAACATGGTATTTCTGCAACAATCAGGGGGGTCCAAACAGATACTACTGGAAGATGGATAGTTGTGAAAATGGTATTGAATAATATCGGTATAGTATGTGCTTCCTTTTACGGTCCCAATGTGGATGATCCTTCTTACCTCTTGAAATTACAATCCATATTGATGCTGGAGGCACCACCCTATATCCTGGGAGGGGATTTTAATGTATTATTAGATCCCAATAAAGATAGGTCTAATGTGAGTAATTATGTAGGGGCACCAAAGATACGGCGTGCACTGCGGAATATGATGCACGATCTAGATCTGGAGGATGTATGGAGAGCTAAGCAGGGTTCACTACAAGGGTATACATTTTATAGTAAGAAGTCCAAACATGCCTCTAGGATAGACTATATCTTCATGGATAGACACTCAATTAATAATATTAAGAAGATAGTGGTGAAGCCCAGCCTTCTGTCAGACCATGCTCCTCTGCAGTTGGTGTATGCGAAAAGTGAATCGCAGATGCAGTCCAGATGGACGTTAAAGAGGGCTATGCTTTCCAGTACAGAGATAATACAATCCATCCGGGCCTTTACTTCAGAATTCTTTTTATTTAATATGGGGTCTACAACTCTGCATTACATCCGGGATGCCTATAAGCAGGGCTAAGAGGAAAGCTCCATGCAACTATATGTGCTAAGAACAGAATGGAGGGAGGGTATTTAAGAAAATTGAGAACAGAATTGGTCAGCTGGAGCAGGATAGGATTCATGTGCATAGTAGGGATCAGGAAAGACTTCTTCAGATCGAACAGGATCTAGATCTGGCAAAACAATCATATAGAGGGCATTTAGATGCAAAATGTAAAGCCCAGTGGGACTCAAGTAGGATGGATAATTTTGAATACGGAGAAAAGGCAGGAGCGTTATTGGCGTGGAAATCTAGAACTGATCGGGCTAGGAATGACATTAGTGGAGAAGTGTGGCTCACTGGTTAGAGGCGGCAGACCCAGAAGCAGAGGTCGGCCCGGGACCAGGGTTCAATTCCCGACGCGGCAGGGTACGGGACCAATGTCAGCGGGCTCGATAAATCTCGCCTTGGTGCCCCTCTAACCATGGGTCCCACGCTGCGACTCTGGGCAATAGCTTGCTTAATCTCCACAATGGCCCCCTCGCTGCCGGGGATGTCTGGCTTCACCTTGAGAATGCCCAATAGGGACCATCTCACAAGGAAAGCCAGGACGGGTTCCCCAGCGGTACACAGCGCCAGGAAACCCCAGGGTGAACGTCCGCTCTACAAATCCATACTAACATAACATAACATAACATAATTAACAATAATGGGAAAACATCAAGAAAAATAGAGGACATGCAGAGCTGCCTACTCTCTCTCTATATAGAGAGGATGTAAATCCGTCCACTGAAGCCTTACGCACATGGTTGGACAGAAAAAATCTGCCAAAACTATCCGAGGAGGGAAGAAACGGTCTGGACGCTCCTATAACTATAAAAGAGATAGCAGCACAGATAAAGAAATTAAAAAACAAAAGAGCTGCCGGCACAGATGCACTCCCCAGCGAGGTGTATAAATACCTAATGGATGATCTATGTCCTATTTTAGAAATCATCTTTAACTCTATTTACGCATCCACGGGGAGGGTCCCAAACTCATGGAAGGAAGCTATTATTGTTCTGATTTTGAAGCCCGGGAAGGACCCCCAAAGAGCGGACTCATATAGACCAATCTCCCTGCTAAATGCAGACTAAAAAATCTTTGGGGGAATTCAGGCAGGGAGATTGGCCAAACTAACACCTAAATTGATACATGAAGATCAGAAGGGTTTCGTGGCTGGTAGGCATATTGAAGATCAAATACACCTTCTGCTGGGGAATATTGACCTAGCAGTGGGAAAATCAGAACCCTTGGCCGTGGTAGCTTTGGACGTGGCCAAGGCATTTGATAAAGTCTGCTGGAAATATCTGTGGGAAGTCCTGGAAATAATGAGGTTTGGGCCAGTATTTATTTTTACTCTAAAGAACTGTTATAAGGGTGCCTCTGCTAGGATCATTTTAAATGGCATATTAACATCAGCATTTAATATCCAGCAGGGAACCAGACAGGGGTGTCCCATCTCCCCGCTGTTGTTCAATTTATATATTGAACCCTTGGCCCAGGCAATCAGGCTCGATACGACTATAATTCCTTTCCAGTCAGGACAGTATAGCTCCAAGATGGCCCTATATGCAGATGATCTGATCATATACACAAGAGACCCTGGTACAGCTATTCCCCGTATTGAGGAATTGACAGCAGAGTTCAGTGTATTATCAGGATACAAGGTGAATAGATCCAAGACTGGGGTCATGTATTGGAACATAGATCATTGGTTAGGTACGGAGAGTCTGGAGTTTAGATACCTGGGGATATATATCGTACGGGAACTGGACCAGATCCCTAAGATAAATTTGGATAGAACAATTAGGGAAATAGACCGTCTGTTTAGCAGATGGAAGAACCTCCAATTATCTGTATATGGGAAAGTGAATCTAGTAAAAATGGTTATTCTCCCCAAGCTTTCATATTTATTTTCAACCATACCACTAATATTCCCTAAGAAAGACATAAAAAAGATACAGAGCAAAATTGGGAGTTTTGTGTGAGGGGACAAAGGGGTACGCCTGACCTGGAAGAAACTTAGAAGAAGATTATTAAAAGGTGGGTTAGCTCTCCCCGATATTAGCCTCTATGTAGTGGCATTTCAGTTTAAGAGCCTATGTATGCTACTCACTAGACCTGATGATTCACCCTGGGGCAAATTGTTGCAAGAAATGGTGAGAGCACAAGGGGGAAACAATGAATTTATGTATAACTTTGGATCTCCAAGATTCTTCAAGAGGGTTCGTTTAAAGATATTAAAAACTGCCCTAGAGACATGGCACAAGGTAAGGGTAAGTAGTGGGATTGGGTACTATTCAGACTCATCTCCAGTCTGGGATTCACCTGGTACCCCGGACTGCTTGAAAGATGCCCTGGCAATACCTATTAAAAGAGCTGGAATCTCGAAATGGAAGGAGTTAATGGATGAGGAAAGGATACACCCATGGAAGTATTTGAGGGCGAAGGTAGGGACAGGTTTATCGACGTTTAAATATCTTTTATTGGTGTCGTGGCACACAGCGGAACGGGGGGAGATGCGAAGTAATGAGGAATTAAAAAGGCTTAGCCAATCCTCCACACCCATACTAAAAGAAATCTCGGTATGGTACCAACATTTATTAAAGGGCGAAGATATGGGGATAACCCCGGCAGAGGGGGTATGGAACAACTCTCCACTGGCACTGCAGGCAGAAGGCATGCTTGAACCATCTTTGAAGACCCTATACAAACATATAAAGCCTGCCTGTCTTAAAAAGAATCACTTCTTCGTGGTTAATAGGCTTTACTATACCGCTTATAAAATAGGGAAATTTGCCCCTGTACCGCCACCAAAATGTCAGAGATGTCAGGAATTGATGGCAGATGATATTCATATGTTTCTTGAATGTAAAGCGCTGGATCAATACTGGAAAGAGATGGGACAGGCACTGTCGGGACTTTTTAGTACCACGATCAAAGTAAACTCCTCTCTGGTTATATTTGGTGACAATGGTTTGTTCTATCAGATAGCCACATGGCAGGAAAGAGGGCTCCTACTCTATTTGATCCTACTGGCAAGGAGGGAAATATGTAAGAGATGGAAGGATCACCTCCCCCCGGGAAGCGAGGACTGGTTAAAAGCATCATTTATCATGGCTCGGCTGGAATATGAGAGGGCAGAGGAGTAGCCGTTTAACATCTGGCACCCTCTAATGAGGTGGAGAAGAAACCTAAGAATGATCCAGACGCTCCAATGATTACACCATGTCCCCGCTACTAAAGGGGAGGAGGTCTGGCGACCCAAGTAAAGCGTGGTCAGCCAGGTGGCCCACAGAGAGAGAGTACGGCTGTAAATGTTTCACAAAAACTTGACACAGTGAGATGAGGAGTAAAAAAAATGAATAAATAAAAAAAAAAAGAATGGAATATGTTGCGTAGATAACATAAATTGTACCATAGCTATTTACTGTTGGATACTAATCATGATGTAACTGGTTTTAGTTTTATGAATTTCGTCATTGAGTGATTTTGTAAAGGTTTTTATCCATACTACTATTATAAAGAGAGAGCCCAAACCTTTGAGGCGGGTAAGCTCAAGAAGTGCAGCACCAATCACAACACCCAATACAGCATTGGAAAGTACAGTTGAAGCAGATGGACATAGTCTATACAGCTGCCCACCATGGACATTACAAAGGTAAAAGAACCTTAGAGTAAAGTAGTGTCTTGTGGGTGAGGGCGTTGTGCTGTCAGCGATGGGCGTGGAAAAAACAACCCTTCACAGTACTCCCTTGTGGGCGTGGGCGTTGTGAAAGAGGCGTGGCAAAACACCAATGGGCGCGGCATTGACGGGGTTCGGCATTCCTGGTAAATGGGGCGCGGAAATCCTTCCAAAAAAACAACCCGTTACAGTACTCCCTTGAGGGCGTGTGCGTTGTGCTGTGGCCATACAGCGATGGGCGCGGCATTAACGGGCCACAGCATTCACCGGCATTACTGGTAAATGGTGCGCGGCAATCCTTCCAAAACACCAACCCTTTACAGTACTCCCTTGTGGGCGTGTGCGTTGTGCTACACACGCTCACGCCTTAACATATTTCTCCGGGGCTCAGGCGGGGGCTGAGGCGAGGCAGCGTTGCAGCGGAGATTACACACTTACCAAATTTAAGTGCCCTGAACTACAGCGGAAACACACGCTCACGCCTTAACATATTGCTCCGGTGCTCAGGCGGGGGCTCAAGCCAGTCAACCTACCAGCGAGGATCACACACTTCACAATTAACACTGCCCTCAACTACAGCGGACAAACTCGCTCGCGGATGGAGACGCCACACGTTTTCACAAAAAACATGGGGGCAAAGGTGCAATCAACAACATGGAGGATACAGGGGAAAAAAGCAACATGTAGCACGGGAGAGGAAAAGTAAACGCGTGAGAGAGCAATGGCAGTGGCAGGGGAGAATCACACAGGCAAGAGTGAGAGCGCTTATAAAGCTTGGACGGGGGAAGAGAAGCTATCAGTGAGAAAGCTGGAAAACACATCAATCTTGTGAAGCAAGAAAACCCTAGCACCTGAAAAATTAGTGTAAAGAGTCAAGTAATGCCTCCAAGCTGCAGGGGAGGGACAGACATAAATGTAGGAAGTAAAGTCCACACCAGCTAATGAAGGAGAAACAAGCAAATGAGTGACAATGAAGCCAACCAATGGAAAGCAACGGGCGAGACGGTAAGCCAAATGTAAGCTAACTATATGTCTCCCAAGTCCCAACAGACCGTGCATGCCTAGTGAGCAACACTTAAACAATTAGAGATGTTCTGTTCTTATATTGTAAGCTTGCTGTCATAGGTTGACATATTTATTATTGTATGTACATTATTATCAGCTATTGTAAAGACGGTGGACATAGCGTGCAAAAACGAACTGACAAACATAATGTTTAGTGAATTGTACAAATCGTTGGGACAGGTGCTAAAAGGTCACTGATTTCTGTTTGCGGTCCGCTGGTTTGTTAAGAGCTTTGACATGATTGGCAAGTTGTACGGAGCGGAGCGCTGCACATATGTCCCAAAATAACATATATGCAACAAAAAAAATCTTGAAGTCAAACTGGAAGAGATGCCATGTCATATGCCTGCACACATACATATTTAAATAGAATATCTCGGTCTTGGAAACTGTTCTCCATAAAGTGTGTTTAATACAGATACTTCGGCTGGGATGTTTACGTTTTAATTGCGTATTTCGTAACACTGTAAAACTGTGAGTATGTATCTGAATAATGAGTTGATATATATGTGCTACTGCTTGATTGTGCCACTGGAAGTATTTGATGTCAAATATTTCACTTGTAGAATAGAACCAATTCGGCTTGTGTTTATAGTTTTTCATTTGCATACACTTCGGTAAAAATGCTCCATTGCCCAGTGAATGTGTTTACTTGAAAGAAGGTTTCTTAGTTGTTGATAATGCGTGAAAACTAATCAAAGAGAAAGCCCGCAGTGGGTTCCGTAGACACATAAACTTTTAGAAATCTGGCCTATCAAAAGCTGTTGAAAAATGCATTTTCAGGGGCCCAAAATATCCTTTAGATGATATTGGGCATAGACATGCAGAGGTTGGAGGAAGAGAGTTTAATATGCAGAAAAAGAAAGAAGCAGAGAGAGAGAGAGATACAAAATTTCCTTTCCAACGGGGCCCTTTGGAAGGTGGGGCCCCGGGCAATTGCTCATTTTACCCATGCCACTAAGACGTCTCTGGATGTGAACGTGACTGTTATTTAAGTAATAATCCCTGGGAAGTTTATTTTTAGACTTAGTTTATTGGGGGAATGCCTGGTCTGAGTAAAAAAACAGGAAAGTGAACAAAGCAGTAAGGAAAATGTATCGTTTTGATTCAACTCAGCTGCCACAGTATCAATAAAGGAAAATAAAGAAAAGCACAAAAGCCATTTTAGAAAGCCAGCTCTGTACAAATTTAAAAAAATAAAAGTTTCGTTGAAGTAGGCTGAAGAAAAGTCCAGAAGTGCATTATAATAAATACTTGCCAGATTTTACCTTTATAGATTTTTTTTAATTTCCCAACCGTTTTTCCTTAAAAATAAGATCTGACAAGTATTACACTGCATTTACATACTAATCTGTTCCATAATCTGATTTAAAAATAAATTAACATTATTGATTTTAGGGGGTAAAAGACTTGTCCCCAAGATGGCTTCTCCATTTATCAAATAGTGGGGGGTAGTTAGAGGTCTTGCACCTTAAAATATTGTCGAAATTCCATTTTACGCATCTAAAAATTGTTGATTAGCACTTTAGAATACCTTTTTTTTTATTGCCGCTATGTTCTGCTTGATGCCACACAGGAGTACTGACTGAGCTTCTCATTGGTTGGGGGGAACGTATTGCATACTAGGTGGGAGGAGTCTGTTAGAGCTTCTGCCCTACAAAACACTGGCTGCAGGGCGAGCGCGTTGATAGAAGCAGCTTGACCTTAAAATATTGCCATCATTTCACTTTACGCTTTTAGAAATTGTTGATTGGCACTTTTCTTTTAGATATTTGACAGAGTCATGTCAGAATCTCCAACTATATTACTCTTGACAGAAACCTGGCTAACAGTGGAATCTGTACAAAATATTTTAGCAGCCCTCCCTGCAAATGTGTATCTTATTAACACTATTAGGCGGCAGGGAAAAAAGGAGGAGGAGTTGGGGCAGTGGCCAAAAATACTCTCATATTTAACACATTTACACCTATATCGATGCCTATGGTGGATAATATTTTGATGAATTTAGATTCACCCATCTCCCCCCTGCTATTTGTCCTCATGTATAGAGCCCCGGTCATATGCATCAATTCTCCCAACCATTGGCAGATTTATTAGCCTCTTTGGCCATTGATCATGAGAAAATCCTTTTTCTTATAGTGCCCACACCGCCAGCGCTCGCTCCACCCTGCGCACGTTAACACTTACATACCAAGGAAAATCATGAGACATATTTGTGGGAAAGCAGTGGTGCAGGTTTATTTCGTACAACAAGTAGCGATAAGGTGGGTCATCTTACAGGCGATCCAATGCGGCAGCCCCTCGCTGACCCGCATGCCTAAGGAGCCATCTTGCACGGCGAGTCGATGCTCTGACGGTGCAGTAAATTATCACTTTATTTCGTTCTACTCCCGCCCCCCCTGTCAGGGCGGAGCGATGAGGCACACCCCCGGTCGGTTCAGGGCCCCCGACCGCCCGAAGGACTAACGGGGCGCCGACGCTGTTTCCTGGAACCCCCTCGGCTCCAGGTTCTTGGCTCAGGCACCCTTACTGTGCCAGGCAGAGGTATTTAGACTGTATCCTTCTTCCGCAGAGGTACCCCTACTGTCCATCTGCTTCCAGATCGCCCTGTGACTCCGCCTGCAACACAAAACATGACCATTAAAAGTTCACAACTTTCGCCCTCCGCTCTGCCGCTGGGTCAGGGTTAGGGTGGGAACAGCACAGAGCAGCCCAAGGCACCGACGCGGCAGGAAAGACCGAGCAACGTGCTGGGCCTGCTATAAAACCCCCCGGGAACGCCCCCCCACCTAGGAGCGCCCTCCCATTGGCCGTTAGCGAGGAGGGGGGGTTGGTGCGCTGTAGGCTCCTCTCGCGCGTTGTGTGGTACTAAGACGCTGTCTCGCCCATGCTCCCCTCTGTGTCGCGCGGCCAGCAGCATAGTGCCCACACCGCCAGCGCTCGCTCCACCCTGTGCACGTTAACACTTACATACCAAGGAAACTCATGAGACATATTTGTGGGAAAGCAGTGGTGCAGGTTTATTTCGTACAACAAGTAGCGATAAGGTGGGTCATCTTACAGGCGATCCAATGCGGCAGCCCCTCGCTGACCCGCATGCCTAAGGAGCCATCTTGCACGGCGAGTCGATGCTCTGACGGTGCAGTAAATTATCACTTTATTTCGTTCTACTCCCGCCCCCCCCTGTCAGGGCGGAGCGATGAGACACACCCCCGGTCGGTTCAGGCCCCCCGACCGCCCGAAGGACTAACGGGGCGCCGACGCTGTTTCCTGGAACCCCCTCGGCTCCAGGTTCTTGGCTCAGGCACCCTTACTGTGCCAGGCAGAGGTATTTAGACTGTATCCTTCTGCCGCAGAGGTACCCCTACTGTCCATCTGCTTCCAGATCGCCCTGTGACTCCACCACAGCTCTGGAGGAGGCCCCCGTCGATGACAGAGCCCCCCACCCACCTAGCTACTTCACTTCGCTGTTTCGTACCACTTGTACATCCAGGAGGGATATGTTCACCCCCAGTCCAGACAAGTGTACCCAACCTAAGGGCATTCTTGCAAGGCAACAATTCTATAGCCCGCAGATGGTGCGGCATGTGTAATTAGGGCGCCATCAGGGAAGCCTCTCTTAAGTCCCTGTGGAACATTTGCCACCGTATTTCGCCTCCAATTGTACTTTGTTTCCCTTGTAACCTGCCCCTTGTCACTTTTCCCTTCTGTAATGCACTGTTAGCTACCTCATGTATTTGTTTACCTAGTGGCGTTACTTATCCCCGCACATCACATTCGGGATCTATTACAGAGGCACCCTTCACCTGGAACCCACCATTGCCGTTGTAACCCCTTAATTTAAGCCCATTATTCAGATGCTTAAGCCTGATAGTGACCATTGCATTTTGGGTGAGTGATTTAGTCTCTCCTCCTTTACTAAGCCTTTAGGTGCACCTCTATCATAGTACCCTTCACCACACCACTATGGAGATTTCTTAGAACGGTTCTTAGGACACGCCCTTAGTTACATAAGCCGCACCTCTGATGGGGATTGCTTAGGTACGGTTCTTAGGCCACGCCCTTAGTTACAAAAGCCACACCTCTTACAGAGATTCCTTGGCGGTTAGTTGTTTTTGTCCGGACATATTATACGGGGGATCGGCAGGTGACTATTAGCATTATTGTATCTGCTGATCATGGCAAACCAGTGATATTTGTCCAAGCAAAGTGGTGGGCTTGTGAAAGACATGTCCAGTGCTGTAATAATCATGACAGTGAATGTCCTGGCAACTCACTGCAAGATCGTTATTTGAGATTGGTTAGAGCACGCACTAGCAGATGCCCGTAGCCGTCAAATGTCATTCCCAGTTCTGTTGTATTGCAGTATTTCACCTCTAATTATACTGTATTTTCCCTTGTAACCGTTGTTCGCCTTTGCCGCTTGCACAAGTGCCACCATCGCCTACATTACGTCTGTTCTAGGCCTGAGTGTCTAGCACATATTGCAGTATTTTACCTCCAATTGTACTTTGTCTCTCTTGCAACCTGCACACTTATCACTTATCCCTTCTGCAATGCACTGTTTGCTACCTCATGTATTTTGTTTGCTTCACAATTGTCACTTTACCTCATGTAACTTAACGTCTGCTTTTATACTATTATTCCCTGTCATTTCTTGTACTTATTGTGAAGAGCTCCGCCTTCGGGTAGCGTCTGTGCTACATAAAAAACGCATAAATGAATTTATTGAACAAAAAGTTGACCTCGAGCAAATGAAGGACTGCCTCATTCAGGATGACGTGCTTGTCGACCATGTATTGCATAATTGATTTTTATAGAGAGAGCCAGGAAAGGGGCTGTGCCGCCTGCTAGAGCACTTGGTGTTCAGAATATTTACTATCATATTTGAATATATGTGCATAAAACAAATTCCTTTTCTGTAAGGGGCTGATAGCCAGGTAGCCAGAAGGTGGCGACAGTGAATTATTACAGTTGTTCATCACGAAGCCTTGTCGGGCATGTATTGCTTCCTTGATGAAAACAAGTTCAGGGGCGGTTTCGACTGGCGCCCTAAACGGCAGTTTTAATATGCCATAATTCCAACTTTGTTTGAGCCTGTCTGTGCACTGCTAGTACAACCAGATATATTAGCTAATAATCCGTTACATAACGTATCAATCACTGTGCGCCCCATGTCACCTACCGCACACTCGGCCATGTGTGTACCACCAGAGCTCGCTCCTACAAATGGATGCATTCTCAATGTATACATAAACTCGCTCCAACCTAACGATGGAACTGTTTAATTAAAACTACAGCAGATGTGTGACGTAGTCAGTAAAGAAGACACATAAGCTAGCCTGAATTGTCATATACACTTCCCTTTAAACATGAAGACACCTTTGCGTCATAATCGTTACCTAGTGGATGTTGAGAGGCTTTCAGTGGCATTGGACCCGGACTAAAATAAGGGCACAATATACTTTGAGGATAGAGTGCTTATGTCAGAATGCTGCCCGATTAGTTGAGTGATATTGCATTAATATGTCAAAACATCCGAAATGGACAATCCTGAAGTGATGTGGTTTACTGCATCATACTGCAGTGCCTTTTTGGATTACATGTGTGAGTTAGACACATTTGGATTTATGGATGCAGGATTAATCCCCCTTTAAAATATTTTTCCACGTGTCCCACCCACCAGATCTATTAAGTTTTACATTATAAACAATGATGCCAGTCCCTTCACTGAGGGGATTACTCAAGGCCACTCAAAATACCCGTTTGGTAAATTATGTTTACTTTGGAGGTACTCTTAATTTCGAATTATGACCTCGTGTCGCACTTGTGAAGTTTAACGCTTCATGACATCGCTGGGCCTGTTGTGGGTGCTGACTGGTCACGCTCCACTTGTTGACCTCAAATTTCAGCACCTTTAGTATCGGACTAAAGGCCCCGCCTACTGGGACTTTGAAAGGTGATATCGTGGCGCAGCAGAATAGAAAGTCAGGGAACCGAACGGACCTGGAATGGTATCTTCCGGGACGTGCGCCCCAAGATACTTCCAAATACCACTTAGAAATTTACATATGATTTAATATAATTTAGTAATATTACAAGTTAAGTGTTCCAGTGCTATTTGTTCATTCTTTTAATCATACGGCAACACACAGTGTAAGCAGACTCTGGCCCAACGGAGCAGGGTATGTGTTTGGCAACGCCCAGATCACATAGGCGCAAAGAATAATATGACATGTCGAAAAGCGTGTAAGGGCATCAGCGCGTCATAATGTATCCTAGAGCTCATTAGTCCAGTTCAAAGCTCTCAACCTCCATACCATATGGATTCTTTCTTGTATCCATTGCATTGTGTGCCGCTGCACGACTAAGCTGCAGATGGTCACGTGTATGGAGGTATTCAGGAATCTATTCTGGACATCAATAGTGATCGCTGCCCTACTGACGGGGACAGCTCGGGGAGCGTAGGCGGGAGCAGCGGATTGTCTGGGATCAGGTGTTTGTGGGCTAGAGGTAGTAGGGGGCATACAGATATGTAACCAATCAGGCCTAATGTATGTAAATCTTCCGGGGGAACAGCTGCTCATAGCAGTCATGAGGAGGGAAAGGCAAGGCAAGCTCTGATGGAAGGCTGGCTGGGCATGGACGGTGCAGGGTAAGCCTCAATCATTGTGTGGACGTTGAGGGCTCAGTTCAGGGTACGATGTGCCTGCTGGAAGTAGTTTGTCTGTGCAATGTCAGAGTGCAGTACAACTATACGTTTACAGTTTTTTGGCAGTTGTAGAAAACGATAGACTCTACAGTTAGCCCATTTAAACAGCTTTGCTTTGTGTAGTTCTTGACAGAAGACACTAGGTACCAGTCAGCAAGTACAACAACTACCACAGCACATAAAATAAATACCCGCTTAGGATTAATGTATAAATGGTGCTTGCCCATTTATTATCCCGCGGGACTCGCGTAAACTAGTGTGCACCAGCCAAGGCTTTCTGAGACGGCTAACAAGGTCAAATAAAAAAAAGCCCGCCGCATGCACACCATGAACTGCAGAAACATGACCATCCCCTGGGAGAACATTCATCAGCACACCCGCTGTCCCAAAATAACTTGCGTGGTCATCTGACCTTTAAAAAGATTCCAACCAGTCCAGTGCCAAAGTGATCCTAGACATAGTGCGGTCACGTGTGACAATCTATTCCATGCTATATGTTCTAGAAGATCAAACCGAGAAGGGTTATTCACCAATGCCACGCGGTGCATGAATCACACACGTCTCGCAATGCTCATACATTGCTTCACTCCATGCCATGCACAGCTCACACTTAGAGGAAGCAGCACCTCACACCAAGAGCACACGGCGGCCCAGGAAGGGACTGAGCGTAGAGTCACGTGGCCTTTTACGCTCCCCTCCAAACTGTTCAGCAATCTGAACGATCCCAGACCCTATCTACATGGCATGACCCCACCGAAACACAGGGTTCCTGTGTCCTACCTCCTGTATGAAACACCAGAAACGTAAACACTTTTAAACCGCACAGGCACACTTTTACAGGACTTGTGCATGACATATGAATGCTACATTTCTGCTCTCACTAAAGTGCATCAGCAGGGAAATACATATGTTGCGGAGGCCCATTAAACTATTTTAAAATGATGCCTTCCTTTTTCACACGTCAATAACTATGCCCACTATTGATAAGTTCTGCATCAATTCACCACAATGTTTGTATGCTTTTATGTATTTTTATGCACATTATGCTAGGAAACAAAGAGGTTAAACGGAGATCAAGAGAATTGTGTAGGTTAAATATAAAATATAGAGTGCACTGGGCAATAGTCACGTAGAGAGACTGCCAGCTGTAATGACAATTTGTAGAAAAGAGGTGATCATAAATCAAAGTGAATTCCCCCCGATGCCAGCTCCCTGCAGCTCCCGCGCCAAACAAATTAAATTTAATTTAAAACCCGTATCGTATTATCCCCTGCTAGAACCTCCTCACTTTCTCCTCATTTGGGTGAAGGAGCGCTTTCGATCGGTAAAGCGCCCTGGCAACTTCGGAAGTGACGGGAGCTTTGTTGTGAATATATACATATTTGGGCAGTTGTGGTAGCTGTTGTTGCACACTTTGGAACAAAATCAGCTCCAACCAACTCCTCACATCACTCAACCAAAATCCTCCCACCCTCCCATTGGACCCTAACCAAGCGGCCACCAAACTCAAGCAATAGATCACCCACAGTGCTGACGAATTAGCACCCCTGAAAAAGCACCAGACCAATCCAACCAGCAAAAAGGCTCCCTGGTTCAATGATGACCTTAAACAATCCAAGAAACTATGCCGCACTCTGGAGAAGATATGGAGAAAAAACCCAACCTCAGACAACATGGCCTGCCTCAAGTCTGCCACCCGCAAACACCACCAACTGATTCGTTCCGCTAAGAAATCAGCAATCAAGGATCGTCTCGACAACACTCATAACAGCAAGGAACTCTTCAACATAGTCAAAGAATTCACCAACCCCACCGCAGCATCTAATGACATCACTCCCTCCCAAGACCTCTGCAACGCATTATCCTCCTTCTTCTACAACAAAATTGCTGACATCCACAACAGCTTTGAGAACTCTCCAAGTAATCACCCCTCCCCACCACCCTCTGATCCTACTCCCCCCAACTAACATCCTCAATGCCTGGAACACAGTTACCACTGAAGACACCATTCGCCTCATGAACTCAATCCACTCTGGCTCGCCTACTGACCCCTGCCCCCACCACATCTTCAACAAAGCTGACTCCATCATCGCCCCTATCTCCGCGATGTCATCAACTGCTCATTCAACTCTGCCACCTTTCCAGAAAGCTGGAAACACGCCGAACTCAGCGCCCTTCTGAAAAAACCCACAGCAGACCCCTCTGAACTTAACAACTACCGACCTATATCCCTCCTCCCATT
The DNA here is from genome assembly GCF_964263255.1 of Lissotriton vulgaris. Taxonomy (NCBI): domain Eukaryota; kingdom Metazoa; phylum Chordata; class Amphibia; order Caudata; family Salamandridae; genus Lissotriton; species Lissotriton vulgaris. Next base: position 1,131,042,684 of record NC_141691.1, read on the forward strand.
CCCGGCCAAAGTCATCGAGAAAGCCGTCAACAGCCAGCTCACCACCTTCCTTGAATCCAACAACTCCCTTGATTCATCTCAATCTGGATTCCGAGCCAAACACAGCACCGAAACCGCCCTCATTGCAGTGACCGACGACATCCGAGCCCTCCTGGACAACGGAGAAACAGTGGCCCTAATCCTACTTGACCTTTCCGCCGCTTTCGACACAGTCTGCCACAGCACCCTTATACATCGACTCAGCAACATCGGCATACAAGGAAAAGCCTTGGACTGGATCATCTCATTCCTCTCTGGGAGAACTCAAAGAGTCCGACTTCCCCCATTCTACTCAGATGCCACCGAAGTCATCTGCGGCCTACCTCAAGGATCCTCACTCAGCCCCACCCTCTTTAACCTATACATGACTCCTCTCGCCTCCGTCGAGCGTCAACACAACCTCAACATCATCTCTTATGCCGACGACACCCAGTTAATCCTCTCCCTCACCAAAGACCCCAACACCGCCAAAACCAACCTTCACGAAGGCATGAAAGAAGTAGCCGAATGGATGAAACAGAGCCGCCTAAAACTCAATTCAGACAAAACGGAGGTACTCATCCTAGGTTCTTCCCCCTCAGCTTGGGACGACTCCTGGTGGCCTTCCGCACTGGGCGCAGCACCTACACCCACAAACAACGCACGTAACCTTGGCTTCATCCTAGATTCCTCTCTCTCGATGTCCAGACAAGTCAACGCCGTCTCGTCTTCCTGCTTCAACGTACTTCGCATTCTCAAAAAGATTTTCCGCTGGATCCCCCTCGAGACAAGAAAGACTGTCACCCACGCACTAGTCACGAGTCGACTGGATTACGGCAACACACTCTACCCCGGAATCACAGCAAAATTACAGAAAAAACTCCAGTGAATCCAAAACGCGTCGGCGAGACTCATATTAGACATCCCCCGCCAAGATCACATCACCAAACATCTAAAAGACCTCCACTGGCTACCTGTTAACAAAAGAATTACTTTCCACCTTCTCACCCACACACACAAAGCCCTCCACAATCTAGGACCCGAATGCCTCAACTCCCGACTGTCCTTTTACAAACCCACCCGTCAACTTAGATCGTCCAATCACGCCCTCGCCACAGTCCCGCGTATCCGGAAATCCACCATGGGTGGCAGATCCTTCTCCTACCTGGCTGCCAAGACATGGAACTCACTCCCCACTCACCTCCGCCTTACTCAGAACCACACCTCCTTCAGAAAAGAACTTAAAACCTGGCTTTTCGGGGGGCGTGGCCAACTGCCGAGCATGGCGGCAGCTTGATTCGGGAGCTCCACAAGGCTGACTGGCCCGTGAAATTATCCGCATGACCATCCGTACGTTCACCCACCCGAAGAAGTGAAGTCGGCTCGGAGAGGCAAGCGGCGCACCCTGAGCCAACCCCGGCGAAAATCCGGATACGAGAAGTGGTCCATTTGGAGACGGCATAGCGGGGCCTCCACCTGTCCAGCAGCACCGGCCTGGAATGCTTGGCGGACCCGGCCGGAAGTCCACCCTGCCCGGCTGGAGGAAGTTGCATCTGACCGGCGCCCCCGTCTCACCTACAGAAGAAAGGTACCAGCGCGCATTGTGTACAACGCGGCGGCCAGCGGACAGGAAAGCGGCGGCCGCGTCAGGGGCTGGAAGAGCGTATTGCTGCACACGGAGTGAGCGCCCTCCGGAGCTGGGGCGTCCCTGTCCTTAGGCGGCGCCATCTTAGGACATCACGGGCGGCCGGGTGTCCCGCACCCACTGCACATTAGGGCGCAATGCGCCACAACCCACACAGCTCGCCCGGAGCCCGGTAACTCGAACCCCAGCCCGAGCCTGCGTGGGGGACAGATGGTATTCTCCGCCTGGAAGCAAATGCGAGTTAGGTGTCCATAACAGCACATAGAGTGAAAGTGCATGAAGGAGAAGATCTGGCCTGCCGGCTCTGGCGCTCCGACAATACAGCCCATTTGGAGGGGGGAACGTCTAAAACGACAACCACCAGCGAGGTGCTCGAAACCCAGACACCGCTGGTGACGCGACACAGCACCACGCTGAGGCATACTGTAACAGTCACGGGGGGACGGACCACGCACGTGGTGAGTCACTGAGACTGACCCCCGAATAGACAGAGACCTAAACCGGGCATAAAGAGGCTACAGTGCACTACAGTCCACTACAGTCCAAGCTCCTGCATTCTACGGCAACAGCGCCCACCCGGAGGATAGCGAGGCCGGTGGGGCACAGGTCCTGATACCACTGAACAAACCGGACACTACAGAGCCCAGCACTACAAGATGGCAGGCAAAAACACGAGGAATACGACATCGCAAGCGCGGCTTGATAAATTTGCTTATACCCAGGGTGGCCACTCACAGGGACCTGGGCGTCAATCCACCGGGGCAAATACAGACGCGAACGGAGCGGGGAAAGTCACACTTGAAGACATTATGAAAACCCTCACTGAGGTCCAGGCGACAGTGGGCACCATCTCCTCCGAAGTGAACCTGTTGAGAGCAGACTTTAAGAAGATGTCAGAGAGGGTGTCCCAAGTGGAGGTGGTCACAAAATCACTCGTCGAAGACACCTCAGATCTACAGGTAGCGATGGAGCGAATGGAGAAGGTCACCAAACAACTACAGGAGAAGCTGGATGACCAGGAGGGGCGCTCTCGGAGAAACAACGTCCGCATCCTAGGCCTTCCGGAATCGGAAGGAAAAGGCGCCATGGACCTATACGTCGAGGATCTTATCAAGACCAGGCTGCAGCCTAAAGGCCTGTCCAACTTCTTCTCTGTCGAGAGGGCGCACCGGGTCCCTGGGGGTGCGGCCAAACCAGGTGCCGCGCCGCGGCCAGTACTGGCTAGACTCTTCAACTTTAGGGACAGGGATGCCATTCTACAAGCGGCAAGGGTAACACCACCAGTGAAAGTTCAGAACGCAACTTTGGCCTTCTTCCCAGATTACACGGCTGAGGTGGCCAGGCGCCGGAAATCTTTCACTGAAGTCAAAAAGACGCTACGTGACAGGGGCCTGCCCTATTCAATGCTTTTCCCCGCCAAATTACGGATTGTGGCCGAGGGGAAGACGTGGTTTTTCGACACGCCTGAGGTGGCACGTGAGTGGCTGGAGGGCTGGAGACCGGTGGGCAAACCCCAACGCACGCACAGGGACCGCCAGGACCACCGCAACGAGAGGACGACGGAACACCAGGCAAACAGCCCGGCAACTGAGCAGGGCGCCGCCGCGGGATTGGATTCTGATCTTGAAAGGGACCCATTTGATTCCGGTCAGCCTAGCCGGGGTTGACTACTTGAGCTATATGTAAGAGGACGTGATCAAAGCCCTTGGGACTTCGAGCTGATGGACCTGAGTAAGGTGGGCACTGGCCGGTGCCTGTAGGGGACTCACCAACCCCACAAGCAAGTAAGACTACACAGGGAGGGGACTACGCACTCTGCCAAGTTGGGGATGCGGGCGGGACTTCGTCCGTGGAGCAGGGGAGCAGGGAGGGGGTGGGGGGGGAAAGTTCTACTGTTACGGTTATGGTTACTGGTCATCACTGTGTGTACATAAAGCATAGTTGCATTACTGAACATCAGCGCCAAGTACCCCGGCGCACAGCTCATCATACTGGCTCTACCACATTACTGCATATTGTTAACATGGGTATTGGATCCAAATGGCACAACAAGAACAAGCAGCATCCACTGAGGGCGCCCCTTTAATAACAATGGTTCCCCCACTGAACCTGCTCACATGGAACGTCAGAGGGTTGTGGGATAAAATTAAACGAGGTTTGGTACTGCAAACCATCAAACGCCATAAGGCTGAACTGGTGCTACTTCAGGAAACACATTTGGCCGGGACTACCTGCAAAGCACTAAATAGGCGTGGCTACACTATGGCAGTACACGCTGAATTCACTACAGGCTCTAGAGGCACAGGGATTCTCCTCAAGAACAACTCGTCCTTTTTGGTTACTAGCCGCAGGACGGACGACCAGGGGCGTTTTGCGGCACTCTCTGGCCAGTGGGAGGGGAGGACCCTCAATGTGGTATCTGTGTACATCCCCCCGGCGCTTCACTCTACAGCACTACCGGCACTGGGGCAGTTTCTTATTGACCTCCCGGAGGGTGACATGATCATTGGAGGGGACTTTAATGCCATAGCGGACCCCTTATTAGACACCTTTCCCACACGGGATCGCCCGAGAGGGACTACCACGCTTCCTGGATTCCTAACTGCCATAGGCCTCGCGGATGTATGGCGTCAATTAAACCCCACGGCAAAGCAATACACGCACTACTCCGCCCCCCACGACAGCCTTTCACGCATTGATTTCTTCTTTTTTCTAGGGGTGGGACTGGGTTCCATAGACAAGCTGGAGATTCTACCGAGAGGCATTTCCGACCACTCCCCAATATCCCTTCACCTTACTACAAAAGAACAAAAGCGCGCTAGACTGTACCCGATATACCCCAATTATCTGCGAATTCCTGGTGTAAGGAAAAAGCTTAAATTGGCTACAACACACTACTTTCACGAAAACACGGGCACGGTCTCCTCACCCTCGGTACTCTGGGAGGCGTACAAAACGGTCCTTCGTGGGGCATCCATATCGGCGATCACTGGGCACAAAAGAGAATCCAGAGCCGACCTTGCAAATTTAGAGTTGGCACTCCACATGGCAAACACCGCTCACATGGCAGACCCCACTCCTGACAACGCACATGCGTTACAACTCCGACAGCAGCAATACCAGGCGCACCTCACCTCGGTCACTAAGGGACACCTGGCAAACACCGCATGCCGAATATATGATGTAGGCGATAAGGCAGGGAAAATGCTGGCGTGGTTGGACAAACGGGGCGGCAGCAACAGGGGGATACAACGCCTATATGATACTGAGGGCCAGCTGCAGACTCACCCGGACCGAATAGTGCACACCCTAGCGCGCCACTTCCAAGGGATATACACGCCGACACGACCAGTCACAGAGCAGGAGGCCCTGGCGTCTCTCGGTAACATTGCTATCCCTGTGCTCCCTCTTGAAACGCAGCAGGAACTAGACACAGACCTAACAGAAGGAGAGATCCAAACAGCAATACAGGCATTACAGTCCGGTAAGGCACTGGGTCCTAACGGAATACCTGTGGAATGGTATAAAGCGACAGACTCGGTACTGGCCAAGCCTCTCTTGGACATGTACAATGAGAGTGTAGAGAAGGCACTGCTTCCACTCGACCAGCGAACGGCCACCATCGTAGCCATTCCCAAACCGGCCAAACCACCAACTGACTGCGCCTCGTATCGGCCCATCTCTTTGCTCAATACCGAAGCGAAGATCTTGGCGAAACTCCTGGCCAGTCGTCTGACCCCGCATCTGAGCACCCTGGTACACCCCGATCAATCGGGCTTCATGCCACACAGGAGCACAGCGTTGAACCTACGAAGGGTGCACGGGGTGATGGCACGGGCACATCGTCTTACGGACCAAGCTGTGATCCTTTCCCTAGACGCTAAAATGGCATTTGACCTGGTGGAGTGGGAGTACCTGTTTGCAGTCTTGACCCGAATGGGTTTCGGACCAAAATATCTTGCATGGGTGCGGCTGCTCTACACATTGCCGGTTGCGCAGGTGGTTGCGAATGGCCATATATCGCCCACCTTTCCGCTGGGAAGGGGGACTAGACAGGGATGCCCGCTATCGCCCCTTCTATTTGCACTAGTGCTGGAGCCTCTGGCAATCATGCTCAGAGCGACACCACTGTTCCGAGGCATCACTTGGGAAGAAGGGTGGGAGGACAAAATCTCCCTATACGCAGATGACATGCTGATCTATATGATCAATCCCAACGAGGGGGTCCCTGCCCTGTTGGCTCTATGCGATGAACACGGCAAGGCATCCGGTTACACCCTGAACTGGTCCAAATCCATACTTTATGTACTCAAAGGCCCGGGTCCAGTGCTGCACGCCGAATGTCCTCTAAAGATAACTACCACCTCATTTAAGTACCTGGGTATCTTTATTACTACCGATGCTGCGAACTTCTATACCGAGAACTTACTTCCACCTCTGACGCGCTTGCGTGCGGACGTCAAATACTGGGCAACGCTACCGCTGACCCTCCTAGGGCGAGCGGCACTATATAAAATGATGGCCCTCCCAAGGTTTCTGTATGTGCTTGAAAACTCCCCTTATGTAGTGAACCCGCGATACTTCCGGCAGGTCGCTGCATTGATATCCAATCTGCTATGGAGCAACGGCCCGGCGCGAATAGCGCAGGACAAACTGGTGAAGAGCTGGTACGAGGGGGGGATCGCACTGCCCAATCTCCAATTATATTACTGGGCGTCCCAGCTTAAGGTAATTAATCAATGGATTCACGTCACGCGGGAGGACCCCGCGTATAAGGCAGACTGGTCACAACTGGGGAATGAAGGCATGCTCTCAGCGCTATACAACCACTCGCAAGTGAAGACCCTACTGGGCCCAACGCTTCACACGGCGACGCTATGGCATACAGCACAATCACGTATGGGGTGGAAGGGAAAAATAACTAGGTTAACTCCGTTGTGGGACACTAAATCACTGGGAAACTTGCGGACATGTAAGGGGTTCACACGATGGGATACCATAGGGATCTCGGTGGTTGGAGATCTCTGGGACAAGGGCACGGTTATTCCTTTCCCCCAGCTACAACAACTGTACGGCCTGGGCCCCTCAGAAACATACCGGTATGTGCAGATCCGTCACGCCCTACTGCAAGCAATCCCTCCCGACACCACACTCCCGGAATCATCACCACTGGAAGACAGGTTGCTGACCGAATTTATGGAACAGAAGGCAACCTCACTCACGTACAAAAAACTGATTAATAACCTGCCAGACCCAACACAGAAACTCAAAGAGAAGTGGGTGGGGGAACTGGGTGAGATGGATGATACAGAATGGAATGAGGCACTTGCTTCACCGCGAGAGGTAGGCATTTCGGCCAGATTCCGCCTAGTGCAACTCAAAATTCTACATCGCACCTATTACACCCGTACGCTGCTTCACAGAATACAGAGGGCACCACACCCATACTGCCTCAGGGGATGCGGGGAGGAGGGAACTCTTCTCCACACATTATGGGAATGTCCTCAGATCCGGGAAGTCTGGAGACAGATTATGCGCACAGTCTCCCAGGCCGTCAAGGTGTCTGTCCTGCCTGAACCCCGTAAATGCCTGTTGAACATTTGGGACCCTACAGACCTAAACAGGTATGAACAACTCTGGGTTACGCTGGCGGTAACAGTGGCCAAACGAGACATTGCGCAGAGGTGGGGTGCTCCGGAGCTGCCAACGGTGGCGGGGTGGATAAGGAATATGGACCTTCTAATGGTAAAAGAAAGGGCAGTGTATGTGTTACGGGCATGCCCCCGCAAGTGGAATAAGGTATGGTCGCCATGGAACACGTATAGGGGAGAACCATGTGAGCCACTACCGGAGGGTGAAGACTCCGACTCGGAGGAGGACGAGGATTAACCGACAAAGGGTCTATTAAAGGAATGATGGGGGTAACCGGGAGGCTGCGGAAACGCAACACTACCTTGGGCGCAATGCTGAACAAATGTACGTGCAAATGCATGTCTGTAGATGAACACACTCATTTCCTCAGTGATGACCATAGTTAGGTTTTCATGTTTTTGTTTTTTCTAAAACTTTACGTTGTTAGTCGTGGTTGAATACACTAGAAATGTATTGTCAGGAACTGATCTCTGGAGGGGAAACGGACTTCTGCTGCGATCTGAATATGTTGGTCACTCCTCCTTGCTCAGTGCAATGACCGTGGCAGAACTGGATGGTTAAGGACACATGTTATGCTCTGTTCGTTTCTCCGGCCTACACATGCTACTAATATGGCGCTGTGCCATACAAGTGAAATTATAAATATCTCTTTTGAATTCCTGACAATAAAAATTGTTTAAAAAAAAAAAACCTGGCTTTTCGACAAATAAGTAACCCCTCCCCCTAGCGCCTTGAGACCCTCTGGGTGAGTAGTGCGCTTTATAAATGTCAGAACTTGAACTTGAACTTAGGAGCTGCTCCGTTTTCAATTCGACCCATACATCCCTTCCACTGAAGTTTTAGAAGACTGTGTTCGTTAGTGAATTACTGCATGTGTACATTTTATTATGCACCAATAATGCAGTAAATCTATCGGTCCTTCGTGCTCATCCACTGATAATGCAGTACATGCAAACTGCTTTTTGTAGTCATTACTAATTATTCATCACCTGATTTCTCTTCCCTGCTGGGGTGGAACTAATGCCGTACATGTACTTCCCCAGGTGTCTCGAACTGATGAAGTTCTTGTCCCTGCTCTTAACCACGCACTAACATGCAGCACAATGTACGCGTGGCCGGCAATGGCTGCCGGGTATGATGGCGGGCCATGGCGGCCGGCTATGGCCAACACGTGGCCAGCAATGGCGGCGGGATCCGGCCCCAACCCAGCACGGCCTCGCGGCCTGTGCATTATCTCGCCGTGCCACCTCTCTGTACACGGAGCTCCGCCATTGTCACGGAGCTCCCATAACTTAAGCCACGCACATAACCTTAGTGCTCGCTCGCCTGGGTGCATTACTAGCTGTACGTTTCCTCCCCACGGTCACCATGTGGAATGAAAGCGAGCCACCACCCCCACATTAAAATGGAAAAAGAACTCGCAGGCGCCGATCTCCAGAACGAGAGATGAAATACCGTTGTATTGAAACGTTTTAATATATTTAGATCGCCTCAAAAATTATTCTGAAAGCTCCTAAAGGGACCACAATGCCGCTTTATGCAAAACATTGAATTTAACTTCTTAAGAGAAATTAGAACATTGGTAGCGACACGTTTCCTGCCTCGTGTCACTGTTTCTGCAGATTAACTGTGGCGCAGAGTTAAATGTTCATAACGCTTAACTTTTATGAAGGCACGAGTGAATACATGTTTCCAAAAAAGAAACATCAACATGCCATGGCTGAGGAAAGCAGATGCAGTATGTAGAACGCATCAATTTACAAAGGCCCCTGACAGTTTAAATATATATTCAAATAGCCGAGACGGTTCAGAATTGTGACAGATGAAAGGAATGGTGAAATACCTAATTCTCATTAAATAGAGTTTCTTGTCATAAGATCTGACAAGTATTACACTGCATTTACATACTAATCTGTTCCATAATCTGATTTAAAAATAAGTTAACATTATTGATTTTAGTGGGTAAAAGACTTGTCCCCAAGATGGCTTCTCCATTTATCAAATAGTCCTCCTTGGGTGGGGGGTAGTTAGAGGTCTTGCACCTTAAAATATTGTCGAAATTCCATTTTACGCATCTAAAAATTGTTGAACTGCACTTTAGAATACCTTTTTAGGTCTCGCCCTGGAATTCGCATCCGAAGGATGCGTCCAGGGTCGGAGACTTATAGCTATCGGACGCGGGGGAATGAGGGACAAGAAACTGTCACGAGCTTTTGAAGGCAGATTTGGGTGCGCAAACACGCACTTTCCGTTCCGCGCCGCGCTGTGCACATGCGCGCGCATATACACAGACAGACACAGCCAGCCCCCACCACTCTGCATGCACGCACACACATACACACGCTGCCGCCCACCACCCCCCACCCCCCTGCACACACACAGACACGCACGCATACACACGCCACAGCCGCCGCCGCCCTCTACCCCCCCGCCGCCCTTTACCCCCCCCACTCCACTCTTCATTACAGCCGGGTGCGTCTGCCGATGTGCATCTCGGTTACGGCACAAGGGTCTACAGCCGCATTTCCTCGCCCCAGGGGCCCACGCAGCAGTCCCAGGCTCACAATGAGCGAGAGAGAGGGACTTTGGCGATCCTTACCGGGGCTCTTCAGATGGCTGCGGCTGCTGCTCTCGCGGGTGCTCGTTGTTTCTTCTTGCCCCGCCCCCTTTGCGCTTCAGGCCTCACTTTCGTCCAGGGCTCCCTTGTTATGAATGTGTCGCATTTCATTCTGAACGTCAGCGCCCACCGGTGGAGAAGGAGGGGTGTTCCGCGCGGGCACTATCTGCGGGGGCGGGGGAGAGGGCTACGAGCCAAGGGACGTTTTTAATGCAACTGGTGCACATGTAAAGCGCTCCGACACCTTCGGGTCGAGTTCGCACTACATAAAATGTGTTAGATAATGTTCCATATGCATTCAGTAGGTGATACATAAATCACTCTGTAAATAGATTTATTGGAGTTATTCCTTGGAAAAATTGCGTCTGCATCGGTTAGGGCGCTATGCTATGGTACACATGTTTCCTACATTGATGGGCGTGGTACCAAGTCATGACTGACACACCCAGCCTGTTGTGCCATTCTAGCCAGGAGAGTTTCAATCCCTTACTTCTAATGAGAAGAGTGAAACTACAAGTCCCACCATGCACCGAGTTAGATGCTCCTTCAAATCTACGATGCTTGATGATGGCTACGCACGACGTTTGCAAAACGGCAACACTTAGCGCGCTTTGAACTTCTATGACATAAGCATTTCGATTCCATGCACGTACGTTCACTTGTGTTTCTAAGCTCAGGCTAAAGTAGGTCGGGTAACACACAATTCAGCCGTTGTTACACAATGACAAGCAGGGAGCGAGTCCACCCAGTGGCCCAGGGACGTTTCCTGCGATGCTGATGAGACGAGGCAACCTCAGGCATTCTGGCCGAACTCCTTCGACCCTTTGCACTGACTGACAGGAAGCACTTGTACCTGCTTCCAAACCCGATCTCTCTGATGCTTCAGTTATGTAAGAAAGAAAAGGGGCTGGCCCATCACAGCGCATCCCGAGGAGCTAAAAGGAGTGACCAGGGCAAGTGTGTTCTGGGAGGCTGCGCCCGTGAGGACACAGGTGGACCAGGCAGGTGGGGGAAGACTGACGCTTTTCAGGTATATATGTGCGTTTTTGTCTCTCAGGGGACGCGGCGACGCCTGTGCATCGCCCATGTATATGTGGTTGTTAGCAATGTGTCTGATATATAAAATGAATGTATGTATCCTTGTCCTGCCGCTAGCGCTCTGAAGCGTCTGTGGGCTACCAATACCACTCTGAGGAGTTCAAACAATGACAACTGAATTCATATACAATGCGCTATGCTCAGAACGATGCCACCAGGGGACCTGTGACCTCAGCAGCAGGTACCACGTCCAGTATTAATGGCTTCTATTTCTGACTCAGTTGGTAGATTGAAAAGGCTCGTGTGTTTGAAGGTAAATGTTTCCTTTCTGCTCGAGAGCTGAGAATGATTCTCCCCATATAACGGTGGAAGAGAAGATATCTTTTCTGATGTATCTGCGTTACCTATCTGTTTAAAGGTTAATGCCTTTCACTTTTTACACAATGCCTTTCACTCACTAGCCCCTTCTATTTTTAGGTTTGGCTTGAGGTCCCAAGCACTGTAAATACAACACATATTGCATTACAAATGCTATAGGTGTCACATTTGCGAAAGTTAAAACTATTGGCATTCTAAATGACAAAGCTATTAATTTCGCTATTTTCAAAACCAACACATAAAAAATAAAAACTGTGTCATTTACAATACCAATGGCTCAAACTTTCCTAATGCGAGACCTATTGCATTGCAAATGCTTGTTTTTATTGCCGCTATGTTCTGCTTGATGCCACACAGGAGTACTGACTGAGCTTCTCATTGGTTGTGGGGAACGTATTGCATACTAGGTGGGAGGAGTCTGTTAGAGCTTCTGCCCTACAAAACACTGGCTGCAGGGCGAGCGCGTTGATAGAAGCAGCTTGACCTTAAAATATTGCCAACATTTCACTTTACGCTTTTAGAAATTGTTGACTGGCACTTTTCTTTTAGATATTTGACAGAGTTAGGTCAGAATCTCCAACTATATTACTCTTGACAGAAACCTGGCTAACAGATGAATCTGTACAAAATATTTTAGCAGCCCTCCCTGCAAATGTGTATCTTATTAACACTATTAGGCGGCAGGGAAAAAAGGAGGAGGAGTTGGGGCAGTGGCCAAAAATACTCTCATATTTAACACATTTACACCTATATCGATGCCTATGGTGGATAATATTTTGATTAATTTAGATTCACCCATCTCCCCCCTGCTATTTGTCCTCATGTATAGAGCACCGGTCATATGCATCAATTCTCCCAACCATTGGCAGATTTATTAGCCTCTTTGGCCATTGATCATGAGAAAATCCTTTTTCTTAGAGATTTAAACTACGGGGCGAATAGAGATACCAGCGGCTAAACGGCTGTAGATTTAACTGCACATTAATCAATCTTAACTGTGGTCAACATGTGTATGTACCCACACACATTAAAGGCCATACTTTAGACCGGATTTGGTCTTCCACATTAACTAATTCCAATCTTTCTGTTTGTCCTTGAATATGGCCAGACCATCACCTTATTAAGTGTATTCTGTCAGTAGCAGTAACATCTATGCCCCCTCTTGGGTAAACAAAAAAATCTTGATGTCGTAAAGCATCTAAATGGTTCTCGGATGTGTTAAAGTCTGCAAAACTTCGGTAAGTAGAGCGGAAATGGTGAAATTGCTTTCTGCCTGAAATTAAGAAAGTTCTTGTTCAGCACCAAAAATGTTTAAAAAAAAGGCAAAAACTACTTTCTTTTCAACTGAAATTTCAAACTCAGAAAATATAACGAAGGTAATCTTTGAGACTGTTAGAAAACGATTCAATCCTGAGTAGCTCTGCCAGTGGTTCACGCGCAAAAGTTATGTGATGCCGTGAAATTTTTTTTTGTATATATAATAAAGGGACTAAAATACAGTATCTCCCCCCCCCCAGTTCGCTAACCACTGAAACTTCAGTAGAAGACAGTAATTTCATGGTACTGTCGGCATTCCCGGACATTAGTTAATATCGGTTTATTTATTTGATTGCTAAAGTTAAATCTGGTTCTCTGAAAGAATTTTGCCCCCCTCAGATTAAACATTTTTTTTCCTGCTTTCCTGATGTAGCCATCTCTCTTCCTAAGCAATCCATTAGTCAGGGTAAGGTTCCACACTCCTTTAAGGAGGTTGTTGTATTCACCCTTAGAAAAAAACAAAGACAAAACAAAGCTGCACTTTCTCTCTGATTGTGCTGATGCCATACTGTAACCTGTATTTGAATCAATGATCTCAAACCTCTTTTAAACTAAGATTTTTGGAAATGAGATGTCAGTGAAAGACAGAGTCTGTGCAGAAGGAAATTGTGACCGATGTAAGGGGGGGGTCTTGGAGAAAATAAGGGGTGACCATTTGTAGAGCTTCTTACGTGGTTTTATTGTAGAGGTAAACAATAAGGAAATAACATCCGTCTCTGGGGTGAAATGAAAACCAAAGAGAAGTATATGGAACGTGGGTTTCGGAAGACATGGCCAGAAGTCCTTCCTGGATCCCTTTCTCTGTCTTCGGGCTTCAGCCTGGGGGTCCGCGTCAGCTCTCCAATAAAGGTATGAAAAAAAGAAAGAAACCTCGGGGTTACTACTTGTGTCCGGGTTCCGGTTCTGGAAGAGGGGGAACGGGGAGTGAGGGGATCACCAGGGGCTGACACCAGGTTTTTGCATACATCCAAGCTAAGGAAGAATTAGCGTTAGAGGTGTGCTCGGGAATGAAGGAGTGGAATATCCCACACACGCAGTCCCGTGACCTCCCTCACCCACCCCTACCCGGTCCCACCCCATGATAGAGCAAGTTTCTGTATGCGGTCCCGTACCTCGTCCAGCCACACTTCTCTAGAAGTGCAGCGGGGCGACTTGTGTTGACGGTGGCCTCCTGGCGTGTTGATTCTGCTGGGTTGCCGTCTCCAGTATCGTCGTCCTCCTTCCTGGGCCCCTGGATAGGAATGCTGGTCGTCACCGGCTTCTCTGTTTCCCTTCCTCCGTCGGCTTTCTCGCCGTTTTCTTCCTGGTGGAGTGATTTGAGCGCCTTCTCCGACCCGGATTGGCTGAATGGTGGTGACGTCACGGCCGAGGTTTCCACCCCTGGTACAGTCCAAGCGGCATTAAAGGGACCGTATGCTTCCTGTTCTCGGGGTGGAAAAGAACAGGAATTAAAGTCCTCGACCTGCCCCGGACAGACAGGACCCCCGTGACACATCCCACCCCCGGGATTTCCCTGATCGGGGGAAAGAGGAAAACGGGACAAAAAGTCAGCATTTCCTTGATCCATGCCTTTCCTGTGACGGACTTCAATTTGGTATGGCTGGAGGGCCAGAAACCATCGGAGTATGCGTTCATTGTGGCCACGGTTTCTCGGAAGCCAGGTCAGCGGGGCATGGTCCGTATATAAAATGAAGGGCCTGCCTTCGAGGTAATATCTGAGCTTGTCCACCCCCCACTGACCCGCCAGACACTCCTTTTCGATGGTTGAGAATGCCATCTCCCGGGGAAACATCTTTCTGCTGATGTAGAGGGTGGGCCTTTCAAGACCTTCCTCAACCTTCTGGGAAAGTACAGCCCCAATCCCAACTCCGAGGCATCTGTTTGGAGGATGAAAGGCTTGTGAAAATCCGGGGACACCAATACCGGTGCGGAATTGAGGATGGTTTTTAAGGTCTGAAAAGCAGTCTATTCTTTGTCAATGGGGGCTGGCAGTCCGGAAGATGTGTGCGATTTCCGTAACAGATCAGTGAAGGGTCCTGCTATATCAGCGAATTGTGCGATAAACCTATGGTAATACCCCAAAAGACCTAAAAACGCTCTCAGATCTCCCTTATTTTTAGGATAAGGGACACTCATGATGGCCGTAATTTTTTCTGTTTGGGGTTCTATCAGCCCGTCACCCAGTACATATCCCAGGTATTTCACCTTCCTAAAGGCAACCTGTGTCTTTTTGGCATTTATGTGAAACCCTGTGGCCCTGAGACTAGAGAGGAAGTTCTCGAGGTGTTTGGTGTGGTCTTCCCACGTCTTTCTAAAAACGACAATATCGTCCAAGTAAGCGGAAGAATATTGATGGTGAGGTGACAATACCGTATCTAATGGCCCTTTGGAAAGTCGCAGGTGCGCCATGCAATCCAAAAAGAAGGACAGTGAAGTGGAACTGTCCATAGGGGGTAGAGAAGGCTGTTTTCTCTTGGTCGGCAGGGGCTAAGGGAATTTGCCAATATCCCTTGGTGAGGTCTATAGTGGTGATATAATCAGCCTCACCAAGGCGTTCTAGCAATTCATCCACTCGAGGAAGTGGATATGCATCTTGAGTCAATGCAAAATCGGATGCTGCCATCTGGTTTTGGTACAAGAAATACTGGTGAACACCAGTTGCTATGTGATGGGACTATCACCAGAGATCTTAACATTTGGTTGATTTTGTCTTGGAAGGCAAGTCGCCTGGCCTCGGGGATACGGTAGGGTTTTTGTTCGACCACAACCCCTGGAGGTGTAGGAATGGAATGTACCGCTATCTGTGTTTTCCCTGGCTGGTCTGAGAAGATGTCCGAGTATCGGAGTAAGAGGGATGCCTCTGTGAGGTCGGGGTTTATAGGGATGTCATGAACAGTGTGAGGGGTGGTGGTAAGGGTGTGAATCGCTTGAGGGGGTTTTCCCAGCCATTTTTTTAATACGTTGATGTGGTACATTTGAGTCTTGGTTCCAGTTAATTGTAATATATAGGTGGTTCTGCATATTTTTATAACGATTTTAAAGGGGCCTTACCATTCTTTTTTTAGTTTATGGGTAGAAGTGGGTAAGAGGACCAATGCCCAATCACCGACATCCAGTTCCCTCCATTTCTTGCATTTATCATAGAATGTCTTTTGTTTTGTTTGGGTTATGGCTAGATGTTCATGGGCCAAGGTTCTTAGTTTGTGGAGCATGGTTTGTAGCTGCCGAGTGTAATCCAACAAAGCCTCGGCTTCCTGAGCTCCCTCTTTTTCCCAACTGTCTTTTGTTATTTCCAGTAAGGTCCTCTGACTTCGTCCGAAAAATAGCTCGAAAGGAGACGTACCTAAGCTGGCTTGTTTTTGGCTGCGGAGGACAAAAAGAGCCAACAGTAGTAATTGATCCCAATTCTTGCCATCCCCAGAAAGAAGTTTCTTTAGGGTGAGCTTTAGGCTCCCATTGTAGCGCTCGACCAACCCGTCTGTCTGGGGATGGTAGACTGAGGTTTTGATATGGGTGATCCATAGTTGGTTGCAGACCTGTCTCATTAACCAAGACACGAAAGGTGTGCCTTGATCAGTGATGATCTCTCGGGGAAAACCATTTGCGAGAAGACCTCGACTAAACTTTGGGCAATGACGAAGGAGGCCTGGAGGGGAAAAGCCTCCGGGCAGCAAGTGGCATAATCTACCAGGTCTAACGCGTATTGGTGCCCCCGAGCAGACCTGGGCAATGGGCCTATTATTTCCATCCCCAACCGATCAAACGGTTTTCCTATGATCGGCAGGGGATTCAGGGGCACGGCCGGAGGGACATAGGGGTTGCGTCACTGGCAGATTTGACATTCCTGGCAGTATTACTGTATTTGCGCATATACTCCTGGCCAGAAGAAGTGTTGAAGGATGGCCTGCTATGTTTTTTCTGCGCCCGAGTGTCCCGCTAGTAAATACGCATGGGCAAAGAAAAGTATTTGGTCTCTGAAGTCTGTCGGGACCAGGAGCTGGGGAACCCCATCGGGTTTGGCTATTCTGTACAACAGTCCCTTTCTTTCAATAAAAGTAGGATAAGACCTAGTTAAAGGGTCCTGATTAGAATGAGCTGTTTGCCAAGCATTGGTGAGACTGGCATTGTTTAATTGGGCTGTTCTGAAGTGTGTGTCCCGAGCCCAGGGTTCTGATGTCAGGAGAGTGTCACATGGGGTATGGTTAATGGCGTCAGACATAAGGGAGATGAAACCTGGATTATCTGTTCCTATAATGACTGGTTCAGGAAGAGTATCTAAAACCCCAACCACCACCTCTGTCTCATTCCCTGAGGCACTACAAAGGGTGATTTTGGCCAGGGGATACTCCTTAACGTCCCCATGTACACCTTTAATATGAACGGTTCTCCCTGGCAAAATGCAAGAAGGGATGACTAACTCCTGTCTTACTATTGAATGTTTACAGCCAGAGTCAAGCAAAGCTTTTACCACTCTCCCGTTGATGACCACACTCACGTAAAATACAGGACCAGTTTCCTGGGCGTACAGGAAAGATCGAGGGGCATAACTCACATCCATAGGCTCCTCTTCTTTTTCCTTTTTCGTACGGCAATACCGCGCTATGTGTCCCCACTCCCCACAGTCATAACATTGGGGGCCTGAAGTTGGTGGAATGTCCGGTCTAGACAACTGAGGTCGTGGAGGCTCTATTGGAGCCTTCGTGAATTTCTTGTCTGGTTTCCCTGGTGGGTTTCTGTTGTTTTTCTCAGGTTCTTTTATGGGGGGTCGACCTTGGGCGCGGGCATAGCAGGTAGCCATTTCAATAGCATGTTCAAGAGTCAACCCTGCATGCTGTTTGAGCCAGCGTTGGGTCCCGTAAGGCAGGGCCTCCAAGAATTGTTCAAGGTATATTTTATTCATTACCTCTTCCATGTTTGAGTCCTGTGGTTTGAGCCACAAATCTGCTGCTCCTTTTAACTTATAGAAAAGTGTTTTGGGGAGGTCTCCTGGGGATCCCCGTTCTTGCCGAAACTTCAACCTGTGAGCTTCTTCATCGACGCCCAGACGGTCTAGGATGTACTGTTTCACCACGCCATAGTTAGCAGTGCCATCTTTATTCACCATCTGGTATGAGGCTTGCGCCTCACCCGGTAATAGAGGGGCGAGGTAAAAGGGCCATTTATCCCCGGGCCAAACACTGGCCCTAGCAGCCCTCTCAAAGTTCAAAAAGAATGCTAAATGGTTGTCCCCTGGTGTATTCTTCTGTAGGGGTACGACCGTTCCTGGAGCGGGGGCACTGGTTCTTCCCTGCCCAAGGACCACCATGAGTTGGGTTTGACCTTCCGCTAGTTTCAGTAGGTTATCAGATTGATTTTGCATAGCAGTGGTGAAGGCCGTGCGGTCCGCTTTAGCTTGTGTGGACGTCTGTTCTATAGCCCACTCAAGCTTCGGCTGGCCCTCCTTCATTTGCTGGATGAGATTCTCCATCTTGTGTCAGATGACGGCTCCTCTCTGTTAACTCCTATCTGGCTTGCCACTTGTGACCGATGTAAGGGGTGGGTCTTGGAGAAAATAAGGGGTGACCCTTTGTAGAGAACCAAAGAGAAGTATATGGAACATGGGTTTCGGAAGAAATGGCCAGAAGTCCTTCCTGGATCCCTTTCTCTGTCTTCGGGCTTCACCCTGGGGGTCCGTGTCAGCACTCCAATAAAGGTTTGAAAAAAAAGAAAGAAACCTTGCGGTTACTGCTTGTGTCCGTTTTCCGGTTCTGGAAGAGGGGGAACGGGGAGTGAGGGGATCACCAGGGACTGACACCAGGTTTTTGCATACAGCCAAGCTAAAGAAGAATTAGCGCTAGAGGTGTGCTCGGGGACGAAGGAGTGAAATATCCCACACATGCAGTCCCGTGACCTCCCTCACCTACCCCTACCCGGTCCCACCCCGTGATAGAGCAAGTCTCATTATGCGGTCCCGTACCTTGTCCAGCCACACTTCTCCAGAAGTGCGGCGGGGCAACTCGTGTTGACGGTGGCCTCCTGGCGTGTTGATTCTGCTGGGCTGGCCGTCTCCGGTATCTTCCTGGGCCCCTGGATAGGAACGCTGGTCGTCACCGGCTTCTCTGCTTCCCTTCCTCCGTCGGCTTTAGCACCGTCTTCTTCCTAGTGGAGTGATTTGAGCGCCTCCTCCGACCCGTATTGGCTGAATGGTGGTGAAGCGGCATTAAATGGACCGTATGCTTCCTGTTCTTGTGGTGGAAAAGAACAGAAATTAAAGTCCTCGCCCTGCCCCGGACAGACAGTACCCCCAAGACAGACATACATGAGCCTCCTCCTCTGTTAGAACTGGGGGTCTCTAGTTGGCAGAGGTAGGTACCACTGTCCAAATAGGGAGCCTTGCTTCTAGGCAGGGTAAGGAGGAAACCCTCTGAGATCACCCCTACTCACCCCCTTGGTAGCTTGACACGAGCAGTCAAGGCTTATCAAAGGCAATGTGTATAGTAATTTTATCAACACTCACAGTAACACAATGAAAACACCACAAACTGACTCCACAACAGTTTAGAAAAATAAAGGTATTTAATCTAAACTACTACACAAGACCAAAACGACAAAAACTCAACATACACAGTTCAAGAATATTGTTTCAAAAGAGTTCTTAAAGTTGCGATAAAATAATCCACAATTGTGTGAAAAGTTCACAGTTGTGTCACGTTCAACCACCATTACCTTCAAATGCGACAAAGTTCCAAAACAGAAGCTGGTGCTGTGGAAAACAAGCGATGCGTCACTCCTGAGACCTTGGGGAGGCGATGCGACAACCCCGTTGCATGTAGCGGGCGTGTTGCGGTGACTCTGGTCTGTATGGGGAGGGATGCGATACCTTGTAGGGATTCTGGTGCGGTGGTATTCTTCCCGCATCGGATTGGTGCGTCCCGCAAACAAAGGATGCAATGACTCTGGCAGCGGCAACAGGCCCTGCGACGATCTCGGACTTCGTAGGGGCGGGAATTTCCTCACACTGACGGGGATGCGTTCCGCAAGCGAGCGATGCAACAAAACTTGCAGAAAGTCTTTAAAATCTTGGTTTCCAGCTTCCCAACACAGGTACAACTTCCAGAGGCACCACAACTGGCCCAAGCACTCCAGGAAGGACAGAACTCTCTCAGCAGAGTTCA
Organism: Lissotriton vulgaris; assembly: GCF_964263255.1. Taxonomy (NCBI): domain Eukaryota; kingdom Metazoa; phylum Chordata; class Amphibia; order Caudata; family Salamandridae; genus Lissotriton; species Lissotriton vulgaris. The sequence continues at coordinate 1,131,062,503 of NC_141691.1, forward strand.
GGGAAGCTGGGGGTGAAGTCCTTTTGTTCCTAGTACTTCTTAACAGGGAGCCAGCTCTTCTCTGGCCCTAGGAGAATCCTTCAAGCAAGGGGACACAGCACAAAGCAAAGTCCTTCCCCTCTCCTTGGCAGCAAAGCAACAGCAGATCAGTCCAGCAGAGCAACAGCAGGGCAGTCTTCCTTCTTCAGTTTCAGCTTTCTCCTTGGCAGAGGTTCCTTCTTGATTCCCGGATGACCTAATTTTCTGTAGTCAGGGGTCCTGTACTTATACCCCTAAAAGTCTTTGATTCCTTTGTGCAGGAGGGCTCTGAGCCTGGTCTGAACCAGTTCTGGGTGTCCCTTGAGCATTTTTATTTTCCTGGCCTCTCCTTTCCTTACAGGGAGAGGGGCAGGGTCGTCAGTCGCCCAGCAGGAGGTGGAGCCAGCATTGTGGAAGGCAGGCACAGCCCTATTCAGGCCCAGTCGCTATCCCCTCCCAACACTCAAGAAGCAGATACAGTCATTCAGCCTAGGGTTGACTCAGCCAGCCTCCTGGGGGCTCCCAGCCTCTGTCACTCTCAAACCAAACGGTCAATTCACAAACAGGCCAAGGCACACAGAATGGTCAGACAAAAGAACAGCAACTTTCTAAAAGTGCTGTTCTCAAACACAGGATTTAAAAACAACCTTTCCTAAAAGATGTGTCATTAAACTCTGGTAGCCACTGTAGCCAGCATTCCCCATGATAGCCTATGGGGCAAGATAACCTTACAATAGTGAAAAACGAAAATGGCTCTAATTCACTACCAGAGCATGTCACCTGCACAAGTACACGCTCTACCTTTCACATACACTGCACCTTGCCCAAGGGGGTACCTTGGGCCTTCCATAGGGGTGACCAATTTGTACAGAAAGGGAAGGGTTAGGCCTGGTCAGTGGGGATACTGACCAGGAGGACATGGCAGTTCACAGACTGCACAAAGGCACTGTGGTGGCAGGCCTGAGACACCATTTTAGGGCTACTCATGTGGGTGGCACAATCAGTGCTGCAGGCCCACTAGTAGCATTTGTGATTACCTGCCCTGGCACACTCAGTGCACTTTACTAGGCACTTCTTGGTGACACAAATATGCCAATCATGGATACCCAATTACAATAACAATTTACACCGGGAGCACTTGCACTTTGACACTGAACAGCAGTGGCAAAGTGCCCAAAGCATCTAACCAGCAAAAACGTAATCTAGCACAGCATCAAAAATACAGGAGGTAGAGGCACAAAAGATAGGGGGAAACCACGCCAAAAGATGCCAGGTCTAACACCCTCTCACCTCCCATATCTCACAGTGTTACTGGAGCCTCAGAATGAGGGGGTGAAATGCTGCTCCTGGGTCTCCCTGGCTTTGCTGAATGAGGGAAAGCAATTTAGCAGAGCCCAGGGAGAACTATGTGCTGACTTAAACCTCCTTTCACAGCCTTTGCTGTGAAAGGTCGGCAGCTAACAGGAGTGGCCCTATGTGTGACTGTTATCTGTTTAAGATTTAGAGCAAGATCTTTGAAGCAGGCCTTTAAGGGCCAGAATAGCCCATTACAGAGGGCTATAATGCTTTATTAAGATAAAGCAGGCATACTTTCAGGTGAAGGTACATTAGGAGAAGCAGCTTCAGTGGTGTATTAACAAACACACCACAACCTATAAAAATATCACTGAAGGGTTTTTAGTAATAACAATGCCCACAAATTGGCACTGCCCCATGGATGTCAATTTAGAAAATATATCACATGCAATATGCTGATAACTGACATCTTTGAGGAAAATGCAGGGGCAATGATATAATGATAGCAAGTTCATGAGCTAAGAGCAAATGTATACATTTCCTATACCCTGTCTGATGTTTGACCACCAATCCTAGTGAAGAGTGAGTTCAAAAGGACCAGAAAAAACACATGCGTTTGGCATGGGCTCACACTTAAGAACTCCACGAAGCTGAGGATTTATCTGTGCCTAATAATTGATTAACACCGTTTTTTTAACCATATTTTATCTTTTATGCTCAAGCCTTTCAAATCGATAAGCTGATAGATTTGGACACTGAATGCTAGAGTATGTATTGTGACTTGCACGTCCAAAATGCCAGGCGGTGGAAACTTTACAGTGACGTTTGCAACGCATTCACTAAGTCGAACAGTGAATAATTGTGTGCAAATACACATGGAGTATGGCAATTCACTCACATTGAGCAAAGTCTCAACCTTTTACTAAGACTCCTTGACTGTGTGATGGATAATAAGCAGAGTTATCTGTTTTCAATCCTTAAACAGACATCTTTACAACAAAGTCTTTTTTTCTGTGTCATGGTAGTAGATGTAAAAGTACAGCTTCATAATCAGCACATCATTGCGTCTCGGAGCCCGTGGGCGCCGAGACGCCCACGGGCCATTGCATGCGCTCTACAAATATCAAAAATAAATAAATAAATAAATTGTCCAAAGTACTATGCAAGAATATGAGAATGAGGAATGCAACAATGGCTGCAGGAGAAAGATGTGATTACATTTTTCCAATGTCTACTATATGATGTCTTGGTGGGAAAGGCAATCGAGTAACATGCTCTGCCAAGTTTCTTGGGCAAGGTTGTCTGAAATGCTCTACCAGAGTCAGAGTGCACATCTATTCGTTTTCAGAGATTGGAACTGAGCATGCAATCAGGTGAGATGATGAAGGGGTTAAGAATGGTGATGCTGAACACTCACTGCAAAAGGACACCTATGAATTGGCATAGAATAAGAGGGCACGGAAGTAGTGTGGAGATCAAAAAGTGATTTCAAATTGAAACGTGATTTATTGCACAGAGTTTGTCCACAGTCGACTCTAACGGCCCTTTTAGAAATTGGGTTTCTGGTTGACAGAGGTATCCACCCTGTGGAAGCAGGAACCACATTCCTAATCAGGGTAAGGCATACACGTACTTCAAATTAACCTGTGCTCACCCTCTGGTAGCTTGGCACAGGGCTCAACTCAAGAGGAAGTGTGCAAAGTATTTGTGCAACACTTCAAACAATAAAACAGTTAAAACACCACACAAAAAAATACCACAAGTGGTTAGAAAAATGGAACTTACCTTAATGAACAAAACAAGACCAACACGGCAAAAACACAATAGGTTGAACCGGAGTAACACATCTTTTGAAGACTATCTTGAAATATAGTTTTTAAAAGCATAAAGTACCGCCCTGGGCTATATGGTCGTGCTTGACCGGGACAAAGTCAAAAGCTCAGGTTGACCGCGATGGAGTGTGGGCTGGCTGCAGGGTCCAAGTCTGAACCACTGCAAAGAACTTTAGTTGCTTTGCTGAGTTTGTCAGTTCCAGCACTTTATACCCACATCCAAGGGCCCAGGACTGGGTTGTCACCACTTGGCAGGGCAAGACTCTTAGATGGCAGAGTCCAGGTACTATTTGTGGCCTAGTTGGAAGTCTTTTGTGTCCCTGACACTTCAACCAGGAGGCAAGCAGACAAACACTTGCAGTCACTCTGGGTTTCAGTGGTGCAGGCCTAGTCCTTCCCAAACAGGCAAGGAGGGCAGCAGACAGGTCAGAACAGCAGAAAATCAGTTCTTGTAGAGCAGCAGTCTTTCAGAGTGGTAGTCCTTCAGCATCACAGCAGTCTTTCTTCCTGACAGTGTATCCACAGGTACAAAAGTGTACTGAGTTGGTAGGGTCAGAAGTCCATTTTTATACCCAGTGGTGCCTTTGAAGTGGGGGAGACTTCAAAGAGGGTCTCTGAAGTGCACAGAGAGCCTGCCTTCCTGCCCTGGCTCCAGACTCACTATAGGGGGTTAAACAGTCCTCTGTGTGGGGACAGGACACAGCCTAATCAGGTGTAAGTGTGTAGCTGTGCCTAGCTTCTCCCTCCCATTGTGCCCATGATGGCCAATCAATCACACTCAGACTCCTTTTGTATGTGGCTGTCTAGTGGGAATGCAAAAGGCCCAACTGTCTCCCACCCCAGAAGGGTATTGGAGACAGGCAGTAGGCACACAGGGCTAAGAGAAAATAGTGATGATAAATGCGATGTTATCCTTAAAAAGGATTCATCATTACAATTCCATAGGTAGTAAACATGACCAACTCCTTCCAATTGGGAACTACACTTATTAGATGTAACGAGGAATCCTCAATGTTAACTTATGGGAGGGGTAGGCCTCACAAATAGCGAAAAACACATTTGGAAGTTTTTCACTACCAGGACATGTAAAACCTAATGTCCATGTCCTACCTTTGAATTTACATAACACCCTACCCTATGGGCTACCCAGGGTCTATCTTAGGTGTGACATAAGTAAAAAAGGGGAGTTTAAGGCTTGGCAAGGGGTTTTAAATGCCAAGTCACCATGGCAGTGTAAACCACACATATAAGTTCTGCAGTGGCAGGCCTTTAGAAATGTTTTAAAGGGCTACTTATGTGGGTGGCTGTTAGAAGTTGGGTTCCAGGTTGGTAAAGGCTTGCACCCCAGCAGGAGGAACCCACCACTCTAGTTAGGGCAAGTCAGATACACAGAGGAGGTAGACTTATCTACAGAGGCAATGTGTAAAGTGTTTGTACAACACACAGTCACACACACACACATTCACAGTAACTCCATGAATACACCACAAAAGCGACTCCACACATAGTTATATAAAATAGGTTCTATATTGTACATAACACAATAAGACCAAAATTGCATATATCCATAAATATCTGTACATTATATCACAGTGAATGCATTTTTTTTAACACATCACTCATTGTCCTGTGGCAAAATAAGGTCTGAACGATAGTGATATAGTCTCTACATTTCAAAAATAAAAATGCAGGCTTTAAACATATTGCAACAAATCCCCCCATAAACTTAGGTCACAGAAGCACCTGTGCTTCTATTTGATTCTTTACGGTAGATACCTGGAAGTGATGAGCACCTTTTTGGTGAAAGGTAGGCGAAAATACACTCACATTTAATAGGACTTCACAGTAGTTCTGTAGCATCGTTGAGAGGCAGCATTCCCCGTCGGGGATAAATTGCTGGGCATTTGAAGACGCAGGAGCGGGGAAAGTTCAGCACAGACACACCTTGGTAAGTGGTTTTAGTTTCTGACTCACTTGGAATGCCCAACGTGAACTCTGATGAGTCTGCAGCTTGTTGTGGCTGTTTGGACTCATAAGGGCTTTTCAGAAACCCAGAGTCGTCTGTGAGGGAGCATGAGACAGCTTTCCTCCTCCCATGGCCCTGGCGAGTCCCACAGTACCTTTCGGGGGAAGGAGGGCTCCACAGGCCACTCGGAATTCCTCAAGCAGTACTGTACAAGCATCAGTGGGCCTTGGAAGCAGCGCCCATGTCGTCCAATACAAGCCATTCCCTGGGGGGGCAGTGGAGCAGCTTTGACATCAGTGGTGTCTCCCACATTGCCCAGGCAATGTGTTCTGGCTGGAATGCAGCTTGTATGCTCATACCCAGCCGAGATGCCACTTCAGACCTAAACTCTGGGCCCCAGCACTGGCGTGCAGTCCCAAAGACCAAGTGTGGTTTCTTAGCAGAAAGGATCACTGGTTTCCATCTGCTTCAGTCGACCGGCACAGAGATTTCTGGCTCACATAGCCCCGGTGCGAATAGTTGGAAACAACCACATGACTGCAGTGCTCTGCACTGGTTTGAGTCCTCATTGAAGTAAATCAAGCAGTGTGAGACCCAGGGTTGGCAAAGTCCAGCAGTGAGAATTAGGTGCAATATTTGATGGCCCTGAGATTGCAAAACAGGAGGAAAACCAACAAGCCCTTATAGAACACTTGGGGGCACAAAGAAAGGTAGGAGGCAGCAGGCCAGCATAATAAATCAGGTTGCAATGTGCCAGTCCCTCCTCCAGCCCAGCTCTCAGCCGGCAGCAGTCCAACACAGTTATCAAAATTGACAGCACAGCAATTGGAAATGCAGTTGGCAAAAATGGTTGTCCCTCCTGGCAGTACATGAGTTCTCCTGGAAATGAGCAGATGTAGAGCCAGCAGCATCTGGTTACAAGTCCCACGCAGTGTCTAATAGTATGGGGTCAGAGCACCCGCGTAGCTAGGGGGGGGCGGACCGCCCCAGGTGGCACTATCTTGAGGGCGGCGGCTGAGCTGCACTGGCACGTTGCGGAGGCCTTTATAATTTATTTGGGAACACTCAGTGTCCCCAAATAAATTATAAAGGCCGCTGCAACATGCCAGTGCAGCGTGGCCGTTGTTGGATTAAATACAAGCGCTGCGGCTGCGTACGTGAACTGCTGCTTGTAAAAAGCTCCAGCACGAGACGTCTTGAGCTGCCCACTACTCATGAAAGAAGCTCCGCTGAATACCCTCTGAGTTGCGCTTAGGTTTAAGCACTCCGATCTTCAGAAATTATTCTCCTCAGCCCCGTGGCCCTCCCACCGCTGATATCTGAAACCTGCAACGCCACGGAGCCTCGTGGCCTGGGCCCTTGAGAGAAGAACAAACGCAGAGGCAAGTGAAGTTAGTTGATGTACTTCAGAGGCGCAACTAGAGCCAACTTTCGGGGGGAGGGGGGCCTGAGAAGAAATTCTGGTGGGGAGGGGGGTGCTGAGAAGAAATTTTGGGGGGAGGGGCTGAACCTTTAATCAACCGGCAGAGTGGAGCTGCAGGGACTCTTAGAAGGGGTAAAACAACAGCAAGGCCTAATTAACATTCAAATGGTCTTGGTCTTGGTCTTGGGCTGATTCTGCATTTGGAGGGATTCCTACCTGTGGGCGGACGCTGGTTCTCTTGCTCCTGGGCTCCTGACGCTGTAGTCTCGCCGCCGCTTTCCACCTCGCGGCTGGAGACTACAGCTCACAGGGTGCTTTGCGCCCACTTCCTACTTCCGGTTTCCAGCCACAGCGCGCCCGGAGGCGCTACTTGAACTGGACGCTCCCTCCGCGTCGCGGGACGCGCGCGGGACCGCGCCGGTCTAAGCCCGGGCAAAGGGCGGGCCCTCTGTGGCCCTCAGAGGCACGAGGAGGCCGGGTCGGGCCACCCCACTTGGCCTTCGACGAGGAGGTATTTCCACTTATTGTCCACTCCACTGACTATCACTATTGGCCTGCTACTGTTACTCATACCCATAAGGGAGTTGTTACGTACTATATCCCCCTGGTTGAACCTAAGCCCCAAGACACAAGACTCTTGCATTGTTCACCTAACACATTCCCCTATCAGTATGGATCCCCCTTCTGAAACGTCTAATACAGCGTCCAATCCTTCCTGGCTAGACGATCTAAACAGTATGTGCAATATCAGGTATACCTTAGTTACCTCACCCCATCTGGTAGCTAACGTCAGCTCGCTAGCCCACATTGGCAGCTCACAGGGGCTTCTTCTGACACCCATAAAAGTAATAGCAAAAAGTACTACCCCCGTTATGGTTACATCTGGTAAAAGGATACATGACGGGGTTGGAGAAAGTGGGTCCCCAAACAAAACATCTAAAATGCAAAGGGCATCATCAGATTTTAACCCGCCAGTTATCATGGATGTGTCAACTCCTGAGCTGGGCAAAAAAGTAGATGACCCTGCATCCTCTCCCCAATTGGTCTTACTGACCATGATCGAACAGTTGATCAAAACTATTATCCACCCTTTGATCGACAAAATCAACACCTTGGGGGATAGACTGACGGGGATTGAGGAAATTGTCAAACTTAACCAGGCAAACACAGTAACTTCTAAGTGTTTACCACAGGTTGGTCTTCCTGAGTTGCCCGAACAAACTACGCAAAACCCAGTTCCCCTATCACCTGAAACTGTGTCCACCACTGTGTCTCCAATTGTCCCCGTCTCTAAAGCTCCATCTACACCTGCCTCAGAACGTATTGTTGAGCCTAGATTAAAAAGTACTAAGACTCTTCGTATCAATCTTCCCCCAGTGGCCGCTCCATTCGTGTCCATTCTATCAGGGGTTCCTCCCCTGAAACATGGAAAATCTGAGAGATCGTCTGATTTGCTAAACAAAGTTAAGTTCTGGCTATCAAAGCACAGACCCTACCCCACAACCTTGATGGCAGGATAGTCAGTGTGAGGAGAGTGGGATGGTTGGGTCCCCTTCGTAAAGATATTGGTGGGGATCTGGTTTTAATCAGATTCAGAAGTAGACTAGTTGTCCCATATCTCCAGTCTTGGCAGCCCCAGGAAGGTGACGGTCCTATAAAAACTTGGGACCTACATGACTTCTATCCAATTGAATCATTTATCCCCTCCCGGAAACAAAATGTCGATCACAACATTAAGCAGGGTGATAGATTCTGTCCATCAAATGAGCACATTTTCCCCTTTCTTAATTTTTATCCGCAATGTATTTTGAAGCGTAGCAAGCTACCTCAATTTAATCCTCTCTCGCCATATAACAACTGTCAATACTAGGCGGGTGCTTACCGTGTAAACTTCTTAGTCATTAACAACAACTGGATCAGCCTATTCTACTGGACCTAACGAAATTTTGTTGCTTTTAAAAATGTATGTTGTTTGTTAAATTATGACTGTGTTTTTTATATTTTGTATGCTTTTATGGTTGAAACAAAACCGAATAAAGCTTAATGAACTGAACTGGTCTTTTAAAGACCTGTGAAGCGCTGGGGTGCGGCTGTGTGTGTGCCCGGGATCTGTCTCATCCCGGGCTCCCACACACGACGGGGGGGGCTGCAGCCCTGTGAGTCCAATGGGTGTTGCGCGCCTGATGTACTTGCTGCTTCATGTTCTTATGCTGAAAGAAGGCCCTCTTACTGCTCTCAGAGTTGCGCTTGTGTTTAGATGCACTGAAAGCACAAGCATGTATTAAAAGTCCAGCTGCAACTCGCACTAGTGACAGATTAATCACTTATGTACACTCCTCTGTGCAGCACTCTGCTCAGATGACAGTAGGACCGGCTGCCGGAGAATCGCGGTGACCGTGGGACATATTTACGTAGGGCTCATTCTCAATTAATTTAATTTAAAGCTGAGTGTGCATCTGCATGAACCTGTAGCTCAGTGCTTGTGCCCTTGGTTATACCCAAGTTCAAGTTCAAGTTCAAGAATATATATAGCGCACTACTCACCCAGAGGGTCTCAAGGCGCTTGGGGGGGGGGGTTCATTAAATATCGAATAGCCAGGTTTTGAGTTCTTTTCTGAAGGAGATGTGGTTCTGCGTAAGGCGGAGGTGAGTGGGGAGCGAGTTCCAGGTCTTTGCCACTAAGTAGGTGAAGGATCTACCTCCCATGATGATCTTTGGATACGCGGAACTGCGGCAAGGGCTTGATTGGAGGATCTCAGTTGGCGGGTGGGTGTGTAGAAGGATAGTCGAGTGTTGAGGCATTCGGGAAATTAATTGTGCCTCTGCAGGCTGGGCAGTGTGGTCAGGTACAGTGGCTCTAGATAACTGATTTATATTATAGCAGCTGAGATCTTTTACTGCGTAACATGGTGATTTTTGGGAGCAAAGCTAAAGTCCTGCTTAAGATGACTACTAAAATATGTTAGCATCCTTCCATTTTGCTGCTTTACAACACTTTATAGAGCTTCTTAGAGTTTCTTGTTGCTCAAATGGGTCTAACTAATGATATTTATATATTTACCTCGTCCTAATTGCTTGATTTTGCACGTGAGAAAGTGTCACTCATAGTTGTTGAAATGTCACTCATAATTACACCGAAATTATGAAAATGTCACATAAAGCAATCTGAAACCTTGGCAGCTATGAGGGGCAGATTTACAACCCCCTTGCACCTCTTTTGCGCCGCCGTTGCATCACTTTTGTGATGCAGCGGCAGCGCAAAAGATGCGCCATGGTGCGAGGTATTAACAACGTGACGCATCTGGGAGATGCGTCACGTTGTAAAGCCCTGCGCCAGAAGGAGGCTTTCCATCGCAGGGGAGGCGTTCCTGAGCAGGAACGCCTCCTAAAAGTGGCTGAATGAAATCTACAAGATTTCACTCAGTCAATTTTAGGCCAATGCTGCGTCAAAACCCTGCGCCTGCTTGAAGCAGGCATAAGGCTTGATGCAGTATTGTCCAGATAGAGCCCCCCAAAGCATTGCTGGAGCTGCGTCGCGCTTGCAACGCAACTCCATCAATGCTCCGCTTTTACGGCACAGATGCGTGACGCATCTGTGCCGTTTTTGACCCATGGTGCGCCGCATTGTAAATGCGGCGCATCATGGGTGGCGGAGCTGCCGCGCACAATTACTGGCGCATCCCTGCTAATTTGCAGGGATGCACCAGTAATTGTAAATCTGCCCCTGAGATCCGAGGTCGCTAAAAAATGTTGGGGGTGGGGGGGCGGGGTAGAGAATTCTCCACACCAATATTGTTCTGACCTCTCAAACTATGCTCCTCGGGATAAAGGAGGAATGAAGGGCTAGAGGGGGTGATTCCTTAATATATGTGGCCATGGCTGATTTAGTATGTGCATCGCTTCAGCGATCCACAGCCTCACACGTTTCAGCAATGGCAGGGGGCTGGTTTTGTCTATCCTGAATTTAGAAATCGCATTGTATGAGCACAAAGGAAGAAGGTCCAGGCAGAAGGGAAAAAGAATATGGGGGCCCCTGTTTGATTGGTTTTATGCTCTCTGGCTGGCCCCGGATCCTTGGGTGGAATGACCTGCTTTTGAGCCTAAATGCAGGCATGTTTTTTGCACTGTATGGATTTTTGTGCTTACACATGTAAGAGTACAGCACTTTATGATCAAATTAATTTTGATATTGGTAATATTATATGGGCAGGCTGCTTGAATCTTTTGCAGAGGTGTATATTAGACTCTATCGGGGATTGTGCTGATGTTTCTTTTACATATTTTATTCATGTATGTACTCTCAAAAGTCCATGCTTTTGATAAACGAGTTCTAATGGCCCCTACAGTATGTTAGTACAGTATCAATTTCGCTCAGATGCTTTTTGTAGTTTTATTTTTGCTTAGTGAGTCTTTTGCGTGCTGTTTGATAATTGATTACTTACTGATTATGATTCGATTCTTGCTGAATGTGCACACTCTCTCTCCGTTTACTTATTGTATTGATAAATTAAATGTTTAAAAGCTTTAATAAAAATTATTGGGAAGAAAATGAAAGGGGTATTCAATTGAAAAAGCAAGAGACCTACAAAGTCTAGGGAAAACAACTGAGGTTGGAGATGGTTCGAATAAAAAGTGGTAATAGAATGGATAATTAAAGGAGTGCGGAGGCAAATTGGACAAGGAATAAATTAGAGATTTAAGGGATACTCTACCAGGCACACATTTTACTTCAGCTTGTTCAAAGGTTTTAAACTGTTGATGTTGACGTGTGCATGGTGTGACTTGCTTGCTGTAAGGTTGACCATTGGATCGATATGTAAAGGATCCTGAGTGGGCCAGCTGGGCAATTTGGTGCGGATTTGAATGAATTGAACTCTGGGTGTTAGTATGTTGGTGAAAATGTCGTTTAATGCCTATGACTGATTCCATGGTCTTAAATATATTCTTGACCCTAAATTTCGCAGTGGACTGAGCATGGTAAAATTATGTAGATGGCATGATGAGACTGTCAGTAGTGATAGTATATGGCACATTCCAGTTCTCTTGCAAGCATGCCAGCAACTCTAATGTATGATTTGGGATGTTTTATGTAACATGCTTTGGTTCATACAGATTTAGTCACCCCTCATAGCCAACTCCACAGCGTATCTTTATGAGGGATGCTCTATGTAATGTACTTTATGTGTTGCCTTTTGTTGACAAGTATGACGTGATGTGATAGCCAGCTGCAAGGTATGTAGTTATGTTTCTGTCTCTGCACGCACTTGGCATGCAGCAGAATGTGATGAAAATGCAATGATTGTTGGCACCCCTACCACCACTCCCCGATGACGGTGGGTGAATCAGCCTGACACCCCCGGATAGGACCCGTTCCCTTGAAGTGTCCTACTGTGCCGCATGTTGGGTGGTGGGTAGTGGGAGGGGCACGTGGGATGGTTTCTACTGAGCTCTCATGGGGGGCTTGGGTGGAGCGAGTAGGCTTCCACTGCAGGGCTGGTACTGCCCCAACTGCAGAACTCAAGTTAGTCTAGTGATCAGGTGCATTGGACTCACCTGTAGTATCCTGAAGGTGCTGCCAGGGGAATCGTGATCAAACCCAGTGTAATGGACTGGTCTGCAGACATTGCTGAGGTCTTGGACGGGGCAGATAGGGGACAGGGGACAAGGGTCCTGCACAAGCTGTGATGTTATGAGTGAGATGTCACAAACAGGGTAGGTATAACTGATGTAAGTTTTGGGTTTCCTTCTGCTTTTCCTTCAGCGGCATAGCTAGGTAGGGGCGGTCCGCCCCAGGTGGCACTATTTTGGAGATGGGGGCTGTCTATCCCTAGACCGTGTCATGTATGTGCATGTAACTTGCATGATCAAGGATAACTATTAGCGGCGATACTACGTGTCTCTCTGACCTCTTTCAGGTGCTCGCCGTCCTTTTTCCCCAGCACCCCCCCCCCAGGGGGGCGGCAATCTGAAGGATAGCCACGGGCGCCAAAAGCCTTAGCTATGCCGCTGGGTCAGAGCCCCAGTATTTATACTCAAAAATGCCTTTGATGTAGGGATTGGCTTCAAAGGAACCCTTAGAAGTGCACAACAATCCCTATCAGCCCAGCTCTGGCTCCAGATGATCAGTAGGGGTAACTTAGCCCTTTCTGTGAGGACAGGACACAACCTATTCAAAGTTAAGTATGAGCCACCTCATCAAGCCCCGGAAGATGAATGCATATGTATCCTCTGTCACACCCAGCCCTTCCTGTGTTGTGGCTATCTGGCAAGAATGCATAAAGTGTAGCTGTCACCCAGCCCAGATGTGTATTGGAGACAGGCTGAAAATCACAAAGTGGTTTAAGCACAGAGAAATGCCCACTTCTAAAAGTGGCATTTCTAAAATAGTAATGTGAATTCTTTTTAAACTTACCAAAGATGGCAACACCACTCCTTTCTGATCAGGAATTACCACTGAAAAGTATAAAAGGGAATTCCCAATGCTTGCCTATGAGAAGAGTCGGTCCCACAGCAGTGAAAAACGAAATAGCCTGTTTGTCGTGCCCAAGACGTGCACACATAAAGCCACATGTCCTACATTTTACTTACACAGCTCCATGCCAACAGGCTACTAGGAGCTTAACAAGCCCTGGGTAGATGGTATACCACTTTCAAGGGACTTACAAGAAAATTGAATATGCCAAACAGGTGTAAACCAATCATGGCATGTATTAGAGGGTGAACACATGTCACCCTATTAGGAGCGTTAAAGAGGAAAGTCTTCAGCTGTTTCCGAAAGGAGGACAAATTCGGGTTGGACCTGAGTTGGAGGGGGAGTGAATTCCATAGTTTGGTGGCATTATGAGTGAACATCCTGCCGCCAGCTCTTGCCTTTTTTATCCTAGGGGCTATGGCCATAAACGCCTGGCTAGAGCGAAGATTTCTACACGGGTGATACTGTGTTATGAGATCACGGACGATAGCCGGTCCTGTGTCCCAAAAGGCTTGGTGGGATATACACATAGTCTTAAAGGCAATTCTTTGTCACAGCGGTAGCCAATGCAGACTGCTCAGTCCAGGTTTGACTGACATTCTGCGCGGCAGCTGGAGCAATGTGCGGGCAGCGCAGTTTTGAACTATCTGCAGTTTACGCAGTGTGTATTCAGGGGCACCGAGATAGAGGACGTTGCTAAAGTCCAATCGGGACTGAATCAGACCCTGAATGGCCACCTGTTTAGCCTCCACAGGCAGAAGAGGAAAAACTTTCCTCAACATCCTAAGGAGGCCAAAACACGTAGCTGATAGTTTTGTGGCCTGAGTATTAAAGGATAAAGCTTTGTCCAGCCAAACCCCCAGGCTCTTTATATTGTCCTTGGGGGTTGGAGGGGTGCCTAAGCATGGAGGCCAGAGGGCGTTGAAAAATGTGGGGTTCGTGGGACCCAGGAGCATCAGCTCCGTTTTGTCCCCATTAAGTTTAAGGGAGGATGAAGTCATACAACCCTTTACCTCCTCCAAGCACTTCGGCAACCCTGCTGATGCAGAGAGACCATCCTCCTGCGCCAAGGAGACCACTAGCTGAGTGTCGTCCGCATAAGAAATGACTTTAATACCATAAGGACAAACAACCTCAGGCAGCGGTCTCATGTAGATGTTAAAGAGCGCAGGGCTTAGGGAGGAGCCCTGCTTGACTCCACATCTCCGCGGCCTGCTAGTGGAAACCATGTCTCCATCAAAGACTTGGAAGGACCTGTTGCTCAGGAATGATTTGAGCCATTGCCATACCTGACCTGTTATTCCGACACTCGAAAGGCGGCTCAGCAAGGTGTCATGGCTGACCGTATCGAAGGCCGTGCTTAGGTCAAGGAGGATCACTGCCACTGATCCCCCTTGATCCAAGATCCTTCTGGTTTCCTCTGTGACTGCCAGCAGAGCGGTTTCTGTCCCATGTCTGGGTCTAAAGCCCGTCTGGGTGACATCCAACAGCTGGTTATTCTCGAGAAAGTCCACCAGATGGATATTGATCTGCCTCTCGAGAATTTTGCTCACCCATGGGAGCAGGGAGATCGGACGATAACTGCTGAAGTCACCGGGGTCCAGATTAGTTTTTTTTAGCAGAGCACGGACCATGGCCCGCTTCCAGTCTGGGGGGACGGTACCGGAGGTGAAGGAGGCATTCAGGAGATTCATGATGGTGGGTAGAATGACCTGAGGTGCCAGCATCATAACTTCTGGGGGTGCTGTGTCGCGGGGAGACCCAGATTTTACCTGGCGGGCTATAGAGTCTAAGGATTCGGGATCGAGCAAAGGAAAGTGATCCAGGCTTATCGGGGATTGTAATGAGGCATCCACCGAGTTTGTCTGTTCCTGAGCTCTAAGCTCTTATTAACCCCTCAGCGATTCCCCTCTGTTAAGGCAAATCACATTTGTCACTAGCGCTTGGACGCCTCAGGGCAGCAACCGCGCTCTACAAATTTACATTTCATTTCATTTCATTCATTTCATTCATTTCATTCATTGACCACATGTACTTTTGCACTGGTTAGCAGTAGTAAAGTGCCCAGAGTCCTAAAACCAACAAGAACAGATCAGCAAAAACTGGAGGCAAAGAGGCAAAAGTTTTGGGGGCAGACCAACCCAAGGCTGATCAGTCTAACATGTGTGCCCCCAGCTAAAAGTGGGGAGAGCTTCCCATCCTATTGGGAGTTCTCGTCACTAAGGCAGAAGAACCAACAGTGGCCAGCAGCATTGGCTTGGTCTGTCCCAAGTCTGTGTTCCACCGTAAAGTCCATTCCCAGTAGGGAAATAGACCACCTCAACAATTTTGGAAATTTTGAAAATTCGCACATCTCATTTGCAGTAGCCCCTGAAGGGCCTGTGGTCTGTCTGAATCTGGATGTGAGACCCAAACAGCTATGGTCTCACCTTCTTCGTTGCTCAGACCACAGCAAAGGCTTCCCCTTCAAACATACTTCACCTCTGTTCCCTGGGAAGTAATCTCCGGGAGATTAAAGATACAGATTGGTCTAGGCCCTCTTCATTAGGTTGTGAAAGCACTGCCCCTATGCCATGCTCTGAGGCATCAGTTTGAACAATGAATTCCATGGAAAAGTCTGGGGCCTTGAGTACATGGGTTGAGCACATGGCCTGCTTTAGGGAGGCACATGCTTTCTGGTGTGATTCTGTCCAAATCACATTTCTGAGCTGCTTCTTAGAAGTGAGCTCAGTCAAGGGGGCAACAATGGTGCCATATCCCTTGGCAAATCTCCTATAATATCCTGTGAGGGACCTCGGAATGCTCTCACCTCTGTCTTAGTTGTTGGGGGCTCCCAGGCCATGATGATTTCAATCATGGCACAGAGTTGCTGCACCTTACCCTGCCCACCAGGTGTCCCAAGTACACCACAGACCTCTGCTGTATCTGGTAATTACTGGCCTTGAAAGTTAGGCCTACATTTTGCAGGGTCTGAAGCATTTCCTGCAGGTAAAAGAAGTGGCCCTTCCAGCTGTTACTGAAGACAGCTATGTCGCCCGAGTAAGCAGCACTGAAGGCGTCCATATGACCCAAAACCTGATTAACCAGCCTCTGAAAGGTGGCAGGGGCATTCTTGAGTTCAAAGAGCACCACTCTAAATTGGTAGTGGCCCTTCGGAGTGAAGCAAGTTGACCTCTCCTTCCCTCCTTCAGGTAGAGCAATCTGCTAGTATCCTGAAGTAAGGTCAAAAGTACTCCTGAACTGCACAGTCCCTAATCTGTCAAACACTCCCCAGGGGATGGTATGAACATTAGTCTTGTTGACTGAATTGAGCTCCCTGCAATCCACACAGAACCTGATTTCTGGTGTAGTGCTTGGTGGGTCAGTTTTTGGTAACCAGTATCGCAGGGCTAGACCAGGGCTACTGGAGGGTTAATTCACCCCCAACTCCAACATCTTGGACATTTTGTCCTTGATGCTGGCCCTCACTTTATGCAACAGCCTATAGATGTTATTCTTGATAAGGGGAATGTCTCCTGTATCCACACCATGGGTACACAGATGGGTTGTACCGGGAGTAAGGGAGAACCAAGAGGAGAATTGTCCCAGCAACTGGTGACAATCCCTCTACTGTTCTGAAGTCAAGGCATGGGAAAGGTTTACACCTTCCACTGACCTATCCTTCTCTTTGGAGGCTAGAATGTGAGCGAGAGGATCACTCTCCTCTTCCTCTCGCCCATCTGTCACCAACAACATGATGACCTCAGGCCTTTCAAATTGGAGTTTTCGACAGTTGAGATGGAAAAACCTTTAATGGTGCTTTTGGGTCATGAGGTCTACCAAGTAGGTGGCCTCCCTCTTCCTCTCAGGAATCTCATAGGGCCCAGTCCAATGGTCTTGGAGGGCCCTGGGTTCTATGGGCAACATTACCCACACTTTCTGCCCAGGCTGAAATTCCACTTTGGTAGCCTTCCGGTCGTATCACTGTTTCGTCACCTCCTGGCTGGCTTTCAATTTTTCAGACACTTACTTCTAAAACTTAGCCATGTGGCATTGGAGGGCTAGCATTGAGCTACCTACATCCTGGGGAGGATTCCTGGGAGCTTGCTCCCACCCCTCCTTTACCAGACCGAGAGGTCCCCTCATAGGATGTCCATACAAATTCTCAAAGGGGCTAAAGCCAACCCCCTTCTGTGGCATTTCTCTGTAGGCAAAGAGAATGCATGGAAAGGGAACGTCCCACTTATGCCTCATGAAATCAGGGTGGCCTTTGATCATGCCTTTGAGGGTCTTGTTGAACCTTTCAATAAGCCCATTGGTCTGGGGATGGTAGGGTGTGGAGAACTTGTAAGTAACTCTACACCTGCCACATGAACTGCATATATGCAGACATGAACTTGTCACAACTTCCTTTGAGGAAACCAACTCTGGTGAAAATCTCCATTAGGGCCTTAGCCACTGCAGGTGCAATTGCAGTCCTCATTGGTATGGCCTCTGGGGATTTTGTGTCATCATCCACCCGTACCAGGATAAACCTGTTGCCAAAAGCTATCTGGGCATGTATGGGCCCTACAATGTCTATGCTCACCATCTCAAAGGGGTGATAACGACAGGCAAGGGATGCAGGGGAGCTTTCAGCTACTGCACTCACTTCCACTGGCCTGGTCAGTCAAGTAAGTCCTACAAAACATGCCTGAGGAAATCTTCATCCAGGGCCGATAGTGGGGGACAAGCCTGGCAAAGGTCTTGTCCTGCCCCAGATGTCCTGCTTGGGGCATTTCATGAGTCAGTCCCGGTAGGAAGGCCCTGTAGCACTGGGGAACGACCAGTGCCCATGTTGCCCCATGCAATGGTGTCGTATGTTCACTATACAGGAGGTTTACCTCCCAGAAAATGTGGTGATTACCAGAGGCATCACCAATTGCCTGAGCATTGGCCAATTGTTGCATACACTCCAGGGATGAGCACTCCGTTTGTGTCTTGCAGAATGTCTCCCTGGTCGCTCCCAACTCTACATGCCACCCAGCAAGTTTAGATAGGTCACCAAGGAAGGCACTGCCCTATTCAGTGGGCTCTGGAGCAACCTTCTCCGGCACTCTATTCACCTCAGCTGGGAGACATTTAGGGGTTCATTTTTCATCCCCCTTGCCCTTCCCTCTTTTGGCAGCTGTCTGGTTCATTTTTCCAGGTTCCAGACTTCCTTGACTCCCTATATGGGCAGCCATGGACCTGGTGGTTGTACAAATCCATTCAGACAACTCAAACATTTCCAGGTGTGACTTCAGCTCCACTTCCTTCCAGGTAGTGTGCTCCAAGTTATTGCCTAATAAACAATCCACAGGCATGAAAGGGCTCGCTGCAACTTTCAGAAGACATGAGACCCCCCGAACTCAAATGAACAAGTGCCACTGGATAATGACCCTCACAGCTGTCAGCTACAACAAGCGGGTGAAATGTTGGGGGGAGGAGTTGGCTTAACGGCTAGGGTGGTCGACCTTGAATCTGGTGAACTGGGTTTGAGTCTCTGCAATGATGCTGAACATCCTGTGATTCTGGGCAAATTACTTAATCTCCCTGTGCGTAACAAAAATGAATATGTCCTCACGTAACACAACTGGTGCTATGTAAAGCACTCTGATACCTGTTTCGGGTCAAGTTTGCGCTATATAAAACTCTGTAAAAAAAAAATTAAAAAAATACATGTATGGAATTTAATCTATTATGGGGCCACCCAAGCTGACTCCTTACCATAGTCATATAGGCTCCTGTTTCCCTCACAGCCTAAACACCTTGCCCATTTATGATGACCTGCTGCCTATACTCTGCAGTATTGAAAGTCATGTGGGCTTAAGGCACTATTTCCGTAAAATTCAGGGACACTACGGTAACCCCACTAACTCCCCCCCAATGACTGGGACAAACCCCTCCCAGAGCACCATACTTTCCACCCTTGGTGTCTTACCTCCAGTGGGAAGCCATGCACTTTTTGGACTGGGATCCCTTGTCAAGCCCATGCTCATGGCACTTAGGGGACTTGCTCTGACTCTTGCCCGGGAAGCTCTTTTTCTGGTGGACAGATTATAATGGGACCCTTACCCTTAAGAACTGTTTTGGGGACCTTGAGAGAACTCCTTTTTATCTCCACCCTCCTTCTTGTGGTAGGAACCCTGACCACCCTTTTGGTAGTCCTCCCAGATATATTCTTGAACACTCTGGTGCTTACCGAAAGGTCCGCCTTCTCAGCAAGCTTCCAGGGGTCAGTCAGCTTGTTATCCAGTAGGTGCTGAGGTAGATCTGAAAAACAAATATCAAGCATGTGCTCCCTCATGATTAGGGCTCCCGGTTTTATGGTATTTATTTTTTTGCCATTCCCGTCTGTATTTATCCATATTTATTTTTTGGGCATTTTGTCTGAATTTATCCACATTTATTTTTGCGACAAGCAGAAGGCAATGCTGCAGCTAGTATTTTTCCATATTTATTTAAATTGACAAGGCACACATGCCTTCAGTTGTTATTGGTCAACACAACATTCATCGGAAAACGTGTCCATTCGCAGAATGTCCCTATTACGCTTAAAAGTACTATCACAAGCCATTTGTCTCAGAGCTTTGCAGTTTCTGTCATCGGCACAGAGTGCTACATCTTCTCCCCCACTGAACACCATCCTGCCCCACTGAGAGAAACTCTCACTCCCTTCAGCTACAACCCAATTGTGCCCCGCTATAAACACCTAGAAGCAACTCAATTCAAACTATCCACTAGACAAGAGTAATTTGCTGCCTGAAAAAAGTGACATTCTGGCAAAATTAAACACTCATAGGGAATACAACTTAAAGCTTTTACACTCATTATTCAGAAAGCTAAGGACATGAAAAGAAAGATAGCGCTTGACTGGAAAACTCTGTAAGGTGGCGCTAATATGTTTGGGTTTGAATAAAACCATTCATTCCTGCCGCAGTGATGAAGGCGCTGATTCCCGTCATCAACTAACTGCAGGATGTCTTTAACACAGTGGGGGCTGATGTCATCCAGCTGCCACAGATCGTGGTGGTGGGGACCCAGTTAAGCGCGCGCGCGGGCCCGTGGGCTGGGTGATGGTGGCCTGGTATGGACACACTGTTCAAAGAGACACAGTTTCCTCCACTGCCTGCTGCCCAAAACACGGGCCTCTGCAGAACACAGGCGATGGGTGTGCAGGCTCTCTCTGACATCTGACACGCCCAGGTGTCGAGTGGTGCGCGCGCAAAACATAAGACCTGTGAACTTATTTATCTGCGATGTTGGTTTAAACCCTTTGAATTCACCTCTCATCTTCGTGACACTGGCAAAATGAGTATCATTGAGTTGTATATTAGTAACACATTATTTTGAGTAATTGAAAGATGCACTTCTGTGTCAGCAATGGTGACATAGTACAATTAACAAAGCACCCCAAAATAATGTGTGAACAGCTTTCAGTATTTTAGGTCTGTGCAACTAAGCCACAAAGCTGCATTAAACCAAGAATGAATTCCTAAATTCTCCTACAATTTTATTTGTCTAAATCGCTGGTATGTTAATGTTCATCCATTGTCAGACTTAATCCCACAAATGAATGTATCATTATCATGAATGAAAACCTAGCCTACTTAGTAAATGCCAGCCTACTCTTAATCCTTATTTCTGAGACATTTATTTTCGTACTAAAGAAATGCGTAATCAAACATTAAGCTGCCCCTTCCATGACTCAAAGCTATTGTGATAGATTATTGTCTAAATAACCACAGGATGGTCTTTGAAACATTTGGAATAAAGTGTTATTAAAATAGTCACGTTGTTCAGTTTTCTGTAGATGTAGTATATTCACTTATGGGGCTTTGTTGTTTAAATGTCTCATTGATTGCTTTCTTAAATGTCACTGTAGCGGTCTGTTAAGTTTAAACACATGTTAGTTTAGCACTCTAACCCATCGTCCCTTTGCTTGCCATGCCACATTAGTTTGCCAGTGCTTGTTTTTTTGAGATCCATTTCACTGGGTAATGAATGACAGAAAGGAAAGAACAGTCACAGTTTACTGCAAGTGAGGAGGAGCGCGACAAAGAGAGGGAGTAAGAGGAAGAAAGAGGGGGGGCAGCAGAATTGGGTTTCTTCTCTCCGATGCCCACTCCCCCCTGTCCACCCCAGGCATGTCTGTGAGAGTGAGATCCCAGCCAGAGGCAAGGGAAGCGAGGGGGGCTGAATGTGGTGTGTGTGAGCATGATTCACCTCGAGGTGGGGCGCTGAGAACAATGCAGGCCTCCTGGCGCTGGCAGCCGCAGATCATCTGGGAGCTCAAGGCACCTTGCCTCCTGCGACGACCCCCCATTGTGCAGGCACAATGAACAGGAGTAGCAGGCATTGTGATAGTGAGACGAGGGGGGCTGCACTGAACACAATCTGACGAGCTGAACGGGACAAACAGCAGCGCCTGAGTGAATTATTTAGAAGTGGCTGAGATTACACTTGAATCTCTGTTCCCCCAAACTGCATACGCCACTGACTCCAGCCCAAGTCCCCCGTACTTAACTTTCTTTTGAAATGGCTGGCCAGGCTCACTCAAGGGGCGGAGCGGAGCCCCAGACATGACTGGGGCAGCTAACAAAAGGCTAATAGGGGCGCAAAAAGACCTTGAATTGAAAGAAATTTCCAGCAAAACTAAAGCTGGTGTTTCGCTTTACTGAAGGCAGCCACAGCCCTAGAATCAGCAAGAGGGCGTGGTGAGGCAACTCTGCTGGAGCACAGCAGCACTCAAAATGTGCTAGTATTTTCCAGTTTTTCCATATAAATACAGACAAAGGAAAACATTTTTTCCGTCTGTAATTATATGTAAAAATCCGTTTAAACGGAAAACCGGGAGCCCTACTCATGATTACGTTGTAAAGCCCACTGTAATCATCTACCTTGCTTCTCCTTTACCAGCCCTTTAGTACTTCGGTGGAGTAGTCTAAGAAATCCACTTAGGTTTGTGTACGGAGCTAGTGGCTACCCCTGAAATTCAGTCTATACCTCTCAGGAGTTAACCCAAATTTCTTGGCAAGAATTACCTTCAAAGGGGTGTACTGGGTCTGGTCCTCTACCTCTGGAATAAAGAGAATGTCACTTCTCACTATAGGCATGTACCTCCACAAGTTACCCTCAGTACTCCTCAGAAACCCTGTGCACCCTTAGAGCCACCACATGAGCTGAGAACCATTTGTCAATGTTGTCTCTCACCACATAGATGGGCACCAAATATTTTGGTATGCAAACCCTCCCCTCTCTCTTAGACACTGCAGGTATGCTGCCACCACTCCTGTTGGATTATGCCTGCTTGACCTTGATGATCAGCTCCTTAAGCTCAAGCTGATGTACCAAATCTTTCTCCTCCATCCTCAGTTTAACGAGTTCCAATGTAAAATTCCTCTCCTCTTTCCTGTCCTCCAGCTCCTGTGGGGACAGGCCTCTGGCAGACACACTGCTCCGTGCTGCATCCTGAGCATGAGGGGCTTCCATGTCACCCGCTAGGGCAAAAATGGGACTTTCCTTGGACCCTGGGTCCTCCTTCTCCTCATCCACATACAGTTCTTTCCCTTCCTCATTGTCACCCACCTCCTCCACTCCTGAGGTAACTTGTATCTCCTCAAAGTCCCCGAGGGATACCTGCACATCCAACTTGGTAGCCTTCTTGTCTGCCATCAGCCCCCTCTGGGTACAAAGCTTCACCAACTCAGGCCTGATAAGAGTATCAAAGCTGCAGGCATCCATGGTGCAACATGCAAGGGTTTAAGGCACTTAAATTTGGAAAAGGGGGAAAAGCCAATTAAAAACTAAGGCAGAATTAGAAAAATCTGTATTGGTCTTTAGATGTGGAACAGTAGTGTACACCAAGTCACTGGCTGGCACTGCACAAACACATGTGCTTTCCCACTGCTGCCATCAATGTTAGAAATAGTGTTTCTGGTTGGCAGAGGAATGCACCTTGTCCAAGTAGGAACCACAATCCTAGTTAGGGTAAGTTATTAATTGACTTTAAATTAACCTGTGCTCACTCTCTCTCTCTGGCAGAGAGCAGTCAGGCTTCACTTAAGAGGCAATGTGTAAAGTGTTTGTGCAACACTTCCAACAGTAAAACAATGGAAACACCACAGAAAAAGATACCAGACCTGGTTAGAAAAGTAAAACCTAATTTAATAAACAAAGCAAGAACACAAATAACAAAATACAATACGTTTT
The DNA here is from genome assembly GCF_964263255.1 of Lissotriton vulgaris. Lineage (NCBI taxonomy): Eukaryota > Metazoa > Chordata > Amphibia > Caudata > Salamandridae > Lissotriton > Lissotriton vulgaris. Next base: position 1,131,085,722 of record NC_141691.1, read on the forward strand.
CTTTTTAAAAAACCTATCTTGAAGTATAGTGCTTAAGGGGTCTTAAAGTGCAAACCAGAGTTATCTGGTTGCGCTTGACTGGGACGAAGACAACATTTCAGGCCAACAGTGATGGTGCACAGGACGTTTACAGGATCCAGGTTTGAACTGCTGCAAAGTACCCTAGTTGAGTTGACAGGGCAGTGATGCAAGAAACGAAGAGGTGATGCATCGTCGTCAAGCCGTAGGCTAAAGGTGATACATTCTCGCCCAACTGCGTAAGTCGAGGATACGTCGGGAATGGAGGCAATGCATTATGCAGTCACTGAAGCGATGTCCTGGATCGTTGAAATATGCTGGTCCGAGTGACACAACGTCATTGATGCATGGATTATGTATGTTATACCACTTTAACCGGTCTTCCAAGGTCTGAGTTGGCATCACTTGGCAGGGCAAGACTCTCATATTGCAAAGTCCAGGTGCTGTTTGTGGAGTTGTTGGAAGTCTTTTGTGTCCCTAAGACTTCAAACAGGAGTCAAGCAGACAAGGCCTTGAAGTCACTCTGGGTTCAAGTGGTGGAGGTCCAGTTCCTCTCACCAAGGGAAAGATGACAGCAGACAGGTCATCACAGCATAACCGTAGTTCTTCCAGAGCAGCAATCCAGCAGAGTGGCAGTCCTTCAGCAGCACAGCAGTTCTTCTTCCTGGTAGTGTCTCCTTAGTCCAGATGTGTACTGGGTTGGGAGGGTCAGAAGTCCAGTTTGTATATCCAGTAGTGCCTTTGAAGTGGGGGACACTTCAAAGAGGGGTTTTAAGTGCACAGAGATCATCCCTTCCTACCCTAGCTCCACACTGACTACAGGTGGTTAAGCAGTCCTGTATGTGGGGACAGGACACAGCCTATTGAGGTATATACGAGTGAAGCTGTGCCTAGCGCCTCCCTCCCATCCTGCCCAGATGGCCCATCAGTCACATCTAAGTTCCTTTTGTGTGTGGCTGTCTAGAGGGAATTCACAAGGCCCAGCTGTCACCCACTCCAGACGTGTATTCTAGACAGTCATCAAGCACACAGGGCTAAGAGCAGAAAAATGCCATCTTTCTGAACATACCATTTTTTTAATTGTAATGGCAAATTTGACTTTACCATTAAATAGGATTTATCATTATAATTCCATATGTACTAAACATGACAGCTCAACCTTTTCCAATTGGGAATTACACGTATTAGAAATAACAAGGAATCCCCTATGTAAACCTATGGGAGAGCTAGGCCTTGCGATAGTGAAGAACAAATTTGGGAGTTTTCCACTACCAGGACATATAAATCTCAAAAGTACATGTCCAACCTTTTACTTACATAGCACCCTGTCCTATGGTCTACCTGGGGCCTACCTTAAGGGTGACTTATATGCATAAAAAAGAAGAGGAGTTTAAGACTTGGCATGGGGTTTTAAATGCCAAGTTGACATATCAGTGTACACTGCACACAGAGGCTCTGCAGTGGCAAGTCTGGTACCTGCTTTAAAGGGCTACTTAAGTGGGTGGCACAATCAGTGCTGCAAGCCCACTAATAGTATTCAATTTGCAGGCCCTGGGCAAATGTAGTGCATATTATTAGGGACCTATAAGTAAATTAAATATGCCAATTGTGGATAGGTCAAGCAAACCATGTTTACGGAGAAAGCACATGTATTTTAGCACTGGTTAGCAGTGGTAAAGTGCACACAGTCCTAAAACCAACAAGATCAGATCAGCAAAATCGGAGCCTAACAGGCAAAACGTTTGGGGGGCAGGCCACCCTAAGGCTAACAGGTCTAACAGGCCATAATTGAAAGTTGGTTGGAGCAGATTTCCCATGTGGTATTCTGTTCTGCACAATTATCACTAACCTGTTTTTCCTATGCAAAGATTTTGCAGGTCCTGCTTGAAAATTTGCTTTGCGAAAGGGCTGCATTGCAGCCTGAGCTCCCTTATCCCTGTCACATTTTCTCAAAAGACACAAGGAGAGTTTTTATTGTGCCATTGCCAGGCAGCATGCTCCTTTCTCAGATTAGGTTCTAATTGTCTGCATTAAATTCTGGAAAGAAGGAATTAAGAGGGCTCAAGCTCATAATTGCAGTAATTCTGTACTGAGAGTCTGGTAGGTATCAGTAATTCAGTCCGCCCGCAATCTCTGAATTTAAATCCTCACAACTTCTAACAGGTCCTAACTGTTACATGAAGAGATCCAGCAAACACAATGATACCCAAATCTGTTGGAAAGGCTACACTTTGACAGCTCAGGTCCTGTTAGTAGAAAATCATACCTCAATGTGTTTGATACTTACTTCTACAGTTCTAGATCACACCTGTGTCTAGACTGATCACCGATGCAAGTGTGGCACTATTAAAATGTTTTTTTACATTTGGTCATTTTTACAAAGGTAGTCTCAGGTAACAGAGCCATCAACTCAACTTAAGAAGGCTCCTTCACACAAAGATCGACATTTCAAAGCCTTGCATCTGGAGAATTGCTGGGAGACTCCAGATTTGAGTGAAATAAACGAGTCCAAATCTGCTATACTGCTCAGCAAACTGGGTATGCACAAAAATTAATTGAAAAAGTTAAACAGTACCATCAAGGGCTGGAGGAAGCATCAAGCACACACATTAGCAAATATCTAAAATCATTTGAATGGATGTAGGGTGGGAACGCCATTTGGAATATTTAGAACATGGGCTAGTGGGCAGAATGGGTCCCACATGCAGTTAAAATAGTACTGGACGATTGGTCACTGTTTGCAATAGTTCCCGAGGGTAGATCTGAAGAAAGTGTAGTCAACACTAAGAATAATTATTACCTGAGACAGAAATTATCAATGCAAAAATCTCCCACAAGAATTCATGTAATAAGCAGGAAAGGAATCTGGATACTCCTAGCTCTTTGCAGGGATGTGTGCATGTTCCACAGTGAAGGGTAATCAACAGAGAGGATGTCACGTCAGGTGTCAACCAGCAAAGATAGCGGAAGTAAACAAGCACTTGCAATGCATGTAATAGGTCTCGCATTACTGAAAGTTTGAGCTATTGGTGTTGCAAATAATAATGCAACATCAATAGCTCAAACTTTCAGTAATACGAAATCTACTGCATTGCAAATGCTTATTTTAAATGAGCTGCAGCCGCGTCTTGACCAGGCTGCTCAAGGCACTCCATTCCTCTTCCAACCATCCACAACAAGCAATGGCAGGTTTTGTCATTACAAAATCTATTGGCTCTGTCAATTGTCAACGGGAGAATATGTGGTCTGACGCCTAGATTGCCGACTTTGGTGCTGGAAACCAAAGTTCGAGCCTTGGGCTCGTGCCCACATGCTGTGATTCTGGGCAAATCACTTAATCTCCCCGTGCCTAAATGAGTTCTTGTGTAACGTAATCGGTGTTCATGTAAAGCGGCCCAATACCTTTGGGTCGAGTTCACGCTATATAAATCTGCATTATAAAAAAAAAAGTAATTGGTATTACATTTTACACAGCACTTGAGCTGCTGTGCAACATGGCTTATGGAAAAAAGCACTATGATGCAGTCAATAGTGCATGCATCATATCACTTTTTTTTACATTAAGATTGCCAAAGACAATAAGCTTCACATAGATGAAACCTATTGGCTTTGCCAATGCTTGATGTTCAAGTTGGCTGGTATGCTGGCCTGAGTGAACTTGTTCTCCCTCTACCTCTACAGCAGGAAAACACTATACTGGAGGCAGGGCCTTAAGTGGATGAAAAACATAGGGGGGGCTCTCAAAGGGGCCTGGTCGATGTAATGAAGGGCATGGCTTAAAAACACAAAGTGAAAATCTGTGCTTAGCATAGTGTGCCGCCCCACTGGTATTTGCTGCTTCATCAATCCATCCAAATACAACTAGTAACATTACACCTACATCAAGCCAGGACTATTGGCTTTGTCAATAGGTGTTAGTTGCAGAAGATAAATAATCAACAACTATGGCTTCGAAGCACGTAATCAGATTTGCATTAATCGTTATTGCCCATGCGCCAAGATAACCATATTGTCCCATCAGGTTTATCCATTCAGCAAAGGTCTATATCCCAAGAGGTGGACCCGCAGCATGCATAAGATACCACAATCATCCCAGAATTGCTGAGAGCTGCCGTCGCTGCTCCCATTAAAGCTAATTCCAGTCTAATGATTGACAGCGTTGTGGCGGGAAGGACATTCAGTGTCATCCTGGAACTCATCAAGATTCTTCACCTCAGACAAAGCAAACGGGGTGGCGCAGGCCTCACGTGCCATATGGGCGGAAGGACCATTGATTGTGCAAGCCTTTAACTAATGTATTAGGCAATGAACACAGTCAGCTTTACATTGTTATTTTCCTTTGTCCGCTGTGCCTTTTTGGTTAGTTGATCCAGCCCAAATTCATAAATATATAGTCAATTATTGAAGCCGGGTGCCATTGGTAAGCCGTTCTCTACACTTTGTGTTAGTTCTTACTACCACAAACCAACTCTTCTGTTTTTTCTCTGGCTGTTATCCCTGCAGTACTCTTCCAGTGAAGTGAGAATAACCAAACAGCATAGCTCCAAACACCCCAAAACTGCACTCTAAAGATGCCCTTGGAGTCTCCTTGGACAGTGGATGCTGATAGGTCACTGCTGAGGTATTAACTGCTTCCCTTCTGTGCCAATCAACTCTGTTTTTACACACAGAGGGGAGGACACAGGTACCATTTTGAACAACAAATTATCTAGGCCCAACCACACACCCAAAGACACCAACCTATTCAGTAGACCAGAGGGTAGCCATATTGGGCTCTTCTCTCCATGATGACAGGGGAATCAATAAGGGTGATCCGAGCTGCCACCCGTGCGCTAGGGGTTGCATTTCAGGCTGCATCAGCAAGGTTTCCACAGTGGAGCCTGAAATCTTAAACGGAAGGTAAGGACTCCTGGACACACTTTTCTCCTTAGCTGGCTGCAATTACACTGGATCACTTTAGGAAAAACGGGATAAGTGTCATTGTTTCTTTAATATCCCTGTAGGAAATGCTCGTTTGGATTGCTGTGGGAAGAGCCCTAGAATGTTGCTGCTGTTGGCTCTAGGGAGATGGTGAAGCAGACAGAGAAACTTGCAAGAGGGTAAAGAGTACAGATGCAAATCTGCACTCCCAACTACCACATGTACTCTCTTTGGATGTGCTCCAAATGAGGTTAGTGTGACATTTCAAAGCCAATAAAATGAACCATTGGAAGGATACATTTAATAAAACATCCCAGGGATACATTAAAGAGTTTTGACCTTAGAGTACATACATGTGAGCAAGAGACAAATAGCCCTGCACCATGCTCATTCCGCAATCAAATATCAGACTTTTAATCTTTCACAACAATACTCTTCAGCCATCAGTGGTGGTGGCGGGTATTGTAAAACAATTTATGCAACTCAAGAATCTCATAGAAAAGCGCCTGTTCTCTTTGTGTTCAGATGCTGAGAGGGAGCAGGGCTGTACATGCAGCTAATAATGCTTTTATAAACCTCTATTCACGTCACATTAGTCGCATTGCATTATGCAAATTACATGAGTTAGTTAAACGAAGCACACATACAATATACCTTACTATACAGATGGTGTTTTTACACCGTGCTCTCTTTGAAAACAGTAGTCTAGTGCTTTACATTTGAGAACAACTTGGTCTACATCAGCAAAAGCCAACGTAAAGAAAACGGGTATGCTATGTAGTGTCAAGTTCACAAGAAAATAGCACAGAAGGCGCTTTGTCATCGAGGCCAGACTTTAAAAGCAATGTTGTTTGAAGTCAAAAGCAAATCTAGGACATTTATGTACATTCCAATACATGTCAGACTGAAAAAGCATTGCTAAAGCACACACTGGAGCTACAAATACTCTGTGCCAATAAAAGAAGGCAGGGTCTCACACTGAAAAGCTGGGCAAAACTCTCATACGCAATTGCTCGCTTCAGGAAATGGTGTGATCCTGGGCATGTCACCTTATAGATCTGTTCCCCAGTTCCATTGGTTGTTTAATTTGAGAGAAATATCAGTAAATGATACAAAATGAATATTCAAAACATATGATAGGTTGGTGCCCGGTTTATGTATATGAGTTCCTTGAGTACAAAATTCCAAAATCCAATTTCGTTTTCAATATGGTATACTTCATTGATTAGTTGCCAGAAATAAATTAAACAAACAGTCAACACGTGTTTCACCAGTATGGCCAGCAGGCCAAGGGTTTTCTCAAGGCTGGTTTAATGCAAACAAATATAGCATTTATTTTATTTATTTATTTGCGGTTTTTATAGAGCGCGACACTCATCCCTAGGGATATCACGGCGCTATATACTAAATAAGGACTACTGCTGAGAAGTTAAGGATTGGGGAAGAGGTGGGTTTTCAGTTTTTTTTTAAACTGGAGGTAATTTGTAGTATGTCTTAGGTCAGTAGGGAGCTCATTCCACCTTTTTGCTGCAAGGTAAGAAAAGGAGCGACCACCTGTTCTGACTTTGTAGATGCGTTTGGTTTTAGCCAAAGCTGATTGACATGAGCGTAGGTTCCTATTGGGCACATAAAATTCGATCTTCCCTTGGAGAATTGTGGGGCCAGTTTTATGTAAAGCCCTGTGGGCATGGCTAAGCAATTTGAAGGCAGCCCTCTGGCGCATCGGGAGCCAATGAAGTTTCTTTAAGCACTCCAATGCCGAGTCTCGTTTACCTTTGTTGCAAATGAATTTGGCCGCCATGTTTTGCAAAACCTGTAAGCTGGAGAATAAATGTTCGTTCATCCCTACAAATAGTGCATTGCCATAGCCCAGGCGACTGACCAATAGGGCCTGGTGACTGAGCGTCTGCAATCCAGGGGTATCCAGGGAAATATCCTGGCGAGAAGTTTTAGTATGGCAAAGCCCTTGCCACAAAGGGATCGGACGTGATCCTTCATGGACAGGGCATCATCCATGATGATTCCCAAGTTCCTGGCATGTTGTTTAGGAGTGGGGGCCAATCCCAGTGAAGGTGGCCACCATGTGGGGTCCCACACACGTTTGGCTCCACCGAACAGAAGAATCTCCGATTTGCCTGCATTCAACTTTAGGCAGTGTTCGTGCATCCATTGGGCCATTTCGGAAAGGCAGTCATGTAGCTTGGTTTTGGTTACATCAGGCCCTTCGTCCATGGCCACCATCAGCTGCGTATCATCCGCATAGGAGCAGATGCCAATGCCCCACTTCCTTCCAATGTCGGCAAGAGATGAAATATATTCATTGAAGAGGGTGGGGCTCAGTGAGGCGCCCTGGGGGACCCTGCAGCCGATGGGGTTGGGCCTTGAGTGGAACTGACCCATATATACTGCCTGGGTGCGGTTACTCAGGAAAGAGTGTAGCCAGTTCAATGCTGTGGATTGGACTCCCTTGCTCCGGAGTATGTTCAGCAGACAGTCGTGGGATACCTTGTCAAACGCCGCTGACAGGTCAAGCAGTATCAGCGCCACCGCTCCACCTCGATCGGTGGAGGATCTGATACTGTCCGACACTGCCAGCAACGTTGCCTCGGTGCTGTTATTGGCTCTAAAACCAGTCTGGGAGGGATCCAGAAGGGAATTACTTTCTAGGTACCCAGTCAGCTGTACATTGACCAATTTCTCCAGAGCTTTAGAGAGGTAAGGAAGCTGGGAGATGGGTCTGTAGTTCTCTGGGTTGAATATGTCAGACTTGTATTGTACAGAACATATAAAAGAGAAGGAAAAATGGTCAATATAGAGGGGTCGTGAAGGGTAAAGAAAGCAAGAATGTAAATGAGATAGCAAGTTTACGAATCCGTGACAGGTAATATAAACCAGTCAAGTTGTATGCACCCGTGTGACAGATGGGGGTCAGGGGTAAGAAATAGGGAAGGTGAGTTATGGAAAAGGGGGAAAGAGGGAAGAGAAGATGAGAGAGAGAGTACAAGGAGGGCCAATGATCTATAGATATAATCATCGCGTGGTGTGGTCAGCATAAACATGGTGAAAAAAACCAATAGGCAACTATCATGCAAGGTATACAAGTATCCTGAGAGAGACGTCCTCATATTGATGTCAGTGAAGGCAATACTTCATTTGTTTAACATAGGAACAGAAGTAACAAATAAATATGTGATACATTTTGAGCCAGAGTTAGTAAAATATGTCTAATCAGATAATGTGATAAGGAAAACTTTTGATCATGGTGCAGAAGCAATTAGGAGAGAGGGTCAAATGAGGCAAGTAATACAGTGTACCTGTCAAAGAAGATGAGTACTTACCAGAAGGTCTTGTAGCAAAATGCTCAGTGTATCTTGAAAGACAGGGTTGTCCGCGAAAGAGATAGGAGCAAAAGGAGGTAAAGCAGCAAGAAGCGAGAGATATGTTGCAAATGTGAGCCTCATAGCGGAAAGCATCCTATCGGGAAAGCTTTGTAGCCATTGGGGTCTGGCTGCTAAGGTGCAGGATATGTGTTAATAAGAGCGTCAGAAAAATTCAGCTGAGTTAAGCCAGTGGTTGAGGTGACACATAATGTTAAGCGGTGTATTCGGGAGTAAAGCGGTGGCAGAGAGAAATCATTGCTGTGAACATCATATTATTGAGACCTTAGAGTTGTGCCAGAGGTTGAGGCAATGGGTAATAATAGATGATGTGATCAAAAAAGTGTGGTGGCCAATAAAATGGGCGTGAGTGCGGACGGCAATTAATGTAATCAGATAGACAGTATGGGATATACGAATGTGAGCGATGAGCCTAGGCACATGTGGGAGTTGAGCTAGATGTTCGATTAATAACAGAAACGAGTGGTAAAAGTTAAATCACAACATCAGAGGAAAGGTGTGAGCGGCAATGTGAGGTGGAAAAGAGTGTGCAAAGACGTGATAAGTATAAGTATGTCAAGCGAACAAGTGCCGTTAACGGCAGGAACAAACAAGGATAAGGACATACAGATTTGAATGGAGGTGTGAAGCATCTTGGGAGAAGGATGGTCTCTGTGGTCAGGTCGATTCAAATGCCTGCTCCTTCTGGTTTTAATATATACTGTCAAGGGAGATGGACTCTCAGCGTCTCTGGCTGGGAGGCAAGCTGGGAGTGACAGCAGCTTGCCATAAACATGAATGGAAAGATACCAGGAGCAGCAGGTTGCCAGTTATCAAGGTGTGAGGTCATAAAACGGAAGGAGGCCAGAGCGAAGGGAAGGTCAAGTAACCCGGAGCAGCATGTGGTCTGGAGTCTAGGCATGGTGCCAATAAACATATTTGAAAAGAGTGAAGGGAAGGGCAGTAATTGTGGGGGGAGGCCAAGGTGAAGGAAAAAGGGCAGAGGGGTTTAGGCAAAGGTCACCCCTAGTTAGCCTTCCAGCCAACGAGGCTGACAGGCCACCTGCCTTGGCAGTCAATATTTAGTAGGGTGACCAACCGTCCGTAATTTTCACGGACTGTCCGTGAATTTACTGTCATGTCCATTGTCAGTGAAGAAAGTCTCCAAGGCAGAATTTGTCCGTCATTTTAGCCTTGGTGGCAAAGGACAAATGTTGAGCAGTTGAGATGGCTCAGCTCAGGCAGAAGAGAGGGGGTCTCCTGTCCAGTGATTCAGCGGGAGGGGCAGCCAGGGTGCCCGGCTGCTTCAAAGAAATGTAAATGTGGGAACTGGGTAATCTGGGCATGTAAAGGCTGCTTGAATGAGAACTAAATAGGGGTTAATTGATCTAAAGCTGCCTAAGGTGAAATATTTATTTTTCCATGGTATTGTTAAGGTGTTCCAAGCTGAAGAAGTGAGGTGTGCACTTTGCAACTACAACTGAGGTCACAAACCACTATTACATTACATTGCGACTCACAAGGAGGATGCAAATAGCTCTTTCATTTCGTCTCATGTTTACAAGTTGCAAAACCCCTTTCACAATTCAGAAACACTTTCCTCACTCTTAAAACAAGTTCTGTGCATTGTAAAAAGATGATTTGGTATCGGAAGTGTGATTCAAAGACTTTGCAACAAAACCTTTAAGACATGCTTCCCCTGGGGGATTGACATGTCAACATTCTTCTTGCATTAAAGAGAATTTTTTTTCTTTTTGCACTTTTTACTGTGGATATACAGCCCGGCTCTGGACAGTGCTAGTATATTAGCTGCAGTAAATATACAACATATCAATGTCACCTTGCACCTAACATTAAAATAAATCACAGATGGGATGTGATATTGTGTGTGCCGGTGCCTCATGAATCTGGATGCTTTACATGGTCAGTGCGTTAAGTGGGCTGGGCTCCGGATGCAGTTCTAAAAAGTGGTTGCTGAGACGGGACCATATCGGGTTCTCCAATATTGCCCTAATCCTCAGGGTTGGAAACAAGCAGCAGTTTTACCCTTTACTACCTTTGATGTAACTTCAAAGAGACTGGTTTCAGTTCTTTCACAGTCTCATAATTTTAGAACTGAAGGTTTTTCAATGTTATTTACAACGAAGCCAAAGTTGTTGCTTATATGTCTTATGCAACTAACAGCCATTGACAAAGCCAATAGTCCTGGCTTGTTCTAGATGGAATATTACTTATTATGTTATTTATCTGGATGCACTGACAGAATCAGCAAATTTACCAGTCGGGCAGCAAAATATGCTAAGCACATATTTCTTAGCTTACGTGTTTTTGAGCCATGCCCTTAGTTACATTGGCCAAGCCCCTTGGACAGACCCCCCAGCTTTTTTATCCCACTTAAAGTCCTATACTAGGTACTGTATGTGTGGCTCTCCTGTAGCTCTTCTTCTTCACTTTACTGCAGCAGTCAGCAGAAACATATCATGCACCATTTAAGGTCATTTGTGTCCTGCAAGCTAGAGTCAGTAAAGACGTAAACCTAAGGGGTTTGCATGATATCACCTCAGTACATCTGCTGACATATAAAACAAGCTACAATTGAGGGGGAATGGTACTTTAGTCTATACTGCCCCACCTGTGATCCCCAGCTTCATGGGATAACTATACTGCTCTCCTACCTAACTTTACCCTACTTTCTCCCACTTTTCTTGCTTACACTCAAATGTACTAGTGTATATCTTGCTGGCATCTTTTTGGACTGAATTTTTTATACAGTGGGCATTTTAATAACTTAAGGTTAGCATTGATCAGGCAATTCCCTTGTCATGCTTTCATGTCATACACCTTCTACACATCTATGTAGCCATGGTACAATGATTACCGTTTCTATGCTAATGTTATCCTTCTAAATATTTACTCCTTTTATGACCAATCAATCAATCAAAGACATTTCTAGAGCGCGCTACATACCCGTAGGGTCTCAAGGCGCTGGGGGGGGGGGGGGGGGGGGGGGGGCGCTACTGCTCGAACAGCCAGGTCTTCAGCTTCTTCCTGAAGGAGAGGTGGTCTTGGGTCAGGCGCAGGTCGGTCGGGAGGGAGTTCCAGGTCTTGGCGGCCAGGTAGGAGAAGGACCTTCCTCCTGTAGTCGCTCTTCGGATGCGGGGGACGGCGGCGAGGGCGTGGCTGGCAGATCGGAGGTGGCGTTTGGGAGCGTAGAAGTTGACTCGGCTGTTGAGGTAGCTCGGGCCTTGGTCGTGTAGGGCTTTGTGTGCGTGGGTGAGGAGGCGGAAGGTGACTCTCTTGCTGACGGGGAGCCAGTGGAGGTCTCTCAGATGTCCGGAGATGTGGCTGGTTCGTGGGATGTCGAGGATGAGTCTGGCTGAGGCGTTTTGGATCCGCTGGAGTCTCTTCTGGAGCTTGGCGGTGGTGCCGGCGTAGAGGGCGTTGCCGTAGTCCAGTCGGCTGGTGACGAGGGCCTGGGTGACGGTCTTCCTGGTCTCTGTGGGGATCCACCAGAAGATCTTCCGTAGCATGCGTAGGATGTTGAAGCATGACGAGGAGACGGCGTTGACTTGCCTGGTCATGGAGAGGGAGGAGTCCAGGATGAAGCCCAGGTTGCGTGCATGGTCTGTCGGTTTGGGTGCGGTGCCCAGGGCGGGAGGCCACCAGGAGTCGTCCCAGGCGGAGGGTGAGGAGCCCAGGATGAGGACCTCCGTCTTGTCTGAGTTCAGCTTCAGGCGGCTGGTCGTCATCCACTCGGCTACCTCTTTCATCCCTTCTTGTAGGTTGGCTTTGGCGGCGGTGGGGTCGTTGGTCAGGGAGAGGATCAGCTGGGTGTCGTCGGCGTAGGAGATTATGCTGAGGTTGTGTTTGCGTACGATGGCCGCGAGGGGGCTCATGTAGACGTTGAAGAGGGTGGGGCTCAGAGAAGATCCTTGGGGGACGCCGCAGATGACTTCGGAGGCCTCTGACTTGTATGGTGGTAGGCGGACTCTCTGTGTTCTACCGCCGAGGAAGGAGATGATCCATTCTAGCGCCTTGTCCTGGATTCCGACGTTGCTGAGGCGCCGTACTAGGGTGCGGTGGCAGACCGTGTCGAAAGCCGCGGAGAGGTCTAGGAGGATGAGGGCCGCTGTTTCTCCATTGTCCATCAGGGCTCGGATGTCATCGGTGGCGGCGATGAGGGCGGTCTCGGTGCTGTGATTGGCTCGGAAGCCGGACTGTGAGGGGTCGAGGGATCCGTTTGTCTCGAGGAAGGCGGCCATCTGCTTGTTGACGGTCTTCTCGATGACTTTGGCTGGAAACGGGAGAAGCGAGATGGGGCGGTAATTCTTGAGGTCGGTGGGGTCCGCTGTTGGTTTCTTGAGTAGGGCGCTGAGTTCGGCGTGCTTCCAGCTCTCCGGGAAGGTGGCGGTGTTGAAGGATGTGTTGATGATGTCTCGCAGGTGGGGTGCGATGACAGCGTCGGCCTTGTTGAAGACGTGGTGAGGGCAGGGGTCAGTCGGTGATCCGGAGTGGATGGAGTTCATCGTGCGGATGGTGTCTTCGGTACTGATCGGGGTCCAGGCGTGGAGGGTGGTGGTGGGGGGTGGTTGTTCGGTCATGCTGTGCGTTGGTTGGTTGTCGAAGCTGCTGTGTATGTCTGTGATCTTGTTGTGGAAGTATGAGGCGAGGGAGTTGCAGAGGTCTTGCGATGGGGTGATGTCGTTGTTTCCTGCGCTGGGGTTGGAAAGCTCTTTCACGATGTTGAAGAGTTCCTTGCAGTTGTGTGCGTTGTTGTCCAACCGGTCCTTGAATGCTGTTTTCTTGGCGGCGCGGATCAGCTGGTGGTGCTTCCGGGTAGCAAGCTTGAAGGAGGTCCTGTTGTCCGGTGTCGGTTCCCTTTTCCAGACTTTCTCGAGGGCTCGGCAGTTCTTCTTGGAGCTCTTGAGTTCGTCGGTGAACCATGGGGCCTTCTTGCTGCCGGGTCTGCTGGGCGCGGTCCTCAGTGGGGCGAGTTCGTCCGCGCAGTTGCTGATCCACTTCGTGAGGTTGTCGGCGGCCTGGCTGGGGTTCGCTGAGCTGGCAGGAGGGTGCTGGCTCAGGGAGGTGGCGAGCTGGTCTGCTGTGATCTTGTTCCAGCTTCTGCGGGCGGCCTGTTGTTGGTGATGGTGGGTCGGCGTTCTCTTGAAGGTGAAGTGGACGCAGCTGTGGTCCGTCCAGTGAAGCTCTGTGGCGTGGCTGAAGTCGATGTCTGTGCTGGATGAGAAGACGGCGTCGAGAGTGTGTCCGGCAAGGTGGGTGGGGGTGGACACCAGTTGCTTGAGTCCCAGGTTGGCGAGGTTGTCGAGCAGGGTGGTGGTGTTGCGGTCGTTGTTGTTCTCCAGGTGGAAGTTGAGGTCTCCCAGGAGGATGTAGTCAGCGGAGGGGAGGGCAAGCGGGCTGACGAAGTCGGCGATGTCCTCGCTGAATTGGGTGCGTGGTCCAGGGGGTCGGTAGATCAGGGTGCCTCTGAGGGTGGTGGTCGGGTTGGTGTGGATCTGGAAGTGCAGGTGTTCGGCGCTGGTCAGGGTGTTGTCGGTGCTGGTCGTGAGACGGATGGTGTTCTTGTGGATGATGGCGATGCCTCCTCCCATCTGGTTGGCGTTTCGGTCCCTCCGGACGATCTTGTAGCCCTCTGGGATGGCGATGGCGATGTCGGGAGCTGAGGAGGCGTTCATCCAGGTCTCCGTGAGGAAGGCAACGTCAGGGGCTGTGGCGTCGAGGAGGTTCCAGAGTTCGATGGCGTGTCTGTGGACGGAGCGGGTGTTGAGCAGGATGCACTTGAGGTGGGTACTGCTGGTGTTCGGCTTGGTGGGTGCGGGGCAGGATCGGATGCATGAGAACTTGCAGGCGTGGCAGCTGAAAGGTCCGTTGGTACGTCCAGGAGTGGCTTGATGGCATTCTGGGTGTCGGCCGGTGTTGAGAGCGCTGAGGGTGGCGGCTGAGTACGTCGGGCGTGTAGGTCGGGGTCTTCGAGGTCCAGGGGTCCTGGCACTGGGCGCGGTCCAGGCGCGGACGGGCGTAGACGGGCTTACCTTTGGCGCGCCTTCGGCACTTTAAACGGTGCTCCGCAAATAGTTTCTCATGGAGCAGAATGTATGGATTTAAGACAATATAGAAAACAATTGGTTCTGTTATGCGATACAATTGCTGTGATGAATGTATTCAATACAAGAGAAAAGGTGTTTCACACTTCATTTTACACAATAAATGAAAAAACGATTTCAATTGAGAACACACCAGGAAAGCACAGGGAGAGTTGATGTACTCTTATATTTTTCAAGAAGTACCGAATATTAAATGGCTGTCACAAATACAAGTAAATTGCGAAAATACAGAGGTGACAATTGTGAGAAGGTGACATGTGGGGACTGTTGAAGTGAACAGTACACTATATACAAAACATACATATGTGACATAAATTAAAATAATTGTTACATTTCTGTACTGTCTCGTTATTTAACACATGTAATCAAGACCCAATACTGATTGACTATTGGGCAAGAGAACTGTGTACAAATGTGTGATGGGAAAGTCTCACAATTTACTTGTATTTGTGACAGCCATTTAATAGTCAATACTTCTTGAAATATATAAGAGTAAATCAACTCTCCCTGTGTTTTCGGGGTGTGTTCTTAATTAAAATCGTTTTTTCATTTATTGTGTAAAAGGAAGTGTGAAACATCTTTTCTCTTGTATTGAATACATTTATCACAGCAATTGTATCGTCCAACAGAACCAATTGTTTTCTATAATACCAATACCCCGGTTCTGAGGGTCACTGGGTCACCCCATATCCTTAATGTTGGATTTAAGACAAAGCATACTTTCAGTGCTCTGGAGATAGGAACTCACGGGGCAGGAGAGATGCTGGACTTTTCTTGTTCTCTCTTCTGCTGTATATGCATACAACTACAAAAACAACAGTTGAGGGATAGAATGCAGAACAATGTCATACATTCACCCCAGTACAGAGATCTGGCCTAAATCCGTCGGTTTTTTTGCACTCTAGACCACCCTAGTTCAGACATGGCCATATGCAAATCAGCCTTGACCCTGTGCCTCATGGAAACAGTCCAGCCCGAACTGCCAAGCCATGTCTTTCCTGGACTGGAGTCAAGCATCCTAGGACTGGTTTCTGGCTATCAGCCGTCTTCAGCCAGGATAGCTTGACTCCAGTGGTGTGGAGAGCATGGGACTCACGTCTGAGCATACCATTCCCACTCGGGGTGACAAATGCAAAAACAACAATTGATGGACAGAATGCAGAACAATGTCATACATTCACCCCAGTACAGAGATCTGGGCCTAAATCCATCGTTTTTTTGCACTCCACACCACCCCAGTTCAGACATGGCCATATGCAAATCAGCCTTGACCCTGTGCCTCATGGGAACAGTCCAGCCCGAAGTGCCAAGCCATGTCTTCCCTGGAACGGAATTGAGCATCCTAGGACCGGTTTCTGGCTATCAGCCGTCTTCAGCCAGGATAGCTTGACTCCATGTCTGAACTGGGGTGGTGTGGAGTGCAAAACAACAATGGATTTAGGCCCAGATCTCTGTACTGGGGTGAATGTATGACATTGTTCTGCATTCTGTCCATCAATTGTTGTTTTTGCGTATATGCATACAACAGCAGTTCAGTGACTTGGTGCAGTTTTCATATTTCAGACTGGGGTGCAATGCCGTTGTCATTAACAGCAAATGTGCTTGCCTATGGACGTTGGCGCAATTAGTAGGTCTCAAATCATCACCACCCCCTTTTGTAAATCGATTTTGGCCACTATAGGTGTGGCAGGGTATACTCAGACATGAGTCCCTTTCTCACTGCTCACTCAGGATTCAAGCAAGCCGGGCCGAAGAGGCTGAAATGCCAGAAACCGGTCCCCGGTAGCTTGTCTCCTTTCTGGTAAAGAATTGGCTTGGTAGTTTAGTCTGCCCTGTTCCCATGATGCACTGGGCCAGGGACAGACTGATTTGCATATAGCCATGTTCTGAGCTGGGATGGGGCAGTGAGATAAATAACGGTGATGGATCAAGCCCTGATCTTTGGACTGGGTAAGAGTGGTCTGCTCAATTCAGACACTCTGTTCATCACCACCCCCTTTTGTAAATCGATTTTGGCCACTATAGGTGTGGCAGGGTATACTCAGACATGAGTCCCTTTCTCACTGCTCCATCAGGATTCAAGCAAGCCGGGCCGAAGAGGCTGAAATGCCAGAAACCGGTCCCCGGTAGCTTGTCTCCTTTCTGGTAAAGAATTGGCTTGGTAGTTTAGTCTGCCCTGTTCCCATGATGCACTGGGCCAGGGACAGACTGATTTGCATATAGCCATGTTCTGAGCTGGGATGGGGCAGTGAGATAAATAACGGTGATGGATCAAGCCCTGATCTTTGGACTGGGTAAGAGTGGTCTGCTCAATTCAGACACTCTGTTCATCACCACCCCCTTTTGTAAATCGATTTTGGCCACTATAGGTGTGGCAGGGTATACTCAGACATGAGTCCCTTTCTCACTGCTCCATCAGGATTCAAGCAAGCCGGGCCGAAGAGGCTGAAATGCCAGAAACCGGTCCCCGGTAGCTTGTCTCCTTTCTGGTAAAGAATTGGCTTGGTAGTTTAGTCTGCCCTGTTCCCATGATGCACTGGGCCAGGGACAGACTGATTTGCATATAGCCATGTTCTGAGCTGGGATGGGGCAGTGAGATAAATAACGGTGATGGATCAAGCCCTGATCTTTGGACTGGGTAAGAGTGGTCTGCTCAATTCAGACACTCTGTTCATCACCACCCCCTTTTGTAAATCGATTTTGGCCATTATAGGTGTGGCAGGGTATACTCAGACATGAGTCCCTTTCTCACTGCTCCATCAGGATTCAAGCAAGCCGGGCCGAAGAGGCTGAAATGCCAGAAACCGGTCCCCGGTAGCTTGTCTCCTTTCTGGTAAAGAATTGGCTTGGTAGTTTAGTCTGCCCTGTTCCCATGATGCACTGGGCCAGGGACAGACTGATTTGCATATAGCCATGTTCTGAGCTGGGATGGGGCAGTGAGATAAATAACGGTGATGGATCAAGCCCTGATCTTTGGACTGGGTAAGAGTGGTCTGCTCAATTCAGACACTCTGTTCATCACCACCCCCTTTTGTAAATCGATTTTGGCCACTATAGGTGTGGCAGGGTATACTCAGACATGAGTCCCTTTCTCACTGCTCCATCAGGATTCAAGCAAGCCGGGCCGAAGAGGCTGAAATGCCAGAAACCGGTCCCCGGTAGCTTGTCTCCTTTCTGGTAAAGAATTGGCTTGGTAGTTTAGTCTGCCCTGTTCCCATGATGCACTGGGCCAGGGACAGACTGATTTGCATATAGCCATGTTCTGAGCTGGGATGGGGCAGTGAGATAAATAACGGTGATGGATCAAGCCCTGATCTTTGGACTGGGTAAGAGTGGTCTGCTCAATTCAGACACTCTGTTCATCACCACCCCCTTTTGTAAATCGATTTTGGCCACTATAGGTGTGGCAGGGTATACTCAGACATGAGTCCCTTTCTCACTGCTCCATCAGGATTCAAGCAAGCCGGGCCGAAGAGGCTGAAATGCCAGAAACCGGTCCCCGGTAGCTTGTCTCCTTTCTGGTAAAGAATTGGCTTGGTAGTTTAGTCTGCCCTGTTCCCATGATGCACTGGGCCAGGGACAGACTGATTTGCATATAGCCATGTTCTGAGCTGGGATGGGGCAGTGAGATAAATAACGGTGATGGATCAAGCCCTGATCTTTGGACTGGGCAAGAGTGGTCTGCTCAATTCAGACACTCTGTTCAT
Organism: Lissotriton vulgaris; assembly: GCF_964263255.1. Lineage (NCBI taxonomy): Eukaryota > Metazoa > Chordata > Amphibia > Caudata > Salamandridae > Lissotriton > Lissotriton vulgaris. The sequence continues at coordinate 1,131,103,869 of NC_141691.1, forward strand.
CACCACCCCCTTTTGTAAATCGATTTTGGCCACTATAGGTGTGGCAGGGTATACTCAGACATGAGTCCCTTTCTCACTGCTCCATCAGGATTCAAGCAAGCCGGGCCGAAGAGGCTGAAATGCCAGAAACCGGTCCCCGGTAGCTTGTCTCCTTTCTGGTAAAGAATTGGCTTGGTAGTTTAGTCTGCCCTGTTCCCATGATGCACTGGGCCAGGGACAGACTGATTTGCATATAGCCATGTTCTGAGCTGGGATGGGGCAGTGAGATAAATAACGGTGATGGATCAAGCCCTGATCTTTGGACTGGGTAAGAGTGGTCTGCTCAATTCAGACACTCTGTTCATCACCACCCCCTTTTGTAAATCGATTTTGGCCACTATAGGTGTGGCAGGGTATACTCAGACATGAGTCCCTTTCTCACTGCTCCATCAGGATTCAAGCAAGCCGGGCCGAAGAGGCTGAAATGCCAGAAACCGGTCCCCGGTAGCTTGTCTCCTTTCTGGTAAAGAATTGGCTTGGTAGTTTAGTCTGCCCTGTTCCCATGATGCACTGGGCCAGGGACAGACTGATTTGCATATAGCCATGTTCTGAGCTGGGATGGGGCAGTGAGATAAATAACGGTGATGGATCAAGCCCTGATCTTTGGACTGGGTAAGAGTGGTCTGCTCAATTCAGACACTCTGTTCATCACCACCCCCTTTTGTAAATCGATTTTGGCCACTATAGGTGTGGCAGGGTATACTCAGACATGAGTCCCTTTCTCACTGCTCCATCAGGATTCAAGCAAGCCGGGCCGAAGAGGCTGAAATGCCAGAAACCGGTCCCCGGTAGCTTGTCTCCTTTCTGGTAAAGAATTGGCTTGGTAGTTTAGTCTGCCCTGTTCCCATGATGCACTGGGCCAGGGACAGACTGATTTGCATATAGCCATGTTCTGAGCTGGGATGGGGCAGTGAGATAAATAACGGTGATGGATCAAGCCCTGATCTTTGGACTGGGTAAGAGTGGTCTGCTCAATTCAGACACTCTGTTCATCACCACCCCCTTTTGTAAATCGATTTTGGCCACTATAGGTGTGGCAGGGTATACTCAGACATGAGTCCCTTTCTCACTGCTCCATCAGGATTCAAGCAAGCCGGGCCGAAGAGGCTGAAATGCCAGAAACCGGTCCCCGGTAGCTTGTCTCCTTTCTGGTAAAGAATTGGCTTGGTAGTTTAGTCTGCCCTGTTCCCATGATGCACTGGGCCAGGGACAGACTGATTTGCATATAGCCATGTTCTGAGCTGGGATGGGGCAGTGAGATAAATAACGGTGATGGATCAAGCCCTGATCTTTGGACTGGGTAAGAGTGGTCTGCTCAATTCAGACACTCTGTTCATCACCACCCCCTTTTGTAAATTGCCTATGGACGTTGGCGCAATTAGTAGGTCTCAAATTAGCCAAAACCTTTTGATTTCGCTAAAATTATATGTATAATATATTCATCTGACACAAAGCTGGCAACTTGGAGGACTGCATTCTAGTCCAGCAGTGTGGTACCCATTTATCTACATCCTATGTGTGCAGCTTTATATCTCAGAGTGGCACTCAGATATGAGATGCTAGTAATAAAGTCCATCTGAACAGATCTTTCCGACTTTTTCTCTCACCAAACGTGCTTGCTCAGGACAATGAACTGTAAACCAAATATTGGACTGAACAACTCAGTGCATTAACCATATAAATAGATTATGATCATATGAAATACCACAAAAACACCTTCAGAGCTGCTCAAAATAGTGCGCACACCAAAAAAACGTTAAGTGCATGATTGTCACAATCTAATATAAACTTATTTTGACTTGTACTTATGTTGATTGTCTATTTACTTAGTTATATACTGTTGCGCAACCTCCTCTGATGTGTCTGTAAAACGTACCTTTTATTGTGAATTTTTTCCAGAATTTTGACCTTCTATCCTAAATTTTTACACTCACTGTCCTGAATTTGCCCCATTGCCTGTTGGTCATACTAATATTTAGACCAGTAGGAGCAAGTGTTTGACTCAGCCTACCACAGAAACCATCCTTGTCCCAAGTAGTGTTATGCCTCCATTCAGATTTTCCTGCCTTTGATGGCACTTATGTTCGCTCGACATACTTGTACTTATCAAATCTTTGCACACACTCTTCCACCACACTTTACCGCTTACACCTTTCCTCCAATGTTGTGATTTAACTTATACCATTTGTTTCTGTTATTAATCGAGTGTCTGACTCAACTCCCACATGCCCCTAGGCTCACTGCTCACATCTTTATATCCCATACCGTCAATCTGATTACATTCATTGGCATCCGCGCTCACAGCCATTTTCTCGGCCACCACACTTTTTTGATCTCAACATCTATTATAACGCATTTCCTCAACCTCTGGCACAACTCTAAGGTCTCATTAACACAGGAATTATTTCTCTCTGCCACCGCCGCTTAACATATTGCGTCACCTCAACCACTGGCTCAACTCAGCTGAATTTTTCTGATGTTCTTATTAACACATATCATGCACCTTCGCAGCCAGACCCAAACAGCTACAACGCTTTCCTGATAGGATGCTTTCCGCTATGAGACTCACAGTTGCAACATATCTCATTACTTTAAGATCCATGCTTCTTGCTGCTTTACCTCCTCTTGCTCCTATCTCTTTGGCAGACTACCCTGTTTTACAAGATACACTGAGCATTTTGCTACGATATCTTCTGGTAAGTACTAATCTGCCCTGACAGGTTCACTACATTACCTGCCTCATTTGACCCTCTTTCCTAATTGCTTCTGCTCCATGATAAAAAGTTTTCCTTATCACATTATCTGGTTAGACATATTTTACTAACTCTGACTTTGGCTAAAAATATATGATATATTTATTTGTTACTTCTGTTGCTATGTTAAACAAATTAATTATTGTCTTTGCTGACATCAATATGAGGATGCCGCGCCCAGAATACTTGTATTCTTCTAACTCTGGCCTTGGCTCAGCCCCTAAAATGTATTACATATTTATTTGTTTCTTTTGTTCTTATGCTAAACTAATGAAGTATTGTCTTCGCTGACACCAGTTTGAGGATGTCTCCCTCAGGATTCTTGCATGCCTTGTATGATAGTTGCCTATTGTTTTGTTTCACCATGTTTATGCTGACCATGGGACGATGATATCAATCTATAGATCATTGACCCTCCTTGTACTCTCTCTCTCCCATCTTCCCCCCCTTTTTTCCAACTCACTTTTCCTATTTCTTACCCCTGGCCCCCATCTGTCACCTGGGTGGATACAACTTGACTGGTCTATATTACCCTTACCTGTCACAGATTCCTAAACTTGCTATCTCATTTACCCTCATGCTTTCTTTACCCTTCACGACCCCACATTCTTGCCCATTTTCCTTCCCTTTTTCTTTTCCTTCTCATCGTATCTCACCACCTTCTATCTCTCGACTATGTTTTCACATATGTCATCTCTTTCTATATGTTCCATAAAATACTATATTTGTTTGCCTAAAACCAGCCTTGAGAAAGTCATTGGCCTGTGAGCCATAAGGGTAAAACAGGTGTTGGCTGTTTGTTTAATTTATTTCTGTCAACTAATGAATACAGTATACCATATCGAAAACGAAATTGGATTTTGGAATTTGTACCCAAGCAACTTACATACATAAACCGGGCACCAACCTATCATATCTTTCGAGTAATCCACTTTAATCTGGTGGCGCTTGGGTGAAGCCACCTGATAGGCATGTGCCAAATCAAGAATTGGGTCCTGTGCCCATTGTGTGTGAGCCCACGCAGCACCCACCCCCTTAATTAGTATGATACAAAAGAAACCTAAGGTATGTAAAGAGGAACTTACCAAGTGCCATCTGTCGCCCTCAAGGAGCATGTGGAGCGTGATCTTGGCTTCATAACAATGTTCATTTTGTTTGGAATTCCAAGGGTTTGAGCACTGAAAGTTTCACTGATCCTGCTGCTCGCATGTCACATGCTCCATTGAGAACTGAGAGCGCTGTTGACTGTGGCAGCCAGGTTTTTGAACGGCTCCAACCTACTTTCTGTCTGCAAAAAGACAGGTTTCTGAGAGCCTTAGCCTATGTCACTGCGGCATACAAACACTATAAAAACTATGACGGACCACCAGCAGCGGGACAAGAGTAGAGTGGGATATGGTGAAAGTAACTTTCTGTCTGCCAAAAGACAGGCTTCTAGGAGCGTTAGCCCATGTCGCTGCGGCGCTGGCAGGGCTCTGAGGTAGTACCAGCGGCAGCTGCTGGGAAGTAGAGCACAGACAAATACTATAAAAACTATGGTGGGCAGCCAGCAGGTGGTCTCAAGTAGAGTGGGGAGTGGTGAATTTGAAACAAGTAGTCCCCAAAGAACCTCATAAACAACTACAGCGTAAGGTAACTATAGTTAGCCGGTGCTCCTGAACTAAAAAAACTGAAGTGAAGTTCAGTAGAGCCACCAATATGGAGCCAGGAAATACAAGTGATGCAGGACTGACCCATTTGAAGCAAAAAGCGGCATTACACTCTGTTTAGAGACATAAGAGCAGATTTTGCAAACAGTGCATGCATGCTTTACCTAAAAAGTATCTCCATTCCATTCCCATATTAAAGGTACTCACAGTCTTCAGTTAACATTTGATTATACAAAACAACCCATAAAACTATTAAAACAATGTAAGCAAATCAATATAGTCATATCCCCGAAGTTACTGTATACTACTTTAAAAATACACGTTAATAAAAAAAGTTTAGTTTGCTTTGCTTAAAGATTCATGCAGTAATGAAGAGATAGATAACATTTATAATAATTGTTTCAACAAACAAAATATAATTGGTGCATGATGTAGCTAAAGCCTAAGTACACCATAACCATCTTCATAAAGTGCAAATTGATTAACAATTTGGCTTCTAGTTCATAATATACCACATTTATTTCTTCTCACTAATAATTGTTCAAGAAAAAGACATCTTCCACCTGCATGGAGAGTTATAGTTACTTTATGGCTCAAGTTACAGTTACTTGAGACAACTGCAATAATTTACTGTACCTTACTATTATGTCACTTTAAGCTTTGTTTTTTCAGTGGATTTCTAGGGTTTTCTTCAGAGGCCCCAAAGACCATGCACAGTGTGGGGTTGGCCGCAGGGCATGGCAACCAACCCCACACATAGCCAGCCAACTCCTCTGTGCGTATATAATCGTGAGCAACCCGATATACCCTTGAGGGCTTGGGTCCAAATATGTGAAAGGGTAGGAGATGCATCCAAGGAAATTTGTTCAGAGAATATATCTGTTTGAATTAATTAGAAAAGATTTAGGAGGAAAAATCAATGGTCCTAAAATGGAATGACTCAATGATCATATGTTCTAGTAAGTGATACACATCAATGTTCACATCAATGTTCAACATAAAACACATATAAAACAAAAACAGAAAACAGTTGTATATGAAAATCCTGATTTCATCAAAAGATTAAGAGGCAAATAGAATTATAGTACAAATATATAAACAGTCCAACAGGGAAAAAACAATAATACATAAATATTATACTCTGTAGGATCTGATAACACTTTTCCTATTTCACAAATTTATCAATTGGGTAGGAAAAAGCGAAGGTCGACGTTTCGGTCTCCTATGTGTGTATCTGTGAGACCATCTTCAGGACTGTTAGAATAATATTTGTAGTGCCCTATTGTAAAATGAAACACAAATATTTACAATTACAATGAGATCCTTCATTGTGATCTGATTTCTAAATAATACACCTGTATTTTTACAAAACATACATCGACATAAAGAAAAAACAACATCAAAACATACACATTCATTAATTTGTTTGGCTCTTACATGCTGACAGTAGCTAATCTCAAAAATTAATGATATACCTATGTTGACTTCTAATTAGGCAATCTTCTTATACCACTATCATAGTGATAAACCTTCTGAAATGTCTGGTAGACTTAGCATCAAATATTTATTTAAGTTTCATAAGGTAAATGATTATTCATTAGACCTGGAAAAGAACACAATCTTCACAATATCGCGGCTAACCTGAATTGGCCTTATGTAGCTTACGGACAATGATGCAAACTATCACAGTATCAAGTATAGTGAATTGGTTACATTGGTTTATGTTTATCAACTTCAGTGACTTAACTTCAATTAATTCAATGCCCCCTTTTGATATATGGTATTGACAATCCAGAGATCTATTTACATACCTCTATGGTTAGCGAGATTCGATTTAGGTAACACACTGATGCGAAAGTGTTGATTAAAAATTCAGCAATTGACAGAACTGAAAGAAATGTCAAGGAGATGGCTTTATTCATTTGAACTATCGTTTTATTAAGATTAAAATTGCCAGACACAGAGAATACGGCTTCAAAAAATACCTGAAAGTCCGTTATGTGTCTAATAGATGTAGGGATTATTTTCTTAGAGTTTTATTAGCGACAACAACAGCAGAGCTGGATAAAGAGTCTGAGCTGTGGCCGGAAACCTGCTTATAAGAAATGGCCACATTTAGAATCAGAAGTTCATTTAAATAAGGCTACACGCGTAGAAATGTAAATTCACATTTACCTTCTCAGGCAAAGAGAGCGTGACCACATTAGTTGGAAATCGATATGAGGCAATCTGCAAATACATACATATTTGTTAAGGGCTTATGATTTTTTAGGAGCCAGTCTGTCTACTGTTTAATATCATGGGTATCTAAAATTACCTTCTGCTGTTGTAAAAATCGTTCCTGTGAGCCTTACGAGGATTTTTGAAACAAAGACTACTGCTGCTGAGCTGTGCCACTTGCCTGACGTATGATCTGGAGCGCAACGAACTAAAAAAAAAAAAATATATATATATATATATATATATATATATATATGCACCCTTTGTCAGAATATCGGCTTTATTAAAGATGTCTGTCACTAGTAGGCAACAACAACATACATTTATGGAGGGTCACATGGGATTTTAAAGACCACACTCTGATACGGCCCCAACAGTACTATAAAATAAAGAGTGTCAGAGGGTCTGGAATAACAAGAACAAGAACGCTAGATGTGCGTCTACTTAGGACTTCCAATACCATGCTAATATGAAGACAAGGGTCACCCTTATATTAAACCCAGCGAGTGATCATATGAGGATGCCCATCAGTCACCACACGGAACCGCCCTTCATCATTTGGGTTCCTTCTAAGACCACTGATGGTGTTATCTATTGTATTTCTCATGGAGGGCTAAGATTGTAACAGCCCTCTCATGGTCAGATAGATTAACGTGGTCTTGCTTCTCAACTGAGAGGATGTTAAAGAAGGGGACTGATGTCGTAGTGCAAAAAATGGTGAGAAAAACAAGAGAAAATGTGTGTGAAATAAAATTGGATGAGGGGGTGCTGAAGGGCGGTTCCGTGTGGTGACTGATGGGCATCCTCATATGATCACTCGCTGGGTTTAATATAAGGGTGACCCTTGTCTTCATAATTTCATATTTAGCATGGTATTGGAAGTCCTATGTAGACGCATATCTAGCGTTCTTGTTCTTGTTATTCCATATGTCACTAATAGGCATCATTAGTATGAAGCAATATTTACCTCGATCTTGCTACATTAATCACCAGTCCGGATTTAGTAGACCGCCAGTCTTTAATTGCAGTCTAAAATATAAATAGGCTATATTAAATGTAAATTTAGATCAAGATATATTAGAGAACAAGCTCCTCTGTGCAACCCCTTGTGGGTAGCAAGCCTCATGTCACGCACTACCTTCAGCCATGCACAGTAGTTTGCCACAAGCCAGGCCCTGCGCCCAACCCCTGCTGGTGACCAATCCCCGCGCCCAAGCTATGGGCAATTGGGGGTTGAGCACAGGGACTGGGTGTCATTTTAAATAAATTGCAAAAAACACAGTTGATGGACAGAATGCAGAACAATGTCTTACATTCACCCCAGTACAAAGATCTGGGCCTAAATCCATCGTTTTTTTGCACTCCACACCACCCTAGGTCAGACAATGGCTATTTGCAAATCAGCCTTGACCCTGTGCCTCATTGGAACAGTCCAGCCCGAACTACAAAGCCATGTCTTTCCTAGACCGGTATCAAGCATCCAAGGACCAGTTTCTGGCTATCAGCCTTCTTCAGCCTGGATAGCTTGACTCCAGTGCTGTGGAGAGCCTGGGACTCACGTCTGAGCATACCCAGCCTTCTCGGGGTGAAAATTTCAAAAAACACAGTTGATGGACAGAATGCAGAACAATGTCTTACATTCACCCCAGTACAAAGATCTGGGCAATCCACACCACCCTAGGTCAGACAATGGCTATATGCAAATCAGCCTTGACCCTGCACCTCATGGGAACAGTCCAGCCCGAACTACCAAGCCATGTCTTTCCTAGACCGGAATCAAGCATCCAAGGACCGGTTTCTGGCTATCAGCCTTCTTCAGCCTGGATAGCTTGACTCCAGAGATGTGGAGAGCCTGGGACTCACGTCTGAGCCTTCCCAGCCCACTCGGGGTGAAAATTGCAAAAAACACAGTTGATGGACAGAATGCAGAACAATGTCTTACATTCACCCCAGTACAAAGATCTGGGCCTAAATCCATTGTTTTTTTGCACTCCACACCACCCTAGGTCAGACAATTGCTATATGCAAATCAGCCTTGACCCTGTGCCTCATGGGAACAGTCCAGCCCGAACTACCAAGCCATGTCTTTCATAGACCAGAATCAAGTATCCAAGGACCGGTTTCTGGCTATCAGCCTTCTTCAGCCTGGATAGCTTGACTCCAGTGATGTGGAGAGCCTGGGACTCACGTTTGAGCATACCCAGCCTACTCGGGGTGAAAATTGCAAAAAACACAGTTGATGGACAGAATGCAGAACAATGTCTTACATTCACCCCAGTACAAAGATCTGGGCCTAAATCCATCGTTTTTTTGCACTCCACACCACCCTAGGTCAGACAATGGCTATATGCAAAGCAGCCTTGACCCTGTGCCTCATGGGAACAGTCCAGCCCGAACTACCAAGCCATGTCTTTCCTAGACCGGAATCAAGCATCCAAGGACCGGTTTCTGGCTATCAGCCTTCTTCAGCCTGGATAGCTTGACTCCAGTGATGTGGAGAGCCTGGGACTCACGTCTGAGCATACCCAGCCCACTCGGGGTGAAAATTGCAAAAAACACAGTTGATGGACAGAATGGAGAACAATGTCTTACATTCACCCCAGTACAAAGATCTGGGCCTAAATCCATCGTTTTTTTGCACTCCACACCACCCTAGGTCAGACAATGGCTATATGCAAATCAGCCTTGACCCTGTGCCTCATGGGAACAGTCCAGTCCGAACTACCAAGCCATGTCTTTCCTAGACCGGAATCAAGCATCCAAGGACCGGTTTCTGGCTATCAGCCTTCTTCAGCCTGGATAGCTTAACTCTGGTGATGTGGAGAGCCTGGGACTCACGTCTGAGCATACCCATCCCACTCGGGGTGAAAATTGCAAAAAACACAGTTGATAGACAGAATGGAGAACAATGTCTTACATTCACCCCAGTACAAAGATCTGGGCCTAAATCCATCGTTTTTTTGCACTCCACACCACCCTAGGTCAGACAATGGCTATATGCAAAGCAGCCTTGACCCTGTGCCTCATGGGAACTGTCCAGCCCGAACTACCAAGCCATGTCTTTCCTAGACCGGAATCAAGCATCCAAGGACCGGTTTCTGGCTATCAGCCTTCTTTAGCCTGGATAGCTTGACTCCAGTGATGTGGAGAGCCTGGGACTCACGTCTGAGCATACCCAGCCCACTCGGGGTGAAAATTGCAAAAAGCACAGTTGATGGACAAAATACAGAACAATGTCTTACATTCACCCCAGTACAAAGAACTGGGCCTAAATCCATCGTTTTTTTGCACTCCACACCACCCTAGGTCAGACAATGGCTATATGCAAATCCGCCTTGACCCTGTGCCTCATGGGAACAGTCCAGCCCGAACTACCAAGCCATGTCTTTCCTAGACCGTAATCAAGCATCCAAGGACCGGTTTCTGGCTATTAGCCTTCTTCAGCCTGGATAGCTTGACTCCAGTGATGTGGAGAGCCTGGGAATCACGTCTGACCATACCCAGCCCACTCTGGGCTGAAAATTGCAAAAAGCACAGTTGATGGACAGAATGGAGAACAATGTCTTACATTCACCCCAGCACAAAGATCTGGGCCTAAATCCATCGTTTTTTCGCACTCCACACCACCCTAGGTCAGACAATGGCTATATGCAAATCAGCCTTGGCCCTGTGCCTCATGGGAACAGTCCAGCCTGAACTACCAAGCCATGTCTTTCCTAGACCAGAATCAAGCATCCAAGGACCGGTTTCTGGCTATCAGCCTTCTTCAGCCTGGATAGCTTGACTCCAGTGATGTGGAGAGCCTGGGACTCACGTCTGAGCATACCCAGCCCACTCGGGGTGAAAATTGCAAAAAACACAGTTAATGAACAGAATGCAGAACAATGTCTTACATTCACCCCAGTACAAAGATCTGGGCCTAAATCCATCGTTTTTTTGCACTCCACACCACCCTAGGTCAGACAATGGCTATATGCAAATCAGCCTTGACCCTGTGCCACTGGAGTCCTTGGATGCTTGATTCCGGTCTGGGAAAGACATGGCTTGGTAGTTCGGACTGGACTGTTCCCATGAGGCACAGGGTCAGAGCTGATTTGCATATAGCCAGTGTTTAACCCAGGGAGGTGTGGAGTGCAAAAAAACGATGAATTAAGGCCCAGATCTTTGTACTGGGGTGAATGTATGACATTGTTCTACATTCTGTCCATCAACTGTGTTTTTTGCAATTTTCACCCGAGTGTGCTGGGTACACTCAGACGTGAGTCCCAGGCTCTCCACACCACTGGAGTCAAGCTATCCAGGCTGAAGAAGGCTGATAGCCAGAAACCGGTCCTTGGATGCTTGATTTCGGTCTGGGAAAGACATGGCTTGGTAGTTCGGACTGGACTGTTCCCATGAGGCACAGGGTCAAAGCTGATTTGCATATAGCCAGTGTCTAACCCAGGGTGGTGTGGAGTGCAAAAAACAATGGATTTAGGCCCAGATCTTTGTACTGGGGTGAATGTATGACATTTTTCTACATTCTGTCCATCAACTGTGTTTTTTGCAATTTTCACCCCTAGTGTGCTGGGTATACTCAGACGTGAGGCACAGGCTCTCCACACCACTGGAGTCAAGCTATCCAGGCTGAAGAAGGCTGATAGCCGGAAACCGGTCCTTGGATGCTTGATTCCAGTCTGGGAAATACATGGCTTGGTAGTTCGGACTCGACTATTCCCATGAGGCACAGGGTCAGAGCTGATTTGCATATAGCCAGGGTCTAACCCAGGGTGGTGTGGAGTGCAAACAAACGATGGATTTAGGCCCAGATATTTGTACTGGGGTGAATGTATGACATTGTTCTACATTCTGTCCATCAACTGTGTTTTTTGCAATTTTCACCCCGAGTGTGCTGGGTATACTCAGACGTGAGTCCCACGCTCTCCACACCACTGGAGTCAAGCTATCCAGGCTGAAGAAGGCTGATAGCCAGAAACCGGTCCTTGGATGCTTGATTCCGGTCGAGGAAAGACATGGTTAGGTAGTTCGGGCTGGACTATTCCCATGAGGCACAGGGTCAAGGATGATTTGCATATAGCCATTGTCTGACCTAGGGTGGTGTGGAGTGCAAAAAAAACCGATGGATTTAGGCTCAGATCTTTGTACTGGGGTGAATGTATGACATTGTTCTACATTCTGTCCATCAACTGTGTTTTTTGTCATTTTAACCCCTTCGATGCTCATGACGAGCTCAGCTCGTCATGAGGCACGGTTGAGCTGTGCTGATGATGAGCTGATGAACAATGGGAATAGAGATCATGCAGCACAGGAGGGGAATTGCTGCAGCAGCGATGGTGTTAAGTAAGGCAGACCCACTAACTATGTAAAAGGATGAGAAAACTATAAAAAAGTGGGCCAATTGGCTTAATGAAGGGATCAAGATATTCATATATAAATCATGTGCATTGTTTTTGTTACAAATGGCCAATAATCACAATGATATGTATAGTTCAGTAATTTGTACAGTGCAATGTTTAATACAATTGAATGTCATAAACAATATAACTAAATGTAATTATTAAGAAAAAACACACCAGCATGTCAATTTCTTAAAATTTTTCAAACAGCCAAGTGCACTCATAGAACCCACTAAAAGGAGGCTATCACTTCAGCTGAGGTGCATACAGCTCAAGTTGGGAATGATTAAAAAATATAGTAAGCTCTCCTGGGGTCATAGATTTAATGACTCAGAAAATATAAAACATTTAAAAAAAAATATTGCTGAGGGGCTTCTGCACTCTCTTTAGCCCCACTAATATTAAAAACATGCTTGGTGGTGTCTTGCCCCTTCTAGGGACATCACCAAGCTAAACACATGTTTAAAGAGCCCCTGTCGGCAATTATGGGGTGCTCTTTCAAGGAGCAGTGTATATGATTGAGCGGTTCGAACCGATCAATTATTAGTCATCTTTTTTTTATTTTGGCTCTCCTGTGCCAACCTAGGATTCCCAGATCCTTATTTTTGTTGGGGCCTGGGTGGTGCCCTAGGACCCCCACTGGCCTGCTGGCCCCCTTGCCAGCATCCACCCTGGAAATTCTTTATTCTTTTTAATTATTGGGGAGGGGGAGTGCAGCCTCCCTCCCTGAGCCTTCACATGCCCCAGGACCCCACCTTGAGGCTGTATTCTTTTTTAAGGAAAAGGGGTTGTACAGGCCCCCTAGCCTGTATAGGCCCCAGAGACTCCATCATCTGTGGCTGTATTCATTTTTTAAGGGAACTACCCCCTCCCTGAGCCGTACCTGCCATAGGGACTCCAGCCCCCATGACCTTCAGGTGTTGCCCTGATGCCCACTGAGACACACAGAACTTTGGGGGCTACGGGTTAGCCCCAGGGCCACCGTGGCTCTGTCGGCTCCCTGCATGAACCCATTCTGGGTGCAGCAAGAGCTGACTTTTCTCCTGCCTAGCGGGAGCAGGTTTATCTCTGTTCCCGCTGGTTGGGAGCAATCTCTGTTTCCCTACATGCAGGATAACAAAATGTGTACTCCCCACCAGAAAAAGCAATGAAACTGTTCCTCAGGCCTTTTGAGGCTTGGGGAGTGGGGGTCCCATGCCCCCTCCTCCTTTTAAAATAGTTAGCCTAGGGATGAGTCCTCAGGGCTTAGAAGGTTTGAGGAGGGAAGGCCACATTTCCCCTCTCCTTTGTTATAATGTTGGCCCTGGTTGAGGAGTCCCCTAGCGGCTTGAGTAGTGAGACCACATGCTCTACTCCCCTAAATATCAATATGCACTGCTACAGGTGCTGGCCCACCCAGGTTTTTTTTTTTAGCATGGGAGCCCACATTTTCTTTTAATTGTTACAGCAGATTAGCGGATCAACAGTAGACTTGTGGCAAATAAAAAAACAAATTAAGGCCCTGTTGGTGGGTCCCGGACCCACCCAGCCTAGTGGGGAAGTTAATACCTCCCCTCATATTTTTTTTCAACATTTTTCTAGGACTCAGGACTGAGTCGTCGTTGATGTGGTGGCAGCCAATCAGATTTCATCTTGAGATCTGTCAGCTCTGCTGATCCTCTGCAGCATGATATATTCACTGTTTTTGAGCCGCAAAATCTCAAAAATCACTGAACAGATTTACACCAGATCCCAAGAAGCACACTTTCTGGACCAAGATCTAGTTTTCTGCTAATTGTGATGTAGTTCTGTTCAGCAGTTTTTGTGGTTTTGCTGTTCAATTTACAGAGAAAAAGGTTTTTCCCATTCATTTTTTTAGGAACTTTGGACAGAGCCACAACCAAAACCACTTAACGGATTTACACCAAATTTGGCAGAAGGCTAGATTTTGGTACAGAAACAGTGCTTTTGTGGTTTGGTGTAAATCTGTTCTGTAAATATGAAGAAAATAAGGTTAAAGAAAAAAATATATCACAAGGTGGAGGATCCAGAGAACTGACAGATCTCATATTGATATCTGATTGGCTGCCACCACATCAACCAGGAAGTTGTGTCAGCCATCTTAGGACTCGGGACATAAACCCTGCTCCTATGTACTTTAAGTCACATGGACATTCAATTACATAGATGGTGTACTTGCTTTAACACATTATGTGTTGGCAATTTTACAATATTGCCAACTTGCTGTAATAAATTCTCGTCTGTTGATTGCAATTAATATTGCACGTTTTGCAATGCACGCACTTCCATAATCCTTTTTTTCCATCCATGTATTTATTTTGATACTAAAGTGACTTTGCCCCAATTTGTCTCTCAAATTGCACACTCATCTGAATGTATTTTCTAGATGGCAACCTATTAGGTTGCTGATAGTAGAATCCAACTTCAACAAAGCCTAATGTTTTTTTCATGATATTTCGTACTGACTTTGATTCTGTTGAGAATGTGGTTATGAATGAGGTTTTATGTCTGACCCTTCTTTCTTCTGTTGTATCATTGATCTCTTTATTGATCTCACCTTGTCAAAACCTTTGTTGAACATTTGTTCAGGGTATTCCCTGACTTTGAATCGATTTTTTGTTGCTAGGCTGTATTTTTCCAGTTCCCTTTTCTGTGAGGAGTTTCTCTTGGTTCTCATCAATTCCCATAATGAGTGCTGCATTTCTGGCAGCTTTGATGAAAGCTTTCTTCGCATAACACTGAGCTAGTTGCTTTGACTTTTCTGTGCAACATGGTGTGGATCAGTCCGTCACATATGTAGAGTCCAGAAAAGTAACTTTAGTGTTGCTGATTTCATATGTAAATTTCAAGTTGGCAGTATTCAGATTGTTGAAATAGGTTTCAAACTCCCTCATTGGGCCGTACTAAATGAGGAATAAATCACCAATAAATCATAACCACATTAAAACTTTGTACATTTGAATGTCCTTTTCTGAAGTCCAAGCAATCTTCTGCCCCCACCACCCCATGGTTAAATGGGCAAAGTTCAATGAAAAGGAAAAAAACCACTGATTTGGTGATACCGTTTTTTGTTAAAAAGAAATATGTTATTTTCAAGACACATTTGTATCATTTTAAGTAACATGTTGTTGTGTTCAAAATATTGGATGTTCCTTTATATTCGAAAGTGCTCACAGGCTTCGTTCCCTATGTTATGTTCACTGCTCTTAAACAGTGAAATGACCCTCATGGTGATAGGTTTGTATGATTCATGCCAGGGTGCGTCTTGAAGATGTTGTAGGAGGTCCCCCTTGTCCCATGTATAGAAATATAAGCCTTTGACCAATGGTGCAAAAAAGTGATCCACATAGTTGAATACGGACTCTAATAATGATCTCTTGGCAGAGATTATAAGCCTACCTAACGGGTTCCTCTGATCCTTGTGGATCTTTGACAAGCAGAATATTGTAGGAATTATGGGGTGTTTGATAGTCTTGTATTTCAATTCATCTAGATCTATTAAGTTTGATTGCACCCATTATTACAATTGATGTTGCAACTGGTCTTTGTGTGTATGGATTGGAGTCTAATTTCATGTAGTAGGTTTCATCTGAGAGTTGGCGATTTACTTCTTTAATATATTCGCTTTTATTTAAATGATTTCCGCCTTTGTCAACAGGTTTGATTTCAAGCTTCTCATCTTTTTGTAGTTTTGACAGTGCCTCTCTCTCTTGTTTAGTTGAGTTATTCCTGTAAGTATTTCTAAGCATTTTGTAAAGATCGTTGATAACAATTTCATGATATTGATCCACTTTATTATCTGGTGGGAGGGTGGGATAGAATTGAGATGTGTTTATTTTTTTCCTGTGAGTCCAACTCTTAGTGACTCTATACCATCCTCCTCATTGAGGATTTCCTCATCATTTTGTGTGTCACTTAAGTTGATGAGAGTGATTAGAGTTTCTCAATCCTCTACTGTCAAATCATTGCATGATGGTTTCTTAGTGTCTTTGATCTTTCTGTTTTTAGCTTTAGCAAATACTTTGTCCAGTTTAATTTTCTATAAGTATTTATACAGGTCAATCCTTGTTTGAGTGATATCCATACATGCCTTTGGGCATAATTTGAGGCTTTTTTTTAGTAAGGTTAGTTCTGATTCTATCACTGTTTTATCAGATAAATTAATTGTACTCAATTCTTGGTCCCTGCACTTGTTCGAACTCACAATTTCTCTGTTCCTTTCGCCTCTTTGTCCCATTCTTGCCTGTCTCCTCTCACACCTTGCCCTCTACCTCTTCTTCTTACCCATGGGGTATTCCTTAATTTCGCCCTATATTGTTGCTGGACTGCTAGAGGCATCTTTTTAAACAGAGTCAACTTTTTGACTCTGGTTGTTGTGTTGGAGCCACCATCTTCCCCACTTTGATCTCTTTCTGTGTATAGTGATTTGCTTCTTGATCGCTCAGCAGTGAGCATATCGACTTGTTGCTTCTATCTTAAGAAACTAAATCTCTGTGCAATTTGAAGATTCTGCCTTGTTCATAGTCTTGTGTATCTCACTGAAATGTAATTAGTTTTCTCTGCTTAGCAGTCTCTTCGTATTGCACAACACAACACATGTAAAAGAAAGTGCACAATCTATGTGACTAAGTATCTGTGTGGCTTAAAGTGCATAGGAAGCACAGTTTGCAAAACCAAAAAAAGAATCTCATAACATCGAAGAGCTACAGTCAATTAAGAAAGAAACAATACAGCAGGGAAGTATATGGAACCAAATCATGAGATGGACTGGGAACAACTTAAGTACTATGCAATTGATCAAGTAACAACATTGGAGCAGGAGGTGAAGAGAAAGAATACTAAGATAAAGGGAATCGCACCACATATTGTCACTAGAACTTTTGCCCCAAGATGGCTTAATCAGGATGAGGTATTACATGTCCACCTCTAATAAACCTAGTAATGAACATAGGAGTCCCCATGTCCATTCAATGCTGCCTATCACAAAGCATCAAAGCAGACACATCAGCTTTAATTGAACAGCCACTGAGGTATAGGAGAGGCTGAAATGTGAATTAGGAATTTCAGTAAAGCCAAAAACTGAATGTACAAGATATAGTTTCATGCAGCCAAGCCCAGTTAAGCACAATCATTGCATATAGTTGTAAGCCCCCTGAGGGGCAGGAGAAACAAATAAGTTCATACAAATTGTATGATAGTCACATGAAACCACATTCATGGACTATAATCATGGCACCACATTCCACCACAAATCTGAATAGGGAAGCAAAACAAAAGTGTATATTGACAGATCCACTACATGTACCACACTGTACTGTCTGGATTGATCGAAAGAGAGGGGAATCATGACTGTCCTTTGAAATGAGAATCTGCCATTTACTACAATGAATGAAAAGAGCAATAAGTACTCAAATGGCTTGACTAGGTTTAAATACGGCTGTTCATGAATTAAAAAGAGCACCAAACACACATTAATTGAATGGGTTTGCGAACGGCCCTTCATGCTAATAACAGAGGAGTTATTAGTAAACACAGAAAACAGAGACACTGGAGACATGAAAAATATGAACAATAAAAAGACACTGAGGTCACAGCACTTTTGTTAAAACAAACAACAACACACACAAGAATGGCACGCCTCTTAAACAATGTAAAGCACATTTGAGCACTTTTCATTTGTATCAGATTTTAGCAAGAGCGTCTCTCTCCAAAAACATTTTTCTAAGTTAATACACTAATTTTTTTGTTTAAATTTCTTTATTAGTTTTACGAATTTTCATGTATTACAGAATTTACAGAAAACGGAAATTGTATATTTGCATCTCTTACAAGCAGTACTTGTCATGTACAATAACCCTATGGACTGCAAGTTTCATATATGGAACCGAAGATTACCCATGGTACAGTACTTGCGATAGCAACATAATATTACGTTAACAAATGTAAGTTAATACACTCATGATGCACATTATTTAAATTAAGAACGTTTTGTTTAATTTGAGTGTCAATGGCAAAAAGAGATAGAAAGAAAAGATAGATGCTTGCAAATTAAAAGTGTTTATAGGATTTATTAAACGCAGCCAATGAGAAAGGTCCAGGTGACCGGATTCTGTTTTGTGAAATAAGTGGAAATCTAGGCCACTTAGGAATGCAGCGTCAATTCTTTCATCAGACGAGAGGGAATTGTGGATATATATATATATATATATATCGCCAGTAGGTAGTTATAGTTAGGACATTGAAAGTTTTGGGGTGATTTGCCAAGCAGGGGCCGAGAAAAAAGGGGGGTCCCAAAACGCGTATTCCCCATGTAAATTTCCATTGAAAACTTTAGACAAAGCTACAGCCCGAACTGCTGAACGGAATTACACCAAATTTGGCAAAAAGTAGCCCTTAGTTCAGAAAAAGCCCTTTTTGCTGAGAAATTAAAGAAAGAAACAATGTATATATCTGAGCACCGAGGAGGGTTTGCGAATCCTCCTGGACACGAGCTTCACTCTGATTGGCTGCCAACACTCCAAACTAGGAAGTGTTGGCAGCCATCTTGTAACTCTGTAGAACCGAGTCACAAGGAAACAGTGAAAGAGGTTCAAAAAGAAGAATAGGGGTAGGGTAGAAACACCCTGACCCCCTAGGCCTGCTCAGGGGGTCCCACAAGGCCCCCCAGGGCCACAAAAAGCATGTTTTTAAACCGCAGAATTCACGTTGGGATTGCAAATCCCACTAAAAATTTTAGAAAAATGAAGTGCGGGCTCCCGTACTTCATTTTAATGAGGCCCCCGGGTGGTCCAGGTCCCGGGGCAATGCAAAAAAAATACAGGGGGCCTCTGGGGTCCCCTGCAGCCCTGGGGACCGCCACCTCCCCATTAAAATGCTAATTATGTGCAGGGGTTACGCGCCCCCCCAGCCTCGGGGACTGCTACCTCCATGGAGCTTTTAATAAATAAATGCGTGGGGGGGTCCCACCCCCCCCCCCGCAGCCCCGGGGACCGCCACCTCCCTGGGGGTTTTTAATTGTATGCAGGAGGGCACGCTGCCCCCTGCAGCCCTAAGAAACGCCACCTCCCCGGGGCTTTGTTTTTTTTAAACAAATAAGAAGTTTGGGGGGCCACATGCCCCGGGACCACCACCTTCCCGGGCACTTTTTATTCAAATTCGGGGGTCCGTAATGGACCCACAGGCTCTGGGACCACCACCTCCCCGAGGCTTTTAAAAATGAAGGGTGGGGGCCGTGCGCCTACCTCCTGTAGCCCTTAATGGCCCTGGGGACCACCAGGGCCAGCTCCTGCAATGTCCCACGGTACAGACCCCCGGGACATTGCTGTTTGCAATAGCAGGGCGGGAGCACAGCTCCTGCCCTGTCATTGCAAACTCTGCTTTGCTTCATTGAAGCGAGAGCAGGAAAACCTGCTCTCGCTTCAATGAGGCAAAGCAGGATTTCTTTTTAGCAAGGGGATCTGCATGTAGCAGCTCCCCTTGCTCGAAAGCAATGCCTGAACCTGCAGGAGGTGGGGAGCCGGCGGAAGCATGGGGGCATTGGGGCTACCCCCACGGTCCCCCCCTGGGGGATGGTTCCCCGGGGCCAGCAGTGCCCCGGGAGGAGGGCCAAGGTGGCCCCCCCATATTAATAAAAAAAAAGAAAAAAGGGTGGGCCCCGGGGGATGGGGTCCCCAGGGCCTGAAATGGCCCAGGGGAGGGGGCCTATCTCTCCTCTTACCTCTGCTAAATCCCATACAGTGGGATTGCTATAAGGTGTTTGAAGGCCACACTCACCTCTCTCCACCACTCTGCAAATGGTACTGCTATGTTATACTTAGAAATTAGTATTTAAAAAACATTTGCAATTCACATAAAAAAACATAGGTTTCAGGGACGTTATAGTTAGAAATTAGCATTTAAAAAACCTTTGAAATTTACTGAAAAAACCATAGGTTTCAGGCATGTTATAGTTAGTTGGACATTTCACTTGCAAAAAAACAGAGAAATTCGGTCATTATAATTAGTAGAGCGCCACTATAATAGATATATATACACTGAATACTTCAAATTATTACTTTGGATGTACACCCTGACTCATTTACACATCACAAAGAAAACACCTCAAATTATCAAAGCCACTGGCCACACATCACAATGGCAATAATCAAAACTCAAACACCTCAAATGACCACAGCTACTGGAACCAGGCTTCACAATGGCACTAGTCATAAACAAGTCACCTCACCCGATCGTTCACTCAACATCCTCGCCAATTTAAGCTGGGGGGGGGGGGGGGGGCGTTCACAGCTGGGCCTGGACTCTCGACCGGGACTCAGGTTCCGTTTGTCCTACAGCAGTATGTCTACTCTGTAAGTGAGCTCCCAACTTAGCTGTCACCAAACCTCAGCTTTTTAGTCTCAAAACACACACTAGAAGGTTTGAGAGTCTTCCTCTCTGCACAAGGAAACTTATTGGAACTGGCCAGCTTCCAGGCAAGCATTCCACGGCAGGAAGGAGTTCCCACGTTCTCTCTACATCCTCGCATCTTTCAGCCTTTATCTAGACAAAACTTACGAAAGCCTTCCAGGGAACATTAAACAATCTCTCAAAAACAATCCTTGAACGTGATTAACCCAAACAACTTTCAAGTGTGTCTGTGAGCACAGAGAAGCTAAAGCAAGGCAGAGTCAGAATTCAGGATGACATGAGGCCATGTCAAAGCCAATAGTAAGAAATTAATAATACTTGCCACTGCACAACTCAATGCACATTTGTGCACCACTGCTTATAGCATCACATACTTCATCTCTCAATGTACAACACAGTGCACATTTGTGCACCACTACTCATAACACTTACACAAAAATTACATTCAACACCTCTCTCTCTCTCATGCTTTCAAATTCACATCCCACACGTTCTGTTCCATGCAAGGCTGTTCTACTTTGTCAGCTCCCACTGAAATACTGCAGGATTACAGGTAAGAAAACCTTTAAGAGAAACAAGGCATATGCAGGATGTCGTACATACATGCTAGTATATAATAACACACCAAAGTCAATTAGAATAATAGTAGTCAAATGTCATCACAGGGTCTCCAAAGAATATCGAGGGGGACTGTATAGTCGTTAACTTCCGAAATCCCTCAATGGTTAGATCACTTTTGAGGGTACAGGAAGCAAAAGCTACCAGCTCAAGCCATATTTGGTCACTGCCATTGGGATATTTTTATAAACCAACTTTGGGACTAAAAATTAATGACGCCCTATCCCTAACCATGCACAATATGTTTTTACCATTGTCTGCCCTAGACAAGCAGGATTGACTGCCACCCGCTCATATACAAAATGAGATTATCCCTGCATTAAATGAGCATCCGTCTTGTGGGCACCACACTCCAACTACGTCTGGTATTGATTCAAACCTAAACATATTAAGCTGGATTGTTGCCGGTCTGGCATCCAAAATAAGCCTGCCAGACTGGAAAGAAATAGTGCAAAAACAGGACATCCTTATGTTACAGCAAACTTGGGCAACGCAGGATTTACATTTGGTAGGGTTCGAATGTTTTAATATTGTTGTCCCCATTCCTATGGCAGGTTGCCCATCTGGCGGGCTCTCAATTTGGGTTAATATTTCTGCAGGAGGCGGTGTAAAAGTTATTGAAACTAAAAATGACAAGTTTCAGGCTTTGATTTATATAAGGCGGTTTCTATTTGTCTAATTAATTTTTATAATAACGATTTTTACACTATACCTAATATGAATTTTATTAATCTGTTCAAATTTATTTCATCTCTACAAAACCTTAAGGGCTTTGATAATGTAGCCGGTATTTGTTTGGGGGTTATTTTAATGCTGGGATTTCCAGTGGAAATAAAATAATTATGGATTCCCTCACCAATGTGCCCCCATGTAATAGGGGGATAGAATTATTGGACCACTTATGTAACCACAACTTACTTAGCGCTATGGAAATTGCTGCAGCACCCTATAAGGACACGCATGTCGAACCAACAGATAGAGGTAGGGGCAGTGCTTCCACCATTGACTATGTTTTCATTTCTCCTACTTTAGAAGATTGTCTGTTAAAAGCTGAGGTTATACGAACCTTCCAAGGAGACCATAATCCTATTAAAATAACACTGAGAATTGCCCCTAAGCCTACTTATGCTAAAGAGTGTGGCACAAGGTATTTATTACCCTCTACTGATAATTTAAGATTAGTTTGGCGAGGGATTGATAACAGCAATTTGTTTTTTAATATGGTAAGCAAATACCCACCACTTATTTATACTTGTCTGACACTAAAAGACCATAACCCCGAGGTGATCAGCGCCTTTTTCAACGCTGCGAGGGTATCAAACTTCTGCTATCTAGAACCATTGTGGAAACACAGCCTGGACATAGATGGTTTAATAGAGATTGCTCTTTAGCAAATAGAGAGCTATGGAAGGCACTCTCTTTTTAAAAAAAAATGTTTTTATTGAGAATTCATAAGACACAATGTAAAACACAATACAGATTATCCAATAAATACAAATAGATTTTAAATACGATCTTCCAGCAGTATATAAAACATGTGAAATACAAACACGATTTGGCAAATCTCACTAATTAAAATCTGATTAAATTGATTCCATTACTTAATTAATAAGCCAGCTGCCTTAAAACCAGTAGGACTCCAGGTAAAACACAGTGTTTAAAATATTTATAATAAGGTGAGTTATGTCAGGTTAAGAAGATCAAAGGAAACCAACATTTATATACAATATCATATACCCTAAAACATTTTTAGCACCAGAGTAAACCTACTACAATCTGGTGGCCCGCCAAGTGGCCACTGGTGCGCAGATCTTCAATCCCATTTTTCTTGTTTTTTTACCCTTAAGTTCATACAGGGCCGCCTCGACATTATGCATACCTTGCAGTCTAGACATCCACATTTGAAAGGTTGGGGCCTCCTTGTCTTTCCAGGCAGCTGAAATTAATATGCGGAGTACGGCTGTAGAGATAAAAACTAAAGCTTCAGTCTCAATACTTAAATTCCGTTTTGCGTTCACATCCTAAAATCATCTGAGTTGGGGATAGATTTATTTTAACATCAAGCAGCCCCTCCTAGAATTCCTCAATCTATACTTTAATTGATTCAAGTTTCTCACACTGATAAAACATATGGGTGGTATCAGCTGGGCCTTTAGAACATCTTGGACAGGTGTTGTCCGCTCTCTTACCCCAATCATATAACTTGGAGGGGGTATAGTGTAAGTTAAATAATTTTTTTTAATGTTGGGCTCTTAAATTAGAGGAACGTAAAAATCTTTTATCCATTAAAAGTGCTCTATCAAGGTCGATATCTGGATCCTCCAATTTGGAAGCCCAGGCTGCCTCGGTTTTACCCATATCTTCCTGAGATCCCTCGATAAATAGCCTATATACTCCCTTAATTCTTCGGCCACCCCCCTTCAGATAATCCAAGATGGTGCCCCTCTTAGCTAGAGTCATATGAGGCCTCTTTGATTTGATTGTATTGACCACCTGAGCGTATTTGTAATCTTGGATGCCCTGTAGGGAGTGCCTCTGTTTCAGGTTTTCAAGAGATCTGAACTCATCCCTCACCATGATTTGCCCCAGTGTCAGAATACCCTGTGGCTCCCAATGTCTCCAACACCCATCGTTACACAGATTAGGGAAAAGACCAGAGTGCCAAAGTGGACTATGAGAGTTGTATCTAGGGATTCCCAGAACTTTCTGGACTGCCGACCAGACCCCCCATATCCCTTCCAATATTTTATATCTTGACTTTTTATAATACCTTCTTTCTGTTCTCCTTAATAATACCCCTATTGCCTCACTACCTAATGCCAACTCGAAAATAGAGGGGATAACATCTTGTCTATTGGAGGTGTTTGCGCTGTTTCCCACAGGATCAAATAATATAGCCATCTGCGTGAGGAGACAAGACCAATGAAAAAATCTGAGGTTCGGCAGTCCCAGACCTCCCCTTTCCTGTGGCAAGTACATGTATTTAATAGATCTTCTAACCTTTCCATATTGCCACAAGAAATTCATGAAAATGGCTTCTATTTCTTTAAGGAGTTTTTCCTCTATTTTAAAGGGGATCGCCCGAAATTTATATAGGATCTTGGGAAAAATGGTCATTTTTATAACATTTGCACGCCCTATTATTGAAAGGTGCAATGTGTCCATTCTTTTCAAATCCACCTCCATATATTTCATAAGAGGAATAAAATTATCTCTAATAATATGCTCCGGCTGTGCATTAATCGTTATCCCCAAATATACCACCGAGTCGACAAATCTGGAGTCTGTTTTAGTTACATTCTTAGAGCAAAACACCCGAGTCTTTCCCTTGTTTAGGCGATACCCTGACTGCCTCCTGAATAATCTCGTAATACCCACCACTTCCTGCATAGCCACGTCGGGTTCAATGGTAATAACAGCTACGGAAGGCACTCTCAATGATCCCCAGAGATCTGGTTCTTATTAAAGCCCTGAGGCAACATTAGAAGGTAGTTATCAGGCTACGAAAGGACGAAATCATAAAAGAGCATTGGGACCACCTCGCGTGTGCCACTACATTGAAGAACAGGAATGGCTTTTGGGTTGCAGTCAAATATATGAGGTCAATGGGACGCTCACTAACCCCCATGAGCTGTAACATAACTAGTGATGCATGGGAGGCCAATTTTTCTAAAATCTATTCAGCCCCAACTCAAAATGAGGACCCTTACGAATTTCAAGCTGCCACCAGGATTCAGATAACCCTGTCAGAAGTGGAAGATGCCATTCAACAGAGTCTGGGCAACAAAGCTCCCGGTCCTGACAGGCTTCCCATTGATCTCATTAAAAATAAACCTGAGTTCTGGGCGCCCCTTTTTATTAAATATTTTTAACAACGTAACTACCGTCACAATATCAAGTACATGGTCTACAAGTATCATTATACCTATTTTTAAAAAGGGTGACCGATCTAATCCAAACTGTTATAGACCAATCTCCCTGATCTGCAATATATTGAAAATTCTAGCGAGGATCCTTTACAACAAGATAAGTTTATGGGCTGAGGAAGATCATATTTTACAACCATGCCAGTTAGGGTTCAGAAGCAAAATAGGCACAGTTGAACAGTGTCTAAACCTTAACTTGATTATCCGCAAATGTACTATAGCCCTAAAATCCCCTATTTATTTGGTTGTTATGGCTCTTACCTCTGCCTTTGACTATGTTAACAGGTCACCCTTTTGGTTTCATCTTTTAAAATACGGCCTGGATGAAGTTTTAGTCCATTTTTTAGCTTATTTGCATAGTGACTTAAATGCCCGGGTGAGGATCAGAAAGGGTGGGGAGGTATAAAAAGATATCAAAATTGATAGAGGGGCCAGGCAGGGGTGCGTTCTCGCCCCCTTCCTTTTTATTTTATACATTAATGACCTACATAAATTATTGGCAAAACTCACTAACAATGTTCCTAGAATAAATGGCAACACACTACCCGCCCAATTGTATGCCGATGATGCGGTCTTAATAGGCCGCACACCTAATGCCCTACGTGCCTTAGTACAAGGTTTTGTAGATTTTATGGCCATTTTAGATTTAAGGACTAATTCTAAAAAATCATTTTTAATGGCCGGTGGACCGAATAAGTACCCCATTAATACAATCACTGTGGATTCTGAAAGTTTACACCGCACTTGCACTTTTCCTTATCTGGGGCTGGTATTCGCAGCCAATGGCTCTTGGGTTGACCACATGGAGCATAGCAGAAGTACGTTTTCAAAAGTTATCAATTCAATCCTTGGCCTCCCTCAACCCAAAAAGACAGAGGTGGTTTTAGCTATTAATAACAGTTTTTAAATCACAGTGCATCCCCACCGCAACATATGGCGCTGAAGTCTGGGGTTTTACAAAGTGTAATAGTGTCCAGGGTGAAGAAAATAGATTTAGCAGGAAACTCCTGGAAGCCCCTATTTCTTCATCTTTGTACCTTTGTCATAAAGAACTGAAATTGCCATATGTTGAAGATTATATCAGGGCTCGCCCGGCCATATTCTGGCTTGCAATCTGGAAAAACAGGGCAGCTACCATCACCAGAGATATAATAACAGATTGTCTTAAGTGCAAGAAGGGTAGGTGTTAGACCTGGTATCATTGGCGTGAGTCTCCCTTCCATTGTTTTGTTTATTACCTCCTCTGTTTTTGATCTGTTTGCTGGTTTCAGATGCTTAGGGCACTGTGCTACTGCTATTCACTGCTACTGTGCAAGGGCTCCCTCTGTTAAATTGTTGTACTAATTGGTGACTCCGTGATTGGGTTATTTAATTTACTTGTCAGACCCTAGTACAGTGCACCATGTGTGCCTAGGGCTTTTAAATCAAATGCTGCTGGTGGGGTTGCAGCACTGGTTGAGCCACCCACAGAATCAGCTTGTAAAGTTTGTCTCAGGCCTGCCATTGCAAGGCCTGTGTGCAGTCTGTGACTGCCATGTCGGCTGTGCTAGTGCACCCACTTGACAGTCCCTAAACCTTCCTTTTTCTTCATATCAGACACCCCTAAGGTAGGCCCAAGGGCAGGGTGCATTGTAAGGATAAGGTAGGACATGCCCTGGTGTGTGTAGCATGCTCTATTAGTGAATTACAGCTATTTTTGTTTTTCACTATTGCAAGGCTACCTGTTCCCCATAGGCCAGAATTGGCAGTTTGATTATTACATCTTATAATCCTAACTGACTCAGGGAACATGATAGAAATTCGAATTTAGTATGCCTGAAGTTAGAATGATAAAATACATCTTTTAGTGTAGTTGGTTTTAACATTCTGTGTTTGAAAATACCACTTTTAGAAAGTAGGTATTTTCTTGCCTAACTATCCATGCCTGCCTCTGCTAGGTTGTGTATTCCTGGTCTGGAGTTTGAGTGACAGGGGCTGGGGGATTCCAGGAGACAGGGTGAGTCGGCACAAGTCTGCATAGATAGATCTGCATGCAGATGGGAGGGAGGAGTGGCACCTGGGACCTGAATAAGTCTGAGCCTTCCCTCCACAATGCTGGTTCCACCTGCTGTGGTGTGTCTGATGTCCCTGGCCTATACTGTGAAAGGAAAGAAGGAGTCTTGTCAACAAAGTGCTCCAGGACTGACCAGAACTGGTTTGGACTAGGCAGAGACCTCTCTGCCTTCAGAGAACCAAGAGCATTTGAGTAAAAAATATGGGGACCCAGACCCCAAGATTTTAGATCTCTTCTGGGAACAAGATGAACCTTTTGCCAAAGAGAATACCCAAGGAAGCTGCAGGAGCTTGAACTGTCCCCTCTGCCAGTGTGCTGTTTGCTGGGTTGGCCTGCAGTGGTCTCTTCATTGTCAAGGAAACGAGAAGGAACTTTTACAGAACTTTCATCATCTTGCAGAATATTACTCCAAGGGCTTGATTTGAGCTTGCCTCCTGACCGAAGTCTCAGGGATACTAGACTTCTTCCTCTTCTGTTTGCCTGCATCTGGAACTTGCTGTTCTAGTGCTACAGAAGGAATCTGCAATTCCGACGCCGGCGAGCGACGCCGCAATCTGCAACGAAGTGGTGAGCGCTGTTCAGACTTGCGGCGTAGACCTGACGCTGGCTGCTGTGCCACATCGACGCCAGCGACAACCCTGTAAGCCTGCAATAGCCGTGAGCGCTGCTCCAACTTGCACCGCTGGCCCTACGCCTACTGCTGTGCCGCATCGACTCTGAAGCCGACATCCTCGCGGAGACGATTGTCGATGTGGGTGGTCATGAATCCATCGACATCGTACGGAATCGTGGTTTTGGCGCCATAGTGACATCACCTCCTCTCCGGTCCGGAACCGACGCCTCCCCTGCCTGCGCAAGTGTCATGGATTGGCAGCAGCGCAGGCTCACACACGCCACTAACCTTAGCTCAGGATGTCCGGCAGAAACGACTTCGGATGCTAAGCTCTCCTCCCCCCACCAGACCCGGAACCCACAGTGGAAGCGAAACACACTGTGCGCACACGTACCTAGCCGGGAAAGGGGAAGTGGATAAAATAATAAATGGGTAGCGATGATTCCTTGGGATCCCCCGGGAGTCTGGTCACCAAGATGCGTAGGACAGCAGGAGAGGACCCACCTGATTAGGGAAGAGTAATGAACACAATCAACACTACACTTCATGTGTCTTGGACAGTATCTTAATCAACTCGTAGGCACCTCACTCACCGGAATCATACAAAACCCAGGCAGTGAAGAAAAGGCACCACAGCAAGCCTGCAAGGTCTATGACTCGTTCTGTCAAGAGTTCAGGACTGTGGCATGAGTAGTCAAAAAAGGATATGAAAAATAACGGTTGTTAAATGACACAAATCGTTCTCAGAGTTCAGCCACAAGTTGAGTACAGGGAACCAACAAGGAACATCAATGGAATAATGTCTCTGTCTCTTGTGGCAGGGATTGTCCGTTGAAACAAAACAAAACAAAACAAAACAGTTCTGAGACTA
The DNA here is from genome assembly GCF_964263255.1 of Lissotriton vulgaris. NCBI lineage: Eukaryota > Metazoa > Chordata > Amphibia > Caudata > Salamandridae > Lissotriton > Lissotriton vulgaris. The sequence continues at coordinate 1,131,132,413 of NC_141691.1, forward strand.
CGTCTCCCAGAAACCCTCTCTGGAGAGAACGTACAAGGATTATTAGCGTAGCGCGTCTTCAAGCAGAACGCTCCCTAATACGAGGTGAATGAACAAGCGATACGTCCCAAGACTGCCCTAATCTGTCTAGCTAGAGACGATCAAACAATAAAGCAGAAAACGAAAGCGAGCACGCTTTCGTCTCTCGAGTACTTATCCGAAGAGCGCTGTATGTTCCAAACGCTGGGTGAATCACGGCTTCTCAACTCCAGGAATCTTCTAGCTTCTCGCTGGAATCCGGCGGGGAACACCTTCCGCCACTCCGATCTTCTCTACAAGCAAAATTGACAAGCACCGTCCGTGAGGATGGGAGGGGTTAATATGCCTTAGGTCTCATGGCTCTTCCTGCTTGCCCCTTGGAATGCTGGTCAATGTAGTTCACTCTACCTCTTCTACAAACGTCCCCACACGCATACCATCTTCGGGATTTCGATAGTAGTACCATCCCTCGACCCCCGGGCACAGCAATCGCTACAGAACCCCCTCTCGAGGACTGCCGACTCGGCGGTCGACCTGGCTTGCCCGGATGCAGGGCATGGAACCGGTCAACAAGCTCCGGACAGTGCAGATTCCCCAGGGGTTCCCAGGATCGATCTTCCGGGCCATAACCCTTCCACTCCACCAAATACTGGATTCTGCCCCTCACCATACGGGAATCTAGGATGGACTGCACTTCAAATTCCTCCTGACCATCCACATCAATAGGAAGTGGAGCTACCGGGAGTCTCATACTGGGAGGGCAAGGAACCAGGAGGGAGACATGGAACACTGGATGTATCTTCCAACCCACCGGGAGCAGGAGTTTCACAGCAACAGGGTTGATCACTTCAACTATACTGTAGGGGCCCACGTATTTGGGTGTCAATTTGGTATTCCCTTTAATGTGGAGATTCTTGGTGGAGAGGCACACCTTGTCCCCTACCCCATATGTCGGTTCGACCCTCCTTTTCCTGTCAGCGAAGCGTTTCTGCGCGGACTGGGCATCGGCCAGGCTGTTTCGTGCGTCCAACAACACCGCTCTGAGATGGGCGTGGTGTTCGTGGATGCTAGGAACAGGGGAATGGACAGGCCACTCAAAGGGAAGGATGTTTGGATGGTACCCATGGAGGCAAAAAAAAAGGCGAACAACCCAGTGTTGAGTGCACGGCATTGTTGTATGCGAATTCGTCCATCCAAAGTAACACAGTCCAGTCCATATCATTCCTCAGAGAGAAACAACGAAGATATTGCTCCAGGGTCTGGTTCAGGCGCTCCGTCTTTCCATCCGTCTGAGGGTGGTAGCTGGAGGATAGACGGGCATCGATGTTCAAGGTGGTACATAACGCTTTCCAGAATCGAGAAGTGAACTGAGAACCCCTGTCGGTGATCAATACACAAGGAAGACCGTGGGCCCTGACTATATGTTGAAGAAACACTTTTGCTAATTCCGCAGACGTGGGGACATCCTCCAGAGGTATGAAATGGCCCATCTTCGTCAAGTGATCGACGACAACTAATATCACTGTCATTCCATCACAAGGGGGCCTCTCAACGATAAAATCCATGGAGAGAGTGTGCCAAGGTTGGGGAGGTATGGGCAAGGGTCTCAGCAGTCCCACCGGTCGAGCATGCACAGCTTTTCCTTGCGTACAGATGGCACAATTCCTCACATAAGACCGGACTTCCTCTCTTAGTTGGGGCCACCAGAAGGAACGTTCCACAATAGCAATGGTTTTGTACATTCCCATGTGTCCCCCCAGAACCGAATCATGAGACCAAACCAATACTCGTTGTCTTAGGGCATCGGTGGGGATAAACAGCGCAGTATCCTGGTAGGCGAGATCATCCTTTTCCGTGCGATGCTCCGGATCCTCTTGTATCCATTCAAGTACGTTCATATCTGCAAGGGCTATTTTCACGTCCTCAAGAAAGTTGTTTGACGACAGGAGAGCGACAGATCCCACGCTTGCAGTTGTTTCCTGAAGGATCAAAGGTGTTTCTATGTCTTCGGTCTTTCTCTGTTCTCCATCCTCCAAACGTGACAGAGCATCTGCCTTCCCATTTTGGGGTCCGGGTTTGTATTTGATAATGAAGTCATAGTCAGAGAAAAACAGAGACCACCGTAACTGTCTGGGAGTGAGGGCCTTAGCTGTCTTCAAGAATAACAAATTCCGGTGATCAGTATAGATCTCACCTGTATGTACTGCGCCTAGTAGATAATGACGCCATTCCTCACATGCCCTTTTAATAGCTAAAAGTTCTTTGTCTGTTATGGCATAGTTCACCTCACAGGGCGTGAGCTTCTTAGAGAAGAAGGCAACAGGGTGTACTTGGCCTGTACTAGGGTGTCTTTGGGAAAGCACTCCACCCACAGCATATTGAGATGCGTCGGTCTCCAGTATAAACGGTAGTTGCGAGTCAGGGTGACGAAGAATAGGAGCTTGAGTAAACTGCTTCTTCAGGTATTGAAAAGACGCATCCGCATCCTTACTCCACACAAAAGGCATATTTTTTCTTAACAAACAAGAAATCGGATGTATGATCTTGGAGAAGTCCTTGATGAACCTACGATAGTAGTTTGCGAAACCGAGAAAGCTTTGTACAGCTTTCACGGTTTTAGGTGTAGTCCAATTGAGTATCGCCTCTACTTTACTCGAGTCCATTTGAAAGCCCTTCTCGTTGATGATGTACCCAAGGAAGGACACTTCCTGGACGTGGAACAAGCATTTCTCCAACTTGGCGTATAGAGAGTTATGTTGTAATCGGTCTAGCACAGACTTCACATGCATGACATGTTCTGAAAGAGTGGAGGAATACACCAGGATGTCATCGATGTAGACTATGCAATAGGTTTCCAGACAACCCCGCAGAACCTCGTCCATGAAAAACTGAAATGCGGCGGGGGCATTGCACAGCCCAAAGGGCATTACCCTATATTCGAACAGGCCCAGCTTCGTTCGAAACGCTGTCTTCCACTCATCCCCTTTTTTGACACGCACCAGATGATATGCTCCACGCAGATCGAGTTTGGTGAAGTATCTGGCTCCTTTGAGTTGGTCCATGAGCACTGGTATCAAGGGGAGAGGGTACCGGTTTTTGATGGTCACACGGTTAATGGCTCGGTAGTCTATACAGGGCCTTAATTCTGCGCAATCCTTCTTGGGAATAAAAAACATAGGGGATGAAGCAGGGGATGATGAGTGCCTGATGAATCCCGATGCTAAATTCTCTTCAATGTATGTCTTCAGATATTCTGTCTCCTTCTCGGTCATGGCATAGACCCTACTAACATGGAATATCTGCTCCTGGTATGAGGTCGATTCTGCAGTCATATACCCTGTGTGGCGGCAAATGGGTAGCCTGTTGTTTGTCAAACACAGGGGAGAACGACTGATACTCCAAGGGAAGAATCGTGGCACAACAGTATCGCTCGAGAGGACATGCAGCCGCCAGACAAAGAGAAGACGAGAGTTCGGTAGTGCAGGGAACCGAAGAAACCTGAGTACAATGTTCCTGACAATATTCGGATGACAAGGTGATAGTGCGTGCTGCCCAACAGACCTTTGGATCATGTAGGGTTAATCAGGGCATTCCCAGGATGAGCCGAAACTGGGGGGCATCAATGAGATCAAACTGGATGTATTCCTGATGATTGTTTCCGGTTTGCATCAGCATGGGACAGGTGTGGTAGGCCACTGGACCCGACGATAAAACAGTTCCATCCACGGCTTTCACCAACTCCGGTTTTTCTTTTTTCTCACAGGCAATCCCGATCTTCATGGCGAATTCCTGATCAATGTAGTTTCCGGTGGCTCCTGAATCTACTAAGGCATCTATATTCAATGATTTCTGAGGGGTGACCCAGAGGAGGATTTGAAGGTTCATATGCGCCACTGCAGGATGCAATGTGTTTGCAAGACATGGGGAGATCATTTGCGGCAAACAACCCAAGACAGAGACCTCTTCCTGGTTTGGGTTCTTCAGTTTTCCGTCGGTTGATCGGACTGTACTAGGGCTTGTATCCTTGGGACGGGGTTTTCTGGCTGGAACGGTATTCCGGGCTCTACAGTCCTTAATGAAGTGACCCCCTTTCCCGCAATAGAGACATTGCTTCAAACGCCGTCTTTTCTCCTTCTCTTCCTGTGTCAGCGGTCCACGGATACCACCGATTTGCATGGGTTCAGGACCTTCGGAGGGTTTGGAACGTTCTTCAATAGGACCCCGAAAGCGAGGGTAGAAAGGGCGATTGTCTGCTCGTGATCTATCCCCTCTTCTCTCTAGGAGCCTGTGATCCAACTGGACTGTCAAATCAATGAATTCTTCACAGGTGTCGGGTAACTGTACCACTTGTGCAAGGACGTCCTTTAATTCCCCACGAAGGCCTTGATAAAATAATGAGATGCGTTTTGCAGGGGGCCAATCGGTCTCTACCACCAACCTGTTGAATGAAGTGATATAAGACAACAAGTCCTGAGAACCTTGACGTATGGTGAGTAGTTCCCTATCCAGGGTCAACATATGGGATTTGCGATCAAAAAGTTTGCGCAACTCAACACAAAAAGCAGAAAAATCGTGCAGCACTGGGTCGTTCTTCTCCAGCAATGGGATGTTCCAGCTAGCAGCATTACCCCCCATATAAGACATCATAAAAGCTGTCTTTGCAGAATCGTCCTGAAATACCCCGGGCTTACATAAAAAAATGTAACCTACATTGATTCAGGAATGTTTCGAACTTACGGGGGTCTCCGTAAAAGCGTTCAGGGGAAGCTAAAGGAACGCCTACGGTCTGCACCACATGAACGGTATGAGCGGCTTCAGCCGAGGGGGCACTAGAGGTGGCTATTTGAGGGGGAACAGAGAACCCACCCCCTTCCACTTCCATAGGTTTTTTAGCGCCAGGGGGAGGTAATGTAGCAGGTTTAATATAAGGACTCCCTCCTGTTCCTTTCTGGACTAGTCCTGCGACTTCCCTTCTTAGGGTACCCACTTCTTTATACAGGGTTTGATTTTCAGCTCTGGAAGTGGCTACTTCCTGTTGTAAGGAGGCCATGCCTTCCACCAGGGAGGCCAAGACTGCCTCAACATTCATCGTTCGGGCCGGTGTGTCAACTTGGGCTTGTCAATCTGTCATGGATTGGCAGCAGCGCAGGCTCACACACGCCACTAACCTTAGCTCAGGATGTCCGGCAGAAACGACTTCGGATGCTAAGCTCTCCTCCCCCCACCAGACACGGAACCCACAGTGGAAGCGAAACACACTGTGCGCACACGTACCTAGCCGGGAAAGGGGAAGTGGATAAAATAATAAATGGGTAGCGATGATTCCTTGGGATCCCCCGGGAGTCTGGTCACCAAGATGCGTAGGACAGCAGGAGAGGACCCACCTGATTAGGGAAGAGTAATGAACACAATCAACACTACACTTCATGTGTCTCGGACAGTATCTTAATCAACTCGTAGGCACCTCACTCACCGGAATCATACAAAACCCAGGCAGTGAAGAAAAGGCACCACAGCAAGCCTGCAAGGTCTATGACTCGTTCTGTCAAGAGTTCAGGACTGTGGCATGAGTAGTCAAAAAAGGATATGAAAAATAACGGTTGTTAAATGACACAAACCGTTCTCAGAGTTCAGCCACAAGTTGAGTACAGGGAACCAACAAGGAACATCAATGGAATAATGTCTCTGTCTCTTGAGGCAGGGATTGTCCGTTGAAACAAAACAAAACAAAACAAAACAGTTCTCAGACTACGTCTCCCAGAAACCCTCTCTGGAGAGAACGTACAAGGATTATTAGCGTAGCGCGTCTTCAAGCAGAACGCTCCCTAATACGAGGTGAATGAACAAGCGATACGTCCCAAGACTGCCCTAATCTGTCTAGCTAGAGACGATCAAACAATAAAGCAGAAAACGAAAGCGAGCCCGCTTTCGTCTCTCGAGTACTTATTCGAAGAGCGCTGTATGTTCCAAACGCTGGGTGAATCACGGCTTCTCAACTCCAGGAATCTTCTAGCTTCTCGCTGGAATCCGGCGGGAAACACCTTCCGCCACTCCGATCTTCTCTACAAGCAAAATTGACAAGCACCGTCCGTGAGGATGGGAGGGGCTAATATGCCTTAGGTCTCATGGCTCTTCCTGCTTGCCCCTTGGAATGCTGGTCAATGTAGTTCACTCTACCTCTTCTACAAACGTCCCCACACACATACCATCTTCGGGATCTCGATAGTAGTACCATCCCTCGACCCCCGGGCACCGCAATCGCTACAGCAAGCATCCAGGTCCCAACGCCTCAACTCCCCGGATACAAGAAACCGACGCTGCAACGCTCAAACGACACCTCATCTCCCCAACGCCGCAAGCTGTCTTTGTTTTTTCGCTTTCCCAAAGGTCCTGCTCTTTGTGGGTCTGTCTTGACTCCGGGCCTGACGCTGCGCACCTCGTGGTCGGCGCTGTACTTTGGGATTTCTTTGACCTTGACATTGTGTTAACTCCAGTTGGGGTTATCTGTTGCTAAAGACTGCTTTAAAGCGAATAACCTATTTTTGAACTATTTCTACCCTCTTGAAGAATTCTTATTGAGTACAGTATTGTGGATTTTTGTCGTTTATGGTCTTGTGATAAGTCTATATGTAGAATACTTATTTTTATAAAACCTGAGTTGTGGCCATCTGTAGTGTTTTCACTGTATAGCTGTATGTGTTGACAAATGCTTAACACACTGCCTCTGAGATAAGCCACCAAGGGGTTATCCAGTAGTGTAATCCCCTTTCCCTGACTTAGAAGCAAGGGTTCCTTTTTGGTCAAAAGTGTATACCATTGCCATCTAGAGAACCCCAGCTCTAACAGTATGGATTTACCTTGGCTTGCCGCTGTAAGGAAGAGCTTTAAAAGCATGAATCTTCTGCACATTTTCCTAAATCCTACTGATTTTGAGGGTATAAACAAAAAAGCATTAAAGGAGGTTCTTTACACACAGTATAGTAATGCAAGATATGAAAAATAGGTACAGGAAACCTCAGTGTTCAGGTATATGTCCATAGAGGATGCCTATCATTTGCCAGCCAGCTATCTTCTAAAACCCATAGGTCGATGGAAGAGAGGATTGCTCTTTCGCCTAAGGGCCGGTACACTGAGATTTTTACTATGCTTCCCTCTAGGGTATAATGCCGACTTGACCAACTGCCATGCCCCTGTGATGAACGTAGCAACTAAACAATGTTACACGTTTCATTCAAAATATACAAAAGGATTTTTGATACCATTTTTTAAAAAAGTGCTGCCATTTATGGTAAAGCAGCTTACATGAAAATCCTTAAATTGGAAGATGAATTAATTTTTCGTGTAGGCTTATTCCTGAAAGCAGCAGTACGTGCACGTGAAACCATGTCTACCCCGTGAAGGACTTTTATTGATTGTATATTAATATTGTATTTATGATAATTGTCCTAATATTCAGATCCCTGCCTATTGATGTAATCTATTTTACTTTTGTTACAGTAGAAACCACATACAACCCATAAGTTCTCATTTAGAAATAGTTTTTAATGACATTGTACTTCTTTTTACCGATCAATGCATTTTTATGTTGCCATCTTGATTTGATTTGTGCTTTTATGGATATATCCTCTCTGAATAAAGATTTTTGATTGATTAAACCACTGAGAAATCTTAAAGTACTTCTGGGCCTGCATTTAAATGCTATGCTCTCTAGCAGGTACATCAAACATTTGAGCTACTTTAGGATTCAAAACAGAGATTGCACGCAGTTTTCTCAAACCATTGCATTCATTTCACCCCTTGCAATGCTACCCTTTCTAGCTCCACTCTTATGACTCCACCCTCTTCTATGGTTACCACAATTTGTGGGTTCCCCTGGTATAATTTCCATTTGAAGTACTGTGCATTAGAAAAACAGAAAGAATGATGAGCCCAGATATGCAAGTTTTTGTTCTATTAAAATTACAGTTTGATCGGTGACCTAGCAAGGGATGGGGTTCTCTGACCTGGGTGACATGAGTATTGGGGGCATCGGCTTCCCCCCTTTGCTCTTACCTGCGGCTGTTACGGGCAACAAACGCAGGAATCACCAGCACCCCCCTACTCCTACATGAGGCAGCCACAGGCAGCAAATGCTGGGACCTCCATGGGCGGCAACAGGTCTAGCTACGCCACCGACTTCTATATACTGAACACCCACACCATAAATGAGAAAGTGAAAAGTAGATACAAGAGTGTATACGTAAATGTTGTTATCCTTTGGGATAACCTACCCTAGCTCTTGTCTTTTCATATTGGGAGGGGGGATAGCGATCCTTCATAAAGACTATTTACAATGCCATATCGTCCCCATACCCGATTTTCCTGACAGTTTTCAAGCACTCTACTTCTCAATAAAGGAAGCGCAACGCCCCTTCTTCAACGGTATCCTAGTTTATCGACCTCCCGGCTCGAGAACCCACTTTACGCACAACCTCCTTCAGGCCCTTGAACCCTATTTTGGCCGAGATAACTTCTCCATCATGGGTGATTTTAACTACCACCTAGAACGGGTTGACCTTTCTGACACCTCCCGCCTCATTGAGGCCCTGGAATCATGTGGGCTCACGCAACGTGTTACCGGAGTCACACATCGTGCCGGACACACTCTGGATGGTATCTTTTCAAATGACCCCCGCCTGACTACTAAGGACCCGATACATCTCTCCTGGTCTGATCATCTGGCGGTCCCTTTTCTTTTGAATTATCACAGGATGGACCCCGGTAAAAAAGGGAACCACCTAATGGAGACTGCCAGAAACTTCAGGAATATCAACAGTGACTCTTTCAAGCCCTGGGCTGCTAGCCTTGTTATCACTGGCATAGACAATGTACAGACCGCAGTCGCTCACTTTGAACATGTTACCACCGAGGCCCTGAATAAACTAGCTCCTGTACAACCTCGGTGCCGAGCCAGAAAGAGACCATCTGCCCCCTGGTTCTCCGACTCCCTTAGGCTCCTCAGGCAAGAAGTGAGGAGAAAGGAGAGGCTTTGGCACGCTAGTTGGGACCTCAAGAACAAGGAAGCTCATAAACTCCTTGTTAAAAAATACAAGGCTGAAATCCTGCAGGCTAAACAAGAATACTATGTCACCGTGACCACCTCGCTCTCCTCTCCGAAGGAGCTTTTTAAAACTGTTGATTCCCTGGTCAAACTGCAAACCCCTGACCCTGTTACCCCTTCACAGGATTTATGTGATAAGATCGCCTCCTTCTTCCACACTAAAATCCAGGATATCCACCTGGCCCTCGAGGAACAAAAAGCTAGTCTCAGTGCATCCACATCCGGGGTAGAGATGAGCTTAACCACCACAGAAATCTCCCCTTCAAGCACCTTGGACTCTTTTCCCCCGTTGGTCCTGCAAGATCTAGAACTATTACTAACTAAGACCAAGTCTGGTTCTCCCTTGGATACCTGCCCATTGAAAGTCATAAAGCAGTGTAGGGATACCCTCCTACCTCCGCTGCTAGAGGTAATGAATCTAGCCATTAGAGACGGTATCTTCCCTACAGAATGGAAGAAGGCGGTAGTAAAACCCCTGTTGAAGAAGGCCTCTCTGGTCCCGGGGGTTTTAAAGAACTTCAGGCCTATCTCTCTGCTCCCTGCCCCAGCGAAGATGCTTGAGGCACATCTTAACAAGCATCTCGCTGGCTTTGTGGAAAGCTCGGGATGCCTAGACCCCTCCCAACATGGATTTAGGAGAGAATTCAGCACCGAGTCAGCCCTCACCATCGTGCTCGATAAAATCCGCACGACAGTTGATGAGGGCCAGACCTCTCTCCTTGTCCTGCTCGATCTATCTGCGGCCTTCGATACCCTCTCCCCCTCAGTCCTTACATCTCGGCTGAGGGAGGTGGGGGTGAAGAACGCAGCTCTGGATCTTCTGACCTCCTTCCTTACAGGGAGGGAGCAGAGAGTCAAGCTGGGGGAGTTCCTATCTCCATCCCAACCTGTGCGATGTGGGGTCCCCCAAGGGTCAGCACTCAGCCCGACCCTTTTCAATATCTATGTTACCCCACTAGCCAAACTAATAAGATCTTTCGGGATGGAGGTAGTCTCTTATGCAGACGACACTCAAATCCTCGTCTCTCTTCCCCATTCAGATGAACTGATCGCCTCCAAGTTTAGATCTTGTATGGAGGCGGTTGGTCATTGGATGATTCAGAACTCCCTAAAACTGAATGGTGGGAAGACTGAGGTGATGGTGTTCGGGGGGAAAGAAAACATCTGGTCAGCCAATTGGTGGCCCGACTCTCTAGGAACTTGCCCTTCCCCTACAACGTCTGCCAAGAACCTCGGGGTGCTGATAGACCCTGCCCTCGACCTAGGCAGCCAGGTGAGCAGAACTGTCTCCACCTGCTGGGGTCTGATCCACACCCTACGAAGGATCAGGAAATATCTCTCCCTCGAGGCAAGAAAACAAATAGCTGTTGCTCTCATCGGCTCGCGCCTGGATTACTGTAATGCGCTATATGCTGGGCTTAACAAAGGCCAGCTGCAGCGCCTACAGGTAGTCCAAAACGCTATAGCTAGATTTGTTCTGGATATTCCCAGACGCTCCTCGGCCACTGCAGCCAGGAAAACGCTGCATTGGCTGCCGGTTGAACACCGAATTCGGTTCAAGGTTCTATGTATGACCTATAGAGCCATTGTCAAAAACAGCGACACAGGAATCGGATCCATCATTTCCCACTATACTCCCGGAAGGAACTTGCGTTCCTCTGGAAAATTGCGTCTGACCACCGCTCGTGTACGAAGAGCCAAATGGGGTGGTAGAGCTTTTTCCACTCTTGCTCCTAAGTGGTGGAATGACCTTCCCCTTGATCTGAGATCTCTCCCGTCTTTACAGCACTTCCGCTCTGCGCTAAAAACCCTTCTTTTTCGGCAAGCATACATGTAAGGTTTCCTGTTTCTTTTCCTTGCCCCTTTTCTGATCATTTTGTTAGGCGCCTTGATACCTGCGGGTCATTGTTCTGCGCATTATAAATCGCCATTCAATTCAATTCAATTAAATTTTACAGCTCTTTATATTTACAACTCGGTAATCCTCCCACAAATAATTAAAGTGCATACTTTCTCATCACAAGACTACTTATTATGGTTCCTCTGGTCTAGCCATGATTAGAAAGAGCAGTATGTAATTTATGTCCCAAAATCTCTCATTCTGTAAGGTTTCATCTAAGACTTTGGTCATACAGCAAGCCAAGCATGAATTCTCTTCGATTATCACTCTTGCATAATCCATTGAGTTATGTGTTTATGATGATCACTTTAGCAGAGGTGTGGCACAGAAGCCAGAGGGGCTGACTCAGGAGGCTTACAGTTCGATCCCCCGTGACAGCTTAGCTCAGCATCATGTGACTCTGGACAATAGCTCACTTAATCTCCCCGATGACGCCCAGCGCCTTGAGACCCATAAGGGGTGATATGTTTGCGCTTTACAAATACAAATTATTATTCATCAGTTTTCTTACTGCTCTTTGCCGAGACGTCTTACTCTCACACCTTAGATACGGAAGACCTACTGAAATCACTTCCCCAGTCTTCCATTGCTTTCAACAGTGGCTGCCATAAACAAAGGGCGGTGAGGCGGGTAGGGTCATGCAGGGGGCCGCAAGGGGGGGTCTTAGAAATACATTATTTAAAATGTTTAAAACTTTATTTTTTTTGCCGGCTGCCTCCAGCATCACGTCGCTTTCGCCGCCTCTCATCTTCCTGGGTCCCAGCAGTCCCAGCAGTCCCTTGGACCAAGACTCCCATCTAATCAGTGTTGCAGAACAGCGTGGGGATTTATTTTAGCAGGCAGTAAAGACTCCCTGCTCAGACCAGGTAGTATGTGGGGTTTCTCCAGCCCGGATACTAAATGCAGCTGGGCTGGAGAAAACCTAAGTACCCATGTGTGTTTTGGTCGGCCTGAGATGGCAGGCTAAAACGCATATTTTCACATACGGAGTGGAGTGCACGTAGCACTCCTCGTACCCCTTCCATGCTTAAGCCCAGCCCCTTCCAACCCCGCTGGCTAAGAGCTGGGAAATTAAAAATAAAATTTTGCAAGAACATAGTTTTATTTTACATTTGCTGGTTCTGAGCCAGGGATTGTGGCGAGGCTCCTTCTCCATTGCGGAAGATCCGCCACTGACAGTTTCTTTGCCTCTAATGTTCATGTGCAGTACATATATTAAAATGAATATGGTCTCAGTGGCGAAATGCAAACTGATGGGGTCCAGTGCCATATAAGGAAGTATAAAATGGCAATTAAATGAGCTGCCTTTAAGGTACATAAATGTCTTGTGCCATCTGAGGGCCTTTTAGAAAATGGTTTGATCCCGCTACAGTGCAGCGGCCTATGTTATGTCATGTATGTCACTTTACAGTATGAAGAAGAGGATTTTTACTTGGTAGGCACAGTCCAAATTCCTACCTGTGCACCACTTTTTTATATTTGACTTAGCTGTCTGAACAGGATCAAATCTTTCAAAAGTACAATAAGAACATGTATTGTGAGAGAGTGGGTTTTTGGTCACCTCGCTCATCCATTTGCTTGCATGTGTTTTTCATGCTTTGTGATTTCCTGAATTAGTTGTCTGTCAAAGTAATGGTATTTTGATGATGGTTACATTCTCGCACTTCTGTTCTCATGAAAAAAAATAGTGATGGGACTGTAGTTTGTACTATAGATTGAGAATGCCATGTGCTTTTAACCACTTTATACCAGAGGATATGATATTAACTAACTCTGCACTATTATTAAAAGCCTTTAAAACAAGTGGTTCAGGAACATCTTTCCTTTTTTTGGCTACTATGCACTTGGCATGCTCTCAGCAGTCAGAGCAATAAGCAATAAGGCTGCTTAAATTCTTATTGGTGCTCAAGGGTATATCTGAACCTCCTGAGCACTGATCATAATGGAAGCTTTACTGCTGGAAAGTGGAGGGTGTCCCCTTTCCAACCGAAATATATAAATGTTCAGAGTGTACAGCCTTGTAATTAATTTAAGAATTTGAACATCAATATACAAGAGCAACAGACATAGTTGGCACTATGTAGTGACAGTAAATAGTGTAAAATAATGATGCGGTTGTAAAGCGGCAGGCATTACTGAATGGCCAGTACACAATGTAAAATCATTATAAGCTGCAGCTCAATTGATGGTTCTGGGTAGCACATGTTTTTAGACACCCAACAAACATTATATATCCCTTTGACTGGAAGAGTCTGAAGGATGTAACTGTATGTTACCTTTGTACATTGAAAACTGAAGAATGGGGTCCGCTGCATTCCAAAGTAATTCTGATAATCTTAAGGGTAATCAATAAAGTTCAATCCTTCAGGGTGCTCAGGGTGAACCCCTTCTGTCCAAGAGGGGCAAGAGATTGACAATGTGAAAAAGACCTTACAGGCGTAAGGTGGGTAACCTGAGCACTCCTATGTGCTTGAAAAAAATAAGTTTATACAGCAGTTTTCCAAAGTTCAAAGTTTTATTCACTTTGTAATTTAACATGTATGATTCATCTTTCTAAATCCAAAGTAATCATTTTGCAGATGATGACTTGAATTGAACATTGCGTAATAACTTCATAATCATAAGAAGTTCAATGTATCATGATAGTAATTGTTGAACAACATAAATCAATGTCCCCGATGCATTTCGAGCTAAGAAGCTCTTCTTCAGGGGGTCAATGTGTTCTGTGAGAAAAGTAGGAGAAACCAAAATTAGTAATCAGGACCCGAGTGATGGTCGATCAAAATACGAGAAAGGACCCAGGTAATTAAAAGGGGTAATCTGAAACACTTAACTTTTATTGTTGCCATTTACCCTATCTCGGTTTTTGTTGAAATGCAACTACGAATGATTTTTGCCTTTTTCCTTAGTGCACCGCATAATACATTCACCACACTCTTGGGGCTTTCTAGATTTTATTCACTCTCATCAGCATGTACTTGTCACATCCGGGGTTATAATCCTGTCCTTATTCTTGATTTACACTGACTTTCACTTAACGCACCAATTTCAGACCAGCACTTTAACCTCACGTTCGCTATCCGCCATTACCCCTTTTAACCTACATAGCCACAGATGTGGGGAAACCTCAAGTGTGTTAAGAGTGCTCTTTGGACATACATAGTGGTGACCCAATCTCTGCTCCTGGTCGTCTGAAGGGTGTTGGGTGGTTGGAGGGATTGAACAGGCAGCATATCCTGGAGAGATAGATGGCAAATTGAACACTTAACTGACTTTTCCCGGCAATGTAGTTTGACCGTTGAGAATGCCAGGCTCCATTGAACCCTCCTGGGACCCCACCGCTGCACGCTGCAGCGTGTAGCGAGGAGGAAAAGGTGTCATCTGATTAGGACCCATGCAGGTAAAGCACTATGAATTTGCCAACATTTACTGCAAACTATTGTGCTGATATGGCTCGGGTTGCGGTGGCACTCAACCTAGACTGCCTGCCTGGAGGGCACGGCATCATAGTGATACTTTGGGGATTATGCCATAGAAGTCACAAGAGTGTTCCCAATTCCCTCCTGAGCTACGCGACACCTGATAATTGCACGGTCCACAACTGTGGCTATTCAACAGAGGTGAGAAGACCAGTGCTGTGACTCACTATAGAGGGGGCACACGGGGCTGTTGTGGTCAGACCCGGACCCTGGAAAGGCACAGCTCTCATGAGGGATTGTGGCATGTGGGCCTGGTGACTGTCAGGGATGGCAAGAACCATAGTCAACGTCAAGGGGGCCTTCATAGGTACCCACAGACAATAGGAGGAGGAATACTAACTGCACTCTGGAGTGGGGTGAGACGGAGGCGTCAGCGGCTGCTCCTCATCCACTTAGGGCTGGGCGCAATAGATCTGTAGGGGGGTAACATACTGCACTGGAAATGGGGAAGCAGTTGGGGCCTCCCCGGAACAAGATGATAGTGCAACGGATTCAGCACTTAAAGAAACTGGAGGTGAACTACCGGAGATACCTGTGCATCAACAATTGGCCAAGATTTTAGAAGCCATCGCTGATACCAAGGCGACACTGCACCAGGACATTAGTACGGTAGCGGTGGTCCTTGGCCTGCTGCCGGCAGGACATGCCAAACTAACAGATAGGGTGAAACAATCGGACACAACTCTGGAAGTGCTCGCCCTGACGCAAAAGGTTTTGACAACGAAGGTCAACAAACTCTCTGGCAGGATCGGTGTCCTGGAGTGGCGGGCAGAGGATGCTGAAGGACAAAACCGCAGTAACAATGTGAGGGTTCTGGGTCTGCCAAAAAGGAGTGGAAGGTCAGGACATGGTCGAATGCCTAGAGACATGGCTCCGGGAGGTGGTGGCACCGGAGGGCCTGTCGCAATTCTACACTTTGGAAAGAGCTCATCAAGTACCTGCTAGACCGCCAGCACTGGGGAGACCCCCACGTCCTGTAGTAGCCAGATTACTGCACTTTCGAGATAGGGATCTGTTGTTACAAAGAGGATTCTCCGAATGGCCATACAGGGTGGAGAACAATAAGGTATCCCTGTTTCCGGACTGTGCACTAGAGGTCCAAAGACGTCGCACTTCTTTCTTAGAAGTCAAACAAGCCCTGCGAGAGGAGGGAATCCAAAAATCGCTGATGGTCCCAGCTCGGCTGAGGATAATGCTGGACAAGAAAACACAGTTTTGTGACGACCCTAAATCTGCCTCTGAATGGATTAAAGCCTATAAAATGGAATGTCGACATATGCCCCGAGAAGGGAAGCAAACAACGGAGACCTGAGAACCCGGGAAATGGCTACGGAGGCGCCAGAGGGTTACTAAGAGGCAGAGCTCGTCGAGTACAGCAGCGTAGAGAGCGGACGCTCTGTAGGCAGTTGCGGTCATGATACGAAGCAGAGGAATGTCATTGGAGAGAGGATCGGAGTCAAAACATGGAACTGATGAGTCGGACTCAGACACATCCCACAATGGCAGCATCGGCATGCCAAATGTGACTCCTCAGACAGCAGATGGGATTTTTGATAAGTGATTGAGGATTTTTTTACTTTCCTCCCTTTCCTCCTTGTACTTTCTTTGCCTCTATATTTGGGTCGATTGACCATGTTTGCATATGCGTAGGTATGATCCTCTTCCTTGAGATGAGAGGGGGTGGAGAGGGTGGATAGGGTGGCACGGGGGGACACTCCTGGGTATGGGCTGGAACGGCCATTTAAGGCTGTGACATCATGCATGATTAACTCAAAGTTGTTAGATACTAGTGTCGGTCGCCACGCTCCCCTGTGGGCCCTTGTGCTCGTAGCTGGGGGTCTTAACAACTTGTTGCCTCCATCGTTCTCGGTGTGCACCTATGTGTTAGACCATTCTACCCCTTGCCCCTCACCTGCCCCGCCCCTTTCCTGTACCTTTTCTTGGCTGTACCTCCCTCAGCACCGCTCCTCGCCCTTCCTGTACTTCTCTGTGCCACCTGTGTAGTGAACCACCCGGCTCATGTAATAAAATGTTACCATCTCACTTTCCTGGACCGGGCCCAGACCAGGGAGTATAAATAAAGGGTGATGTCAGCGCTCGTGGCTGACGGCATGGAACTAAGAGTGAGAGTTGTCGTCCCGTTATTTTTTGGTACCCCCTAGGCCCTATCAAAGTCCCAGCCATCTCCTATTAGTGATATCCCCCCACGAATTTACATTGGCTACAAGGCGGGTGTGAAGCCTGCACACATCGGCATTGAAGGCGGGCTCCCATGTTCCCGATGCCCCGGACCGCGAGGAAGATGATCCGCGGGCCTCGCTGGTGCTGCGCGTGGCCCGGTTGCAGAGGCAGTGGCGGTGAATAAGGGCAAGCGCGGAGAAGAGGTGAGGAGCCTGTAGGGTGGGCGGACCCGAGCGGCAAGAGGAGCACGTGCACCGCCGAAGACAGTGCCCATCCTGAGAGCATGCGGTCTTCACCAGGTCCACGCTCCATCACTGGATGCCCCCCTGTTAGTGCTGAGGCAGCTCTGTGGCCTGGAGAGAGACTGGGAAGCAGCTCGTGGGAGCAGAGATGGCAGGAAGCTGGTGTGCTGCAGGTGGAGAGCTGAGGGGAACAAGTCAGCTGAACTTGGCCCCTGAAAATGTGCTGGAGGCAGAGGGAGGCCGCAGGCAGGCAGGTGGTGCCCTTTTAACATTCCAAGCCAGGCAAGGGAGTGGGTTGTGCGGGACTAAGTGAGGCCAGCCCCCCCTGAATAAACATTGCAGAGCAGGCACTGTAGAGGCACCAGGAGGCCAGTTCCCATGAGCACGGGACAGGGAAAAGCAAACAGGCAAAGGCCAAGCGCATCCAAGGAAATGTCACTGTAAGTGGGTGGAGATGCCCCAGGGCCAGCAGATCACATCTCCTGCATGTCATTGAAAGTGCTACCACCAATTTGGATCCGGCTACAGAAGCACCTCAATGGCGTAAATGGATTGGGCAGTTGGAAAATTACTTTATTGCCACCAGGGAGAAAGACAACGCAGTGAAGCGCTCAACCATGCTATATATGGGAGGGGAGGAGCTGTACAAACTATTTCAAGATCTCTCAGATACAGGGGACAGTATTGACTATGAGAAGGTGGTCAGGGCACTCAACTGCCACTTTGACCCGCAAGTCAACCCTGACTTCAAGCATTTCAAACTACGCCAGGCAAAGGAAAAAGAGGAGGAGTCTGTTCCACGTGTGTCTAAGGAAATTGGCAAGCTCGTGTGTGGGCATTGATCGCCAATTTGAGATTTGGGCGCAGCTAATATTGGGGTGCAACTCATCTGAACTGCGCAAGCTCATCTTGCGCCAACTGGTATATCGTTAGGTTACATTTTGGTGTTGTGGAGAGCCCATGGGTTGGCAGACGCTAGAGTGGGGTAGATGGAATCAGCGCTGGTAAAACGACCGGCCGCTCAGCAGCCACTAAATCCAACCCCATCAAAGAAGAGCAGGTGGATGCCATCGGAAAGTTTGGCACCCGTGGCGGGGAAGGTGCCAGTGGGGGTGGGGAGCACCCGGGAAAGAAAGGATGTGGAAATTGCGGCCTGGAGAGCTACCCACCGAGGGGGTGCCCGGCACAAGGCAAACAATGCTTGAAGTGCAACAAGTTCGGACACTTTGCAAAGTCTGCATGAGCACAGCCTGGTCGGCAGCAGGTGGAGGCAAACAAAGGAAACAACGGCCAATATTGCGCACATCTCAGGAAGCAGAGGAGGTGGAGAGCATGTGCCAAAGGATGAACGTAGTGGAAGACGATGAGGAGGATGATGTGTTTGTAATCTCGTGCACCGGAGGTGCCAATACAAAGAAAAGACCACCCCTAATGTGTCAGTTGTGGGTGGGAGACAACAGCTCTATGCCTCTATCAATATCCTTGATGCCACTCAATATGAGCGACTGGTGCCAAGACCGGTGCTCCTCAAAATATAGGCCAAAATCTTCACCTATTGGGTAGACGTTCCAATTCCACTGCTGGGCGTGATCGAGGTGGAAGTCAGGCATGGAGAAAGATCCGCAACCACCTGACTCCACGTAACGCGAGACAGCGCAGGGTCGCTCCTGGGATGCCACTCGACCGAAGATCTGGGGTTGGTGATGTTCACGAGACAAGTTCATCAGTCCCATGCGGAGCCGGTGATGGCCGAATTTTCGGACCTGTTCAGAGGGCTAGGCTGTCTGAAAGGGGTTGAGGTCAAACTCCACATAGACAACACGATAAAGCCAGTAGACCTGAGACATCGCAGGGTGCCGTTCCACCTGAGGCATTTAGTGGAGGCAGAGTTGAAGTGCCTGGAAAGGGATGGAGTAATCAAGAAAGTGTCAGGCCCCACCCGGTGGGTATCAGCACTGGTGATTGCCCCCAAACCCAAATAACCGGGGGCAATTCGCCTCTGTGTGAACATGAGTTTGCCCAACAAGGCCATCAAGAGAGTGCGGCCTATCACGCCCACCATTGACGAGATAGCCGCAGACAGTAACGGCGAAAAGTGGTTTTCCAACGTGGACTCAAACTCTGGCTATCACCAACTGGTTCTGGAGGAGAAAGGCTGTTACATAACCACATTGTCAACCCACGTTGGTCTCTGAAGGTTCAAGCGCCTCAGTTTCGGGGTATCCTCGGTGGCTGAGGATTTGCAGTATGCGTTTAGGGAAGCACTTTCTGGTTTGGTTGGCATCATCGTCAGTGACGATGTCCTTATCTTCTCAAACTCCCTCGAGGAACATCACGTGAGACTCTGAGCAATGATGCAAAGGCTCGTGGAGCAGGGTTTGACTCTCTAGAAAGGGAAGTGTGAATTCTACACAAATGAAGTGGAGTTCTTCGGGTACCGGTTCTCAGCTCGTAGACTGCAAGTGGATCCGGCCAAGGTGGAGGCCATCCAGGCTGCAGCAGTACCCAAAACCAATCTGAGGTGAGTTTTCTAGGAATGGCTAATTACTGTGGCAGATTCATACCGCATCTGGTCTCACTGTCGAAGCCTCTCAGAACTCTTACGAAGAAGGGCGTCAAATGGCGATGGTCCAGTGCAGAGGCAAAAGCGTTTAAGACATCAAAGAAGTGCTATTACTGGGGTCGGCGGTGGCCTACTTGAAGCCAGGACAGCCAACAGAGGTGATGGTCGATACCAGCCCATTGGGGCTGGAGGCGGTGTTGCTGCAGCAAGATCAAGGTGAAAGTGGATGCCGATTGCTTATAAGATGGGCGTGCCATCATTTCGACATTTATCCGTGTGGCTACAAATTCAGCTTGGTTACAGATCACAAGCCACTCGTACTCCTGTTTGGTGGCACGTCTAGGAGTGGGCCTCCATGAATCGAGAGATGGGCAGTCCAAATTCAACAGTATAACTTTGACGTTATTTATCGCCCAGGAATTAATAACTCAGCTGATTGCCTGACCAGACATTCAATTGCGGATCGGCCGGAGGCCCCGTCTGAGGTTGACGAAGGTTCAGAATCATTCGTGAAGCAGATTGTGGACGCGGCGTGTCCACGGGCGCTGTGTGTAGAGCAAATTGTACAAGCCTCTAACAAAGACGCTTGCCTCCACGCGGTCAAGGAAACCTTGCACAACCGCCAGTGGAAAACATTCCTTCAAGGGTCAAGCAGTCTGACTGACAAGGAGCGGGAGGCGAGGCTCGGTCTATGGAGATGCCGAGAGGAACTGAGTGAAGTGTGCAATGGAGTGATACTCCGGGGTGTGCGTCCGATGATACCCTAACAACTCTGGAGGAGGACAGTAGACATCGCCCATCAAGAGCACCAAGGGATTGAGAAGACCAAAGCTCCTATTAGATCCAAGGTGTTGTTCCCTGGTGTTGATCGGATGGTAGAAGACAAAGTAAGGGGCTGCCATGGATGCCTGATAATGGAAGCGGAACCTCCGACTTTCCCAATAATCACTGAAGCACCCAGCACCAAGCCCTGGGACAACATCAGCATGGACTTTGGGAGCTTCCTGGATGGGAGGCACACCGTTGTTATGATGGACAGTTACTCCAAATGTCCAGTTGTAGAAGTGGTACACTCAAGGGCCTTTGAGGGTATGAAGCTGTCCTAGAAAAAAACTTTGTGCTGCTGGGAATGCCCGAGGTGGTACGCACTGACAACGGACCACCCTTCCAAAAGCACCCGGCGATGTATAGAAGTTCAGGAGAACTGTGAACAAAGCCCTGCGGATTTGTGTGGACCAAGAAGAAGACCTGAAAGAGTGCCTGCAAAGGTTCTTACAAGCCTATCGCCAAACCCCTCATTTCACCACAAGGTGTGCTCTGAGTGATCTGCTGATGCGGCTAGAGCGTTGAGAGACGTAGTGCCTACCAGCCTTCTGGATAGCTGCCGAACACAATCCAAACAACAGCAAACCAATGACAAAGCCAGCCAGCAGCGGTGAGCCCAGAACTGTCATATTCGCAGAGGGGACCAGGTGGTCATAAAGAACCGGTTCCTAGTTCCCCACTCCCTTCGAGAGGGAACCATGGAAAGTTGTACGGTTGCAGGGGTCCATGATCACTGCGAGAAGAGGGAGACATCAAATAGCGAGAAACGCTTTGTGGTTCAAGAAAGAAGTGGGATTGGGGCCGGTCCGGACTGAGGAAACAGAGCTCCAAAGTGATGAGAGTGTGCCCCCGGTGGAAGTCAATGACCGGGTGTTCGAGACAGAAGATCCCCAGGGCGGTGAGAAAGGATTTCCTGAGGTGGCGCTGCACTCCGGTACAAACCAGGAAACAGCGGAGGGTCAAAACTTCTGAGGAGAACAGCCCTACCGGCTGACAGACAATCCTCGGCCCAGTACCCAGTTGAAAGACTTTCTGTGCTAAAGTGACTGTGATTAAGACGTTGGTGATTGAAGAATCGAATCAGCACAGTCCAGTTTGTTTGTTTGTTTTGTTTCAGTTCATTAGTTGGCCACCCGGCTCATGTAATAAAATGTTGCCATCTCAATTCGCCAGGCGCGGACCAGGAGGTATAAATAAAGGGTGACGTCGGAGCTTGGGGCTGGCGGTACAGAACCAAGAGTGAGAGGGGTTGTCCCGTTATTTCTAGTGCCCTGTCGGCCCTATCCCAGTGCCATCTCCTATTAGTGATACCCTCCCCTCCAGCAGGCCCCCCCCACAAACCTACAACCAGTACCTCTACCTGCCTGTACCACTTTCTGCCTGCACCTCAACTGCCTGTAGCGCTCCCAGTCTATACATTAATTTTGCAAGTATTTCTCACTGACAGAACTTATCCCAGCCTCAGTGAGCCCTTTGGCCTTCCGGCAGACGCATTGTAGAGCAGCGTGGGGAGGGGGGAGGGAATATCTCCGGCTTGCCACGTCACTGCCCAGCCTGCAACCAACCACCTACGCCTGTCTTCATCTCACCTCTCTCCGCCTGCACCTCTCACCCTGTCCGTATCCTTGTTGCACCTGTCCTGGCAGCAAGTCTCAGTCCGCACCCCCTGCTGCTTCATGATCTTCTTGCCTGTACCTCTACTAGGTCGTGGCTCAACCTGTATGTACATCCCCCATCTATCTCTGCCCACACCACTCCTACCCGCTCCTCCTCTTGCCCAGACTTCTTCTCACTCATACCGCTGCTTATCCCTACTTCTTTCCCACACCTCTCGAAGTCTGCGCCTCTCCCAGACACCCCTCTCTCCCACAGCATCCTTCCCTGCCTGTACTTCTCCCGGACAGTATTTCTCTCACCCGCACTTCTCCCTGCGGTCACCGCTCCCTGCTCTCCCCTCTTCCTGCTCTCCCCTTTCCCTGCTCTCCCCTTTCCCTGCTCTCCCCTCTCCCTGCTCTCCCCTCTCCCCTTTTCCTCTCCACACCTCTCCATATCCCCCCCTCTCTGTACCTGTCTATCCCATGCCTTTCTTTACTCCCTTCTTCCGGACTGTATCCAGCCTCCACTTTTCCTTGCTCATACTTCCCCATCCCCTTGCCATGCCTCGCTCTGTCCATACCACTGCTGCCTGTAACTTTCCCCTCTCACATCTACAGACAAGAATTCTTCAGATATCGGATCGAAGCCAGACGAATGGGCTTTGCTAAAGCTTGTTGTATGTGTGAAAGGATTGTGTGTTGTTTAAAGACCGAAGTGCATGAGAAGGTTCGCAGTTATTTTGATGGACGCATTCTGCTGCAAGGTGAATGAGACAGACGATGAAATACTGAAGAGGCCCCTTTGATGCCGTCAATGATGCTTCTGAGCATGAGCAGGTGACGCGTCGGAAAGAACCCCCCCTAAAAAAGTAGCACAATCACATCTCAACTAACTCTTAGTCAGTGTCTCACGCCAGGCCATGCGAGTTGAGGTGACCTCTTTATTTGAATATCCTTGTTAGTTCGCTCACACCCAACAACCACCTGTGCCAAATGGCCTAGTACTTACTGTTTCAGTGCAACTACATCATATGCTTAACTAATGTTTTTATTCTCTTTGTATGATTTTTAACTAAATCGAATAAAGATTCTTTGACTGGCTTAACTAATATGCGTGCCTTCTATGACAAAAGTACAAACCTTTCCTTTATTTTGCATCTTCAGAAGTCCAGCGCCCTCACGAACGGAAACAACACAATCAGCTGGTGCTGCAGACAAGCAAGAAATAAAGCCTTCTCGTATGCGGAAGTTAACAAGACAATACAGCTTGTAAGTTTCAGCTTTGCACCCTTTTTTCTAATACAGCATTTATTGTTCGGAAACAGAGATCAGGCGAGTGTGCGGAAAAATACTTGTGCAGTGAATTTTCAGAATGGACTGAAACGCTGTACACAACAAGCATTGGCATAGCCAATAGGTCTCGCCTATGGGGCCTTATAAGTGTTTAGCCATGACACGCGAAATCCTGGCTTACTCTTGAATTTCGTGAGAAAGTCTGTTATACTATAAGAGTAAGACCTGCCAGCATATTTGGTAATTCTGCCCTACGTTTTTGAATATATGACTACATGCACGAGTGTGCTTGCATGTTGCCCTTTGATGGCAGTTTTTGGCTCACTGTGCTAGATTACTATTGTAAATTATGAACTGCACAGTAACAAAATGATCTCTGTGACAAAGGAAGTAACCCACAGAGCTATGCACATAAAATACATTGCTGTAATCTGCTGGTACATATTCTTTGCAACAGTCATATTATCCCTTGAAAATGGTTACAAAAAAGCCATAAAACAATTAGCTTATAACCTGGAGAAAATTTAAAAGTGCTAAACAAGCACTTTAAATTCATAAGGATAAAATCACAGCAAGGAAAACTAGAATATGTGGCACGAGACGGTTTTTGTACCGCTCATAATATTACCAGTAGAATGTAATTTAGTTAAAACAATCCTGATCAAGCTCTGCTCCAAACCAAACCTCCAAACCGTCACTATATATCCTAGGAGCTATCACACTTTACTCGTCGGTGGGGCCCATGACACAGCGAGTCCTTCATTCACACAAATCACCCTGCTCCCAACATCAGTGAAAACCAGAGGAGGAGCCACTGGATTAGCGGAGTGTCCTACTTCGTCTATTTAATCTAAATTTTATACAATATATAGATATGCAGTTTATTAGATCTTACCATGGTTTAACTCTTAGTAAAACATTAAGACACCCCACTGTTTGGTCAATGTATCTGCTAGTAAAAGTTAACTAATGGCCCACAAGACCAGCTTCATTCTCCATTTTTTTAATTTTTATTTAAAGATTTGTATCTCCTAGCATGACCTTATTTTATTTGACCTTTAATTTGAACACCATAAAACATTTAATTCACCTGAAGAAAAAGAATGTTAAATTCGAACAGTATACATTTATTAGCAGAATAGTTCAGAAATATAAGTCAAAGACATATTACCAATTTTATCTGCAATGGAAATCAGAGTTCGCGTAGAATGGTTCCCACAACAGCCTCTCTATTCTTTCTTGATATTCGCCTACCATCAGGACTCCGTTCCCATCAAAAGTTAAAGTCAAGAAAATGTCAAAGTCTTTGCACCATAGGAAAATCAATCAGTCCGACAGCATGTCGTGGTGCGAAAAATAATTCAAAAGCACGCCGACCATGACATCAGCCACACAGGCTGCTTGCACATGTCTCGAGCACAGTTTTGCATGGGTGGAGGGACACTCACTTGGAGTCTCACAAACCTTCCATTTTTTAATAGACCGCATGAGCCATAATGTGAACTATTATAGAAACAAATACAATTAAACATTAGATTTTGAAGTAGAGCCCTTCTGTTTAACTCCCCCCACTTTATGTTTACCCTATTAGTGGTTACCTAGCCTTTTAAGCCACAATTATGTATTGTTTTCTTACCTTCTCCATCATTTCTACCACAATAATACATTTAAAATGCATTCATGTAAAGCCTTTTTATTAGATGACAAAATTTTCGCACTATATTAGTAAGACAACTTCGCATAATTAATGGTTTAAGTTTGCAACACAAGCATATTAGTATCCCACGTGTATTTGTGTGGGTGCTTTCTATTCTACGTTAGTTAATTTTAAAACCACATGATTAATGCATATTACAGTTATGGGAAGCCAACTTTACAAGGGGTATACACACATTTTTGTTTTCACCCTCGCTCCATCAACTCCCCCCTTTGGTGATTTATCACCAAATGACACCCACATTTTCATAACATTTTCAAAACATGTTTACATTTTTTTTAATTAGTATGAGTTATACTCTAGTATCTTCCATTTTATTTCTGTCTTGATAAAGTTTCTCCTTAAACTCTTCAATTTCAATGTCCCCCTTTTCACTTTATCTTTGTCTCTCTTAAAATTCCTTTTTTGATAGACTTTTTAAGGTTTCTTCTTTTTCTAAGTTTACAACCTAATCTTAAGACTAAAAATATCACTATTATTAGTGTTACTGGAATTAATACTTTCCTTATCATTGATCTACCTTTTTCATAAAACCATTTCTTAATGGCTGAAAAACTTCTACCAAGTTTCTCAAGAACACCATCAACCTTCAGTGGTATAATTTCTTTATGCAATTCTGTAAGATTTGTAATATATCTTTCAATGTTTTGACTTGTATCAGGAATGTAGCTACAACAGTGCTGTACCTTCAAAATTCCACAGACTCCTCCCTCTTTTGCCAAAATTATATCAAGAACAAGTCAATTTTGCATCACCATAGCCCTCATAGCCACCATTTCTGTGTTTACCAATAAAAATCCCCCTGCAGTATCTGTTGACAAACGATCTACTATCATCGACAATTTCCGAATTCTGTTTGCATTACAAGATATACCCACTGCTGTTATCAAGGCTCCAAAAACATCACCTATTATTTCTATTATACTTTCCCTTCTCCTACGACTTAAAGGTTTCCCTATCTCATGAATTCCATTTGTTCCTCTATCTACATGAAACATTTTAGGAAAGGCCAGACCTACATAGCAGGACCCATACCAATGATCAGGCAATCTATAATAAGCTTTGTTCTCACATGGGAAATAATTGCCGGGGAAAACTAGATCATCACCTCCTTAAAATCCCCAACCCCCTCTTGTAATATATGTATCTTCACATTGACTTGCTCCAACAAAATAATTATCATACGCAGTGTTTTCTCTTCAAATACATAATTTCCCTAATAATGGTGTATCTATATTTATAGCCAGATTCACCTTATGTCCCTCTATATTATCATCCACATTGTAAATTTAGATTTCTTTGTTTTTTCCTTACTCTTATATTGATTCCTTCTTTCCTCTAACATATCCAAAAAGGCTTTCTCTTCATTTCTCATTTTACAAGTCAAATTATGTTAGAACGCATAGTCATGGGTCAGTTCTTGTGTTTCCAGAAAATATTCTCCAAAAACCTTTGCAGGTTTTATTTGATTCAATTCAGCCACAACTTTCAATTTTGCAAAAACATCATCAGAAGTGGAATAATAATACTCTAATTTACCTGTTCTGTAAAACAAACTAGCTAACACACTACATGTAACCCTATATGTTAATGGAAAGTGGTGTACGTCACACCCTCTGATACAGATGCTGGTAATTTCACAAAGGTGTAGCAATCTCTAGCGTCCATGGTTCTCACATATTCAGATAATAAATTCAAAAATATATTCTTGGAGTAGTCACTAATCAAATTATCTTGCTGTATTTCAGTTCTATACATATGCATTATTTCACCCTTTGACTTATAGGTCTTTTCTCCCATACCCTCATTTGCCTTTGATTTTTCAAAATTTGGCATGAAAGGAATTACAATAGCTAATATCAACCATACCAACATCAATAGCCCTGTACATATTAACCACATTCTACACCATTTTCTAAAAATAGTACATTTCGATCTTGTTACATTATCAGTAGCCATTTTTTTTACACAGCGCTTTCCACAATATTTTCTTGTTTATATTGTCTCTTTCAAATCTCTTTTGCACTTAATAGTGTCCTTACCACCAATAAATTCAACAATTTTGTTCCTTCACCTTTCCCCCTTTTTGGTTTCCCAGTTTAGGCACTCCTTTTTCCCTCTTTTTAGTTTCAGTTCACTCATTTTCTTTTTCTCCACTTTGATAACTCAATTGATCTTGACTGCTATTTACTTCCCTTATTGGACGCAAAGCGATGTACGACCATTCAGGTGACTTGTATTTTTGATTTGGTCATCTTACTCTTTTTGGCCTTTGCACAATTTCTATATTTTCTCCCAACAAATCCTTTTGACTGGTTATTTCATTTACTTGATCTTCTTGGATTTTTGCTTTATTAACCAGTTTGAATCTCAGACCATCATTTTCTTTAGGCCAATTATCTCCTTTACGTGGTTTCTTGGTTTCAGGTTCGACAGTGTTACGTTCCACTCTCCAAGCTCTCTTTCTTGAGCTTCTCCTTAACTGAGTTTCATCCTCACTGTCATCAGACTAGGTTTCAGATTTCTCATCAGTGTCCGGTGAACTTTATAATGTCTGTTTTCTTTACTGAATCTGTTTTTTCTTTGGTCAGTTCTTTCACTCTGTTAGGAACCTCTCCATAGCTGGTACTTGGAAGCTCATTCTTATCGTGAGTTATTTC
This sequence comes from Lissotriton vulgaris, assembly GCF_964263255.1. Classification (NCBI taxonomy): domain Eukaryota; kingdom Metazoa; phylum Chordata; class Amphibia; order Caudata; family Salamandridae; genus Lissotriton; species Lissotriton vulgaris. The sequence continues at coordinate 1,131,159,986 of NC_141691.1, forward strand.
CTTTTCACCAGTTTCAAGATTTCTGTTCCTGCTTTCAGACTGCCCTTCAGTACTTATCTGACTACCAGTTTTGTCTTTACTTTGGTCAGTGTCCACACTGGTATCAGACCTTACCAAATCTCAACATTCAGGTCGATCTTCAGAATTTGGTATTTTGATGACTGCACTTTCTCCTTCAGACGCAGAGCTCGCATCTGATATTTCTAGATGTCAACAAACAGGTCGAGCTTCAGTATCTGGATTTTTATCTGGTTCACCTTCAGAATCTGAGTCCGTTGTGCTTTCTGATTCGTCCTGTGGATTTTCAGGCTCAGGCACACGGATGATATGGTTGGCATGTACCCATCTCTTTACACCTGCACATTTAACTGCAGTCGTGCTAACCAGAATGACTTGTCTGGGCTTCTGCAAACGAGGAACTAGGCAGTTTCTTCTCCTGTGTACCTTTATCCGAACCCAATCTCCAGGGACTAGATCATGAGCTGGATGTTTCTCTTTCGAGTTTGCCTCAGTTCCCACCTGATGGAACACAGAAGTTACCACGTCAGACAGGTTTTTGCAGTAATCCAGTATGATATCATCATTAATAGTCAGTAGTTTATCAACTGGCACACATGCTTGTCTCATTACTCTATCCATCAATATCTCATGTGGAATCAATCCTGTCTTTTTATCAGGTATGCTCCTTAGGGTCATCAGAACAAGTGGCAAAGCATCAGGCCATTTCAGTCCAGTGGCCAAGCTCATTTTTGCAATTCTGTTCTTTCTGGTTCCATTTACTTGCTCAACTACCCCAGAAGCCTCTGGTCTGTAAGCACAATGTAATTTCTGACAAATGTCCAGTGCTTCACAAATCATCTGCAATAACTCATTGTGAAAATGTGTTCCACGATCAGTCTCAATTATTACTGGGAAACCAAACGCGGAATGATTTCTCTTAACAATAGTTTTACAACAGTCACTCCATCATTCCGTCCGGTAGGGAAGGCCTCCACCCACCAGGAAAATAGGCAAATGATCACAAGTACATATCGAAGCCGATTACAGGGTGGCAACTCGACAAAGTCCAATTGCATTTGTGTACATGGACCTCCCTCCCTTCGTACGGTTCCCGAACTCACAACTGTTTTTCTTCTTGTGTTTAACTGCTGACAAACAAGACATTGCTGACAAAGGCTCTCAGCGATCATCCTGAATTTGGAATTATGCCATGTCGGTCTAAACATCATGATCCTGGCATCCCTCCCAATATGGGCTTGGCCATGGTACATTCAGGCCATATTAGAGATCATGCTATCAGGCATTACTGGTCTTTCATCTTTATAAACCCAAATTTCATCCTCTTCTCCTTGTCTACATCCTGATTTTAACCAAATGTCCTTCTCTTCCTCACTTGCTTCCTCCTGCATCTGTTTTACTTCCTGCCAAGTCTCAACTACTGTGGTTATCATTAGAGGACTTGAAACATGTTCAGCTTTTATGTCCCGATTTATAGAAGCAAGATTTTTAGCACAGTACTTCGCAATGGAGTCAACAAAGCAGTTGCCTCTGGTGGCATAATCATCTCCTTTCTTGTGAGCTGCACATTTTACAACAGCAATTTTCTCAGGTAACTGGATTGCATCAATCTGCATTTTCACAAACTCAGCAATTCTGATAGGGGATCCTGAAGAAGTTAAATAACCTCTTTGGGACCGCTGTTGACCATAATCAAGGACATCCCCAAAACCATCCTGACTGTCAGTCACTATGGTGACTCTTATTTCTTTTCCCAGTTCACATGCTCGAATCAAAGCAATCAACTCTGCTATTTGAGCAAAACAAATTCCTTTCAGACAAGATGCTTCCAGAATGCCTGCCACTGTAAATACAGCAAAAGCAGCACTCAGAGCACCCTCATCTGTTCTCAAACATGAATAATCTATAAACATTACATAATCGAGGGGCGTGGCCAAGATGGCGACGGAGTAAGACGTGCCTGCGAGCTCCTCCGGCAACCCAAGCCCTTCATAGCTCTGTCTAGCGGTACTGGGGCGATTTCAGCCACGACTTTGACTCTCCTTGGCTCACTGAGGTGCCCTGCATTGGTTTGCTCCTTCTCCCGTCGTGCTACGACCTGGGACGGCGGACTTAGCCGAGGTGTTAGTTTGGTGACGCACGAGTACTGAAGCGGCCTACGGGGCTTTGTCTGGGCGACGTCGACTCTTCACACGAGGGGACCTGGGACTCTAGCAAGTTACCGAGCGAAGCGCTTGCTTTGCGAGTCCCCCCCACTGGGATTGTTACGGACCTACCTGCGATCCCGGCGTCCTAACAGGCTGTTGTCGCCGAGCGGAGGCGACGAAGAGGCGCCGGCCTGTCTGGCAGCTTGCTGGACAGCGCAGAAGACCACCGGACGGAGAGGTGGTGCCGTCTTGCCTCTTACCCTCTGAGCTGAGGTGTCGCATCATGTTGACGAGGACCCGCCTGCATAAACCAGGGAAGGATGGTCCTGGTAAGGGGGCGTCTGGATCGCCCCCCGGCCCTAGCAAGTCGCCGACCAAAGACGACGTTGATGGCCCGGTCACGAAGGCCTTCCTGATAGAGCTTTTTTCCTCCATCAAGGAAGATATTACGGAGCTGAAAGCACAACTAGCCTCCGACCTCCGCGAGGTCCGCCGAGATGTGGACAGCATCGACGAGCTTGTAGCGGCGACCTTGGAGGACCACGACTTGGGCCTCAATGGGGATGTCCATCAGCTATAGCAAGATCTGCTCCAGCTCCGCGAGCAAAATCTGGATCTCCAGACCCACTGCGAGGACTTGGAAAACCGGTCCCGTCGTAATAATATCCGAATACGAGCGGTGCCATGGGATGGAGACGGTGGGAACCTACGAGAATATGTGGAGGCTCTCTTTTTGCAAATTTTGGCGGAGGACGATCGCACTGAAGTCAAGATGGACAGAGTACACCGGGTGGGCCTGCCTCGTGGCGCGCGCTCGCCGCCTCCCGACATCTTGGTTTGTGTCCACGACTTTCAGCTGAAGGAGGCGATCTTGCGGAAGGCGAGGGATACCAACAATCTGCTTTTTCATGGGCACAGCCCTCAACTTTTTCAAGACCTGGCGGCTTCCACCTTGCAGAAGCGACGGGACTTCCGCCCGATCACGGCCTTTCTGAGGGAGCACGGGGTGTCCTACTCCTGGGGTCACCCCTTTCGGCTTATCTTCAGGTGGCAAAATAGACTGGTACACGTGAGAACTCTAGCAGCCGCCAGGGAGTTGCTCGGAATGGAGGAATCATCTGCGTCGGCGGACGCCAGCGTCTCTCCAAGAAGACGTCGCCGTTCCCGCTCCCCAGCGTGGCAAAGAGTGGGCCGACATGGCGTAGCAGAGGGGCCGTCACCATCCGCAAGCCAGAATGAAAGGGGAGAAGCTTTGGCCTCGGTGGCCCAGGTGACTGAGTCGAGCCTAGTGGACAGCTCCTCGGCGGCCTAGACCCCCTCAACAGTGGCCCGTGGGAGCCGGGGGGGCTCTACCATCTCAGGTACTCTGTGGGACAGTTCTCCGCTAGAGGGTTACCCTGACCCTGGATTCGGGGGGGGGCATTACCAGGGTCTTCTACCCCCCACCCTTATGGTCATGTCCGACTTTCATTGTTCTCTTTCTTGTTCTCTCTTTTCCTTTTTTCAGTTTTGTTTTTGAGGCTCCTGTGGTTTTGGGTGGGCTTGCTGGGGATGGCTCCCGCTGGTGGTGGCTGGGGACCTGGTATGGCTGTGGTATGTCTGGTTTATATCTGGCGGTGGGCTGCATTGATTGGAGCGATGGGGGGGTACTGGACTCGATGTCGCCTGTTACAATAGGCTCCTGGAACGTTAAAGGCCTTAACTCTCCTCAAAAACGCCAGAAAATATGGAAGTATATTCTTGATCATCAGCTGGATGTGGTGGGTTTGCAGGAGACTCATTTGGCCCGTAAAGATGAATCTAGACTTAAGCCCAGACAGTGCCCCCTGATCTATAAATCCCCAGCCACTACTAAGCACCGAGGGGTTGCGCTTTTGTTCCGCTCTTCACTTCAATTTCAGCCTGAGGGGGTGCGGGGGGACAAGGAGGGGCGGTGGTTGATGGTGAAGGGGATGCTCATGGGTAAGCTTTGCACGTGGGTGGTTGTTTATGCGCCAAACACGTGCCAACATGGATTCCTTGAGGCCTTTCTGAGAGTGGTGGGGGACTTTGGGGAGGGAGCGTTGATTGTGATGGGGGATTTCAACTTGGTTTGGGATAAGTGTCTTGATTGCTCACATCAACAGAGGACGGAGACGGGTCTCTTCTCCCCGGAGCTGCGTGATACTTTGTTGAGTCTGGGCCTTATTGATAGCTGGCGCTCCCTCCACCCCCGCACTAGGGATTACACGTTTTATTCACATGTTCACCACACATATTCCCGTCTTGACCACATTTTTGTACACCAATCCCTGCAGGGCGACTTGCGCGATAGCAAAATCTTTCCACTTTCGGTTTCTGATCATAGCCTTTTGGCGACGTGCTTGATCTGGGCCCCAGAGTCGTCCCCCCACCGCAAATGGTATTTCCCGGCATCCCTTACGCGGGATGAGGAGTCCTGCAAGAAGCTTAGGGCGGCTATTGGTGAGTTCTTTGAGCTTAACAAGATTGGTGACACCTCGGTCTTCACCCAATGGGGCGCCTTCAAGGCGACGACACGGGGCATGTGCATCGCATTGAACTCCGCCCTGAACAAGCTTCGACGCGAGGAGAGGGAGGCGCTGGAGGCGGAACTGGCGACGTTGGAAACTGCGCATAAGCAGAATCCTTCTAGAAAGACCCTTCGCCCTCTTGCTGCGGTGCGAGGGAAGCTTAGGGCGCACTATAATAATCGGGCTGAATATACCCTCTTGCGCCTGCGGCGCCTCTCCTATGCTCAGGGCAACAAAGTGGGGAAGCACTTAGCACGGCAGCTCCGTGATAAACGTGAGAGGGAATATGTGGGAGGCATTCGGGCCCCCTCCGGGGCCGTAGAACACAGGGATGCGGTTAAGGCAGAGCTCTTCGGCGACTTCTACGCCGCATTATACTCGGCAGACCGTCTGGTGCCGGCCGCTCAGCGAGCATACTTGGAGGCCCTGTCACTTCCACAGGTTTCCAAGGAATGGAACGAGCTCTTGGAAGCCCCCTTTACTAGGGAGGAGGTGCTGTCCGCCATTCGGTCCCTTAAACCGCACAAGGCCCCGGGCCCGGACGGCTATACGGCTTTCTTCTATCAGACGTTCGCGTCCGAGTTGGGGGATCACTTGGTGACTCTTTTCAACAGCATGAGGGAGGCGGGACATACTTCGGGCACTATGGCGGAGGCTATGATCTCGGTCATTCCCAAGGCGGGGAAGGACCCCTCTAAATGCGAATCGTACCGATCCATAGCCCTATTGAATGTTGATGCCAAATTGTATTCCTCTATCTTAGCCACCCGACTCCAGGACCTTATGCCTGCCCTCATCCATCCGGATCAATCGGGCTTTATAAAGGGTCGCCAGACCCATGATAACACTAGACGGCTAATCCATCTGGTCGAGAATGCTGAGCGCTTCAAGATTCCGGCTGTTCTACTAGGCCTTGACGCTGAAAAGGCGTTTGATCGGGTGGACTGGGACTTTCTCTTTGGTACTCTACATGCTTTTGGCTTTTCTCCCAAATTTATAGATATGCTTCGGGCCAATTACCATGGCCCGCGCTCGAGGGTTATGGTGAATGGTCACGTCTCACCCTTTTTTGCACATTCCTGAGGCACAAGGCAGGGCTGCCCCCTATCTCCCTTACTTTTTGCGCTCAGCATTGAGCCTCTTGCCATTAGGGTACGAGAGGACCCGGATATTGTGGGCCTCCCCTTTTCGGGGGAACAGCACAAAATATCTCTGTTTGCTGACAATGTCCTATTGTCGCTAGCTGACCCCGGGACTTCCCTACCGCGAGTGCAGGACGTTCTCTCCCAGTTCGAAGCGGTGGCGGGATTTCGGGTGAATCCCGGCAAATCATACATTCTCAACCTCACGCTGCCACCCTCTGAGGTAGAGCGCATTCGACCGCTTACGCCTCTGTCCTGGTCTAGCTCCTCCATTCAATATCTCGGGGTCCGGCTGACCTCCTCTATCGCCACCTTATATGCAGCTAACTTCCCTCCTCTGCTGACTCAGATACAGGCTGAACTTAATCGCTGGAAGCCTATGTTTATCTCCTGGCTGGGACGCGTCCATGCCGTCAAGATGACGCTGCTCCCCAAGCTGCTTTATCTATTCCAAGCCCTCCCCATTACCTTGGACGGGGGTTTTTTTCTACGTCTAAAGACTATGGTTCTGCGTTACATTTGGCAGGGGGTCCGGGCTCGGCTCTCCTTTCTTACGCTTCGCCGGCCGTTGAGGAAAGGCGGGGCTGGCCTTCCAGACATGCTTCTTTACTACAAAGCGGCACAACTCCGGGTGCTGGCTGAATGGACCCAAATGGAGTCGGAGTAGCACTGGCTGCATATGGATAGGAGCGTGGCGGGTCACTCTATATGGGACCTGGTTTGGAAGGCGAAGGGGGATCGGCCCCGCAACGCATATATTAGCACCCCATGAGCACCACTCTGAAGGTCTGGGACTCGGTCTCTGGCGATGAGAGATGGACCTCCTTTCCCTCCCCCTTCACACCTATTCACTTTAACCCAGCGTTTCCGCCGACTCTTGTTGAGGGGCCTTTTGATGGGTGGAAGGAGGGGGGCTGCCACGCACTTACACATTTGTTCCATGGCTATGAGCCGCTCACCTTCCAAAATTGCATGCGTGACTATGGTGTGCCACCTACTGAACGCTACCGGCACGCCCAGCTGCTGCATTGGGCATTGTCTCCTGAGGTACGGGACGCCGCGACGAGGCCTCCCACGGATTTCGAATCTTACATCACACGGACATCATCTATGAAGGGGGTGATTTCATTCCTCTATGATTTACTACTAACCACGGCTATCTCACCTCGCCCTAGATATATGGGTTTGTGTGAGGAGCACCTGGGGCGGGATATCTCCGACGAAGAGTGGTCTCATTTATGGCGGGATTTGCACAAATGTAATCACTCTATCGATCTGCGAGAAGCACATATGAAGACCATGCTAGATTGGTATCTGTATCCGACTCGGTTGAAAAAGATTTTTCCCTCTGCATCTGACAGATGTTGGCGGGGCTGTGGTCTCTTGGGGGACTTTCGCCATATCTGGTGGGATTGCCCCATCATACGCCCCTATTGGGAGGAGATTCTGTCTCATATTAGGGAGATCCTGGGCTACTCGATTCCGGATTCCATTGGCTTCGTGCTCCTGGGCCTTCGGGACCCACTTCTGGAGCACCAGACCAGGGCTGACAAACACATTCTTTGGCTCTGTTTGGGTGCGGCCAAATTGACTCTGGCTGCTGCATGGAAAAAGAGGGAGGCCCCAGCTCTTTCCCTTTGGTTCGCTAGGTTGTGGAGGCTGCTGAGTGTGGAGCGTATGGCGGACATTTTCAGAAATAACTTTAAGAACTTTACTTTCAGATGGGGCCCACTGGTCCGCTTTCTCTCCCGAGGGTTGCCGTCAGCGGTTTGCCCTTCCACCATACGTGCCCTACATCTGTTTCAGGTGTAAACTGTGCTTGCGTGAATGGTTGATGTCAGGCTGCCACCAACGGGGAGGAGGGAAACATCGGGGAAGTTGGAGCCTCTGGGGGGGGGGTTTGATTTGTTTTTCTTTTCTAGAGGGGGATGGAGACGTTTGAATTTTTGTGAGCGTCTTTGCCGCGTTGTCTTCCTTATGGCCGGACCGCCTGGAGGCGTACATGGACTTGGTCGACTAAGCCTCTGACTTGGATGGCTTTGCCCAATGCCAGTGCGGGCTTCACCCTCCGGGTCTTTCCGGGGGGCTTGGCATTGTCCCGGGCAGATTTTTGAACTCTCTTTCCCTGCCCTGACTGATGACACTATGCGGCCCTTCATTACTGTTATTGCTATTTGGCCTTTTGCATTGGCCCCTGCGAGGGCACTTCTTTGTTTTGCGATTTATGTGCTTTCATCCCCTCTCTCTTCTGTATTTTCTATCTTTCTATCTTCTCAATAAAAATATCTTTAACAAAAACATTACATAATCAGATTCAAGCAATGGCTCTTTCTTTAATGTCAGGTATTGGTTTGGTACCATATTCAGGAACATCCAAACACTTATGATCAACTTCATTTCTCACTTCCACATCCATGGCATCAGGTAACAAAGTAGATGGATTTACATTCACACATCGTGCTATTGTCACATTATCTGCAGCCAAAATTACTTTTTTATACTTTGTCATCCTGTTATTGGTAAGGAACTGTGTTTTGGGCTAGTGAGGAGAATGTCCACCGATTGAGGTACATATACCTTCAACGGATATCCCATCACTATACCTTTACTCTGTTCCAAACTCACACTTGTAGCAGCCGCTGCTTTCCAACATCCTGGCAATGCTTTGGCAACTGGATCCAAAACAGCTGAGAAATATGTGATTGGCTTTCTCAGTTTTCCATGTCTTTTTGAATTAGAACTGATAATGCACATCCCTCTCTCGTTCACTGCAATACAGTTCAAACTCTTTCTCATAATCAGGCATTCCCAATGCTGGTGCTTCAGACAGACTGGTTTTTAGTCGTTCAAAAGCCTCCATTTTTGTTTTGTTCAGCACTATGGGGTCTCTTACATCTGCTCTTGTCAGTCTCTGCAATGGTTTTGCTATCAGGGAAAATCCACTGATCCATTGTCAACAGTAACCTACCACTCCTAGGAACATTCTCACCTGTTTCTGAGTTTTAGGAGGTTTCATTCCCTGTATCATTCTGATTCCTTCTATGGTAATTTGTCTGACTCCTTGGTCAATCTTGTGACCTAGATACTGTACTTCTTTCTGACAGAACTGTAACTTTGATGGTGACACCTTACGTGCTCCTTCTGCCAAATGATTCACTAATGCAATGGCATCTGAAACACATACATCCTTGGTTCTTGATGCCACCAACAGGTCATCAATATATTGAACCAATACTGAATTTCCAGGCAAGTACAAACTCTCCAATGACTTCTTTAGCAGCTGATTAAAGATGGAGAGACTCTCAGTATACCCTAGGGGAAATCTGCACCATGCCAAAATACGGTCTCCAAACCGGAAAGCAAATATTGGCTGGCTATCTGGGTGTAATCGAACTGTGAAGAACGCATTACATAGGTCAATGACTGTATACCATTCTGCATAATGTGGAATTTGGTACAGGATCACTGCTGTGTTTGGCACAATAGGACAGCATGGTACAACAATTTTATTAATTCTTCGTAAATCCTGCACTATCCTTAATGTTCCATTAGGCTTCTTCAATCCCATTATAGGTTAATTACATGGGCTGCTTATTATTTCTCTTAAAACTCCCTGTTAAATCGTTTTGTTTATCACTGGAGTTATTCCTTTGATTATTTCTGCTGTCAATTTATATTGGGGAATATTTGGGTAGCTCACTCTTTCCTTTACAGAAACTTTAATAGGATCCACACCTTTCATTAATCCAATATCTTCTCCTGTGAAATCCCACACTTTTTCTTTGACTGACTCTTTTAACTCACCAGGTATTTTTTCTTTGCTAAATACAGGAAACATGCTATTTTGTTCTGAGTCTGAGACATGGTCATTTTATACAATCTATCCTCATCTGGAGTTTGGAGTTCAATGCCATCTGGTGAACAGTAAATGGCACAGTTTATTTTACACAGTATGTCCCTTCCAAGAAGGTTGACAGGACTACTGTCACACACTACAAATCGATGCATATCTTGGAAATTTCCAATTTCCACTTCAACTGGTTCTGTCAAGGATGTTTTAATCTGTCAATTTGTTATGCCTACTACTTCGATGCTATCTCCTGAGAGAGGAAGATTTTGAACTTCTACTGATCTGAAAATCACATTTACATCATTCACCTTTCCATTCACAAAAGGGCCAGATTGATCTACCTCTAGAGTTGCGCCAAGTACGCACTCTTCTCCCTCTCCTAGGCACCGTCAGTAGCTATCATCAGACTCACTCCCCTCTTCCTTCAGCCAATACTGTGGACTCACATTCACTCTAGGCGATCTCGTTACCTGTTCTCCTCCGAAGAATCCTGTCTCTGCACTGTATTTCTGTAGATTTTTCTGTGTGGAAGAAGTGGTTGTGGCACATGACTCTGTAGGGTAACTACCTGTTGCTATGCCGATGACTGCTGAATTACCTCATTCTGCACCTGTGGAGTCAATGATGTACTTTCAGGATAAACTCTTGGTGGCAACTTACACTTGTTCTTCCAATGCCCAAACCTGCCGCAATTGTGACATGGAATTTTTTTCTTTGCCCTTCCAAATTACCCATTCCTTTTCCTTTATTTAAATTTCCCTTCATTTTCACCTTACCTCCATCAGGACTTTTATTCACTAATTGAGCTACTTGATGTTCAGCCATTTTTACCTGTGCCCACATGGTTTTCTCTTTAAGCTTTCTTTGCTTAACCTCAATCTCATCACTGCAATATTTTGCATGCCTCAACACTTCGTCGACAGAACATGACTGCCAACCCATCAAGTTATGCTTGATTATATCTCCTATCTCTTGTCTTAATCCAAAGACAAAGCGATACACAAAATGACTCATGTCCTTTTCACTCAATTCCTCATATCCACTGTATTGCTTAAACACTAGCAACAATCTCTCATAAAATGAATGTACTGATTCTTTAGGTTCTTGAAATGTCCTGTCAATCTTTACCCAATCTCTTTCTTTCAGAGGGATTTTATTCTTCAAGAATACTATTATTACCTGCTCCTACTTCCGCAACACCTCAGGTCCAGGAGCACCTGTTTTAGGCGTTTGGCCAGTCTACAGTTATTTTACATTCAGACCATAGGTCGGCTGGTACTTCTATGTCAAACAACCCATCTAAATCTTCCCATAATACTTTTGAGACTTTTACAAATCGATCCACTTGTCAGTACCATTCCATTGGTTTCTCTAGCAACCTAGGGAAGTCATTTGTAAATGACAATATATCCTGTCTAGTCCAAGGAACATGCACATACCTTCCCCCTGGTATTTCTCTCATAAGAAATTCATTTGCTACTGGCTCATTTTCTCTAGCTGGAAACACTAATGATGTTTTATCATTGCTTTCTTCCCTTTTCTTTGTCCATTTATTCTTTCACCTTTCTACATCGCCCCACTTTCTCAACAACACTATCAATTCCTTTATCTGGGTTAATATTCTGGCAGTATTCATATTGTCAATATCTTTTTCAGTAAAATCTACTCTGTAAGGCTTTTGTAATATTTTAGTCTTTGCAAAGTCTATATTGAGTTCATTTGCCAATTCTTCTAGTCGATCATGCAGGTTTTTTACCTCTCCATATAATGCTTTTACACATGAACATTAATTCATCATCTTGGTAGGTGTTTCACCTATCTGTTCCAATTGTTCCAATTATTAATTCTTCCATGTCAATTTTCAATCTGACCACATCTAACGCTTTAGGTACTTGATCCCTTACTTTTAGTGTTATAAGCCAATCACTTAATTCCTGTTCTGTTGGTCCTACAGGATTTAGTGACAAATCAATTTTCTCTATACTTCTTTCGGTTGTTGCAGAATCTGATTCCGCACCCGTTGGAAACTTATACGGGAGACTTCGATTGAAGGTCAAGTCAGGCGGAGTCATCTGACTAGAATTCCTAACTTCAGATAAGTCTGGATAAACCTTTTCTCTTACTTTTTGCAAACTTAGATTCAAAGGGATAGTTAACAATGGTTCTTTTATTTTCCGGTTTTTGAAAACTGGCATCACAGGACCAATTGTTACTGAGACAGTCACAGCTTCTATATTTTTAGTGAGTTCCTGTATCTTTTGAGTCAGTTCATTAGTAGACCGCACATATTCGGACGTACTTGGGTTTCCTTTAAATCTCCTCTCTGCTCTATCCATGCGACCTCTAATTTCACAATTTTGTCTGGGAGTACCAGTAAGTCTGGTTTCCATTAATGGGGCATTAGAATCATATCTCAATTCCTCTCTCTCAGTACTGTCTTTAATTTCAGAAAATCATCTTGGGGTACCAGTAAATCTGGTCTCCATTGGCGAAGCATTTGGAGTCACTGTTACAGAACTCAGTTCATATGGAGGGGGTCTTCTATTTAATATCTCCTCAAGCACTTCATCCTCTGCTTCACAATCCCCATAATTCTTCCTTTCGGGTTCCATATTATTTTTTCTTTTCCGTACACTTCCGTCCTACCATTTCATCAACTGTCCTTACCGGATACATTCCAACACACATATCAGCGTTTCTCCATCTCCGCCTTCTACTCTCATGAGTTGTTCCCCATAAATCTCGCAATCTACTCCTAGGTCCTCTGAACTCCTCAAACCTTTTCACGCTCCAATTTATGCATCTCATCTTCCCACTCGATCAATGCCTCAAATTGAGTTGGTCTAGGTCTTGGTTCAAGCTTAGTAATCTTTTCTCTCAAATTTCATAGAACAGCAGTGCTAAAAGAACCTACTTCTGGAAATGCTAGTACGCCGTCATTCTTAGTGTATCTAGCCCAATTTTCTAACCATATACATGTATGATAGCCATGTAGGGTTTTGTCTTTCTTCTCCATAATAAAATTCAATTTTTCGATGGTTTCCTGACTTTCAAACAATTGCACACTCTTCCGCAGACTGCTTCGCTGCACCAACCTATCACAGCGCGGTTCACACTAATGCACCAATCCAATCAGAATGGAATACGTTCCAATCGCTCTCAACCAATGCTTACACAGCCTTTCTTAGGGCACCAATCAGTGCCCACTCCGTTCTAGTCACGTCGACCAATCCCAGCGCGACACTTCTGACGTCAGCCCTGCTCCGGCTTCTGCAGCTTCGGCTGACCCCTCCTCTACAAAAATTATCGGCACACTGTATTTACACCTTTATTTAACTAAAACCATTTAGTAACCACATAAAACATCTCCATTCGTCTGTTTCACTAAAACCAAAGTGATAGTTTCCTGAAACTCACAAGTATTCTGTATTTCCAGTAGACAGCGCTTACCTCTTCTCTACCACAGAGTTTTAGTTTCGCCGATAAAGTAGCATTTCCCTCTATCTTACCCTTCTCTCAAGCTCCGGCATCAACTCTGTTACTCTCTTAGGGCTAAGTTTTATGCAGAGTACATTTGACTCCTTTGCTTAGAGCCAAGATTTTACAGGTGTCCTTCGCTATACATTCACCACTTTTATACGTAAAATGTCTCTAACTTGTAACACACGACAATGTTACCCCTTTGAAACAGACTATGTGATGTGCGACTTACTTGCCACACTTTCCTCTTCCTAGGCAGAGTAACCAGCTTCCTACTTCCAAGAAGCCTCAAAATTCCGACTACACATAACGTAATACAGACTCAGCATATAATGTTAGTCATAGTTTCTGTACATCCAAACTCTATATACATTACCCTACTAATTCTATACATTACTTGTCCAAGTTAACCTATAGCAACCAGACTCCTGCTACCAAGAAAAACTGATCCAGCACTGCTCCAAACCAAACCACCGAACCATCACTATATATCGTAGGAGCTATCACACTTTACTTGTCAGTGGGGCCCATGACACCGCAAGTCATTCATTCACACAAATCACCCTGCTCCCAAGAGGAGGACCCGCTGGGTTAGCGGAGTGTCCTACTTCATCTATTTAATCTACATTTTATGCAATATATATATATATATATATGCAGTTTATTAGATCTTACCATGGTTTAACTCCTAATAAAACATTAAGACACCCCACTGTTTGGTCAAAGGATCAGCTAGTAAAAGTTAACTAATGGACAACAAGACCAGCTTATTTCTAATTAAAAAAATTTTTTAAAAGATTTTATCTTGTGGCATGACCTTATTTTATTTAACCTTTAATTTGAACACCATTAAAACATTTAATTCACCTAAAGAAAAAGAAAGTTACATTCAAACAGTTTACATTTATTGACAGAATAGTTCAGAAAAATAAGTCAAAGACATATTACCAATTGTATCTGCAATGGAAATCAGAGTTAGCGTAGAATGGTTCCCAAAACAGCCTCTCTTTTCATTCTTGATGATCGCCTCCCATCAGGACTCCATTCCAGTCAAAAGTTAAAGTCAAGAAAATTTCAAAGGTTTTGCACCATAGGAAAATCAATCAGTCCGACAGCATGTCGTGGTGCGAAAAATAATTCAAAAGCACGCTCCTTTCTTTCCTCCAAACGACCTCTTTTATACTTTCCCTAACTATGAATCTAAAATTTGAAACTTTTAGGGTCCACATTCAGTTCTCATTGGTCCATTCAAGGGGTGGATGAGGATAACCTCATCTCCTCATTGTCCATATTTCCACTTAGTCATAGCTTCATGCATATTAAGGTTTCGATTGTTCATTATTACACTCCTTCACCCTTGTCCTTTAACTTGTCACTTTCATAATTTTTCCCAGGCTCATGACACAGACATCTTTAACTTGGCCCATTCTGCTTTTCAGGCCACGCTGACCTCGTCATTAGCCGCACAGGCTCAGGCTGCTTGCACATCTCTCGAGCACAGTCGTGCATGCGTGGAAGGGCACTCACTTGGAGTCTCACAAACCTTCCATTTTTTAATAGGCCGCATGGGCCATAACGGGAACTATTATAGAAACAAACACAATTAAACATTAGATTTTGAAGTAGAGCCCTTCTGTTTACCTCCCCCCACTTTATGTTCAACCTGTTAGTGGTTACCTAGCCTTTTAAGCCACAATTATGTATTGTTTTCTTACCATTCTCCATAATTTCTGCCACAATAATACATTTAAAATCCATTCATGCAAAGCCTTTCATTAGATTATAGCATTCCCGTACTATATTAGTAAGACAACGTCACATAAATAATGGATTAAGTTTGCAATTCAAGCATATTAGTATGCCACGTGTATTTGTGTGTGTGCTTTCTATTCTACGTTGGTTAATTTTAAAACCATACGATTAATACATATAACAGTTATGGGAAGCCAACTTTACAAGGGGTATACACAATTTTTCGTTTTAACCCTCGCTCCATCACAAGATATATCATTACCATTAATAAAAAATGGTATTCTTTAATAGCACTAAATAAGGCCTTCTCAAGGCACCCTTGACTATAATAGACTTGAAGACACTGATGTCATGGACTAAACTGTCTTAGTCTCACGCACTGCTTTCAGTCAGCGCGCACACCCCAGACTGCACTGAGGCTACAGTGTCCCTGCCTTCAGAGATGAGGCTGTGGCGCTTACTGACAGCAGCAGATGCGGCCATGCTACCAGGAAGTGGTGATATTGTGCATATTAACAAGGATGAAAAGCCTTAGAAGAGTTTTTGGAAAACAGCGCTCCACCTGTCAATGCGCGCTCACGAGTAATGAATATCGTTTTGAACTGATGATAAAGCACTCCTTTGTGTAAATCGCTTTCTCAGTGCTTTGTAAGGTGCTCAGATAGAATTCCAGAAATGACCAGGACCTACCTTGGAACACCATCCACCCTGACTGATTTGTTGTGTGTTCACCATCTCGAAATAACACTGCAGCAGTGTACTCTTCAAGTTGTGTGAGTATTATGTTTTGTATGGTTGCAAATATACCAGTGGCAGTACAATTATCTGTAAAACTGCCGACATGCCATTTTAAGAACACTTGCAGTGCATGCTCCCTGTTGCTTCCTCCCTCCACTGTTCCACCGACCTAACCTATCCTACCTGTGATTTTCCAGTTGTCAAAATTTCGCACAGACCGACACCTGACCGTCAGTGAATGAGCGAGAGGATGCCAAATTACTGCAGTTCACGTCTTACTGCTCCCGCCACACTCGTTGATTTTTGCTCTTTCACAGTGAGGGCGTCAATGAACCAGTTGTGGGGGGGTTTAGAGCACTCAGTCATATTCTGGGCCCGTTCACATTGTCCTCACAGCACACCTGATGGCCTCATTTCACCCTGTGGATTTCACGAGCAGGCTGAGGCAGATTTGGAGTCGGCGTCTGGCATGCGGTGGTCCGGTGTCCAGTGTGTCTGGTGTCCTGGATTGATGTGGTGCAGTGGCCGATCCTGTAACAAGGCTGACAGCATCAGGTGCAGTCAACTGGGCTTACATACCGTAGTGGTCAGCGGCTGTGCATTAGGTCCGGCCACAGAATGTGAGCCCTGCGAGTCCCACAGAAGCAGCCCAACTAAGTTGGGTGCTGCTTGCGGCTTGCTAGAGTGCCTTGCTCTTGTCCGCTCCGTTTGGCCTCCGGGTTTCCCAGTCCTTCCTCACCACTCACCCTTTTCTCTGCTCCCCCCCTCCTAGCCGCCTCCCGCCATTGCCCTTACTCTAACATAACGTAACATAACGCCGTTATCAACACGGACAGGCTTCACTTGCCATCAGCAAAAGTGTGCTTCCGGCGGGGGGGCGGTGTCAGAAGGCAGAAAGCTAGAAGACAGCCATAACCTGGTCTGCAGAGGGCAAGCAGGGTGTAGCATGGGAGCGTGAAAGTGTTGCGCCGTTCTCTGTCCGCTGTTCTCTGCCCGCCGTTCGACACGCCCTACACACTTCAGTGAGACGTGTAGTGTTGATATTGGAGCCCCCTGCGAGAACCAGACCAGTAACTGAATCTGTCGTCTGCCCAGAATCTGTTGTCTGCCCAGAAGGAGAGTAAGAAAGTAAGAGAGCAGTGCAGCAGCAAGAGCAGCACTGGAGCTAGGACAATCTGAAATCATTCTGAAGCTTATCTAAAGAACTAAAAGAACTAAAACTGAACTGAAACTGAATTGAAGAGTAATCCTACCATCAGTAGCCAAACAAGTTTGGAAAGTCCCCAAAGTCCTCAATGCAACGCGGGGAATGAATAAGTAGGGAAGGCTCAGAGGTCTTGGAGTATTTCCACCAAAAGGTCTGGTAGGAAAAGGGGCCAGTCTGTGGCCTCAATGCACAAAACCAAGCAAAATGGAAAGACAAAACCAATTACTACAAATTTGGTCACGCCCTCCGAGGAAGCAGAGGCCCCCTGTGGCCTAGCACAGCAGCGACCTGGAGGCCACCCACCACACCTTTATCAACTGAAAATCTCCTAAACGTTTCAATTCCTAAAGGACCCTACATCGTCCATATTTTACTCTAATGGAAAAATCCAGGGCCTTCAAGATCCTCTACTCCCCTTGCAACTATCCATTACACCAGTTATGGTACAAATCATAGATGGAACTCCAGTGGTCCAAATTGTGGTCTCCCCGTTAGACATTAGACAAAACCTCGTAATGCAACAAAAGCAGCTCCACTGACCTACAAGCGGGGGAAGCCAAAATGAAAGTGTATGAGCATCCCATCTGGCCATCCTTGCCCTTCGGTACCCTCACTTGCACTGCCACAACCGCTACAATTGATCCCTATAAGCAGAAAGAAGTACAACTATTACAAGTGACAACTACAAAAGATGGTTAGAGCACAAATTTAGGGCAAGATGAGATAAGCAGATCCCAATTGAATTGCTGTCTCAAACACCAGCACAAGATCCAGCCTAAAAAATATTCCCAAAAATCCCCTCACGACCTGCTAACACTGCCTGAGACCATCAAGCTTACAAAAGCCCCTTTGTCCCCAGAAGGGGAAACGGGGGGCAGGACTGAAAATCCCAAAGAGACCTCCGAAATCTCACTTGGTTCTAGAGGAGGTGGGCCGGATGCCCTCTCTTACCTAAGATCACAGGAGTGGGTGGACTTAGTCGTCTCGCACAGCTTGGATACTCCAGAAAAACAGCCTATGCTTATAGTTGGAACTGGTACTAATCTAGGCATTAAACAAGGCAGCGATCAGGACGCAGCGAATAACAATCAATTTTCCGCTAAAGCCCCTCTACCT
This sequence comes from Lissotriton vulgaris, assembly GCF_964263255.1. Taxonomy (NCBI): domain Eukaryota; kingdom Metazoa; phylum Chordata; class Amphibia; order Caudata; family Salamandridae; genus Lissotriton; species Lissotriton vulgaris. Next base: position 1,131,177,967 of record NC_141691.1, read on the forward strand.
TTACCTCAGGCTCATCATGTCAAGTCAGGAAACAGGCACAGAACACTTGGGACATCCTACTAAACACAATGCAATGAACTGTTGATGTGTTACACTATCAGTCAGATAAAATGGACCTGCAACTGATATCACTAGATACTGGCTCTTTTTGTGAGGTGGATAGATTAGAAACTAGGTCAACTAAACCTTCTAATTAGCAGAGCCCAGAAAGAAGCCAAACTGAATTGCAGCTGTGGTCCTATCATCAACATCAACAAACTATTGTCGCTTCCATCAATCATAACCACTCTCATAGAGGGCCTGCCAAAGGGCCAAAATCAAGAGAAAACAATGGTGAACCCAAATGAAGTAGCGTCCAATGGGTTATCGAAAAAGGATCCCATTGTTTAAAACCCTGCTGGCCTAAATCACATGAGTCGTCAAGAGGGCAGACCGATCTTCGGGACCCCTCCACCACCCAAAGAGCAATCTTTAACTCAGAACGCAAAGCAACGCCGTCAACTTAGGAGAAAAGGTCGTAAAAAAATACCACTCCTTACAAAAGTTTATCCTCTTTTTGATATAAAAACTTCACAGCGGTTAGCACCCATGCAAGTTATTTCAGCACATGCCCCTGCAGTTGACGGAAGAACTAACCAGCCAAACAAAATCCACTCAAAGGAAGATAAGGATGCGGCTCAAGCACTAATATCCCCGGGGGCAGTCTTGTCATCACTTAGCAACTAAGATACACCCAAGGCAATGGAAAAAAAGTCGGACAGAAACAGGATGATAGCACAACCAGCCGACCATCGCAATCAGCTGAGCAAAGGGAGTACGTCCCATGTATGGTTTAAACCAGGTGCTGACTTCCACCACAGACCTACTGTTGCTGCCACCACAAGGTGCCAATCACAAAACACTAACCAAGCTAAATAAGCCTCCAATCTACAGGATTACTCCGGGCCCAACTCAGGCATCAGGAGTAGTGAATTGGGAAAATAACACCAGCAAAACCTATAATAAGGCACAGGGAGCCCTTCATGAGCCGACAACAACAACAATCAGGCACCAGGGCCCCTCTGCATCACGAAATCTAAACAAAAACATAGACTGTGGCGCAGAAGCATGTACAGGCCCTAGGTGTCAAGAACCCCTAATTCCCAATAACCTTAGTGAGCCAACTCAGCAGCCCATCAACATCGTCGGGGACAACTACTTGAGGTTAAACTTTGCAACAGCCCTTCAGTTAACCAAACTAGGAACTCTGCTATCACCCTCTTTACGCCCGAATATGACTCAAAAGCTCCTTTCGACATCCTGAATAAGAGGGAATAGCATCCAACTCCTAGGTGCAATAACAAAACTAAAAGGCATCAGCTCAACTGACCTTTTCTCAATTAAATTCATAAAGTCGGACAAAGCACAAGGCAGGGAAGAAACTAAAGCCACCCGGAGGTCTATTCAAATCGCAATAAAAGTTCTGGAAGAACAGGAAACCTTTAAAGCTTGGGGGATACAATCCTCTGTGTATTACAACATGGGATATCCGCTCCCTTTGCTTTCTAGAACACGAGAAGGAATGTTCTGCAAAAGAAATAACATATAAAGTAAAGGAGGTCCCCTTATCTTATGGGTCTGGGACCAGGGGAATCATAGGAGAAAGCACAAAGGGTCCCTTCGGGTAACCACAAAGGTGGTCTTACCTATATAAAGATGCCCTACTTTTCTAAGCAATACCAATCTCACAATAGGCCAGAACCTCCAAGAGTAGAGAAACATAAAAATAACTATAAACAAATAATGAAATCAACACAATAATGTGGCTAATGGTCATGCATATAACAGTACATATAATGCCTCTTGTGGGGAATTTAAGCAAAGAGAGAGAAATGTTTTAAGTTATACATTTCTGCGTTTATTTAAAAACATTGTTGTATGGTCAAAATCACAAAGACTGAAAAAATACATTCATTTATAAAAAATACATTGTTGGCTAAAAACAAAGTCAATTGAAAACATATAATGTTACAATGTTGGTTAAAATGTTCACAAGAACAGGGGTCGACGCAGCGTTTCGGTTGAAAGTGACAATTAAAAACCTTCTTCAGGACCAGTTCTAGAAGGAAACACACAATTACTCTTTCATGAATAAAATCCGTTTTTTTTAAATTACATAAACATTCTCTGTTTGCTATTACTGCTACATTCTACTATCTACTAACAGTTAGCTCTATTGAGGAACCATCCTATTGGTAGGTTGCTGTATTGGTATTGTCGAAAAAAGGTTCTAGGGGGGCACAATTAATGGACACCAGTCTCTATAGTTCTGGCAATCTGTTTTGAAATAGTTGTAGATATATTCTATTCATGAGATATATATGATGTCTTATTACCTGAGGTTTGTTAATTCATCCAAATTACTCATGGAAGACAAGCGGCCCGATTCAGTGATCCGGGTTAAGCGGACTTCACGCTTATAGATTCTGGATATATCAGAGGAGTTCTGGTATCTATATATAGGCAATTGCAACAGAACGAGAGAGTGTCTTACATTCATAGTCATACTTTATTATCTTGTTTACTCTTAGTTGTATCTATGACAATTCTAAAAGTGAATATATACCTTTTGGTGATACTGATGCCACTCACGCTATTGTAATAGGAGCCACTGATGTCTGCTTAGTTTCATTTATTGGAGAAGTAGGGATGTCTAGGAAACTCTTATTGCAAAGGTGAAAGGCTCAGAAACCATTGCATTTGTTAGTTCCACACGAAATATAAATTCTATCTGGTTTTAAACTATCCGTTCCCAGTCTTCTCTACTGTTCAGGCCCATGTCACGATGCAACAGTGTCCGGATGGGCTTGAACTAATTGAATAATCTTTCTCACGATAAAATCTCCACTAATGTCTTAAAATAATATCTTATCTTTATGCTAATATATTTCAGACTCTTTGTCATCAAAATTGAACTCTCACAACACAATCGCTCTATATGAGAATATGTACGATTTTGCCATAGTTTATAATAAGACTCAGAAACTAACAAGAGATTAGTGGTTATTTACTAAACAGATGAGCATATACATTGCAATCCCGTCATCAAAAGTAAAATGTGCACTTCGACTCGAAAAAACGGGATAAAGTTATCTGGCTTTGAAACCATACGATCACATGATCAGAGGCGGGCCTATCAGAATGCCGGTTTCGGAATATGTACGAATTTGCCACAGTTTATAATAAGACTCAGATACTAACAAGAGATTAGTGGTTATTTACTAAATAGATGAACATATACATCGCAATCCCGTCATCAAAAGTAAAATGTACACTTCGACTCGAAAAAACAGTATAAAGTTATCTGGCTTTGAAACTATACGATCACATGATCATAGGCGGGCCTATCAGAATGCCGGTTTCTCTTATCCAATTGCGCGACACCTAACATATAAGGCGTGAAGTAGCGTCCTCGCAAATATCCGAAGAATACAGAACCCCCGCAACGCCGTCGTAATAGGAGCAGGGAGGCCGACTCTATATCAAGAGGTAAGACACATGCGGGAACTTAGTGGGCCGCAGTGTAACTAGCAGATCCTGAAAGAATTGTCCTTTATGTAATTCTAAATGTATTGGTAAACCAATCGGTAAAATAATCTTACTGACTGCCGCCTTTAATACAACTATAATCCCTGACTGTGCCATGCAGCTAACAAACGTAAGGAACTACCCTATTTAGCTAACACTGCTATACTAGAAGCGCTGCCTCCTTAATCCCCGACTTTGATATGCGGCCAATAAACGCACAGAATTATTCCGTTCAGCTAATAATGTCACACCAGAAGCATTGCCTCCATAACAGGACTGTATCAATATGACTCAGGATCCAGCGATTATAGTCCGCATCTGAATATTAACTTCATATCTATATAAGAATGCGCAATAACATGCCAATATACCGGGAGATACTATAAATGTAACTCCGTCTTTTGTATTTAACAGTGTGAGGACAACCCCCTATATTCATTATACCGAAAAGAAGAGCCAATTAAAACGGCTACGAATACAGCGATTTGCCATTCAAGAAAGTCTGGGTAAGTGTAATCATAAGCCAACTTTAGACCATCATGAACTAACCCTTGCTAAAATAATAGGGTAAAACTCCATGTACTTGCTTTTTCTCTTCAGCTAAATGCTACTAGATACATAAGCAGACATCGGTGGCTCCTATTACAATAGCGTGAGTGACATCAGTATCACCAAAAGGTATATATTCACTTTTAGAATTGTCATAGATACAACTAAGAGTAAACAAGATAATAAAGTATGACTATGAATGTAAGACACCCTCTCGTTCTGTTGCAATTGCCTATATATAGATACCAGAACTCCTCTGATATATCCAGAATCTATAAGTGTGAAGTCCTCTTAACCCGGATCACTGAATCGGGTCGCTTGTCTTCCATGAGTAATTTGGATGAATTAACAAACCTCAGGTAATAAGACATCGTATATATCTCATGTATAGAATATATCTACAACTATTTCAAAACAGATTGCCAGAACTATAGAGACTGGTGTCCATTAATTGTGCACCCTAGAACCTTTTTTCGACAATACCAATACAGCAACCTACCAATAAGATGGTTCCTCAATAGATCTAACTGTTAGTAGATAGTAGAATGTAGCAGTAATAGCAAACAGAGAATGTTTATGTAATTTTAAAAAAAACTGATTTTATTCATGAAAGAGTAATTGTGTGTTTCCTTCTAGAACTGGTCCTGAAGAAGGTTTTTAATTGTCACTTTCAACCGAAACGCTGCGTTGACCCCTGTTCTTGTGAACATTTTAACCAACATTGTAACATTATATGTTTTCAATTGACTTTGTTTTTAGCCAACAATGTATTTTTTATAAATGAATGTATTTTTTCAGTCTTTGTGATTTTGACCGTACAACAATGTTTTTGAATAAACGCACAAATGTATAACTTAAAACATTTCTCTCTCTGTGCTTAAATTCCCCACAAGAGGCATTATATGTACTGTTATATGCATGACCATTAGCCACATTATTGTGTTGATTTCATCATTTGTTTATAGTTATTTTTATGTTTCTCTACTCTTGGAGGTTCTGGCCTATTGTGAGATTGGTATTGCTGAGAAAAGTAGGGCATCTTTATATAGGTAAGACCACCTTTGTGGTTACCCGAAGGGACCCTTTGTGCTTTCTCCTGCAACAGAAATAAAACATTCTCCGTTCTCTGGGAAGCTCGAGGACAGTCACCTCAAACAGAACAGGCATCAAACCCACCAATGAGTACAATAGACAACAATCCCGCTGCTTCAGATAATTTTCGGATTACTAGAACCATCAACACATTCACCCACAATGACAGAGCAACTCAATAAGGAATTGTGGAAAACTTGACAAATTACCTCTGAGGCTATACTCATGGAATATTAATGGGCTGAACAACAGGGCTGCAGATGCCGAACTCCTTGTTTACTTAAAATCTTTTGACATCATCTTCCTGCAGGAAGCATGGTTGGAAGAGCAATTGCAAATAGAAGGATACACTTGCTTCCATACTCCTGCCCTAAGGAAATGCAAATATGGCCATCTATCAGGCGGTCTAGCTACCTACATTAAAATAACAAAAATCTATAATGTGCAGAAATCACCTTCTTTCCTCCCAGCTCTAAACACTATAAAGGCTCAATAAACCTCAGAGCCAAAAAGGGGGAGATGTTGCTGATCAACATATATCTAAATCCAAAATGGAAAAAACAGGAATCAAAAATCTTAATCGGACACCTGTTTCAACTAATGAGTTTGCATACCACACTGAACATCATCCTGTCTGGCGACTTCAATCAACAAATCCTAGGTACCACCTCAAATGAAGATATTCAGGTCCAGTCTTTTCACTGGAATATCCCAACTCAAACTCATAGTGACTATGGAAAAACCTCTAAGAGCAGTCTAGAGCTGCTAGAAGATCTGAAGCGCATTGACTTAAGGGTGCTAAATGGAAGATTTGATGACAACTCTCCACTGGCTGCTTCATTACACACAGGACACGTGACCACTATACCTTCGTGTCTCTCTGTTTTCCAACTCACCATAGGCTTTTGCCTAGGAGACAAATGGGGACAGGGGCCATCGGCCCTAGGAAGTCTTAATCCATGCACTCCCAGATAAATCGATCCCGAACCCAGCAGGTATGCACGCATGCCATACCATCAATCTAAAAAGAATTAAGTAATCTATAGCAAACTCCAGGGAGTTGCTCTTGGCAGCAAAACAACAGCTAAATTAGCTTAACTATCCCACTGGAAATCCTACCTGTACATGGGAAACCTTCACAGCTTGTTTGCAAACTCCTATCCCTAGTTTGACACTTTTCGCCCAATGACCCAATGGCTGCGGGGAAGGCTACGAGTGCACAATGGTCCACCTGAAACGCCTCAATAAATCTATAAACAAATTGCTGAGATCACTAAGGCAACACCTGGGAGACAAGGACCTATACCAACAGCTCCGCAACAGCATGGCCAAACTTAGGAAATTTAAGTGGGACATTAACAGGTCCAACGAAAATTAATTCTGGGCCAAACTCCATCCTAATTCTAAAGGATATAATAGTGTTCTATTTTGGTCAACGATAAATACAATTTTACAACCAGCACATGGCGGTCTAATATCACACATTACAGAAAACACATGGACCTACTTTTTTAGAATCTCATTTTAACCAAAAGGTATCCAGACTAGATGTACCCAAGGACATCCATCCTGCTCTTTCAACTCAAACTGTGACCATTGATGAGGTTGAAGCTAATGAAATCAATGCTGCCATGATCAGGGAACAAATCTCTAAAGTGAGGACAAAAGGAGCACCCCAGCCAAATGGGATTCCACCAGTTTTTTCAAACAATATCCAGAATACCGGTCAGAAATTCTGGCTCCTCTCTTCAGCTTTGTCAGATAATTTGGGTGCTTACCCACATCCTGGAAGGGCTCCATTAGCTCACCAATCTATAAAGCTGGAGACAAAAACCTACCGAAAAACTACCGCCTGATTGCACTGCTCAATGTAGAGGCAAAATACTTTGCGGGTAATCTACTAACAGAGCTGCATGAATGGGCAACAGAGCGCAACATAATTCCTCCTTGCCAAACAGGGTTCTGCAGAGAAACCGGTACAACAACTAACCTATTAACAATGTCATTACTTATTGATAAGGCGAAATTAACCAAACAAACTCTTCATTTTGTACTTTGTGGACTTTAAGGCGGTGTTCGACAACTTCAACTGAGCTAACCTGTGGAGGAAATTGGCTCTCTGGGGGATCCCTTCATCTCTTTTGAATCTTCTGATACAATTACACTCCAACACGTGGATACAGGTTAAGCTAGGTAATGGCTCCCACCTTTCGAGGAGCATACCGACAACCAAATGTCTCAAACATGGTTGTGTGCTAGCACCAACTCTTTTTAACCTTTATACAGCAGATATGACATCAGCCCTTAGTGCCTGCAATGCGCATGCCCCTCGATTAGGGGGGAAAGCCATCTCCAGTATGTCCTACGTGGACGATGTTGTCTTAGAAAGCCACACTCAAGTACGTCTAAAATGGCTACTCAATGCATTGCATGGATAAGCAGCTGAAAATTACCTGGAAGTTAACATCAACAAAACCAAATCCTGACAATCAATTGGAAAAAACAGTCTAATTTTTAAGCTCTGGAAAAATTTCCAATTGCGAATTCTTCTGTGTATAAATGCGTAGGTAATTAATAGAAGGGGGTTCCCCAGGGGCTTTTTTTGGTAATGGGCAGGAAAAAGGGGAAATCAGCACATATAAAATAGAACAAGATTAACCCTGCCACACAGATATAAGGGGTACTATTACAGGATCCAATAAGTAAACAAATGGGGTGAACATGAAAACCAGAGCCATAGACTTCACCATTCCTCTTTTTTTAGTACATGATATTTTTATTTTTTTCTTTAAAAGATGATTTGTCTTTTCACAGTGCGATTTTTAATTAGAAATACTGTTGATACATAGTTCATATAAAAATGATTACATCTAGGAGAAGGACACATTTCATTCAAGATAAGGGGAAATTAGATACAATAAACAAAAAAGTTCCTCACAATCCCAAGCACTCCAAAATAATTTTTTTTTGTTATATATACATCATCACTCAAAATACTCATTCACTCAAATTCACTCACAAACAAGTACAACCGTGCCTGCAACAACAGGTGTAAAATAGTTGCATAGGTTAAAGGTGGACGGGGTGGACAAAACTAGTGGGAAAAGATTTTTATGGGGACCCAGAAGTTGCCGTCCACTATGTAGCGCTGACGCGCGTTTCGGTGTTGGCCCTATTAGGCAGCACCTTCTTCAGGGCAGGAGTGTACAATCAGGGAAGGGAACACATAAGCTAAGATGGGATCACAATATTATCCCTCTCGTTGTTCACGGCTCAATAGGTCTCGAATCACTGATAGTCTTAGCAATAGAAGAATCTGAACCTCTAATGGGGTTCTGCGGCTGGAGAAAGCTTTATTTAGACGCTGCGTGGAGTCAGTAGGTAATAATAAATTCAGCCTCGATTTTTTTTAAATTTCAGAGGGTCATGAATTAAGTTTTGTGTGCCTCAACATGGTGTGTTTGTCTGACAGGGAGCCATTTTTGCGTATCAGGTTTCCGAAAGGGGGTCCAGGGGTCAAGCTTCAGGATAGATGCTCCCTCGTGAGGCTCTAGGGAGTATGGGATTTCTTACTCTTTAAACATACGGTTCCTTCCACGCAGCAGGGCACCAGTAGCATCCTCGTACAGCCGGCTGAAGAAGGTGCTGCCTAATAGGGCCAACACCGAAATGCGCGGCGGCCCCTACATAGTGGACGGCAACTTCTGGGTCCCCATAAAAATCTTTTCCCACTAGTTTTGTCCACCCCGTCCACCTTTAACCTATGCAACTATTTTACACCTGTTGTTGCAGGCACGGTTGTACTTGTTTGTGAGTGAATTTGAATGAATGAGGAAGTGAATGAGTATTTTGAGTGATGATGTATATATAACAAAAAAAAATTATTTCGGAGTGCTTGGGATTGTGAGGAACTTTTTTGTTTATTGTATCTAATTTCCCCTTATCTTGAATGAAATGTGTCCTTCTCCTAGATGTAATCATTTTCATATGAACTATGTATCAACAGTTATTTCTAATTAAAAATCGCACTGTGAAAAGACAAATCATCTTTTAAAAAAAAAAAAAGAGGAATGGTGAAGTCTATGGCTCTGGTTTTCATGTTCACCCCATTTGTTTACTGATTGGATCCTGTAATAGGACCCCTTATATCTGTGTGGCAGGGTTAATCTTGTTCTATTTTATATAAATACTTAGGTGTCATAATTGATAAGGGCAGTCAATTTGCGAAACAGCTTGAGGCCATTAAGAGGAAAGGGATGGTGATACCAACAACACTAAGGCAACTCAAAACAAAATTGACTGGATCAAGTTTTTTCACTGCTGCTTCATGTTGTGCAAGCAAAAATTCCACTGTCAATCACTTATGGCAGCGGAGTGCTGAGAGGCAAGGATGCTTTACTGCTGGATACCACCTTGACAAAAGTATACAGAGTTATGCTGAACCTCCCTCCATATACTTCACAAGCACAGATTTTACTCGAGTTTGGATTAACAAAACAACTCCTTGCAAGGCGAGGCTTGTATATCAAGTGCTGGCATAAAATCATGAATTTGTCCAGGAATACTTTGAACAACCAGCTCTGGAGAATTGTACAGCACATCTACCTCACCGGCCAAAGGCTACCTAAAGGAATCGCTGGACAACACCAGACTAGCAGATTTATGGAAAATTCCAACAACACACTCGCACTTTAAGCACATCTTAAATAAGGTTATTAAGAAACTTTCTATTACAGAAGACAAAGCTGCCTTTGCACGCAGGAGCCATGCATGGATGACGCTGAGCACCTACAAATCATTTGGGCCGCAGGCATACTTCGAACTGAGGTACTCCAGGAAGTCAAAATAATGTTTCTTAAAATACATTATTATGCAGGCTATGCGGGTCGGAACTGAGGACATTGAACATCTAATATGTTCCTTCATCGAGCTAAAAGAGGAAAGGGCAGACCTAAAAATCCACTTTAATGAACGAGGCATACATACCCGGAGACAAGCAGTACTTGCCTGCTTTAATCCAAATGACCCACAATTAAATGGGAAGCTAGTCAGGTTCCTGCTATTAGTAGCCTCTAATCAAGGCCCAGTGGCACCCTGAGGGAGCGTAAAAACAACAAAAAACTTTAATCCTTCACAACCGTAACCTGCGTATAGACTCCAGAGGCTTAGAGCATAACGTAAATATCAGGAACTCTGCATTTTGGAAACATTTCTATATTTCTTAATACATAACATTTTTACTAGAGTATTGATTGAAAAGGTTAATTAACCTAAAAATATTTTAATAAAGTGTATTTTTGTAATGGTTTTAATTAATCAAAAACAATACATTTTTTACTTACTTATTTACTATTCCGCAAGGACTGCTTCTGAATGGAAAGGGGACTGTTTATACACTGTTCCCTTTGAGATGTTGTACTCCAAATATGTTGATGGTTCTGCAGGACATCTGCCTTCTATCACAGGGGCCAAACATGCTTACCAGGTAGACCTGTCTGTAAATAGCCAATGGCTGGGAGGAGGGTGGTTAATCGCCTGCTCTGAGATTAAAATCTGTGCTGCCATCTGCAAACAGAGGATCAACGCAATTGCTGTGGCGATATACAAAGCCTAGATGGCCCCTTTCCAAGTAAGACCTGCATGTGCAAAGATAAGCAAACCGCAATTTCGCTCTCGTGAGATCCAGCTCTTTCCTCCAATAAGACCCCCACCCAACATGCGCCTGTTGATCCATATACTAATATCCGCCTGATCTGCCTTTAGTTGATTGAAACAACGTACACATGATCCAATGAATTACTTCTCACGTTATCGTCACCCCGCGTGCAGTATGTCCTACCGGGCAGCCTACACTCCCCATATGGTGACTTCTGTCCACACATCAGTTACTCTCATTATGACAGGCGCGCAACTCCCATTGGGCTGAAAGGGATTCAGCCCCCCCGTTGTGTGTGGCAGCTTCCCGGGCACACACACAGCTGCACCCAGGTCCTTCACAGGTCTTTAAAAGACCATTTGCTTGTATAGATATCAGAGTGTGTTACTGGAAGCGAGATGTTTTGTAAAGCCAATCACCGTAGCAGGCGATAATGACGGGAGGGCTGATATTACTCCGCCCCTGCTGCGGTGATCGGTTTCACAAACCATCTCACAACTAGTAAAGCTTTAACACCAATTCAAGCACCTGCCCCGCAGTGCTTGTCGCCTCGCTCGCAGTAACACGCACTAACATCTATAGTCTCGGAGATAATTGAAACCCTATCCAGCCTGAGGCCGGGAAAAAAAACTGGTCAACGGCCACCTTGCCCCAATGAACCCTGTGCTCTCTCCCTGTCACACTGGCGCAACCTTGGATCCGCTGGTGTTCCCTCTCTTTGGGAGGAGTGCTCAGGTAAACTCTCAGATCTCCTTTTCTAAACTAACGCACCCTCATTGAAGCACAGAGCTGATCTCCTACACCCCAGGTTCACCAGACTCCATGCGTTCAAACTGTTTGCCATGCCCATGGCTCTGGACCCATCCACTAGGATCTGAGTCGCCCTTCCTTAGATACGGTTTCTTCCACTTGCTCCCCTTCCGTTCTCACCAGAGGTCCTCGGGCCATGCTCACGTTCTCCACCATGGCAGGGCCTCCCCCATACCCAGAGCGGCTCTAAAGGCTGAACTCTGCTCGTAGCTCAAACCTCCCAAGTCTGCTTCCACCTCACCGTCAGCCCCAGAACCACCTAGGCCCCACCCGAGCATGCGCCCAAGGCGTACTGATGTCAGAGCTGTAGTAGACCAGACGAAGGAAAAAAACTGCAAATGGATCACAATGCTTCCTACGGCAGCAGAGTATGTAAAACAAGCATTTACAATGGCAAAAACATCAGTGCGGATAGGCAAGAAGGCACCAACAATGGGAGTGCGCAGGGGGTGTGAGAAGGCACGGACTGCGGGAGGGGGGGAGCCATGGGAAAAAAAGAGTGCTCACAGTCTAAAGAAAACATATTATGCAACACTCGAAGTAAAGGGTCCAGTAGCCATGGAAAGATACAAATGACGAAATGGCCATCATGAGGAGGGACTAACAAGCCTAAAACCAATCGGAAGGCAGCATTTAGGGGCCAAGCCAATCAAAAAGATGGGTGGAGAGTGGGTAGAGCTTCCACAGAGTTTCCACTCCATACTGAATACTGCATGCCATGCCTTGCAAAGCAAGTAGCGCATGTGCACTGCCGCTATAGGCTCGACCTAAAAACGGGTCCACAAATCCAGGATTTTTTTTTTAGGTTAATGCAACAGGAAGATAGAAGTGCAATGGATCCCACAAGGGAACGTATGCATTGCTCATCTTACCTAAAGGTGGAAAAGTCAACTTACTTAAGTTTTTCTGCCTTATGAGAAGGATAATACTTATTAGGTGCTGTGAACTGGGGGAATTTAACGCTGGTCAATAGAATGTAAATAAAGTTTAAAAAATGTTAAGACTCCTTTTTTTCTACCTTAAATATCACTTAAATGTGTCCATAAACAGAAATGGCTGGTTCATTTGGTTTTTAATTCAAAACTAAAGTGGACTATAAGCTCAGGCAGGCACTTGCTGTGATGTTGTCTAATGCCTTTAAAGTCATTATTCTGGAATGTGGGAGTGTCATTTCGAATTGTTCCATATGTATAGACCAAGCCTGCCGTTACGCTGTCAGCAGGGCCACACCACCACGGTGACTCACGAAGGCTAACTTCGTGGGTAGGAAGGACCCACTGGGGGGGGGGCGCTAATTATCATATACAATTCAAGATGATGCCATGAGAAGTGACCTCACAGGAAGTGGTGTTATGCCGTGTAAGTCATCCTCACTTAAAAGGTCAAGGGCCTATTTTGCAAAAATAACAAATGCATATAATCTCAAGGAAAATTTTTGGTTTACCTTTTTATAAATCACATGCATTTTTCCATGTACTAATGTGTAACTAAACTTAAAAAATGACTAAAAACGTCAATATTATAGAGTGTAACTTGGTGATTGGAAACTACTTTTACTGACAAACAAATGTTCTGGATGTATTTGTTTTCTAACAAACTTGTTGCTAATGCATCTTTTGTTTCCCGCCTTTGTTCTTTATTTGGCTTCAAAACACAAAATTATTTCCAATTTCCAGTTTATTAGGCAACAGAAGGGGTGGGTGTGAAATGCTCTATTCTTCGGGTAAGAGATTAAAAATAACCCATTCCTGGACTATTCGCTCAAATAAAGGGGATGGTGGCAGGGAGGTGGAGGTTTACAAAAATCCTGAGCATAGCTACCAAGTTCCCTAGGTCCATCTGTGACTAGTCAGGACACTCACTGCATTTGTCCTTAGAATTCTGGGACTTGAAGTCCTGGTTGTATGCTTAGTTAAATATATTTACAAAGACCCTGAATTCTGAGACAAAACCAGACCTGCCTAAATAGGCATGCATAGACCTGGGAAAGTTGACAGCTATGCCTGAGGCCGGGTCACATGAATGCAGTGTTTGCAAATGCAAGCAGCAGCAGTGTTAGGGCAAATTATGACACCTCCTAGCATCTTGCTGCGGGAAACTGAGTGCCCCTTTCTAAAAAAAAGAGTGGATGGACTCCCTGCACCTGCATCTAGCGGCCCAATTTACACCTTGGTGATAGGTGATTTTTGTTGCGCATATATTACAATTTTGTTGCCAGCCGAGTGAAACAGGTGGAAACAGGTCTTAAAAAGAAAGAATTTCACAACATGGGCCTGATATAAAGTCATGTTGTAAGTGAGAGCTAAGAATGGACTTGAATTCGCTGGTTGAGTTTCCTTTACACTAGAAATAGGAAGTAAGTTAGTTCGAGACAATCCTACTTCTTATTTATCGTTTCCTCTAGAAACTGAAAGGTTTCACTGACTAAATTCCAAATCAAGCCCTAAGGCTAAAAGTGACAAACTAGAAAGATACTCCACTTTAATTAGAACATTGAAATGTTGAGCCCTCTATTGAAGACAACGGAGCAGCAGTGACCTATATAAACTAGTATTGGGTTCTGCTCCCAACATTACAATGTACTAATACACATCCTTTGCCTCTTTCCTTTCAATGCCTCCCCAAAGTATATGGATTGGGCAGGGAAAAGTAAAAGGCAGAGCTTGCGCAAGAGTGCAAACCAGATCCTCCTCCCCTTCCTTCCCCCCATGGATTACGGTACCAGGCTGAAGGAGGGGAATACTACTCAGCTCCTGTTTCTCCCTGGCTCATCTGGACAAGGAAAAGCAGTTTCGCCAAGCCCAGGTAGAACCAAGGGCTCACTCAGGCTCCTTTCAAAGCTATCGCTGAGAATGTTCAACAGCCAAAAGCTGTGGCCTTACGCTGTGCTGTTTTCTATTAAACAATGACAGCAACAGCTGTGAAACAAAGGCTTTGGAGCAGCAAGGGGTTCCAACTCCCTTGGGTTCCGAGACGTCTTTGTTTTTTCAATTAGGATATTCTGCTGTCATGGGGTGGAATATTCTAATGGCTCTATAGCTCACCGTAGTGGGCTATAGAGTCATTAGAGTCCCGCCTCCTTGTTAAAGGCGCTCACCTTTGACTTGGCCCTTTAACGCTCGAGCGGGCATTTAATGGCAGGAATAGTTGGGTACAGCGGGCTATAAGGCTATATTAAACCATATTTATTTGAAATAGTGAATCACTTTTTGGAAAATAGAAACTTAAATACATGTATTTTCTGTAGGGCACAGCACAAGACACAACGTTTTACAGCTCTAAGTGTTTTAAATATTGGTACTCATATTATAAGCCACAGAAGAATGAAAGTCCAATTTGTCCTTTTTGGAGATCAAATGATGGCCTGCTGCTGCTAACAGCAGTGACTGTATTACATGTAGTAATGCATCCACTTCTTTCATCAAATAAGGGAACAACATTACGCTAGCACCCAGGCCATATTACGATGCAGATGCAACAAAACCCCACAAAAGGCGTGCTTGTCTACTACTTGGTAGATAGTGACGTAACAAAATATCAGGAGTCTCTCTGCAAGGTACTGTGAAGCCCCCTCCCCCACCCCTATACAATAGCACTGCCATCCACTGTGTTTATTTACCTCAACTCCTGCAATCTACACCCGAGATAGCATCAGGAGTGTTAGTGGACATGCCCATGATGACAGCAGAGCAAACCAAAAGGTCATTTACAAAATAGGTGCTAACTATGCATGTCCCAGATCTCACAGAAATAAATCAATGCAGCCCTTTAAAGAATGGTTTGTGAGGGATGTCCAGATACAAGTGAAATCCATCAAAAACAACCGAACCAGTCAGACGCCAACATAATTAAACAACTAGAGCTTCTTAAAGGGGAGCAAAAGCACAAACTTAGGACAGGGAGATCAGAACAAAAACAATTGACTAAAAACGAAGAAGGGGCAGCAAGAACTCCACGGGACCACATAGCAACAGCACCTTGAGGTCACAGAGACTTGAGTCAAAAATAGGAGGTACAAAAAATAAACATGAAAATGCAGGAAAGGAAAATGAATAAACCCGCCAAAGCGGAAGAAACATCAAGGGCAAATTTACCAGATGATACAAAAGACATAGAACAAAGCAACCAAACTCCGATAACAGTCAGTATGAACAGGATGGGACGCACCTGCAGGTTTATTATCACAGAGTCTAAAATCGAGACCCCAAGGGTATCAACATACAAAAGATCTGGGAACCCGGAATACGAAAAAACAGACAAAGGAAATCTCACTGCCTCACCGCAAGAAAGGGTCCTCAAAGAATTTTCTGTCCAAGGAAATCAAACTGGCCCAGAAACATACAATGTTCAAAAACATCAAACAGCCAAAGATGAGACCACAAAATCTTTAAACTCAATTAAATTGATATTTGTGCTAGAATACCCAACCAAAGGGAGACAAGACACACTGAACCGAGGGAACTTGTTAAGACTGTTCAAAGAGATACCGGAACTGAGGGGAATAACATCACAAGATCTTTTAGCTGTACCACTCCAGCAAACGGCATTCTCCGCAGACACAGAATAGACTTTAACTACTTGGATCTCTAAGGAACTAATCGACCGGATCTACATGACCAGAATAACATTTGAAGCCTGGGGAATCACTCTTAAGGCTCCACAAACTGCCAAAATACCCATACCCCCTTTTACAAAATAATGAGGCACCCAAAACAGGACAAACCACAGGACTAGGCCAAATATCCTGTCTACGGGGTGCTAGAAAACCACACCGCCTGCACAAAAAACTCGACCCAGAATGAAGTAACATTAAGTCTACCGAGCTTTGAATGTCAGCTCGGTAACAATCAGGACTGGTCATGGGAGCCAATGGTCCTGTGCAAAAAATTTACCTGATGAGAATCCACTGACAGAACCTGCTGACATCTTGGGGCTGCAGGCGAATTGTGCGGAGGTTGATTAACTTCCACTAACCGTGCGCTGTAGTTCAGCTTGAAACTTTAACTTGTTTCTTCTCCTGTTTTAAATCATTATTTACAAAAGTTCATGACTCCATTTTTTCTTTCTTTTGCTTAGAATTTTATTGATCAGATACTTTTCTTGATTCATTCATGAATATTTAACATTTCATATCCTTGAGTAATCATAATATCCTTACAACTCTGCCCAATGCATTTCGGGTCAGGTCATGTGACCCTTCGTCAGGGGCCTGTGAATAAAGACGAATACAGGACCATCACCTTCAGTATCATATGAACATAAAACACTTCTTAAACAAAAAACAGTATGTGTACTCAAATACTCAACAGAAGCCATGAAAATCAAAAAGATCATTAAAACTCACTGGAATTTAATTAAAATGGAACCAGATTTGAAAGACCTGTACAATGACAACATTACATTCGCATTCCAAAGATCAAAAAATCTAAAAGAAATCTTAACCACCGCTCCTGATCAAATGAAAAAATCTGAATTCAAAGGAATGCGCAAATGCTTCAACTGCACCCACTGTAACAATGTTATAGTGGGCAACAAATTCAGACATCCTACCCAAGGTTATGAAATTGACTTAAAACACAATAGCACCTGCGACACCACTAACACTATCTACGCCATCAAATGCCCATGTGGCAAGATATATGTAGGTCAGACGGAAAGGAAAATTAAAATACGAATAACAGAACACAAATCTAATATTCGACTACATAACCAAAAATCTACTATAGCCAATCATTGGGATGAAGCAAATCACCAAATCTCCCAACTGAGATTCACGGTATTGGAGACTGTACCACAACGCAGTGACATGGACCCCACAAAACAAAGGCTGAGAGCCGAATTTTTCTGGATCAAGAAATTAAACAGCCTACAACCATCCGGGATGAATGACCGGATAGAATTTTCATGTTTCTTGTAAAAGGCATCATTAAGGACCTTTCCAACCCCCGCTTGGGAACTCTTGAAACCTAATGTTCTAAGAAAATGCCCCTTTGGTATTTCTAATTGTGACTATGTATATATCAATGTTGATTCACAGTTATATTATTAGCATTAGAGAATAATGGAATGAATAGCCATTTTGAATGCAATTTCCTGTGCTTATTCACGTTTAACCTCACACCCTACACTTCACTGTTTGTCTTTCCACCATAGTCAGTTTCTTTCTAGTCCGTTTTTAGTTTCCACATGTCCTTCAGTAATCCCTGACGACGGGACTTCTTTACGTATTTCATGTTCTTTATTTATTTATTATTTTTTCCTCGATCGCACACATTCCATATGAATTATTTTGAATTATTTTCAATTTGGACATCTCCCCTTGATGTTCGATATTTTGCCTATAACACCATCAGAAGTCTTTTTTCGACTTCCTTTACCAATACCCGCTCACGTGATCGGAACCCGGCTCGCTCTTTAAAAACACTACCGCGAGTGTTCTCCTTCTACCGGCCCGGTACCCATGGGAGCTTTTTTGATGTACCCGCCCGCTACTCGTGGAATTGCTGATATTCTACCGACTCGCGTAAGTGTCACTTTACCCTCTGAGCACGATTTTGGCGCCATGCGCGCCCGTTTACGTTATCCTTGCTTTAACTTTAATTTGACCCACACACGTGTGTAATAGCTCTCTTTCCCTCTTATGCGCTCTATTGCAGCACTTTGTATACGAATCTTAACAATCCCTGACTACTTATCACACGCTATTTATTTAAGCCTCGGACCACCACATCACCAGCTCACATCAATAGGACATGTCTTATCTATTGGTTATGTAGACATACTCATGATTTACGTTAGCATATTAATTGTTTTTATCCTACTATTATTGTTGGTACATTTAAGAAGTGTTTTATGTTCATATGATACTGAAGGTGATGGTCCTGTATTCGTCTTTATTCACAGGCCCCTGACGAAGGGTCACATGACCTGACCCGAAATGCATTGGGCAGAGTTG
The DNA here is from genome assembly GCF_964263255.1 of Lissotriton vulgaris. Taxonomy (NCBI): domain Eukaryota; kingdom Metazoa; phylum Chordata; class Amphibia; order Caudata; family Salamandridae; genus Lissotriton; species Lissotriton vulgaris. Next base: position 1,131,196,596 of record NC_141691.1, read on the forward strand.
TAAGGATATTATGATTACTCAAGGATATGAAATGTTAAATATTCATGAATGAATCAAGAAAAGTATCTGATCAATAAAATTCTAAGCAAAAGAAAGAAAAAATGGAGTCATGAACTTTTGTAAATAATGATTTAAAACAGGAGAAGAAACAAGTTAAAGTTTCAAGCTGAACTACAGCGCACGGTTAGTGGAAGTTAATCAACCTCCGCACAATTCGCCTCAATTAAAGACACGAATAGGCATCGTGTGACAACGCGTAGCGCTAAACTAAGCATCATTAAGTATCGGAATAAATTCTAAAAACAAGTGTGCACAGAGACCAAAAAACTGTTTTGTATCTTGGGGCTGCACTCAGGTGCAAACAACGGGTACAAAATTAAGACTAACCCTGGGCGCAAGACTACGATCTGCCCACGGAGTGTACGTAGTGTTGCCTACTTTGCATTTTGCAAAGTAGGCGTAGTAGGCAACACTACGCACGCTCCGTGGACGGAGCGAAGTTGCCCGCCACCCAACTCCCTACCGCCCTCTCCTAAATACCTAATTAAAGCTAAATATACTACAAAAGTAAATTAAAGGCACTTACCTGGTCCGCAGCGTCCCGGGGCTCCCTCTTCTCTTTCGCGCCGCCGTCTTCGATCCCAATGCGCATGCGCGGCCGTCTGCGAATGCGCATTTCTTGCGAGAAATGCGCATGCGCGGGCTACCGCGCATGCGCATTAGGATGGAAGACGTGGCGGCGCGAAAGAGAAGAGGGAGCCCCGGGACGCCGCAGACCAGGTAAGTGCCTTTCATTTACTTTTGTAGTATATTTAGCTTAAATTAGGTATTTAGGAGAGAGCGGGAGGGAGGCGGGCGGCGCGTAGTGGGGCTACGCGAAGTGCGTGGGTGGGCGTAGTTTCATGCCCACTTTGCGTAGCTTCGCGTAGCCCCACTACGCATACTACGCCCACCCTTAATTAAGACCTGTTCAAGGAACGTCCATGTTTTTAAAGAAATGGGCCAAGACACAATCAAGATCTGTTCATGGAATGTCCACGGTTTTAGAGAAATGGGCCAGGACCATGAAACCTTGTCTTTCCTACAAAATCAAGATCTAATTTTGCTCCAAGAAACATGGAACATAAAACCAACCTCAATTCCGAGTTATAGAGAACATCACATCTTGGCAGAAAATGTTTCTAACTTCGGGGACCCCGGGGACGGGGGAGGGAGACTATCAATTTATGCTACTGTAAAACACGTCTGGTCAACTGAAGAATTAGATGCTGGAGACAATTGGTTGCAAGTATTAAAACTCACTGGTAAACTTCCCTCCAATGCGACAACTTGGCAATTAAAACTCTTCAATGTATATAATCATCCTGAGAAAAACACGAAGAAAGAAATATTCCTTAACTACAAAGAACCCACAGACATAATAACCTGCTTATTTCAATAGTAATCTCATCATGAGTAAACAGAACAGACGGAAGAGGAAAGACGACCCGGGAAATCAAATACTTAACCGAGAATTGAAAGCACTAGGCCTAATAATCCCGAATGGAGATAGACCAGCTGTCATTAAGCACCTGAGCAGAAAAGGCAATCATTAATTGACTTTACCTTCACTAGCAAAAATGTCATGCACATGATTGATTCCTTTCAAGTCTGTCCATGCCCAGAGAGCAATCATTTTCCGCAAATTGTGACGATTAACATCAACCTGGTTCATTTATGTAAATTAAAGACCCTACTTTAATACCCAGAAGGATCAGACACAAAGGCAATCATGGATACAATTCAAGATCACGTGAACCAAATAGGGACATTGAAAGAACTAGATATAGTAAAAAATTGGGAATCAATTGGGTCAAGTCCTTTTACATAAATTGTCAGTCATTCCCGGACGCCAGAAGGAAATAGAAACCAGGAAACATTCAGCTACGTGACCAGAAAAGAAGGATTGCAAGAGAAATAAGACTTTAGGCAGTGGCTGCAAGAAAGGGGATAAAAATGGACAAGAGCAAGTTAAAAGAAATGCGTAGGACACCGCCGATATGTCAAACTCCTGCACTATATTAGTGAGCTGTCGCACATAAATGTTAAATAGTGTAGGGCTGAGAGACGAGCCCTGTGAAGCACCACAGGTAATTGGAACATGATCTGAGAAACAGTCCATTTCCATCACTTGATGAGATCTGTTCTCTAAAACAGAGGTGCCCTAATCCATGGCTACTTCCTGGTTTCCTATGTCCCTTAGTCTGTCTTTTAAGATGGCATGAACCATGGTGTCAAAAGCCACACTAAGATCTAAGAGGAAAGTAGTGGCTGACCCACCGTCATCTAGTAGCACCTTCAGCTCCTCTGTAACAACCAGTAAAGCTGCCACAATGCTATGGGACGTGCACAAGCCCATCTGAGTAAGTTGAAGGATGTTATTAGCCTCCAAACAATTTGCTAATGTGTGATTTACATGTTTCTTCTGGAGTTTTCCAAGAAACAGCAGTAGGGAAATAGGACGCAGATTGTTGAATATTGTTAGGTAGGGATTAGCTTTTTTTTGTAAGAGTCTGATGACCACGTGCTTCCGATGTTTATGAACTAGGGCTGTGTCTAGTGACAGGTTAAGCAATTCCATTAAAGATGTCAGAATAGTATGCTTTAGCTAGGATATGTGGAGGTGCTAGGTCAACTGGAGAGTCAGTTTTAGTCGCTTTATTTAGGTTGAACACATTCTCTTCCTCTAGTCTAGGGAATGGAGCTAGCATGGGAAATGATGATGGTTCTCTAACCTTAGTTCCTTTATCTGGCATGACTTTCTCATTACTCAGGAATTGATCATATATGTCTGTCACTTTTTTGTGAAAGAACGATGCAATGTCATTGCATCTTTCTTTTGTAGTTTGAAAGGGGATATCACTTTCATGGGGGGTTGGTCAGGGTTTTGACCACTCTGAATAATTCCTTTGGGGAGTTTGCAGCCCGTGAGATTTTATTCTCATAGTTTTTAGCTTGCACACGCTTCATTTGTTATGATAGGACCTGATTGTGGATTTATATTGAGATTTAGGAGCAGGGTTTCATACTCCGTTCTCCAGAGTCTTTCTAGTTTTTTGCATTGTTTTTTCCAGTAATATGAGATGGTTGTTGTACCATGGAGCCTTTTTGGGATGTGACTTACTGTTGATAATTACCTTGGGGATACACACATCTAATGACAGGATAATCCGGTTCTCCTATTGTTGATAGTCCTCTTCTAGTTTGCGAGTAATATTGGTGATATTGTCCCTCAGGACTGTTTGCCAGGTTTCAGGGACCAACTTGGGCCAGCTTCTAGTCATTTTGGTGTGGGCTCTAACCTTGGTATGCTGGGCAGGTTTAGGTGAGCTGAAGGCGAGAGAAAATGGTCCGACCAGGGGACTGTGAATGCTTTAGGTATATTGATCTGGTGGTCATTGGAAAAGATAAGGTCCAATATGTGCTCTGTCTCGTGTGTAGGTTTTGACACATGTTGGGTTAATCGTAGTGCTTCAAGGTTGCCCTGCAGCATCCTTATAGTAGGGGTGTCTTATGCGTCGAAATGAAGGTTGAAGTTCCCTAATATTGTCATGTGGTATTTCTCTATCGCAAGACTAGTTAGTGAGTCAGGCTCCATAAATATGCTACTCGTACCTGGAGGCCTATAAATGAGTACCTTATACTTGTAGGAAATGACTTAGGACTTATAAACAGTTTGACCTGCGACCTCTCATCGCAGTGCCCTACTTATCCTGGCTCTAGGAGGGCCAGCTCTATTGATTTTATGCTAATATCTAGACAATTCACAAGGCTTGTTCCTGATTTTATGGTGGAACCTCATCGCGAGTGTGATCACAACCCCTCACTGGTTCCCTCAACTTAAAGATTCAGGTGGGGGAGGGTGATGATCGCCCCATTCATCACTATCTGAATAAAGGAGTTAGGTTAAATTGGTGTAAGACTGATCCCCTTAAATTTGAGGGAGATATTATCAAAGGAAATTGCCATTCCGTAATTGGCTGTTTGCAGCTAGACTTGTTCCTAGAGGAGGTAGTCCGGGAGTTTGGATCACTGTGTTCTGAGGTAGCCAAGCGGCTGCCGAGGAACATTCAGCATAGGGATCCCCAAGAGGCCCGATGGTTCAACTCCAATTGTTCCAGGGCCCAAAATGAGTTAAAAAGTGCCCTCCATGCTACTCCCCGCAATGAAGATTTAGTTAAAGCCGCAAGGTATAAATATAAAATCACAATTGAGGGTAGAAAAGCAGAATTGAGAAGTTCAGCATGGGAAGATCTGGAGAGAGCAAGACCCCTAAGAGACACAAAAAATGTTGGTGAAATTATTAATCACCCATTATTCACTGAAGAAGTCAGGCAGATAGATTCACTGATCCTGGGAGATGATTGGGTTACTCATTTTAGTGGCATCTTTAAACCCCAGCATAAGAAGATAGAGAAGTTTACAAGGGATTTGCCCATAGATCTACCTGCAGCCACCCAACTCAGTCAATCTATCACAGTAACTGAGGTTGAGGAGGTGTTAGCACAGGGGACTTGCCTAAAAGCTCCAGGACCAGATGGGGTGCTCCCTGATCTTTTTAAAAACAATCCTAATTTGTGGGCATCCTTACTGACGAATGTATTTAAGGCAGTAATTATTGGTCCAATGCAAGTATCTTGGAAGTAGGCACTAGTGGTCCCCATTTAAAAAAAAGGCAATAGAAGGGATCCGGCTTGTTATAGGCCAATTTTCCTTATAGATGCCACAGCAAAAGTACTAAGCTTAGTCCTCCTTGCCCGTTTGGAGACCTGGGCAACCAACACAGCAGTGATACCTAAAACGCAATATGTCTTTAGGAGGGGGGTAGGTACGACTGAGCAATGCCTTTATCTGTCCCTAATTATTAACAAATAAGTGTAGGCCAGGAAGCGCTCGATCCACATAGCCTTCATGGATTTGTCTATTCCCTTTGACACTGTTAACTGGGAGAAATTGTAGGATAATTTGGGAAGAATGGGTGTGGAAGGAGCACTGGTATTACTCATCCACTGGTTACATTTTAACACTACAGTCACCATAAGACGTGGCACTCAATGGGAAAAAACTGATCTGATAGCTTCAACAGAGGGTGTTGTAATTTTAGCAACCTTTCTGTTTTTAATATGCATAAATGGTTGGAGGCTTTTTTATTAAACAGGAAGCTGGATGTGCCTTAAATTGGCAGAAAATGTTGTCCTTTATTGTCTTATGTTGATGACACAGTGTTAATGGCCATGGCAGCTGATGGTCTTCAGAAATCCCTTGATGATTTTTCCGATTGTATGTCTTTATTTGACTGAAAACTAAATGTGATAACATTTTACATCATGGTATGTGGTCTGAAGAGCACAAAAACTAAGAATTTCGTCGTACTGGACAAGAGAATAGAAAAGTCTGATAATGTTATGTACCTGGGTAATTGATATAACATCAAGCTGAGTTGGGACCCACTTGTTACAGCGAAAGTCCATCATATTACTAGGGCTGAGGATGTGCAATTTTGTTTTGCATGCAAACCAGGCCACAAGCCTGTGAGGGAACTAATGACCCTTTATAAAGCCAAAGGCCTCTCTATTGCAACATATGGGGCAGGGGTGTGGAGTCATCACAAAAACCAATACAAGTAGTGGAAAATACTTTTACCAAAAGGCTTCTGATGACCCCGGACAGCTTATGTCACAAGAAATTGAGATTAAAGTATATAGAGGGTCGTATATCTTGCACCCCCTTATTTCTATGGGCTAAAAGTTGGCTATCTGAAGAGCTAATGTTCACACGAGAAATAATTAGAGTGTCAGAGGCTGGCCAATTCCCTCAAAATATCATGGCTTTGCTTTCTGAAGGACAAATATCATGAAATAGGATTGGGGCACGTCTATGATAACCCGGAAAGCATTCCATCGAATGCCAAACTTATTATTAAAGAGGCCCTTTAATCCAGGGGAAATACACGTTATCCCGATCATGCTGGGATGGCCCCACTGCAGATGTCCGCTGCCCCATTGCAATATTATCTAACATTTCCCACGAATTTGCAGACTAGATTTTACTTTGCTAGATTCCATTTATGCACTGTGCAGTTTTTGTTGGCATTTCCATGTCAGAGAGGGTGGGCGAATTAACTTATGCCCTGTCCGTGTGATAATTTTACAAACCAAAGCACTATGCCTTTACCCTAATCTGCACTTTATATAAAACACCATGAAGTACATTTTTAGTCTCACTGTTAAAGAAAATTCGCCCCTGTACATATATTGATGGTTTTAATTTCTTCCATACATTGGCCACCCCTGATATTTGCGTTGCGGTTGCCAATTTTACTAAAGTTTCCACGGCTATTTACGACTGGTCAAATGACAAATGTTGTAAATTGTAAGGGTGCTTTGAATTGATCTTAAAATATTTCTAGTTAGTTTCAGCAACTCATATTATGAAGGTTATAGATCCTTAACTAACTTGGAAACCTCATCTGTTTGCCTAGCTGCTATAAATATTATTAGAAAAGCACTTTAAAATAAGGAACAAAACAGTTAACAGCTCTCTTTGTGATGCACTTAATTGTGTGTCTAGCTAATGTAGGTTGTTAGTCGATGCTACTCCAACCGACCATTGTATGTTATTTCTTTATAAATGACGCATGTAATATTTACGTTTGACCATTTGTTGTATGCTGTAATTGGACGCTGTTGTTTTTGGGTCCTATGAATGTCAATCTTTTGTGGTTGGTCTTATTGGTATCTGATGGTATTGGTATTCGGCTGTTTAAGCCGAATAAAGATATTTTGAATTGAATCGAATTGAGTACACCTGAAAAGGTGCAAATGGGGGAGGATGTGATATGAAACGGGAAGCTTTCGCACTCAGGAAGGGAAAACCGGGAGGTGATCATCTTTTAGGATAATAGCGATTCCTCCCCGATTTTATTCACCCGATTTAATCTATGTATGTGGTAGCCTATGGAAAGGGCGAGATGGATGTCTGAGCCTGAGCTGTCATTGAGCCATGTTTCCATGACAAACAGTATGTCTAATGTGTCTTCCTCTAGCATGGCTCTTATATTTGAAATGTGCCTCTGGATTGAACGGGCATTGATCAATCCCAGATTCCATGTGGGTACTTGTAGGTCAGTCATTATAGATTGCAAATTCTTGTTCATATCTGGCACATTTCCTTTATTCACCCAATTTAATCTATGTATGTGGTAGCCTAAGGGAAGGGCAAGATGGATGTCTGAGCCTGAGCTGTCATTGAGCCATGTTTCCATGACAAACAGTATGTCTAATGTGTCTTCCTCTAGCATGGCTCTTATATTTTAAATGTGCCTCTGGATTGAACGGCATTGATCAATCCCTGATTCCATGTGGGTACTTGTAGGTCAGTCATTATAGATTGCAAATTCTTGTTCATATCTGGTGCATTGCCACACTGAAGGCAGTCACCTCTAGGGGCGGGCAGGTTGTGAGAACCAAGATTCCTGGACCCTGGGCCTGCTCGGGCACGGAAAGACACAGACGGGCTTGCCTTTAGCGTGCCTTCAGCACCTGCAGCGCACACTCTGCGCATGTCCAATGCGCGCCCGGCCCACAGCGGTCCTTTTAAGTGGGAGGTGGAGTTGCAATTTGACCTCCAACCTCCCGCCTCTTCCTAGCATCTAAAGTTTAAGCTGCAAAATGCCTCTCTATCATTCCTACGTGCCGATTCCACGAGCCACGAACGGAGTAGGAAGAGAAATTCCCCAGTGATTGCACAAATTACCTCTAGGGTTAAAAACATTATTTTCAAATTCAATTCAACAAGCATAAAATTAATAAAGCAATATCAGAAAAACAGAGTTAATACAAAGTGCAAATTTGCGGTGGGTAAATGTGGTAGAGCTAAGAGTGCAGCACTCTCACCTTCGCGCCCGGATAAGCAATGGGCTGGCCAAAGCCCACTGTATTTTTTGGTATTCTCCACAATAAATTTTTTGGTGAGACCTAAAACATGACATGACTTTTACGAGGGGTGATGGGATTGCCATGTTTTCCAATATGGTTGCTTTTCTGATATTCTTGCCTTACTTCTCAAAGTAAATATGAACTGTTCCATTATCTTCAACTTATGTGGGGAAATAGCCTTTATATTCTAGTGCTCAAGAGGAGCATTCTTTGGAAAAATTTAGGGATCCAAGGTTACACACCTAGGCCCATAATTATATTTTTTTCACACTGTACAACGCAGCAAACCACCTTGCTGCGCTATGCTGTGTGAAAGGCAAAAGGCAGGAATGCACCGTACTTCACAATATGTTGCCCATTTCTCTCCTTTCCTAGCACTGGCGCACTTTTGGCTGCCTAGTAACAATGCAGGCACCCTGCGTCATGTCACAAGGGTGCCTGCTATGAAGGCAGTATTGTTTTTGTACAGGATGGGACACCTTCCAATCCTGATAGGCGTTTTCCTCTTTCTACGTGTGCTGCAGAATGCAGCACACATAGAAAGAGGAAAACAAGGAGAAATAAAGATGTATCTCCTTGTTACAAATCACCTGGGGAGGTGTAGCATTTTGACGCATTCCTAGGTCTACCACTAATGATACATCTGGAAATGTGCCGAAATTCATGGGTGGATGCTTGGAAACAGCTGCCCTCCACCCATGGAACACCACCCTGGGGCAGAGTAAAGCAAGGCAGTGATTTGCGCTGCCTTGCATTACTCTAGATTTATCAAGGCATGCAGGGCCACGCAAAGTGGCCTTGATAAATCTCAATTAGGTTTTGCATCACCCTTCTGTCCTGTTGCATGGTGCATGGGTGATGCAAAACCTCGAAAAATCTGGCCCCTAGTGAGTGATAGTAAGAGTGACTGAGTGACAGAGTGCGCTAGAATGAGTGTACGGCACTATGAGAGTGTGAAGGAGTGAGAGAAAGGGAGTGTGAATGAAAATGAGAACGAGTAAGGACATAAGTGAGCATGAGTGAGTGTGCGTCTAAGTTTATTATGCTTGTGAGTATGCCACTGGCCCTGGCACACTGGAGGTAAGTCATGATTTACGGAGGCGCCCATGGCAAAATGCTAGAACATTAGATTGAGTTCTTGGAATAAGCGTAACCTCTGGCAACATGCAGGTGACATACTGGAGATAATTCATGACATTAGTGAGACTAACTATGGCATATTCAGGAAAGTAGGCAACCATGACAAAATGCTGGCTAGCCCTAACTTACTAAAAGACATTTTTGTCATATGGGTCATCCATAGTAGACGGATACGTTCAATGACAAAATTTTGGTCTGACCTATTCTTTGTCATTCTTCGCATAAGGGGGCACCAGTGTCATATGGGGGGCATCCATAACAAAATGATTGGCCTCTTAAAATGGGAATAATTACTGACATACGGGAGCATTCACTGCACATTTTGAATGACATTGGGTCAACTCCTGGAGGGCGTCCGGCTTCATTGATTTGGCATACCATGAACATACTTCAATATTTATTGGTTGGCCTTTAAGAGTGTATTGTCTAGAGTTAGTTTCTACCTGTGCACTAAATACACTACTTGACCCCAGTGGTTCGAAATTTTTTGGGGGAGAGAATCCTCCTTCCTCCGAGCCCTCTAGAAAAAGGTTGGCTTTTTCGCTTCACTTGCTTACTAAAATTCAGAATAGTATTACACCCCACCACTTCCAAAGACCCACAGCTACCAATGGGATTTCCCCTTCCCCATCAACATCATCTTCAAACCTGCTATCTCATATATAAGACTACCAAAAATGGCATCCCTGCATCTCTGGCTAGAAATATAACCGCCACTGGCACACGGCTTCACGCGAGAAGCCAGGACCGCAAGAGGCTGAACACCGAGAAATGCAAGGAAAAACAGCAGGCATGCCTCACTGTAAATTATCCGACTGAGGACATACACTCCTCTGCTCATTACTCTGCTGCTTTTCAGGTAGGCTTGCACCCTACAGATACCTTTACGTACATACATACAAGGTTGAAAATATATTAAAGGGGGCAGTGAACAACAGCGCTTCCTTTGTGCTGTTGAAAAGTACATTTACAAAGCACCAATACACATAAGCGCCTGTTCACAAAGGTAAATACATAAGTATAGATACAAATTTTGACACCTGGTAGGCACTAAAAAATGGAGATTCAACCACAGGGACCCCATGATGCACTAAGATATTTCCCTGGTACAGCTTAAATGAGCATTGCAAACCTGGCAGCAGAACTTTTAAAATTAGCCCTTCGTTACTCCCTGGTAGGCCAAAATGTGATTGTAATTGGCATTATGAAGGAGCTTTCAGGAGCTTAATCATTGAACATAATGTTGTGTTGTCAGGTTAAATACAAACTCTGACTTACCTGATAAGGCCTCCAAACTGTATGCTAAAACTGGTATAATTTGTTGTAAATTTCCTGAGAAATGTTCTAATAGTTAAACATGGTTAACTTCACTAAAGGGTTCTCGGGCAAGAATAAATGTTGCTGCTTAATATCTTGTAGAAGATAGTTGGTGTGTAAAGTCCACTTACTCGTTAAAACAAACCCATCCATAACAATAGTCGGATGACCTTGCATCACATGGAGATAGTTTTAGGATGTCTATTATGGCCTGCATTTGTTTAGACAGGTTTCCAACAAGGTGATTTGTCTCTTTATTTACTCATAAGCCTGGGATCATATTCTGAATGACAATCTCCTCAAATTATACATGATCCCCATTGATATTGTTGGTCAAGTGCTCCAGCACTAGAATAGTCCAAAGCCTGTAATGTCATTGTGTGACCAGGGGTTCTTCATCTTTCATCCGTAGGAACGTAGTGACAAGTTTTACTGTTCCCAAACATTGCCACCTCAGGTGCCGGTCAGACCTGCCTGTCTTCTTCTATCAAGCAACAGGGCTCTGGGATCCAAGCAAATGGGGTATTTTACCAGTCCTTTCAAAGCCTTCACCATCTTTATCCTGAAAGGTGAAATTCTGATGCATTCTCATCTTATATTCAGGATGTTTCCGTTCCTACCACATCCCCTCCAACATTTCTATCTAGAAGTGCGGTACATATAGTGCAATTTCACAAGCATTTATTGGCATTTAAAAAGGGGCTTATTATGGATCGTCTGATTTTCACACAGAACAAACTTCCATGTATGCCTAATCTCAGCGTTTCCCATCCCTTCATCATAATCTGTATGTTTAAAGCTTTCTCTCAAGAACACATATATGACCACCTGGCAGCATATTCATCACCATTTTATAGATTCTAGAAGCAAAGGCCATTAGAAACTAGAAACCTTGGTTAAAATGCAGTGGAGTGCATGGGGTTAGCGAGACCCCACATTTGAGTCCCATAGAGGTATTTTAAACATATGTTTAGGTGTTATAACCAATTTTAACCATAACTTTACTTTAATTGTAGTTAAATTGTGTGGTTTTAGATGATATACTACATCCAGCTTCCCTAAACACATGGCTTTGGCCGGGAGCAGCACAGTTTGACCAATCGACCAACCCACCACAGGCAGCCAACCCTAACAGGCTATTCAGCTAATCAACTGGACCCTGCCACCGCCTGGATAACCTCATGGGAGACAAGTAGCGCTCTGAAAACCTACTGGTTGATTTATTGATTGACCCATGCTACACATGGTCTTCATTGCATTTTGGCCACCTGGCCAGCAGCCATTCCACTGCAGGGATTGGCCACAAGACCTGGATTCTTGCCAGGGCTTGCGCATAACCTCGGATAGGCAGCCAAGCCTGGGCTGGTCCCCTTTTTAAAAAAGAATATTAAATCTGTTTTCCTCATTAATATTGTTATTTATGTATTTTTATAATGATTTTTTACTTATTTTTTGCCAAGTTTAGAAATCCTAATCAATGTGCAGGATCAGTGCAAATGCGGGGGGAGGGGGGAGCAAGGATTCAAGGGCTGTTACTTGTGGTCTGTCGTTTGCATATCTATGTCTTCTTCAGACGTTCCAGAACATTGGGGCAAGGTCCACAAGCCTTGCAGCAAAATGTCCTTTTTAAAATTATTTTTTAAACAAATTAAGTTATCTCTTTGGGACCCTCCATATTAGCCATAGGTTCAAGGTTTGCTCTCACTGTACTGTCTTGGCTTCTCTAATTTGTCTTTATTTAAAGGATGTGGGGACCGAGCCCTGCTTAATAATGGCAGAACGTTTTCTGGAGTTCCCAGCCAATCACAGCCTTTGGGTCTCCATGCCCTATTCTTGGACCGCAGACCTAAAATGGATGGCAGGAATAAAATTTCCCTTGTCTAGTGGTAGGCTTTTATTTTTTACACTTTGGGTTTGCAACAGTCTGCAAACCTGGGTTCGAAGACTGTCTATGGACTAATTGTCCAGACATCCCTAATTGTTGATCCTCTCAGACCCACCCAAAACATGTCTGTAATGTTATTTACTCAAAAAGTACCGAGCAATTTACTCCATGCCATGCAAAGACAATTCACTGAGTAAAGTTTTTTCTTCTTCAGAGTTTGATGTAGTTCCATTCACTGCTTTTTTCTGTGGTGGAGAGCAAGATTTCTACAAGAGTGCTTTTTTTCTTCCCCTCAACCTCTCAACACCGATGGGAGTTAAATATGGTGGATGTCTGCCAAGGGTTGTGCACAACCAGAATACTGCACCATATTTATTAGCAAATCATAGATTTGGTCCCCCTTTAAGTCTGTCCATTGCAGGATCGGCTGCACGGCCGATTGAGCTCCAAGACGGAGCACTACAGACGCCGGTGGGACGCGGCAGGGGTAAGATGTATACTTGCGGAGCCATATGCAATGCGGGTAAAAGTTCTATTCTGTCCCACCTGTTATGAACGCGAAACGGGCGTTCTGTTTGCATGCATGAGCAGAGTTGTGCGTATGGCAATTTTTAGCAGCGGTTGTAGGCATTGAGGTACAGCTGCATTTCACAGACATGATGGAAATCAGGTTGTTTTTGAAGGGGAGAGGGCGTTGATCAAAAATATGGGTGCCCGCATCATGGTCTGCCAAATTAGGTAAAGTTGTGATGTGGAGGGAATATTGAAGAATGGATGTGATAGACTCCTTTTGGAGATTGTCATAATGAAGCAGTTTCAGAAAAGAATAGATGAATTGATGTTTGAAGTAATGCTATCTTTCATAGAATTGTAGGGGACTACACTTTGTGCAGTCACCCCGTGGGCACGTGATCGGCTGACGCGTGCTTCACCAAAAGATGGTTGCCGGTATGAGGAGTCTCCGCAACCAACTGGTAATCAAGGATTTGCTTCACTTTCTAGAGTAACTGCTGATTATATCAGGTCCTCAAAAAAGGTAGATGGCGTTTTACATATGGCACGTGCTTTCCTTTTTATTTGGCATACCATCATAGGTTTGATGTGAATCTCACATGAAGTTTGTTATTGGAACCCCAGCAGCCCTGAAGAAGTTGCATGATTGTTTTGCAACGAAACATGCTGGCTTAAGAAAATTGATTATGGCTTGATTAAAACCATTTTTAATTGGGAAAGCTTACAGCACCTAATAAAGTCACATCAAGCCAGTAAGCTTTACCGGTTTTTAATGGTGTGAAATATATAGTTGCATTCTCACAGGGGTCCAATGGGCACTTGTAAAGACATTATGCACTGACAGTTCATTTACACTTGGGTTTTACTGTCCTTTTCTACTTCATTGGGTTTGAGATTTTCGAGATAGTACACACACCTTTCTTTTGCTGCATGGAGAGAAAGTAACCTATGATGATAAGTGGGTGTGCTGGTGAGTACCAGCCAGCAACACTCTTGGTGTTACGACCGTGAGGTGTTTTCTCTCCTTTCCCACACTTTTTTCTTTGCTCTATTTAGGTGGGATAGGCTCTATGATGGTTTTATGACATTGGTTTTGTAAATTGATACACCACGACACGCTGACTAGTGGTAGGGAACACATTATGAGGGAGTTGAGAAGCACTGGAAACCCCTTCAGTGTCAAAGTTGCAGTATTAGGTGTATATTTTTGGTCTGGCCAGTTGCTGTTTATGATGTGTTGAGTGGGGGGGCGACCTGGTCTTTCTCCCCCTAGCTCCTATTGTGTTGATGAGGATTGGCATGAAACCTGAAATTCCTTCACTGAGACTAAATTTATTTTATTTTATTTTATGTAGTTTATAAAGCGCACAGCTACCCCCGAAGGGGTGTCCCGGCGCTAGAACCTAAGTCTCAGAGGGGAGCAAAGAGCAAGAGGGAGAGTAGTGCAGTGAATCAATGTCCAGAGAAGAGCCAAGTTTTGAGTTTGGCCCGGAAGATGGATTCGGAGGGACAGAATCTAAGATCGACTGGCAGCGCGTTCCAAAGTTTTGCCGCAATGACACTGAACCCTCTGCCACCCATTCTGGATAGTCTGAAACGGGGGGAGATCAGAAGGCAAAGGTCATTGGATCTCAGAGATCTGGTGGAGCGGGATATGGAAACACGTTTTTTCAAGTAATTTGGTCCGCGATCATTGATGGCTCGATGGGTTAGAGTGAGGATCTTAAACCGGATACGGTTGGCCACAGGTAGCCAGTGCAGTTTCCTACGATATGCGGCAACAGATTGACGATAGGGAATATTGCCAATCAACCTCGCCGCCGCATTCTGAACAATCTGCAGCCGGTCAATCAAGTATTGGGGAGCTCCGGCATAAAGGCTATTAGCATAGTCCAGGTGGGACGTGATGAGGGCATGGGTAACTGTACGGCGGGAATCCAGAGGGAGATAGGGGAGGATTTTTCTAATCATGCGCAACTTCAGAAAGCAGGCAGAGGTCATTTTTTTAATCTGAGTCTTGCATGAAAGGGAGTCATCAAACAGGAAGCCCAGATTACGGGCCGAGTGGACGGGAGAGGGGGCGGGATCGAGCGCCGTGGGCCACCACCAGGAGGAGGGGATGGAGTTTTTCTGGTTAAAAAACAGCACCTCTGTTTTGTCTGCATTAAGTCTTAGATGGTTTTCGGACATCCAACCACTGATGTTGTTGAGGCACAGGCGGAAGTTGGCGAACGCGGAGTCAGAGTGGTCTCTGAAGGAAAACACTAGCTGGGTATCATCAGCATAGGAGACCACCCTGACTCCGTAGGACTCCACCACGCCGGCCAGTGGGGCAAGATAGATGTTAAAAAACAGAGGGCTGAGGGCCGAGCCCTGTGGCACACCGCAAGACAGGGGTTTTTCCTCCGATTTGAAAGGCCGCAGCAATACCCTCTGACTTCTTCCTGAGAGGAAGGACTCAATCCAGCTAAAGGCAGTGCCGCCAATGCCAGTCTGTTTAAGTCGGTCAAGGAGGATGGGGTGAGATACCGTATCGAATGCAGCGGACAGGTCGAGGAGGACTAACATGGCCTCCTCGCCCCTGTCCACGCACTCCCGGATAGTCTCCGAGACTTCCAGCAGGGCCGTCTCCGTGCTGTATCCCGCCCGAAATCCAGATTGTGAGTCGTGCAGAAGTGAGTTACTTTCCAAGTACTCCGTGAGCTGTAACTGCACGGCTTTTTCCAAAACCTTTGCAGGTTTGGGGAGAAGGGAAATGGGGCGGTAGTTGGAGAAAACCGTGGGATCAGCATCTGCCTTTTTTAGAATGGGGATCACCAAGGCTTCCTTCCAAGTGGTAGGGAAGAAGCCGTGGTGCAGGGAGGCATTCCAGATGGAGAGGAAGGAATCGGCTAACGAGGGGGCCAGTTCACCCATGATTTTGGCAGGAACAGGGTCAGAGGGTGCACCAGACTTGCAGTGGATTAGTAGTCTGATAGCATCATCCTGAGTGAGTTTATTAAAGGCAAGAAGGGACGGTAAGGCAGAGGGGCTTGTTGACGGAGGCCCGGGTATTGGCCCTTTAGGGAAGGAGATGCATAGCTTATTGATTTTTTCGAGAAAGAAGTCCGAAAGTCCTTCGCACAGGGTCTGGCTAGCAGAGTTCTGAGTGGTCCTGGCCGGGGGATTAATAAAATCTTTAACGATGGAGAAAAGGGTTTTTGAGGAATTTTTGGCTTTGGCAATTTGGAACGAAAAGTGGTCTTTCATGGCTATTTTTTTATGTTTGAGAAATTTTTTCAGAGCATCCTTGTAGGCAAGCTTAGCTTCTGGATCGTAATTTATTCTCCACTTCCGTTCGAGTGCTTTACAGCTGCTTTTTTCCTCACGGAGAGAAGTGGAGAACCAAGGAGCGGAGGGGCGAGATCTAGTGGAGGCAATGATTTTCTGGGGAGCAACGTGGTCAATAGCATTGATGAGGGCGGTATTAAGCCTGGCGATATTTGCGTCGATATCAGGGGATAAATGATCCGTCTGAAAGTGAAATACCGGGTCCAGGGTTGCGCATGTGACTTTATGCCACTTCCTTCCCAACTCTTTCCTGGGCGTAGGAGGGACAGATTTCCGGTCTAAGGCCAAAGAAAAAGGGATGAGGTAGTGGTCGGACCATGTAAGGGGAAGGGAGGGGGAGACGGTGATAGAAGAAAAATTAGCGAAAATAAGATCTAAGGTGTGACCCGCCACATGAGTAGGACCGGTGACTAGTTGAATAAAGTTAAAACTGTCCATGATTTCCAGCAGATTATTCGCTTTAGTGCAGTGGGGATTGTCAACGTGAAGGTTAAAATCACCTAAAACTAGAAAGTGTTGATGTTTAAGGGATAGATCTGCCAACTGGTGGGTGAGAGCGGTAAGAGAAAGGGAAGCCGCAGTGGGGGGGTTATAGATTAGTAAACCAGCCAGTATAACAGCCGCAGAATCGGATACAGAGAAGTATAGAGCTTCAATGATACCAATGTTGGTGAGTTTAGTGGTGGTCACCTGAAGATGAGATTTAGAGATGACTGCCAGTCCGCCTCCCGATTTACCCCCAGCCCGGTTAACACATTTTATGTCATAGCCTGAGGGAATGGCTAGATAGATGTCCGGAGCGGAGGAGTCGGTCATCCAAGACTCGGTGAGAAATAGAATATCCCACTCTTCGGAGGAGATCGACATCCAGATGTCGTTGGCATGACGGGGGAGAGACCGGCAGTTGACCAAGCCTGCTTTCAGCATCCGGTGGTTGGATGCTGGGGGCTGCGGCGTGGGATAGGAAAGCAGATGGGAGGGGAAGGGCGGGAGAGTAAAATTGCATTGAGGGCAATGAAAAGGTGTGGATTCCAAGTGGATAGGGTTGCAGGGGGTTGTGGCCGCACAGGGAGAGGGATTAAGAAAATGAAGTTGGGTATTGGTCCAGCACCTGCGAGTAGGATCATCGGCACCGACAGGGGGACTGGCCCTGGGCCCGGTCCAGGCCCGGACGGGCCCAGACGGGCTTGCCTTTGGCGCGCCTTCGGCGCGCTGACGGCGCGCCCGCTGCGCCCGTCCGCTGCGCTTCCTAGCGACGCACATAATTTATGCCTGAGGGGAGGGCGTCACGGGGGTGTGGCCAGCTGAGGTGGGCGTTTCTAAGGACGCGCCTCGCCCTCGGTGATGGCAGAGATAGAGATCGTTGCAGCGCTGAAGACGCTGTTCGAGAGCAGGGGTGAGTAGGAAATGTTAAAAACACAGTGAATCACAATAAATTTTAAAAAGCGCAAGGTTCACTCCCGGCTTCCGCCTCAGGAGACTCTTCGTTCTGTAGTGTCGCGCTGTCAGCAGCGCACACTTTTGTAGTCAATATCAGGGGGCGTGGCCAGCTGAGGTGGGCGTTTCTAAGGACGCGCCTCGCCCTCGGTGATGGCAGAGATAGAGATTGTTGCAGCGCTGAAGACGCTGTTCGAGAGCAGGGGTGAGTAGGAAATGTTAAAAACACAGTGAATCACAATAAATTTTAAAAAGCGCAAGGTTCACTCCTG
Organism: Lissotriton vulgaris; assembly: GCF_964263255.1. NCBI lineage: Eukaryota > Metazoa > Chordata > Amphibia > Caudata > Salamandridae > Lissotriton > Lissotriton vulgaris. Next base: position 1,131,214,466 of record NC_141691.1, read on the forward strand.
GCTTCCGCCTCAGGAGACTCTTCGTTCTGTAGTGTCGCGCTGTCAGCTGCGCACACTTTTGTAGTCAATATCAGGGGGCGTGGCCAGCTGAGGTGGGCGTTTCTAAGGACGCGCCTCGCCCTCGGTGATGGCAGAGATAGAGATCTTTGCAGCGCTGAAGACGCTGTTCGAGAGCAGGGGTGAGTAGGAAATGTTAAAAACACAGTGAATCACAATAAATTTTAAAAAGCGCAAGGTTCACTCCCGGCTTCCGCCTCAGGAGACTCTTCGTTCTGTAGTGTCGCGCTGTCAGCTGCGCACACTTTTGTAGTCAATATCAGGGGGCGTGGCCAGCTGAGGTGGGCGTTTCTAAGGACGCGCCTCGCCCTCGGTGATGGCAGAGATAGAGATCGTTGCAGCGCTGAAGACGCTGTTCGAGAGCAGGGGTGAGTAGGAAATGTTAAAAACACAGTGAATCACAATAAATTTTAAAAAGCGCAAGGTTCACTCCCGGCTTCCGCCTCAGGAGACTCTTCGTTCTGTAGTGTCGCGCTGTCAGCTGCGCACACTTTTGTAGTCAATATCAGGGGGCGCGGCCAGCTGAGGTGGGCGTTTCTAAGGACGCGCCTCGCCCTCGGTGATGGCAGAGATAGAGATCGTTGCAGCGCTGAAGACGTTGTTCGAGAGCAGGGGTGAGTAGGAAATGTTAAAAACACAGTGAATCACAATAAATTTTAAAAAGCGCAAGGTTCACTCCCGGCTTCCGCCTCAGGAGACTCTTCGTTCTGTAGTGTCGCGCTGTCAGCTGCGCACACTTTTGTAGTCAATATCAGGGGGCGTGGCCAGCTGAGGTGGGCGTTTCTAAGGACGCGCCTCGCCCTCGGTGATGGCAGAGATAGAGACCGTTGCAGCGCTGAAGACGCTGTTCGAGAGCAGGGGTGAGTAGGAAATGTTAAAAACACAGTGAATCACAATAAATTTTAAAAAGCGCAAGGTTCACTCCCGGCTTCCGCCTCAGGAGACTCTTCGTTCTTAAATTGTTGACAGCTTTCCTTATTTCACACAGATTCATTAAACAGCAACCACGTTAATAACACATGAAAACATGTTGCCCCCACCTTTAACTTTGACCCCTTCAATTGACCTCCATGAACCTTTCCGTGCCTACAGAAGGACCACCTTCCTAAATGTCTGCCAAATTTCAAGTTAATTTGTCACATGAGGCCAAAGTTATTTGCAAATTAACTCCTTTTGCCCTCTTTGAACTGTACCCCTAATTAATCTGCACACATTTAAAGAACTAAGAGTAAGCTTAACAATGTAGGCATCTGCCATAATTGATGCAAATTCAGGAAACAGTGCTAAAGTTATAGGTAACCTACTTAAATGACAAAATAGCGCCAACATTTCACCCTTTCAAGACAACCCAATATATTTTTGCAACCTTATTTTCTTGAAAGCTACCAAACAAATTTAAACCAAATCCATTTAAGTCACACATCTGAGTAATGTTCCAGTTGCATGCAAGATTTGTTGTATATCTGATCAGCACTTTTTATGAAGTTTACAGCAAAGATTCTTATGTCACTTAAAAATGAAAGCACAACCTTTTTGGTCTCCACCCCCTTACTCTCAATTCCCCCTTGACTAACTAAAATGAAACTTGGCATTCTGAACCAAACCCACACATTTTTGGGGGGTAAATAAAACAAGCACTGGCAAAGCCAATGTCCATGGGGCTTGCTATTTGACTAAAATCTTTGTAAAAATCCTGATGCAGTGAAAAAACAATTCGAAAATATATGATTCCTCTCTAGGATAAAGAATTCTCAACGTGTCAGTATTTTTGTGACCAGTAAATACATAGATATGCACCTACCTATGTAGCATTATATCAATTCTTAAAAAATAGAGGGGCAATATTTATGACTTGGTTTTCATCACGTTTACACCACGCAATGAGGTACATGCGCAAACATTAAGTAAGATTTCTAAAGCCATGCAAGGATACTTTTTATTGGCCTGAGTGGCTCCATCAATCTGGTGTAAACCAACGTAGTGCAAATTACTGCGTTGCCTTAATCTGCGCTAAGGAGGAGTTCCATGATTTTTGACTCATTCTTAGATTTTCCAGAATTGGTAATCCTGGGAATGCAACATAAACATACACCTTCCCAGGAGAGGTGCATCGAGGAGAAATATCTTTATTTCTCCTCGTCACTTCCTCTTTCTATATGTTCTGCATTTTGCAGCACACATAGAAAGAGGTATATTCCTCTCAGGATTGTTTTTGTGCAGGAGGGTGCCCCTTCCTGCACAAAGACAATCCTGCAGGTAACACAGGCACCCTTACACCATGGTGCACAGGTGCCTTTACTGGCGCTAGGCTGCCAAATGGGCACAGGGCAGGGGAAAACGCAGGAATGCGTTGTAATTAGTTAAATATAGGGCATTCCTGCCCTTTCCTTGTCACGCAGTGCAGCGCAGCCAGGTGACTTGCTGTGCTGCACTGCATAACAAGTTGCAAATGTACCCCAGAATCTGATAGAGTCGCAATCCAACCTAACTAATTATTACTGATTAGGTAGCTTGAAAAAGTGTGGCTCAATACGATGGGCCACTGTCACAAAGACATGACACCACTATGTCTGCGATTTATGTACAATAAAGTAAACTTTTTTCAATGCAGCCTATGGGGATGCTTAAAAAGGTTTTCTTTTTTTTTTTATTTGCTTAGCAGTTGGCAGTGGTCCACTGGACCACTGCCCACTCTTCAACAAACGTTTTCTTTTACATTCACAAATGGATCCCTTCTCTTTTACAAATGTCTACCACCTCCGTTGAGATGTAGGTACATTTTCAATGTGACCAGAATTTCATCACAAAACATTAACAAACAAAATACTGATTTGCTACTTCCAGAAACATAATCCCAAGAAGGGTGGGGGCAGGGCCAAGTCAGAGGACCCACCACGTTGAGCACGGCCCAAGGCCATGTGCAGCGGGGAGGTGGGGGGGGGGGGGGTCAGACACTCATGAAGGTTGGGGTGCAAGTCCTGTGCCTCACCTACCATGGCGCTCAGCTGAAGATGAGCAGCGGGGTTTGACCACCATTGGAGGGTGGAGCATAGGACCTATCTGGAAGTAGCACCCTGCACCCCATCTCTGCTGCACACAGCAAAAGGCCATGTGCATTGTGAGTTGTCTGCCCACGGAGAGTGAGGCAGAAAGAAAGAGAAATAAGATCAAAATGAATATATTTGTTTTTACTGTAGTAACAAATAGAAACAAATGAAAAGGGAATCAAAAGAGTTATATTTGTACTACAGAACCAAATCTTTCTGTCTGTTCCACCTCTTTCGCTCCATTGGCCTACAGGTTTAGTAAAGAGGAGAGACATCTTGAAATAAGCAAATGTGAAGACCTTTCGGTTCATAGACACTATGAAAACAAAGTGACCAGGTTAAAAAAACATAAATGAACTTTGAGGTTTGATATTTCTGATGTCATTTATAAAGAATGTTTATCCTGAATGCCCTACTTAGAACGTATTTATATGAATTTGTATTATCCAGTAAACATTGTTACTCTGGTACCTGAATTCAGAAGGATAAAAGACTGAGTTGATCTTGCCAGAATTTGAAACTGCAACCTACAGATCACACACAAACCTCACGAACTTGCTAAGCTCATCTTGCTAGGCTATGTACTGGGCTGCGTCTTGAAAACAGCAATAATAGGTCGAATAAATTGCGTATGGGTAAACATCTCTCAAACCAACACAGTGTTTAAGACGTATGGATACCCCGGTGGAAAGAAGGCATGCGGAGCAGATGGTGACCTTTATTTATGAAAAAAGAAATAGCTTGTCACCGGATATGATTGCAGTAATTTTCGAGTAAATAATGGTGTTAGGAATAAAGTACATAATATAACGACATAGGAGGGTGATGAAGAAATATAAAATCTCTTTTTTCACCACAGTTGCATTGTTCTCCATAAGTATACCTGATAGTCTCTCTCCTGGTGGTTCCCAATAAACTTCCAGTGAATGAAAACAACCACTCATGAAACAACTTTTGCCAGGTTGCTGTTGATTTTTTTTCTGTGTGTCTATCATTTTGAATACCTCTACTCTTCTAATCGCACCCAATGCTGCCCTATAATAATGCTCTTCCTTCTAAATCCAAATAAATGTTCTTATCATTCAAACATTATTTTCCCGCAGTAGTCACAGTGATGAAGATGACCTACCTCCGGCCCTGGCAGCAGTAGCAGCTGAAGCCGCAGCAGAGGCAGCAGCGGCGGCAGCAGCAGCAGCAGCAACCGCAGAAGCTGAAGCAGCATCACCGAGGTCTCAAAGAAATGATGTGCCGCATTCAACAGATAGGCAAAACCAGCCCTCACCAAGCGAAAAGGTACAGCAAGGAGATGTGGAATGTAATTTAAGGGTAGATATTGGGGTAAATGCTAAGGGCACATTATCAGTTGGCAGGCCACGCAGCACATGTTCATGATTTTTACAGAGGGCACTGACATGCAGTTTCTGTTTTTTGGGGGTTACCAATAACAAAGTCAAATATCGGAAAGCATGCTTTGGGAAAGTCCATTCTTCTCACCTAAAAGAAGCAAGTTCAGATTAATTGACTTTACAGATGTGTGTCTGCTTAAAACTAAAATTCATCAATATCACTAACCACGTGCCCACATGAACAGGCAAGGGCACCACCATGAAATGCTTTTTCATTATGATACATAACCATTTTAAGATGGTCACTGGTGCATGAGCACCCCCTTGTAAAATCCAATAAAATAAAAAAAAGAGGGAGTAGACGGTGGGGTGTGAGGGTGCAGGAAGGATTTCTAACCAGACAAGGGCCTGAGAAAGAATGTGAAAATAGTTTTTGAAATAGTTCCCTTGCGTCAGCAGTGGAAGGATACAACTCATCCAATTCAAACCATAGGAAAGCAAAAATAATCAAGGGGCAGGGCAAACAAAACCATAAGAAGGAAAGCCATAAGAAGTAGGAGAAAGCTGATATATTTACGAACAAACCATTGAATCATGAGCAACTACCTAACTCTTGGCTCAAACTAAGTATATGTTAACGTTTGGCATAGGATGCCATTTGCGACAAAAGCAAATGCAGTCAGCAGTCGGACTGCAACAAAAACTGCCCTCTCAATGAACATCTAAAACATTTTACCTGATGTCAAGCAACTTAGGTCAGGATGTGTACTTAGTCCAAGTGCAAGAATTTCTTACATTTGGTATGAGTTTTAACATAACTGCTTAAGTCAGTCAGGCGATTATTTGTTTATTTAGAACTTAGTCCTTTAAACAGATCCAACAGGTATGCAAAATATAAAGATATATGATAACCAATAAAATACTACAATGCTAAAAACAACGATAAAACAGATTCCCCCAATTGCACAATCCATACTAATAGCTATTTACAATATTCATTTTTCGAACGTCCACCCTAACAGGTATGTGTATCCCCTGCATGGCCGTTATAACAAAGTGTGATAAAACCATCAAAGGAGTCAGTTACAATGACAGGTCCCCCCTTACTCAGGAATCTAGTTCAATAACATTCACATAAATTCATCATTCCTAGACCTTCATGGCTTGCGAAGGTGTTAATCAGTGACACAAATTCTTCCAATACAATGTCTGCCATATGTAGCTGGTGAGTTCTTGGAAATTCAGTGGTCATTTTGCCAGATATTTTCATATAGCAACACAGCGGGCACTTACATTTGCAAATTGGCTGTTGTCGTTTTTAATTACTAGGTTGCTAGGTAATTAAAAAAGTGATGGCTGGAAGCTTTTGAATCATTCTTAATCAATGCGAAATTCTATGGGTTAAATTCCACCTGCTTGTTTTGTTACAGACAGAACCAGCTAAGTGTAATCATTTCTGACCTCGTCCCAGAAAAGCAGTATAGTCTAAGTTGTTTGGCGAGGTAAATTTGAATACATCATCAGATCTCAGGGCTTTCTAAAATCTGTCACAATACTGCTTTTTTATCAGGCTTGAGCACACAGATCCCTCAACAGCGTGACTGAAAGTTTTCAGACATAATTTCACTACTATTGCTAAATTCCTTCTACACAAGTGTAAGGGTCAGATTTCTTCAGGGTTTTCAGGAAGGCTACTTAAAAGTATATCAAAACTTGCTTGTTAATTACATTTTTAGTTTCTTCGGTGTGGAGCTTAACATGTTTCATTTCATAGATTTTACTTTTTATCCATATTTAGTATTGAATTTTGTTTCTTTCAATATTTTTCTAATATTTGAGCGTGTACTGTGTGCATGTGAATTTAGAATTATGGGCATGATCCACAAAAAATGGAAATGGTTGAAGTGCAAGTATTTTCCAATGATTTATGCAGTTTTCCACTATTTAAGGCAGTCATAAATAATCCCAGGAGAACGGCTTGAAATATATGCAACTGGTACATTTCCTTGACCTTGCATAAACCTCCTCCTCTATATTTGTTCTTGTGAGTAGATAGCACTGTAGACAACTGTCACGTTGTCGCCGCAAGAAACACACAAGAGACGGTATGGTCGGTCAGCGTCCTCCTTTATTTGTTTGCACTGCAGGTACATATATGTCGCACTGTGCATGGGCTGCGCTCGTGGTCCCCTGACCTCTCACGCCCAGGTCCTGCGTGGTACTGCCCCCTGACCCCTGACCGGATGTGGTGTCCGGTGTCCCTGTCCCCCTGAGCCCCAGGGTCCTAGTGCCATCATGTGGGCACAACATCTCCCCCCTTGTTGCACGGAAAAGTTTCTTGCCAATTGTCCCCATGACTCATGACAGTGATATTAGAGAGAGATGCAGAAGAGTGAGAGAGAGGGAGAGGGAGAGGGAGGGAGGGAGGGAGGGAGGGAGGGAGGGAGGGAGAGAGAGAGAGAGAGAGAGAGAGAGAGAGAGAGAGAGAGAGAGAGAGAGAGAGAGAGAGAGAGAGAGAGAGAGAGAGAGAGAGAGAGAGAGAGAGAGAGAGAGAGAGAGAGAGAGAGAGAGAGAGAAAGAGAGACCGACCGACCGACCTACCCTCACATCTCTGCGATGGATGTATGACGTTACTCCGCATACCGTTACAACTACCTACCATTACAACGCGACCATTACAACGCATACCATTACAACGCATAGCGCTTTGGGGTGCTGGATAGTGGTAAGTATAATTTACTATTCTAACTCCAGTCCCCGTGGACCCTAGGGAAGGTGTTGGATAGTAAATTAAACGTATTCCCTATCCTAGAGCGCCCCCCAGCGCAATGCGTTGTAATGGTATGCGTTGTAAAAGTCGCGTTGTAATGGTAGTGCGGAGTAAAAAATGCGTTGTAACAGGTGCATACCCTCTGCGATCAGTCTCTTGGTCTTCTTGCACTCTCGCCTTGGTCGTTGCTCTCCGACGGCTGGTGATGGATCTTCTCGCGATATCTCTCTTGTCAGTTCGTTCTTTGGTGTGTCCTCTTCTTTTTCTGTTTTCACTTCCTTGAAATGGGAACTGTTTCTTGTGATGTGGCGTTGGCCGGCGGCGGCTGTGATCATAGGCCCGTTCACTTTCACCACCTTCAGCGGATCCTTTGCGAACGCGCTGTCTGACTTCCTCACTTGCCGCTGTTTCACAAACACCATGTCCCCTTCCTCTATCTTGTGGTCCATTGCGTGTCTTCTTTGATTGGCGTATTCTTTCATTTTCCCTTTCTGTCCCTTGTCTCTGATGGTGATGTCTTTCCGTTCCGCTTTTCCTCCTTCTTTTATCTGCGGCAGTCTTGTTCTGCTTACTCGCCCTAGTACCAGTTCCACGGGGCACTTCCCCGTGGAACTGTGTGGTGTGTTCCGATAGTCCCTCAGTACCTGGCACAGGGCTTGTCCAATCGAAATTTCGGTCAGCTTTGCTCTTTGCACCGCCTTCTTGATGGTCCCCATGAACCGCTCAGCCATCCCGTTAGCTTGCGGCCACAGTGGCGTTATTCGTCTGTGATGTATGCCTAGGTACGCCATGAACCTCTTGAATTCTCCGCTTGAAAATGGTGGCCATTGTCTGTTTTCAATGTTTGCGGCGAACCCCATGCTGCAAAGATGTCATCCAGCACTGGTAGCGTAGCGTTCGCCGATGTTGACGATACTGGCTTTACTAGGGGGAACCTAGAGTACTCGTCAATCACGACCAGAAAATAGCTTCCTGTTTCTAGTGGCCCGTAGAAATCTGCTGCCAGCTCTGTCCACACGGCCTGTGGTAGCGGGGACATTTGCAGGGGTTCCGGTTTTGGCGGTAAGCCTGTTATTTGGCATATGTGGCACTTTGTCACCATCTCTTCGACCATTCTATCAAGTCCCGGGAACCACACTTTTTCCCGCAGCATCTTTTTGGTTGCTACCACGCCCCGGTGTGACTCGTGTGCCAAATCCACTGTTCTTTTCTTCTCAGCGTTTGGGGTATCACTATTCTCGTGCCTCTCATTATTGTTCCGTTTTCACATTCTGACAATTCCTCATTGATTCTTTTGAATGCCAGCAGTTCTTCTTTGTCTATTCCTCTTCCTACGCACATGTTGCTGTTCACATGTCTCCATCGTTGTGACCTGTTGATCCTCATTGCCTCTTGCATGGTGTCATCCTGTTTCGTTTCTTGTTTCAGTTCATTCGCTGTTATTGTCGCAGGTGTACTCAGTCTTACTGCAAAATTCAGGTACTCTTCTGCCATTGTGGTCGCTTGTGAGTCCTGTGGTAGGGGTGCCTTGATACGTAGTCGGCTGGGTTTTGCTCTTTTCCCGGCTTGTGGATGATTTTAAAATTGTAATCCATGAGCCTTATTTCCCACCTCTCTATCCTTGGCGGTATCTTTGCATTCGGGTTGCCATAAATTGTTATCAACGCCTGATGGTCCGTTACTATCGTGAACGGCTTCCCGTATACGAACATGTGATAGTGTTCACAGGCCCATACTACTGCCAGGCTCTCTTTCTCTGGTTGTAAATATCCTTTCTCAACTTCTGTCAGACTTTTGCTCCCATATGCAACGATGTGTCTTGGGGAATCTCTCCCGGGCTGATGTTGTGCTAGAATTGCTCCCAACCCGACGGGGCTGGCATCCACTGTCAGCTCGGTACATAGTCTCGGGTCAAAGTAGGCCAAGTGATCCACTGCTGTCACTGCCCTCCTTATCTCCTCAAACCCTTTGTCACACTCGCTGGTCCACTTAAAATTTTGTCCTTGTTTCGTCAGCTCTCTCAGTGGCGCACTGACGGTGGCGAAGTCCTTAATGTAGCGCGCGCAGTAACTTGCTAGCCCGAGAAACGATCTCACTTCTGCCACGTCTGTGGGCTTCTTTGCTTTTTCTAGTGTCTCTACCTTGCTGTGGTCTGGCCGCATTCCATTTTTGGAAAAAATGTGACCGAAAAACACTAACTCATTCCTCCCCAGTTCGCATTTTTCTTCATTGAGCGTTAGGCCTGCTTCTTCCAGATGTGAGCATACCTCTCTTAGGGCCATGTCGTGTTCTTCGTCTGACTTGCCGAACACCAAGATATCATCACTGTAGTTCAGGCTGTTCTTGACCGGCCTGATGATTTGACGAATTGTCTCTTGAAAAATTTCTGCAGCCGATGAGACCCCGAAGCTCAAACGTTTGTACCTAAATAGTCCGAGGTGGGTAGAGAACGTCGTGATATACCGCGACTGGGGGTCTAGTTTAAGTTGGTGGTACCCCTTGCATAGATCCAGTTTTGAGAATCGTCTTGTGCCTGTGAGACAGCTGATCATGTCGTCTAGATGTGGGCCTGAATGTTGCTCACGTTCGATTGCCTTGTTTGGGATCCTCATGTCCACACATATTCTTATCTTCGATTTGTCTTTCTTTGGGACAGCCACGATGGGTGATACCCACGGTGTCGGTCCATCCGCTGGTTCTATGATGTCCTGTTTTAGTAGGGCTTCCAGATCTTCCTCTACTTGTGGCTGTAGGTGTATGGGCACCCTTCTGTGATGTTGCGCGACTGGTCTTATTGTTTCATCTATGTGCAAGGTTATCTGCTGTCCTTTTAGCTTCCCCAGCCCTTTTGTCAGTTTTGGATATTCCTTTAGAATGTTCTTCTTTTCTGACATCCGATACGTCATTTCCATTAGCCCCATTACTTGTGCCGTGACGTTGCTCAGCAAACATGGCGCTGGGATATCTCCTTTGAGTACATGTATCTGGTCCGTCAGTCGTTTGTCTTTGTATCTTAGTTCTTCTTTGAATTTCCCTAAGTTGATCACTGGTAGTTTTGCACCCCATGTGAAGACTTTCACTCGGGACGGCTTCAAGGTCGGCTTCACTTCCATCTTCTCGTATTCGGAGACGCACATGATATTGCACGTTGCACCACTGTCCAAGACGAATGTGGCATTGTGTGCCCCCACTTTTATTGTTACTGATTCTGTTTTCTTTATTTTCTTCTTGTCTACCAAGCATATTGTTTCATCGCACTCTTCTTCGTCTTCGTCTGAGTCTGTGTTGACCTCTGTCATGAGGTATAGCCGCTCTGTTTTCTCTTCTTCGCAGTCTTCCCCTGATTCTGCAGACGAATTCCTCACTCCTGTCTCGACATGCCTGATGTGTCTGCGCGTCTGCATCCTTCCTCTGCTCGCTCTTCCACGATCATTCCTGAATTGCGCCCCTTGACATACGCTTGCATAATGATCTCTTCCATTGCACTTTCGGCACGTCTGGCCAAACGCTGGGCATGGGCCTCGATGTGGGAACTCTAGTCCACATCTGTAGCACGTTCCTTCTTGCTGCTTCCTCCCGGCTTGGCCACCTCTGTCCTGGCCGCCTCTGTCTTGTCTCCAGTTTCCTGTTTTGTTGTTGCTCGCCATCCGATGAATTTGTTCTCCACCTCTTCCTTTGCCACTTTCCATTTCTTTCGCGTGTGTTGTTGCTCGCGCTTCTGCCCTCGCTAGGGCTAGGATGTTCTCTAGTGCTATCGGCTCTTTCAATATTCTTGTTCGGAAATCGATGTCCCGAAATCCTGCGATTATTAGTAGTCTTATGGCCTGCTCGTTATCGAACTTATCGAATTCACAGTGAGTTACTAGTTTCCTCAACCTCGTTGCGAAGTCGTCTAGCGATTCGTCAGCCTGTTGAGAGGCGATCGTGAAGCTATATCTCTCGAAATCGACGTTTCTTTGTGGATCGAACTTATCCGTCAGGCATTTTATTAACTTGTCATAGGTGTTGACAGCCGCAGTTGGCAGTGTCACCAGCAGGTCCTCGACCTCATCGCCCACTAGATTCAGAAACAGTCCTCCTTTCTTGGCTTCTGTGACGTCTGTTGCGTCGACATAGTTTTCAAAACGCCTGAGCCATTTCTCCCACCTTATTCCTGTTTGCGGTTCAGATAAGCTGAATGGCAGTGGTCTTCGGTATTGCGCGCTTGGTTTCGGGTCTGCCATTTGTGCTCTTTCTCTCCTCTTGTTTCCTGTTCTCTTTTGTAACTTTTGTCCTCTGTATTTCCTTGTTGCACTTCTCTTTCTTTTCTTTTCTGCCCCTGGTCTTTTACTCTTCTTTTCTTCTTCACTGGTCTTTTCTCTTTGCTATTTGTTCATGTGCTCTTTTCTGCTTTCTTTTGCCTTTGCCAGTGCCTTTATTTCCTTGCCAGTGCTTTTTTTCACTTTTAGTTCTTTTGCCTGTGTTATATGCTCTTCTGCACTTTTTATTGCTTCCTTTTGCCTTTGCCAGTGCTTTTTAACTGTTTTCCTGTTCTCTCAGGGGTTTCTTGTGTCGTTTTGGCGCTGTGCCTGGCCTTAAAATGGCCGCCGTGCTCGTTCTGGGCTCTTATTGGCTCCTGGCCCCAAGATGGCCACTGAGACTCTCGCGAGAGCTCGCGCTGGCTTTCTGTTCTCTTCTCTGTTCGCGCTCTTTTGCTGGGCGCTTACCGGGGCAGATGTTTCTTCCTACGCGGCAATCGGGGTGGGCTCCCACGTCGCTGCAGACACTCCTGCTATGCTTCGGTCCTCTTCCTTACCCCGATGCGATCCAGGGTGGGCTCCTGGCTTCGCGTTACCACTCCTGCATGCTGGGTCCTCGATCCCACCTTCGTCGCCAGTTGTTACGTCGGCGCCGCAAAAAACACACAAGAGACGGTATGGTCGGTCAGCGTCCTCCTTTATTTATTTGCACTGCAGGTACATATATGTCGCGCTGTGCATGGGCTGCGCTCGTGGTCCCCTGACCTCTCACGCCCAGGTCCTGCGTGGTACTGCCCCCTGACCCCTTCCCCTGACCGGATGTGGTGTCCGGTGTCCCTGTCCCCCTGACCCTGAGCCCCAGGGTCCTAGTGCCATCATGTGGGCACGACAACAACCTGCAAATGTAACCATTGCAAATGCTGTCTCCAACCTCCAGTGAAAATATAGTGGTTTTAGGGTTTAGCAAACCTGCGAGTACGTCCGTAAATTGACAGTGCTCCCACCTGCCAAACTTGTGATTCCTCCACTGTATTTTGAGTCGGGGGTGCATTGTGTTACACCAGTGGAGCGTCCGTTGTTGCAAGAGTAAACCCTAAACTTTGAAGACTATGCAGCACATGACTGCCAATCACAGAGTTACTCATTGCACTCTATTTCGAGAGGGCTGCCAGTCTCTTATTTTTCACCCAGGAGTGCCATTTGTGGCATAGTTGCCCAGGTACTGAAAATGCACCATGGCTCCCCAAGTGCAGGAAGAAAATAGACAGTGGCCCTGATTTCAAGTTGGGCAGAAAAGAAGGTTTGGTAAAATTGTGCCCAGTTTTACGGTTATCATTAGATAAAATCTCCAGTAGACTTACAAAAATCACCTAATTACAAGGTTTTTAGGGGGGCTTCAAGATAACCTCATCATAAGGCTTTATTTGACAAATATGTGATAAAAGCTATACAAAAACAATACGAATTTGCAGATAAAATAAATAATACATAAAACAATATCATTCAAGTATGACATCCAATGCATTGCAGCATATTAGAAGATAATTAATAAAATAATGGGCAACAAGTTTAAAATAGTATCAAAACATTTTGCTAAAAGCTAGGGGTTGGTATTCAAAACCAATCACATACTCTAGATACAGACATACAACAGAATGCATTTCCCCCACAATTCCAATGGTTCTCAAAGAGCTACACGTAGTGGCTCGTATCAATTGATTATTTGTACCAGCCAGAGTTTTATAAAGGGGTTTTCTATAGCAGCCAGCACCCTTGTGTAATGAGCCACATATTTCACAGGAACTTTGTTACTACACATGCATAAATAAGTCTAGGATCTGATCTAAGAATTCTGAGGGCAATAGCACTGCCACGTGTCCCCAGTGTCCTGCAAATTGGTTTGATCCATGTCTTGCTAGGAACTGCATACCCGGAGAGGCAAATAAAACCTGCCCAATGGATTTAGATGACACATTACTTGTGGGACGCAATGCATTTCTTCCAGGGACCCAGCTTTTGGTAAATGATCTAAGAGGCAAGGGTCCTACCCTGAATTTAAAATATAATTTCCTGTCCAGGGTTACCGTGATGACATCCTGATTAGATTCCAAGGTGTTGGTGGATTTAAAATCAAAGACATTTACAGTCAAGGTACTGCTAATACTCACTCTAACCACTTTTTCAGCTATCCATAACCAGTAACGTTTCTTTACTATCTTGGCCGACAAGATTGGGTTAGAATGGGGATTGTCCCAGAGCTCACCAAGACCTATAGCTGATAATACATTTTGGCCATGCTTCAGCCAGACAATCGTATGGAATCTATCAGCCTCCATGACATTCATTAAAGCTGAAACATACTGAGCTAACTCTGGTTGGGTCCATAACCTCCTCCAGAACAACAATGGTCGAGTCCAGCTCTATCTGCCAAAGATTGCCTGCCTATGTCCATCATCAGGGGCTTAAGTGGGGTGCTCTGCTGTAATAGAACCAAGTTTCTTAGGAATCTGTTTTCAGAGCTAGTTAGCCAATCCATCTTAGTAAAACCTCACAGCTCTGGACCATAAAAGACTGAACTGACTCCTGTAAGGAAATATCAGCTGGGATGCCGCCTGACCCGTGTTCCCTGCCTCTGGTGATAGCATTCAAGGCTGAAGAGAAATCTGCTAGATCAAAAAAGGAGTCAGATGGGATAACATAGTCTTCTAAGGGTAAAGCTCTTGACACGTTAACCTGCTCATTGAGAGGTGGACTTACTGAATAGAGGTTAGAAAAATAGGCAACCCAGGCAGGGCCTGTGCCGAGGTTTCCCACAAGCATCTCTCTCCCACTTTACAAGGGCCCAATACCTAGTGGGATCCTTGACTGTACAGGCCGCTTTAAGATTCTGCGATTTTCCTTCACCCTTTATTTTCTTAGCCTTTTCCTGAGCCCTTTTATACGTCTCCCTGACCAAACGCATTTGTGGGACATCCTGCAATCCAATTGCTTCAGCCAGAAATATGCGTGACGATCTGCACTCCTTATTGAACCAACTGTTTTCTCTGGGGAGATTCCATTTGTGTCCCTTGATGGCAACTAAAAAGGGTTCCGCAATTCCCTTGAAAAATCTGTTTTGAATGACTGTCATTGTTGCACCATAAGCAAAGGAAGAGGGAGAGTGAGTCCTTTCTGTTAGACTGTCCTGAAGGTCCTTATTTATTTGTTGCAGAATGTCAGGTGACGCTGCAACTTGAAGCCACTTTAATCCTCACGTTGGAGGACATAATATTCTAGTGTGGGCAAGCGGGCGTTGGTCACTTTGACATTTTAAACAGATAAAATATTTTTAAAAGAGGCATAGGGATTATGATAATGTTCTACCCTGCTGGCAACCTTCATGTCTACACCAGAGGACCACAGACGGAGATCTATTAGAAAATGGTATATGCGACTGGAATTAATACAATAATCATAAGTAAGTAACCACCTCCTTCCTGTCCAAATTAGCTCTGCCATTAGTGGTTCATAGGCAATAATCCAGCATAAAGGCCTTCATTTGCAAAGCAGCCTCTATCCATTTCCGTATGGGTTTCGAGATAACAATTGTACCATGTGAAATTTTCCTACATCTGAATTTTCTGGGTCTGATTTTACAACATGTGGTTTATGCAGCCAGAAAAACTAATTGACAGAAGCACACATGTGGCAACACCTTGTCAACATTAAATTTCCATCCATTTGTTTTGGTAAATCAATAAATACTACGGTTTCTAAGTGAAAAATATACAAATTCACTGAATCTGAACTTCACGTTTTGGCAGTGGGTCTTGTAAAACGTTCGGACTGATAGGATATTTGATATAAAACACTAGTGCTAATACTTGAGGGAAGATCTGAGAGCAGATAACAGCTAAAATAAATGCAGTTTCATTCATTGCACAAACTGTAGAATATTGCAAAAAACGATTCCAAGATTTAAAGATACATATTCTTGGCTTGCTAGTAAAATCTGAATAGAATTCTGGTCACTGGCTGAGTACCACCTACAGAACTTAAGTTCACATCATGGGAAGAACAATTCTGGTGCATCAACATCAACACTGCAAGCAGTATCGATTTGAACCTTCCAGGGCTCCCATGAATGCTCGGCTCCCGCACCGGAGTCCGAATTTCTGCTGTCATCGGGACTTCTAGCCCAGGGAAAACGGAGAGCCGGTGAGGAAAATAAATGTAGAAAATGTGTGGAACATTTTGATGCCGATGCGGAGTCCAGGAGGTGCTTTAGCCCCGACTTTTGCACCCGAGACAGAGAGCGGCCCTGCGTTTAACAATGACCATCGGGCTCAAATGAAGCTGAACTACCGGAGCAGGACTGTGACCCTCGGCTGCGGCGGGCAGCCGCGCGGTGGCTTCCCCCTAATATTGAAGCACTGAGGCAGCGGGTCACCGCACAGGGGGTGAAGAACTTGCGGTGGAGATTTAGTGGATGGCACATAACAGCGATCGCAAAATGGCGACCGACTGGGAGTGAAGGCCCTGGGTGAGCAGCAGTGAGGGCTCGGGCGAAGCCCGCCGACGACGACGCAGGAAACGCGCCGAGGCTGTCGGGAGCAGGGACCGGGCTGTGTCCTATCACCAACACCCCTAACTTTGGAGACTGCTGCTACTTTGCAATGAGCTTAGAGCTAGCACTGTGCCCCTAAAGGCCCGGGGGCCCGCTCCGTTTATCAGGGACTTTCACCTCTTGACTCAAGGCACAATGACCTGAGAGGGCCTGTAGGCAGCAGGGCTGGAGACTGGGATTCTGCAGAGGGGTGAGAAGAATGAACACAGACCTGCCTAACCTCCCTGCCTGACCCTAAGATGGAGGCCTGATTCCCCCTATTCTGAGCATTCATGGTGGCCTGGGGTTCTATAGCAAGCCGTGGTCCCGCGCAGGACACTACCAAGAGGCTCTAGAGGGCGTGGCACACGGAAGGAAAACCATCCTGACATACAACGCAACTGGAGAGCTACAAGTCCAGACTCCAAGGCCATTTGAGAGGGGGACATAAGGGCACACCAACGTGTGGCCTGCACCCGTGAACTGCCCATATGCCTCCCAAAAAATCGCAGACTATGTTCACATTTGTGTGTACTTGTGCATGGCTATGCGTGTGATGGTGTTGACATGTATTTGGATGTTTTTGTACTAGAGAATTTGATTCAATGTGTGCTTGTGTTTGTGCGCGCAGATGTTTCTGTATGTGTGCTTATGTCTGTGCGTGTGATGGTGTGTGCATGTACTTGAGTGTTTTTGTACTAGAGCATGGGATTGTATGTGTGCTTATGCATGTGGATGTTTCTGTATGCGTGCTTGTGTGCGCCCTCTGTTCGGGTATGAGAGTGTGTGCGCACATTTGTGTGTGCTTGTGCATGTCTGTGTGTGATGGTATGTTTGTGTGCATGTACCTGTGTGTACGTCCTTGGGCATTTTGTTCTGGAGCATGTGATTGTATGTGTGCTTGTGTTTTTTGGTAGTTTCTATATGTGTGCTTGTGTGTGTGTACGTCTGTGCATGTATTAGAGTGTGAGCACATTTGTGTGTGCTTGTGCATGTCTGTGCATGTGATGGTGTTTGCTTGTGCATGTACTTGGGTGTTTTTGTACTAGAGGATGGGATTTTATGTGTGCTTGTGTTTTTGGATGTTTCTGTATATGTGCTTGTGTGTGTGCGTATGTGCGCATATGAGAGTGTGTGCTCACATTTGTGTGTGCTTGTGCATATCTGTGCGTGTGATGGTGTGTGCACACTGGATTTGTTATTCTTTGGCGGCCACTGTCCTGGATATTGACTCTAACTGCTAGATGCCTAACCTTAGGATGGCCACCACTGTACCAGTGTACAGTACAGTCCCCTGCCTGACTGACCCCAGGATGGCTTCCATATTGGTCCCCTCCACGTTGTTTTACTTCCCTGGGACAACAATTGGACATTGACCAGACCTTGAACCTAACCCTTAACCTGCTTACACATTAGGACTTGGAACCTGCGGAACTTCACTCCAAACTATAGAGACCAAGCGCTTTGGCTGATTCCTGGTCGAGCTACCATATAGCTAAAGAGGAGATGGGTTGTGGACTCCCCTCGCCATCACCTAGCCAGCCGGACCGTGGGCTGATTTTCCCCTCGTCTGTACGACTTATCTTCCTCCTACCCCTTTACCCTATGCCCTTACCCTTTCTTGCGCCATTCACCTATGTTCTTTAAATGCTTTTCTTGATACTTATGTAACTTTTTAACTGATGTAAATTGCAACATTATTGGTCCTCATGTAAAGCGCTCAGTTTCCTTTGGGTCAGCCAGCGCTATATAATAACTCAATAATTAAATATGTTCCCATTTAGTACTCTTTCTCTCTTTGTCTACTTCTCAAGCTCCTATCCCCTCTCCCCTGAATCTCTCACCTTGCCTGCTAGTCTGCCTAGCCCCCTGTCCTTTGTGCCCTTTGACTAAGCACTCCTTCTCCACTTGTTGGGGAAAGATCCAATATTTATACTCTGGAGTCTCAGCAAACCCGCTTAGAGAGTCCACTGCGCCAATGGAGCCACTCACAGCTGATGTATGGTATGGCACCCCTTGCCAAAGCACTCTCTCTCCCCTTTTTGTAGGAGGAGGAATCCAGGATGTAGGCCTTGGAGTCTCAGAGGCCCCTCTGAGAGATTCCACTGCGTAAACGGAGCCTCCCGCAACAGAGATAGAGAAGTGATACCACTTCCTCTGGGATCACAGCTTACTGGACTTTGGACGTTGCTTTGACTTGTCTACCGGTTTGTGTCCCCTTCGCCCTTCCCCTTCTCCGTCCATGTTGTGTCCTTCATCCTCACCTTCTCTTTCCTGCCTTCCTTACCTGTCTACTTCCCCAGCTCCTATCCGCCTTCCCCTGAATCTTTCCCCTTGCCTGCTTTTCCCCTTACGTATTTGTGCTTTTTGTTTATCTGAACCTTACAAGTAACTATGTTGCCATGCTCTAATAACTGTGTAACCTTTGTAACAATGTAACCTCTAACTATGATCTGTTGTTCATCTAAATCGCTCTGATACCTCCGGGTCTAGCCAGCGCTATATAAAACCTTTAAAATAAAAAATAAAAAAATAAAAAATAAAATAGGATTGAGCAGAACCTGAACAAATAGATGAGTCTGGTAATGCTTATATAACCTGCACTTAAGTAATAAAATAAAAGGATAGGCTAGATTAAAAAAATAATCAACGAGCATTAAAAGAATGCCCAAAATTCAGTAATTGTTCTAAAATAATTTTCCTTGCAGAGTGCAACATTCTTCATCTGATAAGAAATAATTAAAAATAATATTGAAATAGAAAGACAGCATAAAAATATGAATTACATTCCCCCATTAACTTTGCCAGGGAGACAGCAATGGAGCAGGAGGACTTGGAGTAACAGGCTTCCATAACCTATGATTCACCGCCAATAACAAGACTCCACAAAGCACCATCTTTTTAAAAAAACACTTCTGGTTCCAAAATGCTACCTGCTACGAAAACTGTACTGAGCGCTGCAAATGTGTCCCACAACAACAAAATGGAGCACACATCTGCCTCCGCTAACTTTCCTCCAACTCTAACTTCCCAGCCGGCATGTGTTTCAATTACTACTACAACTACTACAGCCATCACCAGTGTAGTGTGTGACAGCAGTGGTCAAGCACAATCAATAATACCGGTTTTTCAGCTATCCGTTAGGGCCATTAACCTACTCAATGACTCCTTTGTTGGCAACACCTTCAAGTTCTGCATCTGTGTCACATAAAATGTTAATGGCAGAAGGGTAGGAGGACTAATAAGTAGATATTGTGCCTTTCCAATAACATGGGTCTGATATAGAATGGAGTTCTTCCTCTCAGGATCAACAACATTCAGTGACACCTTAGGACATTGCCGCTGTCATAACCGCCAGTAGCACTGTAATTCAAAAGCTAGATAATATTTCTAGAAGAGTGGTTGGGGATGGAATTGAACCACGTAACCCTTCTTGCACAATCAAGACACTAAGAATGCTGTTCACATCCACAAAACAAGCATTTATATTGCAATATGTCTCCATTACTAAAAGTTTTTGCTTTTTGAGTAGCAAATGATGATGTTTGTTCCATAATTTTTTTTGTCAAAAAATATCCCAGCAGTAGCATAAGTAATAACATTAATCCACAAAGCAAGCAAAAATTGCAGTACCACAGGCTGGTACTAGGTGTCCCTGTAGAGTTGCAAAGGGACCTCCATTAGCCACATAAGGTACTGCATCCTTAATGCAATTATAAAGAGAGAGATTGCAGCTGAGCATATGTTTCCATAAATTTTTATTGGAAGTGAGATTTTTGTTAGCTTGCGTTTTAAAAATGCACCATTGTTGTTTATTTTTATAGTGCATTTTTTTTTGTAAAAATTTTTATTTTGCATAGAACAAAGGAAACACAGGAAAAGAGCACTGAGGTGCCGTACAGTTCCCCACGCAGGGGGAGCAATTCAAATCAAGACGGTGGTGTTGTCACACCGCAAAGATAAGTCTAGTCCAGTCAAACTAGGTACCTGCAAGGGAGTAAGAGCACTAGTTCAAGCAATCAGCCATCGGTGCTACTCATTGTAAAGAAAATAAGTCCCAAAGCAAGCAGGTCCATAAGCCTGTGTAGTCAAATCAGATGTACACACTGACATTGGTGCGCACCTCAGTAACCCAAAGAAACATAGAGAAGATAAAAAAGGGAAAATACAACTTCCAATCCCCCCCCCCCATGATGGTGACACACACCTACCACACTCATTCATAAAGCCAGAACTAAATTTGGAAGAGGTGCAGAGATCTCAAAGATGCTGGGCACACAGCCGACGGCAAGCCTTTAGATAGGAAGGCGACCAAGGGTCCCCACACGAGCGTGCAATTCTTATAATTACAGAGGAAGATGTCCGCCATTCTTTCCAAGCTTAAAAGCTTCCAAAGTCGAGCATGCCACAGGGATATTGCTGGTGCCTCCTTCTGCTTCCATGCTGCCGCTAGTGTGAGTTTGGCCGCCCCAGGCACAGCCACAGAATCTTTTTATCAGATCGTGTTTGGTGCTCAAGTCCGGGGTCTCGTAGGCCCAACAGAACAGAGGCTATAGAGTCCTCTATAGGATATTGGAGGATATCCTTGATATGTGAGAGGATTTCCTCCCAATAGGGCCGAATCCCTGGGCAGTCCCACCAGATATGGCGGAAGTCCCCTAGGAGTCCACATCCTCTCCAGCATTTATCAGAAGTCGCTGGGTAAATGCGGTGAAGCCTGGTCGGGCATAAGTACCATTGCGTGAGAGTCTTTAGATGTGCCTCCCTCAGATGAAGCGAGTGGTTAAATTGGTTCATAACCCGCCAAAGCGCCGACCATTCATTATCGGTGACATCTCTTCCCACTGTTCCATATAACGCGGCCTAGGTGACATTTCGGATTTAAGCAACAATTGATAGAGGAAGGAGATAACGCCCTTCATAGCAGATGTCCGTAGCAAAAAAGCTTCGAACGGCGAGGGGGGTCTCGTGGCTGCCTCCAGCACCCCCCGTGATGTGGCCCAGTGCAACAATTGTGCGTGCGGATATCGATCGGACTGCGGTACCTGATAGTCCCGCACACAGTTAGCGAAGGTCAGGGGATCCGGACCATGAAAAAGGTGGGTTAGTGCCCTACAGCCACCCTCCCTCCAGGCGTCAAAGGCCCCCTCTCTAAGCGCTGGTGGAAAGGCCGGATTAAAATGCAAGGGTGTAAACGGTGATGGGAAAGTCGTCCACCGCTCGTCAGCGGCCAAGGTATCCCAGACCTTCAAAGTGTTACCCGTGGGGGTACTGATATAATCGTTCAAGGGACGGTCCCTCTTCGGCTTCCAGGCCAGATCCCATATCGACCGGCCAGCCACACTCCGGTCCATGTGCAGCCAGTGTTTTTCTGAAAGCTGCTGCGACCACTCCACCAGTACCCTCAATTGGGCTGCCTTGTAATAAAGGTGCAGGTCCGGGAGTCCCACTTCGCCCTCCGATCTAGGCCGGCGTAATACTGAGAAGAATAGGCGAGCCCGGCCCCCCTGCCAAATAAATCGCAGTATCTGCGTCTTAAGCTGCCGAAAGTAATTGCTATCTAGCGGAATGGGTAAGGCCTGGAACAAATACAAATATTTAGGGAGAAGGACCATCTTAATTGCGTGTATCCTACCCAACCATGACAGAAATTTGGGTTTCCATCTCTCCAAGTCGGCTCGGGTCTTCGCCAGGAGGGGAGGGAAGTTGGCCGAAAACAACCTGCCCACTGTCGGGGTCAAGTGGACTCCCAGGTAAACAATCGACCCGGTGGCCCAGGCTAAAGGTGTCAGTGGCCGCACGTGAGCCACGTCAGCCTGCGAGAGAGTCAAATTCAGAATATATGATTTGCTATAATTTACCTTAAATCCCTCCACTTCCTCAAATTCCAGTAGGAGCTCCCTAACGCAGGGCAAGGAACACGCCGGGTCCGCTACCGAAAACAAGATGTCGTCCGCGAAGAGCGTAATCTTATGTGTGAGTCTGGCGTCCTTTGATAAAACCTGACTGATCAGGGTGTATGATCGCCGGCATCAGATCCTGTAGGCGACACGCCAGGATTGCTGAATACAATTTCGCGTCAATGTTAAGGAGAGCTATGGGGCGAAAAGACGCACAATGCGCTAAATCCTTCCCCGGCTTCGGCAGGACTGTGATCACCGCCTCCGCCAGAGATCCTGTAGAGGACCCGGATATTGCCATATCGTTAAAAAGAGACACTAGGAAGTCGCATAACTCGGCAGCATACGCCTTATAAAAAACAGCGGTATAACCATCCGGTCCCGGTGCCTTGTGCAACTTCAAATTCTTAATGGCCGAAAGGACCTCCTCCCTAGTGATTGGCGCCTCCAATAACTCATTCCACTCCTTAGATATCTGGGGTAGGGGCAGACGTCGCAGATACTCCTTTTGGGCTTCTGCTCCCAAATTATCTCCCGAGTACAGGTCAGCATAGAAGCGCCCAAAAATGTCCGCCTTCGTTTCGTCCTGATGTTGCAATACACCCGCTGCATCTCTGATGCCTCCTATATACTCTTGCTCTCTCCTATCCCGTAATTGACGCGCCAAGTGCCTGCCCACCTTGTTCCCACAGGAATAGGATTGTCGCCCCAGTCTCAAGAGCGTGAGTTCGGCCCTGTTGGTGTAGTGGGCCCTCAATTTTCCCCTCACCGCCTTCAATGGTCGGAGGGTCACCCTCGAGGGGTTGAATTTGTGGGCCCGTTCGAGCTCGACCACCTCAGCTTCTAGGGCTTCGCGGTCTTTCCTCCGCAGACTATTGAGTTGCGAGTTGAGGCCAAGACACGTGCCCCTGATTGAGGCCTTAAAGGCGTCCCACGTGTTCGAGAGCGAGGTATCCGACGGAGGATTGAGCTCAAAAAATTCCTTAATGGCAAGCCGCAACGCTTTATTGGAGGTATCGTCCCTGAGCACCGATGCCGGAAAGTACCACTTCCGCTGTCCCGTACCGGGCGGCGACCAACGAAGGCTAAGCACCAGCAAGCTGTGATCCAAAATGGATATTGGAAGAATGGCGGCATCCACGGTGTCCCCGCGCAGTGATTGGCCGAGAAAAATGTAATCCAGGCGGGAGTAGGAGTGGTGTACGTGGGAGAAAAATGTGTAATCCTTGGTGGTAGGATGAAAAAATCGCCAACCATCAACCAGCCCCAGTTCCCCCACCACCTGCTGCGTTGAAGTAGAGAACACTCCCGTGCCTGCCCTGTGACCCCCCGAGCTGTCCATCTCCTTATCCCACACCAAGTTAAAATCCCCCAACAGAAACAGGTTCCCCTCCGCAAAATCCCCAACCCTCTGCAACAAGCTTTGTAAATACTTATTCTGACCAGAGTTGGGAAGGTACACTACCACAAAGGTGCATAGTCGCCCCTGAATGAGCCCCTTGACCATCAACCAACGGCCATCCTTATCATTGCGCACCTCTACAGGTTGGAAGTGAAGTGCAGCGCGGAAAAGGAGAGCCACCCCCCTGTGTTTCGTGGCAGCAGAGGACCTATATATAATGGGATATGCCCTATGCCGTAGACGCAACTCATCCTTCCGTGCCAAATGAGTTTCTTGCAACCCCACTATATCTAGCTGGTGATCCACTACATACTTCCATACCTTCTGCCTCTTCTGTGGGGAGTTCATACCCTTGACGTTCCAGGTCCCTATGCTAATCGGCATAATACAAAAGAACCCCGGGACTCTCCGCTGCCACCCCCTGAGTTCCCTCCCCCGTACTCAGGAGCCCTCCATGCAGAGGCAACTTCAGAGGGCCAACCATGTTTCCCCCAATGTAACCCCAAGCCTCCCACCAGCCCGCAACAGTCCTCACTGCAACTCCAATCTGCCCACACCAACCCAGAGCATTCACACACAACATCATCCGTCCATGTACCAAACCCCCCTCATCACCGTCATGGAGCCCCCCCCACCCTTCACCCCAAACCGCCCAACTCCCGACCCTCCCCACAAGGGGAAAAACAATAGGAAAAAAAGACTCAAAACAGTAAAGTAGAAGAGAATACTCATCAGTTCCAGTAGTCCAAAGTTCGTGAGGGGCCTTCCAATCCGGAAGTGGGGTAGGGGGACCAACTCGGTAACCCCCACGGCCATGGCTAGGGGTGTCTCCTCCAAAAGTACATCCATACCCCCAGACCAAAAGGCCGACGCCCCTCCAGCGCCGATCCATTTTTAGAGCAGGGGTCATGCCGCTCCGGAGCTCTGTTGTGAATCTGCCAGGGTAGCCGAGGCCACTGAAGCCACTGCGCTGCCCCTTTCTTGCAGGCTGGTATTGCGATCCGGCCGCCGCCGGTCCGGGGATGCGCCCACTCTGTGCCAGGAAGAAGAGCGGTGGCGCCACCGAGACGGGGAAGCGGTCGCTCCTTGAGAAGGTGGAACATCATCTAAGCCCAAGAGGTCCTTCGCCACTTGGAGAGAGCGAATCTGTGCAAGCCGATTCTGCCATCGGAAGATAATCCTGAAGGGATGACCCCATGAGTAGGCGATGTTACGTTCCCGTAAAAAGGCAGTCACTGGACGGAACTCCCTTCTTTTCCATTGCGTAGAGGCTGCTAAGTCCTGATAAAGCTGAGGGCGGTGGTCCCTGAATTGCAATGATGTGATGGTTCTGGCTTTGCGGAGGATGCGTTCTTTCACCTGGAAATCATGTACACAGACGAGAACGTCAGGAGGGGGGCCCCCTCCTCGCCTGGGCAACCCCACTCTATGTACTCTGTCCATCCTAATTTCTCGCACATCCTCCTCATCCAAAATCTGTAGAAACAACTCCTGAACGTAGCCACGCAGGTCGCCTGCTTCACCATCCCATGGCACTGCTCGAATGCGGATGTTGTTCCTGCGGGAATGGTTTTCCAGGTCCTCCGCGTGCGTCTGCAAGTCCAAGTTCTGTTCTGTGAGACGGATGATATCTTGCTGCAACAGGTGTACATCATTGGCCACACTCAAATCATGGTCCTCTAGGGTCGCCACCCTCTTGCCGATTCCATCCACATCTCTCCGTACGTCCCGCAAGTCGGACGCTAATTGTGCGTGGAGCTCGGAAATATCTTCCTTGATGGAGGCAAAAAGCTCAGACATAAAAGCCTTGGTCACAGGTGCCTCATCGTCCGACTGCTTCGACGAGCCACTGGCCCCGGGAGACGCCGGTTGCTGCGAGGACTTCGAAGCGCCATCCTTCCCCGGGCGCCCCTTGCGTAGTGTATTGGACATCGTGACGGGCAGCTCTCAGTCCGGACGGCACTGGCGATAGCCAACCAGTTACACCAAGAGGCCAAACAAAATGGCCCCGCTACGAGCCCGGCCAAGGGGCGCTTCCAGACCAATCGATGCAGGGCTCGAGCAGCTTCCTCCACCTCCGGCCCAAATTCAGGGTCCAAGTTCTCAATGTCCCAGCAACGCGCCTTCCAGGCCGCAAACTGTACTCTGAGGCGCTTCCGGCCCGCTCACGAGGCCCACATGGCAGTACAGGCACCCAGCCTGCACGTGCCTGTATGCTTACGGTTCCCAATGGCCGGCGTACTTAGCACACCGCAGGCCTGCAGACTTATGGCGGCCGGTTAAGGTTGCCGCTGCTATCACGCAGGCCGTGTCCACAACGCGGGCAAAACCGCGCTCGTCTGGGCCCGCCCGCAGGCCTCCACCACCGGCACCGGCTCCACACTCCTCCTCCAGTCCAGTACTGGGCCCCACCTGTTGTCGACTCACCACAGTGGCCCTCGTCGTGCGCAGCCCCGTCAGCACCCGGGCGTCTCCGGGCCCCCCCTCGGTGGACACTGCTGGTCGTCGTTGCTCCTCTGCCTCGTCGCCTCGTGGTCCTGCGCCACGCCTCAGGCCAGTATCACCGATCACCCCCAAGGCATACCGGTGACCAAATCGGCCGCTTCGCTGGCAAGGAGCACTCCTCCTCTCTCGGGCAGCGCAGGGGGGATAGTGGGCGGGATCGTAGGCGGGCCCGTCCTCCTCAACAGCGGGTGCCGCGGACCACGCGAGGCCGGGGTTCCTTAGGCCTCAAAGCTCAGCCGCTCCTGCGCCCACCACAGACGCCGTTCCGCCCCGCCGATGGCACCGGACCACTCCGCTATGCCAGGGGGACTTCCGCCACACTTTGGAAGCTGGTCCGCTCCCCCAGGACCGCGCTATAAGAAGCTATGTCGGATCGGCGCCGGGGCGGCTCGGAGAAGCGTCCTACTCCGACGCCATCTTGGCCACGCCCCCCTATAGTGCATTTTTTAAACTCAAGATCACAAAAATCCCACTTTTAATCAAAACAAATGGAAAAGTATACTCATCTGCAATCTTTCTCTTTATAATTGCATTAAGGGTGCATTACCTTATATGGATAATAGAGGTCCCTTAACAATTCCACAGGGACACCTAATAACAGACTATAGTGCTGGACCCTTTCCTTTTTTGTGAATGTTCTTTTATAACTTATGCTACTGCTGGGATATTTGTTTCCAAAAAGTAAAATTCAAAGAAATGTTATTAATTGCAATGCCAATAGCTCAAACTTTCAGTAATGCGAGACCTATTGCATTGCAAATGATTTATGTTTTTATTTTTCATATTTCAAACCTTTTTTTTCTAAATCCTGAGGCTGCACTTTGGAATAGAAAAATGTAAGAAAAAGACACATTTGCAGCCATAGAGTTTCTTTCTTTTTTGGATCAATTTCATGGGGAACAAGTAAAGGAAAGGAAAAAGAAGTAAGAGCCATTTGTTGAAGTCATGTTTTTTTGCAAGTGAGGAGAGTGACATCTGAACAGCTGGTGTGTAAAAGTGCAGCACAAAATACACAGTTGTATGTTATGCTAAAGTCAATGTTTTTCAGAGATTAAATGATAAAATCCAGAGTTAAGATATAGCAAAAATTAAGTGTACGGTCATAAAGTGTGGCCACACTTAAACAATACACACACAACTTGAGACTGTGGCTAAATGCATGCTGGGGAATGGGGTTATAAATCCTCCTGATGTGAAGGCTGAACATAGCCCCCAGTAGAGTTGTAAGAGGGTCAGCCAGTGCAAGTGTAACTAGAAAGAGTTGTTGCAATGGAATGTGCAAAACTACACGTTCCAGAATGCAAAGCAGCACTGAAATAGATGTATCCACTGGTCGCAACTAAAGCATTGCAGACAGACTTCAAAAAGTGGACGAATCCGTGCATTGCCCATTACTTGGATAGCGAATCCCTGCACTCCGCAGTCATCAGCACACCACCAGGGAGCATCAACTTCCTCAATCACCCTAAATCCGCCATTTCCCACTACCACAGTTGATATAAGTGCATGAGCAGAGGGCGACCTGACAGAATGCCATATAAATGTATGATGGACTAGCAGAGGACCGTGCTCACCCTCTGCCCGTGGTATCAAGACTGGCATCTTGGAGTTACGCAATTCCCACGGGTACAAAAACCAAAAGAGGAATTGAACCCAGTGTTAATTTCTTCATAATATTAGTTGATTTTATCTACAACCTAATTGTTAATCATAGGAACCTGCCGCATGATTACCATTGTTTAATAATCACGACATTTGCAGTAGTCTAACTTGGTAAATAATTTTACTTACATGCTGGTTTCAGGCGATCTGAAGATGCACCATTCCAACATTTCTGCCACGTTTAAAGTATTTTTCCATAGCAATTAACGGCTTAGTCTAATTTAAACGTAGTCAAAATAGCTAATGTTGGGTTGAAGTCCTTTCACGGTGAAAGGGCGCGCAACCAATCCAAAATAACTGCCCTATACCAGTAGTGGAATTACCCAGATCCACACCTATGACAAAGAAACTGCCACGCTAGAATAAAATTCTTGTTATTTCGTAAATATCTGTGCTTCGATAGCTGTGCTTAAAATAAAAATAGACATGGATTTATTCTAACAACGATATTTGGAAATTTGTCTTTTATTTTTATTCAAAACCCATTTGCATGTGAGCTGATCTAGCCATTCATAAAGAGAAGTACCTTGAACATTCACCTTTTTCTTGTAGATTTATATAGCACAAAATTGACCAAAGACTTTATTGGGCTTTACATGAGCACCAGATTACAGGTGACGGCTCTAGGCTCATGGCGGCCCTGGGCAGGGAGCGTAGGTAGGGGGCCCCCGGAGGAACGCAGGCACGGAGGCCAGTGAAGAGGGGGGGGTCAGGGTGTTTGGAAGTGGAACAGAGCGGGAGGCCACCAAATCTCTGCCAGGGGCTGCCACGCAAATATGTATCCATCCTCAGAGGATTATTATATTAAGGATATATATTGGCGTGGCGGCCCCTGGGGTTTGGCGGCCATGTGCAGGTGCACAGCTTGTACATGCCTAAGGCCGCCCCTGCAGATTATGTTGCACTCAGTTAGATTAATATTTGTTAATATGTGTGGTTTTAGACACAAGTGATTTAGTGATTAAATGATTAGTCAACAATCACAGAATGTTGAACCAACGCCAGGGTTCAAACCTGGTTTTTCAGTACCACAGTTGGCAGCTTTGTCCATTAGACCACCTCAAAAAATAAGAAGTGCGTTAAGTAAAGTGCGAGGCATGCTTTTACTGTTACTGTCCGTGCAACCTTGACTGCTGTGTGTGGTATGCTATTTTCTGAATAAACAGCCTTTGATCTTTCTGAGTTACATATTAATTCAGGCTAGAGACGTTATTCTGTAGCATGCTAGCCCCAGAAAGAGAGGATGTCAGACCTGCCGATTCAGGAGCTGGAGATTAAGTGTTCGAGCCTCACCAATGGCTCAACATTCTGTGATTCTTGGCAAATCACTTAATCTCCTGCCCAAACTCAACTAATTTAAATTGAAGAGAAAAAACCCGCTATCTCAGAGGGATGGGTAAGCAGTGTTGTGGGAAGGGTGAGGGGGTGGCGAGAAACGGCACAGGGAGATTAAGTGTGGAGCAGTATTTTAAACCAAAAGTAAAACGAGCAGGCTTCAGCGAGGTGGTTGGGGTGGACAAGCAGTGAAGGGTGAGGGGGTGGAGCTGTAGCCAAGGAGGGGGAGCGTGCATTCACTGATCTAAAGAGTGACTATTCATAATTATGAGGAGAGGGAGCAAGCGTGGGCTCGAGTGAGGTCCTGAGCCTAAACAAAAAAGAATGCTCGAACCGTAATAAATACCATGATGAGTAACACCAACTGTAAGAGGGGCAGTCCTTATGGGGGGGGGTTACAAAAAAAAGGAGGGATTAGGACCATATTAACCAATGAAAAGCATTCATTTACAAAGGACAGTAAAAGGAGCCAATTAGAAAGATGGGTATTGCTCAATGCCTATATCCTGATTACTAGAATCCTAACAAAGGTTCAAGTTAAATCTCATATGTGGTATGAAATGCAAAATAAAAGTACCAAAGAATTAGGGCGCAAAATAATGAACTAAAGAGAAAAAGAACAGAGAGAAAAAAAGGGGGAAAAGAAGAATGGAGAAATATTTTAAACAAGTGATACCCCCACAGCTTCCAATTGTATTATATGAAGAAAATGTATTGATAAGACAATTATAACAGAAACAGTAAAACACTGATAGCACTCAACAAGTTACACACACAACCATAAAGACAATACACTGTGTATACATATAAAGTGGCTGAGGAAAAATACATATATGTGGTTTAGACAAAACAAAAACAACACATAACAAAAATGCGTCCTCTTCAATCAGGGCCACATATAGGCGTCAACGGTGTTTCGACCATATTAGAATTTGATGGTCATCATCAGGACAAACATTAATGAATACCAGAACGTCTGATAAGAAATACGATAAAAAATCTATGAACGATCGATCCGCAGCATGGAAGTGATTATCTGTGAAGAACTTCAAATCAAGGTGCTTCAAAGCAGAAATAATGAGGTCCTCTTGTTGCCAATATTTTTCAACTTGTGTTTATATGTGTCTCCAAGGATCACAGCATTGGCAACACCAAATACCAATTAGTTCATAAACAGGACCACGAATATTACAAATAAATGAATGCAAGCAACACAAAATAGCCTATTAGTTCATGAACAGTTGAGTCAAGTGAGGCTGCTCTATCTACAAGCAACTCAATGAATACGGGCCACAGTCTTAATTTAGGGTTCCCAAGCTGGGCCAAACTTACCCCGCTAGAAATTGCTCACTCAAAGTTCCGCCATGCCGGTGAAGAAACCGTCCGGGTGAGATGCCGGAAAGTACACAGTGTAAGCTACGTCTCTATGATATAACGTCACACACCGATCTGATGCCTCAGGCTAGAGAGAGGACTGTGTTCCATATCCTGATTACAGCGTTTCTCAAAGAGTCAGAGCACGTGCTGCCTAGGCAAGACCTAAAGACACAGAATCCATAGGGCAACTGGTGAGGTTTCAGCAGAAAGAACATCGGCATTCTGTTAGACATTGCATACAGATATGAAGAGAGATGTGGGCTGCGCAAAGAGAGCATCAGATCCATCTTCAAAAATAACTGCTAACTAGTAGACCCATCTGCTGCTTGGCTCAAACAGTCTAAGATTCTACTACCATGTCTGGTGGTGTGCAGTATTTCTTGCTTAGTTCAATAGATGTACAAGCATCTGCTTTTAACTAAGGGGTGTTGAGACCACCTACCACTACACAAATAGGCCCACCTCCTAATTCTTCAAGCAGTCATTTCTCTCTACCTACTAGTATCTCTAATTCACCCCAACATGTGTCTCCAGTATGTCCTAGATGGAGGTCTGCACATACGGCTCAACTTAGTCACCTTTCAGCTCCCTTATCCCCAAAAAAGTTAATCTTAATGGAATGTCCTTTATAAATGTTGACTATATTTATAATTGTTTCTATTTTTTTCAATTTGTCTTCGTTTAGTTTTTGCAGAAACATATTTTGATTGCATAGTAAGATACATATATATCATAGAAGAGAAGAGAAGTTTTCTCTATTTTTCTATAATTTCAAAACCTATAGATTATTTCAACTAAATATTCAAACCGTTTTTTTCGAAAAACTCAATAATTGTGTCCGACCTCATTATTTAGAACATTTTATTTATTTGGCATACACTGATACACTACTGATGTAGTTGTTTGACACTATTGATGTCATTGTTTTTCCGTGTGAATCCGGAATTCAAGCTGATGTTTTATAGGTAGATCATACATATATTAATGTTACTGTGGTATAAACATACCTAAAAATTTAAATCTTTTGTTGATTGCTATTATTTATTGTCAGGAATGACTGTTTAAAGGAATTTTGAATAGCACAACGTTAAGTAATTTACACGTTGCCAGGCTTTAATGTACGTAGCCAATTAATATATTTAAAAAAATATAAAGTAAATTATTAAATAAATATTTATTTTGCAAAATTAGGTGTCAATGTCTATGTTTGTTCATTCAGCATGTCATAGCTGCATTAATTTCCTTCATGTAATTTTCCTACACTGGAAATCACATGAGGCCTTTCCAGTTGCAATTTTTCTCACATACAATTTTACTGCACTGAAATATTGCATATGAATAATTTGCATATGGAAATCTTGTTATCAGATTAAAGTAATAAATGAATACATGAAAACATGCAGTGATTTCGCTCATTTGCTTTTTTTTAAATTCAGCGCTGTGATTCTAATTAAGGCGCTCCTGCTGTACATGGATGGAGGTAGTCACTTTGATCTGCTAACTTATGTAGTCCACATTTTTAAGGCTGTGCCATAATTAATATTGAGCACATCTCTGGAGAGTTGTGGATTTTTATCAAGTTCAAGTTCATAAACTTTATTTCGATTTTTAGAAAATCACAAAAGTTAAAACAACAGATACATACAGATCAAATGGGACAATCCAACATGTTTTTAAAACAAGAAAATTGAAAATTAATTTGGTTTAAGAACGAGCACCCTGGATCTTCCTGATAATACAAAAAATAAGTTAAAAACTTTAAAAAAAACACACCCATGCTAGGCAGCCTGCATTGGGAATCAGCTTTGAACTTTGGGTTTACAAAGGGAACATCATATCAATACAGGAAAGTGCATAGTGCTGGTTTCGGAAAGCAGGGGTTCAGGACATAACATGGACAATTACCTATGCCTCCTTTCTTTCCATTGGATCACCCACACCAAACCTAGGAACTTTGCTGTGGCAACCACAATAGGCCCCTCCACTGTTCTTTTGAGGATTCTAAGATCCTTGCTGCTGGACCTAGTGCCCAGGTTAGAACATATGGGTTTCAACCAACTGGATCTAAGTTTACAATATGCTGGACAAACAAAGAAAATATGACCCAGTGTTTCAGTCATGTCCAGACAAAAGGGGCAATTGCTAGTATTTGTGTTACACCATTTAGAGGTGAAAGCATTGGTAGGTAATGTTCCCACCCTAAACTGGTGGAATAATTTCCTGTCTCGGGTTGATAAAATTGTGTCTCAGTACCCCTCATATTTGGGTTCCTGCTTGGAGTCGAGAAAGACTTTGGACAGAATGGATCTAGGAGAAGCTGCAAAACGCTTCATATTTATCATGTTCCAGTAAACAGCCTTGAGCTCAGTTTTAGATGGAAATATACTTCCGGCTGGGGAGGTCCACAGACGGCTCAGCCCCATCTCAGAAAGTCATTTTTTAACACACCTCTACCACACTATTTTCCTATTTACTTCTAAATCCCTGACTTCTAAAAGAGCCAGGACATAGTGTGTAAGCTCGGGAGTCACCCAGAGTCTCCTCCAATAAGCTACCAGCCTATAGTGTGTCAAAACCCTAATTGAGTGACATCCCAAGTCCAGATAAAGGGGTACTAGTGGGGTGGACTGGGGGGAGGCCGATTATGGACCTTAGGAATTTGTTCTGGGCCACCACTAAGGATTCCAAATTGGTATACCCCCACAGCTCTGCCCCATACAATATTGAGGCGCCAATTTTAGTATTGTAAATCTGAAGCACAGGAGCTATGGGTTTTGTATATGACAATCTATGCTCCTTGAGCAAAGCACCCGTAAGTTGAGCATGCCTAAAAGTAAGGCAGTCTATTTGTGACTTCCAACTTGGTTTTCTATATATTGTTCCCCCCAAATAGGAGAAGATCTCCGTTTGTTCCAAGACGCCTTCCTTCATTCTAACGTCACTGACAACCTTTTTGGAGTTATGTAGGACCACGTACTTAGTTTTATCAACATTGACAATGAGATCGTGGTCCACACAAAACTCCTCAAATCTGGTGAGGGCACGTTGGAGGCCGTGTCTAGTCTTGGAACGAATGAGGGTGTCATCCGCGAACATTAGTAGTGGGATCTTAGACCCTGTAAGGATGGCGCATCTGTGGGGAAATCCTCAAAGTATTGCACTACCCTGTTGATGTATATTGAGAAGAGGGTTGGAGCTATCACATTTCTCCATCCAAGCCTGGATTCTGCCGAGCACCACCATTGGAGACACCTTTTGGATACAGTCCATAAGGCTTATGGGCCTGTAATTTCCTGGTATCGAGTGATCCCCTTTTTTAAAGATGGGAAGTATTACTGCTCCTGCCCAAGTGCTGGGCATCGATTCTCCCCTGGCGATGGCGTTCACTAGGAGATGAATATATAATGCCCAGGTATCTTTGTTTTGGAAGAACAGATCAGCAGGGATGCAATCAAGCCCAGGAGCCCTGCCTTTAGGGACCAGGAGAAGGGCATTTTCCACTTCTTGCTTTGTTATGTGCAGAATAGGGATGGAGGACGGCATTACAAAAATATTGCTGACGTCTGAATCACATGCAAATTGGCCTTTGTAGTGTGAAACCCACTGTTCTGGCTCCACATGGTTCATGGAACTTTATTTGGAGATCCATTCCCCCACTTCACTATGTGCCAGAAATCCATCATGTCTCTCCTAAAGCATGCATTGAGAAGGTTAGCCTAATGTTCTTCATCCCAGTCCCTATTTGCCTGGGACTGTGCAGCCTTATATGCAAACCTGTTCTTGCTTATTAATTCCCTATCTTTGGTCGTAATTTCTTCTGCTAGGGTTCTATAAGCAGTACAGCAGGATGAATTGTACCAAACGGCTGCCTTATAGCATTGAGGTTTAGCCAGTTTTTTGTTTTTGGTAATAAAAAAACTTTTAAGTTCGGTAAAAAGTTGCTCATGGACCTGAACAGCACTATTAATGTGTTCCTCCTGCGCAGTGTCAGCCTGGAAGATGGCTATGGCGTTGGCTACCACCCTGCTCATTTGGTTCATATTCTCTACTTTATTGGCCACTTTTGCCCATTTGAGTCGTTGTGTATCGTTTGTCAATTGGGCCTCTACAGAGTCTATGCGTATTACCGACCCTTCTCCACAATTTTGATTCAAGTATCGTAGAGAGAGTAACAGAGGGTTGTTGTCACTTTCTGGTCGGTCGCAGACCACCATGTCTAGTAAGTTGGGCCATAACTCCTTGCTGAGCATAAAAAAGTCTATACGACTAGAACGTTGTCCACTAATATCTGTTGGCATCCCGTTTTTGTCTGATCTGGTACGCCCGTTGGCTGCTCTCACCTCATGTTCCAGACCAAAAACTTTTAGTTGAAGTGCTGCACTAGACCACCTTTTTATTACAGGAAGATCCAACGGAGGGATCGACCACTGTTCATCCTCCTCTATACTAAAATTCATATCCTGTAGATCCAGAGGTTCGAAAGTACAATTAAAATCGCCAGCTATTAATATATAGTTCTGGCCTCACTGACTAGTTAAAAAGGCATCTAGAAGTGCTACCGTATTTGAGGCTTTCCCTACCTGCAGGCCCCTAGAATAGACGTTGATGAGTAGCAGATCTGGAAAACTACCCTGATGTAGCCTAATAGTAAGATTGTCCCTACAGTCAATGTGCATCTCCTCGAGTTTATAGTGGTGATACTGCCTAACCGAGGTTGTCAAGCCCCCTTTAGGTCTGCCCCGCTGACCCTGTTCAGCAGCTTTCAAAAAATTTAGATAGACTGGGCAAAATACCTGATCCACAGCCCATGTCTCTTGAAAAAAGACGATATCTTGCTCCTCAATGAGTGTAGACCATTCAGTAGAAGCTATTTTGTTTACAAGCCCAGCAATGTTCCAGGAAGCTAGTTTTGGGCCGATAATATCGTTATTGGGGTCGCTATTTCTTGACTGGGGGCATAGGCCACACCTAGGCACATGGAAGTCAACCTCTTTTCCAGAGAAGCTATCGGTGTGTGCCATAACACCATCAGATGCGCTAGTACTTCCAGGGGAGCCTAGGTTTGTGCCCAATATTGGACCATTTGGAGTGTGAAAGGGTAAAACATTGCTTGGGGTAGGGCCTAGTACTTGATCGCCCTCTCCGGAGTCTACCACTCGGAAAAGGATCTTTACAGGAGCGGATGAGCAACTCAGTCAGTCTATTTCTTCCAGATTTGAGAGAAACTCAAATCGGTTATGAACGGGTTCATTATAGTCATATAGACCCTGAGCGTGAGACGTATCCCTGTAATCACCCCTTCCAGTTATTTGGGTGGGGGCATTGCGATAGAAAAACCCCAGTGGTAAAATGCTAATACCATCCCTACTCAAATATCTAGCCCCAGCCCTATCTAGGATCGTTTGCACAATTAGGGGGGACCCAAAGTTCAACACCACGCAATCACCTCTACTAGATTTCGAAGATTTCCCAATCCATGGAATTCTATGAATCATTTTCAATTCCTGGAATAGATGGCTAACCAGCCCTGTTCTGTTATTTAAGAAGTGGAGGGCCTTGTTCCTAAGTCATAACCAATGTTCCCCGGAGCCAGGTTGTAGAGGAGGCACGTTAGTAAGTATGATGGTGTATGGCGTGGCTTCAGGTGGTAAGTTAAGGGAATCCTTGGGGCTAACCAAACCACCCCGGGTTGTTCCTATGTCTTTACCCCCGGTTACCTCCCTCGTAGGGCCCGCCTTTACTGTTGTGGTATACGAGCTAGAGGAATTTGCAAATGGAGCATGCGCAGCTATATGTGTGCTAGCTCCAACATCGGAAGGGGGCATCTGTGTTGCGTGCACTGTTACCTATCCAGGTTCATTGGAGCCACTAGTGGTTCCAATGCATATATTGGGTTTTGGAACAGAAAGATGTTGCTCAATTTTGTTCAGGCTTGTGTCAATGTCCGACAACTTAGTTAGTACAGGCCCGAGCATTGCTACAAATTTTTCCATAAGTTTGGCTAGGATACGGTCTTCAAAATCACTAGTCACCTGACGTGAATGGGCCTGTGCACTATTGTCTTCTGAGCTGGAGATGCTTGTGTCTACGGCAACATGGGAGCAGCTTTGGTTGCAACGAGCCACCCCACTAGTTTTTGCCATTTTACTGGCTTGATGTGAAGCTAGGGGCAATGCACCCGCTTTCCTTTTCTTTGCTGTAATTGCGCCCTCCTTTTCCTTGGCCTGTACTATATGTTGCTGACGTGTGAGGATGGGAGGGGTAGGGATGGAAACGCTAGGGATGCTGACTAAGGTCAATGGGTCATTGGCTAAAGGTACTGGGGACATGGGATTGGCAGGGGACAAGCTAGGGGAACTTCGATGGAATCTCGACGGAGTTCTAAAGAAAGTCTCCTTTGGGTGAGCTCGATCTCATGAATGAATACAGACTCAGACCGCAAGAGAAATGCGTCAAGTTTTTCCACAACCCCCGGATACCGCTACCCCCTTTCGGTTGCCCTTGCTCATAACTAGTTGCTATCAATACAGTGCAAATGCCAACAGTTAATGTTATAGTTCGAAAACCACTGACCAAGTCCTTGGAAGCGCTGGACAACCAAAGAAAGGGGTGTGGCCCTGCCCTGCCTCCTCCTGGCTTCGACGGATGCCGACGGGCCTGCCCTTGGCCCGCGCACGTCCCACGCTGCGGGAGCCCTTGGACGCTTTTCAAGCGTGACCTGGCGCCTCCCTATGACGCGAGTTGGAAGCGCCACGCAGGAAGTGCTTGGGCTTGTAGTCCTCCGCTCGCGTCGATGATAGCTGGCAGCAGGGAGGATGCGAGGGCAGGCACGATCAGACTGGTTTTCAGGACGAAATTTGGCAGTTAGGCAAAGTTCCTAGAGATGTGGCAGAACCCTCACATTTTATCCTCAAATGCTCGAAGGAGTTAGTACACCAAGCAAACATTGCATCTTCATTGGAACAGTCTCTACCTTCAAAGAGAACACCTCAGATGTCCATCAGTTTCTATGAATTACAAATTTAGCCCAAATTCCATACCTCTGATGCACCTGGTAATGAATTCTCATCCTGGTGCTTAATCACCGTTAGAATATTATCAGTGTTCAGAGACAGTACAAGTCTACTAAGCGTAAAAGCCAGGCTTGTATGTGAATGGCATTAGTTCAACCTGTAGGCTAGTGCCTCGAATGCAGATGGCAAGCAGAAATTGAAAGACAAGGCATCCCTGTCTTGTGCCCCTACTCATATCAAAAGACCAAGATCGCTCACCGTTAATCCCAACTCTAGCACAAGGAAAGGTATATAGTAAATTGATAGGACTATATGATGGGACTGGTGCACTTCACATTAGGTAAAGCAAAGAATAGCTTCTCCTTGCATCAATTAACGGTGCAACAGTGCATACGTCGTCTTATAGGTTTATCCTGGTGATTTCCAGTGATCCATGAATAAAATGCCCTGGCTGTTGCTATTCTAAATATTTAATATTTCTAAATGAAACTGTCCATCAAACAGCATGTTAGTTGCACAGATATGGTTACCCATTCAAAATGACTCGTATTTTCTTCCAAACCGGGAGTGAAGAAGCATGCTACATAGAGATTACTGAAAACATTCATTACTAAAAGTGCTTTGAAGAGTGTAACGGTCAAGTAAAGTCAACTAATCTTTTATTCGGTTAAAAACAATAAAAAAATAAACACAATTCCATATTTATTAATAGACACAGTAAACATCTCCATTGCAGATCATCATAGATAAGGGATCAAATAACAACATTAGACCATCATTACGGAAGCAAGTCGCTAGTAAAGCATATGCAAAATACTCCAGAGGCAGCTATTGCAAGCAACATCAATCAGTCATTTTTTATTAAATAGTTTGCATTAAATAAACAATGCAAAATCGTAATGTTAACCCTACTGCAAACAAATCGATAATAGGCCGTGGGCGTTAAAATCAAATACAAAGTGTGCAGTACAAAGGATAACAAGCATTTGCAATGCAATAGGTCTCGCATTAGGAAAGTTTGAGTTTTTGGTCTTGTAAACGACAATTTTTTTTATGTGTTGGTTTTGAAAATAGTGAAAATAATAGCTTTGTCATTTACAATGCCAATACTTGTAATTTTTGCAAATGTGACACCTATAGCATTTGTAATGCAACATGTTTTGTCTTTATGTGACTTTGATGTATTGATATTACAAATAACAATGGCTTATCATTTTTTTAAATTATTAATACTTAAATAAAACACAACAGCCACGTCACACACCACCATTTGTCTGTAATCAGCATCAGACTTTAAAGGCTGCCGCTCCCCCGCCCGCAGCATCAGACTTCAAAGGAATGCGCTCCCGCTCCCCCCGCCACAGCAATGCCGAGAGTTTGTACTTACACGGAATGCATTTTTTCTTTTCACTTTGGTCCCCCGTTAATATTTGTCAACTATAAATGCTGTTCATTTTGTTACTAAACAACAAATCTCACGGGAACCATAGGGCAACAATATTTTCACTTGTCCATAGTATCACAGAAATGTATGCTAAAGCACTGTGTTTCTCACTGTTGCTCGAAATGAAGTTTTGGACACTGGCTTACATCTGTTTAAATGCATTCACCCCCCAAAAAATATTCTTGAATTAAACTGGAGCTTTTGTGCTGCTTACTAGGCACTCCTGCGAACACACATGAAAAGACGGGCTTCTTTTGGGAGCAGTGCGTCTGTGATTAACGAATCGGATGTTTTGTCAAAATACACATCCAAATGTTTTCAACATTATGCAACAGCCCACCATTTGTCTGTGCCTCAGCATCAGACTTCAAAGGCTGCCGCTCCCCCCGCGTCAGACTTCAAAGGAATGCACTCCCGCTCCCCCGACCCCCGCCACAGCAATGCCGAGAGCTTGTTCGCATTTTTACCCGGAGCGTGTCACTGTATACATCGCAGCTCACGGTGATAAGGATTTGGAAAAGTGCACGCGCCTGTCTCACATGAACTGTGTCTAATCCGCCGCTTTGGTAGAGTGTTCTTTTCCGTTACTATAATCTCGCCAGCAATGCACAAGTGCACTGGCTCAGGTGAGACCTAAAAAAGCCGGGGGGGCAGACATAGCTGTTGTACACAGCTGGTGGCCTCTGTATAAAAGCAGGTGTCCATGATGAGCGCTCAACCTCTGTTAATCTTTTTCTGTTTGTAACAGCCTGCAGTTACCTGCCCACCAATGTATGCAGCCTTACTGCGGCGGCCGCAGGAATCTATAGAGGTTCTGATGTTGAGGAGTCTAATTAGATGTATTAAGATACTCTTCCTTGGGGCTCTAAACCTCATAAAAAGAAAGGTGCACCTGCGACTGAATGGATTCTGAATCACAAGGGCAGGACACCAAGTCTCTGTCACTGCAGGCCTCAGAAGGGTAGGAGACCAGTACGTGGGCCATATTAAGATGAAATCTCACAAGCTAGACACACAAATATGGCTCCATGCAGTTAGTTGTAATTAAAGGGATGTAGGCCTCCACTGACCTCTTGCCACTCATGGCTACTGCTCTTTCCCATGTCAGAAGAGCCATTAAGTCAGCTTTAACACAGGCTCCAGCTGAAAAGTTAGGATTTAATGGGTTGTCGAAAATATAGATCCAGGTGTCCAATTGAATACAGTTGGGCCTTCACATAAGAAAGCCTTTTAATATTACAGACTTTTGACCTGATTTAGATTTTGACAGAGGGGTTATTCTATCACAACGGGAACGGATATCCCATTCGCAGGACATATAAACCCCAGAGGATATTATGGGATTTATATTTAGGCGGACGGGATATCCGTCACCGTTGTGACAGAGTAACCCTTCCGCCAAACTCTAAATCAGGCCCTTTGTCTAAATTCAGACAGTCGGCAATCACCATTTGGTTGAGTGGCGCTTTAGGTCTGGACCCAATCGATAACCACAGCAGGGTCTGTGCTATATTTATAGAGCCCCCCAAGTATTTCAGACCTAGTTCATCTTGACATATTACACCAGGTGCAGTCCTAGGGAGTCTCAGGAGTCTGCATATGAAGTTATTTTTATCAAGCTGCAACTTGCCAGGGTCACAAAACCCCCATGTGCCTGCATCATAGAAGCTACCGAAATATGGATTTTGATTAGCACCTCCAAAGGAGATGAACCTTGTTTGGCAGCAAACTTGAACAGAGATACCATGGTCTGCTCTAACTGTACAGATCTCACTTTGAGCAGATGTTTACAGGTGCACTTAATATCGAATGGGGTCCCCAGGTATGTAAAGCATGAGACACACTGAAATTTGGTGCCACTAACATGCTCGGTTTGCCCAGCGAGCGACCACATACTATGGTGAAAAATTTAGTTTTGTTGGGGGGCAGCACAGATTCATCCATAAATGACACAAATCTGTCCAACAGTTTATGATGACCCACCCCAGTGCTAGACATTAGGACACAGTCGTCGGCATACATGAGCGCTGGAAGGCACTTGGTGCCCGCACTAGGTGAATCTGACTCTGACTAATTGTGTATCTATGTCCTTATGAAATACCTGTAGTGTAAATAATGTTTTTTAATCTGTTTTTTTAATGAAACTGTGTTTTACGTAAACAGACATCTGAACGTATTGTGATTTTTGTACATCTTTACTTACACTGTACTTAACTATGTGTATATATTTGTATATATGTATATGGTGCCCGCGCTAGGTGAATCTGACTCTGACTAATTGTGTATCTATGTCCTTATGAAATACCTGTAGTGTAAATAATGTTTTTTAATCTGTTTTTTTAATGAAACTGTGTTTTGCGTAAACGGACATCTGAACGTATTGTGATTTTTGTACATCTTTACTTACACTGTACTTAACTATGTGTATATATTTGTATATATGTATATATGTTCATGATTGTCTTTTTATGATTTTTAATAATCGAAATAAAATGCTTTGACTGACTGACTGACTCTGTTCCCAGCAGATAGGTGTCAAGATCATTGATATATAGGCTAAATACAATTTGGGCCTGTACGTAGTCTTGTCTGACTGCCCGCCTAATCTTATTCTCAATGGGGGATGTACATTTGTCTTTTAGGCCATACCTGGCTCATCCCTCTACATCCTCATGGAGTTTGGAAAGCAGATGGACAATCTCATGATCGGCAAACTTTTCCAACATCCTCCTCCATAGTTTGCCACTGTCAACATTCTCAGCCCGAACTGAGGTCCATGAAGGCAAGAAGTAGGCGTCCCCCCGGCAGACACATATTTACAGATCAAAAGATAAAGGTTTAGGCCAGGCCTATTGTTCCCAATCCATGCCTAAACACGTACTCAACTGCTATTAAAATACCTTTCTCAGTGGTCAAGTCTCCAGTCTATTTGGAAAATATTCCGGCCAGCACTTTGGCCATTGAGTGAATAAGGGAGATTGGGCGATAGCAGCATGAGTCCCCTCTGTCACTTTTCCTAAATAGAGGGACAATTATTGCATTCGTCCATGACTAAGGGGGTGACAAGGATTGCACTGTGCAGCGCGTTTACTAGAAGTGGGACCCAGAATTTGAGGGTGCTTTAAAAAGATTGATGGGAACCCTGTCAGGCCCTGGGGTTTTGTTGCTCTGGCACCATTCCACTACTGAAATGACCTCTTTTACTGCAATCGGAAGGAGGCCTTCATCCCCAGAACTGACTGGGCATTCCTCTATGTTATTATTCGCAGCTTCCAGAGTCTTTGACTCATAGCCTTGGTAAAGTGAGGTACCCAGATATGTGATGGGATAGTCACATTGATGCTGGTACTAAGGATGGTCTAAAAAAAGTGGGAAATCACTGTTCTCCAGAATAGGAAGATGTTGGTTAATAGCTAGCCTTTCATAGCTGTTGCCATGCCCCCCCCTCTTATTGTATCTTTCTGAGCCGGAATCACATCCTTGGATAACTTTCTGCATGATCTTCTTCATTATCCCTCGGAGGCCATTTTATGGCCCTACGTAGGCTACTATATGCTTGCGAGCAGGACCTGTCAAACCACGTTTTGGATCTGGTGTCACCCCTTAGCCGGATGTTAACAACGGGTCTGCTGCACGTTTGCAGATTTCACTGTAGGTCCCCAGTACGTCTAGATGGCTGGCTTCATAGCCTAAGCATACCATAAAGTATTCTATGCTTTCCTGACTAGGGATGACATTAAATCCCGGTGTTGATATTCTGCCATTTACGATGAATTCCCCTGTGTCTGGTGAGCTCAACTGGGGGAGCTAGATGTTTATGTTGAGGTGGTGGTAGGCCCAAGAATAAATTCAGGCTAGCCGGTCGTGGTCGTTCAGGCAACTTTGGGGGATGGTGAAATTGAACACATTTTTACCCCACTGTTTGGATATTGCGATAAAATTGATCATGCTGCCGTTACCCTTCCCCTTAAAAGTCGCTTGTTTATCAACCTCTATCCAGACTAAGTCCCGGCTAAAGACTGGGGGCCCGATTCACAGAATGAACTTAAGACTCAATCCTAAACTTACTACTGTTTTGGTATTCACAGATTGCATTTACTACTTTTGGTATTCACAGAATGAACTTACTACTTTTGGCATTCAGAGAATGCACTTACTACTTTTGGTATTCACAGAATGAACTTACTCATTTCGGTATTCACAGAAGTTAGGATTTTTCTCAATTTAGTAGTAGTAAAGTTAGGAGTCCTAACTTTACTACTACTAAATTGAGAAAAATCCTAATTTTAAGACTTTCGGTATTCACAAAAGGCATTTAGGAGTCCTAAAGTTAGTAGTACTAACTTTACTACTACTAAATTGAGAAAAATCGTAATTTTAGGGCTTTCGGTATTCACAGAAGGCATTTAGGAGTCCTAAAGTTAGGAGTCCTAACTTTACTACTACTAAATTGAGAAAAATCCTAATTTTAAGACTTTCGGTATTCACAGAAGGCATTTAGGAGTCCTAAAGTTAGGAGTCCTAACTTCTGTGAATACCGAAATGAGTAAGTTCATTCTGTGAATACCAAAAGTAGTAAGTGCATTCTGTGAATGTCAAAAGTAGTAAGTGCAATCTGTGAATACCAAAACAGTAGTAGGTTTAGGATTGAGTCTTAAGTTCATTCTGTGAATCAGGCCCTGGACTACTATGTTTAATACACCACCACTTGGTTTATCTTTGAAATGAGAGTAGTACGCTGTATCTTTGTCCCCAGGCCGTACATTAAATTGTTAGAAATAGAGCCCAATCGGCAAATTGAAGTCACCGCCCCATAATACAGCCTATTCCCCTTTTAGCCCATCTTGATCTCTGCTAAGCAACTAGTCAAGAGACTCCACTATTGGGGTATTCCTGCTGATGAAACGATGATAAAGGTTGATCAACACAATATGCTGGGATGCTGCAAATAAAAAAATAAATTATCTGAAAATGTGAACACAGAAAAGTTCTGGTTATCTTGCCTGCCAGGCCACATTAACTAGAGTTAGCAGAACACCACTGTGGTGTCCTCATATTTATGGATAGCCGGTGTCATCTCAGAATAAAACCTGTTGATATGCTTATTGCTACAGGACCATGTCTCTTGTGGGCAGACAATCTGATAGTCTGAGATCATTTTAAAGCAGTGAATGACGTTCACCATTCTGGAAATACCCTCAATGTTCCAAAAGAGCAGGTTCATATCATAGTTGATTGGGGCTGTACATGTTCCAATATGCTTTAATATCCTCCACATTTGCCTATTTTTTCATATCTGACAGTCCCCACCAAGTAGCGCGGGTCACCATTTTTGTTACAGC
Source organism: Lissotriton vulgaris (assembly GCF_964263255.1). NCBI lineage: Eukaryota > Metazoa > Chordata > Amphibia > Caudata > Salamandridae > Lissotriton > Lissotriton vulgaris. The sequence continues at coordinate 1,131,258,489 of NC_141691.1, forward strand.
ACCAGTCTTTGTTGCAAGAGGAGCCTATAAATGACCAGGCTGATGTGTCTGTGCAGCGCTGTTGTCCAAGGTGGTGACTTGCACATTTGCCTGTCTGCACGTATTTGTTGGTCCTTACCTGTTAGAGCTGGGCCACCGTTTTTGTTGTTGTACCAGTCTTTGTTGCTGGAGGGGCCTATAAATGAGCAGGCTGACGCGGCCACAGAGCTCTGTTGTCTATGGTGGGGAACTCTTGTGGGCACTGATATGTTGGATTTTTAATGTTTTAAAAATTAAGCCTTTCTTTTAAAAAACAAATCATCTGCTGACCTTCACATTTGCCTATTTGCATGTATCTGACAGTCCTCGCCTGTTAGAGAAGGATCGCCATTTTTGTTGTTGCATCAGTCTTTTTTGAGGGAGGGGCTTTTAAATGAACATACTTGTGCGGCCGCACAGCAGGCACGCCAAAGGCCTGCATTAGGCAAGCCTTTATTAGCCCCATCTGCTTCTCCGGTCGCTTTCAGTGCCAGCCACGCCTACGGCGGCATGTTGAAGGCTTAGGAGAATACTGATCCTTCTCACCAAACTAAGCTACGTTACACAAGAAACCAGCATTTGACTATTGGTAAGCAGTCTCAAGCGCCATTAGTCAAAAGCAGTAGTTAGGATGCCACCCGGTCATGATTCCCCGGGGCCTCGGTTTTTCCTGAGATGTGGACTTCTCAATGCCTGATCCTTAGTGAAACATTCAGAGGAGATCTATTTGATTTTGAAATCTGGAAAGTGGAACACCCTTTATATCAGTGACACCCAGACTACCACTGAGTCAGCAGTGGACCTAGCTAAGGCAGGTCCTGTGGGATTCAAGGCCTTTCATAAATCTAAGTTAAATAAGAGGGGGTGGTGTTGGTAGTTCATACTATGAAAAGTGGGATTTTTCCCTTTTGCAATTAATTAATCTCAAAACATAGAAGTGTTAGGAGTCTCAATTAAGAATAGCAGTGTTAATGTATTTTCAGGGGCACTGTAAGTCTCCAGATTCCCGGATCTCACACTTGCACTCCTTTATAGAAACTGTTGCTAATATGGCTCTTGCCCAGTCAGATTTGTTTTATTCTTGCGGATTTTAATCTCTCGGCTAATGATGTTTCTTCCTCTACGAATAAACAACTGTGGTGTTCTTGTAAGATTGCTGGACTCTAACAATTGGTAGCTGCCTCTACACACCTAGGAGGCCACACAGTAGAACCGTGGGGGTCTAATATTGGTAAATGAGATCATTGCTCTCTGTTGGACTGATCAAATGCTTATCTCTTTTGAATGACATACTCAGAAACTGTCCCCTTGGATGACGGTTGCAAACCAAGAAATTCGGGTCAGAGCCTGGCATGAAATTACAAGGCCTCCTAATGGTCCTGTCTATGGTCTTTCAAATTCTTTTCGACCATAGGAATACTATAGAATATAACTTTTCTATCTTCAATGAAGAAATCACTGCAAGGCTGGATGTAATGATTCCCCTCACTAATCACAAACCTCGCCAACCGCCCAATGGTATAATGAGTCACTAAAAGCTGCAAAGCTTGCTTGAAGACAAATGGAAAGGAAATGGGGACGCCATTATACACAGGAAGACAAAGAAAATATTAAGAAGGACTTGAATAATTATAAAAAGGAGGTTCAAAAAGAAAAAGCTGAATTCTATTCAAACTCAATTTTAGCTGCATCTAATAGTGCAAAAAGGTTTTTGATATTTGTTGTGACCTTTCAAACCCCCACTGCCTAAAAAAGTGGTAGTTCCTTCACAGAAATTGTGTGATGAGTTAATATTGTTTTTTTATGAGTTCAACAAGATTCTAGAAGACATTGCTGTTTCCTCAGAGGTAGATAGACTTCCTCCTATTGAAAGGTCCACTGTGGTTGGTGCCTCTCTACTTAGCAACAATAGAACAGTGGCATCTGGTCTAAAACATGGTGCTATACTGGATCTGTTTGTCGGTTTAATAGTTTGAACCTATTCCTGAGGAAAATTTTCAGCATTTTCATGACCACTATGTATGGATCCCTTCTAGATTCCCTCTCCTGTAGATAGTGGAAAAAGTGGGATTATGAGTTACAGTCGCCTTTGAGATAACGCTGCAATCAATCATTGCATTTAGGGGTGGTACCTTGTTGCTGGAGAAAAGCCATAGTTACATCTTTTTTTAAAAACCCATCTGCTGACCCGGCATTTTAATGTAATTTTAGGCCAATTACCTTACTTCCCTTTCCAGTGAAGATATTGGAAAGTTATATTAGTAAGACTGTCTCTTCGTTCCTGGAAACACATTCATTGTTGGAAGAAGAAAAATTTAGTTTTAGGCCTGTCTATAGCACTGAAACACCTCTACTGAATGCCTTGGATGAAATACGCCTGAGTGCAGACAACAGTCAGTGTGCCGTGCTGACTCTGCTTGATTTATCAGCAGATTTTGACACGGTTATCCACCACACCCTGAGCAAGACATGAGTCATTGGGTGTTGGTGGAACCATGTTAGAATAGATAAAATCTTGCCTACAGGACTGCTGGCAGGCAGTTGCATTGCCACCTTATTGATCGGAGTTCAGATGTATCCAACACGGAGGGCCACAAGGTTTAGCCCTGAGTCGATTCTGCTCAACGTGTATTTGAAGCCATTAATCTCTTTAACAAAAATACAGCATATTGCAGTCATTAACTATGCCAATGATACACAGTTTATGCTGTCTTTTAATAACAATCAGAAGGATATGGTAAACACCTTTCGGTCCTGCATGACAGATATTGTGAAGTGGATGGATGCAAATTCCCTGAAACTGAACAAGAGTAAGACAGAATTCCTCTGCTGCTTGGGAAACACAGTTCTGTTGTGTCTTCCTCCCAATTTTTGGCCACTACCTTTGGCCTTTGGAGACAAAGATGCGTCCCTCTGAGACAGTTCGTAATCTCAGAGTCACCTTTGACAATCAGCTCTCTCTTCACAGGCATGTCAGTGAAGTAGCTAGTGTCTGTTTTGCCCAGCTTCATGGATTCAGAAAAGCATTCCAGGTGCTACCTATGCACACACAAATTTCAATAGCTTGGAGCGTTATACTTGGTTGACTCGACTATTGTAATGCATTTCTCCTTGAATCCCCGAATTACCTGGTTAAGACACTTCAGAGAGTCCAGACAGTGGCTGTCAAGTTAATAATAAATAGACCTAGAAGATACTCAGCTTAATCGGTTTTGAGAGATCTTCATTGGTTCCCCGTGGAGCAGAGGATTTTCTTTAAGTCCATGTGTATTTTGTTCAAGGCCCTTCAAGCTGGAGACTAAAACGATATGTTCTGAGGAGGTCTCTGTGATCTGCCCCAGCTAATTTCATTCAGGTACTTAGGTTTCAAATCTTTTAAAAAGGTGGTGTAGCCTTCTCAATCAAAGCTGCGCATATGTGGAATAAGCTTCTGCCCAGCCTGAGAATGCACACAGACCTTCAGAAAAGCCCTGAAGACCTAGTTGTTTACTATGAAGTAAGTGCCCACAGTGATTTACTATTCCTGTTCTTCCCTGAGGCAGCGTATGATTCAGCTCCTGGATACCAGTCTGGTCACAGTGCACTCTACAAATACCTTAAATAATATAAATAAAAATAAAAAAATATCCACAGCAGCTCCTGATTCCAGTGGCTGTGTGGGAATCGACAGTTCTGCACGTCCTGGGTCATTGGGGTTTCATGGTTCTGCGTCATTTGCATGATGGTCAGTGCTATGCGGTGGGGGTGTAAAAACAAGTGCTTGTGCTGTAGTATTAGGCAAAGAGTAAGGGCATCAAGTAAGGGGTTGAGACACATACCCATAAGGCATCCACTGGTCTCACATGGTTTCAGCCCAGGTAGTTGATTACCTAAGGTACGCTTCCCTGCTTTAGGCATTAGAATATTGCAACCCAGTGAGTTAACCTCTGCTAGGGGAGAAACGCGATTATGGGTTGAGATGGTCAATGACCTCATGCTGTAGATGTCAAGGGAGCTGGACTAGGTGACATAGTTGAACTTGGCCTATAGAAATAAACAAGGGGAGCAATCAGTATATTATATATGCAGGATGCTCAAAGCCAGTCAGTCTATAAAGTATGGCACCCACCAACTGTGCATCACAAAAGTTAATCACAGCGCAGTTCCCTTCCTCTCTTTTGGAACTGTTGACTATCCAGGACACTCTACAAATGACAATCATGGCTCCATAGAGTGCATCACAGCTAACGTTCGCAAGGGAGATGCCTAGACAGTGAGTTACTTAATTATTCAATTGAGGCTCAGTTTCAGGTTGGCTTGGCCGTAGGTGAATGACATTTTTTAGCACGACCACAAAAGGGATGCATGCCGGTGGTAGTCACAAGAATGTGTGACTTGAATTTACTTGAGCTAGTTTGACATCCTGGTTTAGATTGCGGCCGGAAACAGCCATTATGTCCTGTGGAACTTGTTTAGGTTCGAATGAGATTTGTGCTGTAAGCTCTTTCAGTACTGAGTCTATGCCCTTAAGAGCAGCAATTACATGGTTGAGCAGAGCCGTAAGAAAGCTCTCCAGGTGTTTGATGTTGATGTTAAGGGAGATGCTTGTATTCTTGTTAGGGTATGAGGCTTGTTGCGCAGGTAGGCCTGTATTCGTTTCTGGATTAGGAAGGCTACTAACAGCCAGTGGGTCATAAGCTGGTTTATTTAACAACTTGGAAGATGCAGATAGTTTCCTGATGCCCAGCTTTGCCAAGTGTGCTGGGTGTACATTTGCTGTCTTCTTTTTGGTCGGCAGAGAGCCTGCAGTGTCCTCCCCAGGCACCGTGCCAATGTTTGGTGTATTCTCTGGCATGATTTCCAACTTCCCCTGGAAAACACAGGGAGGGCTGGGTGCCTGGATAGTGACCCCTGCGGGCCTCCCTGTGAGTGTCCTGTTTCTTAGCAAATGGCCAATGTTTTTGGGATGGGGCCGGCAGCAACAGCCAGCGTTAAGACTTTCTTGGTAGCTCCCAATCTCTCCTGTCAAACTTTCAATTTCAAAATGAATTGCTCCCATTGTGGTGGTCAGAGAGCTAGTAATGGTGCCAGACACTAAACGTTTGTTGCTTGACCCAGATAAAACAGAAGATTTTCTTTTACCCATAGTCGACAGTAGGGCAGTGCAATCCCTCCTAGCATAATGGATTGTTGCAGAATGAATAGATGAAAGAAATGAAGGGCCGAGAGGCATGGCCAGCCTTGTGCTGCAGCGGATGGGTGGGGATGGGCCAGGTCTTGACTTTGTCTTTGCCATGCCAGGCCCAGGCATGTCCCGTGCCGTGGGCATTTTGTGCTGCTTTTGAGCTCTCTCCAGCGCAATGAAGTCAGACCCGCCTGCAATGGTTGGGCACTCTGGGGCTTGTTTTAAAGCAATAATCAAACAAATTGGCAAAATCTTCCCAAGAAATCACTAAAACTCAGTTGAGCTGTGAAGAATTCTCAACTTTCTTCACCGACAAGGTCAACACTTTGGAAATAGAGCTCAAGATGGCACCGGACAACCTGCCCAACCAACCACACAGACTGAACAATACCACCCTGAAAATCGACCACGATGAAGCAAAAAACAAAGCGCATTGGGATACCTTCAAGCTATATGATCAGAATACTATCGCCAAAAGTCTATCGAATATCAAACCGAATAACCACTATAATGATCCACTCCCCGCCAAATGTCTACAAAAAATCAACCACATCATCATCCCAATAAGGACCAAAATAATAAATGCCTCGCTATCTCAAGGGATCCTTCCAGAATGCTTAAAACAGGCCAAGTTGTCCCCATCATCAAGAAACCAACAGCGGACCCAGCAAATCCTAATAACTTTCGCCCAGTTACCAATATTCCATTACTTGCCAAATTAATCGAGAAATGTGTACAAAACCAACTGAGCCATCCCATCGCTAAATTTATGCTATTGGACGAATGCCAATCGGGATTCAGAACAGGCCACAGCACGGAAACAGCTATCCTACATATCGTCAATGATGCGATACAGGCCCTAGATCTCAGTCAGTCAGTTTTGCTTTATTCGATTTTGGATTAAAATCATAAAAGCATAAAGTTAAAAAACAAACATAAATCAAACATACAATAGCACAAAGTATCTACAAGTTTAAAAAAAACATTGGTTTAAAAGACATTTGCCCTCCAGTGTGGATGCTTTCCTTTAAAATTACATATTTTCATACGATAGGCATTCACAGTTGTACCCTTACATCATTGTCACCCTTAATAGGAGCAAGTTAATAAAGATTTCCATTTTTATATATGTTGTACACTGGTGCAAAGCGGTTAAGAGCGGAGGAGCTACAATTGTTCGAAGCATAGGATCTTCTACCCATCACGTAATTATAATGGTACCCTACACAAGGTCTTAAGGAGGGTATGTATGGCGCACTGGGGTAAAAATCATGTAAATCCCAGATCGATATTGGGCCATCATCTTCTTGGGGTTGCCGGGTTCGTAGGTACGGGACAATATGTCTAAACCTAAATTTTACCAACACTAGGTCACCAGGAATGTCTTTTGGAAGGGAGCCTAACCAGCCCACCCTTCTAACACACATTATTGTTCCATCCAGATCGTGTGGCAGAGGTCTGTTTTTTGATAGCCAAAAGGTAACCTTATTTAGTAAGTCTTGTTGCCTTTCGGATTTTCCATGTGTGAGTGGTGGTACTATTGAGAGAACACACACGTATAGGACGGCCTCAGGTGGAAGGTGTATAGAAGGTACTTTAATATTCTCTACTCTAGCAATAATATGCTGTGGTGGTACTGGTTTAGAAACAATCTTAGGGGTTGTTTATTGGGGGCTAGTTGTAGAGTTTTTAAATTGTTGCATGGTGTAGGTTGGTTTGGCACTATGGAGGCAACAGGGGATTGATGGCGACTAATTATTTTAGTGATTTTAGCGGGAGATAAATTATTCTTGATCAAATCCTCTATTTCCATCAGCTTATTCTCCAGGATATTTATTTTCTCCAACAACGGCGATATAAGAGATTTGAGCAATGATTCAATCAGAGTTGTTAGAGCCAGTTGAAGGGAGGTGCTAGACTATCTAATTCTTCTGCAGCCTCTGGAATTGAGAGGGAGTTAGTGACAAACAATGGAGGGCTTAAACACAGTTTTTGCACCTTTGGGTCATTCCCATTTTGTTGAACCTTGTGACATTTCCGTTTAACGGGTGAGGTCTGCGTGAGCGCTGCGCTTGGAGTGTTAACTTTTGTATGTAATGGGGTGGATTCCTGCTCAAAATCATTGTGGAGCAAAGTACTAAAGCTTTTAGCCGTACCGGGAGAAGCACTATTTAGTTTAGTTTTCAAATCAGCTGGGACATACTTGGTTTTACACAGATTGTTTAGTTCCGCTAACAGTGAGTGGCTTTGCAGAATACCAGATGTTTCTGAGGGAGATTGCTCACTGGAGGTATCCCATCTGAACCACTAGGTATAGGCCGTGGTATACTGATTAAATGGTGGTCTTGTGTACAATTACGCGAAACCCTCTGGTTGACAGATTTTTTGGGGGCCCCTTTCTGAGTCATGGTTCCGTTCAATTGGGTTGGGGTATTACGTAACATCAACACGAAGGCACAATTGTAGTGTTTACAGCTGCGTGTCCATTAAATGTCAGCAAGCATTTGGTAGTTTAACTTTCCTTACCTCCTCTGGTGATGATTTCAAGGGGGGTGGCCCGTCCAGTCCCCTCAGGCCCGCCCTTTGCCCGGGCTTAGCCCGGCGGATGCCCGCGCGCGGTCCCACGACGCGGGGGCTGCGTCCCTTTTTGTGCGCCTCCTGGCGCGAAGCGTGCGTGTTGCGGCTTCCGCTGCCGCTAGGGCGTCTGGGCTTTGTGGTCCGGAAGCATTCCCCCCTCCGCACTGCGGCCGCTGAGGCTGTGGGCTGCGGTGGCGGGAGGGAAGGAAGCAGGAGCCAGATACGGCGGTCTCCGGGACGGCAGGTAAGGAGTAGAGCTTGCCCCCAAGGTGTGCCTACGGGCCCCCGAAATGAGCAACTATACCAACTAAAAAAAAATGAGCAGCTGAGAGCAATGGAAAATCACTAGGCAAAAGCACAGGAACTCAAAGTGAAAACAAATTTTCTGTTCCCCGTCTAGGTCTTCGTTGCTGAGACGCAGTGCATTCAGGAGCTAGCAGTTCCGCTAGTAATATAGCTGACCCCAGTAAAGAGCCACGCCAGGGGCCTAATTCAAGGTCACGAGTCTCTCAAAAGTCGGCGTATTTTCCACCGAGGACACCCTCTGTGCGATGCCCTCTGCCTCTGCGCCCAATGCCAGATGCCAAATGTCACACCGGTAGTTTGCGTGCAGTAACCAGGCTTTTGGACTCACAGAACCAAAGACTGCCTCAGACTCCAACTCCAACTTAAAAAGACCCTTCAGCTGGCACAGATGGGACGCACCATTGGGCCCTCAGCGCCCGCTGCTCAGAACTGCGATGTCAAAAAAAAAGGGGGGGGGCTCAGCCCGCCCGGGCGCTCGCCTCAGCCCTGCCGGTTTCGGCCTCGAATCTCGGCGGCGGCGGTCTCGCTAGCCCTGCAGTTTTGGCGGTTTTTGGCAGTCCGGCGGTCTCGGCAGACCGGGATTGCTCAGACTCTCAAGTTCTCATGCTCAGACGCAGAGCATCAGAGCGGGAGCAGGGTTCACAAGCTTCTGCCTCGGGGTGTTTCCGGACATCTACCCTCTCGTTTTCAGACAAGGCGAGGAATCGTGGAAGCCCTAGATCTCAATAGAGCATGTCTACTAGTCCTTCTTGACCTGTCGTCTGCATTCAACACTGAAAATCATAACAAATTACTAGACAGGCTGCACAACAGCATGGGAATGTCGGGAAATGTGCTGAAATGGTTTGAATCCTTCCTTCAGAATAGATCTCAAAGATTTTTGGTCAGCCAGACACTATGCCCATCATGTCCGAATTCGATCGGAGTCCCTCAAGGATCTACACTAACCCCTTCACTTTTTAACCTATACGTCGAACCTCTGACAGAAATTCTCCGAGACGCAAGCACATGTACGCGGACGACACGCTGATATACATCAAGATCGCATCTCTGGAAAACATCAAGTTGATGAATGAGGCCTTAAAAGTACCATTAAGCTGGTTAACCAGTAATCACCTGAAACTAAATGCACAAAAAACGGAATTGCTATTAATCTCGCCACCAAAGTACCACACAGAAGTAAAGGAATGGACCAATTGGATCACAGCACTAAACTGCACCCCTACGCTAGTGGACTCAGCAAAATCATTAGGAATCACATTTGATAAGAACCTAGACATAAAATCCCACATCAAATCAATGGCAAAAAATGCCCGCTTTCACTTGAACTACATTAGGAAAGTGAAACCATTCATCTCTACGGCAGATCTCAAAATGGCAGTACAATCCTTAGTGATCTCAAGGATTGAATATGGATCTACAACCTTAGCAGGTCTACCAAAAATTTCCACTGCACCACTAAAAGCATGTATTAATGCAGCAGCAAGGCTCATCACCGGATCGAGAAAATTCGATCATATCTCGCCACACCTGAAAGCGCTACAGTGGCTACCATACGAAGCCAGAATCCAACTTAAAATGGCATGTATCACCCACAAAGCGCTCCACTACAAAACACCAAGATACCTGGCCCAGAAGATTGAGCTAACTGGAGGAGGCAGACCAGCTATGAGTGCCAAGGAGCTGCTTCTGAAATCACCCATCTTCCGGAAGAAGAAAACATACGACAGAGCTTTGTCCGGGGCAGCCCCTAGAATATGGAACTCACTCCCTCCAAATATTAGGAAAATTACAAACACAGCAACATTCAAGAGGGAAGCTAAGATCTTCCTAATGAGTAAGTTCCTTACATAGGCAAGAAAGGACATCCCCGCCACTGCGTCATAGATGTGACAAAACGGAACAACAATTAGAAGAAAAGAGAAAGTCACTACAGATAAAGACAATTCGGAACTATTGTACAGGATTATAATATATAGTACAGTAGACAAGTAGAATAACTTATATTGTAACCTTGGAGATAGACGCAGTCTAAAATTATATAGCAATATGTAAATCTCGATGTCAAATACTAGTCAAATTATACCATGCCATTGTACATATTCAATGCTATATTACCTTATAGACGTATACCTAAACTACCTCATATCAGTTTGAAATGTTTACTATATAGCTCTATACCTACCTACCTCATTCACTATATGGTTATGCTATGCGAGTTGTATCTCTAACTTACCTCATGTATATGTATCTGTGAAGCGCTCTGATACACAAGGGTCAGGTTTGCGCTATATAAAACTCTCTAAATAAATAAATAAAATAAACTAAGTGGATCCTAGATAGTGTAGATACATGTCAGCACCTATAGAGCTGGTTACCTTTTTCAATTGTGGCCTAAAAAGTATCCCCCAGCTGTAATAACAGAAAACATTGAACCATTTGGTGAACAAATTAATGGGGTGTTTTTTGAGGGACTTTAACAGATACGTAAGTTAAGAGGGGATTTAAAGTTGTTTATAGCAATGGCATTGAAGAAAGTATCCCATTCTGTGAGGGACATAGCCAGGAGAATTACTGAGATAATTACCAAAAATATTAGAGGTACATTTACAGTCATAGAGGGAGGTGTTAGAGTGTTGAAAGAAAGAGTTTATTCGCTTTCAGAATTGACATCATCTGCTCCTAAAATCGTGAAAGACATGTTGAAAAACTTTGACAGCACTATCTTACTGTAAGTGTAATGTGGTAAACTTGTGTTTGTAAGCCCAAGAGCGTGTGTGCACAGTGTGCCAGCATGCTTGTGTGCTTTACTAGCATTAAAACCAAATCACATTTTTATAAGTGCGTTGGGGAAATATGCGCTTGAAAATGCACAATTTTCCAAATGTTCCTTTAATTAAGTCCACGAAGTCCACTGTCAAGTGTTATCAAAATTAAATCATGTTTTGAACAATGGCTTTGACCCAATTTTAATTTCAAACACAAGATTTCCCACAAGTGTTAAAAACTAAGAAGAGTAGAATCGTTCACCTCCCCCCTCCCGTATAATTATTTTTACATTCTACCCAACATTTACTGATTCCACTGCCATTCCTTGCTTTAAACGGCACTATTGGCATAATGTCTCAGAAATTCCTAGTGCTAGATGCTCCTCTCCCACCTCACTCCATAAAATGCTTTCCCGCATTGACCAATGTTCCTAGCCTGGAGTGCAGTAAAATGCATATTTTTCTACAAAAGTTCCTAAATATGTGAAGTTAAATAATACTAATAATTCAAACAAACATCATCAATGTACCTGTTCCATTTTAAAAACACATACTAATGAAAATCTCAAGTGGCCTTCTTCTATGTTGTTTTCATATCTTCGGCCACGCATATTATTTTCCAGGCTAAAGGCGTGTTAACGAGCCTCTTAAATGTACATGTGTTTTATTATGAGGACTACTTGCAATCAAAAAAACATTTTTGCGTCCAACTTTGGTCGCCTGTGCGGTGCTCAATCAGGGCCGGACTGGCCATAGCGGGCACCGGGCGTTTCCCCGGTAGGCCGCTAGGGTTGGGGCCGGTTTTGGGCCCCTGGGGGGCCGTTTTTGTTACCGGGGGTCGGCAATGTCGGCCCCGATAACAAAATCGGCCGAAACCGCCCATCGCAAACTGCTCACCTGCACTCCCCCTGACCCCAGGGGGGGCCAGCTGAGCAGTTTGCCAGGGCCGGTTTCTGTTCTCAGTCCGGCCCTCAATTCACAAAATCCGCTCCCTGTTTATTTGAGAACAGGGAGGACTGAGAGGCTATGTTCTAAAGTGGCTCAGGAGGGTGTTCTCTTTAGCTGCCATAGTAATGTAGAACTATAGGGCAGTGTACACATTTATAGGCAAATGGCCAGAATAAATAGTGATTTTGGGGATTCGATGGGTGTTCTGTTCGTGACTAGCAAAGATCATACCTGAAATATATACTACCTGCAGGGCTATTCGAATAAGTGTTTTCGAAGAGGACTGACAATATAGCAGCAAGCTAGCAATCTTCTTACTCAAGGGCTGACATTATTTTATTATCTTACAGTGGTAAAGGTTTTCTTCTCACAGAAGTACTTCTAATAGTTACAAATCCACCCGTCATCAAGGTGCGACCTTTCCTTCTGCTTAGGAGTGCAGGAGAATGATGGCAAAAAAGCGAGCGAGTGTGAGTCTGTCTTCATGATGCTGGCAATTTACTGGCCTTTTGCGCTTCATGCAGTTGCTCTGAGGCGATTAAGCTGCCTAACACCACCTTGATCTACTAGTGCTCAATTGACTGGTGTTTCGGCCACTCTTGGGTCCCCCACAAACCTGAATGAGTAGTGCATTGTTGACTTTGGTGTCGATTAGGATGGCGGACGGACCTGCGTTCGTTCGCCACCCCCGAGCAGGAGGGACCGTCCGCAGGGGCAGCGGCATTCCCTCCATAGGAATTAGGATGTGACCGCCACCCTGGCGGTCACATCTTGTATATTTAACATTGCGGCGGGTGCTGCTTAAAGCAGCACCCGCCCAAAGTTAAAAATGCATGCTTTGCATGTGGATGCACAAAGCGGCAGGCACCGCTCGGTGCCTGCTGCTTTGTGCATGCACATGCAGGGGGTACCATAGGTACCCCCCGTGTGCACCCCCACCCCCCAACAACCTGGGGGCCCGCAAGGGGCCCCCAGAAGCAAAGGTCCACATGCTTTTCCACGGTGGAATATCAGCCGCGGAAAAGCATGTCTCCGCACCCATCATAATATGGCTGGCGGTGTCTTGCAGACACCGCCACCATATTGTGGTCCACCCCCCGCGGATCAGTGGCGGACGGACCTGCCGTCCTCCGCTGATCCCACCGCCATCATAATCTGGCGGTGGGTGTTTTCAAGGCGGGCGCGGTGAATGCGCTTTCTTCGGCTTCCACCGGCCCGGAGGATGCAGGTTCACCGCCATCATAATCGACCCTCTTGTTTAGTGATGCAGGTATAGTCAGGCTGCTGCCTGTGCCGTTTTATTGCCAGCAGGTAGTGAATGGTTATGTGGTGTAAATAGCAAACGCATGGAGATGATGAACAGAGCATTGAAACTTTTCAGACACTCAACCCCAGTCACAGATCTGGGTTGATTCTATCATTGTTTTTTAGCTTACTCCACCACCCCAGTTCAGACCCAGCCATATGCAAATCAATCTTGGCAAACATCTTGGGACACGTTTCGGGGTCATACCCCTCATCAGCTGGGCTAGCTTGAATCCAGTGGCAAAGTGAGCAAAGGTCCCATGTCTGGGCATACCCTGCCAACTTAGGGCAAACCAAGCTAACACAAGGAGATGATGGCGGGAGCGCGGAATCTTTTCAGACACCCACCCCCAGTCACAGATCTGGATCGATGTGGTATGGTATCCAGTTGCTCTGTGCATTATATCTGTCTCTTCTCACAGAGGGCCTATTTGGTGGGGAGACCCACTGCAAATATGCTATGTTTCAATGGTGAGTTCCATACTCTTTGCATGGGGGTTGGAAGTTAGGGCCTCCAGTGTATGAGACCTTTCCCTTCCACTGTTACTTTTCCAAGTTGTGTGCCCTGTTCACAAGTAACTCTGTGCCTTTGATGAAAAATCTAGATTGTGCTTCCCGGAAATCACCAGGTACCATCATACATGGCGAGTGTTGGAGTAGGTGGGCACAAACAACCTGTGACATTAAGAATGACAGACTCTGATTGATTACTTATCAACTTACTTTAATCTATTTTAAGAATATAAATATTCAATCGTACAATACAGCCTAAATCATACATCATCACACAAGAGAAAACAACAATTCAGTAATTCATAATAACATCTCGCAACGAGCCATGAGTGAGTGAATAGGAGAAGAGACAAAAGAACATTGTAAATAAGATCGATGTAATTTCAGAATAATCATACGAACCTAGAGAAATCTATATATCATAAAATACTAATAGTCTGAAGAGCTAACCCTCCGGCCGGAAGGTAAAGCTGGGGACACCCTCACAAAGATATGAGAAGCTAAGTTAAGGAATCACATTCAGCAGAACAGCAGCCAGCCAGTTAGGTAAAGAAACAGCAATACAGCAATATGCCACAGAGCGAAACACCTCTCTTTCCATGTACTCTCTTCTTGAAAAAATTCTACCACTAGTAGTTACAACCTAATTCGCTAAAGTCCACCCCTACATGTATCAAATCCTCGGGCATTCACAGTTCTCATTGGTCCAAAACAGAGGGTGTTAGATCACCCCACTTCCATCGCACCTAACTCTCAAAAGTTCTTTGTTAGAAAGACTGTCGTTCAGCAGAGGAAACTACGTTAATCTCTTCCATAGCTTGCACGTGTCTCTCGTAATTTTCGTAAAAAAACTCTCAGCACAGTTATTCACAAAAATAAACATTGCCCCGGTCAGCAAGGAAGGTCGGTGGGTACTCTCTCCACATAGCCATCGACAAGAAAAGAACATCTATCTATGAATGACATAATACCTTTCTTTGCATCCTGTATATTAGAAAGCAAATTAAACTTAACTGCGTTTTTGAGGCCTTCTCTGAAAAACTATAAAACGCGCCCCTTTCTCTAGGAAAAATAAATACAAAATAAATTAACAGTTCATAATAAAGCTTAAATATTATTGCATTGTTCTTTACATTGGGCTTCTCCACATCGTAAGTGCATATTTCAAACTAGTGAGAAAAAGATATGTCTCTCCTTAAAGCTTTTTGCTTCTAGTATTATTTTTTAGCAATTATCACAACACATGTTCACGTTTTTCCTGTTTCCCTTCCCAAGTACTCTGTGTCAAGTTTTCTTAGTTAATTTTCACACAACTCTTTTGTTAATAATCCACACTATGAGAGGTTTAATCCAAGCAGGTTTCATATAGCGAAAACCCTACTCCATCGACACCATACTAAGAACCATCACTGAGTTGGACTACAAAGGACATCATGTCTAGACCTTCCAAAAAAACATTGCACCGGGACTGCTGGGGAACCTTATACGCTCTCCACAGCCTAGGTTGTCACAAGCCTAGGCGCTGTGATGCACCAGACCGGAAAGCAGAATTATTTGGCAGGTTTATCTATATATTAAAAATATCAAGTACCATTATAGATAATTAATTTAAGGCTGAAGCAAATAACAAAAATCTGAACATGAATTTCCAAAATTATAACTAGTAGAAAGAGGTCAATAACAAAGGACACCAGTGATAGACAGATATGATGACATATCAATAGAAATTAAATGTAATTCAGCAATGGGGAAATAATTAAGTTTGACCCGGAAATGTAGACCACCCCCATTCCTATCGGGCGTAGGATATAGGAAAGCTATAAACATTAGCGGCTGCTACTGCACAGATGTGGGGGGGCGGGGAGAGTTGAGGAAATTAAAAATTAAGTTTAAAAAAACACTTACCTGGATGTGGTCAGCCACGCTACCTCCGTCCTCTGTCCTCTTCCGGGCTTTTGTGGAAGCAGGAATCACCCTGGCTCCCCTGAGCCAATCACAACGCTGCAATGCAGCACTGTGATTGGTCTGAGCGCCGGGGTTTGGTGATCAGCCAGGGGATGGGGGCTTGGGCATGTTCTCCACCCAGGCTTTAATGCAGCCTGGGTGGAGAACATGCAAAGCGCGCATGACATTTTGGTCAGCCCGAGACGGCCGGCCAAAATGTTATGCATACTTAGGAAGTGCCTACCACTCCCCCATCCTCTAAACAGCCCAGTCTGCCCTCAACCAACTGAGCCAGAAGTTCAAATAAATGATAATGACATTAAGTTATTATCATTGTGTTATTCTATTTTTAATTGATCACTCAGTGAGCAGTGGGACGATGCTCCTCTGCTTTAGGAGCCACCACTGGCTTTAAATTCATTGAGACAGGCAAACATTAGGTCAGGGGAGTTTCAAGACTAATTAATGAAAAAACAATCTAACTGATGACTAAGTAAAAAGGTCATACCTGTTTTACCAGGGAATGAGCATTGATAAGTGTACATTTCAGCATGGCCGAATCTGCTTAACATTTGTTAGTTGAGACGAAATAGCAAGATTAGCTGATTGTTTGTTTACTAAAATTAAGGCAACCAGCTCAGCAGCCCGGTGATGAATGCAGATATCTTGAAGCTAATGGGGCCAGCAACCCAAAGCAAAGGGTATGTAGTGAGCCGTCCGGCCATAGCAGAAGCTGCGTCTGACCATAACATGCACCCTGAGACCAGGCTAGGCATCAGGCATAAATATTATTATTAATAATAATGATAAAGATTCGTCCTTCCACTTGGAGTGGAGTCCAGACGAAACACCAGTGAGTGTGCTTCTGGTGTGCAAGTACCTGCAACAGCTGCATGCATCAGTGGCCGGGCCTACCAGGCACTTTACTGGGTTAAAAAGATAAAGCAATGTGGCATCGAAAAGAATAGCATATTTACCTATTGAAAATTGTCTTGTCAATAACTAAAGAAACAGATAAAGATGGGAGTTGAAGCAAATCAGCTCAGGTCCAACGTTTAGCAAAGCAATGCAGACTTACCTGATAAGAGGACTGACTAAACTGACAGCCTGTGGTATTCCTTGGTATTCCTTTTTTTACTCACCCAAAGGGCTGCGCATTACAAGCATCATACATGCCACTAGCCCGCATTCAGGTGGGAGACTCGTGAGTTTTAAGCCAAAAATAGCTTAATTTTAGGTGCCTCCTACCTAAAATTGCCTTTGCTGCAATATAAGCCAATGGGTAAAATGCATTACCATGATTTGTATTTGAAATACCCCACTTACAAGTTTCAAAATGTTGGCATGTATGAAGCAGCACCACCACAAGTAGAGCAGCACTGACCAAAATGGCGACCATAAATGTCTAACCCAACAAGAGAAAAACATTCAGATCTGCTGGTGAGTAATCTGCCTAGCCAGAAATAAGGACCCCAACACGATAGAGAAGAGCATGTGCATGCTGAAAATTATGTTAAAACAGTAAAAAGCTGTTCTAAACAGTTGAAAGTTGTTCTAAACAGTTGAAAGCTGGTCTTAACCCACACTACCAGTCTTGGTGTACAGGGTGTCCAATTGTGCGTTGCACCATTATTTGCTTCCCTGTGAAAACAATGTTATCTAAACTATCATGGCCATTTCTACACAGGCTTTTCCACCATGTCTACTAGTCTTAAGTATCAAACATCGCAAAAAGGTATGATTTACAGTTTAGTTTGATGCATAAACAGTTTGCTCCACTGCCTTCAGTGACTCATAATGGTAGAGAATGCTGTTCCTAATTATTTTCATGGGTACACTGGGTGAACATCTAAGTGGCGTTATGTTAATTCTAGAGGCTCAGTGGTGGAATAGCAGGAGTGATCAATGTCAAAGTCTCTCTAAAGGCTTTGTGTCTCGAGCCAACACTGGGGTGCACCAACAGATTGCTAATTGGAGGCATCCCAGTGCATTAAAAGGTGGTATTGATTTGATGATTGGCCTGCATCACCAGATTTAAACATGGGGTTTCCTAGAACTGTACAAAAATGTTGTGCATCTGTTGTATATTCTGTTGAGAGTGGAGAGGGTGGTGACAGGCAGGTACTAAGTATTATGCTGCCGCAGAAGTCCAGCAGTTTGTGAAAGAAACCCAGTGAGAATGTGTCTTGTTATAATACAGATCCTCAAGGAGAGAATGGCAAGTTATACATACATTTTATGTCCATCAGCTAATGCAAAATGCAACTCATCTAATATGTTAGACATCCAGAACCATAAAAGGCCATCACATAGGTACCATCTATATTATTGTAGTAGGGAGTATCAAATGCCAAATTTCAACAGGACATAATATTGTTACAACAATATAGACAAAATATTGAAAAGTAAGTTCACAGAGGATGAAGGGTCATCGGAGTTTGTAATGACGGAACCCTTGTGGCTCCTCATGGACTCATTACAACTGTGATGTAAGCATTAGAGCATAGTGAAATGAATGCAGGTTTAGAATGTTGAGTTTGAGGTTACACGCAGAAAAATAAAGACGTGTTATAAAAAGCTCCGTGCGTGGCCCAGTCATTGGTGAGTACCGGGATTGGGTAGGATGCTACAACTGGCAACAAGATAGGGGAGAAGTCTCCCAAAGATCGGCAGCGTTTTCCTAAGGAGTTTGCTGTGGGCCAGCAAACTGCTTGTGAGTGCCACATGTGCCTGTGTTGAAGTGCGCAATCGATGTTTGACGTATGTGGAGTCAAAGCTTTACTAAGACGTTTACACATTGTTGGCTGAAAACCTGCTAGGAAGGCTGCAAAGCGATGTACTGGACTACTGAGCAACTCAAAGCCATTCATTTATATTGAGTGATAATGTTAAAGGCGGATGCAACCAGGTTTTGAAGGAGCAGCAAAGGGTAAGATGACACTGCAATCAAAAGCACTGCGAGGCAGAGTCAACCAGGTGTCAGACAGCACAAAGAGATGCCTAAAGGCAAGGGAATACAAGAAACAGTAATCTGCGTGCAAATTCTGATTTAAGAAAGTCATCATGTCACAACGCTGGAGGGAATGACACAGAGGAAGCACCCAGGGTTGTGCTTGTAGAGCCATTCATACAGTACAGAAAAGCGGAGAGCACAGATCTGAATTGTGAAGGTTTGCTTTCCAGTGGACCCCAAAGAGGTCAAATTTCCTGTCATTATCAAAGATGACCCAGTGGCCATCATAGCGCCAGGCCTCAGAGATGGTTTGCATAAACAAGATCACCAAGCAGCGTCAGAAAGAGCTCTCCTCTCCACATTTAAAAGTTCCACCAATGGTTACAATGCTGTCTCCTTCATGAAACCACCACTGCCATTTAATATTGCCAAAAAGCTGAATATTGGTGACAGATGGACTGCATGAATAGAGACATTTGAGAATTTTATTGATGCAATTGGAGAAGCAGATAGTAAACAGTTATCAAGTACCTTAAGAATCTTGCTGGTGAAGGAGTGAAAGAAGCCACAAAGAAAAGGAGAACTTAATTACAGTCAAATCAAAGCAGCTTGGTATCTCAAGGTCAATCCAATGCCGAATGTAGATTACAAAGGTACTTCTTCAGCCAAGAAAGACAAAAAGCTGGTGAGACCATCAACAAATTTGTTAAGAGACTGGATAAGCTCATCAAACACTGTAAGTTCAATTAATTTAATGATGAGGGAACTCTACACTTCAGAGTCATTGACGGATGACTGTCACTCATTCAAAGCAAAACCAATGGGGATGATGGATGGAGTGTTGAACATTGCAAGCACTCACCCCCAATCAACTGATCTGGGTTTAATCCATCATCATTCTTTAGCTCACTCCGCCACCCCAGTTCAGACATGGCCATATTGCTATGCAATGCTGATAGCCAGAAACCGGTCCTAGGATGCTTGTTTCCAGTCCAGGGAGGACCTGGCCTGGCAGTTAGGGCTGGACTGTTCCCATTGGGCAAAGGGTCAAGCCTGATTTGCATATGGCTGGGTCCAAACTGAAATGACATGGTGAGCAAAGAAACGATGGATTTAGGCCCAGATCTCTGTACTGGTGTGAATGTATGACATTGTTCTGCATTCTGCCCATCAATTGTTCTTTTTGCATTTGTCACCCCGAGTGGGACGGGTATGCTCAGACATGAGTACCGTGCTCTCCATGCCACTGGAGTCAAGCTATCCTGGCTGATGAGGGCTGAAAACCCGAAACCGGTCCTAGGATGCTTGGTTCCAGTCCAGGGAGGACCTGGCCTGGTAGTTCGGGCTGGACTGTTCCCATTGGGCGCAGGGTCAAGACTGATTTGCATATGGCTGGACTATTCCCATTGGGCGCAGGGTCATGACTGATTTGCTTATGGCTGAGTCCAAACTGGAATGGCATGGTGAGTAAAAAAAATATGGATTTAGGTCCAGAGGGGTGGAGCTGTAGTGTCATGTGAGTGTGTAATGACTGAACCCTTGCGGCTCCCAATGGGCTCTGTAGAATTGTGACGTAAGCGTTAAAGCATTGTGAAATTAATGCCGGATTAGAATATTAAGTTTGCAGTTAAATGCAGAAAGATAAAGACGTGTTGTACTAAGCTCAATGTGTGGCTGGGGATGAAGCGACAGAAAGCGGCATGGATTTACTATTCTTAACTCCACATTAATGTACCTTGAAGAGATATATATCACCAAGGTACATATATGTACAATCTTTTTTCGATATTAAAAAAATCATAAAAGATGCAAAAGTATCAATTTCATACATTTTGAACACAGGTCAAGTCAAATGTATAATACAATATAATCTTACAATCCTACACATATTGAGTCCTAGCTGGCAACCTAACACCTATTTTAGAATTTATTAAAATCAAGAAATGTGTGACATAACTTATGGATAGTAGTACTATAATGCGCCTTCAATTTTCTGGCAATATATGTCAAAATCAGCCATAAATTTGATAAAGTGCAACTACATCAATCACTTTCTCCCTTTCGGGTAGGGCTTTACTCATGGGTTTTAAAAACTAACAGCCTTTTTAATTTAAGAACAGTAAAGTGTAGGATCTTTCGCAAAGTTATAAAGTGCGAGTGCATGGACCACATTGTCCTCTTCCAGATATAAGAACAAGAAACTACATACAACGTGCAATACTAAAACCAACATTTAAAATGGAAATTAATGTTAAAATTTCATTCCCTTTCCCTTGCGTACTAAATTTGTGCCAAATAAATATCTACTAAGACTAAAAACGATTTTCTGGAATGTATCTGTTTTTAAAATTCTTAGCACTCCTAAGTGAGACCTAATTTCCATGTAACGACAAATTGGTTTTGCCCATTCTGAGGGATCGTATATGATGGGCAAACAAATAACATATGGGGGTCATTTTCGACAACATATTGTGTGCATGAGGTGCAGATGGCATCTCTGTCATCGATATTATTGCAATACCACTTCGATGTATTGGATTTGATTGTAAAACATCAAAGCAGAATGTCATATAGAGGGACGTAGCTAAATCGGGTAGAATGTAAAACCAACTACACACATGCCAAAGCCAAGGAAGATTAACATTGTAATCAAATCTCAATATCTCAATTAACCCCTCTTTGTAGTGTTTGAGCTATTTTATGGTCCACAGATGGACCCAAAGCAACAGGGTCTTAATATGGCTTGGGGCTCAATTTGCCTGAGATTTATATCTTGGATAATGAGGACCATACGTGTGCATACTGAGAGTTGCAATTGCATCCTTATAAATTTGTTCTCTTACACAGTAAGCATATTCTGTCTAATAACGCCCCAATGTTCTGAATCATAAAGGGTTGCTGTTTGTGCCCTACACTTACAAACTTCCAAAGCAGGTGACACTGCTTTAGATATACTTTTCTGTAGCTTTTTCACAATTGCCATGGAATTTGTTACCGAAATGGACTTCCACTTAAGCATCTGAGGTTTCCATGACAATTTAGTGACAAGGTTAATTTCCACATAATGAAAATTGGGCACCTATTCCAGTTTTTGTTTTGCAACAATGATATTTTTTCTTAAAAGATTTGTGTGGATTTATGGCCATGTATTTGTTTTGTTTTAATGTATTTCAAGACCTTTTTCAGTACAGTACTCACTAAAGCAGTCTAAAAGGTTCTGCAATCCCTTGGGCATTTGTGATATTAAAATTGTGTTATCTGCAAAGAATAGACCAGGTACTGGCACCCCTCCTAACTTTGCTGAATCGTACCTTGAAGATGTTGTGCAAAATCATTTACATATAATGAGAAAAGGTAGGGTGCCAGTACACATCCCTGCCTTACTCCTCTTTTTTTGGAATTGCCTCAGTAAGTTTGCCCAAGGGTCCCCATCTAACTTTTGTGTAATTATCTTTGTGGAGGTGTACTATTTCAATCAGAAGGTCATCAGGAACTCACTGGAGTTTTAGGGAGTTCCACACTGAGCTCCTAGGAATGAGATCAAAAGCAGCCTTAAGATTTATAAAGGCTGTGTACATATGGCCACCCTTAAGTTTAGTGTACTTCCATACTATACACAATAATCTGAAGACCTGGTCAATTGTACTAGTTCTAGCTCTGAACCCCCCTTGGTATTGAGACAGAATTTTATTATGCTAATCAACTACCCTGTGACTTATAGCCTTTATAGATTGGCAATATTTACCGGATCTGACAAGACGGAGGTCCTCATCCTCGGCTCCACCCCCTCAATCTGGGACAACTCCTGGTGGCCTACCTCGCTGGGAACAGCCCCAGCACCCACCAACCACGCACGCAACCTGGGGATCATCCTCGACTCCACCCTTTCCATGACCAAGCAGGTCAACGCCGTCTCTGCATCCTGCTTCAACACTCTCCGAATGCTCCGCAGGATCATCAAGTGGATCCCCTCCGAAATGAGAAAAACCGTCACTCAGGCCCTCGTCACGAGCAGGCTGGACTACGGAAACGCCCTCTACGCGGGAACAACAACCAAGCTCCTGAGACGACTGCAACGCATCCAGAACGCCTCGGCATGACTGGTCCTCGACATCCCCCAACGCAGCCACACCACCCCCCACCTGAGAGACCTACACTGGCTCCCCATCAACAAGAGGGGTACCTTTAAACTCCTCATCCACACACACAATGCCCTACACAACGCCGGACCAGCATACCTCAACGGACTACTCAGCTTCTACACCCCCACCCGCCGCCAAGACCTGGAACACCCTCCCCACCAACCTTCGACAGACCCAAGACCTGCTGTCCTTCAGAAGACTTCTCAAGACCTGGCTCTTCGATCAGTAGCAGCTCCCCCCCGCCCCCCTGACCCCCCCGACCCCCTCCACCCTCCCCAGCGCCTGCACTAGTTGTTTTTTTATAGTTTTTTCTTCTCGCTCTTATTTTTTCTATGTTGTTGAACCGCACTATCACCATCAGTAGATGCTTTGCAACACAGCAGTCCTTGGCAAACCAGGGATTATGAGACAAATATTTAATGGTGTTCAATGGCTCACGAGTGATTTTACTCAGGACTTTTTTTAGTTTATCGGCCAAAATGAAGTGAATTTGCGCAATAGGGATCTCACATGAGGCAGTATTTATATAAGGAGCTAATGCATCTACAAAGGTGTTGTAGATGATTGCTATGGTTTTGGAATTTCCAATAATAGAAGGCCATTTTAGTGCTCTATGGATATTGCTAATCAGTGGGTTTGGAGGAGGGTTCCTCTTGGTAGAGCTTTTTCCCCGGAAGTCCAGGTTTCAAAAAATGTTCCCTCCATTGACAAACTCAGAGGAAAATGATCGCTGTTATCTCTTGGCTCTACTTTTAAATCAATGAGGTTACCCCATAGGTAATACTCACTAATATATAGTCAATTTTAATCTTAGTATTGTCTCTTTTTTGAATGTGTATGCACTTGGCCTGTCTGACAGCAGCCTGCCATTGCATGCCCTCAATCCTTGCCCTGAGACCAATCAAACCATTTGAATTGCCGCCTTTGTGCATGGAACAGAAGGTCCAGCTTGCAATGGTGGAATACCTCTAGTCTTATTTTCTTCTTGTAGGAGGGTTTTCTAGGCCCACAACTGGCTCAAACATGCAATTGAAGTTCCAGCCTATAATTACTGGCACCCTAGGGTCTATAGTACTTTTGGAAGTTATCCAATATCTCTAGTACTGGTGATTCTACACTAGCTGCTCTAAGTATACTATAGACATTTAGCAAACAAACATCTCTTTTTTGTGTGTTTATTTTTACCCGTAGAATATCAGGGGAGGGAAATTCGAGTTGGTTAATTTCTAACATTAGGGAGATTTTAGCCCATATAACTAGGCCTCCTGATGGTCTACCTCTTATTGATGGGACCACATTCATACTAAATGTTCTATAGCCCAGCTTATGATGTGAATCCAGAGCCCATGTTTCTTGTAAAATACAGAAATCATATTGATTCATGTACTTTTGCCATTCTGAGTAAATTCGTTTTTTGCTTTAGCCCAGCTATGTTTCATGACACTAGACATTTGGGGGTTTGTATGGATACCAAGGTACATACATATGGAACTAAGTATAGAAAATGTATAGAAATATACCTTTACATTTTGTCCCTCAACATTGTAGTATCATTATTCTGTTCCATCATTATCTGGGCTTCGATTGTCCTAGCTGACATGTCAGAGGAATATTTCTCCTTTCTCTTGGTGCTACATGAAATGTTACATGTTTGTCTGATCCAGAGGCACAAAAACACCAAGCAGCACTGGGAACCTACATTTGTTATGCCAAAAACGGTAAGGTTTTAATTATTTCCTGCTGGGAACATTTTGAAAAAATGGGATGAAAAAGAGCAAAATACAGCACACATTTTACTTAAAGTTGATAAATATAGACCCATAGGTTCTGAAAGGGCTCTCATTGCAAATTGAAGGTCTTTCATAATAATTGGAACGGTAATGAAACTCAATGCTGTTCATTAGTTGATCTCATTTTTCCAATGTGCTATGGGTGCCCCCTTATGCCAAAAATGCTGTTAGTATTTTGGGGCCAGCATTCTGTCATGGTTGCCCTCCCCCCACACTCCACATATGCAACAGTTGTCCTGCCTTCTGTCAAGAATTACATATAATGCGCAGGCTCAGCATTTTGTCACAGGTACCCCTATGCAAGAATTGCCCCCAGTATGCCAGTGCCAGCGCTTTTTAATGGGTGTCTTGCTAGATCAATAATTTCCTTGAGCTTGTGAAGACCAAACTGCAGACTTACAAGTATTATACTATGTTCTCACTCAAGCTCACTTCCATCCAGTCACTCACACTTATTCTCACCCACTCACATTCATTCTCGCTCACACATGCTCACTTACTTGCACTCATTCCTTCATTATCTCGCTCTCTTGCATTCATTCTTGCTCTCTCACTTATGTCACTCTGACTCGCTCTCTCTTACACTTTCTGCATTCCACTCACTTGCATTCATTCTTATGTTCAATTGCACTTTTTCACTTAGTTTAATTTATTCCCATTCACTCTGACACACTTATTTTTGCTCACTTTAATTCACATTCACTCCTATTCTTGATCAATCATACTTTCTCGCTCACACTGCCATGCACACAATCTACTTCTCATTGTCTTATTCTCCATTATTCTCACTCACTCTGACTCCTTATGTGACTCATAGTTACACTCCCTGTTACTCATTCTCATGCATTGTCATTCCCACCATCTAATACTTCTCACACTCATTCTTACTCATTCATTATCAATCACATCCACTCACTCTTACTCAAGCATACTCCCTTTCTGCTGGTCAGTCTCATTCATACTTACCCCTTCACTCATGTTCACAAACACACACACACCTTTACAGATACACACGCACACATGCTCACACATTCAAACACACACTCCCACATTCACAAAATCTCTTGTGTGTAAACACGATCTCACCCAAATGCACTGACACAACATACATTTATAAACATTTTATTTTTGTTACCTCAGCTGCCACTTGATGGCATATTCCAGCTCCTGCTGCTTCATTTTTGGAATGGAATGGAAGTGGATTTATAAAGCGCATGGCTACCCGGGGGCGTCCCAGCGCTGCAAGGATTATCCCAAGAACTACTGAAATTAGGGGGAAAGCCAGGTTTTCACGAGCTTGCGGAATTTTAAATGGTTAGTTTCCTTCCGGATGTTAAGCGGGAGGGAATTCCAAAGCCTGGGGTCGTTGTAGGAAAAGAGGCGTCCTCCCGATCGCGCCCTCTTTATTCTAGGAGTGTTGGCTAAAAGGAGAGAGTCAGAGCGAAGGTTTCTATGGGGTTTGTAGGGGTTCACCAGAGTCCGAAGAATAGGGGGACCCTTGTCATGAAGGATTTTGTGTGTGAAACAGAGGGATTAGAAATGAACTGTCTCCTCAATTGGGAGCCAATGAAGGAATGTTAGGGCGTGTTTTCCTGAATAACGTTTTTTTGTGCTTGTCAGAAGTCTGGCTGCTGAATGCTGGCCCCATACAGGTCGGCCACATGAGTTTGGGAGTAAGAGTAGATTAATTGCCCAATACCAGGATTTCCTTTTTCTCACCATTCAATTTGAGCTTGGAGCCAGTCATCCAGCTGAAGATATCTTTAAGACAAGAGGACAGGTTTTCTGGGGAATGGTTTGACTGGTTCAATGAGACGATGAGTTGGGTGTCGTCCGCATACGGGATCAGTTTAATTCCGAAGGGGACAACTATTTCTACCAGGGAGGACATGTACACATTAAAGAGGGTAGGGCTCAGGGACGAGCCCTGGGGTACCCCACATTGGAGAGGGATAGCTCTTGAGCGGATATTGGCTTTCACTACCTGGAATGTTCTTTTTTCAAGGAATGACTCCAGCCAGGATAGAGCCGGCCCTGTGACTCCTATTCTACTAAGCCGGTGACTCAGAATACGGTGGTTCACCATATCAAAGGCCGCACTTAAGTCCAGGAGGATCACTGCAGCTGAACCTCTGGAGTCAATGATCCTTCTAACTTCCTCTACCACTGCTATCAGTGAGGTGTCAGTGCCCTGGCCTGGGTGAAAGCCTGTCTGGGAACCGTGTAAGAGTCCACCGGATTCAAGGTAGGCTGAGAGTTGACGGTTGACAAACTTTTCCGCCACCTTACTGATTCCTGGTAGTAAAGAGATTGGTCGATGGTTGCCCACCTCGTGGGGTCGAGGTGTTTTTTTTTTTAACAGTGCCTTTACTATCTCTTTTTTCCAATTGGTTGGTACAATGCCCTGTTCTAGGGAGGCGTTGATAACATTGGAGATGGGGGGATGATGGTGGAGGCTACTGTTTTCAAGATGTTAAAAGGTGCCGGGTCTCGAGGTGAGCCGCTTTTGATAGATTCAAGGCTTGGGGAGAGCGACTCTACAGTGCTGGAGGAAAATGAGAAAAGGCCAGGGGCGTTATTCTGAGGTTCTAAGGGGTGAGATTCAGCATAGTCAGTTTTTGGGAGTGAGTTAAGAATGTTTTGAATTTTATTTGCAAAAAATTCAGCCAGTTTGTTACAATGATTACCAGAGGGGGGTCAGGGACTGGGGGTGGGTCGGGGGTTCTCAAGAGTTCTTTAGTGATGCAAAATGTTTCCCTGGAGGAGTTAGCGGCGGATGGTCATGTCAGAACTTGGGTGGTGTGGAGTGCAAAAAAACGATGGATTTAGGCCCAGATCTCTGTACTGGGGTGAATGTATGATATTGTTCTGCATTCTGTCCATCAACTGTGGTTTTTGCATGTGTCACCCCGAGTTGGATGGGTATGCTCAGACGTGAGTCCCATGCTCTCCACACCACTGGATTCAAGCAAGCCGGGCTGAAGACGGCTGAAATGCCAGAAACCGGTCCTCGGAAGCTTGTTTCAGGTCCAGGAAAGGCATGGCTTGGCAGTTCGGGCTGGACTGTTCCCATGAGGCACAGGGTCAGACTGATTTGCATATGGCCATGTCTGAACTGGGGTGGTGTGGAGTGCAAAAAAACGATGGATTTAGGCCCAGATCTCTGTACTGGGGTGAATGTATGATATTGTTCTGCATTCTGTCCATCAACTGTGGTTTTTGCATGTGTCACCCCGAGTGGGATGGGTATGGTCAGACATGAGTCTCATGCTCTCCACACCACTGGATTCAAGCAAGCCGGGCTGAAGACGGCTGAAATGCCAGAAACCGGTCCTCGTAAGCTTGTTTCCGGTCCAGGAAAGGCATGGCTTGGCGATTTGGGCTGGACTGTTCCCATGAGGCACAGGGTCAGACTGATTTGCATGTGGCCATGTCTGAACTGGGGTGGTGTGGAGTGCAAAAAACGATGGATTTAGGCCCAGATCTCTGTACTGGGGTGAATGTATGACATTGTTCTGCATTCTGTCCATCAACTGTGGTTT
The DNA here is from genome assembly GCF_964263255.1 of Lissotriton vulgaris. Classification (NCBI taxonomy): domain Eukaryota; kingdom Metazoa; phylum Chordata; class Amphibia; order Caudata; family Salamandridae; genus Lissotriton; species Lissotriton vulgaris. Next base: position 1,131,286,459 of record NC_141691.1, read on the forward strand.
TTGCATGGGTTTTTTTCAGGGCAGCTTTATAGGATGTAATGGCTAGTCTATACTCCGTTTTATTTTGAGCTGTCAAAAGTTTTCCTCCAAATCCTTTCCACTTTTTAACAATGTTTTCTCATGTCACGGAGCTCAGGGATGCACCAGGGGGATTTGAAGATTTCACTTTTCTTCCGTGTAGTTTTCCTTGGCAATACTAATTCCAGGGAGTTCTCAATCCAAGATAAAACAAATGTGTCCACTTTTACAGGGTCTAGGTCATGAGTGGGGATGGTGAGTTTGAGTTCGCACTTCCAGGATTCAGGGTCTAGTTTAGACCAGTGGCGTTCTAGTATGCGTGGGACAGGGACTTGAGGGTCTTCAGGCAGAATTTGCCAGCTGAAGTGGATTAAAAAGTGGTCTGATAGGTAAGGGTTCCATGACCTTTAAATCCGAAATATTGGAGAATATGGGGTCTAAAAGATGGCCTTTTGCATGAGTGGGTTGGAGGTTTTTAAGAGGAAGGTGATAAGCTGCGAGGTCAAGAATTAAGTCACCTGCCACTTTATCCAAAGGGTCATCAAAATGGAGATTGAGATCTCCCAAGAGAGTAAAGTTGGATGAGATACTGGCCTTGGAGATTACGGTCTCCAGTAGGGAGCTACAAAATTGTCCCAATGTACCCGGGGGGCGGTAAATAAGAATGCCAGAGAGTGATTTTAAGGGGGAGAGTTGTAAGATGAAGTGAGTGTTCTCGCAATCTAGGATGGGGCTGTCCAGGATGCGACAGGAAAGGTGGTTTTTGTAGATGATAGCTACACCTCCGCTCTTGCCACAGGCTCTGTCGTGACGCTGGATCAGGTACGCCGGAGGGAGGGCCTGTACGGTGTTAGGATCAGCGTCTGGGGAGAGCCATGTCTCTGTCAGTAACAGGACGTTCAAGTTGGAGTCCTGAAGAAGTAGTGAGATCTCTAAGGAGTGTTTAGGCAGGGATCTACAGTTCAGTAGAGCCATGCTAATCTGATTTTCAACAGCAGCAGGGGTTGGTGGTCCTTTTTGTGAGATAATAAATAGGCAATGAGTACAGTGGCTTTGCGACTCATCTAAAAGAATAGAATGGGCACATGGAGGCTCCAGGTCTTCCCTGACAAGGAGGAGTTTGTCCCTGGAATAGTGAAGCAAGGTTGTAGACAGAGAGGCAGAAATTCCTGTCCTTTGGCCCAGTCTGGCGCGGACAGGCGCAGACGGGATTGCCTTTGGCGCGCCAGCAGCGCACCCGCTGCTCGCGTCCGCTGCACACGTCTGCTGCGCGTCGAGGCGTGCATTCAGTTTTATAAGGTAGCGCTAAAGACTAGAGCGCTGACTCTCCTGAATGCGCACCGGCACTTCCGGTTTGCCTATCCTTCCCTCCACCCAAGCGGAACACTCAGTGGTGGAACGGGGAAGACGCAGCATGGTGCAGGTGAGCGTGGTGAGTGAAGGTTTTAAAATAAACAATGCAGCGATTTTAAAAGCATTGAGGAGCACGTTACAGGGTTATCACACAGGGCGATGAGGAATTAGCAGCAGGCAGAAGTAAGTCTTACGCAAAGCTGTTGATGGCAGGTTACAACACCTGAGCCCTTCTGCGAGGTGCGCCGACTCAATGCTGGAGATTGCCCTAGTCAGTTGCCTCTAGCGCGTCCGCTGTGCGTCGAGGCGTGCATTCAGTTTTAGAAGGTAGCACTAAAGACTAGAGCGCTGACCCACCTGAATGTGCACTGGCACTTTCGGTCTGCGTATCCTTTCCTCCACTCAAGCGGAACACTCAGTGGTGGAACGGGGAAGACGCAGGCTGGTGCAGGTGAGCGTGGTGAGTGAAGGTTTTAAAATAAACAATGCAGCGATTTTAAAAGCAGTGAGGTGCACGTTACAGGGTTATCACAAAGGGTGATGAGGAATTAGCAGCAGGCAGCAGTAAGTCTTACGCAAAGCGGTTGATGGCAGGTTACAACACCTGAGCCCTTCTGCGAGGCGCTCCGACCCAATGCTGGAGATTGCCCTAGTCAGTTGCCTCTAGCGCGTCCACTGCGCTTCAATGCGTGCATTCAGTTTTATAAGGTAGCGCTAAAGAGTAGAGCGCTGACCCTCCTGAATGCGCACCTGCACTTCCGGTCTGCGTTTCCTTCCCTCCACTCAAGTGGAACACTCCATGGTGGAACGGGGAAGACGTAGCCTGGTGCAGGTGAGCGTGGTGAGTGAAGGTTTTTAAATAAACAATGCGGCGATTTTAAAAGCAGTGAGGTGCACATTGCAGGGTTATCACACAGAGCGATGAGGAATTAGCACCAGGCAGCAGTAAGTCTTACGCAAAGCGGTTGATGGCAGGTTACAACACCTGAGCCCTTCTGCGAGGCCCTCTGACTCAATGCTGGAGATTGCCCTAGTCGGTTGCCTCTATCGCGTCGGCTGCGCGTTGAGGCGTGCTTTCAGTTTTATAAGGTAGCGCTAAAGACTAGAGCGCTGACCCTCCTGAATGCGCACCGGCACTTCCGGTCTGCGTATCCTTCCCTCCACTCAAGCAGAACACTCCGTGGTGGAATGGGGAAGATGCAGCCTGGTGAAGGTGAGCGTGGTGAGTGAAGGTTTTAAAATAAACAATGAGGTGATTTTAAAAGCAGTGACGTGCATGTTACAGGGTTATCACACAGGGCGATGAGGAATTAGCAGCAGGCAGCAGTAAGTCTTACGCAAAGCGGTTGGTGGCAGGTTACAACACCTGAGCTCTTCTGCGAGGCGCTCCAACCCAATGCTGGAGATTGCCCTAGTCAGTTGCCTCTAGCGCGTCCGCTGCGCGTTGAAGCGTGCATTCAGTTTTATAAGGTAGCGCAAAAGACTAGAGCGCTGACCCTCCTGAATGCGCAATGGCACTTTCGGTCTGCGTATTCTTCCCTCCACTCAAGAGGAACACTCCGTGGTGGAACGGGGAAGACGCAGCCTTGTGCAGGTGAGCGTGGTGAGTGAATGTTTTAAAATAAACAATGCGGCGATTTTAAAAGCAGTGAGGTGCACATTACAGGGTTATCACACAGAGCGATGAAGAATTAGCACCAGGCAGCAGTAAGTCTTACGCAAAGTGGTTGATGGCAGGTTACAACACCTGAGCCCTTCTGCGAGGCGCTCCGACCCAATGCTGGAGATTGCCCTAGTCGGCTGCCTCTATCGCGTCGGCTGCGCGTTGAGGCGTGCATTCAGTTTTATAAGGTAGCGCTAAAGACTAGAGCGCTGACCCTCCTGAATGCGCACCGGCACTTCCGGTCTGCGTATCCTTCCCTCCACTCAAGCAGAACACTCCGTGGTGGAATGGGGAAGATGCAGCCTGGTGAAGGTGAGCGTGGTGAGTGAAGGTTTTAAAATAAACAATGAGGTGATTTTAAAAGCAGTGAGGTGCATGTTACAGGGTTATCACACAGGGCGATGAGGAATTAGCAGCAGGCAGCAGTAAGTCTTACGCAAAGCGGTTGATGGCAGGTTACAACACCTGAGCCCTTCTGCGAGGCGCTCCTACCCAATGCTGGAGATTGCCCTAGTCAGTTGACTCTAGCGCGTCCGCTGCGCGTTGAGGCGTGCATTCAGTTTTATAAGGTAGCGCAAAAGACTAGAGCGCTGACCCTCCTGAATGCGCAACGGCACTTCCGGTCTGCTTATTCTTCCCTCCACTCAAGAGGAACACTCAGTGGTGGAACGGGGAAGACGCAGCCTGGTGCAGGTGAGCGTGGTGAGTGAAGGTTTTAAAATAAAAAATACAGCGAATTTAAAAGCAGTGAGGAGCACGTTACAGGGTTATCACACAGGGCGATGAGGAATTAGCAGCAGGCAGAAGTAAGTCTTACGCAAAGCTGTTGATGGCAGGTTACAACACCTGAGCCCTTCTGCGAGGTCCTCCGACTCAATGCTGGAGATTGCCCTAGTCAGTTGCCTCTAGCGCGTCCGCTGGGCTTCGAGGGGTTTTTAAATAAACAATGCGGCGATTTTAAAAGCAGTGAGGTGCACATTACAGGGATATCACACAGAGCGATGAGGAATTAGCACCAAGCAGCAGTAAGTCCTACGCAAAGCGGTTGATGGCAGGATACAACACCTGAGCCCTTCTGCGAGGCGCACCGACCCAATGCTGGAGATTGCCCTAGTCAGTTGCCTCTAGCGCGTCCGCTAGAAGCACTTTTTCTTTAATAAACTAATAGTGAATAATAGACTATTATGCAGTATAGAAAAAAGTGAACAATAAACTAGGAGGTGAGCACCCTGATGCCCATAATGGGGAGCCACTCATGTGCTCTTGATGCTGGTTTTGCCACATCTGACTCCTAGAGTCACCAAAACACTGTCAGAGTCACAAACGGCTATCCAGGAGGGGGAGCCCCTGCAATGCCTGATTGCCCCTTACTGACATTCATATGCCCATTCTCCCACCTCTCATCTCTTTCTTTCAATCCTGTCTGTCTCCTAATTGCCCAATGTCTCTCACCTGGATACCCCTCTCTCTGTTCCTCCAAGCTCTCGCAACACTCTCTTTATTATTTCTCTTGCACCTGGATCCTCCTCTCCATCTCTATCTATTTGAACTGTCTTTCTCATCTGTCTTTCTGTCCCATCTAAACTGTCTTCCCCTTGCTGTCTCATCTGTTTTCCTGATCTGTCTTATTGACCTCTTCTGGACTCTCACTTGTAGCTGCCTGCCCTATTAACTCTTATCTCACTCTCCTCTCTGCCTTGTTATTTCCCTCTCCCCTGATAACGCCCAGGGGCAGCCAGAGTCACAGAGACCCCTGGTAGAAGGATTCCCTGAAGGAGCAACAAGAAATATATAATTCTATTGCAAGTTTGTTATTTTAAAGTACCATGATGCGTTTTTGCAAAATAGTGTATAAAGCCTTCCCAACTCGCTCCAAAGGCAGCCCTGACCAGCGCCCACGTGCCAAGAATGATGGCAACAGTGTTACATTGTAGTGTAAGTCCACTGAGGAATTTATTCATGGCTGCCAAAAGGTCTTGTAGCTGCAGGATAAAATGATTTGCTGCCTATCTATTGACGCGTGGTGAGGTGCGCATGCTTCAGAAGAAACCCACAGTACTGGTGGGACATAGATTGAGGGGTCTATAGTCTCTTGACCTTTTAGATAACCACTCATACCAAGTAACACCAACACATGACATTGTTTTGCAGGGGCCTGTCTCCTCCTTCTGTTGCCACATTAAGACTGTTGCTTCATATAGATACTGCTATGCTTGATCCGGTGAAGGACTGTGTTTTACATTGTTCGCCACTTTTGCTTAAAGGAATATCCTCACTATAATGCCTGCCCACATAGTGTAGCGTGCCCCTTCACAGCACTTTTTTCTTACATTTCTCATTCGTCCATTTTCAATTTTAGCAGACTGAAAGCTGAGTTGATCACTACAAGATTTAAAACTGTGACCTGTAGGTAAGCTAGCTCAGGTGACAAAAATGCACTAGCTAAAGAGATCTGTATGGACAAATTACTTATAATAGAAGTATCTGTCACAAATTGAATGCTGTGCAGAAAACTGTAGCACTGATTACCAGTACTAATCCACTATGGTCCTGACCTAAGGAGAAGTGCTCACGCAGGGCAGTAACAGTATTATTTGCTCTCATCTCAGGGGATAATGAGGTTATGTAAAACATAGAGAGAAGCATTGGAGGTAGGGCCATATGTATGATTTTGACGAATAGCGATTTTCAAAAAGTGAATATTTGTAAATCGCAGTTTGGTAATCAGTTCAGTTCAGTTCAGAAAAGTCTTTATTTCGATTATTCATCTTAAAAGACAGGGAATAAAATAAAGAACACAGAACATCTGTAATCACTAATTGGTATATAAGAAATTAATTGCTAAAAAATAGTGATTCATTGTTTAGTCATGCAGTATTTAGGAAATCACATTTAGAAGTTTCCTAAATAGCGAATGGAGTCGCAAATAGTGAGCATCACATTTGGCATACAGTGATGACATCAGAACCAGGAAGTAGTCATGTTTTGAAAAATGGAGAGGATTGGTGCAGGAACCCCCTAGGAGAATCCATGACTGATCAAAGTGTGTGTTTGCCATCCACCCATTTTGGACTCCAAAATGTCCTGTAAGGGCAGCGACAAGGATGCAGGGAGCAGAAGAAGAAAACTTATATTCACAGAGACAAAACTGTGAATCCTTACAGAAGAGTGTTTTGGGCACCATGACCAAGTTTTTGGAAAGTCATCCATGACAGTTCCTAAATTCCAGAAAAAGAAGATATGGAAGGGAATACAAGAAATAAATCAATGCAGTATGAGTGGCCCAGAGATCCATAGACGAGATACTGAAGAGATGTTATGATCTCAGATCAGATACCAAGGAGAAGGTGGTGGCAAGGAGCCTATATGAGGCAAAGGGGACAGGAGGAGCCCCCCACCATACCCCACCAACTGCCACTGAGGAACTAATGCAAACCACACTTGAGTCAGAATGTGTGAGTGGACTTGGATCACGTGACCCATCAGACCTTCCAGGAACCTCACATGGTAAGTTAAATATTGGATTGACATACGAAACATTGTATATTAAAGGTGTAAGTCAAAGAACAAAACATATTGAGAGCCCATACCAATGTGGTCAGTTCCAAAACCTAAAGCATACAACAAAGTATACACAAACACACTTTAAACTGCCTTATGGCAGATGTAGTGTTAAAAACGTACAAACAAATAGAATGGCAAAAATATTTTATTGTAAGTGTAACAAGCAGAAAGAACATACAACCAAGCATAAAACATTAAAGTAGTTTCAATCAATTTTTAAAAATCTCCTCACAAAAGTGACCATTCAGAAAGGGGTAGTCTGGAAGGTTTACATATTCATGTGGATGACCCCAATGATAGTGGCAGTCAGGCCAGTCCAACTCATGCTGCACATGTGAGTCTTGCAGCTACACAGCTGAGAAGACACAGCTGAAGAAGAGGTTGAGGACATCAAACCAACTGTTAGACAGAAACCTGTAGTGCGACTATGACAATTGCGGGGAAAATATCGACTTGTTACTTGTCGTTCACTCAATTACGGTCCTTGTTGCAAATGTGTTAAGTGCAGAAAATGCACAACTCTTTGGCGGGTTTGAAGCCTCAATACTAAAGATTCAGCACCTGCAATGGAAGCAAATAAAATGAATAAACCAAAACTAGTAACACTAGATAGAAACATTACCACTGGGTTACAAACTGTCTAATACTCTAGCTGCCACTCAGATGTCGATAAATTACAGTTTTGCAAATGTGACTGATGTAATCACAATCCTATATAAGGAATTACATCAGGAAAATATACAGCACAGATGGAAGGAGCACCATACCTCATCCCATATTGATGGCTTATCCCATGCAATCAATCGACCAGCATAAGCAACAGCCACCGTATCACAGCTCACTGTGAGCTTGCAAGTGGAAATGAGGTACTACAGTGCAGATGTATCAAGAGTACTCATATAAGTCACTAAACAACACACATTGCTAGTGGCACAAAAGTTGGAATGGGAGTAACTGAGGACCAATCCAAGATGAGCAGCATCGCAGCTACAGACAGTCAATCAATCAATCGATCCACTTTATTTGATTTTTGTTAAAATCATAACAGTACATACATACAAATATAAATACAACAACACATCCTTTAAAAAACATTAAAATCATCACATGGTACATTAAATCTATAAAAATGTAAAAAGGGCGAATATCCAAATTGTTATTTCATAAAACATTACCATTGCGAATTATACACTGTCTGAAACAAGATATCTTTTTTCCCTCAAACGGACAGCAGCAACAAGAAAACAAGCAACATTAAAGGTATCCCCGGGGTTGCTCAACATTTGGAGATAGAGTAAGGTTGGTCTGACTTGTAAAAAAACCTTACCCTTCAATAATGGTATTATATACTTCCTCCTCATAACATTGTAATAATCACAGAACATCATACAGACAGTCTAAATCTGTGTCGAAGCAGGAGTCGCTGTGGTGCTGGGTACAATGTTGGACCAAAGTCATCTACTCGTACCAACGCAATCCTTCAATAAAATGTTCATTTGCAGTAGTGGGTGACAGATATTGGGACATTGTCAATGAGCATAAGGCATATGTATGATTACATATAAACAAGCAAAACATATTTAGCTATGGAATTAAAGTAACATTTAAGGTGTATGTGAAAAACGTCTATGTGTATTTAACCCCAAAATATCCATTTTCGAAATCTCTTCTTTGTAGCTTGTTATAAATGCCACTATGACGCAAAATAAAAGAGTCATGGGTGCTCCCTGGAAATCGAGTAACAATATCTGTAATTACATTTTTGCCATCACACACCAATTGGATGCTAAGGGAATGAGTATTTTTGAAATTCCTCAATAAATACTTAGGGTCTGATTATGGTGTCGGACGAACCACCACCGACAGCCTGTTGGTGGTGGTCCGTCTGACATCTGGTGCCCTTGTCCAACTGCCGCATTATGATGTGCTGCGGTTGAAGGCAGCGGGCGGAGGGACCAACCAACGCTTTTGATGGGCTCAAGGAGCCCGTCGGACCATTGGTCGGAACTTAATAGCGTGCTAAAAGGGCGGTGCCTGTTCAGGGACTGCCGTAGGTATTGCGATCGTACACAAAACAAGATGATGGATAGCGTGCTAAAACCTTTCAACCACTCACCCCCAGTAAAAAGATCTTAGTTTAATCCATCGTTCTTCTGCTCACTATGCCACCCCAGTTTGGAACCAGCCATATGCAAATCAGTGTTGGCCCTGGTCTTCATGGTAACAGTCAAGCCCAAACTGCCTGACCAGGTCCTCCCTGGACAGAAAACAAGCATCCTGGGAGCGTTTTTCTGGATATCACCCCTCATCAGTCAGGTTAGCTTGAATCCAGTTGCACAGCGAGTAAGGGACCCACGTCTGGGCATACCCTTTGTCACTTAGGGCAAACCTAGTAAACATAACAAAATGATAGACGGAGTACTGAATCTTTTCAACCACTCACCCCGAGTGTGCAAAAGAACAATGGATTCAACCCAGATCTTTTGACTGGAATGGACCTGTGGTGCCCACCCAAACATCCCTGCCCCATGTGTCGGGCACCACATTGTGCCTGGCACATGGGGCAGGGATGTTTGAAAACATCAGTTTTTCCAATGTAGCTTGTGCTGTGGTCCTTTTTGGACAATAAAACACACAAGATGATGGACGGAATGTTGCACAATGGCAAAACATTCACCCCCAGTCACAGATCTGGGTTTAATCCATTGTTATTTTGCTCACCAAGCCACCCCAGTTCAGACATGGCCATATGCAGATCAGTCTTGACCCTGTGCCTCATGGGAACAGTCCAGCCCGAACTGCCAAGTCATGTCTTCCCTGGACCGGAATCCAGCATCCTAGGACCGGTTTCTGGCTATCAGTCGTCTTCAGCCAATACCTTGACTCCAGTGGCGTAGTGAGCAAGGGACCCACGTTTGGGCATACCCTTCCCACATAGGGTGAACAGCAAAACACACAAGATGATGGAGGAAATGTTGCACAATGGCAAAACATTCACCCCCAGTCAGAGATCTGGGTTTAATCCATCGTTATTTTGCTCACCAAGCCACCCCATTTCAGACATGGCCATATGCAGATCAGTCTTGACCCTGTGCCTCATGGGAACAGTCCAGCCCAAACTGCCAAGTCATATCTTCCCTGGACTGGAATCAAGCATCCTAGGACCGGTTTCTGACTATCAGCCGTCTTCAGCCAGGATAGCTTGACTCCAGTGGCGTAGTGAGCAAGGGACCCACGTCTGGTTCTTTTTGGGTCACGGAACAAGCCACAATGGAATAAGTTATGATTTTGACCACCTACATGGCGGTCGCTTTACAATTTGGCAGTTGGAACCTCCGACTGCTTGTCGGTTGGTCCCAATTACAATACAATGAGCTTCTGACCGGCATGGTAATGAGGCCCTTAGTGTCAAATAGTGGGCATATAAGTACATTTGTACCTTCTATGCATCCAGTAACATGAGGAAAATTGGCAATCATCTAGTCTATTTCAATGCTATGCAATTTCTGTGCATTTCTGGACAAGTATATAGGCCTGAATGCAAATTAACATAGCACCTAGAAATGGGTGATAAAAATGAGAAAGGGCACACCGTGACATATTACCAGCTGCAATAACAACTTAGAAAAGGGGGTGGTGATGAACAGAGTGTCTGAATTAAGCAGACCACTCTTACCCAGTCCAAAGATCAGGGCTTGATCCATCACCGTTATTTATCTCACTGCACCATCCCAGCTCAGAACCTGGCTATATGCAAATCACTGTGAAGCAATAGGATGTACATGTAAGTGAGGAAGGGACTGTTAAGTCACAGAGGTTTGAATGAATCCCATCAGACCACCCTTTTGGTGGAAAAACATCATATGGGCATTAGTAAGTATTCCAAAACCTCACCCGACCTTTTAGTGTCAGGGTAAATATGTCGTTCCTCAACATAATGGTGTTGCTAACGTGCAGTGCTCAAGTGATCAAGGTGAATAAAATTGACTACTACGACTCCAGAAATTATCAAGAGGAAGTCTAGGTGTCAAGAAATTAAAAACACGCCAAGTAGTTTGAAATTAATACTACCTTGTGGTGCTAAGCAAGACGGTCAATGACCGTAGTCAATTTTATTCACCTTGATCACTTGAGCACTGCACGTTAGCAACACCATTATGTTGAGGAACGACATATTTACCCTGACACTAAAAGGTCGGGTGAGGTTTTTGAATACTTACTAATGCCCATATGATGTTTTTCCACCAAAGGGGTGGTCTGATGGGATTCATTCAAACCTCTGTGAGTTAACAGTCCCTTCCTCACTTACATGTACATCCTATTGCTTCACAGCCGTTTGCTTAGACACACACCTTTTTTAGACCTGGTTTACTCTTCTGTGTGTCATGTATTCATAGTAAGGGGAGTGAGTAAACAGGTTGGTAAATATTCCCCTTGACCCTCCTAACCCTTTTGTTTTCTGCGTATATGCAAATCAGTCTGTCCCTGGCCCAGTGCATCATGGGAACAGGGCAGACTAAACTACCAAGCCAATTCTTCAGCAGAAAGGAGACAAGCTACCGGGGACCGGTTTCTGGCATTTCAGCCGTCTTCGGCCCGGCTTGCTTGAATCCTGATGGTGCAGTGAGAAAGGGACTCATGTCTGAGTATACCCTGCCACACCTATAGTGGCCAAAAACGATTCAGAAAAGGGGGTGGTGATGAAAAGAGTGTCTAATTTGCATATAGCCAAGTTCTGAGCTGGGATGGCGCAGTGAGCTAAAAAACGGTGATGGATCAAGCCCTGATCTTTGGACTGGGTAAGAGTGGTCTGCTTAATTCAGACACTCTGTTCATCACCACCCCCTTTTCTGAATCATTTTTGTCCACCATAAACGTGGAAGGGTATACTCAGATGTGAATCCCTAGCTCATTGCACCATCAGGATTCAAGCAAGCCGGGCCGAAGACGGCTGAAATGCCAGAAACCGGTCCCCGGTAGCTTGTTTCCTTCCCAGTATAAGAATTGGCTTGGTAGTTTGGTCTGCCCTGTTCCCATGATGCACTGGGCCAGGGTCAGACTAATTTGCATATAGCCAAGTTCTGAGCTGGGATGGTGCAGTGAGCTAAAAAACGGTGATGGATCAAGCCCTGATCTTTGGACTGGGTAAGAGTGGTCTGCTTAATTCAGACACTCTGTTCATCACCACCCCCTTTTCTAAATCGCAATAACAACTTGGTAGCTACCAGATGCTAGGAGATACAAACGACATAACACTTTCACATGGGTGGGGATGGAATTACTGCTCAAAGTGTTTCTCTCAAGTGGAGGCTTTGATCCAGCTGTGTGCTCTAGAATAACAGTGCTCATTAGCCTTTACTTTGCATATATCTCTTCCTCAGTTTGATCAAATAGTGTAATCCTCAGTCTGCAAATCCTCTCGACAAACCAGCCATTATAAGCATTCTTTTTGCTATCACATACAGAGCAGCCAGTTTGGAAACCGCAGATTCATTCTGGTTCAGCTTTAATAGTTTGCACACAGTTACCACTTGAGTTGAGTTGGTGGTAATTTGCATGTGTATAATGGTGCTTTTGCGACTATTTGCAATTTGTGAATGCAATAAACGTAAGACTAGAGATTTGCTATTATAGATTCACTCTTTCTTGAATTGTACTTCATTCACTTTGCTAAATAAACACCTACAAATTATTTTCTTGCTTACAAAACCAGAGTTTTTGCGTCGGGGAAACCAGTTTACGACAGAATACTGAGTAACAAAGTATTTGTACATATTGCCCTTAGTTCCACCGGTCGGGTCTTACATTGGGGCACATCCAATCCCCCCCATGGCTTTACTATTGCTGCTCACAAGTGTGACTCTTAAATATAGCGTACAACACATATATTAAAATATTGCCACACATTTTCAAGCTTCTTTGTAAATTAAACAGGGTATTCGACAACCTCAGAGAGTTCCGGGAACCCTCCTCAGACTCAAGAATACCATTTAATTGACACACATACAGACTGCCAACAGACATGGCGGACCATACAGGTAAATCATAACACAAAAGCACATCAAAAATGGAAAAAGAACCAGGAAGGGAACAGGTAAACGCAACAAATGTGAAAGAGGATGCTAACAGTGAACAAAACATTTCAGCAGAGGGAAATTCTGCAACAAAAGAACTTGAGGTGCAATTTCTTCTATCAAACTGATTCTACTTAATCTAAACTGGAACTTCTTACCTTACTCCTCCTGTTTTCCTATTGGTCAGCCACTTACCTCTGACCTGACCCTTCCTCCTCATCCGCCTCTCCAGCCGTCTCAGTTCCTGCTCCATCTTTTCCATAGCCTTCATTCTGGAAATTGTGTCCCTGCTGTCTTCAGAGGCTTACCGTGTGATGTTTTATTTACCATCCTAAATTCCTGACAAATCTAAGGAGAGGTTTTTGATTTGATGAATTACACATGCTCTTCCATTCAGAGAGACGAGTGATTGATTCAAAAGATAAATTCACCCGTTTATATCATACTGCAGCAGCTGTAAGAATAATCTGCTACATTATCTGTGCTGGACAGTGGTCATCAGAAGAGACAGATATAATCCAGCTTGTAATCTGTTTTATATGCACAATTGTCATTGGTTTGATCACAAATAATGAATGTGCAACTTCCAATGTCTCTTAATGGGTGGCTGTAAAGTCATTATCCATAGTTGAACAGCTTTCTGAAGTGTCGGAAATGTCTGAAAAGTAATTGGATCTTGCCCATAAAGAAAGAAGACAGTGATTCAGATAACAAGAACAACTGAGAAACTGATTGTTGTGTATTATCAGGACTGGAAAAGTCATTCAAAATTTCAAAAAACCTTTTGATAGGTATTATTCATTGTTATAAGGTGTGAAGCATCAAACTGGGAATGGCTCAGCCAGATCTCCCGTTTCCAATCTTTAAGTGAAGCAGCATCGTTAGCTTTTGTTTCCGGTGACAATGATGTGTTTTTAAAAAGCTTGCTGATATCAATCACTGAAGACAAAGCAGGTGTGCACCGTAGGAAAGAAGGTTCACTACAATCAAAAACGTATACTTTAAGAGGGGTGAGCATATCCAAAGCCGGAGCAATCGAATAGTTTAATAGTAAATTATTAGCCTACATGTGCTTGTAGTCACTTCAATTTGGAGACTGACATTATTGTTCCGAATGTTAGAGAATTTACACTTAGAGAGTGAAGTATAAGATGGCGAAACAGACTGGGGTTTAACCTAACCTAAATTCAGAAACAAATTGAATTTTATGTGGTCTGATCTCGTTACAAGTAAATAAGAAAGATCTGGCAAACACTTATTTTATATGAAAATAATGTCAAGATAATACACAACGACCGAGTAAGCAGTGTGGCCAATTGCATGAGGGCAAGAGTGGTGCAAGATACCAGCAGACTGATGGATAATGGGGAGTCCATCCATACATTCAAGTCCCCTAAAGACATTTAAAGGCCAACAAGACGAATACATTAATGCCATCAGCAAATTCTGTACCAAACTCCCCGCCACCAGGAGGGTGGCACACAAACATACCACAAAAGGTGGTGAAAGCATTAGGTGAAAGATTGAGTCCAACTAATCTGCGATCAAGTTTCATTTCATCAAATAAACCCTTACAGCTATTTTTTTTACAAAAAGTGACTGCCAGGCCGCTTCCAGTTTTGCCTTTGCAGTTTATATGTATGATTTTAAAGTCAAAGGGGTCTCTTAACAATGATGGTTTGGTAAGTTTGAGGCACAATGTTCAAACCAATTCGCCCTAAAAAAAATTCAAGCAGGGAAAGACGTTGTGCTCGTTGAGAGCAAACTATGTTAAGGCACCTGGCAACAAAACTACAATTCGCAGTAGTCCTTGAACTCTCATGATGGTTGGAGATCGTATCGGCCATTTTGGATTATTGGGTATACATTCTCTTGTGTAACATCCCATCCTTGCTATGCAATTGTGCTACAATGTTGCTGTAGCCAGAACCCTCTTTGGGAGAAAATTTGCTTTCTTGAGCACTTGATGAAGAGCAGATAGAGTACAAAGAAATATTCTGTCAGCCATGTATTGTTGCGAGACAAACTTCAAACTATTAATTGAACATTTGGACTTAGTAGGTTAAGACTTTTAGGATTGCTTACATTTTTTTAAAATTTGGATTTGTCCATGAATGAAAGGAAAAAAATCTAGCATTGTGATTATGATTATTTATTTTATGTATATATAAATGTGCATGCAGGGTACAGGTGGTATTTAGTAAGTGATACAGTTGTTTAGAATAAGTCTCATTGAATTTTAATGACTGTTAATTACTGTTCTGTTGCAAAAGATACAAGTTACACTCTAAATCAATCAGTAGCACAAGGTGCATATAATAAAACCTGAGGTAGTTAGATATCCAATCGAGATGGAGAGCTGGAAGATAATTACTTCTTATAGGAAAACCATAGAGAATTAGTTACACAGAAATATCATTATGGCATAAGCTTTCCATGTTCTAAGGTTTAATGCAGAACATTCCTGGTTGATTACCTGGATACCATATTTAGTCTTTAAATATCCATTCCAAACTGCAGATGTCAGTGCCACATAGAGTGACAAGTCAGTGTAGTGCTATCTAGCGACCCCGTTTCCTCCATTTTCCCGTTCCCATTTCCTCAAATCTGTTATTACTCAACATGCTATATTGAATGTTGATTGAGATGAGGGGTGGAGGACTGCATTGCTCCTATTGAATGCAGTATAATATACAAAAAAGTGATGGATGGAATGCTTGGATTAATCTCACCCACAGGTATTACTCAGAGCACATCTCTGTTCATTATCCATGCCACCTCAGTTTTGACCCAGCCATATGCAAATAATTCCTGACTCTGCTCCAATGGGACTAGTCCAGCCTGAACTGCCAGACCAGGTATCCCCTGAACTGGAACACAAGCAACCCAGGACCATTATCGCCATAGTTAGGTCTCATCAGCCAGGTGTAGCTAAGTTCCAGTGACACATTGAACATGGGACCCATGTCTGGGCATATCTGTCTCACTTAGGGTAACAAACTAAAGAATACAAAAAGCAATGGGAGGAAAACTTGAATTAAACGTAGTTAAGGTAATTATTCGTAACCGCATCCCAGTCCATAGTTATTTTGCACGCCATGCCAGCTCAGTTTGGGCTCTGTCATATGCAAATCAGTATTGACTCTGCTCCATTGAGAACAGTCCAGCCCGAGCAATTGCCAGTGGCTGGGATTAATTGAAGCATTCCATCAATGTCCTTGTTATTGTTGCAGTTGATGCCCTAAGTGTGAAGAGGGTGCCCAGACATGAGTCCTGTGGTCACTGTGACACAGGGACCAAGCTATACTAACTGATAAGCCTTAATCAGGGAAAGCTCGTTATTGGGTTCCCTGTGTTCCGTTCAGAAAGGACCGGGCAGTTCAGGCTGGACTGTTCTGACTGGAGCATGGTCAAGACTTATTTGCTAGTACTGCCCCCAAGAAATCTCTTGTGCAGTTAATTGAATCCTCCACAAATTGTCAGTATTGTTAATACCTTTCCTTTGCTCTAGTCCCACATTGATAGTTCATGAGCATGTCCTTCAACTCTTATATAAATGCGCTTAAGTATAATTGTTTTCCCAAGGCGCATTTTCAAGACTGATGAGAGTGACCTCTCAAATTCAGGGATGAATTTGAATACCAGAGCCTTAATGGTTATAATGATTCAGGTGAAGGGTGACTTTTTTTTGGAGGTACTTTCAGAAATCAGACCAGAGTTTCACATTTTTTTTCTTTAAGTATATTAAAAAATATTTATTGCAGAGTTTGTTAAAAAAATAATCTTATCAAACATCTGATCAACTAGATATAACTCTGATTTCCAAAGGGAGACGATCTATGCAAGATTTTCAGCACACACACTTGTGGTACATTTTCATATGGTGACTCTAAATAGAAACATTTGGTATTGCCAGTGGTAATCCTGGGACTCTAACACCATCACCCGATAGATACATTTTGGACAAACCCCATATTGTGTTTCTGGAGGTGATCATACGATGGCTGCATCACTATTTACTCACTCTTCCCTTGTCAACATAGAGATAAAAAGTAAAGTTCTATTCTGCTCTAGCAGCATATATCATGTTTGTATCATCCAAGTGTCAATAGTGAGATTGGTGAGTTTGATAACTAAATAGTCACATATGCCTATCTCTACCTATCAGTGTCATCACCTCACTGATGTCATCATTAGTATCAGCTGTGTTAGTGCAATTGGCTTAATAGAATCAAGCCACGGCTACAACACCCAGGTGTAATGATATTGCCATATGAAAGACTAGTACTGGAAACAGTGTCTGACGACGGTAAATGAGATGGCCATCCTTTCATACCAACTGTGCTTTTTCTCAGTACATCACTGTCTTCTTATGAATAAACCCCCTGCTAACCTTCTTGACTAATGATCCTATATTCATCATTTGTTTCTGCATTTAGAGCCCAACAAGCGTAAGCAGCTCATATTCATTGGAGCCAGGCGACCTACTCATGGACTTCACAGAAGCAACACCCATGGTAAATAGTTATTGTTTGGATAGATATAAACTTCTCTGTATTTAAAGAATTGAATGGATCATCTGTTTATTTTTTAACATTGATCTCACAGTATTAGAATGCCTTTTTAGCTTGTGTTATCTGTATGTATTTATGTATACAACACTGCTTTTAGGATTTTGTTGTTGAAGTTCATCCATAATGAATTGACAACCTTTGAATATTGGATGAATTGACTAACCTGATCAATCTGTCGGCCTCCCCTCAATCTATTTACAGAAATATCACACTTTTATCTGATTACGTTTTTTTCTTTTTTTATACTAATAATGCTTACTGTCACACACCAGAAATCATCCACTATATACTTCAGAGATTGCTTTTTTCAAAAGTTACTTGCAAATGCTTGAAGTATTTACTGGTACAATTCATTACTCCTAGTCCAGTTTTTCCTGGAAACAGTAATTAATAATGAACTCCACATCTGAAGCAGGAACTTGCAGAAATATGCTCTGAATACAAGCACCACTGAACCAATACTGGAGTCTGTATACGGGTCACATTTCCAGTATTCATCTGATCAATCCAACCTAACACCAAGGGCCAAACAGACTGAGAGTAGTTAGGTGGATTGCAGTGAATGAAATGAGGAAAAGTTTGACTAGGCGTAATGAAGCTTAGCGGTTAATAATCTGAGCATTACCTCTAGGTCCTTAACCCAGTCATTAATAATGAGGCATACAACCATAATGTAACCTATTGTGTACCAAAAAAAGTAAGTTCCAGGGCTCTTCTCAGAAGGCCGCTGCTGCCTGCACCACCCATTGCCCCTGGCAGTGCTGCCAATGGCAGTACCAGCACAGGTACTAACCATCACATTCTACAAGTGTGACAGTTCAGACTATTCCAGGGCCCCTAAAGCTTTATTAATGGCGTGAGCGACAGGTATTATTCATTTTTCATGTATATTGACTTAATAAGCATAGTTGTTGAGCTCATCTCAAAGTTAGACAGACAGCGCCATCATGTGGTGGACTGTCACCAGAGCTCATGCTGACAATTAAGTACCGGGCTCAGCACTGGAAACATTCAGCTCAAACTAAGCATTGGGTGGCCCCAATGAATGATTCACAAAGCAACACCTTCTGCAACAGCTTGTAATTATTTATTCTCAGAATTCAGAACAGCTGTCTACTTTGAATCTATTATAGTCCTAGAATTTTAATTTTTATATCTCTGAGCATGGATTTATCAGGTATATATGAAATGGGTTTTAATGAATAATATGTATTTGGAGGTATAAAACATTTTACAGTTGAATGTAAATATGAATTGTTTGTATTACCTTATTAGCATGATATCAAACGAATAAAAAAATGAGTACTATAGAAATAAACAATATATTCCAGGAATTGCAAATACTCATAAAAATTGGCTGGAGGATCCCAATACCAAAGAGTTTCAGTCCCCATCTAAAGTCGCAAGCTGAAAGGGGTAAACAAACATACGCTGAGATGAGAAAGTAACAGCTTTGTAAATCTCAGAAAGAGGATCCTCATATATCACAGCTAATGAAGCTGTCCCTCCCAGTGGAAAGGCCATGAAGTGCACTCAACTGTCTTTAGACTCAGTTTCTGCTTTACCACATAGCACATACATACACTCATGCATATTTACCTGAATCTCTAAAGGCAGCAGGGCCTTGCGTAAACAATATGCAAATGCATTGCTGGAAGCAATCCACCTGCTGGTCATGTTAGATGCTTTGTGTCACTGACCTGCCAAGCTAAATATCACAAACTAATGATAAAGTTTCTGAAAGCTTTGGACCTGTAAAGAAAAATGAGTCTAGAATGCCTCACAGTCAGTGTGTACCAATCATGTTCATCCACCAAAGACCATGGAAGAAAAAGGCATTGAAGAATGATCTCATGGTAGCTGTGAAAAATCAAACCCACCTTATGATGGGAAACAGTATTGAGCCAAAGGGCAACTTCATCCACAATCACTTCAACATGCATAAGAAGAAATAAGGATGATGAAGGCCTAAAGTAAAGTGCATATATAATTTATTCTAAAATGCTGCATGTGAGTTACAGCTAGTCAATATTTTTTGTGATGTAATCAGTGGATTAAAGGTCAATTATATGATCCCTATTGTCAAAATTAGCATCTGACTTGAAATGCTGAATACTTCCATGGGGAAGATGGCTTTGTTTTGCAAAACTATTAAAGTTCACACTTTGCTTGCCCCTCACACTGTTCAACATCTTAAAGAAAAGGCACCACCTCATCTCCTCACATCATCTCAAAACAGTTGTCCATTTGCTAGTCATCTACAGATGTGAAATCAAAGACACCATAACGGCATGAGCCCACCATACAACCGTTGCCCCACTTAAAGCTGTACTGCACTTGGGAGCTAGGCTGGTGTGCTATACAAAATAATTCAACCACATCACCCCCCCACTTCATGTCCGCTGTTGGCACCTCTTCATTGGTAGATTCCAATTTAAAATCTGCTGCTTTTTCAATAAATCCATGCAGGAAAGTACCCCTCTGTATTTAGCAGATCTACTTACCATCTCTGGCACTTTAAAGGTTCGATGAGTCTTGAGTCCCTTCTTCTTCAAGTATCTACATTCAGAATCTCAACAGCAGGAAAACACTTTGGAGTGAACAATAAAGTTTGAATTTACCATCCCCAATGTCAAAATATTGAACAAGCTCACTTACAGAAAATAGATTAAGGCACACCTCTTCACACATTACTCAGGTGAGTTTGTAAAGGATATATGGTTTTCCCTCAATGCATGATGTTGTCTGGGGAAGGATGTTATGGTTCATTTCTACATCATGATAACAATTCCCTTTATCAACAGGGGTGGAGAAACTCTTCCTGGCCCTTGGGCTCCTGGGATTTCTACCCAGAAGTTGAGCTGAAATCATCTCTTTTTCCTGATGGCTGTTCATGTCTGTTGCCTGGACAATGTGCACCATTTCAGCTGGGTGTTTCCCAGCTCTGAGAAAGCATGGTTTTAAACTCTGGTGCTTCTGAGCATCAGCAGGAGACTTTAGACTTTGTCCTTGAATCCCTTCTCAAACCCAGATAATGCTCTTGGTCACCGTTTGGCACAAGGTTTGTTGATCAAGCAGCATGGGATGCCTTGATCTTGCAGTGGCTCAGTGAGCAATTGTTTGCCTTTCCTCCATTCATTTACAACATTAGAAGGGAGATGGTGAACTTCATCATGATGGCTCTGCTTCTTTAGGCCCTTGCAGTCCTTTCAGGGTGAAAGTTAGCATTGGTTTCTTTCCTGTTGCATTCCTTGAGATTTCAGGCTCAAGGGCATCTTGCCATGTTGATGTTGAAGTGAAAAAGATGGTGTTCCAACTGGTAATATTTCCTGTTAATTGTCATTTAGCCATTCATCAGTCTCAGCCTCTGTTGACCATGAAGACATATGCAATTGACTTAAAAACTATATTCCATGATGGAAATGAGGTGTACATTTTATTTTATTGATTAATACTGCACCACCTGAGGGGATTTGAGAATGCTGTACATTGAAACTTCTCTTTTGAAAGCTATGGTTCGATGACTGAATCATCTGGCATTTGCTTCTGTTGAGGAGCCGTACAAGATCCTCCACAATGGAATCATCACTCTCTGCTCTGTCAGCAAAAGTGGGAGGGGGAGGTTTGCTACTGGGCCTGATGGACCAGTGGGTCGGTCCCACACAACTTTGCTTTGTTGTGTAGGAGCCTCTTTCGTTTGCAGCAGACATTCATAAAAACAAGGAATGAAAATACCATTGAGAGTCATGAGATGGGATCAGAGGGCTCTTACAGGGACCAGGCTCGGTAACATGAACAGAGAAATGGTGACACTAGAAAGAAAGGGAGAGCAAGATAAATAAAGAAACCATAGAAAGAATAAATAAACATAGGATCAAGAAAAAAGGACAACACTGAGAAGGAAGACACAAGAGAGGATGAAAGGAAAGAAAGAAAAGGTGAAAAGGAAAATAAGAATTCTGTAGTAATCTGTAGTAACCATTTGTTAATTTCTTATGTAGTGTTTCTTTAAGGACATTCGTATGCTGCTTAGATACATTGGAATGTGCATGTTTCATTCTTGAGTTGGTGTCTGTTGGAGCTGGTTTGTCTGAAGCTAGCTCCTTATCCATATAACCTACATTAAATCTATCTCAAGAGAACTGGCGCATCCTCGTTCTTTACTACATTTTATTGGCGACTGGCTTGGTTACATGGACAACCCAGGGTGCCTATCTTCAAGATTTCATTACCCTGAAGATTTACCAAGATTTCACTAACCTGAAGACTCATCAGCCTCCTGTCACCTGTCTCATTTCCTGCCTTCAAGTGAAACCTAATGCCATCTACTTAATTTCATCTCCTTCAGAGTGTTTCTCCACAGTGCCAGCCAAGCTTTCAGACACGGTAGGGCCGTTTCATCTATTTTTACTTTCTATCTCCTTGCCCTACGCGCTGCGCACTCATGTACCTTTGTTAACACTCAGCATCCTTTTAATTTGCTCGTGACTGGGTGCCGAGTGAAGTTCAACTCTGTTGGGAATTTTCTACTTATCGCACGCAGCGTCTAAAACTGGAACTTTGTTTTTACACAGCGCGTACAGCATTTTTCAAATGCGCCAGAGATTTACACATGCGATAATTCTATTTTGCATACCTTCAACATCTTCACGAGACAATCAGTGCCCTTCTGTTCTAAAAATTTCTCTTTCGTCAATGGGCACTCAACGTCAGCACTCTTCGTGGTTTCCTAGCGACAACCTTATCTTCGTCAGCGCTGTGCGTGTTATTGGCTGAGCGTTCTCTAATGTTTCCCAGCAACCAGACGCACGCCAATTGACATCTTCATCTTAGCTTGTCAACGCTCTGCGTGTGGTTGGCTGAGAGCCTCTACCGTTTCCCAGCAACCAGACGCACGCTAATTGACACAGCTCGTTTTCACTCGGAGTCTTCCAGCTTTTACTTACGCTGATGCACACAGTAAACAGTGAGTATAGAGCCTTTGAAAAAACAACCAGTATTTTAGGGCTAGAGGGACGTTTAAAGACCAGTGCCTAAGTAATGTCCCCCAGAGGACTGAACTATACACAATAAACTTAGGGGTCTAAGAGCTGAACCAGATATGTATTCGCTAATGTAAGTCCTATGTCTAACAAGTACTATAGGAATACAAAAAATGAATGACAGACCAAATCGGCAAAATATGAAACACCTGTAACCGTGAGTCACCCCAGTTGTTTGGATTCCCATCAAAGTCTTGTAAGATCAATATTATCATTTGGTAGTCCTTAACGGGTATTGTGTCTCTTGATCATTGAGATCACATGCATACCCTCTCGGATGGTTCGGGGTAGCGACCACAATCACACAGATATCCCAAATGATGTAGATTCGATGGGAAAAGTGCAGTGCGAAAAGTAAAAAGTGGTGGTTTAAAATAGGATAGGGAACTAACAAAAAACTTTTAATGGGCGTTGGCCCCTTCCTGGTTAAAAACAAGAACAGTTTGGCAAAATCGTCGCAGTGATAGCAAATAACTGCGAAGAGACCAACATGTTTCAGCCACAGAGGAAGATGCCTCAGGCTTTCGTCAGGGTCTCTGTTCTTAGATAAGCGACTGCCTATATATGTGTATTAACGTGTGTGAAAAATTATACAAAAAAACACACAAGTGGAAAACAACAGAAAAGGATATAGTGTTCCTTCATCTGTGCGGACTCCTCTTCGGAAGCTGGTACTTTGTTACTATAATAGGGGGACAAACATACAAGTGAGACACTTCCAGCTACTCTGGTCTGTCTGTATCATACAGTGCAAGGAGTCAAAAACGTTGTCAGCCTTCGATACTCACCCAGTGCTTCCGGGGAGTGGACCTCACCTCTTCCTGGACCTGGCTCAGGATATGTGAGACCCCGCTCTACAGGAACAGAAATCGACCTCATGATTATGATAACGGAGGGATCAAGGGTAGATCTACTCTCGTACATATTACATGAAGTCAAAAGGAATTCTGAACGTAGAATACACTGTCATACACCATCAAGTTCCCACACCTGTGTCACCTGCCGTGCCAACTCAACTACGTTAATGGATTCAATTGTATTAGTCTAGAATGACTAGAGGTATCATAAAGATCAGTATCGTACA
This sequence comes from Lissotriton vulgaris, assembly GCF_964263255.1. Lineage (NCBI taxonomy): Eukaryota > Metazoa > Chordata > Amphibia > Caudata > Salamandridae > Lissotriton > Lissotriton vulgaris. The sequence continues at coordinate 1,131,309,831 of NC_141691.1, forward strand.
CCTCCCACATGATAGACTAGTGGAACTAGCGTCCTACCTGTCCGTCGTTGTCTCGAGCTGTGACTGAGTCAGGGGGAGGCACAGACCTATGTGCGTCATTCTTATTTGAGTGGTTTGGAGAAAAACTCCCAACCAATCAGCAGATTCTATAGGGACGTAACCTCAGAGTAATACCTGAACTACTGGATGACGTCATGCTCATCGCTCGAGTAGTTCTAATGGTATACAAAGGACCCCGCTATCTTTCAGTGGCTGGTCAAGATTGCCTGTTGGAGTGTTCAGGATAGGCTGAACCACGGTATGTCGTCATTCAGTCCATATTGGTCAGTGCCCAGTTTGTACACCCATTTCTGCTCTTTACGAAACAGGAAGTTTGACACATCGCTAACATGGGGAGGAATGAAGGGTTTCTCCAGGACATGCCATTTAAAGTCAGTTTCACTATGGTTGTGTGTGATAAAATGCTTAGTGAGTTTGGAAATGTATTTTCTGCATCGGAAAGTGCTCTTATGTTCCTGCATTCTCACTCGTACTTTCCTAGTGGTCAGCACACATATCGTTCATTACAAATACAGGTGAGGAGATAGATCAAATTGTTGCTGTTACAATTAGAAAATTGTCTCAACTCCCAAGGTCGGTCAGTCCCGATGTCCACACTGGTGATCTTGGATGTTAGTGGGCAGACAGAGCAGTTTCCACAAGGATGGTGACCTACTACTGGTGGTAGGTCCCAGAGGGTGCCCACTTCTCTCTTGGCAGTGGCTTTGGGGCGAGTATGTACCAGGCGATCCCTAAGGTTTTTAGAACGTTTGAACGCAAAAAGAGGGAATTCAAGTTTGTCTTTGCCACTGTTTAGAATGCGCCAGTGTTTTTTGATCACTTTCTGAACGCTGTTTGACTTAGTGTTGTATGTACTTACAAGAGTAAGTCGTTCAGTGGGTGGTTTAGCAGGTTTGGGTTCTAGCAGTGCAGCCTGATTGTTATTGGATGCTCTTTTACATGAACGATTCACCAGTTTTTTTGGGTAATGTCTGGATATAAGCTGTTTGGTCAGCTCATTGGCATGCCGTTCAAAAGTTTCTGGAGTGGAGCAGTTCCTACGGACTCGTAGGAACTGCCCAAAGGGGAGATTATCCCTCAAGGACTTTGGATGCTGACTCTCATACAGTAGGAGTGAATTCCTTGCCATCGGTTTGCGGTAAAGTTCACTCTGCAGACCAGTTACTGTGCTGTAAATCCAGAGGTCCAGAAAAGCTACTCGCTCTTTGCTGATTTCGATGGTAAAGCGAAGATAGTCATTTTGGTTATTGAGCCATTGATGGAATAGTAGTACAGATTCTATGGACCCTCTCCACACTACCAAAATATCGTCCATATATCTCTTCCACCAGATAATAGACGCGAAATGAGGGTTACTAAGGTGTAGCACTGTGGTTTGTTCAAATTTATGAACATACAGATTCACCAATACTGCCCATGCTGGTCCCTGAGATTTGGTGATATACCTGGTCTTCATACATGAAAAAGTTTTCTTTCATTGCTATTGTAGCAAGAGCCATGATGAAGGACACAGGGGTAATGGAGTCAAGTTCCGACTCCTCCAGGATGGTTCTGATGGTATCTAGGGTGGCATCCTGGGGAATAGAGGTGTATAATGACTCTATATCCAGTGAGACAAGGTAGTCTGTCTCCTGGCAAAAATCAATATCAGGAATCACCCTCAGGACATCAGTGGTGTCCTTGAGATAGGTGGGCATGGTGTGTACTAGGGGTTTGAGGAAATGATCCGCAAATGCCGATAGGGGCTCCAGTAGAGAGCCCTGTCCTGATATGATAGGCCTGCCTGGAGGAGGTCTTTGGGGCTTGTGTACCTTGGGCAGGGTGTAAAAATACGGCATGATGGGATGTTTAGCCTGCAGGAATTGTGCTTCTAGAGTGGTTATCCACCCCTCAGCTAATGCCTCCTCCACTAGAATCTTGATTTGATTCATCAATCTAGGAGTCGGGTCGGTGGTCAGTGGCAGATAGGCAGTGTTGTTGCTCAATTGTCGGGAGCATTCCATCCTGTATGTTTCTACATCTTGGATCACTATGGAGCCCCCTTTGTCGGCGGGCTTCAAGACTATGGTCTTAGAAATAAATCCACCTTTCTTCCACCCACTCATGCTCTACCACCCCAGCTACTTGCTTTTGAGATGGCCGTGAAAAATGACATCGACCAGATACAATACTCTACCCGATCGGGTTACAACAACTTGACAAGAGCTGAGAGGAAAGCACTGAACACACTATGCCAAGATGGCACCATAGTCTTGAAGCCCGCCGACAAAGGGGGCTCCATAGTGATCCAAGATGTAGAAACATACAGGAGGATTCAAGCAAGCCGGGCCGAAGAAGGCTGAAATGCCAGAAACCGGTCCCCGGTAGCTTGTCTCCTTTCTGGTGAAGAATTGGCTTGGTAGTTTAGTCTGCCCTGTTCCCATGATGCACTGGGCCAGGGACAGACTGATTTGCATATAGCCAGGTTCTGAGCTGGGATGGGGCAGTGAGATAAATAACGGTGATGGATCAAGCCCTGATCTTTGGACTGGGTAAGAGTGGTCTGTTTAACTCAGACACTCTGTTCATCACCACCCCCTTTTTGTAAATCGTTTTTGGCCACTATAGGTGTGGCAGGGTATACTCAGACATGAGTCCCTTTCTCACTGCTCCATCAGGATTCAAGCAAGCCGGGCCGAAGAAGGCTGAAATGCCAGAAACCGGTCCCCGGTAGCTTGTCTCCTTTCTGGTGAAGAATTGGCTTGGTAGTTTAGTCTGCCCTGTTCCCATGATGCACTGGGCCAGGGACAGACTGATTTGCATATAGCCAGGTTCTGAGCTGGGATGGGGCAGTGAGATAAATAACGGTGATGGATCAAGCCCTGATCTTTGGACTGGGTAAGAGTGGTCTGTTTAACTCAGACACTCTGTTCATCACCACCCCCTTTTTGTAAATCGTTTTTGGCCACTATAGGTGTGGCAGGGTATACTCAGACATGAGTCCCTTTCTCACTGCTCCATCAGGATTCAAGCAAGCCGGGCCGAAGAAGGCTGAAATGCCAGAAACCGGTCCCCGGTAGCTTGTCTCCTTTCTGGTGAAGAATTGGCTTGGTAGTTTAGTCTGCCCTGTTCCCATGATGCACTGGGCCAGGGACAGACTGATTTGCATATAGCCAGGTTCTGAGCTGAGATGGGGCAGTGAGATAAATAACGGTGATGGATCAAGCCCTGATCTTTGGACTGGGTAAGAGTGGTCTGTTTAACTCAGACACTCTGTTCATCACCACCCCCTTTTTGTAAATCGTTTTTGGCCACTATAGGTGTGGCAGGGTATACTCAGACATGAGTCCCTTTCTCACTGCTCCATCAGGATTCAAGCAAGCCGGGCCGAAGAAGGCTGAAATGCCAGAAACCGGTCCCCGGTAGCTTGTCTCCTTTCTGGTGAAGAATTGGCTTGGTAGTTTAGTCTGCCCTGTTCCCATGATGCACTGGGCCAGGGACAGACTGATTTGCATATAGCCAGGTTCTGAGCTGGGATGGGGCAGTGAGATAAATAACGGTGATGGATCAAGCCCTGATCTTTGGACTGGGTAAGAGTGGTCTGTTTAACTCAGACACTCTGTTCATCACCACCCCCTTTTTGTAAATCGTTTTTGGCCACTATAGGTGTGGCAGGGTATACTCAGACATGAGTCCCTTTCTCACTGCTCCATCAGGATTCAAGCAAGCCGGGCCGAAGAAGGCTGAAATGCCAGAAACCGGTCCCCGGTAGCTTGTCTCCTTTCTGGTGAAGAATTGGCTTGGTAGTTTAGTCTGCCCTGTTCCCATGATGCACTGGGCCAGGGACAGACTGATTTGCATATAGCCAGGTTCTGAGCTGAGATGGGGCAGTGAGATAAATAACGGTGATGGATCAAGCCCTGATCTTTGGACTGGGTAAGAGTGGTCTGTTTAACTCAGACACTCTGTTCATCACCACCCCCTTTTTGTAAATCGTTTTTGGCCACTATAGGTGTGGCAGGGTATACTCAGACATGAGTCCCTTTCTCACTGCTCCATCAGGATTCAAGCAAGCCGGGCCGAAGAAGGCTGAAATGCCAGAAACCGGTCCCCGGTAGCTTGTCTCCTTTCTGGTGAAGAATTGGCTTGGTAGTTTAGTCTGCCCTGTTCCCATGATGCACTGGGCCAGGGACAGACTGATTTGCATATAGCCAGGTTCTGAGCTGGGATGGGGCAGTGAGATAAATAACGGTGATGGATCAAGCCCTGATCTTTGGACTGGGTAAGAGTGGTCTGTTTAACTCAGACACTCTGTTCATCACCACCCCCTTTTTGTAAATCGTTTTTGGCCACTATAGGTGTGGCAGGGTATACTCAGACTTGAGTCCCTTTCTCACTGCTCCATCAGGATTCAAGCAAGCCGGGCCGAAGAAGGCTGAAATGCCAGAAACCGGTCCCCGGTAGCTTGTCTCCTTTCTGGTGAAGAATTGGCTTGGTAGTTTAGTCTGCCCTGTTCCCATGATGCACTGGGCCAGGGACAGACTGATTTGCATATAGCCAGGTTCTGAGCTGAGATGGGGCAGTGAGATAAATAACGGTGATGGATCAAGCCCTGATCTTTGGACTGGGTAAGAGTGGTCTGTTTAACTCAGACACTCTGTTCATCACCACCCCCTTTTTGTAAATCGTTTTTGGCCACTATAGGTGTGGCAGGGTATACTCAGACATGAGTCCCTTTCTCACTGCTCCATCAGGATTCAAGCAAGCCGGGCCGAAGAAGGCTGAAATGCCAGAAACCGGTCCCCGGTAGCTTGTCTCCTTTCTGGTGAAGAATTGGCTTGGTAGTTTAGTCTGCCCTGTTCCCATGATGCACTGGGCCAGGGACAGACTGATTTGCATATAGCCAGGTTCTGAGCTGGGATGGGGCAGTGAGATAAATAACGGTGATGGATCAAGCCCTGATCTTTGGACTGGGTAAGAGTGGTCTGTTTAACTCAGACACTCTGTTCATCACCACCCCCTTTTTGTAAATCGTTTTTGGCCACTATAGGTGTGGCAGGGTATACTCAGACATGAGTCCCTTTCTCACTGCTCCATCAGGATTCAAGCAAGCCGGGCCGAAGAAGGCTGAAATGCCAGAAACCGGTCCCCGGTAGCTTGTCTCCTTTCTGGTGAAGAATTGGCTTGGTAGTTTAGTCTGCCCTGTTCCCATGATGCACTGGGCCAGGAACAGACTGATTTGCATATAGCCAGGTTCTGAGCTGGGATGGGGCAGTGAGATAAATAACGGTGATGGATCAAGCCCTGATCTTTGGACTGGGTAAGAGTGGTCTGTTTAACTCAGACACTCTGTTCATCACCACCCCCTTTTTGTAAATCGTTTTTGGCCACTATAGGTGTGGCAGGGTATACTCAGACATGAGTCCCTTTCTCACTGCTCCATCAGGATTCAAGCAAGCCGGGCCGAACAAGGCTGAAATGCCAGAAACCGGTCCCCGGTAGCTTGTCTCCTTTCTGGTGAAGAAGTGGCTTGGTAGTTTAGTCTGCCCTGTTCCCATGATGCACTGGGCCAGGGACAGACTGATTTGCATATAGCCAGGTTCTGAGCTGGGATGGGGCAGTGAGATAAATAACGGTGATGGATCAAGCCCTGATCTTTGGACTGGGTAAGAGTGGTCTGTTTAACTCAGACACTCTGTTCATCACCACCCCCTTTTTGTAAATCGTTTTTGGCCACTATAGGTGTGGCAGGGTATACTCAGACATGAGTCCCTTTCTCACTGCTCCATCAGGATTCAAGCAAGCCGGGCCGAAGAAGGCTGAAATGCCAGAAACCGGTCCCCGGTAGCTTGTCTCCTTTCTGGTGAAGAATTGGCTTGGTAGTTTAGTCTGCCCTGTTCCCATGATGCACTGGGCCAGGGACAGACTGATTTGCATATAGCCAGGTTCTGAGCTGGGATGGGGCAGTGAGATAAATAACGGTGATGGATCAAGCCCTGATCTTTGGACTGGGTAAGAGTGGTCTGTTTAACTCAGACACTCTGTTCATCACCACCCATTTTTTGTAAATCGTTTTTGGCCACTATAGGTGTGGCAGGGTATACTCAGACATGAGTCCCTTTCTCACTGCTCCATCAGGATTCAAGCAAGCCGGGCCGAAGAAGGCTGAAATGCCAGAAACCGGTCCCCGGTAGCTTGTCTCCTTTCTGGTGAAGAATTGGCTTGGTAGTTTAGTCTGCCCTGTTCCCATGATGCACTGGGCCAGGGACAGACTGATTTGCATATAGCCAGGTTCTGAGCTGGGATGGGGCAGTGAGATAAATAACGGTGATGGATCAAGCCCTGATCTTTGGACTGGGTAAGAGTGGTCTGTTTAACTCAGACACTCTGTTCATCACCACCCCCTTTTTGTAAATCGTTTTTGGCCACTATAGGTGTGGCAGGGTATACTCAGACATGAGTCCCTTTCTCACTGCTCCATCAGGATTCAAGCAAGCCGGGCCGAAGAAGGCTAAAATGCCAGAAACCGGTCCCCGGTAGCTTGTCTCCTTTCTGGTGAAGAATTGGCTTGGTAGTTTAGTCTGCCCTGTTCCCATGATGCACTGGGCCAGGGACAGACTGATTTGCATATAGCCAGGTTCTGAGCTGGGATGGGGCAGTGAGATAAATAACGGTGATGGATCAAGCCCTGATCTTTGGACTGGGTAAGAGTGGTCTGTTTAACTCAGACACTCTGTTCATCACCACCCCCTTTTTGTAAATCGTTTTTGGCCACTATAGGTGTGGCAGGGTATACTCAGACATGAGTCCCTTTCTCACTACTCCATCAGGATTCAAGCAAGCCGGGCCGAAGAAGGCTGAAATGCCAGAAACCGGTCCCCGGTAGCTTGTCTCCTTTCTGGTGAAGAATTGGCTTGGTAGTTTAGTCTGCCCTGTTCCCATGATGCACTGGGCCAGGGACAGACTGATTTGCATATAGCCAGGTTCTGAGCTGGGATGGGGCAGTGAGATAAATAACGGTGATGGATCAAGCCCTGATCTTTGGACTGGGTAAGAGTGGTCTGTTTAACTCAGACACTCTGTTCATCACCACCCCCTTTTTGTAAATGAGCTGACCAAACAGCTTATATCCAGACATTACCCAAAAAAACTGGTGAATCGTTCATGTAAAAGAGCATCCAATAACAATCGGGCTGCACTGCTAGAACCCAAACCTGCTAAACCACCCACTGAACGACTTACTCTTGTAAGTACATACAACACTAAGTCAAACAGCGTTCAGAAAGTGATCAAAAACACTGGCGCATTCTAAACAGTGGCAAAGACAAACTTTAATTCCCTCTTTTTGCGTTCAAACGTTCTAAAAACCTTAGGGATCGCCTGGTACATACTCGCTCCAAAGCCACTGCCAAGAGAGAAGTGGGCACCCTCTGGGACCTACCACCAGTAGTAGGTCACCATCCTTGTGGAAACTGCTCTGTCTGCCCACTAACATCCAAGATCACCAGTGTGGACATCGGGACTGACCGACCTTGGGAGTTGAGACAATTTTCTAATTGTAACAGCAACAATTTGATCTATCTCCTCACCTGTATTTGTAATGAACGATATGTGGGCATGACCACTAGGAAAGTACGAGTGAGAATGCAGGAACATAAGAGCACTTTCCGATGCAGAAAAGACATTTCCAAACTCACTAAGCATTTTATCACACACAACCATAGTGAAACTGACTTTAAATGGCATGTCCTGGAGAAACCCTTCATTCCTCCCCATGTTAGCGATGTGTCAAACTTCCTGTTTCGTAAAGAGCAGAAATGGGTGTACAAACTGGGCACTGACCAATATGGACTGAATGACGACATACCGTGGTTCAGCCTATCCTGAACACTCCAACAGGCAATCTTGACCAGCCACTGAAAGATAGCGGGGTCCTTTGTATACCATTAGAACTACTCGAGCGATGAGCATGACGTCATCCAGTAGTTCAGGCTTTACTCTGAGGTTACGTCCCTGCAGAATCTGCTGATTGGTTGGGAGTTTTTCTCCAAACCACTCAAATAAGAATGACGCACATAGGTCTGTGCCTCCCCCTGACTCAGTCACAGCTCGAGACAACGACGGACAGGTAGGACGCTAGTTCCACTAGTCTATCATGTGGGAGGTGTACGATACTGATCTTTATGATACCTCTAGTCATTCTAGACTAATACAATTGAATCCATTAACGTAGTTGAGTTGGCACGGCAGGTGACACAGGTGTGGGAACTTGATCAGTGTATTCTACGTTCAGAATTCCTTTTGACTTCATGTAATATGTACGAGAGTAGATCTACCCTTGATCCCTCCGTTATCATAATCATGAGGTCGATTTCTGTTCCTGTAGAGCGGGGTCTCACATATCCTGAGCCAGGTCCAGGAAGAGGTGAGGTCCACTCCCCGGAAGCACTGGGTGAGTATCGAAGGCTGCCAACGTTTTTGACTCCTTGCACTGTATGATACAGACCAGAGTAGCTGGAAGTGTCTCACTTGTATGTTTGTCCCCCTATTATAGTAACAAAGTACCAGCTTCCGAAGAGGAGTCCGCACAGATGAAGGAACACTATATCCTTTTCTGTTGTTTTCCACTTGTGTGTTTTTTTGTATAATTTTTCACACACGTTAATACACATATATAGGCAGTCGCTTATCTAAGAACAGAGACCCTGACGAAAGCCTGAGGCATTTTCCTCTGTGGCTGAAACATGTTGGTCTCTTTGCAGTTATTTGCTATCACTGCGACGATTTTGCCAAACTGTTCTTGTTTTTAACCAGGAAGGGGCCAACGCCCATTAAAAGTTTTTTGTTAGTTCCCTATCCTATTTTAAACCACCACTTTTTACTTTTCGCACTGCACTTTTCCCATCGAATCTACATCATTTGGGATATCTGTGTGATTGTGGTCGCTACCCCGAACCATCCGAGAGGGTATGCATGTGATCTCAATGATCAAGAGACACAATACCCGTTAAGGACTACCAAATGATAATATTGATCTTACAAGACTTTGATGGGAATCCAAACAACTGGGGTGACTCACGGTTACAGGTGTTTCATATTTTGCCGATTTGGTCTGTCATTCATTTTTTGTATTCCTATAGTACTTGTTAGACATAGGACTTACATTAGCGAATACATATCTGGTTCAGCTCTTAGACCCCTAAGTTTATTGTGTATAGTATAGAGCCTTTGCCTAATTGTGAAATTCACGACGCTGATACGCACAGCTTCACATTTAGTGCGTTTCAACTAGCATATTGTACTTTTACGCATCTGTGTCTATTTCAAGTTTTAAACTACGCTGATATACACAGCTCCATTCTCAAGTTATCAACATATTGTATAACAACACTGATACACACAGCTGCACGTTTCTGACAATAACAAGTAATTTTTGTTAATGTGTGTTTCTAATTTCTCAATATTCTCAACGCTGACGTGCACATCTTTTTGACATTTCTTTTTCTTGTGAATTTCTTGTTTTGACTTTTTTTGTATGTTTATACACTGTATACATTTCATCTCTCGTTCTAAATAGTCATTCCTAAATTGCATTTCATTAGCTTAGGAAGGTTTTATTTACTGTGTACAGTGTAAAATTACAACCACATTTCTTTTTAATAATGTGTACCTTACAGTCTGTCAATCCTCCACCAGCTTTTCTTGACACTCCTGGAAAACCAACAATAAGATGGGAAGTTTGGCATGATGCCTTTCAAACCTATTTAGGAGCAATAGGTGCATCTAGGTTTGCTGCGGATAGGAAGAAATATCTACTGATACACTCTCTTGGTTTTGAAGGGAGGTCAGTTTTTAAACACCTACCAGATCTTCCGCAAGATGATCCTGCACTGAATGATGTGTACCAAGAAACTGTAAAAAACGTATATTGCGTTTTGACAAGCAACCTAGCCTATTGGTTCTCAGGCATAAGTTCTTTAAAAGAGAGCAATCTGAAAGTGAGGATGTCGATTCATATATTTCAGCGTTACGAAGGTTGGCCTGTGATTGTAGGTTTGAAAACTTTACCGACCAACTTATCAGAGACCAGTTTGTGTGCCATTGTAAGGATAATATGTAAGACAGTGCCAGCCAAGCTTTCTGACATGGTACGGCCGTTTCATCTATTTTGACTTTCTATCTCCTTGCCCTTCGCGCTGCGTACTCATGTACTTTTGTTGGCACTCAGCATCATTTTAATTTGCTCGTGACTGGGTGCCGAGTGAAGTTCAACTCTGCTGGCAATTTTCTACTTATCGCATGCAGCTTCTAAAACTGGAACTTTGTTTTTACACAGCACGTGCAGCATTTTTCAAATGTCCCATAAATTTACACACGCAATAATTCTATTTCGCATACCTTCAACGTCTTCACAAGACAATCAGCGCCCTTCTGTTCTAAAGATTTCTCTTTTGTCAATATGCGCTCAATGTCAACGTCAGCACTCTTCGTGGTTTCCTAGCGATGACCTTAGCTTCGTCAGCGCTGTGCGTGTTATTGGTTGAGCGTTATCTAATGTGTCCCAGCAACCAGACGCACGCCAATTGACGTCTTCATCTTAGCTTGTCAACGCTCTGCGTGTGGTTGGGTGAGCATCCTCTATGGTTTCCCAGCAACCAGCCGCACGCTAATTGACACAGCTCAGTTTCAAATGGAATTTTCCAGTTTTTACTAACGCAGATGCACACAGCTAACAGTGCGTATAGAGCCTTTGTCTAATTGCGGAATTCACGACGACGATATGCACTGCTTCACATTTAGTGCATTTCAACTCTACACATCTGTGTGTATTTTAAGTTTTAAACTCTACGCTGATATAGACAGCTCCATTTTCAAGTTATCAACATATTGTATCACAACGCTGATGCACACAGCTGCATGTTTCTGACTATTACAAGTAATTTTGTTACTGTGTGTTTCTAATTTCTCAATATTCTCAACACTGACGTGCACATCTTTTTGACATTTTTTTTTCTTGTGAATTTCTTGTTTTGACTTTTTTTTGTATGTTTATACACTGTATACATTTTTATCTCTCATTCTAAATAGTCATTCCTAAATTGCATTTCATTAGCTAAACAATTTTTTATTTACTGTGCACAGTGTAAAATTACAACCACATTTCTTTTTTTAATAATGTGTACCTTACAGTCTCTCAATACTCCTCTAGCTTTTCTTGACACTCCTGGAGAACCAACACTAAGATGGGAAGTTTGGCATGATGCCCTAGAAACCTATTTAGGAGCAATAGGTGCATCTAGGTTTGCTGCGGATAGGAAGAAATATCTACTGTTACACTCTCTTGGTTTTGAAGGGAGGTCAGTTTTTAAACACCTGCCAGATCTTCTGCAAGATGATCATGCACTGAATGATGTGTACCAAGAAACTGTAGAAAAACTTACATTGCATTTTGAAAAGCAGCCTAGCCTCATTGCTCAGGTATAAGTTCTTTAAAAGAAAGCGATCTGAAAGTGAGGATGTCGATTCCTATACTTCAGCATTACGAAGATTGGCCCGTGATTGTAGGTTTGAAAACTTTACCAACCTACTTATCAGAGACCGGTTTGTGTGCCATTGTAAGGACAAAAATATAAGACAGAAATTACTTACTATGGGTGACACTTCCTTAGATAATACTATAAAAGGAGCTAAAAGTATTGAGAGCTCGATGGTTTCTCTAAAAGAGTTGGAGGAGAAAGTTGTTGAACCCATTAATGCCATCAACCTTAATTCCTCCCTTAAAACAACAAAGAAGCCTGTCAAGACTCATCCTAACAGTGTGATAAAGTCAAATAAGTCTTCCATGTCTTTCAATACTGATACTGCTGTTTTTATAAGGTGTGGGAACTCTCCTCACTCTAAGTGATCCCGTTGTCCTGCTTCTAATGTCACTTGTAATTATTGCAAAAAGGTCGGGCATTTTGCAAAAGTTTGCCTAAAGTTAAAGGGTCAAAAGAATTTTAAAAAACCAACTGTGTGTATGATTGACTCTGATTCCTATTCCGATTCTGAAGTGCTTTCTGTGGTTACCGATTTTACTGCTGGTGAAGTCATAGAAGGAGATCCTAAAGATTTTGTTGATCCCATAGTGGATATTCATGTTGGTTCCAAATGTGTAAAGCTACTTGTTCATTCTGGTTCAAAAGTAACGATAATCACCCAGTAACTTTTTGATGAAATGTGGGAAGGTACTCAACCCCTTCTTCCTCCCGACCGCTCACCTGTATCATATGAAGGTCGGAAAATCGATCTTTTAGGTTATTTTGAAGAGGAGATGTGCTTCAAAGGAAGGAGAATTAGAGGGAAAATCTACGTTGCTGTTAAGGGACTTAATATTTTAGGGTGGTTCCACCAAGGACTTTTCAGGATGATCCTGAAACCTGGAGCCAAAGACCAAGTACTTGTTGTCGAGTGTTCAGATGAAGTCCAATCCCTTCAAAATAAAATTCTGCCTGTTTTCAGCTCTGACCTAGGCAAAGTCAGGGGATTTAAACATAGAATAATAGTTAAAGAAGGATCTTTGCCTGTAAAGCACAAACTCAGGGGTGTACCCTACAGTGTCAGGGAAGATTTAGATAAGGAGTTAAAAGAACTGTGTGAGAAAGGAGTTATCGAGCCAGCAGAGTCTTCTCTTTGGCTTTCACCTTTGGTTGTTGCTAGGAAGAGGTGTGGTCAACTCAGAGTGTGTGTTGACTTAAGGTCCCCAAATAAAGAAATCTGGGTCGACTCACATCCCCTTCCTAAAATCAATGATCTGTTTGCATCAACCAAGGGTGCAAAATTCTGCACAAAACTTGATCTGGTTAGCGCTTATCACCAGGTTGAACTTCATCCTGAGTCGGGTCATCTTACTGCTTTTGTCTCTCCTCTGGGAACGTTTCAATATCGACGCATGCCCTTTGGGTAGGCATCCGCAGCGTCGGTATTTCAAAGAGTGATGAACAATATTCTCAGAGGAGTTGATGGAGTAGTGGTCTTTCAAGATGATGTGCTCATTTTTACTAAAGATGCTGCCTCGCATGATCTTGTCTTACATAAAGTATTGGGTCTATTTCAAGAGCATGGTGTGGTTTTAAAATTAGAAAAATGTATGTTTTTTTGCCCAGAAGTGGAATATTTAGGTCATATTCTCACTCAAGATGGTATCAAACGCAGACCTGGACTTTTAGAAGCTATCTCCAATGCTCCTACTCCCACAGATAAAACTGGAGTCAAATCTCTTTTGGGACTATGTGAGTACTATTCGAGGTTTATTCCTCATTATGCTACCATAGTTCGGCCCATCAGCAATCTCTTAAAAAAAGGAAGTAAGTTTGTGAGGAGTAAGGAATACGTCTTGGCTTTCCAAAAGGTTAAAAAACTATTAAGTGAGAGTTCCATACTCAAGCCCTTTGGCCCGAGCCTGCCATGTTGTTTAACGGTTGACGCCAGTCAAGTAGGTTTGGGCGCTACTCTGACCCAAGTGGAGGATGGAGTTGAAAGAACAATAGGGTTTGCTTCTAGAGTCTTAAGATCTCCAGAATTAGAATATTCAGTCATCGAAAAGGAGTTATTAGCTTGTGCATGGGCTATTGAGAAATGTTGCTCCTATGTGTGGGGTAAGCGTTTTTTGCTACAAACAGATAATAAACCCTTAGTCAACATTTTGGGTGGAACTCTCACTAAATGTTGTACCCCCAGGATTATGAGAACGGTGAGTAAATTACTGCAATATCATTTTGATATCAGACATATTTCTGGAGGTAAGAATTGGAGAGTAGATGTTCTTTCTCGATTTCCCTCTATAGACTCCCATGAGGATGATGTTTCCTTTTCAGATCTCATTGATGAGGATTACGAAGATTGCCTTGTAGCAGGTGTGGACATCCCGGAGTTAAAGTTTTGTTCTAAGGGCGAGTGGAGGTTAGCTTTTGTCAATGATTGTATTATTCAAGAAGTTTGTAAGTTTGTTAGTTGTGGATGGCCCAGGGAGAAGGTTTTGTCTCCCTCTCTTCAACCATTTTAAAAAAATTTAGACAAATTATCTGTGGAGGATGATATTCTGTTACGAAATGACAAACTAATTCCTCCACACTTGTTCAGGAAGGGGATTATTGTTAGAGCCCATGAAGGACATTTGGGTTCTTCGTTTACTAAACTTCGCATCCATGACACGTTTTGGTGGCATAGAATGGACTCAGAATTTGATGAGTTTGTGATGGATTGTTGTATTTGCAAGTCATCCAACAAGTCCCTTAAAACTTCTGTTCCTCCTCTCATTCCTGTTGAGTGTCCTGACTGTCCCTGGGAAAAGCTTGTTGTAGATGCCATGGGACTCAATATGACTCTCAGTGTCAGTTCTAGATTTATTTTAGTTTTGGGTGATTATGCATCACAATGGCCTGAATATAAGTTAGTAAGAGAAACTGATACTAAAGCCATTATCAATTTTTTAAGCAAAGTATGGGGTAGAAAAGGTTTTCCAGAGACTCATGTTTCCGATAATGGTAAACAATTCGTCAGTAAGGAATTTGAAGAATTCTTGTCCATGGTGTAAGGCACATAAAAAGCTCTCTTTATCACCCTCAAGGAAATGGACTTGTTGAGAGGATGAATAGGGTGGTTGGGGACTGTGTAAAGTGGGAAAAAGCCAGTAATCGTGATGTTGCTAAATCACTTAATAGCATGATATGGTTTTATAGAACCACCCGCATTCCTCCACGAAAGTATCTCCCTTTGAATTGATGAGGGGAAGGAAGCCTAATACTTCTTTCCGTCCAGGGCGGATGTCCAAGTGGCTTAATACTGAGTCAGATGTGCATAAATGAATGTCTTTTGTGAAAGGGCATACTTCTATCACTCAGGCCAAGCAAAAGATGAGTTTTGACACGAAGATGGGTTCGAAATTGGCCATCCTGGAGGTTGGTGACACAGTTAAAATAAGAAAATCTATTCATGTCAACAAAGGTGAAAGTAAATTCGGTCCACCTGTTAAAGTTGTTCAAATAGGTGGAAATGCTGATCAAATTGAAGGTGGAACTTGAGCAAGGTAGCTAAGGTTCAGTGTTCTAACCAGCAACCATCCTCAAAGATTAATAATAATTCTTCTTCCTTTATGGGAAATGTCCCTGGAGTATTCAGGAGAAGTTCCCGCACGATTATTAAACCTAAAAGGTTCAGGGAATGAAGTTCTGTTAATGTCTTCTAATATATTTCTGTTGAATTGTGTTTTATTTTTTTGTTGTTATGAGAAGGAAAGGTAATGTAGTAATCTGTAGTAACCATATGTTAATTACTTGTGTAGTGTTTCTTTAAGGACATTCTTATGCTGCTTAGATACATTGGAATGTGCATGTTTTATTCTTGAGTTGGTGTCTATTGGAGCTGGTTTGTTTGAAGCTAGCTCCTCATCCATGTAACATACATTAAATCGACCTCAAGACAACTGGCGAATCCTGGTTCTTTACTACAAATTCAAAGAAGGGTAAAACAAAGTAAGAAGTGGGCAAGAAAAAAAGAAGCAAGTAAGGTCAGAAGAAAAAGGATAAAGAAATAGGGAAAATCTACTAAAGCAGAAGAAAAGTGGGAGGATGATATAAGAAACATAGAAAGAAAGACATATTGAAGGGGAAAAAATGAGAGTGAAAGGGAAGGAAAGTGAAAAGGAGAAAGAGAAGAAAGAGCAAACAAAGGAAAGTGGGAGAAGGAAGAAAGAGAGAAAAAATACTAAAAATGTATTTTAAAAGAAAGAGAGAGAAGGGCGGGTAAGGCGGAACAGGCAGACATGGGAAGAGTGAAGGAAAAAGGAACAGCAAAGAGAAGAGAAAGAAAAGACAAAAGAGAAATTTTAGAATATAGGGAAGGGGAAAACTGAAATCAGGGAGTAACAGAAAAGAAAATGAAGGTAAATACAAATAGGTGAAAAGAAAAGATTAACACAACATCAGTGGGGAGAAGAGATTAGTTGAGAGAGCAAAGAGATTGAAGACCAAAGAAGAAAGGTCTGAGGAAAAGGACACCATTCTGCACTAAGGGAATGGGAATGGGAAAAACATGCAATAATGCAATATGAGATGTATGGCAGAAAAATAGTTTTGATATTAGGAAGTAAAGAATGTAAGATAGAAATTCAGGCAAAAGAGAAGCCTGGAAAATGGAGATGGAAGAACCTGAGAAATTGTATGAGACACTGGGGATATAGGCTTTATAAACCCCATAGGTAACCCCCAAACTATTATAGGGAATTTTGGACTTGCTCTATTTGCGTGCTCAATGCAAATCAGAAGTACTGTTACAAGCGGGGTATATTTTAATGTTCTTTCTACTCCCCTATTTCTTCAGACTCTTTCCAAGTCACAGAAGAGAGTACGTGCAATCACAAGGTGCCCATGTATGGGTAGATTGCTATCTTCTGATGATAAATTTGGGCCATGTTGAAGAACAGGGCCTTCATGAAAACATGGTAGACAGGTTTCAGGCCAGGTGACAGCACTTTGAACTCAGGGTGGTTTCCCTCTTCAGTAACCAGAGGAACTGCCAGTGACAACTGATAGATTCCAGTAGGTGTATGTCAGTTCGATAGTGCCCGGGACACCTTGGGGAAGGTCAGCTGGGTTATTTCCAGTGTGTAACTTGTTCACCATTTTGAAGTTGATGACTATCCTATAACTCCATGAGACCTTATCAGGAACACAGTCAAGAAGATTTGCCTCCTCTTTGATCCACTGGAACTGGGACATCAGCATATGTCCCAAACACTCCATGGCAGAACTTCCTTCAAGGCAAGGTCATCGGGCTGGGATCACCCCTTATCCAGTTAAGAATTAATTGATTGGTATTGCCCCTACAGAATACCTATAGCACCCATGCATTTGAGGGAGATGCTGTGCAGATGTGTCCAAAACGCTGAGTGTGTGCTCCCACCTACCAGCTTTGGCCTGGACTCATAAATGTAGAAGTTGTGTTGCTTAACCTGAGAGCCACCTCTCTGCCTATTGTGGCTTCTACATTAATGCCAGCAAATGTTTACCTCTGCATGCATAAATGGTCTTGGTCGGCGCACATTCAGGCAGTAACCTAAATATCACACATTTCCAGGAGTAAGAGGCTGCACAGACGTGCTGAGCTTGACTAGAGCATGTGTCAGTCTGAGAGGCCTGGTACAGCAACACATGAACTAGCAAGGAAAAAAAGCTGTGCTGCCCAGACCCAAACAGCATTTCCACACTGGCTGCTTACTGTGACCAAAGCTACTCAAAAGCAGGGGTTAAATTGGTAAAAAAAAAAAGAAGTGCCAGGGCCCTGATCAGGACACCATTGCAGCGTGCACCACCCATCGCTCATGTCATCACTGTCAAAACAACTACTAACCATCTCTCTCACTTGCAAGTGATTATTCCAGGTCTCCAAAGTTAAAGTAATGGCTGGGGAGATAGGTATTAGTAATTTTTAATCTATATTGTATTCATAAATAACCGTTGTCCTGCTCATTTCTAAATTAGATGAGCATCGCCACCATATTTCAGACAGTCATAAGTGTGGTGTTGACAATTAAGTTCCAGTGCCGAGCATCGGAAATCAATTAAGTGCCAGTGACAGCACCGGAAACCACCAGCTCAAATTAAGCACTGCTCAAAAGCCTTGAGTCCCAGGACCTGTAAAAAGCAGAGATCAGATGCACTTCTCCCCATGCTCCCGCTCCTTGAGTATGCACTCTGACAACATCCGAACCTGGGCAAAAAGGACCACGTAAGTTGTCTCGAGGCAGCTTGAACCTGACAACAGCCTCTGCATACCCATCCCAATCAATGATAGGCAATAATCAGGAGGATGCTGAGAGGGCTATCGTGGCCAACATCAGTGGACAGGATCTATATTAATAGCATACTTTCGGAAGTTCCTATCTCCTGTGTCCTGCTTTGGCTCTCAGTTCAAATATTCTGACACCATACTTGGGTATATTGTATTTTTATTTTTTCTTTGGGTGCATCCCACAATGAGGATGTATGATTTAGTTTCATTCACATTGAGGTCCAGGCTGTCTATTAAAGCAAATATACTCCTTTTTTAAGCCTTTGCAGCGCCTAAGGAAGCCTAGCTAAGAGCACTGCATTGTCTGCATAGAGCAGTATTGAGAGAGGATGCACCTCTCTCTCGCCTCCTTGTATTTGACCCTTAGGCTTCGAACCAAGGAGATGTCTTAAGGAACCATGCAGAGGGCCTTGTGCAGATTAGATAATGCTGGAGTGCAGCCTCGCCGAGCAGCTGACTAACAGCTGTTTGGGACAAAAAACGCTCGTTTCTCTGGCGCCATTACCACGCCGAGGGAGCCAAGAGACACGCCCATCTCTGCTGGCCACGCCCCCCTCCACAGATATAAATAGAGCGCGCTGAGCACTAGCGCCGCTCTATTGAGAGAGATACTCCTGAGGCGAAAAGCCGGGAGTTTGAAATTGCCCTATTTTTAACATTGTTCTTGTGTTTTTAACTTGCTTCTTTGCACATTGCTTCAATCCTGGCACTCACCCCAGCCTCGCAGAGCAGCTGATTAACAGCTGTTTGGGACAAAAAACGCTCGTTTCTCTGGCGCCATTACCACGCCGAGGGAGCCAAGAGACACGCCCATCTCTGCTGGCCACACCCCCCCCGACGTCTGAGCTTCCACTACATGTAATGTGTCTACACCGGAAGCGCAGCGGACGAGCGCAGCGGGCACGTGGACAGCGCGCCGAAGGCGCGCTTAAGGCAAGCTCGTCTGCGCTCGTCCGCGACGAGGACGCGACCAGCGCCGACAACTCTGCCCAAATGTGCCCGCCGCCACCACTGTATACCCGGGAAACACTGATTAATCTACGAGGTTTCGCTCACGAAGGTAAGCTCACCTTTGGAGACACAGCGTTTCCACTGCTTGACTTCACACATAAGGGTCTGCTCCTGGGAGGTCTTCTGAACGTCAGGTCACTACCAAAGCATGCTAATGAAATCAATCTCCTTATAGAATCCCACCATTTAGATGTCCTTTTCCTAACCGAGACGTGGACGCAAGTCGACTGCGATATTGAATTAGCATGGGCCTGCCCTCAAGATTTTAATATTTTGCACCTCCCCAGACCCAAAGGCCGCGGTGGCGGAGTAGGCATTATCTACAGAGCCTCCTGGCAAATAAACACTATAGACATAGACTCAGTCGCCGGGATTGAGCTCTTTGGCCTTTCCATAAACTGCCACTTAGGAGATACTTTCACGGCGATTATTTGCTACCGACCTCCAGGGTCTTTTACCTCCCTTCAACAGCAAGCACTACTCACCACCTTTACGAACATGGCAACCTCCCACAATAAACTAATCATTTTAGGGGACTTCAACCTCTGGCCAAACGGTAGCCTAGACACTGGTCTAGAAAACCTCCTGCTGTCCTGCGACAGCGTGGGACTTCACCAATTGGTCAAGCAACCCACCCACTCAGCAGGCAATCGACTCGACCTTATTTTTTCCAGTCCCGGGTTAACACATATGAATGACATTCTGCCCATGAGCTGGACGGATCATTCTCTTATTAAATGTTATATTTCCAGCACTAAAACTAGAAAGCTGAATAAAAACGTTCTACCAGAATTTACGTACAGAGACTGGAAAGCTATGGAAAAACTGAGTTCCACCACCAATGTCTTCAATGTGGAAGATAGCTTCTCCCCAACTAACTCGGTCGAATACAACTATAGAGCTTTTAGCACGAGGATAGTATCCATCACGGATTCTCTTGTCCCACTAAAACATTGTAAACCTAAAGGCAGAGCACCTGCTCCATGGTATAATGACTC
Source organism: Lissotriton vulgaris (assembly GCF_964263255.1). Lineage (NCBI taxonomy): Eukaryota > Metazoa > Chordata > Amphibia > Caudata > Salamandridae > Lissotriton > Lissotriton vulgaris. The sequence continues at coordinate 1,131,329,708 of NC_141691.1, forward strand.
CCTGAAAATTCTCAAACTAGCCTGCAAACAGGCTGAGAGGAAGTGGAGACAGGGATACTGTGACAATAATAAAATCATCTGGAAAAATAAGCTCCTGGAATACAAATCTGCCATCAAAGAGAGCAAATCGACCTATTACTGCTCCACTATAGTTAACGCAGCTAATAGCTCGAAAAGAATATTCCAGATCCTTGATAATCTTATTCACCCTGATTGTGCCAAGAAAACCATCCCCCCCTCACAGACCCTCTGTGACAATCTCGCACAGTTCTTCACGGACAAAATCGAGACCATCATAAGCAATCTGGCAACTCCCCCATTGCAAAATAATCTAAATTCCCCCGGAGTCGACATTACCAACCGTGATCCACCGAGTCCAGGCTGTCCACCTAGGGAAGGTTTACAGGCCTTTCCCCCTATCCCCGAAGATGATTTCGAGAGACTGGCACTTGAAATCACCTCTGGGTCCCCCCTGGACCCACTGCCTCCTAAAACCTGGAAAGCCTGTGGAAATGAACTATTCCACACCCTCCGGAGGATCTGTAACCAATCTCTGTGCTGTGGGTTCGTTCCCACCCCCTGGAAGCAAGCACTCATCACCCCGTTGCTGAAAAAACCATCCTTGAACCCAGAGTGTCTTTCCAACTTTCGACCTATATCGCTTCTACCCTTTCCAGCGAAAGTGGTGGAACGCTGGGTCAGCTCCTGTCTATCGACACATCTTGAGCAGAGTCACGTTCTGGACGACTTCCAATTCGGATTTCGGCCAGCCCATGGCACCGAAACAGCAGTGCTCACAGCCATGGAAGAACTTCGTATGCGTGCAGACAGGGGCCACGCAGTAGCCTTGATCCTGCTGGACCTGTCTGCCGCATTCGATACGGTTAACCACGTGATTCTGCTGAAGAGGTTGAGAGAGGCAGGGGTTGACGGCACTGCCCTGCTCTGGTTCCATTCATACCTCGGAGATAGGAAACAAGCTGTATCCCTCCCAACTTTTCAATATGCTTTCTCCCCAGTCCCTCACGGTGTACCCCAGGGTTCGTCTATCAGTCCGATCCTTTTTAATGTTTACTTAAAACCATTGGTTACTCTAATCAAAACCCACAGAATGAAAACAGTAAACTATGCGGACGACACCCAGCTCATTCTTTCATGGGAGGGGGAAGACTCAATCCCCATGGAAGCTTTTCATGATTTCCTAAGAGACACAGCAGGCTGGTTGCACTTGAATTCCCTCCAATTCAATTCCTCTAAAACCGAGGTTTTGTTTGTCCCGGAAGCCGAATCTCTCGCCCTTTACCTGTGGAATTCTGGCCCCCGGAAAACTCAGATAAACCACATCCAGTTACTAGTGTCCGCAATCTGGGTGTCATGCTAAATAACAACCTTAGCATGGAAACGCAGGTAACCAAAACAGTCTCTACCTGCTCGGCCCTTATGTGCTCATTGCGCAAAATCCTGCCACTACTCCCTGCCCAGGCTCGAGCATTGATAGTCAGGTGTACTATTCTTAGTCGCCTTGACTACTGCAATGCTCTCCTGCTCGAGTCTCCAGCTGTACTATTGGACAGACTCCAACGAGTCCAGTCGGCAGCAGCCAAATTGGCCCTTGGTTGGACCAGGAGATCCTCGGCCACAGCAGCTTTAGCAGAGCTACATTGGCTTCCTTTGAAGCAACGAATAGCTTTCAAGGCTCTCTGCCTGGTCTTCAAGGCATTACACGGATCGGGCCCCAGACCCTTACAACAAATGTTTTCCTGGTATATCCCCACCAGAACTCTACGATCCGCTACAGCCTGCCTTGTGACGGTACCCAGATTTAATAAGGTAAGGACCGGGGGAAGATCTTTCAGAGTGACGGCTGCTAAGCTTTGGAACAGTCTGCCCGCCGACATTCGTCAAATTCCACAGCTCCTGCCTTTCAGGAAGCGAATCAAAACGTGGCTCTTCCCCTAGTTTCCCCGCCACGTCTATCCCCTTAACAGATTCCCACTGCTTCTAGATCAGGAGTAAGCTCTCAGCGCCAGGATACCTGCCAGGTGACAGCCACGCTTTACAAGTGTTTTAAATAAAATAAATAAATAAATGTTGTGCACCTTTCAGGTGGGAGCTTTTAATTTGAGTATGACTGTGTCAGTTGATCTCTAAATTCCACCAAGAACTCCAAAAAGGCTACAGTTACCTGTTCTGGGATAGCACTACGATCTAAACAGGTCATTATAACTGCCTGTTTATGTGTAAGCACTGTTGGAATAATATTAACTTTATCCACTTAGTTCCATTTTAGTATTTAGCCTTTAGTTCTGGCTAGAACCGGCTTAGGGAATTTTGCCACCACCTGAGTCAATTCTTGTGCTCATAAACTGGGGGTTAAGATGTATTATATCCACTGATAATCCATCTACCTCTTTGGCCTCTGAACTTTTAAGCTTTTTAGCTTTCCTATTATCTCCTCAATACTTCTAACTGTGGGAATTAATGAATGCTGCTGGGAAACAAATGTATTCAGTCTTTATTGTAACATACACTTAGTCATATCTCTTTGACCATTACTTAGTTTTTATAACTTAGTAATATTCTTTACGCAATCCTCTACAGAAACCCGGGTAGCTGCTACTTTAGTCAGTGTCCCTAATGTACTACCCACTGCGTCCTAAAACTCTTTAGTTCTCCCTAGATGGAGCGATGTTATTAATCTAGTACAGGCAACATCCTTCCCCCTCCAACTAATTTTCCTAGGTTCTAGTCTGTATTCCTTCATACACTGTTTTTTTAGCACCTTTTTATTGTAACTACCCTCTTTATAGGCCTTTTCTACTTTCTTATATAACTCACTCTTTGCCCGTTCCTTAGGCGATCCCTATATACCCTAACTGCCACTTCCAGTATTAAAGGACATTGATGTCAGCACTTTGACTGAAGGTATCGATTTGTCATACTCCACCATAATAACACATTGCTGGCATTTAACTTGTTTTCTCAAGAGAAAATTATTCCTGTACACAGTCTGTTTATTTAATTTTGCCGACCATTTGACCTTATGCTTATTTTTCTCCCTAATCGGAGCACTATTCTGCCAACCAGCTCTAAAACCTACTGAACTATGTAAAGTGAGAAACAGCGGCTTATGGTCACTACCTAAAGACTCCCCAATTACAAGATATTTCACTAATATAAACTCTTCCAAAAGAGATTATAGCGTAGTCAATTAGACTTTTTGATTTCCCATTATCAAACGTGTTTTCCCCAGCTCATCACTTCTACACCTTCTGTTAATAATGGTCATATTCAAAAGGTCCAAAATAGTCACTCACTTCCAACCTTTTAAAATCCCTGTTGTATGAGAGAGGACTTGGCAAGGGATTCCCTATCCCTTGTCCTTCTCCAACTACAAATCCTCCAACAGTCTGTGAGAATTCGTTGCATTACAATCTCCCAGTAATGAAATTGGGTTTAAAGGGAATTTCACACTAATTTTTTCAATTACCAAAACCAATAGCTGTCTATTCTGATTTTTCTGTGGTGAAAAATAAGTATTAACTATAACTACATCTGACCAAGCATTTCTCCCATAGGAATCTTTTTTTTTCCTAACCCGAAATTATAATAGTTAAGGACTCCTGTAACTCTATAAAATTCTTTGTGCTTTCATATTGTTTTACTGAGACCAAAAATGCTAATCCCCCGCCACCCATCCTAATTTTCCCTTGACTGCGTCCACACTAAAGTGAACATAATCTTTCAAAACAAATTCATACATTTTCCAGATTTCTTGCAGGGCAGTAGGCAGCACGCCTTTTTTATCATCTAAAATAGACCTTAAAGGGGGATGTGGCCACCTGCCGATGGTAATGGCCGCAGGGTAGCTAAGCTCAGCTGCGCCACTCCTGGGAAAATCTGTTCAACTTTATCCGCCCTGGCCGAATGCTTCTTCTATGGGGGCGATTGCAGCTTCTGATGAGTGATCTCACAGCGCACAAAGGTTGAGCAAGTTTGGAGGGTGCTGGTGGAGGCTGCAAATGGCGCCACTCTAATAGCAAGAGTGGAGTCAGAGGAGAGTGACACCCCTCGGCGAGGACACCTCATGCAAGACCACGGCTGCGGCCTTGTCGCAACCAATCTGCAAGTGAGAGCTGGAGGCGCAGTCGTCCTGGAGGTGAACTTAGTGGGTGTCGGCTGATGCCCTGGCCTGGGGCGGATGAGCCGCAAGTTGAGTGGGGCCCTGACACGAGCCGAGGCGGACCCTTGCTCCGAGGCCAGTGACTGTATTGTGAGGGAGGCTCTGACATCGCGGCTGACTCCGCCAGGGCCCTACGTCCTTGGTGCTGCTCTTCCGTAGCGGACCAGTCTGGTGATGAGAGTAGACCAGAGGGCCTGGTGGACGTCTGGAGGCCGGCTGGTCAGCTATGGTGAATCCTGGGGAAGCGAGCGGCAATTAAAGAGTGAAAAAGAGTCACTAAGGTGAATGAGGCCTTGAGGGAGTAGCGAGGCCTGATTGGTGACCCGGCCTAATTCCCCCCCCCCCCCCCCCCCCCCCAGTGAGTGTTGGACGGGGGGACCAGAGAACCTTCGGGCCCATATATCACCAGTGTTGAAGCCAGCGGGCGGCCCTTGTCGGCCCACGAGGAAAAGGTAGTCTGAAGAGGGCATCACGGAACTTGTCGAATAACTGTGGCAACTCTCAGCCACCTTCCAGACAGGTGCCCTTGTCTGTCCCGGGGGCTATTATGCCCAGTGATCTCCTTCAGACTTAATAAGGGGCTAATATTTCTGATGCTTGGCAGGCAAAACCACCCTAGAACCTAAGTGGACACCTGATTACCGCGCTGGACCATGCGCGCCTCACTTGAGCACCACTGGGTGTGGCGCTGATCCAACGGTTGGGGTCGCACCTGCCAGACCCGACAGGCCGGGTGGAGGAAATTCACTGCAGGCGGTGGTGAGTAGTGGGTACGGCGGGAATCCCCCCTTTGTTGCCCACTGAGGGAGTCGACATAGTGATGGGCCGCAGCGGGCGAACAGCGACACAGGTCAAGCTTCACAAGTTCGCAGAGTGATGATCACGGTGCGACCGCAGTCCAGAGTGAAACAACCGAGCCCACAAACAAAGACCTCCTTGCAGCGATCACTGCAGTGCATACCTCCCTGGAAATTCGGATTGATACAGTTGCCACGGATGTGACCTTGATAAGGGAGGACATGCAGCGTATGGCAGAGCGTGTAAGCAAGGTAGGGGCCACTACATCTGAACTGGGGACTAACACCAACCACCTTAAACAACAAGTTTCCGAACTGCGCACCTCTCATGAAGCAATGGCTCTGCATCTGGATGACTACGAAGGTAGGACGAGGTGTAACAATGTCCTTATTCTTGGTGTTTCGGAGCGAGCGGAGGGGCAAGCAGCAGACCTCTTCGTAGAGGAACTCATCTTGAAACAACTTCAGCCATGTGGACTATCTCAGTGCTTCTCCATTGAGCGGGCCCATCGTGTTCCTGGGCGAAGGCCGAAACCAGGTGCACCCCCGTCTGCTCCTGGCTCGCGTATTTAATTTCCGTGACCGAGATGTGATCCTCCAGACTGCTCGAGTGGCCCCCCTTTGACAATCGAAAACAGCCCGGTCACATTTTTTGCAGACTTCACCTTGAGGGTCCAGAAACAAAGGCGTAGCTTCTTGGAAGTAAAACGGGCCCTTCGAGATCAGGAGATCAAATACGCCATGATGTTCCCAGCAAAATTCTGTGTTGAATCTGACGACAAACTATGGTTCTTCACAAAGCCGGAGGAAGCCTGGGACTGGCTTGATTGCTGGCAAACCGTTGGCAAGAAGCAGCTCAAATCTCCTTCAGAAACAACTGGTCATGGTAACTGGCGGCAACGATGGCGCTCCCCTCCGCACTCTGACTCAGACTCTTAGGGTCCCACTGGATGACTATGAACATTGATCTGCGATGATGGTTTGATTGATAGTCCGCTGTTTCTTTCTGCTCTATTCGGTATCACGGTAGCTTTGCCAATGTTAAGTTTTGCACTCGTGCCTGCCTATGGCCTCTAACGACCCCATGATTTTGAGCTGTGGGTAATACAGTCAATAGATGTTTTTTGCTTTGCAATTGCAATGTGTGCTCCAAACTATTTTATTATTAAAGGTATGCACGTATGGTCTTGTGGCCGGGGCAGAGTTTGGATATGATGCGAAGTGGTTGCGGGGAGTGGGGTTGCTCACGTTTCCGGAGTTGATGAGGGTGGGGAGAGGCACTCTGCAAGTTGGGGAGGCGGGTTCCGGTTTGGTTGGGGAGAGGGGTTTGTTTAATTTATTTCTTTTGTTCTTTGCATTGGTGGATCATCATCCTTGGCATTCCAATATCATACATGTTCCCACAATTTACTCTGCAGGTGGGCATTATTGGCACTGTCCTGGGCAAGCTATTGATCCGTGTCGTGCCTGGTGGGGAGACCCCTGGTGGGCTTCTGGGGTGGGCCCATCCGATGTTATGATCTCTTTACCACAAGTATTGGATGGCACCTGATAAGGGACTTAGAGTGGAATGTGAATGGTTTGGGGGACAGGATCAAACAGGGTATTGTTTTGCGCTATGTTAAAAGGCAGGAACTTGATTTAGTAATGTTTCAAGAGACACATTTGGTTGGAAATACATGCATGGCCCTGAATAGGAAGGGATAAACTATGGTGGTTCATTTGTGGTTCTCGTCGGGATCCAGAGGGGTGGGGGTCCTTCTCCGAAGCAGTTGCTGATACAATACACATGCTACGTGAAGAGACACTCTGGGTAAATACTCAGCCGTTACGGGCACGTGGGAGGTTGGCACCCAGAATATAGTCTCCATCTTTGCCCACACAGGACTACAGCAATTTACTCTAAGGGACGTTGGGGAGATGCTAATGGAGCTACTCATGCGGACATTGATATTGGGGGGTGACTGTAATTTAACGATGGATAGCACCAGGGATCGTCTACCACCCAGAGAAGACCCGCCAGGGGGCTCGAAGCTCGAGGAGTTTGCCAATGCCCTGGGTATGATAGACATGTGGAGGTGGCTAAACCCCCTACACACACTACACCTTTCAATCGGGAGCGCACAGAAGTCAATTCCGCATTGACAATATGTTCACCCACGCTCAAGACATACATACCTTCAATGACGCACACTGTCTAGCACACGGTATTTCTGATCACTCCCCTCTTTCAATGACCTTTGGCAGGCCACGGCCAGGCAACCCAGCCCAATAAGGATACAGCCATAGGCTCTTAAAATACCCCACATTATAGAGACTTTCTTGTAGGACACCTAATATTGCTTTGCGGAAAACGTGGGTTTGGTGACCTCGGCAGTGACGCTTTGTGGGGCGTATGGGGGGGTAATAATGGGCAGGGTACTGTCATTGATGGTAGGACAATGGACTGAGCGCTCCCAGAGAGTCGTCGAGATGGAGACAGACATGCTAGCCCTGGAGGCAGCCCTCTCGCAGGCCCCTGATCCCACGGTTCAACACAATCTCAAGATTAAGTGGCAAGACTATAAGCAACTCCTTTTGGGGGAGGCCACGATGCGCTCCTTAAATACCAGACATTTAATTGACGAGCAGGGAAAGCTCCTGGCTTGGTTGGAGCGTAAGGAACAGGCGACACGCTGGGTCCATGCGATAACTGGCCCTGATAATGCGCTACTTACCGATCCCTAGGAAATCACTGATATGTTTGCCTTTTATTTCGAAGACGTCTATAGGGTCCCCGAGGCTCCTCAGGCCCCCCTATCAGCTGATCTACTGGTCACAATCAATATGGTGTGTATTTCCCCCCAGGATAGGTACGCCTTAGAGGCTGACATAACCGTAACGGAGATCCAAAAAACCATACATGGAGGTCCGCTCCGGCTAGGCGATGGGCCAAAATAGACTTCCCATTGAGCTTTTCAAGCCCATGTCTGCTAAAGTAAAGTCTGCTAAAGTAGCACCCCATCTTTTGGGCCTATATAAGGAATGCTACCAATTAGGGCTCCTCCCGCTGATATCCGCACCTTAGCTATAGTGGTTGTACAGAAGCCCAACAAACCCGCGGAAGATTGCAAATCGTACTGCCCTATATCCCTACTTGCTGTGGAAGCGAAAATCCTCGCCAAGCTCCCGTCTAATCGGCTCCTCCCTTATTTTACCTTTCTAATTCACCCAGACCAATCAGGCTTTATGCCAGGTAGGAACACGGTCAGAAATCTGCGATGGGTGCATGAGGACCGGGGTAGGCTTGGTACTATTGAAGAGGAAGCTTTCCTACTAGCCCTGAATGCCACTATGGTGTTTGATACCATCGAGTTGGACTTCCTTACCGTATTGAGCCGCATAGGACTCGGTCCCCAGCTGATTTGTTGGATTAGGCTATTATATACACAATCCACGGCGTACGTCACTGTGAATAACCATCGCTCTGCCTCTTTTCCCCTCCAAAGGGGCACAAGACAAGGCTGTCCACTGTCCCCACTCCTTTTTGCCCTAGTATTAGAACCACTGGCTGTCTGGATCAGGGGGGCTCTGGTGTGCGGGACTCAAATGGTCTAACGATCATGAAGACGCAGACGATATTCTCCTCTATCTAACTTCTCCTGCATGTTCGTGCTGCGGGTACTCCATATATTTCATATATTCGGGGCGCATTCCAGATACCAGAAAAATTGGTCCAAGTCTCAGATGCACGTGCTGTGGGGTGAAGCCCCACCTAGTCTGCGGGGATATGAGATACCAGTTGCTACTCTAGGCTTTCGATATTTAGGAGTGTTTGTAACTGTAGACACAAACACTTTCTTCGAGCAAAATCTACTGGAGTCTCTCCTAAGTCTAAAATCAGACACCAGCCATTGTCGTTCTCTCCCTCTCACCCTACTGGGACGTGCATCCCTATTGAAGATGCTCGCACTCCAGCGCTTCCTTTATGCACTCCAAAATACTCCATACCCAATTCCGTACTCATATTTTGCCCAAATTGACAGTGTGGTGCGGGGATTACTGTGGGAGGACCGCAACCTCAGATTGCTATCAACAAACTCACCATGGGATGGTACGACTGGGGGATTGGTTTCCCTGACATATGTCTTTACTACCAAGCTTCCCATCTGACGGCAATTAATAGGTGGGTATTTGGCCCGCATGATGATCCCAATTTCCGAAACGACCACTGACTCATGGGACGAGGAAGCTATAATAGGGCGTTGTATACCAACCCCAGTAAATTTAGCTTGACAGGTCCCACGGCCCGCACCATTGAAATATGGCATGGAATTACGAGAAGACTGGTGTGGCATAGCCGTCTAACGTAAGCAACTCCGCTACGGGAACCCGATATTCTGGGTCCTCTTAGTCAATGCCCCAGGTTTGATAAGTGGGACACCATCTGGATCTCGACGGTGGGGAACATGTGGGTGAAGGGGAAACTGGCCACATTCCCAGACCTCCAGACTAAATACTGCCTCGCGCTCTCGGAGGCATTCCGATACCTCCAAATCAGTCATGCTATCTCCACTGGCCTACCACAGTGGACACCTCGCCTTGATTCCTCTCCATTAGAGGATCAGTTGTTATTAGACCCAATGGACCACAAAGCTATTTCCCTAATGTATAAAAAAATTGGTAAATAATCGCAGTGATCCTATGCAGAAACTAAGTAGGAACTGGGAGTCTGATTTGGGTACTGTGGACAATGAGGACTGGAGAGAGGCTCTCGCCTATCCCAGGGAGGTAGCAATCCCCATGCGTCTCCGCCTTCTTCAGCTTAGAATACTTCACAGAGTATATTTTGATACTAAGCTACTATTTTGTCTGGGGAGGCGACCAGATCCGCTTTGTCTTCGACATTGCAACCAGGTCAGTACTTTCACACACTTACTGTGGGAATGTCCGCACATACAAACCTATTGGGAGGAGGTGACACGCCAAATGGCCAGGACGTGTGGCAAGCCCCTGCGACCCTCTCCCAAACTCTGCCTTTTCAACATATGGTAGGCTACCCACCTCTCCCAGATCGAGCAGGCGTGGGCGGCAATGGGGTGGATGATGGCAAAGCGTAATATAGCACAGAAGTGGGGCTATGTCGCTAGCCCGCAGGTAACGGACTGGGCAAAAAACATGGATTGTGCAATGATAGCTGAGAAAACGTCTTTAAGGGACGGGGATGCCCCAGGAAATGGGATCACAAATGGGAAAAGTGGAACACATATCAGGGAGATATCTGCATCTCCCCAACAGTGGATCTACGGCCTGAGAGACAAACACTAATGGCCCGCCTCACCATGAGCCCCCTCCACCAACGATATTACACATGGGTAGGTGTATGTCCCCAGTAAAGCATTTTGGAATGGTATGGTCGGTTCTGGCTCAGATGTGTCTTGTATAGAAGTGCAGGGGCCCCCGGGGGTTGAGAACGGATGTAATCTTTCCACTGTTTGGAATCTGTAACTGCCAATGTCTTGTTTATTCAGTGGACATGTCAATGTGAATATATATTGCTTGCACCAATGCACTTTCTTATGAATAAAAACAGTTAAAAAAAATAATAGACCTTAAAGAATTTAAGTATTTTTTCAAAACCAGCAATATTCCATGACACAAACAAAGCATCACCAGCATCAGGACTATTGAAATAGAGGTCTTACAGCTACGTTTTCTGAACCAAGTGTACCCTCCACCCAATTCTAATTCTGCTCATAATTTTCCAGCCGGTCATTAGGTGTTGAATATAGTTGCTTTCCATTTGCTGACATTGTTATGACAATTCTCTCAATCCTCTACCCAGATAGCTTTCAAACCCCATGAAAATCTATATTCTTTGGCTTAGTAATACTCTGCCTAACTTGGGAGTTAAGCTGATTACTTGCTTCTTCCCAATAATTATCCACTAGATTTGAAGGGAAGAGAATTTCTCTTAGACATTATAACCTGCACAACGAAGGTCGTTTATTGAAGTAAGGACTTCCTCCACCACTGGAGTGGAAATGAATAGTAACATATAGCCAAGATGCTGCTATATCAGATGCCTTAGATAAGACAACCAAGTCAATGTCCTTAAACAGTATCTTAACCCCTTCACTGCAAGGCCTTTTCCCCGTACTAAGATTTTTTTGTGCTATTTGGGGTTGTTCGCGCTTAGGCCCCTGTAACGTTTTGACCACATAAAGTATCCACGCCAAATTTGCATCCTTTTCTTCCAACATCATGGGGATTCTAAAGGCACCCAGGGTTTGTGGATTCCTCTTGAGGGGACCCAGAAATTAATCAAAATACAGCAAAAAAAATGTTTTACTGAAAAATGGGAAAAAAGTGCTGGAGATTAAAGTGTCTGTTTTTTTCCCCTCCAAATCAAATGGTATCAACAAAGGGTTTATGGGACTGAAATCACCATTTTTTACACAGTTTTGGCATTTTACTGGGATAAAGCCTATTTTTGCTATTTTTTGTGCTTTCACCCTTCTTCCAGTTAATGTTAGCAATGGGTATGAAAGCAATAATGGATCCTGGAAAGCTATACCTTTTGCAAAAGTAGACAAAATTCTAAATTCAGCAAGGGTTCATTTTTGTAGATCCTTCAAGGTTTCTTTATAAAAACTAACAGTTGAATATAGGAACAATTTAAAATTTGTTGAAAAAACAGCCATTTGTGCCAACTTTTTCACCTGTAACTTCTTCTAAATATGACAGCTTTTTGAAAGCAATATGAAGTTACATCCGCTGGACCTTTCTGGTTTCGGGGATATATAGGACTTGTAGGATCATCAAGAACCCGACAAACTTGGAGCAAATAACTGAGCAGAGTCTTGCAATGTTTTTTTTATTATGTACCGGGTATATACCAATTAATTTTGGAAAATATATACATGGAAAAATCGGTATGAAAGACACCTATGTATTTCTGCAATTGGAACAAAATATAGAGTTAGGAAACAGCAGATATTTGCACATTTCCAAAATTGTGAGTACCCATACTAGCATGAGAATTGTAGGTCATTTTTCAAAGTGACTTCTTTTTTACAAATTGTCTTTCATTTGGAAGGTAGAAATGCATCGAAAGTCAATCGGTGATAACAGTTGCTCTATAATTCTATGTTACCCTAAGGTCTCCCAATAAAAATGGTACCTCACTTGTGTGGGTAGGCCTAGTACACGCGACAGGAAATGGCCCAAAATGCAACGTGGACACACTTTATTTGTAAGGTGAAAAATTATCCTTTTTTTGCAAAGTGCTTAGCTGTAGATTTTGAACCCTAGCTCTGCCGGGACCTAGGGAAACCTAGCAAACCTATACCTTTTTTAAAACTAGACACCCTGCATTTCCCGCCAAAGCCTTGGCCACGAGGCTATAACCATATCTGTCAGAAATTATTCACCCGGACCAGTCAGGCTTTATGCCACACCGCAACACGGCGCTTAATCTACGGCAGCTGTTTAGCGTAATGGAGCGCAGATTGACCTTGGGTGAGGACACGCCATACTCTCCTTGGAAGCACGTATGGTGTTTGACCTGGTGGAGTGGCCCTTCCTTTTCGCGGTCCTCCAACACCTGGGCTTCGGCCCCAAATTCTGTAATTGGGTCGGATTACTATATACGCAGCCACTGGCGAGGGTGGTGGTTAACGGCTGTCTTTCCAGGGAATTCCCATTGGGTAGAGGGACAAGGCAGGGATGTCCGCTGTCGCCCTTACTTTTCGCAACAGTGTTGGAGCCGCTGGCGGCCTGGATTAGACAGGACCTCACGATACAAGGAATATGGTGGGCGATGGCTGGGAGGTCCGAATTTCGTTATATGCAGATGACATCTTGCTATACCTCACTTCCCCAGCGTGGTCCATTAATTGTTTATTAGATATATGTGCGTCATATGGTCGGGCGTCCGGTTACACAATAAATTGGAACAAATCGCTATTGTATGTCTTGCTGGGCTCGCCTCCACGATTGCCGAGGGGATGTGCCTTGCAAGTAGTCACGGATGGCTTTAAATATTTAGGATTTTTTGTCACGCTTGATCGGACGCAATTTATTGAACTGAATTTGATCCAGCCGCTGATGCGACTTAAAAAGGATGTTAAACACTGGCGAACATTGCCTCTGACACTCTTTGGCCGTGCTGCGCTTTTTAAAATGGCGGTGCTACCGCAATTTTTATATGCGTTGCCAAACACCCCGTTCCCGGTTCCATCAACGTACTTAGGTGCAATTGAGGCGGAGATGACTACTTTGCTCTGGGATGGGAAGGCGCCCCGCATTGCTCAAAAGAAACTCGCTAGGAGCTGGTATGATGGTGGAATCGCTCTTCCTGACATCGGAGCATATTATTGGGCTTCCCAGCTTGTCCCGATCAACCAGTGGTTGCACGTCCCCCAAGGAGAGCCAGAGTTCAGGCTTGACAGACATCTTCTTGAGCCGGCTGGGATCATGAGTGCCCTATATATCAGAAAACGAAAGCACACGATCACCGGACCAAGACTACACACAATACACATCTGGTTTGTGGCTCAGCGCGCACTGGGATGGGAGGGAGTAATTACCCTAGCAAACACCACTATGGGACACACAGAAGCTTGGGAGGCTGGGTAACTCCAAGGGGTTCCGAAATTGGGACACCATAGGCATATCGACAGTAGGGGACTTGTGGCAGAAAAGAGAAGTGGTTCCATTCGCACACCTGCAGGCTACCTATGGCCTTGCTGAAACTGATTGCAGTGCATGTCTAATCTGCATATAGCGAAACCTTTCAGTCTTACCGCCAGGTGCGACCCCGAAGGAATCCTCGCCATTAGAGGATAGACTCCTGACAGACCATCTGCAAAAAAAAGCGATCTCACTGATGTATAAAAAATAATTAATATTAGACCTGACCCCACAGGGACTGTCAAGGCTGCATGGGAGAGAGAGATGGGAGACATTGATGAGGCAGACTGGAGGGAGGCGCTAGCTTCCCCTTAAGAGGCGGCAATTCTGTCAAGGCTACGACTTATCCAACTTAAAATTCTCCACCGCACATACTACACAAGGGTGCTCCTCCATAAAATTGGGCGGACAGACACGCCAAACTGCTTGGGAGGGTGCAGGGAGCTGGGGACTTTTTTCCATACCATCTGGAGCTGCCCCACAATAGTGAGATACTAGATGGCAGTGATGAGGACACTCTCCCAGGTCACGGGAGTCACTATACTGCCAGAGCCGAGGTACTGCTTGCTCAATATATGGGAACCAACGACTTGAGTACGACGGCTCTGGGATGGGTGACTCTTGGGGTTACAGTGGCAAAGCGGAACATTGCAATGCGATGGGAGTCTAGGATTGGCCCTACCCCTCCCCAGTGGTGTACGGACATGGACCTGGCAATGGTGGCAGAAAAGTCTGTCTTTATTCATTGGGGATGTCCAAAAAAGTGGGAAAGGGTATGGGGGAGATGGAACTCCTATCAGGTAGATATATGTGAGCAGCCGCCCCCTGAGGATTATGATTTGGATGAGAGTACTTAAATGAACCGGCCAAAGTAGACTGTTCAACACACGTGGGGATAAGGGAGAAAGTAGGAAAGGGTGTTATCCGAATTTGGGACTATGAGAATGATGGAAATGTTTATATGCTCAATACTGTGATCTATGTACACGTCATGCCAAGTATAATGTATGGAAATTGCTTTGCTTATTTCAATAAAATTGTTTTAAAAAAATAATTTTGGGGAATCTGCATGGATCCACAAAATTCTAACCAGCCCGCATTCCCCAAAGTCTTCAGAGAAAAATGGTACCTCACTTGTGTGGGTAGGCCTAGTGCCCGTCACAGGAAACAGCCCAAAATGCAACGTGGTTAAACCACATTTTCACAGTGAAAACTGACCCTTTTTTTGGAACGTGCCTAGCTGTATATTTTGAACCCTAGCTATGCCGGCACCTAGGGAAACCTAGCAAACCTGTACATTTTTTAAAGCTAGACACTCAGGGAAATCCAGGATGGGGTGACTTGTCTCACTTTCACCAGGTTCTGTTACCCAGAACTCCTTGCAAACCTCAATATTTGTAAAAAAACTAAACATTTTCCTCACATTTCTGTGGTGGAAAGTTCTGGAATATGCGTGGATCCATAAAATTCCACCCACCCCGCATTCCCCAACATCTTCTGAGAAAAATTGTACCTCACTTGTGTGGGTAGGCCTAGTGCCTGCGACAGGAAACAGCCCAAAACACAAAGTGTTTTGGGCCACCGAGCTTTGGGCCAAAAACCCAAGTGACTCCCTTTGCAAAACTAGGTTGTTTTGTGATAGGTCATTTTGATGTCTCCTCAATACGTTGTGGGCCCTTGCCTGTCGCGGGTACTTGACCCACCCACGCGAGTTAGGTACCCTTTTTATCAGGAGACCTGGGGGAATGCTGAGTGCTAGAAAATGTGTGAATCCACGTAGATTCCAGAACTTTCCCAAAAACAAATGTTAGAAAAAGTTGATTTTTTTAATCAAAATATGAGATTTGTTGGCGGTTCTGTGTAGGGAAATGTTGGGGGATCCAAGCAGGCCATACCTCCCTGTATTCCCCTGGGTCTCTAGTTTTCTGAAATGTGTGGGTTTGAGTTTGGTAGGTTTGCCTAGATGGCTACTGACCCTATCTGCCCTCCAGGGGGGCAGAAAGACTGTAATATTTGCTGAGGGGGGGCATTGGCATGCACGTTTTAGGCAGCCCCCACCCTAATTCAAATTGCCAAAACAATCCCTGGTGTCTAGTGGGATTTTTGGCAGAAATACTGAATTCAGCCAAATGTTTTTGGAGAGAGCAAAGGTCCTTGCCCAAGGGGCCGCTCCTCCCTCCCAGGTGTCCAGTGGGTGATCCCTGCTTGGGGATCACCCTCCTGGGGCGATCCCCAAGCAGGGATCCACTGGGAAGGGGTGCCATTGGAGAGGAGAGTTTCTCCCCTTTCCAATGATACCTCCCACATCTTTCTATATGCTCAGGGGGCTGAGCTAGCCCCAGAGCACATAGAAATTGAAATTGAAATGAGCCTACATGCGCATTTCAGTTTCGATTTCTATGAAATTACGTCAGCGCGACGTGCGCGCTGATTTTCATTTCACAGAAACCGGGGGGCCCTGGGAGCTGAGAAAGCTCTTCCCCAGCTCCAGAGGCTTTAGGGGAGAAAAAGAAATCCCTCTGGTGGCTGCACCAGAGGGATTTCAAGTGCCATGTGTCAGAGCCATGCTCCGGGCCGCCGTGCGCACGCAAAGGGTTAAACAACGGAGGTATTGTATTAAAAAGAGCTAGAGTCTTAGCTCTATGTAGGAATCCATTGGGGTAAGATTGGCAAAAATATCTACCGACTGTAGAACACAGTCTGAAACTTTGTATGGATTCAACAGTGATCCCTCGTTTATCCGGACCTAATGAACCAAACTCAACCCTGATACCACCTAGATCTTTGAACATCCCTTACCATCAATGACCTTTTCCTTCCTTGATTTCCTGACAAATTCCCAAATTTAGGGCTCAATTACGATGTTGGCCGGAAAGCATTATGACCAAATCAGCCTTGGAATCATTTCCAACCGAATCGGATTCGGGAGTCTGACCGATTACGATGATTCCCATTACAATGCGGTCGGACTCGACTTCAATGGGATCCTGTGTTCTGACTGAATACACAGGATCCCATGGAAGAAAGGGGTGGGTGGGGAAAAACATGCACCCTGTGGCGTGCACGCCTTGGTGCCTGCCACACTGAGCATGGTCTGAAAGGGGGGGGTTCCTTGGGACCCCTAAGGTCCTAATTCAAATGGCTCCAGGTGAAGGGGGGCCTGGTACGGTCCCCCAAAGTCAGATTCCAACTGCTGATCTGTATTGGACAAACTGATTCGGAAAGGCTTTCTGAATCTGACATAGTAATCGCTCGGTTGGATACGCAGTTCGTAGACCTGTACGAGTCACCTCAAAATGGCTTGGTTCCTCTGAATGCCATCCAGAACCGAGTCCATATTCCCAACGCCTTCCGAACATCGTGATCGGTCATTCGGAAAGCTTTCTGAATCAGTCAAAAAGACTGGTTCGGAATTCAATTCGGCAGACCCGAATCCGATTCGGAGTCTTTCCGACTGACATTGAAATCAACCCCTTAGTAAATATTTAGAGTGATTTTCCTCCCCTTATCCGACTTCTCATTAGCCTCTTGGGACTTTACTATTGGCCATATGCTCTTTCTTCTGGAGTCCATCAGGGATTGGCCTTAAGCCCAATGCCATTTAATATACATGTTTGTCTACTTGCGGACATGGTGGAAAGCTGTGACATTACCCTGTTTTCATATGCAGATGACACTCTAATCAACATTTCTTTGTCATTTGCTCTAGTCTAAAATTCTAAGGCCCTGAATTCCTGCCTATGTAAGATCTCAACCTGGATAAACACCAACTCATGAAAGCTTAATGGTGATTAGACTGAGGTGTTGATGTTGATTAAGAACCCCCTGCTATGATGCCCTCAACATTGGCCTGTGACCTTAAGCACTCTCACAGAACTGGCCTCCAAAGTAAAGAACTTAGGTTTTTGGCTGAATGTCAATCTGTTGATGAAACCCTAGGTTGCCAAGGTAGCTTCGACCTGCTTTGCAGTTCTGAATTTGTTGAAAAAAAACATTTGGATGCTCCCTTTTTTAGCACAGAGGACAGTCATTCAGGCCTTGATTTTTTCAATACTGGATTACGGAAACATCCTCTACTTAGGGCCAGAAAAGGCCTCTATTAGACTCCTAAAAGTAGTTCAGAACTCTGCATCCAGGCTTCTTTATCATCTTTCTAAACATGCCACTGTGTCATATCTCCTTCACGAACTTCACTGGCTCACGGTGGACACACAGATACAGTTTAAAGCATTATGCTATATGCATAAAGCTAGGTCGAGCACTGGTCCTCTCTACCAAAAAGAACTGGTGGTTCCTCACCAGCCTACTAACTCCCTTCGATCGAGCAACCAGTACCTCTGTATGGTTCCTAGAGTCAAACTGGCTCACATGGGGGGTTGCTCCTTCGCATACTTGAGCTCCAAGCTGTGGAACAGAT
The DNA here is from genome assembly GCF_964263255.1 of Lissotriton vulgaris. Lineage (NCBI taxonomy): Eukaryota > Metazoa > Chordata > Amphibia > Caudata > Salamandridae > Lissotriton > Lissotriton vulgaris. Next base: position 1,131,347,778 of record NC_141691.1, read on the forward strand.
TGACCAAGTCCCTGAGAAGCTGCCCCTCACTGACAATCTACTGCAAACATCTGAAAACCTGGATTTTCTCATCTTGTCTTATTCTGCTAGCCCCAATCATGTTTCCAAAGCGTTTGAATAATATTAATATTGAGTTAGTGAGTTCTATGGGTGGATTGCAAGGAGTCGAGGACCGATTGAGTTCACATAATTTTAGATGACCTGAAAGCAGTAAACATAAGGGCATATAAATTGCTTCCTTCAAGTCCCCTTCTCTTTCAAAATTTTCCATGATTGAATTGTCATTAATTTCCCTACATATTGGAGGTCGAATTGTGACTAAAGGCTCGACTATCACCGAATCCCCAGCTCAATTTCATGCACATCTCCATTAAAAGGACAAGCAGCCTACTGATGGCGTTCATTATGGCTAGGGTATTTTAAAAACAACGCATCACCTTGTAAAGCCCCTCCATCAGCTAACACACACAGAGTGCCTACAACCTGACTTGGTTTACTGAGCTCCTTATTGTGATATTGCATGCACTTTGATTTGTGCTTGTGTATAGAGTGATCAAACAGTTCAAAAGTCATAAGATAGATTCAAAATTGTTTTTCACTCAGCTTTACAATGCTAATGCGCTAACGGTGAAACCATTGAATGGACTATCGCCAATTTTCTTCTGGAACAGCAGTCTTTCAGTCATTCAGTGGGCCAGATGCATCAAGCGAAATGCGCTCGCAAAAGGGCCAGATTCTCAGAATCTGGCCCTTTGCGAGTGCAATTTTTGCATTTGGGATGCATCATCCCAAATGCAAAAATCGCAAATAGAGAATTCGCTAAATTGCGATTGTTTGCATTTAAGGAATCTCAAATTGAGATTCCTTAAATGCAATGCATGAAAGTATCAAAAATAGTGAAATCGCTAATAGGGCACGCAAATTACCACGAAGTACAACTTCATGGTAATTTGCAAAAACTTTGAAAAATTCACTTTTGTGCATTTTTCAAAGTTTCATGTTGCGCACACACATGCCCTAAGGGCATGTGTTTGCGCAACATATGTGTATAGATCACATTCAGGGGTGTAACAGGGTGTCCTTTGGACACCCCTGCACCCTTGAACTCGCAATCTCAATTTGCGAATCGCTAATTGCGATTCGCAAGTTGAGATTGTCTTCCCATTCATTCCTATGGGCCTCTAGGCCCATAGGAATTAATGGGGAGGTATTCATTAATTGCGACTCGCAATGTGCGAGTCGCAATTAAGGAATTCTAAGGAATCGCTATTTTTATAGTGATTGATTGATGCATTCCATTTTGCTATTCCTTATTAGCGATTCCTTATTTTTCGCTAATAAGGAATCGCAAAATGGATGCTTGATGCATCTGGCCCAGTGTCTTTTCATGAAAAAGCGATTTTGGACATGAAGTGCAAAGTGTGATGCCCAGTAGTGATGTCTATGTATGTATATTGTTTAAAAAGATTTCGTAATACCTGACAAGGCATTCATGGACAACAGAACCTCAGTGCAGAACACTGGACACCCAGAAGAGTTTTCCTCCCACTGTTTGCAAACATTAGGACCAAAACACAGGAAAATCAAGACAAGAAAGGAAAAAATGAAAGAAACTCAGCACAAGGATTGATGCTGCAAGTGGGTGGAAATATCTAGCCCTGGATGAAATTTTATTTATGTCAGAGTAATTTCAGTAATTTCATGTTAGTCCTTTCCACACAAAATGCCCTAAAATTACGTGATTATGCCACTGTGTGTAATTATGAGTAATTTCACGCAAAATTCATCAGCAGGACCACGGGAACACGAACAGCTGTTGGATGCTACTGTTTGTGTTCTGTTGGTACAGTTGTCGGTCCATTTTGGACATGTTGGTGCATTTTGCACTAAGAAAATAGCTCTAAATGCTGGGTTACCCTCCTCGCTTAATTCCGCGTAATCTCACAAAAGCTTCCTACAATTATATGCAGCTACACTGCAGCAAATTACGAGAGTTCTGCCCACCCCTAGACAAATCCTACCCTCATATCAATATCTCTCACAGCCTGTGTGACAGAGGAAAAAAGAAGACTTTTCCCCAACATCCTGGACCTGGCTAGGACCAGGAAGAATAATCAAGGGCTCCCTATCTCATTCAGGGAAGGTTAATGAATTTCCTCCCCGGTGTTATCAGGGCTAGGGAGGACAATGGCACCCATGCTCTCCTGCCTTACCCAAGTTTTGGAGGGCAATGCAAACATATATTGGAGCAACTTGAAGCTCCCTCAGTTAAAAATACCCATTCATGTCTGCAGTGGAGGACAGCTTTGTTTTAAACTTCCTCACTTTGTCAAAAGTTGAGAGGAGAATTGGCCTTCACTGCCTTAATGCAGGGGGCATCACTTAAACTACTTTTCAACTTGTGCAATGGCAAAAGAGAGAATATCCTTTCCTCTCCCAAAACTGCTTACGCGTGGGAGGATAATAGTATGAAACCTGTTATCTTGCCTAACAGAGTGGGGTAATTGAAACTTCACCCTTCCCCTTGCTCAAGTTAGGAACTTTACAGTTAGGAACTTTAGATCTGACACGCTCTTCAGGGATCTGCACAATTCTGCAGTTCATACAGGAGCAGCTCCTATGTCACTCATGCCTGTGATCTGATCCTAATGCTGAATAGGGTTCAGGACAAATAAAAATTCTTCTCTCACACAGTCGCAGGTACAATCATGCCCTATCAAATGCAAGAGTACTTTTGTTCAACATTTGCTAAGACTGTAGGTATTCAGTATGCAAAGGGAAGTTGGTCTATAAAGACTCCTGGATTCTCAGGATGGAGGTTAACAATCATTCATGGTTTAGTTAAGGGCTCAAGGGAGGTGGATCGCTATTCCACCAAAATATCAACTCCAAAATGTTGTCTGACCATAATTTTGTGTTAAAAATATCATGACCATGAAAATCTCAAAGGTAACTATATTGGGCCCGTTTCACAAAAGTAATCTGAGACAAAATCCCAACTTTACGACTTTCAGTATTCACAAAAGGCATTTAGTAGTAGTAGTAAAGTTAGGATTTCTAACTTTACTACTACTAAACTGAGAAAAATCCTAACTTTAATACTTTGGCTATTCACAAAAAGGCATTTGGTAGTAATAAAGTTAGGATTTCTAACTTTACTACTACTAAACTGAAAAAATCCTAACTGTACGACTTTGGGTATTCACAAAAGGCATTTAGTCGCAGTAAAGTTAGGAGCTTGCTTGTGGTTGTTAAATACATGACTGTCCCTGGGCACTTCCTGCCGTGACTTAGAGCAGAGTTTTTAACTCTTTGGTCTCAATTGTGATACGTAATTGATTGAAGGTTGGTAGATTTCATGAAGAAACCAGAAATTCACTAAGTAGTGGATTTGCTAGAAGCTCCCAAGCATCCATTGGTGCAGCGTCCACATCACGCCATGCTTTATTGTTTATTCAGTCTGTATTTTGATTTTTCTCAATCAATAAAGACACATACAGCAATATATGCAATAAACCTTAGCATCCGTTAAGACATAATATATTACAATTATAAAAACTGGATTTAAAAGTCTTAAAAATGTAATTAATTGCAAAATGGTAATATTGCACGTATTATCCGTAAACCAGTAAAACAGATTTTACATCATTAAATATACAATTTTCATACTCATAGTTACTAGTAGGCACCACGTGATATACGAGTAAGAAGCAGATTCGTAAGTTCCACGACTTCCACAGTTAAAATACTCATTATTGCACGACCGCGTTGACATTCAAGGTGCTTAATTTGGTCATGTTATTCCTACGAATGTCCCACATCCAGCTTAAAAATGTTTCCAATGCTATTACAATGTATTCCTGTAGATTTTTTTCAAAAAACGAAGTGCAGTTTTGCTCAATCTTGTGCCAAATGGAGCACACATCGGTTTTAACCATTTAACTCTGGGACACTTATAAGCTGGGCAAACAAATAAAATATGCATTATAGACTCGTCCATCAATGGACAAACTGGACATTTAGTATCAAGTGTTGACGTGAATGTTTTTATAGGAAGTGAGCCTACTCTAAACTGGTGATACAGTTTCCTGTCACTTGGTTTAGAAAAAAAATCCCAATAATGTTCAAACCTTGTTTCAAGCTTGTGCTTCAAAAAGATACCAGTAAGAGATCCATTTGGGGTAAGTGAGATAGACTTAATAAAAACTATATTCCAATATGCTTCCTTGTAATCTTTTTTTGATGAAAACGAGCTGCCTGCTAGGTCCTCCCACAAATGTCTTAACCCCATGTCAACCAGCATGACCCTAATCTTTTGCAACCATTTAATTTTATTTGTTTGATCATATTCTTTAACATATTTTAATGCATATACATAATTTTTCAGCTCTGGTGTGGTCCAGAGCCTTCTCCAGTAGGCTATAGGCTCAAAGCGTACTATCTCCTCAAATGCAGTGCAGCGCAGATCTAAGAAGAGTGGTTTGAGAGGGTTAGATTGAGGGAGGCCTTTTAACAATCTTCTGGGCTATAACTAGAGGTGTTACATTTTCAAAGCCCTAAAGCTCTGCTCCATTTAATATTGAGACCCTAATCTTAGCGTTATAGATCAATATTGCACGCCCAACCAGCTTTGATTTTGAGAGTCGGTGCTCTTTTAATAAGACACCCGCTAAATGGGCATGCCTAAGGGTCAATTTATATATATATATCTGTGTCAGTTTGTTCCAGCAGTGTTGTCCATGACTACTTGCCCCTTCACTATTTTATGTCTATGTAAGACCATGAATTTCGTTTTGTCTACATTGACAACTAGCTCATGGTCCTTGCAGAATGTGGTAAATCTATTCAAGGCACGTTGGAGACCTATTTGTGTCTTAGACAGAATTAGGGTATCATCTGCAAACATTAATAGAGGTACCTTCGTGCCAGCAAGTATAGGTGCATCTGTTGAGAAATAAGTGACAACCCTGTTGATGAACAAAGAGAAGAGAGTAGGAGCCATAACGCATTCCTGTCGAACACCTTTTCTCACTGGGAACCCTCCCTTGTGATCCCCAACGGACTTGGGCATAATTTGACACATGCTTTTTAGCAATTGAAAACAGGAGTTGTGAGGGCATCCCTAGTTCCTTTAGTATTTCCTATAATTTGGAACAGGGGACTAAATCAAACGCAGACTTTAAATCTATAAAAGCTGTGTATAGAGTTCTCTCAACTTTGATGATCTGCTTGTAATGTAGATAAAATATTGTGATCACCTATCCACGTGTTAATTCTGCTCAACACAAGCCTGGATAACATTTTTTGCATTGTATCGATCAGGCTTATAGGCCTGTAGTTACTAGGGAGGGTATGGTCCCCTTTTGTAAATATGGGTATAATTTCAGCCCCTCACCCCGATTCAGGAATGGGAGCCCCTCTAGCTATAGCATTAGCCAAGATATGTATATATTTTACCCAATTTGCCCTGTCATGTCTGAAAAGGTCAGCCGGAATGCAATCCGGACCAGGGGCCCTTCCCTTTGGGATCGCATCCAGGGCAATTTCAACCTCCCTGATCCCAAAGGTCAAATGTGTGTTAGGAACTAAGATGATTCATAGGACTATTTGGCAAGGCAGCAAATTGTGTCTGGAACTAGGAATCCCGTTGTTCAGGTGCAACATTGTTAACCGGGGCTTGCCTAGCTTCTCCACCACCCCATTTTACTGTCTGCCAAAAATCCTGCATATTGTTCCCATTACTGGCTTGCTGGAGCGCATTCCATCTTTGCTCATTGAACTCCTTTTTTGCTTTATATTGGGCTTTTTTTATATGCAATCAGTGCAGTTTTGACCTCCTCTAAAGTTTTTTTCCTGATGGCTTGTGATAAGTGCTTATAGCAGTTCTACAAACTTTATTATACCACTTGGCAGATTTCTGGACTTCTCGATTGCAGTTTTTTTTTCTTTTAACAAAGAGCCTTTCAAGATCTCAGTATCTAGGTCGGCCTGCATGTCTAGATTAGAAATGGCTGTTAGAGTGGTTTCCACACTCCACCTTCATCTGCGCTACTGAACTAGCATTTTCCATTAATGTAACCCATTTTACCCTTCGCATATCATTAGTCATTATTACATCAGCCGTTACTATCTTAGTGATCGCCGACTGTATATCTAACCCTTTAATCTGTACAATTAATAGTAAGGGGTTATGATCACTTTGAATCCTCTGATGGATCTTCATATCAATTAAACTTGGCCACTGCTCCAGGTTTATAAGAAGATAGCCAATGCGACTACTTCTTACCCCATTATTGTACGTATGCTAGCCCCCGCTGTCCGATAGCGTCCTCCCATTTACAGCCCTGATGCCCCGCTCCAGACATAAAGCTTTCAACTGAAGTGCAGCCTCTGTCCATTTTTTTATAGGTGTTAATGTTAGCAATGGGATACCCCAGAGAGATTCCTCATCACTAGTTAGGGCACTATCTTCATAGCCAAGGGGCTCGAAAGTACAATTAAAATCACCCGCTTTTACCATGTAGTTTTTCCCTCTCTGGTTCTCAATGGGGGTATCTAGCATATAGACTGTATTTGAAAATGTCCCGCCCACCATTCCTCTTACATAGACATTGATTACTACTATGTCTAAGTCATATATAGAACATAGCCTTATAGCCAGAATATCAGGGCTATCAATTGGTATTTCCTCTGTCTGTAATCCTGGTTTTTGCCTCATCCAAGTGGTAAGCCCCCCAGAGAGTCTCCCTTTTTGTCCAGCGATTGGCATGTTTTACAAAATTCAGGTAACAAGGGCGAAAAATAGGAGTCAAAGGCCATGTTTCCTGAAAAGCCAGAATATCTTGCTCAGCTATAAATAATGACCATTCCTCAGATGCTATCTTGGATTGAAGGCTGGCTATATTCCAAGATGCGGTGGCGATTGATGAGATTACTGGCACAACGCTAGGGGTATCAGTGCCCATCTGTTGGCTAATTCTCTGCTTTGTAGCCGTGTAACTTCATTCCAACCCCATTGAATCAACCTCCCTAGGTGACATCTAGGGGGAGTCTAAGACTAAGTGTCCCTGTTCTTGTCGAGAGTTTAGCCATTTATTGTAACAATAGCTGCTTACACTAACCACTGTCTTCAATTGACTTATTATCGGACTTAGGCAGTCACCATTGACATCGACTTTGTTGCGCATACTCATGCTGCTCACCATTTGTGGTTTTGGCACTGTCTGTTGCCCGTCGCCAATAACAGGGGCCGATGTGAATTGTGTTGTACTACATGCTGCATCTTTTGTGTATACCAGCTGTAGTCAATCACAGGCATCTAGGTCAGAAAGGGGAGCAAATCAATTTTCCAATCTTAGGTCGGGTAGCCTTTTTGATCCACTTTGGGCCACCCATGGCTGACTCATCATATAATGGGAAAAACTCCCTAAAATTGGTTGGTAGGGTAAGCTATAAAAGAAACCAAGCGGTAAGACAATGGTCTTTCTGGGGTTCCTGTCTTCGAAACTTCCTAGTTTGTTCAGGAGGAAACTTACATTAGAAACATTATTAAAATTTAGAACCACACAATCACAGTCACAATCTCCCCCCATTTCAATTCCTTGTGGGCCCTATCTATATGACTCTTCTAGCCATAATCAATTGGCTTTGTATATCCCCGTTTGGGACCCACACTCCCTTCAATTTTTGGGCTACCCAGTGCGTTGCTTTGATCATTAGTTGATTTGTAGACTCTGCCACTCCTTCTTGTAGTGAAGGCACGTTCCTCAGTATCACCACCAGGGGTGCGGCCGCAGGAGGCAGGTGGAGGGCTTGTATTCCAGCCTTGGATGAACCACGGACCATTCTCGTGTTCTTCAAATTGGCATCAAAATCGCTTTTCTCTGGTGGTAATCTACTTTGCCCAGTGACAGCAGATTTTTGGTTATTCGTTGCAGGGATTGTATCATCCACCACGTTATTCTGACTTTCAGCACAGACTGGGCTTGTATATATTTCAGCGAATTCATTTGATATGCTGGTTATTGTGATGTTATCCTCATCCTTACTAGAGCCCGGATTATTGGCTATATGAGGCGCCTGTCTAGGGGGTATAGACTTCAGCCTTGTTGGTCTATGTGTTTTTGCCGTTGGGACTGCTTTACCTATCTCACAATTAGTCCAGGAATTCCCATTTGATGTTGACACTGGCCTTGTTTTAACTAATAGCACCCCTGTCGCACAGAAGTTGGACTTATTAAGGGATTCAAGGCTGTTCATTTTGTCTTCGATCCGGCTCAACCTCAGAGTAATGAGGTTTAACATAGTGGAGATCAGGATTTCTAATCTCTGCCACAAGGCCTAATTGATTACTGGAAAGGGACACGTGTGGAGTCAGGAGTAGTCATTTCCAAGCCATTCGGAATTCTAAAGGCTGTATCTGTCAAGTCCTCTCCTGCTTTTTTGTGCGGCCTTGCTAGTTTTGGTCTCTGGGGACCCCCCTCTTTCTTTTCACGGAGTGGTCGGGGGTCATGCCCGGTCCTGAGGGTTTTTCAATCCCATTACTCTGGTAGATGCTCTTAGTGACCTGCTAGTGGACTCAGGCTCAGGGTCACCTGATATTAGACTTGTTAATTGGTCGGGAACAGTGTCAGGCACATTTTCAATCACTTCATCAGTTGTTTTTTCTGGGCTCAGTCGACAGTTAGGGATAATTTGCGGTGCCAGACTCCCTAAAGAAATCTCTTATGGGAGAAGGATTCCAGGGATAGGCGCCGCTCCGTGATTTCTATCTCATGTTCAAGTACTGAGGCTGCCCTTATTAAAAATTGGTCCAATGTCCCCGCAACACTTCCACCTACTTGCGCACCCATCCCCTTTCCCTCATGTTTACTCATCTTTTAACTGGGTTACTGGGTTGCTGTGGGCAGGCTCAATTGAGCAGGAGTGCAGAGGTAAAGGATAGAACCAGTGTCCTGGTTACCTTGTAGCTTGTCATAAAATAAGAAGGCGATCCACTTTACCTTCTGCTGGTGCAGGTCTCAGAGGGGAGGCCCAGCCTGGCCTCCTCCGGGCTTTGACGGGCCCGCCCTTGGCCCAGGCATGCCAGCGCGTGCGTCCCGCGCCGTAGGAGCCCTGGAAAGCTTTTAGCAGTGCCTCCTGGCACGCAGATGGTGCTGACTAAAGCGCAACGGCGCTGTATACCGCTATGGACCCTGGGGAGTGTAGTCCTCGATCTACTCCCGGTCAGCGGTCCGCTCCTGGTCCATTCTATTGGCTCCTCTCACTCAGACCCCCAGCAGAGATTTTGGCTGTGTGCATGTGGGTGTCCCGTGCTGCAGGAGCCCTGGAAAGCTTTTAGCAGTGCCTCCTGGTGTGCAGATGGTACTGACGAAAGCGCGAAGGCGCTGTATACCGCTATGGACCCTGGGGAGTGTATTCCTTGTTCTATTCCCGGTCCACGGTCCGCTCCTGGTCCGTTCTATTGGCTCCTCTCACTCCGACCCCCAGCAGAGATTGTGGCTGTGTGCATTTGGGCGCCATGCACTTAGGAGAGCTCTACATGTTCCCATTGTTGTGGGGATTGAGTAGTCTGTCCATTTCAGTCTATGTGTGGTTACCAGTTGTTGTATGACCGAATACCGAATGGTGGACGACATTGAAGAAAAGGCTTATTATTTGAGGACGGTGATTGCTTTCACCCAATGAGATGATGCAATATAGTAATTTTCTATCAGAGGGAGTATTTCATTATTGCTTAATGTGAAATCCAGGAATGAGTGGGTGTGGCCATTTGTTCTTGTCCATGCAGGTGGAGTGTCCTTGGGAAAGCGGACATTCACTATGGTATAACCCACGCTGCTGAATTGAAGAACTATATATTCTCACAGTCTACTCTGCCTGTTACCTGCGGGTATGGATTGGACTGCAAGGTGCGATGGAACTGCTGGACATGCGTCATTGAAGTCCGCGGTGGTGTTTTGAAAGAGGTTTGTGTTAAAGTTTAGGCAGGGTTTACTGCCATGTTTGTTTATTAAATTGCACATGATTTCAATCAGACGATCTAATTGGCCTTTTTCTCACTGGTGTGAGGAGAAATATAAGTGTTGAGCAAAAGTAGCTGTCTGGCCAAATTGGGGCTTCAAATTCTAATGCCGGTGATCAATCTTCATCGAATTCTGGCTGGTTGATGGTTAGAGATAGTTTACAGGCAGCATAGATCGAGAGCCCACCTCGCAGTCTGCCATGCTTGTGCAGTCTTGAGGTGGGCGACCTGAATTCAAGATAGCCCTCTATTGGAATGCTTTTCGCCAACCAAGTTTCTGGGAGAAATATGGTGTAATTGTTTTTTAGAAATGCAAGCGTGGCAGAAGATTGAGATTTTGTGGAAAAGCCGTTGATTTTCCAAGAGCATATTGTTATACCTGGGTAGGTGTTGTTACAGTCTCTCAGGCCCAGAGACAGGGCTGCTGGCAGCCAGGTCTAGTTGGCCCTTGTAGTGGGTTGTTGTTCTGCTACTGGCTCTTTGTTTCCAGCTGGGGAGCGGCTTCGGGCCAATTTCAATATAGAAAAAGAAGGATTTCCTGAATGGCTAGGAAGGAGTGGGGGATTGCTAGTATTGAAGGATACCGAAGATCGCTCGGCATTGGTAATTTGATGCCCCAGCTATTGAATTGGTCTGCCTTTGATTGTACCAATTCCTTTATTGCCTTGGATGCTAAAGTAATCAGGGTTATTTCGGTTGTTCGATTGCTGTCACTAGGTTTGAATTTGATTGAAGTTATGTGACTGGATTCTAAGTTACGTAATTCTGGCATTGATTTGAAAAGTTGGAGAATGTTACCCCAATTTAAGATGTCATGCGGACTTTGGGAAGTGTACTCTGGGATTAGCAACAATTTGGACTGAGAGCTGTCTATGGCTGTGTTGTGCTTTATTGCAGTAGCAGAAGACTCAGTCGATTTTGAAGTTGGAACCACTCTACATGGGAATGTGGATGGACGTTGCTGAAGGGCTACTTGGTCACTGATGGAGTTTAGGGTCACTTTATTTGAAACTGTTTTGCACAAGATCACCGGGTTGGGTCGCTTAGGTAGTGTTGTTGAAGGCCTTTCTTCGATGCCTTTGTTTGAGTTACCAGTAAGGTGTTCTGAAACCACAGATCTCTGCATTGATCTAGACTTGACAGCTGGTATTGAAAGGGAGGTTCTGATACCTGGGCTTGCAGCTGAATAATTCACTGCAGGGGCTCGCTCTCCAACAGCTTTGTGCTCCACGTTGGGTTGAGGTTGGCCATTCCATGGTGTCACTGGGGAGGGTGAACTTTGGCGGGTGACTTGGGTCAGTCTGTGAGAGTACTACTGATGACAGATTATTTGTTGGGGTTAGTTTTTGATGCATAATGGGTTGATAGACTGGTGACAGACTGCTGATAGTACTAGATGTAGTAATCAAGTAGTGTGGTGGGTTTGCTTTTTGAGAAGTAGTTGCTGATTGTGTTTCGGGTTTTAATTGTGTGTCTGTTACAATTTTTTTGAAGTCTTTTTTTTCCCCGCTTGTGCAACCTATAAACTTGCGGTGAGTTGGTTATTGTACCAGTGTCCAGATTAGCACATTCGTTTGCCCCGTTGCCTGTTGGAAGAGCGTGTTTTTGCACGGTCGCCTGGTCTGGTCTTGAAGCGTTCAAGTCCACATTAACTAGTATGTGTTGATGGTTAGGAAAACACAATACTTAGATCCCACTTCCACATATCCAAAGCAACTACCACCAGCTGAAAACTGACAATCTCTATCACGAATCACCCTTCGCGCATCAGCAATACCTCTGTTACCATCTACAACAATGGTATAGTCCTGATTCAGGCCAACACAAACCTAGACTCATTTGACTCACTATTCCACATGCTACGGAACGCCATCACTCACTTATATTTTAACCAGTCACACAACCCCTTATCGCCTATCCCCTTACCCTAACCTACCATCCCCTCACACAAATTCACATAACAATCTCCAGAATCACCCCACCAAGGTTAATCTCACCCCCTCCGACTCCACCCTCTCTTCCTCTTACACAACTTCACAATCGCACACCAAACACATCTCTTCCGGAGCATCTCCGAGATATGTCGCTGGGAAAACTCTCCACCCTCCCTCTGACCCCTTTTCCCCTTCCCTTTCCTGGAAATTCATCCATACAGACAACCAGGGGAGCCAACACACAATCAAAGTCTCCCAACTCGTACCACCCAACAGTACTCAACAAACCATTGCTTAAAACACAACAAGACTAGCCCCACCACATGTCCTCGGCCAACCTCAGGAATAAGATAGGTACTAATGACATCATAACCCACACTCTCACCAACAAAACCCCTCCATCCCTAGACTGTCCTGCACAAGACATCTTGAACATAAACTCTCTTACCTCCTCCTCACTGAATATGTCCCAAAGACTCTCTCTGGTGGAAAGCCAACTAGAGATCATAATAAACGGCCTAAGCAAAATATTATCGAACATCACTACACACCTGGAGCCTATTCAACGCATACACTCCCCTCCTATTGACTCCAACAAACAACACCCAAGCCCTCACAAGCCACAGCCACACAACTGGAATTCAACTCCCTTACCAACCAGCATCAGAGACTCAAAAGAAAAAGCGCAGCAATGTCCATGAAAGAGGTGACCCATCTTGCCAACTCTTACGACCCCTCTACAACTAGCATCCCCAACTCCAAGATCCAGGTAATCACAGGATTTGGGAGAGACCACACCACACCAAGAACAGAGAGACCGCCAGTCTTCCTCATGAATGTACCCATGGGCCCTCCCCAGAAGAAACCTGACAGCAAGACGACCAACTGCATGCTTATTAACTGCAGATCTGCGACTAAACATGCAACAGAACTGGCGGAAACCATCTTAACACACAACATCGATATTGTGTTCATCACAGAAACTTGGTTGAAAGAATCCTCCTTATCAATCTTTGACATGAAAGGGTAAGAAGACTACTTCCCCTCAACACAAATGACCTATCTGCAACTGAGCTTACTACACACTACAATACCATAATGACAACCATACCAGACCAAGTAGCCCCTCTTGAAGCCAAAAAAAGTCAGGAATAACCCATCGAGAGCCTGGTTCAGTATAGACCTAAACTTTGAAAGAAGACATCTCAGAGCTGCAGAAAGACTCTGGCGGAACAACCCGTTTCCAACCCACCTCAACCAACTCAAATAAGAATGCAGGAAATATAAAATACATATCAAGAACAAAAAGTCTACCTTCTTCAGTAGTGCTCTAGACAATGCCAAAAATCACCCCAAATAACTCTTCAACCTCATCAAACAGACCGCGCCCCACTCAATCCACTCTAAATCAACTAAAGGACTGTCCCTCAATAAATACACCAAAAACTACAATTGCAACATTAGAGGGGTATCATAACTTTATCAAAACCCCCCTCATAGACATTCTAGTCATCATGTTGTGGTGTATATTTAATTAAAATACAATCAAAAGTGCCTACCATCACAGACCCACCCATAAACTAGAAAAAAAGTGTGGGAAGGGGAAAAAGCACCTCACGGTTGCAACGCCAAGGGGTCGGCTGACTGGTACTCGCCAGCTAGCCCGGTTATCATCATTGGTTACTTTCTCTCCAGAGAAAAAGGAAAAGTGTGTGCTTTTATGAACAACCTAGACCCAATGAAATCAAAAGAAAAAGGTAGAAAAGACTACATGTGAATGTACTACCTAAGCATGCTAATCAAGTGCATGCTGTATGGACCCCGTGAGAATACAAACAAATAATCCTCACCATTAAAAAATTGGTAAAGCTTACTAGCTCACGATAAATTTATTCAATGCTGTAAGCTCTTCCAAATTAAAAGTAGTTCCTATAGAACCATAATTATTCATTATTAGCCAACATGTTTCGTTGCCACAACAAAGTTCGAGCGACTTCTTCAGGGCTATTGGGGTTCCAATTTACAACTTCACGGAAGGTTCACATTAGGTATGGGCGGAAAATCCGTTTCGCTCGCGGATTTTGCGGATTTTCGGGAAATTCGCAATCCGCGAGATTCGCGAATCTCCCGCAAAATCCGCAAATCCGCGAGCAGCGGATTTTGCTCGCACTGCTCGCACTGTTCGCGTGAGTTCGCGGCTTCCCAGTACAACTTCGCGCCCCGCGAATAAGTGCTAAATTGCAGAAATACGATCTTAGCAAAACTGAAACTACTTGCCAGGTTCAAAAGTTCAGGCTCATCATTAGTAGCCATTTCCTGTAGTGCTTCCTGAGGGGCCCCTCCAGAGTTCAGTTGCCAGTTGCAACTATTATGTGACCCTGCTCTGAACCTCAGAATAGTTACACATATGCCACAAAGGTCCTGAATTACAGCTAAGGGAGACAAGCAGGAGCCAGGCTGGAAGTTAAAATCCATTAAGCAGCCCCTAATTCATTATTGTCAGTTGGGGCAGGGCAGGTGTTGTAACTAATTTTGCAACAAATAAAGCACTTAGCAAGTGCAAAAGATCACTAATCAGGGCGCACTAAGGAAGCAGGTGCCAGATAAAAAAATATTCTGTGACACATTAATCAGCCCCAAATTAATTCAGGTCACTTGAGGCAGGGAAGGTGTGCTTTGCTTTGCCGAAAATAATGTACACTGGACAACCAGAGGGTGTGGTGATGAAACAGAGGGTGGCATGGGTGGGCCAGAGGGTGGCATGAGTAGTCAGAGAGTGGCAGTGGTGATAGAGAGTGGCAGTGATGAAGAAGAGTGTCCCAAACAGGCTGGACACGTAGAAACAACAAGTTCGCAAAACTTGCGACCCGACAGGTAAGTTCGCAAATAGAGAAATTGTAAAAACCCTCGCGAACTGGCAGAAACACGGGCGAACACAAAAAAAAAATCCGCAAATTCGCGGGAATTCGCGGATTTTGCGGATTGCGAGTTCGCAAATCCGCAAAATTCGCGAACGCGAGATCCGCAAAATTCGCCCATGCTTAGTTCACATCAAACATGTGATGGTAGTAAAAAACAAAGAGAAAACGCCACCTGTAAAACACACTTCACGCCAGTGATAAAATAAGTCTTCACTAAAAATTCCCGTACCATCAGGTTGCGTCTATGCTGCATACCTGCAACCATGATGGGTGAGAAACACGCGTCAGCTGATCTCCTGCCCGCCCGGTGACTACCACCAGGTCCTGTCACCTATAATAGTTGAAGGGACACTGATGCTTCAGATTCCTGTACCAAACCCCATATTCCGCATGGGATGTTTTACAAACTCTCTCCACATCACGCGCTCCTGAACGATGGGTGAACAATGATATAAGTACACCTATTAACATCACTATACACTCAGCCATGTCGCACAGTCAACCAGCTCATCGCACTATGGCTGCCTTGGGGCTCTATTTTCAATACACTTTGACCCTTTCAACCTCTTTGTTCTTAGTATCCATACGGTAGCGTGGCACAAATCACACTGCTATACAAAGGCTAGAGCAAGTTGCTTGAGTTTAACAGCACATTGCTTTCCAATAGTCCCTGATAAAGCTAATCGCTTACCGCTACCGAGACTGTCCAGCGACCAGGATCGTCCAGCATAAAGCTCCCTGTTCACGGACGTATGTAAATACTCTAGCGCGACCCCGATCACGTGAAGTACGTGACTCACGCTGGTCTTACCACTATGGTCGCCATCTTGGAATGGATAAAGAATATGTATTTTCCATTCAACAATCCACTGCTGTCTTGTCAAACGTGATAGAAAACGCTAATTACTCCCACAACTGCACAATTTTAATGATAACATCGTAATAAAAAGTAATGTCGGACTTGTCACAATATTTTTGCATCGTTTTCACGTGCATACAATTAAATTTTTCAAGAATTCCCCAGTGAAGATGCCATAGTTGAGAATCCATAACAATTACTAAGCATTCGCCAGCAAAAGTGTTAGTATTTTACTGCATCTTAAAGATACCAGCCAATCTAACTTTCCATCAGAGATCAACCTCGAAGGGGCCACTTATTGTCAGCACACAATGGGGCGCTGTGTAGTACTCAACACCACCCTAACACTTTGTGATCACTAGATCGTACCAGATATCTATACCCAGATATGTTCATGAGCTGGCCAAACAGACAAACATTTTATCAAAAAACACATTGTAATCAAATACAAGGTTTGTGTCAGGCAGTAGATTCAGACCAAGGCCATAAAGTGCCCCGCTGAACATCTAGCTCCTAGTAACCTTATTCCATTCAATAAAATCATTCAATCCTACTTTGTCTACCTTCTCTGAAAAAATCAATCTTGCTTCCTTTCTGCCAAGATAGATTCAATGTTATGGGTCTCACCCATGACCCTTTCAAGCACAGTCCATCTCAGATCCCTGGGATCATGCTGTTTATCTTGAAAATGCTGTACTAACCGTGTAGTTTTTAGCTTTTAGGGTACTGAGATGTTTTTGTATCCGAACTTTGACCTTCCTTGACGTCAACCCAATATAATGCAGTCCACAGTTGCATGTTAGTCTATAGATAACATTATTGGTGTTACAGTTACTGAAATTGGTTAAAAACCATTCTCGCCCGCCCTCCAAAGTCACACTCTTGGTAGCTTTGGTCGGCCCACATACTGTACAGCTTCCACATGGGTAATGATCAGATCGAAGCTTAGAGCCAGATGGTGTAGTTAATGTGCGGGTATGCACCAATTTATCATTAAGACTTGGAGCCCTCTTGAACGCAAACCGTGGTGGCAGCATCTTATTGGTTGCAGTGTCTAAAATAGACAAGTGCTTCCTCACTATTTGTCTCACTTTTGTGGAGAGGGGATCAAATGTGGTAACCACTGGAAGGCAATCGGTTTTAGCTTTTACATTTCTTTCCAAAAGGGCATCTCGGGGAGTATTCAGGGCCCGTTTGCGCGCTTGTTTGATGGTTTTACCAGGATACCCTCTTGCTTGCAACTTCACCACTAGCTCATCTAATTGTTCCACGAATTTCTCCGTCATGGAACAATTGCATCGATAACGCAAAAATTGCCCAACCGGGAGGTTATCCCGGAGAGATCTAGGATGAAAGGAACGGTAGTGTAACAGAGAGTTTCTGTTACTTGACTTCTGGTGGACATTAGTCACTAAACCATGATCGATTGCTGTGATATCCACATCCAAATATACAGCTGTTGTATTACTGTAGGACCAGGTAAAACGTAAGCAGTCGTCAGCCTGATTAAGCCACGTAAAAAATGTGGTCCAGATGTCCTCTGATCCAGTCCAGATACAGAAGACATCATCGATATATCTCCTCCAAAGAGAAATATTCTCTTTGAAGGGATTGGAAATGTGATGGATAACATTTTTCCTCGAACTGGCCCACATAAATGCAGGCCAGACTTGTGGCGAATGTAGCCCCCATCGAAGTACCAGACACCAGGAGGTATAACTGGTTCTGGTACTCAGAAAAGTTTTTAGTGAGGGACAAAGGACTGGGGGGTATAATAAAACCAATCTAGAGCCTCAAATGCCCACGCTGCTGCCACCAGCATGGCATCTTGGGGTGTGCTGGTATACAACAATTCGATATATATTTTTACTAGGTATTGGTTACTGGGATCGAATTCCACTGTTTTTAAGATGTTCAATATATCAGAAGTGTCTTGCACGAACGAGGCCTGAGTGATAACTGATTCCCTCAGAAAAAAAGTCAGAAAACTGGGACAGGGGCTCCAATAATGACTGTATACTCGAAACAGTTGGGCAGCCTGGGGGTTGGCGTTGGGATTTGTGAATCTTTGGCACAATGTAAAATGCGGGTATCCTAGGTTTCCGGTTGATTAAAAAATCTGCCTCCTTGTTTGTAATCCACTTTTTCTCCAACGCATCCACCACCACGACCTTGATGGTACATTGTAAACCTGGTGTGGGGTCTCCCATCAATGGATGATAATTAGTGCGACACCCCAACAACCTGAGCACCTCTGTCTCGTAGTCACTGGTGTTAAGTACTACTACAGCACCGCCCTTGTCGGCTGACTTGATTGTAATCGACTTGTTGTCTTGTAACGATTTTACAGCTGTCCAATCATTTTTGGTCATGTTGTTTTAGTGAGCCTGTACAGAGGACTGTTCCAGGGCCTCTATATCACGCAGTACCCGCTGTTAAAATACAGCGACCTCAGGCCCAACTGAAGATGAGGGGAAACTATTTGCTTGACTAACGTCAAAAGATTGGACAAGGCTTTACAACAGGTAGAAACTTTATTCCTGTTATGTTCCTTCTGGGCATCTGGTTCTGTCAAACGGAGGTCCTGTTGCGGGATTCCAGCCTGCCCCGATAACAGTAGCTTCTTAACTTGAATTAATACTGATGAAAGATATTGGGGTAACGAGGACAGAGAGTCAATTATTGGAGAGCAGCAGCATACTGCTGTGCTAAATAAAAATGTAGATTTTGCTTTTATAATCAGCGTGTTGAAAGCCTCCATTTTTTTAATCAATCCCAGCGGTGTACACAGCAAGTGTATGTAAGAGGTCGACCTGCAATTCTAATTTGTCAGAATGGTAATTTAGCGCTGATACTGTGGATTGGAGGGTTTGCAGAAGTTGTGACCAAAGCACATTCATATTGTTTTGGCGGCAACCTTCCCAATCTGTGGACTTATTAAGATCTGTGGTAAAAAAATAGATACGTCTAGGGAGGTGTTGATGTTACACCCCCCCCTGAGGGGGCCGTGTGATTGCACTGATTGATTGGGTTTGATAAGGTTGCTGGGGTCAGCTGTTTAATTCTGCCTGAGAGGGACCTTGCCCATTGCACAGCCTGAGGGCTGGGTGCTTTTTTGCTCCCGTCAAGGTTGTCTATATTAGTTTGTCATTTAGATTGTAGGGGCGAAAACGGGCTTGGGTTAAAAATAAACTGGGAGACCTAAATTAAGTGGTGATTGGGGAGGAGACTGGCACTGCGTATGGATGCCCGGCTAGTAGATCATAAGATAAGTCTTCGGGACCCTGTACTGATGGGCAACCCTCAGCCAATTCTTGTAAGGAATGTTCGACCTTTGTTGTGGTGCCAGGCAAAGGTGGGCTATAAACTGGCCCACTAGGAACGTCATGGATCATGGCCTGGACCCGTGTTTGAAGCAAATCAGAGGCCAGGCTTACCTGGGTGGTGTCCGACAGCTCTGCGTGTGTGCTTGATCTTAGTTTTCGGGCAGCAGCAGTATTCCTAAAGTGATCCCTCTATGTCACCCTTCTTGTAGTGAATACTACAGAAGCTGATGTTCCAAAGTTTGACTCATGGGAGTTAGAACTAGCGGAAGATAACACCCTCATTGGTGTAGGCTGGTATACCGTGGGGGGTAAGGGCCTGGTTGAAGGGATGCTGCTCTTGTCTCAGTGTTACGCTGGATTGCGTTGTATCTAGCTGTGATGAGGCCACAACCATGCGTAGGATGCCGTGGGTGGACACCGTTCTTGAGTTTTTGTTGTGGTTTTTGGCTGGTTCCTTCCTGACTCTCCCTGACCTCATCGCTGGCTGAGTTTAGCTGAGTTAAGTCATTGGGATGTTAACAGCAGGCAAAGTACTATGTGCGCCTTCCGTGGTGTGGACAGTTGGCAAGCAGAAAACTGAATGCTCTCCTAAGAGGTGTCCTAGGTCCTTTTTAAACTCCCTCTGGGCTGCTTTGACTGACGACCTTTCACCTGGTGTGTATTTTGTGAGGTACGGGGGAGATTCTTTGCAGGTGTGGGGGCCGAGTGGCCGGCCGGCAGTGATCCCACAATACCAGGTGTTCATATGGTGCCCCCTCAGGGTAAGCGGAGCAAGTGGGGGCGCATGAAGGAGCCACAAACCGCACCCAGACTAACCGGGCCGTTTCCGTGGCACCTGGGACTCACACTTTGCGGCAGCCTGCTGGGGCTGCCATACGTGCTCATTCGCTTGAGGCTTGCGGCCCACTGCGGCCTTCACGATCCACAGCCCTCTATCTGCAGCCCGCAGGTTGATGGAGTTGTGGGTAGGGTGACCAACCGTCCCTAAATTTCACGGACAGTCCGTAATTTCGTCCTTCTGTCCGTTGTCCGTGAAGGTTTCTTTAACGGACACAATTTGTCCGTAATTTTAACAGCTGTTGGGTCACAGCCAATCATGTGCCTTTCTAATGCCAACCGTTTGCTGTGGCGACCAAACAAAGTGATTTAGGATTGGCTTAAAAGCCTTCAGCCAACCCTATAGCTCACAGGTACGCTGCAGGAGTGCTCCTATTAGCCCTGATTCGGGGCCAATGAGAACAACTTTAAGGTACCCAGCCCCGGTACTTCTGAAACGCGCAGAAACGTTTTGACTTTCCCTTTTAAAATTTGTTGAGACCCTTACTCGACCCCTGACCTGTAAACTCAGTAAAATGTGTTCTTAAGGGACCTGGCCGGCCTCAAGGCGCCTTTGGCTGGCTGGATTGGAGGCTGCAGAACTGTTAATGTCATAATCCGAGCCTCTTGCATTTTTGGAGGTTTCCTGCAGTTCTGGCTATTATTCAAGAGATCCTCATCGCACGACCCTTTAAACAGATTAATGGCAGATAAGATTTGGTCTCTGTTCGGTGGTGTAACATGAAAGCACTGGGCCCCAGTGCAAGCAAATATAATGTCACCCCGCGGTCTGTTTGCACTGTAAAAGGCAACAGTAATTGGTGTGCAATGGACCCGGTGTCGATGCTCCTTCTCCACCGTTGATAGCTACTGCCCTGTATCATTGTCATCTTAATGTTTTTCGGGGCCCTGTGCATGACATGTTTAGGGGCCACCTGTTTGGAAAATTTATGAATTTTATTAAACATTTTCTGAAAACTGAAGTTTACATAATGCACAAAAATATTAAACTATGTTAAAGTTTTAGAAACCGAATCATGCAGAAACCGCTGATATATGTCTTCCCTTGGGGCCCAACACGCCTTAAAACTACACAGGAGAGGGGGGTACGTTGAGATAAATAGACATAAATAATATAGAAATACAAAATCTTTCTAGGGGAGGGAGGGGGCTTTATAGCTTGGGGTCCTTAGAAGTTGCACACTTTGCCCTTGCCTTAAAACGCCTCTGCTCTGTATATGTTTGCAAATGGCAAACTTATTTTAAACAATGAGGCGTAGTTTTCGTGTAACTGTGTACCACAAAAACAGAACAAAAACGTTATAGGAGGTTGCTGCAAAGGCTCTGGAAGAACTATCAAACTCTAAACTATGTGCATTAGAGGCGCCAAGGCGACAATCTTTGTTGGTGCCAGTTCCATAACCTTCTTTATGTATTCACTGACTACCACCCACCATGGTGCCCCTCATCTCTCCTTAACCCCCCTCTCACAAGTATTTAATTTATAGCTCATATAGCTAGTCATGTATATACACTGTACAACAAATGGACAACAGAAGGTCGAGCCGCGCTTAGGCTCCAGGGCTTAGAATCACTTTTTAGTATATTTTCCTGCTTTAGCAAGTCTGCGGAAGCACTACTATGGCCGTTGGGTTGCTACTACCCCACTGCATACATAGAGAAGTCTGCTGTGCAACTGGCACCCTTACCTTTGCCCCAGGACTCCTTATGGCTCTCCACCTCGACTACCACTGGTCAAGAACGAGGTAAGCATCTGCGGCGGACCTCGGCGTGTACTGAAGGCGGCCCGCAGTCTGTGCCTGGTTGCAACTTTAGGAGTCCCTCAGTCCATTGTGACCATATAAGGGGTCGTGTTTATTGCCTGCAAGTTACTGAAATCAACCGGCCTGCTCAATTCCCGCGTTCATAAATATCCGGAGAAGAAGCTCACCATTTTAGATTGAGAGTGAGGGGTATGTCCGTCCCATGGCCTATCCTTGAACTTGACTTAGGAACTACAACAAGGGTGACATTTTTGATGGGCCTCTTCTATATGCAACTCTGCAGATAAAGACTCAGCTCATAATTAATATGAAAAGGTGGGTGAGTGAGTGAATGAAGGGATGGGTGGATGGATGGCTGGATGGATTAGTGAAAGGGTGAATGGATGAATGAAAGGGTGAATGGATGGATAATGAGCGAAAGGATGGATGGATGAGTGAAAAGGTGGATGATGGGCGAGTGAATGGGTAGATAGATGAGTGAAAGGATGGATGAGTGATAGGGTCAATGGATGGATTAATGAGTGGATGAGTAGAAGGATTGGTGGATGGAAGGAAAGATGGCTAAGTGAAAGGGTCAATGGAGAGAGAAAGGGATGAAGGATGGATGACTGAAAAGGTGAATGGGTGGAAGGATGAGTGACTGGGTTGATGGATGAGTAAGTGACACGATGGCTGGATGGTTTGAAAGGGTTAATGGCTGGATGGATCGATGGGTGGAAGACTGGATGGATGAGGGTACGGATGGATAGGGTGAAAGGGTGGATGGATAGATGAGTGAAAGTGTGGATGGAGGGTTGGATGGAAGGAAGAAAACATGATGGATAGGTTTGCAAATGGATGAATAGGTTTGGATATAGATGAGATTACTTATATACTATAGTCCGACCTCCTCTGATATGTCTTAAAACGTACCTTTTGTCCCGAAGTTTTGTCCTGAATTTTGACCCTTTGTCCTGAATTTTTGTCCTGAATTTTGACCCTTTGCCCTGAATTTTTACACTCACTGTCCTGAATTTGCACTCATACCAGTTGGTCACCCTAGTTGTGGGGTGGGGGGGCAGGAGGCCTCAGCTCGTGCCCCTCACAACGACACAGCCCCCCACCCCCTCCTGATGGCTCCAAGGGCACCAAGTGCTCCAAACGCCGGCTCCGGGCTCGTCTGCATCTTTCATCTTGCGTGCTGCGTCACTTCTCTCTTTTTTTTTATTGTTACATATTTGTTTTCATGTCTAATTTGTTAATTATGTATACATTTTAATTTTGGGCCATGAGGTTTATTGGGTATTGAGTAGGTAGTGTTTTAAATAAACATATACAATCATAAGAATTAATTGAAAGATGTATTAAATATGCATTTTTAACTGTAATTTATTTTAGTATGCTTGATTTTTAATTATGAAAATATTTGTGTAGATGTCAGAAAATTATTTCATTATTGTTTAAGCTTGGGGCGTGTATTGGCATTTCAGTGGGTAGTGTTTTGGCATTGATTTTAATTTGAACATGTTTTATAACATTACAATTATTTCTTTTTAGGAAGGTTATTTATTGAGCAATTGCACGGGTAATCTTTCAAAATAATATATAGTTTGTTATTATTAATTTACATGATTTACATGTTAAATTTTGCAATTAACCTAATCAGGTTAGATGATTTTATATATACATATTTTTATTATTTTTGCTAAGGAATCAGAATCAGAGGAAACTTTATTTGGCTGCGAAGCAACCATATAAGGCAAAGTTAGGAATAAATAAACACGTGCAAGTTTAACAACAATAAATAATCTAACAAAGAGTAAAAACGTTACTCAAAGTGTAGTGTGCTTCTGGAGTGTACTGCAGCATGTGAGAACGAGCCTACATACAAACAAGTTTCTTCGTCATAAAGTTGTTTTAAAAAATTAAAAGAGAGCAGTGTATCAAATGTTTAGATTTAATAAAAGGAATTAATAACAGTTTTGTCATTTTTTTATAAAAACCACAAAAAAAGTAAAATGTAGCTTCGCTTGTCTTACATTACAGGAACATACACATGATTTTAGATTGCTCTGGAGGCATAGTGGGAAGCATAATAAATATTTTATTGTGTGAGAATGAAAACAAAATATTAGGGAACATTCCCAATGTCCTCTTCGACAACAAAAATAGATGCTAAAAGTGTTTTCAGAAATTACCAACAAATAAGTGGGAATAGACTATTTTAAAGTTTCTGCCCTAGATCTTTTTTCGGGCGCATGGGATGCCAATAAAGTTTGAACTTGCTTCCTACCCATGGTAGCGCATTTTGCAACATTAGTAGATGCCAGAGGTAAACCAAATTCAACAAAAGATTTTTTCACAAATGCCAACCATGGGATGTCAAGACTTTTGTCACACACTAAACAATCGTCAATTATGTTTCTTGATAGTGATTCCTCTTCGTTTTTCCTGGTGGACAGCCATAACAGAGGGGCCAGGTTCAAATTCGATTCCCTAGGAAACTTAAACTCAGCTCCTTGTAGCAAATAAAATACGAGGTACAAAACTAACAGATACATTTTCCTCCTCCTGGATTACTGATGTGTTCCTTAGTCCCCAGATTCCCTTCCGATACGCAGGCACTGGTGATTATTATGAGGACTAAATCTGTAATTTAGGCACCACAGGCCACAGAGGGAACTAACAGCCCAGGATAACTTAGCCCTGCACTCAAACTATATTAGGAGTCCATAAGCCAGTAGAATTAAAAATCACCCTAAACATGAAAAAGTGGTTGTGCTTAGGAGATGGTTTGTCCTAGCTGCAATGCTAGAAAGTGGGATGCTCTTTAGTCCACACGCCAATACAAAAGATTTAAACAATTGGTTAGCAAACCAAGCGAGCCCATAAATTCCACAATCGAGTTTTGTTATAAGTTGACAGGTATATTGGGGGAATGGCTGGGTAGTGCATTTTATAAATTTTAAACGTTAAATAAATTATATTTTTGGGTTGTAAATACTTTTTCATTTTACAATTGATTTTAACACTTTTCTTTTAGGTTTGCGTATTTAAGGAGTCAGTTGAGGAATTACTTTTATTCTAAATTAACATTTGTATATTTGAGTTAGCTTTTTTAATAATTCTGCTTAATTTGTATGTGTTTGAAATTATTTAATTGTTTTTTTTTAACTTTTGTGATCCTAATTTTTATTTCAGAAATGATTTTTGGGTGTAGTAAATATGACACTCCTGATGTATGCACTTTCCACAATGTTTGTTGAACTGACGTTACAATACTAAATGTGACCCGCCAAAATGTGTGCATGGTCCCAATGTTTATTAGATTGGAACTGGGCTAGTGAATCTCCCCCAAACTCCCAGTGTATGCACATGCACTTTCCCCAATGTTTATTACACTAGTGTTAGAATCATAACCCCCCCCACACGCACACAGACCCACACACACACACACCACCACCACCACACTATTGTATGCACTTTACTCAATCTTGGTAGCCTGGAGCTACAATTGTATTTTTGACCACCACATTCCACATTAACGATATCCCACCCTCGCAAGAATTGTGCAACTCGCTGGCCACCTTCTTCCACCGCAAGATCGCAGACATCCACGACAACTTCAATGCCATGACCGCCCTGACAACCACTGAGACCTCCGCCCCCAGGACCACCATCCGTACCAACCGCCTGCTCTCCTGGACCAACATCAACGACGACGACACCATCAAGATCATAAACACCATCCACTACAGATCTCCGTCAGATCCATGCCCACACCACATCTTCATCAAAGCCAGCACATCCATTGCACCCCATCTCCGGAAAGTCATCACTGCCTCCTCCGAGACAGCAACCTTCCCGGAGAGCTGGAAGCACGCCGAGATGAACGCCTTACTTAAGAAAACCAAGGCGGACCCCAAGGACCTCAAGAACTTCCAGCCCAACTCCCTACAAAGGTCATCAAGAAGACCGTCAACGAACCACTGACCTGCTACCTCGAGGAGAACAACATCCTGGACCCTTCCCAGTCCAGGTTCCGCAGCAACCACAGCACAGAGACTGCCCTCATTGCCGCCACCGATGACATCAAGACAACGGAGACTAGACAACGGAGAAACAGCGGCCCTCATCCTCCTGGACACGGTCTGCCACCACACACTACGAACACGCCTCCACAACGCCGGGATCCAAGAGAAGGCCCTGGACTGGATCACCTCCTTCCTCTCCGGTAGAACACAGAGCATCTGCCTTCCCCCTTCTGCTCTGAAGCCACCGAGATCATCTGCCACGTACCCCAGGGCTCATCCCTCAGCCCAACTCTGTTTAACATCTACATGGCACCGCTCGCCCACGTCACCTGTCGGCACAACCTCAACATCATCTCCTACGCCGATGACACCCAGCTGGTCTTCTCCCTCACCAAGAAGCCCCACAGCGCCAAAACCAACCTTCATGAAGGAATGAAGGCAGTTGCTGGATGGATGAGGAACAGCCGACTGAAGCTGAATTCGGACAAGACGGAGGTCCTCATCCTCGGATCCACCCCTTTGGCCTGGGATGACTACTGGAGGTGACTGCACTGGGAACCGCTCCAACACCCACCGACCACGCACGCAACCTAGGGGTCATCCTCGACTCCACCCTCTCCATGACTAAACGGGTCAATGCTGTCTCCTCCTCCTGCTTCAACACCCTCTGCAAGCTCCGCAGGATCTACAAGTGGATCCCCACTAAAACGAGAAGAACGGTCACCCAGGTCCTCGTCAGCAGAAGGTTGGACTATAGAAACACCCTCTACGCAGGAGCCTTGGCCAAACTCCTGAGATGGCTTCAACGCATCCAGAATGCCTCTGCACGCCTGATCCACGACATCCCTCGCAGCAGCCACATCACACTCCACCTGAGAGACCTGCACTGGCTCCCGGTCAACAAGAGGATAACCTTCAAGTTCCTCACCCATGCAGACACGGCACTCCTCAACACCGGATTAACATACCTCAACAGACGACTCAGCTTCTACACCCGCCAGCACCGCTCCGCCGACCTTGCCCTCGCCACAGTCCCCCGCTTCCGAAGAGCGACCTCTGGCGGCAGATTGTTCTCCCACCTCGCCGCCAAGACCTGGAACACCCTCCCCATCCACCTATGGCAGACCCAAGACCTGCTGACCTTCAGAAAACTCCTCAAGACTTGGCTTTTCGAGCAGTAGCAGCATTCCCCACCCCAACGCCTTGAGACCCTCACGGGTGAGTAGTGCGCTTTACAAATGATATGATTGATTGATTGATTGATTGATTGATTGATTGATTCCCAATTGTTTGTTAAGTTAATGTTAGAATAGTAAATGTGACCCACCCTCATCAAACATTGCTCACAAACATTTCAAATCATCAGCCCCATTTGCCCAAAACCACAGCACTTACTTTGACTAGTAAGGTCATTAGGCTGAAAATAACTCCCCACAAAAATGTATAACTATATTGTAACCAGCCATGGCCCTTGAAGATAGTGTTAATGGGGGTCGGGAAGGTACAGTGGCACAATGTTTCATGGACTTTTGACCCTCCAATTCTCCCCAAGAGAAATGCCTTTAACCCCAACATGTAAGTGTACTGCTATTAAAAAAGCATTGATATCAAATTAAGATTTAAGAATTCGTTTATTGCACATCTAATAAAGTATTTAAAAACGTGGTGTTTACCATTAGACATCAACATCACATTCAATGCTTTGAAGAGGGGGTTGTAAATAACTTAGCTAAGACCGTATCAGGTCCAATACTTCGATTTTCTACAACAACCAATAACTATTCTCTATCAGGCAAACATAGAATCGATTGGCTTCTTTCTTTCCTTCCAAATGTCTCTATGGCAAAAGAAAAGCCATTTGGGACGAAGGTGGTATGTTCGCGTTCCTGCAAGTCTGGGTATTATAATTTGTTGAGTCAAGTCTTCTGCAACCCAACATTTTTTAAGAGCTGCGTACGAGAAGGAAACATAAACACTCTATAACTCTTAACTATGAAGTCACGACTGCAAAGGGATGTGTCTCAGATGTTTTTCCAAATTCTTCTAATTCTGAATATTGTAAAATACTTATGGAACTTGAATCTCTATTTCGGAATGTCCCAACTTGTTCAAGTCTACCTACATAATTCAGAGTAGGCAGGCAATGAAGGATCTCTAACAAACCAACTAACCCTTTTCTGTCTCCAGGAGGCTTAACATTCCACATTTAGCCTCCTTACATGGTGACATTCCGCCATTGAATTTTAGAAGTGTCTGCCATCAGGTCTGCAAAAGAGCAATGGTCACTCCATCGAAAAAGATGGTGGTTAAAGTGCCAAATTTACATTTACTACATAAGGAAAAAATGACCAATGTCTCTAGTGACTTCACAACACTTATTCATATGAAGTAAGATGAACGCAAACTAATACGTTTACCTCAGCAGTAATTTCTGCCTTTTATTTCATTATTTTTTTGATCTTTGATCACAAAAAGAACACATAGTCAACTAAACGAAATACCACATTAGTACTTACACAGTGAAAATGAACAACGTGAAAATGTGTTTTGACATACAATTACAAATAAACTCATAATAATCAAACATCAATACAAACGAATGAAATGTCACAAAGAACAATCAATATATACACAATACGAAATACAAAGTTGTCATACAAAATGATAAATTGGACAACTAGCACCCTTATTTTTAGGATAAATCAATTCCTCTGAAATATCAGGGACACAAGGGGGTGTATTTGCAATATTTAACCACGGAGTTGAGTTCCTTTGTCTGCCGACGCATTTCGAGTGCCGGTTAAATCAATTGCTGCCCTCTCATCAGGGCTGGATTAGTCTTTCTCACGAACAGACTGTTTGTGACAAAAATTTTGTATGACAACTTTGTATTTCGTATTGTGTATATATTGATTGTTCTTTGTACTGCTAAGGTAAACGTATTAGTTTGCATTCATCTTACTCCATATGAATAAGTGTTGTGAAGTCACTAGAGGCAAAGGTAATTTTTTTCTTATGTAGTATAACTGGCCCTACCTACCCTCTAATCCTTTGGGCCAAACCCATCCTTTTTTGACAAAATTTACATTTACAGCTTTACCGCCATGTTTGGCGGATTCAGCACTGTACATAACTGCAGTGAAAAGGGTGACAAAGGTGAGTATTGTGTTCATAATGCAATGAAAAACATCTTTGGAGGATAATATCAAGTCAAGATATGCAGGCACTTAAAATATACCCCGATTTCAAGTTTACATTTCCAGAGTTAGGATTAGATGTCGGATTTCAAATATCCTACACTGCATTGCTGAAATTCCCATTAGCAATCCCCATCTCACCCCCAATGGGGGAGGGGGAAGTTGGTTACTGGGGAGGTTGGGGAAGCAATGTTTATTTCCTGCTCCTGTAATTGTTGATTGACCATCTCGTTAAAAATTGGATTGTGTTTCAATGCTTGAAATGTAAAAGTCCTGCAGTTATCTCTGGGGTACAGAGACCTGCATGTTGTGTACAATCCTCAATAAAATTTGTTTTAAAAAAAAGTACACATACGTAATGTGTCTGCTGCATTTAAGCTGGCTGTTATTGCTTAGGATGATGCGTGTCTGATGCCATCATGCTTTATAGGACCTATGGATGTTGAAGAACTTCCTGTTTGCCTAATGCATGACACTGAAGCTTGTGCTCCCTTGTGTCTGAACATGTTTTAGACTAATCTGCCTGATTGACAATTGTTGGCCTGCCAGTTTTAGAGAAGCTAACTCCTAAATATATCTCATGGGCCAATAGTTATTTAAATGATGCTTTGTATAGCTTGCCTGTGGTGGAGGCAGATGTGTTTGAAGGTCCCTTTGAAACAAGGTAGCTGTGAAAATCCAAGGAGAGCAAAGACTGCATTGCATGTTTTTATAAGTTTTACATATCTTTGTGCCAAAAGACCAGGCCAGGCGAGATACGTCAAGCAGAAGCCTGGGTCTGCCCACTCTTCACTCTCTGAGCCAACTTCATCAGTATACAAACCACCAAAGCCGGGTAGCAGCTTACTTTTTTTAAATGTTGACACCCCTCAAACCTAGGCTGATGCACTAGCATATAGATTTGATGTCTACAACAGTGAATGTATGTAAGAAATTGGGTTACTGGTTGGGGAGGATGAAGCACTACTCAAGAAGGAACCACAATCCTCATCAGGATGAAGTTAAAAGCAAACTCTAAAGTAACCTGTGCTCAATCCTCAGGTAGCTTGGCATAGAGCAGTCAGGTTTAACTCAGAGGCAATGTGTAAAGCATTTGTGCAACACTTCATACAGTAACACAGTGATAACACACCACAAAAGGACCCAACACCAGGGTAGAAAAATAGAGTAGATTTTTATAAATAAAATCAAGACTAAAACAACAAACATCAAATCAGTAGAACCGGAGATATGCAATTTTTAATTTTAAAGTGAGAATAGAACCCAAAAATACAAAGTGCCAACTGTGGATATCTAGTCATGCAAAGCCGGAAAAAAGTCACAAGTTCAGGGCACCCGTGATGGAGCGAGGGCAGACAATAGGACCCAGTTAGGACCACCAAGCAAGAGCACCTTAAATACTGGTTGCGGAGCCTTGCGAGGTGTAGCGCAGCGGATGCGGCATGCAGCCAAGGCAATGCACTGGTCCTGAGGGCTGTGAAGCTGTGATGCAAGGTCCAGGATCGTCATCAAGGAACCCGTTGAGGAGGGCTTACATTGTGAAATCTGTCTTCAAGATTGCGTTGCACAGTTGAGGCAATGTGACGGTTCCGAAGAGCTGTGATGTGAGACCTGCATTATCATCGAGGCTGCCGTCAACAAGAGATTTACAATGTGAGGGGCTGTGTAGGTGAAGCATTTCACAGTGGTGGTTTCGATATGGGCTGTGAGTTCTTTCCAAGAGGCCAGGACTAAGGTGTCACCACATGGCAGAATATGATTCACAGGTTCAAGAGTCCAGGTACTGGGTTCAAGGTTGTTGAAGCCTTGTGTCCCTGAGGCTCTAGTCAGGGGGCCAGCCAACTAGCCCTTTGAGTCAATATGGGGTCCTAGGTTCAACAGATGCAGGTCCAATCCTTCTCACCCATGCAAGAGGGCAGCAGGTCAGCATAGCATGGAGGCAGGCCATTAGAGCAGCACCCCAACAGAGTGGCGGTCCTTTCAGCAGCACAGCAGTCCTTCCTGGCAAAGTATCCACAGGGCCTTTCGTGTACTGAAGATTTGGTGTCTAAGGTCCAATATTTATATGGAGTTCTGCCTTTGAAATGGGTAAAGCTTCTAGAGGTTTCCCTTTGAAGTCTCCAGCATTCTGCCTCCTATGCCCTGGCTCCAGACTAACTGCAGGGGTAGCAGTCTTTAGTTTCGAGGCAGGACACACCCTATTTAAGTCTAAGTAGGGCTGTGCCCGGGCTGTACCTTTCCATCCTGCCAGTGAAGGCTCACCTAAGCTCTCTATTGTGTGTGGCTGTCTAGGAGGAATATACAAAGCCCAACTGTCAGCTACATTCAGTCTTGTAACCTAGGGACAGGCTGCCCACACTAAATGGATAAGGCAGAAAAATGCGAACTTTTTAAAAGTGGCATTTTCAAAATTGTAATTTAAAAATACAACTTTACCACAAGATGGGATTTTTTATTACAATGCCAAAAGGCTCCAAACATGAACCATTAAATTGCTCCCATTTGAAAAATATACCTAATTAACTGTAATAAGTAGCTGCAATGTTATTCTCTGGGAGAGATAGGCTTTGCAGTAGTCAAAAACGAATTTGAGAGTTTTTTAATACGTGGACATGTAAACATAACATTACATTTCCTACCTTTTAAAGGCATTGCTGTGGCTGTGGGTTGTTTAGGGCCTACGGTAGGGGTGACTTATATGTTGAATAAAAAATGAAGATTTGGAACTGGCAAAAGGTTCACTTTGCCAGGTCAAAATGGCAGTTTAAAACTGCACACACAGGCTGCAATGGCAGGACTGGGGCATGTTTAAAAGACTGTTTAAGTGGGTCGCACAATTAGACCTGCCGGCCTCCTAATAGCACTTTAACACAAGCCCTGGGCACCGGTAGTACTACTGGGGACTTATCAGTAAACTAAATATGCCAATTGGGGATACACCAATATCACCATGTTTTAAGGCACATGCACTTTGACACTGGTCAGCAGTGCTAAAGTGTGCAGAGTCTTAAGGCCAGCAAAAACAAGAGCAGCAAAAATTGAGTATGAAAGCAAAATGCCTGGGGGAAGACCACCCTATGGCTGTCAGGTCTAACACTGCAGATAACTGATATCCATATAACAAAGTAATAGTTTTTTTCCTACCCCGACTGACCCTATAAATAATTTGTGGCATGCTGAGATCACTAGTAGACATATATGTTGGTGCTGAGTTTAATCTGCTAAGTAAATCGTTAGGGACATTTCATTCTATGTACTTTTATCCTTGTTTTGGGAGAGTTTTATTTAAGTAATTTGTATAGAGAAGCTTGAAGGAATTATTATCCCTTCCATTACTCATTTTCTCTAATTTCTCATGTATTAATAGTCCTTATTTTTGGCACTATATTAAATATGTTTTTGTTTTTTCTTCTTATAATTTTGGTTTCTATCTTAGCTATTTCAAATGTATTTTACTTCTAAGAGCCGGTATGAAGCTAGGCTTATGACACTTAACATTGAGAAAAGTATATTTTTATTGGGCATTTGATTTACTTTCCAGGGGCCCTCTAGCAAGGTTGGTGTAAGAGCTTAGCCACTGATAAACTCAGTTTATCAGTAGTGTTTTATAAGCTATTTCTTCCAACCAAAATTAAATGCATTATGAAGTAGCCTCTTAAAGTAAATGCATTATTCTGACAGGGAAAGCTAAAGCTTTTTTTAGCCAGAGCTAAATGGACTATAATATTTTCAAAAATGGGATTTTGACATTAATTTGGGTTGATATTAGACACAACAGTAAAATCAAAAAAAGTTTTAGGGGTACATATCAAGTGCTTATATTGGTAGCAGAAACATGTGCCTATGTTCTATAGGCACATGTTCCACTGACTCTCCCCTCTTCTTTAAGTAAACCATCTGCAGAGAGATATAGCCAGCCTGGTAGGTAACTGTAACTATGGCAGATTACCCACTGCCACAATGGTAAAGCAAAAAAGTTGCCTAATTGGCAGGTGGAACTGTTAATCGCTAGTCTTAGAATGCATTAATCTTGTACTCTTGATACAACTGGAGTGTTACACTCTTCCACCACTCACCACAACCACTACAACCACTAATGCTCACACACAGAATATGTGAAACAAATGGTGGAAGTGGAAAAAAGGGAATGGGATAAGAGAGAAAACAGCGGAGGCGTGGAAAAGTCTGCAATTGAGTAAGATGTACCCCATGACTGCTCTGAAGCTTCCAGCCTTGTACAAATTAATCCTACAGATAATATTGCACACAACCACCCATCCCACTAACTGTGGGAGCATGAAAACCCCTAAGCAACAAAAATAGGGTGATTGCTGAAGTTAGGATGAGTTGTGATGAATGTACTGGTGGTGGAGAGAGTGACCCCTGTAAGAAGATGGATGCCACTAAGATCAGTAGAAAAAGAAATGGACATGAAACATCTGCTCCGCCTGCCCTGATGAGAAGAACTGTGCTCAGGTGGCTTGTGACTTCACGCACGAGGTATGAGTGATTGGTTGAAGGGAGAGCCCTTATGGTGGTGGGGTGGGCTGCCTTCTATGAATCTGTGGAGGGGAGCACAAGGCCGATGCACTTAGCTATGGCCCTTTCATGCAGTGGGCCGAGACCTACAGTGATCCTCTAAAGGGCTCTGTCACTGCTCGTGGTAGTGGGGGCACCCACCTGCAGCCATTCCTTTCTCTTTATAACCACCAGGAATATGCAGGCAAGTGGAAGGGTGGTAATAGAGCAGAAGGTGTAGGCTTACCGAGATGGAAATCAGCGAGTCGGAGCTGTTGATGGTTGCCGGCTCACTGGAATAATTGATTGAGAGGCTCCCAGTCTAACTTGCTGTGAAATTAACCATCCTGAGCTGGGAAGACAAGAAGTAAGGAGAGCCAGGATACACCTATTCATTTCATGATCAAGATATACAGCAGTGTACATCAATAAGGTCATTGGGTGCTGAAGGGGCTCCTCACAGAGTGCAACTGAATATGGAGGTGCGGGACCATCAGGCTCCTCACTGGGCACAACTTCTCATCTCCTCGCTGGAAATATCATTGACCCAACTAAAGCTAGGTGCAGCAGGACCAATGGAGGGACAACAGGAAAAGCAGAGAATTCATGGAGTAGATGGCACACAAATCCCAGTGCCCCTTATCACTTCACAGTGACTTATGTACCTGTGGGCAGATCTACATATTCCATCTTTGGTGGTGATGCAGACAGTGGCATATTAATGAGCAAACTTAAGAACTCACCCATGTATATGGGAAGTCCCTCAGACCATCTTATCTTGTCAACCAAACAGTGTGGTGTGTGTGGACAGTGAGTGAATTTTAGCGGAAAACGGTGGTAACACTGAGGCAGTGGAAAGCCCAAGTAAGTAAATACAATCTCAGCCGAGGATGGTGGCACTGAGCCTACCAAGCTAATCAAAGAGCCAGCCAATACTCCAAAACATGTAGAATACCCCCTTGACAAAAACACTGGCAAGTTCAAAAAGATATTGGAAGAGATACTGGAACCAGGAACCCATTGGAGGCCAAAATTGACTCAATAGACACCGAAGTACAACTCCTGAGATATGATCATAGGTTGCTGATGGACAGAGTCACCAAAAGAGAATGTGCTCTAGCAAGATTGAGACCAACAGTAATAGACTTACAAAACCAAGTCAAGGAGCTGAAAGTTGGTGGAAAACAAGTATGGAAAAGAGTCGTCCTTGGCTTAACATTTGCTTAGTTGGACTGCCAGGGAAAGCAGAAGGCCCAAGTGTGAACTTTTTCCTGGAAGGTTGGCTGACAGACATGGTTCTGACGGGCCTAGTATTCAAGTTCATACCCATAAAAGCCCCCCTATGGCCACTGGTGGTGGAACTACTCAGCATTAAAAACAGAGACCCTATATTCAAACTTTCAAGAACCAAATGGCCTTTGCCTATTGAAAAGAGTAAGGTCTCTATTTATCCATATTAGGCCACCACTGTACAAAATCAATGGTATTCCTTGACAGAATTCAAAAGACATTTAAATAAAATGTTATTGCAGTATGCATAGCACTTTCAGGCTAAACTGAGAGTGGTTGATGACAAAGTTACTCACCTTTTCACATCAGCGGATGAATTTCGGGTCTGGCTTGAATTTATTGGGAATGACACATAACGGAAAGAGAACCAGGAAATGAACCACTAATGCACCCACTAGAGAGCAACAGTAACCATGCACAGCAGACATTGTGGTGAGGTACAGCAGCAGGGCAGTACTTTCCTGGACTCATTCTAGCAAGAACACAGCGAAACAGGATGAATCAGGATCAGAGATGGAGAACTCTGAAGTGAATACTTTGATAGGACCATAGATTACACCTATTACTTCAAATAAAATTCTCTTTTCACCACATAAGTACAATCCAGCTCATAGGTGACATGCCACTGCTATATTCAGATGTTCTTGGTACTCAGGGAGGGACTGAGTGCTTGTGGCTTGATTTAAGAAATTCCTCATAGACTGGGTCATTGATGGAACTTATTTAAATCAATCTCTCTTCCCCCAATAAGGCACTACCTTCAATCAGAAATGAAAAATGGCTAACAAAGCAAATACCATTTTGTAGGTGGAGCAATATTCCTGTTGCAGCCTGAGTGAGGGCATTGGATGTAAGTTTTTTCAGTGTTATATCCTGTACAAAAGCCTATAGCAGTAGAAATCAAGGTACAGTGGGGGTGCTCTACCTGGCATGCAATTAACATTGATGTCATAAACTGATGTGTAAATAGGCAGATGTAATAATGCCCCTTGCTACCACTCCTGTTATATCTTCATCAATATCTACTTTAACATTGCCTTTCAAAGAGACATGAATCGAGAGCAGTGTACAGAATATCCAGTACAAGGATGACTGAGCCCTCCTTTTCCAGAATTAGGCAGGCACTCGCTATTCAAAGAGCAGAAGCAAAAAGTTATTACCAGCAGGCTAAGGTTGACAGCACCGAGATTAAGAAGGCTCTATCAGAGGGGACCCTCAAGGTTTCACATTTACCATCTGAGGTCTCTGATCTCCAACAACGGGTGGCAGCCGTCGATGAGGTCAATACTCTTACAGTGAATCTAGTCAAATCTCAAGATTCTCAAATGTCATCTATGCAACTTAAGATCAAAGATCTTGAAAGCCGGCAGCGGCGCCAGATTCTAAGGTTTTTTGGAATTCCGAAAGGCAGGGAAGGACCTGACTCACTGGCATTTGTCGTAATTCTGCTACAGAAGGCCTTTCCTGATCTAGAAGATTGACATGGACACACAGGTTCAGCGTGCCCATACACTGCCTTTATTTCTTCCACAAAGCAGCCAAGCTAAACCTAATTTTGCTCGACCTATTCTTGTGTTTTTGGGCAACTTCTTGCTGCGTCAAGCAATTTTTTTTAAGGCACGGCCTACAGCTCCTGTTAGAGTTGATTCTATATCCATCTTTGTGCATTCAGATCTATGCAAATCAACTATGGACAAGCGATGGCAACTCAGACAATTTATGGACCCTTTTAAAGCTGTGTGCACGCAGGTCTTTTTACAGGAGTCAGCCCGGTTAAAAGTGATAAAGGATGGTCGTACTCACTTCTTTTTTAATGAGCAGGAAGCTAAAAAGGCACTTTTTAAGTGGCAGCCTACTTCTAAAGATTGACTCAGTGTCTGGTGTACGCCTGTAATTAAAACAAGCATTTGCAATGCAATAGGTCTCGCATTAGGAAAGTTTGAGCTAATGGTATTGTAAATGACATTTTTTATTTATGCGTTGGTTTTAAAAATACCGAAATTAATAGCTTTGTCATTTACAATGCCAATAGTTTTAACTTTCACAAATGTGACACCTATAGCTTTTGTAATGCAATATGTGTTGTATTTTCACGAAAATCCAAGAACAGAATTGAAATATTAACATCTTTTTGTGACATTTATAAGACAGACGTCATCGTTGTTCGAGTACTTTACGCTGATGTTTGGATTCCTGTAAATCCCCTGCGTTGCAGGGTGCATAAGAATTTTGTGATCACAGTTGTACTGTATTCCGTGCTGGGGGGGAGGGGAGGAGAGAGAGAGAGGGGGGGGAGGAGAAAGAGAGAGAGAGAGAGAGAGAGAGAGAGAGAGGGAGGGAGGGGGGGAGAGAGAGAGAGAGAGAGAGAGAGAGAGAGAGAGAGAGAGAGAGAGAGAGAGAGGGGGGGAGGGGAAGAGAGAGAGAGAGAGGGAGGGGAAGAGCGAGAGAGAGAGAGGGGAAGAGAGAGAATTGGAGTTATGCTAATGCAACCAACACTTACCCTTGTCAATGGTCCATCTCTGTGCAGACTTCCAGATCCATCTACAAGGTTCATAAGACCTCCAGCACGTCCTGGTAACTGGCGTGTCACACTGGA
This sequence comes from Lissotriton vulgaris, assembly GCF_964263255.1. Lineage (NCBI taxonomy): Eukaryota > Metazoa > Chordata > Amphibia > Caudata > Salamandridae > Lissotriton > Lissotriton vulgaris. The sequence goes on from NC_141691.1 coordinate 1,131,385,056, forward strand.
TTGGTTCCGGGTGCACTAACTTGTGTTAAATTCTATTGTAGCTAATACCGGTCCAGCGTTCGTCACAGAATATGTTTTTGACATTTTTCAAAAGTTTATGGTAGCAATAAATAATAACAAAGCCTCACTCATGAGTCGATTTCTTTCATTCACAGTACTTTGCCCAACCTGACTCCTCCTTATCAAGGGGAATATCACGTAATTTCGCAAACCTGTCATTCAAATGTAGGAGGCGCAGCCACTGCTAGGCAGTGCAGTTTGTGAGGCATAATACTTTTAACTCTGCTTCAAAGTCCGCTCAAGCAGGACAAAACTGCAACAACATTATTGCATTTGATTTATGTCCACTGAAACCCGCTGCCATAACAGTTTTCCAGTCGAATAAAATCCGGCGCTTGTACTTTATGTAAATGAGGAGCTCATAGGCTAGATTCTGTCGAATTAAAGAAAATGCAAGTACATCTTAATAAATCTAATTTATTGGCCTTTAGCGCATCGGTTTGTTTGTGCGGATGAGAGAAAGGAGAGGGCAGAGATTTAGAAAGAGGAATGGAGAAGAGTTAGCAAGAAAGAGAGGTTGTGAGTAATAGAAAGATCAAGAGAGAGAGTTAGATAAAATGGTGAGAAGGGGCAAGAGAGAGAGAAAGAAAGCGAGGGGACAGTGGAGGGGCTAAAGAGATAGAGAAACTATAGAGGGACAAAAAGAGAAACAAAAGTGGAGATAGAAAAGAAAAAGAGAGTGACAGTCAGAGAGAGAGAGAAACACAGAGAGAGAAAAGGAGAGCGATCGCAGACTTGAACTTAGTCTGCCACTGGGGCACACCCTTTCTTCACCAAGGCTTCGGCAATAACTGTTGGCATCTGCGTGGGAGTTCTGATACAAGGCACCAGGGATTCGCCTGACAAGTGTCTGACTCCGCCCCTGTCCTAATGGCCTTCCAGACACGGGCTGTCGGAGCATTTCTTCCTTTGCACAAGAGCACACCGTTCGAACTGCTTTCCACTTGCACAGCTCCTCTGTAGAGTTCTAAGCAGTTGGTGGGGAGTGCCCCGTGAGCGAACAGCCTGTCCTTCATGTTCACCTCGCTTGCCCAACGGAAATGTAACAAACATCACGACACAAGAGCCTGCCTATGGCCAAGAGGAGGCGCTGTGATACTCCAAGCAGGCAGGGGCCGTGCACTGTTCGTAGCACCAACACGCACATTCTGCACGCCATCACTATTCATGCACACCTAAATCACAACAAACTAAAGTGGGCTCAAGTGCTTGCTAATAATGCATTACCATTTCAGGTACCTGTGAAGACTGGAAGTCTGAGCTGCTGAGCAGAGCCAGCTGGAAATCCAACAATCTCTGACTTGGATTACCCTGGCAGGCGCACAGCCCGCTGAGCTATCTTACGATCACTGTCAGAGCACAGTGGAGGGACTGGGAAGTGTGGGATTCTTTTCAAAGGCATGCGCTTTTGGCGACGTGTTCACCAAGGAAAAGTAGTAGCGAGTAGTAATACAAGTATCAGTTCTGTTCCTATTGTGAAGCATTCTGACGCCTTCGGGTAAAGTCCGCGCTATATAAAAACGCATTAAAGAAATAACTAAATAAAAAATGATACCCTTTGCAGTGAGGAGATTGTGAGTGTGGACCTGGCGCCGTCTCTGCACATGTCACGGTGTGGCGCCGTCTCTGCACATGTCACGGTGTATGCGGCGGCTACTGCCATAGCACAGGGATGCAGGGCTGCTGAAAAAAATCAAAGTGCGCACTGAAAATAAAAAGTGTAAGCAGTGCCCTGAGCTGCGGCGAAAAGACACCCGAGCTTGGGAGACGAGTGTCTGGGCACCCCCAAAGCAACGCCGAATATTGGGAATACTCACTGTTACCTTGCAGCGTAGACTGCCTCTGTGCTCACACAAAGCGATACACGAGCGAAGGCGGCCCCGCGGCCCTTGTCCTTCTACTTCCAAGGCCCTGGTCTGCTCGCTGTTCTCAGGCTGGGGTCGTGCGCAGCTGATATTAGATCCGGGTCCTTGTCCGTACTCTCTTTCTGCGGGGGGCGGGCATGCACGCGCTCGCTCAGTTCGTAGGACTGGTCCTTGTTATGTTACGCATCTGTATAGGAGGCCGAATGGGGGCACGCGCCGGCAGTTAGACAGATGCCATGGAGCCGCCGCTTCTGATCACCGCCTGCCTCCTGCTGCTCGGCGGGGCCCGCGCCGACCCCTCCGGTGAGTGCCAGCACGTTTCCTTCAAGCCTTTTCCGCGTTCGCTTTGTATAGGAGGCTGAAAGGGGGCACGTGCCGGCAGTCAGACAGACGCCATAGAGCCGCCGCTTCTGATCACCGCCTGCCTCCTGCTGCTCGGCGGGGCCCGAGCCGACCTCTCTGGTGAGTGCCAGCACGTTTCCTTCAAGCCTTTTCCGCGTTGTGGAATCCTCACATGCGGTGTGGCTTCGGGGGCTGTAGAGTGCGAGCACGTTTTCACATAAATGAAAGCGAAACTGACACGCGCACGTTAGACCTGAATGAAAGCGCAACAAGCAGCCAAGGCGCCAAAGCGCGCCCACGAGCACAAATCTCCGGCAGGAGACGCTCGTAACAGTCTGATGTCCACAATATTCCCAGAAAAGCGGCAACATAAGTTGTCTCGCATAGACAGCAAAAGCTTCGCTTTTGCTTTCGTCTAGGCGAGACCTAAAAAGGGGGGGAGGGGGTGACAACTGATTATTGGTTTCTAAATATGTTTGCTTTAAAAAAAAACTGCTTCTGTTGGGGTTTTTTGGCACAGGAAATATGTGCCTCTTTTTTAAAGTTTTTTTCTTTTTTTTTTTGTCCTGTCGGATTCCTTTGCTTCTGTTTCAGCATGGATACTGTTCGGGTGTGTGGGTGGGGTGCGGTGGCTCAGGAGGGTTCCTGGGGGGTCTTCCAAATGCTGTCACTCAAGGACAGCAAGGAAGGGGGTGATTCCTTTTCTAAGATACGATGTGGGTGTTGAAAGGGCGAGGGATGTGTGGTTGTGTGATGCTGGTGGCTTATGGGTTAGTTGGGGGGGTCGTCAGGGAGGGAGGGGGATAAATAGCCAAGGTCTATGTAGAAATGCACTGAATGAGCGCACGATAAAGGAATTCTTAGCTCCGGGGATGGAGGTTTGTTGCAAAATTTACACAATGCCATTTGTAAACTTTATGAGCTGGAATGTTGCTGGGCTAAATCAGGCCAGTAAAAGAGGTTTGGTAGCGGAAGAACTCAAGGTTTTCACGCCTCAAATAGTTGGGCTTGCTGAAACGCACCTGGATTTTAAGGATAGATCTCTTTTTAAGCAACTTGGCTATGACCTGATTGTGTGCACTTCTCAGACAATGTCTATTCGTGGAGTTTGCACTTCCAAAGTCTAAGTTTTGTACAGCTACTGTGTTACGTACTATGGCCAATTGTAAGGGTAGATGGGCAATTGCTCAACTCTTGATTTTTGGCCTGAAGCTGATGACTTGTATGGTTTATGGTCCCAATGTTGATTGCCCTGAGGTTATTTCTTTCTTGTGTTCTGAACTATTGGAATGGGACGGTGAACTCATAGTAATGGGATATTTTAACTGCATCTTGGATCAAAAGATAGATACTACAAATACGGCTACACAGGTCCGAATGGTTCAGGTGAGGGCAGCTACAGCTGAGCTACTTCATATACATCAAATGTAGGATGTTTGGAGAACACTTTTTCCGTCAACACCTGACTACACTTTCTTTTCAAATCTACATAAGCACTGTTCCAGAATGATATGATTATTACCAACAAAACTATATTAGAAAACTCTTCTATGGTGGTCTGTCTGAAACTCACGTCTGATCACAACTCCATCATGCCTTCAGCACACTTTCGGTTACATTACATTAAAATAAATTAATTTTCATTCCCCAGGCATCTACTTTGTAACCCTGGCTATGTCGCTTTTATAAAAGGAGCGCTGAGGGAATATATTGAAATTAACCAACACACAACATCACTGGCAGTAGGCTGGGATTGTTTAAAGTCATGTGTGAGAGGGGTAACACTTCAATATATTATTAAGCAGAATCGATCTAACTTAAGTCTGGTGGAAGAGGAGTGTAGGCAATACTCTGAATTAGAGCAGCTATATGCTAGAGCAATTGTTTTAAAGGACACTGGTGAATCGCGGACTTACTGTCAGCTTATCGATGTGAGAGCTAAGCTCAGCAGAAGACTGAGGGACTGAGTAGCTAATAGCTTTCACAAGCATAAATCGAGGCAGTACGAATACGGAGAAAGGGTTGGAGGAGTTTTGGCCTATCAGCTAGCAAACCAGCGGGCGAAGTCACATGTTAAACAAATTAAAGGAGCCGATGGGTTAGTTTATATGAAATCCCAAGACATAATAGAGCAATTTAGGCTATTCTATGCGGACCTTTATAGTGACTCAGCTAGCTTTAATCATCAAGTAGCTATAGAGTATATTCAAGATAGTGAAATGCCGGCTTTGGACATAGATGCGGACTCCTTGGAAATTAACTCAGCAATTAGTGCTCTACCCTCTGGCAAAGCGGTAGGGGAGGATACTATCTCTCTTGAGTTATATAAAACTTTTAAGGATGTATTGGTCCCGGTCCTCCTAGAGTTGGTTAACGACATACTGCAGGGGGGGGGGGGACGTACCCATCTCCTGGTATTAAACTAACATTATTGTTTTTCCAAAAAAGGGGAAACCTGTGGAGGATAGGAGTTTGTACCGACTAATATCTTTAATACGGATGCAAACATTTTCACAATGCTTCTTGTCTCTTGTTTAGCTCCCATGATTCATCTACTGGTATCTGTATAACAGCATGGCTTTGTCACGTGTCGGGACGCAGCAGCACACATAAACACAGCTATTGCTCCATTCGACTTAGCTGGTCAATTAAACCAACAGATTGGGATGTTGATGCTTGACGCTGAGAAGGCCTTCGACCGAGTGGCTTGGGGGCCTTTATGGCTGACGATGTCTTCTTTAGGCCTGGGTCGAAGGTTTATCTCAGCAGTGCAGAAACTATATCGCAACACAACGGCTGCCATTAGGCTCAATGGCCTTTCTTCCTCCCTTTTTAATATTCAAAGGGGTACATGGCAGGGGTGTCCCCTTTCCCCCCTATTATTTGCTCTTTATATTGAGCCTTTTCTTAGGCACTGCTTCAAAATACTTCTATTTCTCCAGTGTCCTTTAATGGTATGGCTTTAAAAGTTACTGCATACACAGATGATATTGCCATATTCACTACAAAGCCGGTGGAAACTATGGCTGTGATAACTGTAGAGGCTCAACGCTTTGGGTCTTTCTCCAGCTATTAGTTAAACGTAAATAAAACACAGTCAATTTAAAATTTTGAGTTAGTCGCAGCCCCACTCTCGCTAGGAATTACTAGAACTGCTACCTACCTCGGAGTATGCCTTAGTTGCCATTAGGGTGACCAGCTGGCATGGGTCCAAATTCAGGACGGTGAGTGTAAAAATTCAGGACAAAGGGTCAAAACTCAGGACAAAAATTCAGGACAGGGGGTCAAAATTCAGGACAAACTTCGGGACAAAAGGTAAGTTTTACAGACACATCAGAGGAGGTCGCGCAATAGTATATAATTAAGTCCATCCATATCCAAACATATTCAACCATTTGCAAACCTATCCACCATGTATCCATCCATCCATCATTTCACTTATCCATCCCTCCATCCACCCTTTTACTCATCTATCCATTAACTCATCCATCCAGACGTTTGGCCTTTCACCCATCCAGCCATCCTTTCACTTACTCATCCATCCACCCAGTCACTCATCCTTCCACCCATTCACCCTTTCAGTCATCCATTCATCCTCTCATTCTCTCTCCATCGACCCTTTCACATAGCCATCCTTCCTTCCACCCATCCATCCATCTACTCATCCACTCATGAATCCATCCATTGACCCTATCAGTCATCCATCCACCCTTGCACTCCTACACTCATCTATCTATCCTTTTGCCATCTACCCTCCCTTTTCCTCACTCGTCCATCTTTACATCCGCCCTTCTACTCATCCGTCCATCCATTCACCCTTTCACTTACCAATTCATCAATCCATCCATCATTTCACTCATCCATCCACCCATTCTCTCGCCCATCATCCACCCTCTCACTCATCCCTCCATCCTTTCATTCATCCATCTACCCTTTTACCCATCCATCTACCCTTTTACCCATCCATCTACCCTTCCAACCATAACATCTATCTTTTTACCTTTTGTCTTATACATCCTTCCACGTGCTCATTCATCCATCCTTTCTCTCATTATCCATCTATTCACCCTCTCATTCATCCATTCACCCTTTCACTAATCTATCCAGCCATCCACCCATCCCTTCACTTACTCACTCACCCGCCTTTTCATTTTAAATATGAACTGAGCCTTTGTCTGTAGAGTTACAGACAGAAGAGTTCCATCAAGAACGTCACCCTTGCTCTGAATCCTAAAGCAAGGGGTGGGGTGTGGAAGGGTTCATTATGCCCTTGCACATAGGCAATCTGAGTCATGAGTCATGCATGATGCACAGTGACAGGCCATGAGGTGTCTTTGACATGGTTTTGTTTCTAGGGCTTTAAGTGGGAAGCCTTTGACCCCAGTGGAATTAAATAAACGTATCCTTTGGCACGTGCAACCATGCACATAAAGCCCCCGCCTCACCTTTTATTTTTCACAATAACCAATATAAAAAAATCATCACACAAGAGACTGGACAAACAAAGCTTTACTAACACAACGCATTAGTCAAACGTCCACAACTGTATGGCAAGGATACTGCGATTCTGAAGAATTACAGTGCTCCACAAATGGTAGAAGGGTGCAAAGGCTGTTAGCAGAACTGGCTAATATCAAAAAAAGGGAGGGAAGAGGATAAGGAGTCCATTCGTTTCCCCTTTACAAGTTACTAATAATCAAAAGGAGAATGGACACTAGTTTCTGCAAAAACCATTAGTTTTTATCGAAAACCCTCATAGACTTCCTGGAATTATCGTAGCGGTATATCTTTTTTCCGCCCCATCAGGAGTCCTGGCATAGTCATTGGGTCAACGATTAACGTGCAGGATGCCTGCCTCACCCGAGGCTACTTCTGGTGTATGCAGAAGTGTCCAGAAATCAAAAAAGGGGGGAAAAAACTAAGTTTAAAAAATAATGACTAGTCAAAAAAAAAAAGAAATTTTAATATAAGAGAACGACTAGTCACTATCATTAAGAACCATTGTGATATGAAGGTAGTTGAGTTATTGGGCTACCATATCATTTTGGAAAAGTGTCGACATGTTTCAGCTCACAGGGCCCACAGGGGTCAGGGGAGCTTTCGTCAGGACAATAACATAAACAAACATACATAAAAAAATTAACACGCACACCTTCTGTGTGTGTTTCAATAGTCGCAAATGGAATTTCCAAGCTGTGAAAGAAACCAACAGAAATCTTGTGTCAGTTGGTATGATTGTGAGGTTTGGCAAACAGATGCACATAATAAAGCATTATTTTATGCTAAACAGATTAACCATATTTGTGGAGTTAATCAGGAGAATGGAGGAAGTAGGAGAAACAATATGGTCTGGGGAGGGAGTGGAATGCAGCCCTGCGGCTGCTCATTATCAAGGTCCTCAATGTATTAAGGACGGAAGTAAGGCATCAACCTTCATACGATTTACGATTTTAGAAACAGCGTCAAACACAGTTTTACGATTTCAAAAGTATTACGGTACATGCTGTCTGGTCATGAGTTACCGTGAATCGACCGCAAACAGGGTCCAGTAAACAAAGGGGGATTGTGTGACATTAATGTTGATGTTATTCAAAATGCCAGGAGGTATTTTTTGCCCGCCTAATAGATTGCCGTGAGAACCCATGCATACTCAAATATATATTCGTTTGTCATTTATCATTAGTATCTCAAAAGAAGGCTGGGAATTGTTCATGTTTTCTTAAAAAACTCGCATATAGTAACTATGTACTGATGTAAAACCGTCTATTTTATGATATAAACATTTTACAGGTATCCGATGTCTAGACCATTAATATGCCTTAGGCAGATTCAAAGGGTAGCGGTTATATTGCATTGAACTTTTAAGCATCAAATCTTTGAGACTGTGCTAAAAAAGTTGTGTCTAACCGGCATATCGGTTCACCGTGAAGACCCATGCATAACCCAGTGTATTACCTTATGCGTTCAACTTTTAGACTTCAACGGGGACTGAGAGTCGCTTCTGGATTTTTACTAGGTGAAAGACAATAGAGCGCCTGTGGTTAGTTGCAGGGGCTTTCTTACCTGATCTCTTTGAAAAAACAGGAAAGCGCCATTCTTACCCATGCGGCGTGGTTTTCGTGCCTTGTGCTGACTCTGCCCCTGGCTATGGGCGGGTCTTGGGTATCCGGTCTTTATACGGATCGTGGACACTGAAAAAGGACTAATGTGTACATAGAAAGTCGCCATGTAAGATGGTGGAAAATCTAGCGGACTTCTCAGCTATAGGAGGAATAGGAATACATTCTAAACCAATATCCATGGGCTCTTAGTGGTTATTGCACCAAATTAGCAGGTGACGAATATATCGTCAGTTCTAGGTATTAGTTTTTGATATTCCAAGCCAGATAAATGATCATAAATTCATTGAGAGTGGGTTCCAGTAGATCCACATTATCTCTATATGATAAACGGCAAGAACATGAAGTTAATACATATACTCATTTGGGTCTTAGTATGTAATGTTTTTTGGCACAGACTTTTTTTACAAAGCAGAGTTGAATTGAGTTCTACACTCTACATTCGATCAGATAAAGTCAATAGAATTGGTGCCATGGAATGTGGTCGTTCATTCCCACTATGTCTGTCTTTAAACGATCCACCCATCTTTGTTCTTTATTGAATAGAACTTGTTCTGCATTTTGGTCTTTGACTTCTAGCATTTCCAGGACTGTCCATTTCAGGTCGTCACATGTATGGCCAACCTCTACAAAATGAGTACACAGTTTTGTTGTATTTTTCTTCAACCTAACATTACTCCGGTGTTCTCCTATGCGGAGTTTGACTTTGCGGCAGGTCATGCCAATATATTGTTTTTGACATGGACACGTGATTAAATAAATCACGTGTGTTGAGTTGCAGTTTGTATGGCTTCTTTGAGTCCATAATAAGTTGTCATTCAATTGTAAGGTCTTAGTACTGGAGGTAAATTTGCAAACTCCACATGTGCCGCAAGGATAATGTCCGGTGACTGGCATCATATGTACATCTCTGATAGTTGATTTTGGAGGTATTTTCTTCGGTCTCGTATGGACAAGAACATCTTTTATATTCTTCGTTCTTCTATTCGCAAATCTAGGCTTCGGCCAATTCAGGGCTCCTGAAGTTAATATCTGCCAGTTCTTCTTTATGAGTCTCTGGACATCATAAGTAGCAGGACAGAAAGTTGTAACACAAGTGACAAGGTCTTTGACTGGTTCTCTACTCGTACTTTGTAGGAGACAATCTCTAGGCTGATGTTTAGCCCGTTTTTCGCACTTAGATATTATTGCCGGTGTGTAGTTTCTCTTCTTTAATTTGTGACTCAGTTCTTGTGCTTGTTTTTTATAATCTTCCTTTTTGCTGCAGTTACGCTTGTGTCTCAGGAATTGACTATATGGGAGATTGTCTCGTAGAGGGCGAGGGTGGTAACTGTAATATGACAGTAAGCAGTTCTTGGCTGTCGGTTTTGTAAAAATCTTGGTCTCCAATCTTCCATTTTCGGAGAAAATGGTGAGGTCCAAGAAATCAATTGTTTGCCTGTGTGATGTGAAGGTGAATTTCAGCCATGGGTCTCTACCATTTAACCATTCCATAAAGGTGGTGAGATCAGATTGTGTGTCCCATATGAGTAGGACGTCATCAATATAACGTTTCCAGTATTTGATACTGGAAACGTATGGATTGGTGTTGTGAAGGATGCATTCTTCTTCTAAGCGGCTCACATAGAGGCCTGCTACCGAAGGCGCGAATGCACTGCCCATGGAAGTACCATGGCATTGTAGAAATAATTGGCCATTGTACTCAAAGTAATTCTCTTGTAAAGCCAATCTGCAGCATTCAAGTATGAAGTGGCGGCGAGTCTTGTATGTCCAATCTTGCATGAAGAGAAGATCCTCCAGCATCTTTAGGGTATCTTCTTGAGGTAGACTGGTGTAGAGGGATTCCACATCCAGCCCTACCAATAGCATGGTGTCTTGGTTGAATTCCACATCCACAATCTGATTTAAAAGGTCTCTTGTGTCCTTTAAGTATGTGGTTTTTTTTTTAACCAATGGTTTTAAATATTCGTCTGCAAACTTCGACAGTGGTTCCAACAAAGATCCAATTCCCGATACTATCGGGCGTCCAGGTGGAGGAGATTTATTTTTGTGTGTTTTGGGTAGTGAATAGAAAAATTGTATTTTGGGTCCCTTTGGTGTTAAAAATTCTGCCTCTTTTTTTGATATCCGTCTATTCGTTTCAGCCTCATGTACCATTATTGCGATCATGTTAGTTAATCTCTCGGTAGGGTCGGTATCCAATTGTTTGTAGAAAATTTCATTGGACAATAGAGCCAAGCACTGTTCATTATATCCTTCTTTTGTCAGGATTACCACCCCGCCACCCTTGTCTGCGGGTTTGATTATAATGTTCTCATTATCTCTTAGTTCGGATAAGGCTTGTTTTTCTTTGTTGGTCATGTTGTGGTAAGTTTTTTCTTATTGTCCATTTTATCGATCCCTTTCATTATCGCTTGTTCAAAGGCTTGAACTTCAATGGGCACTGCAGTAGATGGTGGGCAGAACTTGGATTTCCTTCTTAGATTGGTATCGCCCTCCGTCACTTGGTTAGGAGAATTGCTAAAAAATGCTTTCAATTTTAAAGTCCTGCAAAATTCAGACACCTCACATTTGAGCTTCAATCGGTCTGTAGTAGGTGTTGGTACAAAACCCAGTCCTTTGTTGAGGACATTTTTCTGGTCTTCAGTCAGAGTTATTGTGGTCAGGTTCACTATGAGTGAGTCTTCTTGCTCGGTCCTGGTTGAGCTGAGGCCATGCTCCTTGTTTGTACACTGGGCTGTTGGTCTTGCCACCTGAGATTTTTCTTTTTGCCTCTCGAAAGGTTTTGGCCTCTCCCTAAAAAAGGCTGTGCTTGATGTTGGATGGCATTGTTTGTCATGTGTTGGTTTTCCATTTGATGCTGTTGATTGACATTGGGATGAAAAGGATTCATCCATCCAGCAAAGGGGGGCATGTAAGGAGGATAATATGGTATTGGATTGCCATGATAGAAAGGTGGTCTTTGCCATCTATTGCCTCGTCGGGGGCGTTGGAATCTAAAGTTGTTACGACCCCTTCTTGGTGTTGACCCCTCAAAACTCGCTTCTGAACCTTCCGATGAAGTCCCTCCAGTGGAATCTCCATCTGATCCATTGCTTGTAATAACAAAATCATCCTTCGAGTACGGATGCATTTTTTCTTGGCTGAATTTCTTCAACTCTTTTGATAGTTTTTGAAGTTTGTTCTGCGTCAGATATTCTTGCATATCATCCATTTCTTTTGTGATTTCATCTAAGCGTTTCTTGTACACTTGGGGATTTATGTTTTTCTTGAGTTCATTTTCGCACTCTTGTATTTCTATTAGTAGTGCGTCTGATAGTCTTTTGGCTGTCTTAACTATTAAGACTAAGTAGTCTAGTGTACATTTCCATGAAATGGAAGACCAGTCACGTCGAAAAACTAGATTGTGTAAAAAGATTCTGGGTGCATTTGTGACCCATAAACCTTTAGGAGCAGATTTGGATCTAAGATATTCAGTCATAATTATTCCGTGTATTGCAGTCTGGATCTGTTCACGCTTTTTATTGGTCAAGGTATCCCACTCATCTGTCTGTGCAATTGCTTCAATGAGTTCTTGGTTTTGTAATAAGGAATGACCTGCTAGTATTTCATCGATATCGCTCCCTGTGAAACTCAGACCAATGTTGTTCTCCATAGTTCCTCTCTCTGGAAGTCGAGAATCTAGTTAAAAGGATAACTAGTTCTACAGTAGTCCCTGCAGCTGTACGCTGCTTAAAGGCTAATATCAAAAAAAGGGAGGGAAGAGGATAAGGAGTCCATTCGTTTCCCCTTTACAAGTTACTAATAATCAAAAGGAGAATGGACACTAGTTTCTGCAAAAACCATTAGTTTTTATCGAAAACCCTCATAGACTTCCTGGAATTATCGTAGCGGTATATCTTTTTTCCGCCCCATCAGGAGTCCTGGCATAGTCATTGGGTCAACGATTAACGTGCAGGATGCCTGCCTCACCCGAGGCTACTTCTGGTGTATGCAGAAGTGTCCAGAAATCAAAAAAGGGGGGAAAAAACTAAGTTTAAAAAATAATGACTAGTCAAAAAAAAAAAAAAATTTAATATAAGAGAACGACTAGTCACTATCATTAAGAACCATTGTGATATGAAGGTAGTTGGCAGAACTGGTCAATACATGGACATGTTCTAGGGCGCTTGACGATTTCAAGAGCAACCTAAATACACTGCAAAAACCTCATCACTGCTTGACCTGGCTCCATTCTGTACTTGTAAACATTCAAACCTGGTTGGTTCAGAATAAAATATTCTAGTAGGGTGGCATACTCAAAACTTCACAATGTACTATAAGTCCTAAACTTTTGTGAAATGTTAAGAGAGAAGAGATAATGAATAACTCTCCTTGGATTCACAAATTATGTCGAAACCAATCTTCTTTCAATAGTTGAATGCTTCACTGCAGAGGATTAAACCCAAAATGCCAATAATGATTACAAGTTTATTCGCCAATGTGAGCATTTAGATAATTAAGGGGGCACTCTATTGGGCATCACCCAATCCAAACTCCTCCCACTCAAAACTGCTTTACACTCCACTTATCCCATTTTAAATTAAATTCAGTAATATCCCTGCAAGACTCGTATAGTTACATTGTCTTTGGCCTAAAATAAAATTGAAATTGAGAGCTCCTGCCTACAACACAATCCAAACTAACTCTCCGATTTACCTCTCTAATCTTCACAAACTAGCTGGCAGCCTGACAGTCTGCCTGAGTGAAAACAACATTCTTATGGAACTGCCAAGAAACAACTTCAACCCCCCTCCCACCCCCCCAACACACACACACACACCTCTCAGGCAATTTTCTGTCTGATAGAATGCCCTGCCCTGGACAGAGGTTGTAGGAGGCCGGTCACCACATGCTTTGCAGTCCAGACTCTCCCATTGTCATTCTGTATGTGGCAATCAGCCGCATACAGAATGACAATGGGTGGTGGGGCTGCTCCTGTGCTCCAAGGAGGAGTGCGAGGGGCCCCATCAGGGAGTTGAGGCTTCATGCAGGGAACAGCGCTGTTCCCTGCAATGGCAAAAATTACGGACAAAAGGCGTCCGTAAAAGGGATCCTCACGGACAATGGACGTAAGGTCCCAATTATGGACGGTCCCTGAAATTTACGGACGGTTGGTCACCCTAGTTGCCATATTGGTGATGGCATTGCTTTAAATTATGAGCCATAGCTTAAAAATGTTATTGCCGATATGCGTAGATGACACAAGTAACTACTCACTACTATGGGGAGGTCTAATACAGTCAAAATGAATATCTTACCGAAATTCAATTACTTGTTTCATACAATTACATTAAGGGTTCCCATATCGGCTGGATAGTGCTGTAGGCAGCTATAAATGGGGTTACCGGAGGGCAAGGAGAGCTCTTAGATATATTAAGCTAACATACGAACAAGGCGGTTTTAAATTCCCTGATATTAAAGCATATTTCTGGGCTGCCTTCGTTAACCGAATTCAGAGCTTACTTAAGGGGCCAGGTGTGGGTAAGATTTGGTTTGCATATCAGCTGGCCTGTGGTGCTAACACCGGGTTCTTACTGTACAAAATGGCTGATCCAAAAAATTATACAAGGGTCTGATTTAAAGATAGTGAGACACATTGCTCGGATCCGGCTAGATATTTGCAAAGCCTATGCAATACCTGACCTGCACGCTTATACTATTTTGTGGGGTAACCCGAGACTGCCTGACATATTTTCTGATTCTGTGGGGAGAGGGTGGCAATGCTGCGGTTTTACACGACTTGGGCAGCTGTATACAAGCAAGCATTTAGATAATTTGTATCATTCAGAGAGGAATTTGGGGTAGTACAGGACTCGTTTTGTAAATTTTACAAGTCAGGGATTATTTCATTCGAGGAGAGGGCTTATTAGCCCTACCCAGCAAAACTGAGGTAGTATATTCAGTCTTTCAGACTTCAGGCCGAGGATGTATAGGGAAGGTGTACCAGAGATTCCTATCAGTCGCTAAAGATGATGGTTTACAGATTGTAGCTCAATTAAACCGAATATTTGTAACCGATTTTTCAAATGAGGAATTACATGAGTCATTGGCCATAATTATTACTGCCGCTACCTCAGTTAACCTGAAACTAAAGCAACATCGGATTATGTTCATGTTGTACTATACCCCAGAAGTTATCTCTAAATGGGCTTCGACAAATGTCTCTTTAAGGACACGCTGCCCGAAGTGTCAGGAATATGCCGCTGATATCCGGCACATGTTCGTCACTTGTCCAATGTTAAGTATGTTTTGGGTTGAGGTCACTCGTGTGTTGAGTAACATAGCAGGTATGGATATTCAACTAACTGAGAAAGAAATCTTAATGGGGATAGTTGAGGATCCGGTCACTTTATCGAAATTTTTGTTTTCTATTATTATAGGTTGTTCTCGTTTGTGCATTGCCAAGGCATGGATACAAACCGCTAACCCGAAAATTGCTGAATTTTGGGTATCACTGAGGGGGGTCAATGAAATGGAATTGGTAATAGCAAAAGCCAGGGGTCCACGGTCAAGGGCTAAATTTGATAGGACTTGGTTAAGGCTTCACTGGGACTAATACGTGCAATTATGTTATATTCTCTAATATTGTTATTGTATCCCTTCCTCAAAGCTTCCTTTTTCCTTTTTTTGTGTTTTGAAGGTGGTATATATATTGTTCTTCTGTGCTATATATGTTTTGCTTCTTGTATCTAACTGATGGCTAATTCAAAACATTTTTAAAAAAGTAACAACACAAAAAGTCACAAAATTAATCTATGCTTAACCATCTGGTAGCTAGGCACAAAAGAACTCAGGTTTAACTTCGAGACAATGTGCAGTGTATTTATGCAGCACTCAAACAGTAATAGATTGAAAGCACAACACACACAAACTCCCACACCAATCTAGAAAAATTGAGTACATTTCAATAAAAAGATACCAGAATGACAATCATACTATAACTAAAACTGGAGGTATGCAATTTTAAAGTCTTAGGTAAAAGTAGCCCTAAAACGTACCAAGCTCTGAATGGAGGTATCTGGTCGCGCCAGACCGGGACAAAGTCACAAGTTCAAGCTGACCACAGAGAAGCACGGGTCAGGTACAGGGCAGAATTCAGCCCGCTGGTCAATATACATGGTTATAATTGGACTGAAATGCAAGGCCCTACATCGCACTGTGTCTGTTCCAATGGGGCCACCGATCAGGAAGTGTGAGGTGCTGCATCGGTTCCGATAAAGCCACCAATCAGGAGCTGTGACATGCTGCAATACAAGATCCTGCATCAAGATATCTTTCTAGGAAAAATGGGGCCCGTGCCTAATAGGATAAACCCTAGCAAGGTAAAGTATTTTTTGGAAAATAGAATGTGCACACCGGGTTATGTGTACTGGTAATTCGTGAGTAACTTGGACATGCATTTTATAATAAATCATTCTCCACCCATGGAATTCTGATAGATGTTATTTATTTTTTATATATGTTTGATATTTATTCTTTGTTGTTTTGTTTCTTTTTTTTTTTTTTTTTTTCTTTTTTTCCTTATTTATCTTTACATATATATACTCTTACTTTTTTTGTTACAAAAGACATTTTTACATACAAAACATTAAGATGGTTTCACATAAAAACTGTTTTTTTAAAACAACATCATCACTGTTTGAGACTTAATATAAACGCAGAATTAATTCCTTCATCAAGATATGTCATGATGCATCAGTTCAAAGGGAACCCACAGTTGAGCTAGGAGGAGTCCACTCTGATGCCCACCAAGGTCCAAGACCTGCCGGGAACCTCTTAGGGATCAGAACTCACTCCAAAGACAGCGGCAGGGCACAGGCAGTTCCAATTGAGTCTGGGAAGCTGGGCAGATGTGGACCAGGTCTCTGGAGCTTTTTATGTCCCTGTAACTCAGAACCGGAGGCCAGTCAGCCAGGTCTTGGAGTCACTCTGATGGTGCTAGGTTCAAGGAGCAGGTCCAGTCTTTCTTCCTCAGGCAGCGGGGCAGTTCCTATTGCAGCAGGGCAGTCTTTCCAGAAGCAGGGCATCAGAGTAGCCCTTCTTCTGAGTCTTTCACAGGTCCAGGAGTGATCTGATGAGTGGTTCAAGAGGTTCAATATGTATATCTAGTGCTAGCTTTTGTAGTGGGTGAAAACATCTATGCCCACATCTGGTTCTGGATACTTCTTCCCTTTCGAGGTTCCAAGTTGTCTCGAGTGACAATGAGCTCATGTCAAGTCCCTTAGTGTGTGCTGGCACAGCCCCTCAAAATGTAATAGAGACGGTACAACTTTACCCTCAACCATCTTGGCAGAATGGCCCATCCAGCCAAAACTGAGTTCCCCTTTGTGATACTGTCTGGGAGAAATACACAAAGGCAATCTATTAACTACACTTAATCATGTGACCTACTACGACCCAGGCAGCAGGTACCAAATGGTTAGAACAAGAAAATGCTAATTTTTTTAAAACCAATAAACTAGATCACATAAAACACAATATTGCACATATAAAATATATCAAATGCATTTGGTGTTTCATACATATATCAAACATTGACTAGACTTCACATGTTTCAAAATAAATCTTGAACCAGTCTAATAATTTACATAGTATTGGGGTTTCAATAACTAGTCTTATGCTGAAGCTCTTGCTCAAATTGTCTCATGGGATCCCAAAAGTAATGAGAGGTTTAAAATGCGAAGAGGACCAGACTTACGGAGTTATTTCAGCTAAAGTAAAAACCGAATGTAGGCAATCCTGCAAGAGACATGGGTAGCCTACTCCAATAGAATGCATTTTATAAGCCCCCATCAGACAATTTAGGCAAGAGATTCTGCTCTGTGCGCTCATGGCCTTCAAGCTGAAGGATAGACTGCCCTCGCCTCAGGAAATTGCTATGGGTTCACTGCCAGTGGTGTCACAGGGGCACGGCTGTAACATGCATGTGTTAGTGCAGCCCTAGGGCAGGAAACAAGCATTGGCAAAGCCAATAGGTCTCACCTGGAGGCAAGTTATTGGCTTTGCCAATGGGTTGAGGGTGGGTAACGGGGGGGTAGATAACAGGATCATTTTAAAAAGCACTATGAAGTGGCCAGCACTGTGTTTAATGAAACAGGGACATGGTGGGTAGAAGGTTACAAATAGTGCTATGATATGGCTAGTGTTGACCGTACTTAGTGTTTTTTTGTCAGAAGAAATAGTACCTGTTTCACAACTGCAGCTGCTGATGGCCAGTTGAAGAACACTAATCAAGCACAGTTAATCTGTTCTTGGTCTCTGTGCCATAGAAAGAAAGGGAAGTGATGCATTGCAAGCGAAGCCCCATCAGAAGGCAGCAAAAAAGAGAGGCAGTGATACCAACGAATGGTAAGCAGTACTAAACAAGAGTTTTGTAAGCAAGAGACGATTGCATGCGCTAACTCGTGCTTACGCAGGCAAGACCTAACAAAAACAGCACCATCTACTAGTTTGTGTAAACAGGCTCTGGGCTCTCTGTGCCTGGATCCGTTAATAGACCAAAAGCATAAGTTGCCAAAATGGCCTCTGAAATTCAAATCAGTTGTGAATACAAAGATCTTCAAGCAAATATGTCGGCCCAGCTTTGCCTGGAACTTGGAAGTTTGACAATGTTTTACGGAGTGGCTTGTATGTCTCTTTTAGTTTTTAGGGCTTGAATAGATGTTCTATCTGCCTGTTCTCATCGATGTGTGTTTCTGTTTGCATACATCTGCCATTCTCCCAGTGCTAACGTGCTAATCTGATAACACAGACTACAAAGGCAACGAATGACTTTGTGTGTTTTTATTCACAATATTGCAACTAGAGTAACCACTCAGTCCTTCCTAATGATGCTTGGGATTTCCTTTGAATTTCCAATGCATATGATATTTGGTGCCGTTGCTGATGGTAGTGAATTAAATGAGGCTGCAAGGGGCCCCATATGCCACCCTCCATAGCTGTGCGCTCGGTGGCTTGCTACACCAGATAACCAGGTTGCATATCAGCACCTTTCAGAAGCGGCGAGGGTCGCCTTGAATTGTCAATTATCTTCAGTAATGTGTAGACTGAATAAATGTCATGCTAGGCCTTACAATGACGCATCTAAAATAACAAGTGTGCTTGAATGGATAGTATTTAAACAAATCAATCAAAGTGGAAAATTGTGTAACTGCCCTTCCGTACACTCGTTTTTCAAAATTTGGAAAGACATGTCTTGCGTCCCACTGGTATTAACACAAAGAGCGCTGAATGAAGTACAAATCATGGGAGTTATAACTGTCTCCAGTGCATAAAATATAGATGTACATATTGCATGATTGTTGGTGCATCCACAGAGTGGAATGGAACACGGAAGCTTCGCTCAAAATTCAACACATTGACCTCGGAAAACATGAAGAAAATCAGTTGTTCACTATTTTGTTCTTGCTTAATAAGAAATGGGTACATGATAACAGAATAACCAAAAATGAGTGATAGGTAGTAAACATGTTGTTTTTCTATTAAATTGCCTCAAACTCACCATTATGAGGAACCTTTTTTGTTTAACAGGGACCAAAGCAAAATTAGTTTCTCCCAATTTATATTGTGCAAGAGTTAAATAAGATTTTTTTTTAGGAAGTGATTCATACCACACTTGTGCAAATTCTAAGCGATGGATATAGTTCTGGCCCATTTACACACCTACATAAAAAAAATAGCTGTCCAGAAAATTATATGTTTGATTTGTGATTTTGTATCATTTGAGAAGTCATTTAGCTTGGGTAGAAATTGCTAATACGGGCCAAATGTTTCTGAACAACATTTTTAAAAAAGGCGAATGTGTTGCAGTGATGATGTAATATTGCAGGAACCATAAGACTTATATACTTCATTTTAATGTTAAAACATAGGTTTTGGGGGTCAAGTAATCTTATAGAGACAGAAAATACCTCCTCAGAGCAACCCTTCCACAATTTTTTAAAATGGCGGATCTATAATGAAGTGTTTTATCCATCATATTGGTAATTTATTTTAATATTGTGTTTGATTCAAGTTTTCTGTTGATTCAAATTTGTAATCATGACCGAAGCAGGTGGTGGCAGATGACCCTTACCTCCTGACAGTGTAGCTAACTACAAAATCTGAGGACTCCTTCAACAAAGAAAAATGTGTCATACACCAAACTAATCCGAAAGAAAAGCTAACATCACCTGCAGTTGGATAGCAGAGAGTTCGAAATGATGCAGAAATACGGCAAGGCGAAGTTTGCAAAGAGTGAAACTGATAAGTGGAGAGGTTCAAATATTTTATCATTGTAACAAGTGCTACAAGTCTTATACAATGGAAAAAAGACTGAAAAAGATTTGTCCAAAAAAGCAGAAAACAGTGAATCACAACAAAAATCAAAGTCTTCCGAGAAAGTGGCAAGAAGCAAATCCAATGTCCAGCCCCTCAGAAGAACGATGGCTACCATACGTTCACCTACAACAACAGATCAGAAAGCAGAGGATCTTCAATGTGGTATCTGTGGTTTAGCCACAACAAGGGCCAAAAGGATTGACAAAAGAACAAAGTACAGAGTATGTGAGTCTCAAAGGGCAAACATGTTTTTATCTGCAGCTAGTTTCTTCCAAGATGAAATTTTAAACTGAGCTCCTGATCTAAACACTAATATGAATGTATTTGCAGCGGATTTGCATGCCCACCTGAAATGAATGTGTGTATACATTTGAAAATATGAATGTAAAATGAGCTCCCAGCAGCAACGTAACTAACAGCCTTGAGTTAGGTTGGCACTCTTTGAAAAAGTAAACAAAGTTTTAAAGCCCCTCTTGAGTACTGGCTATGGGTTCACACTAAATAAGTGCAATGCAAAAATGTGTGCTCTGAACATCAGAACACATCACCAAGCTAGCACTCAAATGACTGTTTTCAAAATTGTTCCAAAAAGTTATTCAAAGATTGTATATTTTTTCATCATCACTTATTTATTATAAGTTCATTGACTATTTTTTTTTCCAGTGTTTCTATCCGCTTCACATATCTAAATATATTACTAGCTGAGTGAACCTAATAACTGTATATCCAGGTGTAACTATATCTACTGCAAGTATACATATATTCTAGCCATGTAGCTATATTGTGCAACTGTGCGAAATGTTTCACTGTACTACAGTAATCTGCACTATGTAACTATCCTAAGTGCAACTACACAAAAGCATTATATAACTATGGGCATTGTCATTTAATTGAGTCTTGAGAATTCCGACCAGCAATGTAACAGATTCTGGAGAAATCGAGGTGGACGTTGAATAGTATGATTACAGCAATAAGAGGCATTCCAAACCAAATCCGTCAACAATATCTAACCCATTACTGTAAGTAGAGAGGTCGAAGTGGATAGAGATACGAGGTTCCCAAGCTTTCTTAATTTGGTCAAAACGGTTCCCATACTTAGTGTTAAAAAGTCAACCGCCTTGTTGCGTTGCTTAGGTTGAAATGGCAGAAGGGACTCGTTTTCTATGTGAAGTGTGAGCACTACATTTTCTATGCAGTTTCCTGTAGTGTAGGTGAAAGGGCAACAAAAAAAGTTGCAAAATAGTTTGTTCTTTTTATCCACTTCTCTGACCCTGCCCCCACATTCACTTACCCCGCCCTCACATGCACTAACCCCGCTCTCTTTTTTTTTTTTTTTTATTTTTTTTTATTTTGCAGATACAAATAATCTTAACATCGGGAAGCCTTTCATTTTAATTATCGCCCCCCCCCCCCCCCCCCGTCCACCCCTGGGAGCCCGGTGTTCCTTCTGTGCTAATTGTTCCCCGATTAATGACAATCAAAAAGTAAAAAAATAAAAAAACAATAAAAAAAACAACAAACATCGTGTTATGCATGTACAAGATAATGTATGAAAGTAGTTATTGATAGCAGAAAAGAGGTGAAGGATTAAAGAATTAAGGAAAGGATAAGAGCCATACGAGTTTCAAGCATATTTTACATGTAACATTCTCCTATAGATTTACTGAGCCTGATTGCCCCCGTTGCTCTGTCCAGGAGGAGAATCTTTCCCATACTTCCAACCCTATCTTCTTTTTCCTTCTTCCTTTCCTGGCATAGACTGCTTTTTCTAAGTGGAAAGTGGCAGCCAGCCTAGCCAGCCATTGCGCGTGGGAGGGTGAGTCTGTGTCTAGCCAGCTTGAGGAGATACATAGTCTCCAAATTGCCATAGCGATAAATACCAGCACTTCTTCCTTTATTCTTGGTGAGTCAGATTGTGTACCAAGGAGAATAATTGTGGGGTTTAAGGAGACTAGATGTTTCACTATTTCGCTAAGTGTATTCTGTATTTTAAGTAGTGTCGGAGCTATAGTTAAACATGTCGCAAAGATGTGTACAGAGTCAGCCCCAATTTCAGAGCAGCGTGGGCATAATGTTCCTTTACCAGTCCCCCATTTGATGATCCTACTGGGTGTCATGTATAAAAAGAAGATAGTTTTAAAGTGTTGTGCTTGCAGCTTGGCAGATATTAAAATCTGTTGTGATAATGCGAGGGAGTTGTAAAAGGTACTTTCTGGTGAATTAAGTTTGAGGTGTCATTTTGCAGCAATGGCCTCTAGGTCATCGGGGGTTTGTCTATTGAGTATGTTATACAGAGAACCAATGCGGGGGTGATAGTGTTTCGAAGTGTGTTTAAAAATTCAACTTCTGAGAAGCCCGAGGTTCCTCCGACTTTATTGGAAAGAAAGGCGTGGATAGACAGGTATTTGAAGGAGTCTTGGTTTCTCAGGTTGAATTTGGCTTGTAGGTTTGCAAAAGGTTTGATTCCCTCGGTGGTAATCAGGTCCCCAAGTTTAACTATTCCGGCCCGATACTACTCTGAAAAGTATGATGTGTCAAAGATAGCTGGTAAATTATTATTGTTGAATATGGGTGAGTAGAAATTAAATCTGTCTATCCCATAGATTCTCCGGATGTTACGGAATACTTTGAAGGAGTTCAATAAGGTCTTAAATTTGACCAGATTGTAGTAGCCGTAAGTTGTTTCTCGAAGTAAGCATCCCCAATATTGATCCCCCAGTAGGATCTGGAAGGGTGAGGGCAGACCGACTGTAGAGAGAGTAGGTTCCATAACCAGCTCTGAGCTATACTGCGCTACTGATACCCAGTAATAGAGGATGATGTTAGGAAGGGCCCAGCCACCTCTTTCTTTCGACAAAGTAAGATGTTTAAGGGCGCGTCTGGGTTGAGCGTATGCCCAGATGAATTGAGTAAAAATTTGTTGGAATTTAAGTAGGTGATTTTTGGTGAATTCTAGGGGTATGCTGCGGAAGAAGTACAGTAGTTTAGGGAAATACGTCATTTTGATAACGTTGCATCTTCCCACTAGCGTTAAGTGCAAGTTGTCTATTGTTGTAAAGCTTTCCTTCACTGACTATTTACGTCATAGTCTTTTCATTATTTTTCTTCATTCATTTGTAGTTCAAATTTGAGCCCAATGCATTTCGGGCACACTGCCCTTCATTGGGGGACTTTATAGCATCTGCAAAGTACATGGTACATATGATCACTAATACATTAATTAAACAGATTGATGCCACTATACCACATGTGTATATGAGTGCCGTGTATAAACATTAAAAAGTACAGTGACTTATAACCAAAACGGTTGTGTTTATATCTGAGTGAAGACATGCGTCGCCTATGTGATCTAGTGTGCTCGTATTTATAATACTCTGTGCCATCGTTGTGATAAAACCGGAGAGTACTCGTCAAAATGCTGACCTGTGTTGGAATCTGAGTGTGCTCGTTCTAAAAGTAAATGAACGCAAGAAATAAACTTAGTACAAGCAAAGATCTACTACGGACGCAGATCAACAGAAACGACTTTAAGAAATGTCCTGAAAGAATTTGATATTGGACTTTGACAAATTTTGTGATGGCTCAGAGCTCCACAAATTATAGGAGTCAACAAGAATGCCTGATGTTGCCTTAATATTTTTTAAATAATTGCCTAATATCAGCAAAGCAAAACTGTTACAAACTAAAGTTCTTGAGTTAGGAACAGAAGCTGCCAATATTGATGATTGCATTGAAGATATAAGCGAAGAAGTGGAAGACAATTGGCAAATGTTTCTAAATCATGTTTTATGAATTATCAACATGGCAAAAAGAAATCTCTCCTATACTGAGGACTGCCACACAATCAATGACAAGTGTAAAAGTAGAGAGCTAAACACTTCAATGAATAGGACTGGTGTATCACCAAGGTAAAATGCCATAGTGCAGAGCAGGAGCTTATTAGCAGCTCATGCTGTAAAATCTTGTGAATCCGACAGCACACTAGGTCACTTTTTCAAAGAAGGATTATCAATTGCTGCTCTTGATAATTTTGATGTTGAAGACATCTCTACTTTGTCTGCAACATCGAAAACACATGATACTGCCACATTGTGTTGCAGGGATTCTGCTCATGCACAGAAGTATGCGCTGGAAACCAGGACCTCAGTGTATTGTGGTGTACCAAAAACTCGCCTCAGTGCCCAGAAGCCCCATCTGACTAGCATTAGTGTCTCATTCTTTCTCCGTGCTACAGCAAAGCTACCAATGATTAGACAACCTAGAATATGCGACTTAGAAAACTCTCAGGAATAGTGGGAATCAAGAACACTCTTTTATTCTAGCTCTCATACCAGTCCACAACGTGAGTAATCAGAGACACAGTATAGTTTAAAATGTTTATTTTAACTAACGTGCTCTAAGATGCAATACTTTCGCCAATACTAACAAACAGATGCATAAGAATAATATGATCAGCATTGTTACAATTCCTTAAAACACAAAAGGGGAAATCATAATATAAATGACAGTGGAAACAGGATTATAGTGCCGTTACCACCCTCCCCGTGCTCGGAGCTAGTTTTAATTAATAATAGAAGAAGACTTCTAGGCTTTAACAGGGGACCCCATACTTTCAAGATCAGATGGAATGAATCACATCCCAGGACTAGAACACCTCCTTGATGTTGGAAAGGTTGTCTCCAAGTGCCTCCTCATGCATGCATGCAATGCAATATTAAAAGCACCTAAGTTTGAGTTTGAGCAGCTGCGTTTTTTGTTATGTCTATTGTGTGTGGGACTGATCAACATGAATTAACAGCATACATTGTTATTCGACCTTGAACGCGCTGTGCAGACTGAGGGTACAGAGCGCACCTAGATTTGTGAAAAACAAACAGTTCTCATGTGAACGAGCACAAGCAGATTATTTACGAGAGCTATATAGTGTTGTGTGCAAAGCGGCAAAAGTAGCAAAAAGGTGTTTAAGCCTATACCTCACTTATGCTAACATAGCAATGTCTGCAGTTGAACCCGTATCCTCACTACAAGTGCTTTTTCAAGACTGTATCAATGGCCCAATTGCTTTGCCAATGTGTGCAAAAACACCTCAAGCCATCAACATGTCCCAGTCTACCAAAAAGTTTAAAATTGGCTGAGGTCATGGATCTTTTTCTACCTGATCCTGCTGTTCGTAAAGCTGATTTAACAGAATTTATCATATCGCCTATTCTGTGCGGACTGAAGGATGAAAAAAAGCCTGTTCTTCCGTGGGCTGGAATTCATGCTCTAATCTCCCAGAATACAGTCCCATGAAGAAGGTTGGGTTTTTACAAGTAATACCATCACCAGTCACAAACTACAGAAAAAAGTATACACAGCTCTAAAGAATTTCCAAAATATGCATGCTCAGCTTGAAGACCAGCCTATCCTGGCAATTTTCTACAATTAATGTATTTTCTCTCCAGTAGCTGACATTTGTATGAGCAATCCAGTAGAATTTGATGATCTTTATTCAATGATGGGTGTTTTCCTCATGAGAAATGTTGTGTTGTGGTGTGCAGGAAGTTATCTAAGTGAATGTGGCATAGATGATGCACTTATTGTGACTGAAATCTTTGGAAGCTAAATTGTCCAGTCAGTTATGTTCGCTACAAGGGATGCTCATCACATCTGAGGCCATAGAAATATTGTGTTTGAATAATTCTGGAACAAGAATGACAATTTAGATTTGCATATCTTATCTCAGAAGTTAACAAGGTACAGGGTGCACTTCATTCAAAAAACATAATGCAAAGCCATGAAATGTTCAATACACTCTGTTTCAAATCAGAAAACCAAGTTCATAGAGTTTGTCAAAGAATGTGAAGAAAAATAAGAAGTGTTTTACACATGGTAGTTCTAGTGAAAAACGTGGTACATGCTGAAGGGGGCAGTGATTGGGAGCTGCGCGTTTAGACTGTGGAGTCACTTATTACTGTGTTTTGTGAATTGAATTGCATAAGCTACCTGAGATATGGGTCCTGATGTTTTGAAAGAGTGAAGAAGCTAGAGGTGGAAAAACCTTACCTCTACAGAAAATCATCCAAAGTCATTCTGTGGTGAAAGACGGAGAGGGAATGTTCAATGCTCCAGATATGAAATTGGAACAGACAATTCAGAGGTCACAAAAAATCTCCAACAGAATTGGTGGTCAGACACGTAAAAGTGAATATGTTGCTCAATGGCAGCTAGTTTACCATGACATCCTTTCTATTTGCAATGTTTTCAGATGATAAATTAAAAATTAATGGACCGTCACAAAAATGTTACACACCACGAACTTGCGGGGAAAGTGAGGGGAACATTTTAAAAATCATTTCAAGCAGCAGCAAGGAAAACCCCGTGAAATGACTGAACCTGTGTGACTACACAACTTTGTGACCAAACAATATGTGGATAACAATATAAAGGCAGGCCTATTAGATATCCTTGGACATGGATTGAGCCTACATGCAGAACTGAAGCAGGAGAGATTTGTATGAAAGATAAAAAGCTGTTTGACATAATCACTAAACTAAACTTCCACGCTTCAATTGCCAGAGTGAAAATTCCATGCAATCAGCAACTACAAAACACGTTACAAAAAACAGCTTTTGCAATCACATAGAGAGATGGATGTAGCAGAAGAAAGGGGTGAATTTATCCTGCCAAGGACCTTTGGGTGCCCAGCTCCACTATGGGTTTCTGGTAGCCTGATACTCTTTCCATGCTCCTGAGACAATGTTACTGTCAAACAATGGTCCCACTGACCCTGCAGGGTAGCGTGGGCCACGCAGCAGTGTCTGAATTACTCTCATCAACCCTGCAGTTGTTATCCATCCTATAGAGTAGCAAAATTAGCAAAAGACACCCATTAGGTTGTCAAATGAAACCTGTCCTCTACAACATTTGGTCAGTCTATTGAGTTTTTTAGAACCTTACCATCAGGAAGATAGTGAAAAATTATAGTGTGTATTTAATGGTCATTTTAAGTTATATAATTCCTTTACTTCCTCACGGCTAGGGACAACTGGAATGGTATACAATTCCAGGTATAACAGTAAGGACACACACAGGAGATATCTTTCTAACCATTACGAAGAGTTTCTTACAAGAGCTCGTATTGGGTAACCTCCTCTGGCTGAATTAGTAACCAATAGCAGAGTGTGGAGCTGTCCCAATGGATAATCATATCATATCAATCTTTTGTTTTATTTTTTAGCAGTTGTATATAGCACAAACTGAACCCAAAGGTATTGGAGCACTTTCTATGAGCGCCAGTTACACTACACAAAAACACATTCATAATTGGTTTCTTAATAGGCACAGCGAGATTAGGTGATTTGTCCAGAATCACAGAATGTTGAGCCAACACCGAGATTCAAGACTCTTTTCCCAGTTCTAAAGTCGGCAGCTCTGGTTGATAGCCACATCTTCTCTCCACAGTGATTGAGGGCTATCACCATTTTAAAGTAACACCTTGTCAAAGTCTTAATCTAGCTTGGATAACAGAAGAGAGTAATCACAGTAGTTGCTTATGTAGACTATTATTAACATTACACTGATCTTTGTCTGAAAAACTGGCTTTATCTATAGTGCAGGTAAGATGGAGTGATTATAAAAGTAAGTATGTGTATCAAAATGCATCAGTGACTTCAATATGTCAGTTGTTCTGTTTAAAGTGTAGAGGTGACAACTTGTCTACTTTCAGGTTTCTAATATGCTGGTGTAGTATTAACATCTGAGTATTTTTGTGCAGCATATGCCTATGCACATGAACCCTTTCTTTGCTTCATTCAACTCTGGTATTATTGGAAAAATTTCACGTTATCTTCAGAAAAAAACTTGTCCTTTCTTTGTCTTGCTTTTTTTCAGATAAAAACATTCCCCATTGACGCAGTTAATCCTTATTATGATCCTTTTCCAAGTGTGCCTCAGTTTTCAGTAAGTAGAAATTACAATTAAAATGAGTACCTTTTTTAATCTGCTTTTGAGGCGATTACTTTATTTAGTTTGAAAAACGCTTTCTACATATTCCTTGAATTTGTACTGTGTTTTGGGGGAAACTTAAACTATGTTTTTCAGAAAAGGGTATCAGTCCATTCAAAGTCATTCATCCCAGTGTCTTAACTACAGAGCATTATATAGCATCAGATAGCAAACATGAGTGCCATGGTAAAAAATATGTATTGGTGCAGAAATTAAATCAATGCACTATTATATCTTGTGCCTCGTGCCTGATGAGTGGAGCTTATATATATATATATATATATATATATATATATATATATATATATATATATATATATATATATATATATATATATATATATATATGTATGTATTACCTACTGGCGGTCGCCAGTAGGTAGTTATAGTTAGGATTTTTTTCAATGTTAAATCTCAAAATTCTATTTGGAATAACTTTGGCGCCGGTTGACGAATCTGCCTGAAAATTTCCTCAAAATGGCCTTGTCAAGCTCCGGTCCTTCCCTGAAAGTTTGGGGGGGATGCGTCAAGTGGGGGCCGAGATAAAAGGGGGGTCCCAAAACGCGCTTTCCCCATGGTAATTTCCATAGGGCGGTCGACCTCACTTTTAGCCTGAACGGCTGAATGGATTTTCACCAAACTTGGCAAAATTGTAGGGACTGGTAGCCCGATGTGCCTTTACTATGTCTCAAGATATGTGCTCCAGTGGATTTTGAGTAATTTAGGTTAAAATAT
Organism: Lissotriton vulgaris; assembly: GCF_964263255.1. NCBI lineage: Eukaryota > Metazoa > Chordata > Amphibia > Caudata > Salamandridae > Lissotriton > Lissotriton vulgaris. The sequence continues at coordinate 1,131,413,524 of NC_141691.1, forward strand.
ATATATATATCTGTAAGCGCGCCCCGGTACGTGCACCGGGGAGCTCTCCGGGCGCGACACATGTCTTGGCAACGGAAAGCTGATCGGCTGTCGGATGTCTGTAAACATTCTAAACAGTCCGGAGCGGCTGCCATCTTGTGTCTCGGTAGGATGGAGACATGAGATGTGGCCAAAACAAAGGGGGAAATGACCATAAGGGGGCAGAGTAGACCCTCCCTGACCCCCTAGGTTTGATGTGGGGGCTTTAAAAGGGCCCCGCGGGCCAAAAAAAATAGATACATTTTTTTCGTTTTTTTGTGGGGGGAGCGCCCGGTACGCGCACCGGGAAGCGTACCGGGGAGCGTACTATGGGGAAAAAAGAATGATAGACTTTTCAAATATTGTATGTTTATTAATTGTTCTTTTTTTTAAAAAAATTTTTTTATTTAAGTACCAACATGTAGGTACCAATGCAGAGTCTAAAATTTAATATACACTGTCTCCTTTGTAGATATCTTGCATGTTGTTACAGAAGTTATTGTGGTATATGGAATTCATACCATAGTCTGTCAGGAAAGCAGAAACAATATGGAGGCAGGAGATGATAAAGAGATGTTAAATACAGATTGGAGATAATATAGTGGGAGAAAGGCAGTAACTATGAGCAAACTTGCTATGTAACAGAAAAAAGTTGCACAGTATATTTTAAGTCTCGCTTTATATTATATCTATTTTGGTACTATTTCATAATTTACATATAAAAAAGAATAATGTCTCAAACAATTTTTAATTTTTAAATTTAAATTTATTGTTGTGATTTTTCAAAATCTAAAATAAATTGTAACATTAATTCATCAGGTATGTCCTCCTTTTCATTCCATGATTCAATTTCTTCAACACATTTAATTAAGTCTTGGTCTACAGTGTCATCCAAAAAGTCTATTTAATCTTTGTCTTCCTTAGGATTGTTTTCCATATTAATTTCAAATGAAATATTATTTTCATTTTGTTGTGCTTCCATTTTCTTGCTGTAAATTGCATACAAAATAAATATATCAGTAGAGATAGTGCACTGTTGGGTTTAAGCTTAGACAGGTACTTGTGAGTTTTTAACAGTGAAGTTATCTTTGGGCAGTGTATGGTTTCAGGCAGGAAGTAGAACTATTAAAAAGTGCCTGTGATGAAGCCTAAGTAAATTCATAATTATACCAGAGAAGCCTAACTCAATCCATAATTATAATAAACAAGCCTTTCTCAATGTCTAACTCTTACAGAGGGACAGTATATAACTATCTGAAAACGTTTTCTCAAATTAACTTAAAGTGCATAACATAGTTCTCCTTTCAAATTAACAACTTACCTTCTTCAAAGTAGGTCAAGTTTTCTGTCAAAATTTTTTCCAAATGTACTTTAGGTAGTGTTAGTCAAAATGGCTGTGTTTCCCTCTCATTTTTCATATATATTCATGTACTTAACCAATCAAATGTCAGCACATAAAAGTACAAAATGTAAGTAACATTTTAATTGGTTGAAAATTCAAACAGTTTCATATGTGTTTTTGTCATGTAATTTACCTCAGGATATTTAGACAGGGCTACAGCCCAAATGGCTCAATGGAATACCACCAATATGGGTAAATGGTAGGGACTGCTATGTAGTAGGTCGTATTCTATATTTGGTGTAAGTGTCTCCAGTGGTTTTTCTGTAAATTACTTTCCCACCTTTTTTTAGAGAGAGCTTACCGGTGCGCGCTCCGGTACGCGCACCGGCAGCGTTATGGGAGTCCTCCATTTTGTGTTTCGGTACAATCGAGACACAAGATGGAGGACAAACAAAGTTGGAAATGGGTAGAAGGGGGCACGGTAGACAGCCCCTGACCCCCTAGGTTTTCTGAGGGGGGCTTTGGAGGCTCACAAAGGCTAAAAAAAAAAAAAAAAAATTTTGCGGGGGAAGCGCCCTGTACGCGCACCGGGGAGCGTACTGGGGAGCGTACTTTGGTGAAAAATAGTGAAAAAAGTTAGAAAAAGATAAACGTTTTGAATGATCAGAGGTAGGGTAGCTTTTTGTTTCTGTGGCTGGTTTAAGTACCTACAAGTAGGTTCCAATGCACAGTTTTAAATTCAGGAGGAATATTCTATTCCCCTCATCTGAGAAGTGCACACCATCTCCTCTGTAGATATCTTGCATGTTTTAACGCAAGTTGTTGTTGTATATTGAACCCATTCCAAAGTCTCTCATGTAAGCAGAAACAGATTTATTCACATGTTTCCGTGCTTTCTCAAATTGTGGACAAAATTGGTTGGACCAGTTCCATTTCTGTCTTTGGCATATATTGGAATATACCAAGGCAGTTTGTGGAAAAAGTGTCATCAATTGATCAAAGGTGTCCTTTAAAAGCATTTCCAGACCAACCCCAGTCATAGTGCCCAAATCATTTCCACCACAGTGCACTATTAAGAGGTCAGGGTTTGGCAGATGCAAAAAGGTTTTCACCAATGGCATCAATTGATGACATCTCAATCCTCTCTGGCCAATCCACTTGATTTCCACATTTGATAAATCAAGGTTGTGATAATTTCGGCTTGCTGCATACCTTTGAGCCCAGTGGATGTAGCTATGTCCAATAATCCATACAGAATACATGATGAGAGAAGGTTCTGGTGCAGTCAGATGAAGTGTGGGAATGAAATGGCAGTTGGAACAGTAGGAGTTTACAAAAAAAAATTTGTGGAGTTTCCCTGCTGTTGAATCACAAGCAATGATTGGTGGATTCAGATAGTTGAAAACTGAAAGTTAGGGTGCATGATTGTGTTGTGTGAAAGAAGTAATTTGAATGGTTAAGAAAAAGTCACTAAAAGCAATAATGCCCTGGATAAGCTGGTGTATTGAGAGGTCAAAGATCCTTGCTGACTTAATTTGCAACATTGTAGAATAAACTTTTCAACCTGAGAGTTCAGGTAGGAGGGTTTTGCTATGGTAACAGATAGGAAGGTCTGAGAGGGGGAAGGGTGTTGGTTTGAAAATAGTGAGGGAAGACGTTTGATTGGTTGAAATAAGACATATGTGTGTAAAGTTAGAGATTTTCTATGCCAGTCTTGGTTTCAGTGTATTGAGTGCACACCTTTTGCTCTGCTAAAGAAAAATTGGTGTGTGTGTCTGACACTGTTTTCAATCTCCCAAAGCATTTGTAAAGGTAAGTAATGATTTATTTAATTTAGATAGAGACTTGTTTGCTCTATGGAGAATATTTGGAAGCAGATAGTGAAGTTTCAGTAGTGAATTTGATTGCTTGTACATAGGACTTGTGCTGTGTTTGTAAAAAGTTATTTAAAAAACGATTTGGGGGTAAAAGAATGGCTTTTATATTTTTGAGAAGTAATTAATAGTGTTTGCCTCATTAAATAAATATATTTGAACCATTTAGAATAATGTCACTTGTATTACCTCAGATTTGGAAGCAGATTGAGATTCTTTTTTATTGGTTTGTGGCATGTTTTTTGGAAATGCTTGCTATGAACATTTGCAAGATAGGGGATTTGTATTTTGTTAAACAGTGAGGTTTCAGTAGTGAAATTGAATGCTTGTACATAGGTCCTGTGTTGTGTTTCTAAAATGTTATTCAAAAAACGATTTTGGGGGCAAATCAATGGTATTTTCATTTGGCCCTTATTTATGATTGCCTTGTGCTGATGGTACATCACTTGAAACATGGGAAAAAAGTGACGCTCTGGTGGCGCAAGGCCTTCATAAATAAGGCCCTGAGTTTTTTGTTGTTGGTTTGTGTCTTGCTTTTTGATAATGCTTGATATCAACATTTGCAAGATAGAGGATTTGTATTTTGTGAAATAGTGAGGGTTCAGTAGTGAAACTGAGTGCTTGTACATAGGATCGTCACTGTGTTTCTAAAATGTTATTCAAAAAACGATTTTGGGTGCAAATCAATGGTATTTTCATTTGGCTCTTATTTATGATTGCCTTGTGCTGCTGTTGCATCACTTTAAACATGGGAAAAAAGTGACGCTCTGGTGGCGCAAGACCTTCATAAATAAGGCCCTGAGTTTGTTTGCTGTTGGTTTGTTTTTTGCTTTTTGATATTGCTTGATATGAACATTTGCAAGATAGAGGATTTGTATTTTGGGAAACAGTGAGGTTTCAAAAGTGATATTGTGTGGTTGTACATAGGTTCTGCGCAGTGTTTCTTAAATGTTATTCAAAAAACCATTTTGGGGGTAAATCAATGGTATTTACATTTAGCCCTTATTTATGATTGCCTTGTGGCACCAGTGCGTCTCTTTTAATCGGAAAAGTAAGTGAGCTTGGGAAAGAAGCTTTACATGCTCGATTAATTTCAAATTTGTATCCACATGAAAACATTCTTCCAGAGAATATTTTTTTAAAAATGACTGAGAAGAAATCTGGGATATGTTTGATGCCAGCTCTGCAAGAATCGATTTACAAAATGTTAAAGTTAGAAAATGAAGAGATTGTGAAACTGGAAGCAATAGATAAAATAGAGCATATGGGTGCAACAATTGTTTTGTCAGAAAATTTGAAAACAAAATTGGATTCATTAGAGAAAAGTATTTCTAAAACAGCTGGTTTTGAAAAGACTCTGAATGTGTGTTTAAATTGTCGTATTATTTTGAGAAGGAATTTAAATGTTGAAAGAGGTCTGGTAAATGGAGCAATGCGTTATGTTGTTGATTTTGTGAATTATAGAAATAGAGATGGAATTGAATTTTTTAAAATAAAATTTGATGGCATTGAGCAAGTACAACAAATCAGTCGTTGTTCTGCTAGATTTTTGCTTGTAAAAGACTTATATGTTCGCCGAAAACAGTTTCCTGTTTGTTTGGCATATGCGGTGACAATTCATAAATCTCAAGGTTTAAGTGTAGATAGTGCTTTGGTGAACATTGGAAGATCTGTGTTTAAAGAGGGTATGGCATATGTGGCATTATCACGAGTCAGAACTTTATTATCAGGATTGTACTTGATTGAGTGTGATGAGACAAAGATTTGTGCAGATCTAGATTGTGTTAAAGAATACAATAGGTTAAGAAGAGAGTATGCTCCACATTTGCCTCAATATCCTTTGTTTGAAAAAACGTGTGGTAGGCCGAAAAAGAAGAAATGAGAATAATTGCAGTGAGGTAGTAGCAAAAGACAAAAAGTAGATAAAACTGTAATTCAAAACAGAAAGAAAAATGATTCTGATGAAAATGTTGTTGGATTTCAGTTTGAAAACAGTTCTGGTGTCAACTGCTATGCTCATGTAGTGGTTAATGTTGTTTTTTTCTTCAAACTTTACAAGAACAGATTGTTGAAAATCGGGATCAAAGATTGTGTAGTTTATTGAATTCTGTGTTTGAGAAATGTAGCAGTGATAGAGCAAAAATAGAAAGTGTAACAGAAATTCGAAATATGTTACATATGTGTTCTGGTCAAGATAAATTTTCAGAGAACATTCAGCAAGATTGTCGGGAATTTTTAATGTATATGTTTGGTGTTTTGGAAGATGAAGGTGTAGATGTAGATCATCTTTTCAGCCTTTCTTATCAATGGCAGCATGACTGCCACAATTGTAGTTCATCAAGTAAAACTAGAATAGACACTGAAAGATTTATATATTTGACTTTACCAGACTGTAAATCAGTGTCATTTAAAAATCTAGTTAAAGCAGCAGATCATAATATGGTGTGTACCCAATGTAAGTGTCCAATGCTATCCACATTATTTATACAAAGTTATGGTCAGTATATCATTTTAGTTTTTCAACGATGTAGACCTGATGAAACTAAATTGACAACTTGTATCAAAAATTTTGTGGATTCTCAGTTATCAATTTCAGGAAGAACCTTTACAACTGTAGCTATTATTTATCATGACGGTCCTTCGACAACATCAGGACATTATACATGCTACTTAAAATGTAAAAAAGGTTGGGGTTACTGCAATGATTCTCATTTGACTTATAAACAACGTTTGCCTTATGACTTTCAAAATTCTTACCTAGTGTTTTTAAAACCAAAGTTTTAGTAAAGGTAATTGGCCTTTGAAGACGGGAATAGTTAATAAAAGTTAGTTAGTAAGTTAATCAAATGTTTAAAATTATTTATCTCATATAGGTACGGTAAGTGGATCTCATAGTAAAAAATACTCATATATCTGACACGATTTGGCCGTAAGGAAAGTGTAAGGTATGATGTTCTTAGATCTTTTTTCATAGGAAGTCGATGAAATGGAAGTTATAGAGAACAGCAGAATTTTTTTCCACCAAAAGGACCTTCACTATCTTCTATTTGGCCTCACAGAAAAGTAAGTGAATCAAAGATTAGTGTACATATATGAGTTGTAAGTTTTTATGTTTTTTTTTAAACACAATCTTTTAGATTGTGGGTTTTTTTTACCCGCTGTTATATGATGAAGAGTTTGAACTCACTAATTTAAGTGAAATTCAATATATTCTGAGAACAGCAAAAATAAACAATGTAACATATTGTATAAGTTATTCTATAGTTTGCATTGTGTAATTCATATTGTATTCCCATTGTCTCACACTCATTTTCCTTTTTCCACCCTTACTTAGCTCTCTTTACTCACTTACACTGCCTTTTTTTAACTTCCACTTCATTCATAACTCCTCAATCCAATTTCAACTGTCTGCATTTCCTCTCTCCCTTCCACCACTTTTCATCTTTCTCACATTCTCTCAGTACCACTGCTTTAGTTCTTTTCCCCTCTCTTTCCTTCTTTTGCTCCTTTACTCTTTTTCCTTTCTCACTCATTGTACTGCAGTTCACTCAGTCCTTCCCTTTGTCTTTCTGTGCACTTACTCTCTCACTCCTTTTTCCTCTATCGTTCTATATTAACCTCATTCCTTTCATCCCTTCACTCTGTGACTCCCCTTCACTCACTCTCAGTCATCTTCTATTCCTCTTTCTTATTAATAGTTCCTCATTTAGACTCATCTCCTTTTCACTCATTTTCCTTTTACTTTCTTCTTTCCTGATTTTGTTTTGGTATCTCGCATTCTTTTAGTATATTACTTATCTTCAGAAATGTGTTCTCTTTCTATTTCTTTTTCCCTCTTTTTTCTCTTTCTACACTACTTTATTTCTGTTTTTGTATCCTTCACTATTGCTTTATTTCTTAGTAAACTTTTTTAGATTTTTTACCTCTTGACCTGTTTCTTCTATTTTAAAATATATATTTTACTAATTATAACTTGTTTTTTCTTTTGTCTTTCACAGATACAAAGTGTACTTTAAAGATGCAAGTAAGTTTTCATTAATTATATGGTAAATGTGATTACAAAATGTAGTTTATCATCACCCTTTGTTTTAACCTCACTACTTTTCTCTCACCCTACCTCACCCCTGTTTTCTTACTCTGCTTCCCTCACTTATTCTTATCCTCCATATTTACTTCTCTTTTCCTTACTTTCCTACCATATTCAACTTCTTTCAGTGCCCCTGCTCACCCACACCCCCTCTCTTTCCTTCTTTCCTTTTTTTCTGCTTCACTTAGTCCCTTTCTGACACTCCTTCCTTTACTCTCTTTGTTCTTTCTTTCTGTCACTCCCCATGTCTTACCCTTATTCACTTTTATCCACCCTCTTTCACTCCTCTTTACTTACACTCACTGCTATTTTATTTCCCTCCGTCACCATTGTTCCTTTTCTCTGGTTCCGTCACTACCTTTCAATCCTCATCCTTTACTCTCCTTCCTTTTACTGTCATCACCCATTCACATTCTCCCAGAACATCTGCTTTAGTTTTCTTCCTCTTTCTTCTCTTCTTTTGCTCCCTTATTCATTTTCCTTTTCTTAGTTACTTCCTCTTATACCTTTTCTCTGTTTTATTATCTCTTACACAGTCCCTCTGTGTTTCTCCCTCTAGCTCTCTTTCTCTTTACACCACTCTCTTTTTTTCCTCATTCTTCATGCTCACTCCTTTTTTTTTTTTCTTTTTTTTGTTGGTGCGCACACCGGGCGCTGACCGGTACGCGCACAGGAAGCGCTCCAGAGTGAAATATAAAAAAATATATACATTTAAAAAAAAAAATATTATATTAATATACAATATAGGATTCATTTTTAGAAAAACATACCTTTCTAAGCTATAAATATTTGCGAAAAAATAACCTTAGAAATTCCCTAAAAAACACATAGGTATGAGTCCGTATAAAAAGGATGTATGATGTTACAACGCGTACTTTTAGCACGCATACCATTACCACGGATTTCTTACAACGCATGCCATTTTACAACGGATACCTTTACAACGCAATACACTACAACGCAGATACTATTACATAACAAAATACCACTAATAAATGTTTTTAAAAAAAGATAAACTTACCTATAATTATACTTGCGTTGTAATGGTATGCGTTGTAATAGTATCTGCGTTGTAGTGTATTGCGTTGTAAAGGTATCCATTGTAAAATGACCTGCGTTGTAAAAAACCCGTGGTAATGGTATGCGTTGTAAAAAATCTGTGGTAACAGTTACATATCGTATAAAAAGTTAGGAATTAGCAGTTAAAAAACCTATGAAATTCACTGAAAAAACCATAGGTTTCACACCAGTTATAGTTATGAATTAGCATTTAAAAAACCTATGAAATTCACTGAAAAAACCATAGGTTTCATACCAGTTATATTTAGGAATTAGCATTTAAAACACCTATTAAATTCACTGAAAAAAACATAGGTTTCACACCAGTTATAGTTAGGTGGAAATTTTACTGACATAAAACCAATGAAATTCCCACGTTATAGTTAGTTGGACTCACTATAACTTGCGCGTGTAATGCACTGCTGATGACAACACATATTACATCACTCATGACATGGTCAGTGACATCACTCATGACATCACTGATGACACCATCCTTGTGACAGAGTGGCTGACCTCCTTTCACTGTAAAGTAACCCTTGGAACACATATTCAAAAATAGAAACTAACATTTACAAAAAAGTGGAGATACATATACCAGTTACAACAACCAATTCAGTAATTCCACCATCTATATACACATCCACTCATTCACCAACAGTTCTATATAGACATTCATACATATACTCACTTATCATATGTAGTGAGACACCTTTACATCCGTTAACACACCGACAGTCTTCCAAAACTTGCTCACACACATACTCACACATGCAAATAAACTATTGAACATCCATTTTTTTTGCATATACAGGTATACACACAGTACCACCTTACTTCTAAGGAAACTTACACATACTTACTCGCTTAAACAATCACTTATAGAAACACATACTTATTAAAACAAGAACACTTTCAATCTCTCACTCTCACATATACTCACTTATATACATCAATACTCACATATACCAGATTAAAACATATGTAGTTACTGATAAAGACACTAGTGAGACAGTCATTCACTTACTAACACATACATATACACACTCATTCACTCTTACAGTCCGGCACATATGCTGTCTATATATATATTCACTGAAAAAACCATAGGTTTCACACCAGTTATAGTTAGGTGGAAATTTTACTGACATAAAACCAATGAAATTCCCACATTATAGTTAGTTGGACTCACTATACCTTGCGCGTGTAATGCACTGCTGATGACATCACATATTACATCACTCATGACATAGTCAGTGACATCACTCATGACATCACTGATGACACCATCCAGTGAATGTGTGTCTTTCTGAAAAATAAACATGTTTTATATATGTATATGTAAAGGTCGATGGAAGAATACATGTTTAAATAAGTGTCTTAATGGATGTTTTTAAAAAAAAAAATTGATTGGTTAACTGGCTTATTAAGTGTATCTTAGTGAATACATATATTAGCGAGTATTGTTTAAATATTTAAATGTTTGTATCAGTGTTTCACTTTGTGTGTAAGTGGCTGCATGGGTTGGTGAGTAGCTACATGTGTGTGTATATGGGTTATTAGATGTTTTTTTTAGTATTTTTATAATTGTCTGTTTGATTTGGTGGGGGTGTTACTTAGCACATAGATGCATCAATGACTGACTCACTGTTTGTATGTGTTTTGAAGACAGCATATGTGCCGGACTGTAAGGGTGAATGAGTGTGTATATGTATGTGTTAGTAAGTGAATGACTGTCTCACTAGTGTCTTTATCAGTAACTACATGTGTTTTAATCTAGTATATGTGAGTATTAATGTATATAAGTGAGTATATGTGAGAGTGAGAGATTGAAAGAGTTCTTGTTTTAATAAGTATGTGTTTCTAAAAGTGATTGTTTAAGAGAGTAAGTATGTGTAAGTTTCCTTAGAAGTAAGGTGGTAGTGTGTGTATAGCTGTATATGCAAAAAAAATGGATGTTCAATAGTTTATTTGCATGTGTGAGTATGTGTGTGAGCAAATTTTGGAAGACTGTCGATGTGTAACAGGATATATAGGTGTATCACTACATATGATGAGTGAGTATATGTATGATTGACTATATAGAACTGTTGGTGAATGGGTGGAATTACTGAATTGGTTGTTGTAACTGGTATAGGTATCTCCACTTTTTTGAAAATGTTAGTTTCTATTTTCGAATATGTGTTTTGAGGGTTACTTTACAGTGAAAGGAGGTCAGTCACTCTGTCGCAAGGACAGTGTCATCAGTGATGTCATGAGTGATGTCACTGACCATGTCATGAGTGATGTAATATGTGATGTCATCAGCAGTGCATTACACGCGCAAGTTATAGTGAGTCCAACTAACTATAACGTGGGAATTTCAATGGTTTTATGTCAGTAAAATTTCCAGCTAACTGTAACTGGTGTGAAACCTCTGTTTTTTTCTGTGAATATATATATATATATATATTATATAGTTATAGTTAGGACCTTGTTTCTATTCAAAAAGCATTTTGTTTTTCCAATAACTTTGGTGCTGGTTGACGAATCTTCGCGAAATGTTCAAAACTAGTGGGGCGCTCCAGTCCGCTCCTATATTGAAAGTTTTGGGGTGATTCGGCAAGTGGGGGGGCCGAGAAAAAAGGGGGGTCCCAAAACCTGTTTCCTCAATGTCAATTCCAATTGGAAACTTTAGACATGGCTACAGCCCGAACTGCTGAACGGAATTACACCAAATTTGGCAAAAAGGTAGCCCTTTTTCAGAAAGAACTCTTCTTTTTAAATGGTGTAAATCCATTCAGTAGTTCCTGAGAAATTCAAAAAATAAAAGTAAAAAAAAACAATTTAGACACAGTTATAGCCGAAACTGCTAAATGGAATTACACCAAATTTGGCAAAAAGGTAGTGCTTTTTTTGGGATTAACCACATACCCCAGGGACTGCCACCTCCCTGGGCCACTAATATTTAAATGTGGGGGTCCGTTACGAGCCCCGGGGACCACCACCCCGGGGCTTTGTCAATGTTCCTGGAGCCAGTGATGGCCCTGGGGACCGCACCGCCCCGGGCAGGCTCCTGCAGTGTCCCAGGGTGCCCACCCCCGGGACACTGCTGTCATTGCGAACTGCTTTGCTTCATTGAAGCGAGAGCAGGTAAACCTGCTCTTGCTTCAATGAAGCAAAGCAGGTTGCTTTTCCACACAGGGAGAAGCATGTTAGCAGCTCCCCATGGCGAAAAGCAATGCCGGCTCCCGCAGTAGGTGGCGAGCTGGCAGGGACCGAGGAGGCTGTGGGGCTCCCCCCACATTCCCCAAAGGACAGGGCCAGCCCCGGGGGATGGGGTCTCTGGGGCGAGAAGTGGCCCGGGAGGGGGGCCACACGACCCCCCTCCACAAAAGAAAAAAAGAAAAAGAAATAAATCTATTTTTAAAAAGGCCGGTCCCAGGGGATGGGGGCCACTAGAGGCCTCAGGAGGGGGGACACGCAGCTCCCCTCCACATAAAACAAAATCAGAATGTGGCCATGCCCCGGGGGATTGGGTCCCCGGGGCCAGAATTGGCCATGAGAGGAGGGCCCATGCGGCCCCCTTCCACTCCAAGTTTTTGTTTTTTTCAAAAAGGGGTTAGGCCCTGGAGGATGGGGTCTGCAGGTCCCACAAAAAGGGAAAAGAAGAGGAGCCACGCAGCCCCCCTTCCTGCAACACTCTGCAAACGCGCCCTTTGGCGCATTTTAAATTGGGAATTAATTCCCCTTCAACTGGGGGTCCCTGGGAGCCAACTAGCCCACCAGGTACGTCCAGTAAGTGCCACAGGGCTGCGTTGGAGAGAGGTGGTTCAGGCCACACCCCTTTTTAAACCTCACTGCAACGCAACTCTGTGGCACTTACTGGAGGTACCTCGTGGGCTAGTTGGACCCTAGGGACCATCAGGGATCACGGGTACTTTACACCCCAACTTAAAACGTGCCACGGGGTGCGTTTGCACAGTGGTTTCGGGAGGGTGCAGGCCCTAAGGTGACATGTGTGCAAACATGCCCTGTGGTGCGTTTTACATTGGGGCATTAATTCTCCTCTAATCCTAATGGCCCCTGGGTGCCAACTAGGCCACCAGGTACCTCCAGTAAGCACCGCAGGCCTGTGTTTCACAGGGGTGGTCCAGCCCACACCATTTTTTACACCTCTCTGCAACGCAGCTCTGTGGCGCTTACTGGAGGTACCTGGTTGGCTAGTTGAACCCAAGGGACCGTCAGTATTCAAGGGGACGTAATATCTCAACTTAAAACGACCACAGGGCGTGTTTGCACACGTCACCTCAGGACCCCCTCCCTTCCCCACTGTGCAAACGCGCGCCGTAGCACAATTTAAGAGGTAGTTTTGATCTCCCTGCCCTATTATGTACTAGAACCTTATAGATGTGGTCATGCTAATCACAGGGGTAATCCAATGCATAGTGTTCCCCAGTGTAGGTAGGTGTTTTCACTGTATTCTAGGTGTCTTTTAGCATAGCACTGGCTCTAGGCCTGGTTAGTGAGAGTCAGTTACCACCAGTCCCCGTCTGAAAAGGTTGTGGGCACAGGATGATTTTGTAACAAGTCCTCTTTCTGCTCCTCTGTTGGTTCTTTCTGCACATGTCTTGCTTCTTCCTGCACTTTTCTTCGTCTTTGTGGACTTCTGTTGCTTCTTTTTGTATTTCTTTTGCTTATTTCTGTGCGTTTTTTCTTCTTTCTTCACATGTCCTACCTCTGTAGGCATAGTTAGAAATTAGCATTTGAAAAGCCTTTGAAATTAACTGAAAAAGCCATAGGTTTCAGGCACGTTATAGTTAGAAATTTGCATTTAAAAAAAAACTTTGAAATTCACTGAAAAAACTATAGGTTTCAGGCACCTTATAGTTAGAAATTAGCATTTGAAAAACCTTAGAAATTCACTGAAAAAACAATAGGTTTTTAGGGAAAGTTATAGTTAGTTGGAAATTTAACTTGTAAAAAAACCATAGAAATTCCCCCGTTATAGTTAGTTCAGCTAACTATAACTCGCGCCCCCACAATGCACTGCTGATGATGTCACATATTACATCACCCATGATATGGTCAGCGACATCACTGATGACATCACTGATGACATCTCAAATGACATCTCTGATGACATCATCTATGTGATGATTTGATGCATCTTCTCAATCCCTAATATAACCTTTAATACACCAACTTTAAATTACAGACCATTCTCAAAACCATAGACACTCCAACACCAATAATTACATACACACTCACTGGTTCTTAGGTTTACACACACATCCACTCACTCACCCATACAGTCACTCATACTTATGGTCACTCAGTACAGGACTATCATAGGCACTCATATACCTATATAGACACTCACACACCACCACTCATCCATAGAGGTACTCGCACACCTAGTCAGTCAAGCAAATAATTATTCATACTGCCATTTACTCACCTATACAGTTATACACACACCAGCTCAATTAATCATACAAATACTAGCACATTCTTACGCTCTTATACAATCACTGATACAAGCACATACTCATCCATACAGCCACTTTCATATTCATACACTCTCACTTATAACCATTTATGTACTCTAACACACATATATATGCTGCTTTTCTCATATGTAGTTACTCACACATGTACCACTGAGATATACATTCACTCACTGACACACCCATACACACACTCACCTACCCATACATTCCATCACAGATGCACTCTTGAAACCATGCACCAAGTGAATCACCCACCCACACATCTATGCACAGTCACACACACCCCACCCACACAAACACTGAGGCACTCATACAGATACTCAGACAAACAATCAATAACCCATATCGAAACTCATGCAGCTATTCGCAAATCCATGCAGCCACTTACACACCAACAGACAGACGGATACAGACATTCACACAGTTTAGTCACTAACCCCTGCATTCAGTAAGATATGTTTAATCACTCACTTATAGAGTCAGTCACGCACCTTCTAAATCATCCATTTAGACACTCATACATATACTCATTTTTCAATTTTCCGTGCCCTATATATATATATATATTAAACATATTTAAACTTTACAGAAACACATTGTCACTGGATGATGTCATCAGTGATGTCATTTTAGATGTCATCAGTGATGTCACTGACCATGTCATGAGTGATGTAATATGTGACGTCATCAGCAGTGCATTGCGGGGGCGTGAGTTATAGTTAGCTGAAATAACTATAACAGGGGAATTTCAATGGTTTTCTACGAGTGAAATGTCCAGCTAACTATAGCACCCCTAAAATCTATGTTATTTTCAGTGTATTTCTAAGGTTTTTTAAATGCTAATTCCTAACTATAATGTGCTTAAAACCTATGTTTTTTTCAGTGGATTTCAAAGGTTTTTAAAATAATTTCTAACTAAGCCTACAGAGATAGGACATGTGAAGAAAGAAGAAAAAACGCACAGAAAACAAAGAAATGCAGAACTTGGGGGAAGGAGTAGGCAGCGGGCTAGTGCTCGGGGCGCAAGGGAAATAAAAGACGCCGTTATGGTCCTGACACACCATTGCTGAAACGACTCCTGAGGCGGAAGCCGGGAGCCCGTCTATGTCTCTGTATTGTCTTTTTAAAACTTATTTGTTGCTACAGCCTGAACTTTGTTTTTAAAAATATCACTCACTCACCTGAGCCTTTTTTAAAAACGCACGAGGAACCTCAACCACGGAACAGCCGATCTTGGGGCTGACCGGGCGGTGGATCGGACATACGAAGGATGGTCACCATATTGGGGGAAGGAGTAGGCAGCGGGCTAGTGCTCGGGGCGCAAAGGAAATGAAATGGATGCCCCTAAACGTACGCGCAGCGGACGCGCGCAGCGGGTGCGCCGCCAGCGCGCCGAAGGTGTGCCAAAGGCAAGCCCGTCTGCGCCCGTCCGCGGCCGACCGGGGCTAGGGGCTGGAACCCCTGCCAGACTCCACCCTAAAAATCAAAACCATAAACAGTACAGCTCCCAAGAGCTCATAGCTCTATGTCCACCCACATGCAACAGATGCCTACACAGCATGAGTCTCGAGAACAAAGATAAAAAATGTGCACACTGCCCCTTCGCCGTAAACCCCCAAATTAGGACGAGGTGTAGGGGACAGACACTAAATCTCGCCCACATCAACTGTCGCTCGCTAGGGAAGCATAAAATGGAAATCCATGACTACCTGATGGACGGACAAGTGGATGTCCTTTTTCTCATGGAGACGTGGCTTAACGCTACCTCGGCGCCAGAAGTGCTGAGCGTCCTCCCGCCAGGATATGGAATTAACAGAATAGATAGGAAAAAGGTGAGAGGGGGAGGGATCGCCATAATATACAAACATGAGCTGGCCTGTACCCTGGAGGAGGCGGATATTGTAGATAGCGAGACCGGGTTCTTTTCTATCTCGGCATCCCATGACCGCGTCCTCAAGGGTTTTTTGACATACCGACCCCCTGGGCCAGGAGCTCGGTTTGCGGCACAGCTAGTTGAAAGTCTCACACAACTAGCTTTAAAATATGAGCGATTCCTCCTCCTAGGGGATTTGAACCTCCACTTGGACGACATCTCGAATGCGGAAGCACAGGAAATCAGACAGGAATTAGCGGGTATACAATTGCTGCTGAAATCGGAAACGCCCACCCACTGCAAAGGCCACCTCCTGGATCCGGTTTTTGCTAACTGGGAGGCGCTGACCGTAGCACCCCCCTACTCCAGTCATCTGGTCGGATCACTTCTTAGTCTCATTTAGACCAGTAGTTCCTGATACCATGGTACAGAGAGGGACAAGTACCATAAATAGACGCAGGAAATGGGCAAAGTTCTCAACAGAAGCATTCAATAAGGCATTGGACCAGGGAGGCCCCCCTGGGGGTGTGGGAATTGAGTTAGCCTGTGAGGCACTAGACACTCATATCCTGAAAGCGTTAGACTGCAAGGCACCATGGACGCAGAATGCACCTCTGAGAAAATCCAAGTATGCCCCTTGGTTCAATGCTGGACTGCTGGAAAAGAAAGCAGAGTGCAAACGCCTAGAGAGGAGGTGGAGAAGAAGCTTTTCCGAGATAGAGAGGGATGGATATAAAAAGGGCCTGAGGAAATACCACGCTCTTATCCGGAAAGCTCGGAAAGCCTACTACTGCACCAGAATTGAAGGTGCAGACAACTCCATGAAGGAGCTGTTTCTAGTATATAAGGAACTATCAGATCTCGCCAGGACAGCAACCCCCATGAGTGGATCAGTTAAATCCTGTAATCAGATAGCAGAGTTTTTTGCTAGCAAGGTAGACAAAATCTACTCCGCCTTCCCAGATTCTGCCAGGGTAGGGGATGGTAGGACTGGAACCCCCACTGTTCAAGACAGGAACTGCCTTGCTTCATTTGTGGTACCCGCTCGGGAAGCTTTATGCCAGGTCGCAGGAAGCATTAAATCAGGCTCCCCCAGAGACCAGGCATCCCCCAAAATACTGCATAGCAGTATAGAAACTCTTGAGCCCCATATCAGATATTTACTTGAACTCTCCTTCAACTCAGGACAGGTACCTAATACCTGGAAGAAAGCGGTGGTCCTTCCTTTGAGGAAGAAACCCAATATCAGTATGGAGAAACTAGATAATCTACGCCCCATCTCGCTGCTCCCATACATCGCTAAAATCGCGCAAAAAACTGTCAATAAACTGCCCATATTGAGGCCAACGGCTTGCTCCACTCTTCCCAGTCGGGTTTCCGTGCACTTCACTCAACAGAGTCAGCCCTACTACTCTCCACGGAAACACTACGCAAATATGCGCACGAAGGTCAAACAGCTGCTTTGATCTTACTTGATCTCAGTGCCGCATTCGACACTGTAGCTCATCACACTCTGCTACAGTGTCTGAAAAGGGGAGGAGTGGTGGGCAATGCATGGAACTGGCTAGAGTCATTTTTAACTGGCCGTAATTTCCAGGTAGCACAGGGGCCTTTCCGGTCTAAAGAATTGAGTCTCGAACAGGGAGTATCACAGGGTTCCAGCCTCAGCCCCACATTATTCAATCTATATGTGGCACCAGTATCAGATATCACAGATAGATTTGGGGTTGAGGTAGTGTCGTACGCTGACGACACACAACTGATGGTAACCTTGTCACAACCCAAGGAACAATGTACCGCCAACTTTACTGCATGCATGCAGGAGCTCGCCACATGGATGGCTGACAACTGCCTCCAATTAAATGGAAACAAGACGGAGGTGCTGATTGTGGGTAAAACCCCATCAGTCTGGACCTCGGCCTGGTGGCCGGATAGGCTGGGTGCACTTCCTACTCCCAGCAATCCAGTGAAGAACGTAGGAATCTGGATAGATAATAAAATATCGTTTGAACACCAAACCAAACAGGTGGCGGGCACCTGTTTTGGAATGCTACGGGTCCTCAGGAAAACATTGGATCTCCTGCCTCTGCCAGTTAGGCAAACCTTGGTCTATGCCCTTATAACGTCCAGACTGGACTGGGAATGTCCTGTACTTGGGGGCCAGTGCAAAATGTCTCCAGAGGCTACAACAAATACAAAGTGCGGCTGCCCGCCTGATTCTATTACTGCCCAGAAGAGCATCAGCAAAAAAAGCGCTCAGGACCTTGCACTGGTTACCGATTCGGGAGCGGGTGACATTCAAGGCCCTCTGTGTAGGCCATCGTATCCTACAAGGAAGGGGCCCTAAATACTTACATAGCCTTCTCAGTCGGTATGAACCCACTAGACAGTTACGGTCAAAGGGGACAGGGCAAGTTCATGTCCCCAAGTTCAACAGAGTGAGAATGGAGGACGCTCTTTCAGAGTCTTGACCGCCACCGAGTGGAAAAGACTGCCACAAAGGTTGCGTCTTGAAACGTCAGAGTCCATCTTCAGGAGAGAACTTAAAACCATCCTGTTCCCGAAAGACTAAGCCTGTACACAAGTAACCGTGTACTCCACCTGTACCGAAATAGGAGCCATTTCAGGAATGATCAGCGCGGGGACACACTAGTCAATGTAACCATGCGCTTTACAAGCTGTATATAAATAAATAAATAAATAAATGACATCACTGATTACATCACTGATGACATTATCCATTTGACAATAAAATACACCTCATTACACACTAGAATAATATTTCATCACTCAATGTAAAATAGAAAGTGCCATATTTGAAACCATTGACACTCCAATAGAAATTTCTAAACACCCACTCAGTGATTCATAGATCTATACACACATCTAATCACTTACCTATAGATTCAGTGTTAAATGCAGTGAATAATTAACAGAACACTATCAAATATACTTATACGCCTATTTCCACATTACACACCAGCACACATTGTATTCACTTATAAAGACATCTTACTGACTTATGCAAACAATGGATCATACTTACATTTACTCACCTACACACTTATACAAACACCACTTCATCTATTCATATAGATAGTAACTCACACTTAGTGTTTTATAAAATCACTATTAGAAATATACAGTTATCCATACAGTGACTCATACAATCACTAAGTCTTAGGCTCACTTAATTAGATATAACTGTAAGATACACTGCTTTTTATTTTCAAGTTTAATGGAGATGTACCATTGAGAGAAATTTGTTATCACCACCACACCAATAAACATATACACTCACTGAAACAACTGTTATAAAATGTAGTCTTAGCCTCATTTACCTACTGAATGAGCTATTCACACATTTTGGGCAATCACACACCCCCCACCAAACCACATAGACATTCATTTACCCATACAAATACTCAGTTTAGAAACTAATAACAAATATAGTATTTAACATGGCAATTAAGACAAACCAATAAAGACGTTCACACAATGTAGTAACTACACATTATATAGAGTGAAAATCCACAAATTAGTCAAGGAAACAATCAATGACACTGTTACTAAATCCACCATTCACTCATTTATATTTATATATCCACTCATTCTTCAATGCAAAGTAGTGTATTTATCATACATATTTAAATATCAAAGGAAACCACGTTCACTGGATGATGTCATCAGTGATATCATTTGAGATGTCATCAGTGATGTCATCAGTGATGTCACTGAGGGGGCGTGGCTTGGACGCCGATGGCGATGGTCGCCTGAGAGCTCGGCTCCGGGACTGAGCCCACTTTGATCCTGCAGATCGGAGTCCGCGGGGCGCCCCGGCCCCCGCAAACCGATGATCGGACCAGTGGGGACCTGCTGGGACACCCGGTGATACTCGAAAACCGGTTTTTCTGACGAAAAATCGAAGTTCAGGGGTCCGCGGAGTGAGACCCAAGATGGCGCTCGGACCTTCTCAATTCCTTGGCCGGGACCCTAGACCCGTGGGAGCATAGCAGGGCACAGCGCATCCTCTCTACATCCTATCTCCCCGTGGCACGTTAATCTGGGTGACGATTTGGAAGGGTCCGAGCACGGTGACCGTCCCCAGACGGACTGTTGGCCGAATTCGCGTCGAACCCAGAACACGGACGACCGGCGGCCCTGTGTGTGAAGACGATCCCACGAGCCGCACCCGGCTGCCCCCCACCAAGTGACTGAACTTCATGGGCAGCACAGCGCCCTGGCGCCATAGAGTCTCCGGTGGCACTGGTGACTCTCATTCCAGATCCTCATCGGCCAGGCGGGCCTGCCCGACCTGGCGCCGATCGTCCCCGCCTCCTCCTCATTGGCCTCCGACGACACGGCGGTGGCACGGCCCGAGGTTTCGGAAGAGCAGCGGGCCCTGGAGACGGCGATCGGCGACCCTCGGCACAACGACTGCGTGCCAGGAGCGACATAGTCGACGCCCGCACTCGGTGGTGCCTTTGACGAACTTTCCTCCACGGGTCTCAACCGCCATGGGAAAACCGAGGGGGCCCAAAGGGACCACCCCAGCCGCCTCGGATACAGAGGCGCCAGATAAGGATGAACGAGGAGACCCGGAGAGCTCTGGTGGTCCCCACTTACAACAACAATTTGACCGGGACGTGGAGGCGATCGCAACCACGCGCTCGGCCCTACAGCAAGACATCGCCCAGGTTGCGACGAGCTTGGGCCTCCTCAGGGCAGACCACGGTAAGCTCTCGGATAGAGTTAAGGAGGTGGAGAGCTCAGTGAAGGTCTTGGAGCCGGCACAGAAGACTCTAGCCGTGACAATGAAGGCTGCCCTGTCCCGGATTGAGGCCTTGGAGAGACGGGCGGAGGATGCTGAAGGACGCAATAGGCGGAACAATATTCGGGTGGTGGGCCTGCCGGAAAAGATTGAAGATGGCGACATGGTGGCCTACTTGGAAGCTTGGCTCCGGGACACAGTAGCCCCAGAGGGTCTGTCCTCCTTCTACACCCTGGAACGGGCACACAGAGTGCCGGCGAGGCCGCCGCAACAGGGCCGCGCCCCGCGACCGGTGGTGGCGCGTTTGCTGCACTTTCGGGACAGAGACCTCCTCCTCAATGCCGCCAGGCACAACGGCCCTTATCAGGTGGAGAATAGCCAGGTGAACATTTTCCCGGACTACACATATGAGACCCAGCGCAAACGTGCTTCTTTCCTGGCAATCAAGCGCGAACTCCGGAGCGAGGGCATCCAATATTCGCTCCTTTTTCCTGCAAGGCTCCGCATTATCATTGACGACAAGACCCAGTTCTTCGATTCCCCGGAGGAAGTCTGCAACTGGCTCGAACTCTATAGGGCTGGCAAAGATGGTTTCGGCTCGTCGTCTCAGCTGGCCGTGGAACCTGGGCAACAACGTCGTTCCAAAAGACTTCGCAGCCGCGGCGGCAAGCCAGGCAGGCCTTCGACTGTGGAGACATTGGCGGGCGGAGGGGAGTGCTGGAGATGGTGTCTACTCTATCTGGTTCACAAAGTGGCCCCATTATCGAGGAATCGGAACCTGGAGGCGAGGAGGCACAAACAGACACGGAGGAATCGGAGACCGATAGTGTCCACTTGCCGGTGGTTACTCCAGACTCGGCTGAGGGCATGCTGGATGGACAGGGATGACGGGGTGAGCTACTTCCATTTGGGTGGGGGTTTGAGGCGGATGTGGTAAGGGAAGGCGATTTATTGTAGACTCCGTGGAGGGGGGGGGGCCCGATCGTGCTGTAGCTTTTTGTTTTGGGCTCAATTTAGTCTCGGCAATCCGAGAATCGAGGGCCCATTACCCGTGCCCAGCCCGCACCTAGCCCTTAAGGCCTTCCTGCGGTGGCGACCGCAGGATTAGTCGGGGATTGTGGGATTGTTGGGGGTACGGTTTGGATGGGAACTAGATGGCACTATTTGGGTCCTGTTCTGGGGAGGGTGGGTAGGGGTTTGTTTCAAACGGGAGTTGTTGTTTTTTTGTTGGGGAAAATGGCCGCCATCAGTGTTGAATTGACTGTCGCTCGTTCTTTGTTGGGGCCTTGGTGGGGAGACCCGGAACGGACAATATGGGACAATGGCTGACATTGCTAATGTGAAATGCATCACTTGGAATGTACGGGGGCTTCACACTATGTCTAGACGACACAAAGTTCACGCTTATCTAGTGCATAGAGGGGTGCAGATAGCGCTGCTGCAGGAGACTCATCTCAACAGGGCGGAAGGGGCGGCGCTACAGCGTAGATGGAGAGGGCAGGTCTTCTATACCTCATACTCAGCGTATGCAAGGGGGGCGCTAATATGGATCAGGGCTGGGGTTCCCTTTCAGGTTACTAAATCAGTGGTGGATCCGGAGGGTTGCTACGTGGCTCTCTCAGGCACGCTGGGGGGTAGGGACTTGAACATTTGCTGTATTTATGCGCCTAATGTGGACCAGCTTGCCTTCCTCTCCGGGTTATCGGGTTCGTTGGCCCACTTCTACTCGGTGGTGATTTTAATTCAGTAGTGGACGTAGAGGCCGACCGCTCGCACCCCCCCTCCCAGACTCTCCAGTTCGCCGGGTGGCAAAAGGGAGGAAGGAATGGCAGACGCACTGGGGGCTCACGGATATCTGGAGGGCACAGCACCCCGACACTAGAGACTACTCCTATTTCTCTGGCCTACATGAGTTGCACGTGCGACTGGATGGGTTTCTGGGATCGGCGGAATTAGTATCCGCAGCGGTCCGCTCTGAATATTTGACCAGGACCATCTCAGACCACAACCCCCTCCTGTTGGACCTTCGTTGGTTTCCCGGGCTTCCTAATGTGCCCACCTGGAAAATGCGCCCGGAGATCTTAGAGGACATAGTCTTTAAGGCGGACCTGGAGGACAAAATCTCAGAGTATTTCGCGTCCAATGGGGGTAATGCGGGATCGAGAGCGTTGGAGTGGGACGCCTTTAAGGTGGTGGTCAGGGGCTACTGCATTTCTAAAAAAGTGGGCATGCGGCGAGTCATCCTTGATGACTTGGCTGCGGCTGACCGGAAGCTCCGCGAGATGGAACTTCGCCGCCCCGGTCATCCTGAACTCCAGGAGCGCACGGCGGCGGCGAGGGAGATAGTGGCGGCGGAGGTCGAACGGCTGCGCTGCTTCGACTATAAGGCCTACACTACTAGGTCGCTCACGGAGGGGGATAGGTCGGGCCGTTATTAGCGTGGCTAGCCAATCCTACGCGCCGGACCTCTTTGGCGACGTCCATGCGCACGACGGAGGGGGCTGAAGTGCACACTCAGCCGGAGATTTTGGGCTGCTACCTGCGCTACTATGAACAACTGTACCGCAGTAGCTCTGCCAGGGACCCCGACCTGATTGAGGAATACCTGCAACCCCTAGAGTTGCCAACGCTGGAGCCGGAAGTAGCGAAGGCTCTGGGCTCCGACATCGAACTGGGTGAAATTCGTAGTGCCATTAAAGGGATGGCGAGGAATAAAACCCCGGGCCTGGATGGCCTCCCGGTTGAATTCTACTCCGCCTACGCTGACCTCTTGGCGCCTCGGCTACTGATAGTTTACAGAGAGGTGAAGCGGTTGGGTCGCCTCCCCGGCTCAATGTGTGAGGCCTTAGTGGTTCCCCTCCTCAAGCCTGGAAGAGAATCGACCGACCCGGCGTCCTACCGACCTTTATCAATGCTGACGGTCGATTATAAGATCCTGAGCAGCATATTGGCATCGAGGCTGCTGGGGCACATGCGCTCTTTGGTACACGAGCACCAGGCTGCATTCATCCCCAAGCGAAACACAACCATGAATATTTGCAGGCTGTTTCGCTTGCTGGGGGAGCCGCACTTAGAAACCCCATGCCCGGTGGTTCTCTCGGTGGATTTGGAAAAGGCCTTTGATAGTCTGGAATGGGACTACCTGCGCAGTGTATTGCTGCGATTCGGTCTGGGAGAGGGCTTTATCAGGTGGACCACGGTATTACATGCCTCAGCGTCGGCCAGGGTAAGGGCAGGCCCACTGATCTCCTCACAATACCCGGTGGAGAGAGGCACAAGACAGGGTTGCTCACTATCCCCGCTACTCTTCGCGCTAGCGGTGGAGCCACTGGCGCTGCTGCTCCGGTCCGGGGTCTACTTTAACGGTTTGCGGACACCATCTGGCCCGCATCATGTCTCGCTGTACGCTGATGATCTGTTGCTCTTCCTTGAGGACCCGGTTGCTGCCTTGAAGGGGGCCGCGTCGGCGCTAACGGCTTTTGGGGAGGTCTCGGGCCTTCGGGTAAATTGGGCCAAGACTTGTCTGTTCCCGGTTCGCAAGGGAACGCCCAGACCTGACATCAGTGGGGGGATTAGGTGGGAACCTGACTGTTTCAAGTACCTGGGGGTATACATATACCACGACCCAATTGACCTCCTGGATGGGAACATAGCCCGCTGTACTCGCGCGTTGCGTGGTAGCATGGACTTTTGGGCTACCTTGCCACTCTCGGTAGCAGGGCGGATCGCTCTGTTGAAGATGGTGGCACTCCCCCGGCTGCTCTACTACTTTCGTGCGCTGCCGATTTGGATCCCGCCGGCCACCTTTCGGCTATTGCGATCCATGGTGGTGGGATTCCTCTGGGGTTCGGGCCGCCGGAGAGTGGCCCTCAAGACCCTGATGAGGCCGAAATCTGAGGGTGGCCTTGCGGTGCCGGATTTTGAGAAGTACTATTTGGCGGCGCAACTACAGACCTTCACCCAGGAGGTCGCGAGGGAGTTTCGTGGCCCGGAGACCGGGAGGGGCACGGGGATGCCTAGGCATGTTATCTCCTTCATCACATTGCGACAACGTCTGGCCTTGCAGGACCTGACGCTCGAAGAAAAGACCATTCGATTATGTTGGAATCGAGCCCACGCCCGGGGACAGCTGAGGTTACCATATGCACCTGAAATACCACTGGGTATGTTGACGGCCCTGCCCCACGGGGGAGATTGGTCACGCCTGGGGCACTGGGAGGACGCGGGACTGCAGCTGGTGGGGGACCTTTATGAGGACGGGGCGTTATTGCCCTTTCAAGAGATCATAGACCGCTTCGACGTTCCTCGAGGCGATTTCCTTTTGCACACGGCTCTGGTCCGAGCAATTCAGACGCACTGGAAAAGCGGGCTGGAGGAACCGCCTACATCCCCGGTGTCCCGATATGTTATGATGTCCGCGGGGGCGGTCAAAACGGTCATGTGCCTGTATAGCAGATTGGTTAACGAGGGGTTGACCCCCCTCACCACTTTACGAACCCGCTGGGAGGCAGACATAGGGAAGGAGATACCGGAGACGACCTGGTCACAACTCATGAGACGGGCCTGGAAGGGCGCACGCCACGCCCGCTTCCAACTGGTCCACTTCTACGTACTCCACAGGGCCTATTTGACCCCGGCGAAGATCCAACAGTACTTTGCCGCGGTCTCTGCAGAGTGCCCCAGGTGCCGGGCGCCTGAGGCGGATCTCCTCCATATGTTGTGGTCTTGCCCGGCGCTGTCCTCCTATTGGATTGGAGTAGGAGACACTCTGAATAGGGTAACGGGGAGGTCCTTATCGGTCGACGCGGCGGTGGGGGTCCTACACTGGTTCCCGCATACCCCCAATAATAAAATCTCAAGTAAATTTATTGATCTAGGGCTTCTCCTCGCTAAACGGGAGGTGACCAGGAATTGGAAGGCAAGAGTTGGTCCAACAGAGGTTAGGTGGCGCAGCGAACTTTTGAAATGGGTGGCGGGGGAGAGCACGCTGCGATACCAATTAGCTAGGCGGCAGCACAACGAGAGAGCGCTAGAATCAGCACTAGAATGGGAGACGTTAGTGCAAGCCCTCAGGGATTATTGTGCTTCCAGCGATTCCGAGAGTGAAGATGCGGCACATCCCGAGTCCCGATAGCCAACTATACTTCAGATACCTATAGAATCCTCCGGGGTATTTCCCATAGGCTTTCCTGCACGCACTACAACACACACTGATGGCGGGGTTGGGGGGGGAACTAGTCGAATTCTTGGGTTGTTGGGGGGGGGTTTCTTTTGCACTTTTTGTAGGATGATTTAGAAAAGCAGATGAAGACCTTTGGATCATCCGGACCAGCTTCGACCCTATGTCGGATCCCCTTTGGTGTTGTAATATGTGACATCATCTGCAGTGGAAAGCGGGCGCGCGAGTTATAGTGAGTACAACTAACTATAACGGGGGAATTTCACTGGTTTTGTATGAGTGAAATGTCCAGCTAACTATAAAAGGTGTGAAACCTATGATTTTTCAGTGAATTTGCAAGGTTTTTTAAATGCTAATTTCTTACTACAATGCGGCTGAGACCTATGTTTTTTTCAGTGAATTTCAAAGGTTTTTTTAAATGGTCATTTCTAACTATAACGTGGCTGAAACCTATGGTTTTTTTCAGTGAATTTCAATGGTTTTGTAAATGATAATTTTCAAATGTATTAATTGTTATATTTTTATACTGATTTACAAAAAATTTTTAAATTATTTATTTTTAATATAAATTGGAAAAAAAATGTTTTTACACCCCTCAGCAATGCAGCCCCCTGGCGCATTTGCAGAGGGGGAACTAAATCCCCTTGCATATTGGGGGTCCCTGGGGGCCAACTAGCCCACCTGGAACCTCCAGTATGCACCAGG
The DNA here is from genome assembly GCF_964263255.1 of Lissotriton vulgaris. Taxonomy (NCBI): domain Eukaryota; kingdom Metazoa; phylum Chordata; class Amphibia; order Caudata; family Salamandridae; genus Lissotriton; species Lissotriton vulgaris. The sequence continues at coordinate 1,131,439,924 of NC_141691.1, forward strand.
GGGCTGCATTGCAGAGAGGTGTAATGAGGTTATGCCCCTTTTTACACCTCTCTGCAACGCAGCCCCCTGGAGCGTTTGCAGAGGGGGAACTAATTCCCCTTGCATACTGGGGGTCCCTGGGGGCCCACTAGCCCACCAGGAGCCTCCAGTATGCGCCAGGGGGCTGTGTTGATTTGCCCCTGGGGGTGGCGGTCCCCATGGCACTGTGGGGGGGATTGAGGCATCCTCACACTTTTTTCACTATGCCCCCGCGATTTGGTCCACCGGGGGGTAATTTGAAAAAAATAGACTGGGTTTAAAAAAAAAAAGAAATTGGGCCTTGGGGGTCCTTGTGGAACCACCTGGGCAGGCCTAGGGGGTCAGGGTGTTTCTACCCTGCCCCCTTTTTGTGTTCTACACGTTTGTTTTTCTGCTTTCTTGTGCCTCGGTCTACGGAGCACAGGATGGCTGCCAACACTTCCTGGTTTTATTTTGGAAAACAAGAAGTCAGTACAGGTCTTTCGAAAGGGTGTCCTTCGGGGTGACAGGCTCCGTTCTCTTCGGCTGTTCCTTCTTGCGATTTCTTCTTCTCGTTGTTTACATCCGGGACTTCCCTGGGGCTTGTTCTCGTCAGGTTCCGTGATGACGACTGGTAGCCTCGAGCCTTGTAGGAGAAAGGCAAGAAAGGGTATATATCAGTCCCTGTGTTTATCGGATACAGTTGTACCAGGGAAGGGAGTAAGGGATTTCTACACGTGCACAAGATACCACGGCGTGTGAGGGGTGGAGGGGTCCAGGGAAAGGGGTGAACTAGTAACAAATGGGTGTACGAGGTCACGTCACGGACCCACCCTTTCTCCCAACTCAGCCCGCTATACGGCTCCATACCTCTGTGAGCCACACACGTCCTGGTGTGCGGCTGGGTGGCTTGTGGTGCCGATGGCCTCCTGGCTCCCACGCCGTCAACGGGTCTTCCCTTGTCCTTTTGTCCTCCGTCGATGTTGTTTCGGGTCTGCTATGTTCTTCTGTCTCTCAGTACTCCGCTTCCTCCGCCAACTCCGCACTCGATTCCGCTCCGCTCTCTCCTTCCAAACCTCCGGTGAACAAGCACACCTGTTCTCCTCCTACGTCAATACTTGAAGGCGTTGTAGGCTCCGCTCATTCACCTAGAGCCTGCCAGTTAAAGGGACCGCCGTCGTCTTCATCGTCGTCTTGTGGATACTGTTGTCCCTCGTTGTACCTCCAGCTGTCAGGCTGTGAATATAAGAGGGGTGGGTCATGGCATGAATCCCCAGTAGGGGTTACTGAGTCACTGGATTGTTGGGAAGGCCGACACCCCCCGTTACAGTATGATTCTGTAGAAGTAAGTGTAGTGGTGGGTGTATAGCTGTATATGCAAGTAAATGGATGTTTGATGGTTTATTTGCATGTGTAAGTTTGTGTATGAGTAACTCTATAGATGAGTGTCCGTGTGTAATAAGATGTATAGGTGTATGAGTACATATGATGAGTGAGTACATGTATGAGTGCGTATATAGAACCGTTACTGAATGACTGGATGTGTATGTAGATTTTGGAATTACTGAACAGGTTATTCTAATTGGAATTGGTATCTCATTTTTTTTAAATTTTAGTTTCTATTTTTGAATGTGTGTATCAAGGGTTATATTACGCTGAGAGGAGGTCTGCTACTCTTTCACAAGGATGATGTCATCAGTGATGTCATGAGTGATGTCACTGACCATGTCATGAGTGATGTAATATGTGACGTAATCAGCAGTACATTGCAGGCGCGCGAGTTATAGTTAGCTGAATTAACTATAACGGGGGAATTTCAATTGTTTTGTATGAGTGAAATGTCCAGCTAACTATAACATGTGTGAAACCTATGGTTTTTTCAGTGAATTTCTAAGGTTTTTTAAATGCTATTTTTTAACTATAACATGGCTGAAACCTATGGTTTTTTCAGTGAATTTCTAAGGTTTTTTAAATGCTAATTTTTAACTATAACGTGCCTGAAACCTATGGTTTTTTCAGTGAATTTCAAAGGTTTTGTAAATGATAATTTTTAATGTATTAATTGTTATATTTTTTTATACTAATTTACTACATTATTTTAAACTATTTATTAATAGATATTTTATTTTTTAAATTACATTACACATTTGTAATATAAATTGAAAAAAAATGTTTTTAAAAATATTGAAATCTTAATATTTTTTTTTATTTAATATTTTTAAAATTTTTATATATTTTATATAGCAGGCAATGATATCCTATGGAAGGAAATTCAAGTTACTGGTAAATACAGTTAAATTTCCTTTTCAGGAATAGTAGTGAGCTAGATTGGGGAATTAATTCCTCTTCAATCATGAAGTTCTTCTGTGAGCCAACTAGCCCACCAGGTACCTCCAGTATGCGCCAGCCAGCTGTGTTGCAGAGAGTTGTTCAAAGGGTACGCCCCCTTTTTACAACACTTTGCAACACAGCTCCGTGGCGCCTACTTTAAATACCTGTTGGACTAGTTGCACCCTAGGGGACCTCTGGATTGAAAAGGAACTAATTCCCCAACTTAAAACGCGCCTCAGGGCATGTTTGCACTCACATCACCTCAAGCCCCGCCCCCTACCTTCACCACTGTGCTAACGCGCCCTTTAGAGTGTTCTAAGTTGGGAGATTAAGTCCCCTTGCATACTGGGGGTCCCTGGGGGCCAAGTAGCTCACCGGGCACCTCCAGTGTGCGCCAGGAGGCTGCGTTGCTGAGACGTGTAATGAGGCAACGCCCCCTTTTACACCTCTCTGCAACACAGCCCCCGAGCGCGTTTGGAGAGGGGGAACTAATTCCCCTTGCATGCTGGGGGTCCCTGGGGGACAACTAGCCCACCAGGAATCTCCAGTATGAGCCAGGGGGCTGCATTGCAGAGAAGTGTAATGAGGCCATGTCCCTTTTTACACCTCTCTGCAATGCAGTGCCCTGGCGCGTTTGCATAGGGGGAACTAATTCCCCTTGCATACTGGGGGTCCATGGGGGCTAACTAGCTCACCAGGAACCTCCAGTATGCGCCAGGGGGCTGCATTGCAGAGAGGTGTAATGAGGCCACCCTCCTTTTTACACCTCTCTGCAACGCAGCCCTCTGGCGCGTTTGCAGAGGGGGAACCAATTCCCCTTGCATACTGGGGGTCCATGGGGGCCAACTAGCCCACCTGGAACCTACAGTATGCACCAGGGGGCTGCGTTGCTTTGCCCCGGGGTGGTGGTCCCCGGGGCAGTGTGGGGGGGATTGGGGCCCCCCCACACTTCTTTTTCACTATGCCCCCGGGATTTGGTCCCCCTGGGGGGGTAATTTGAAAAAAAGCAGACCGGGTTTTTAAAAAAAATGTTGGGGACCTTGGGGGTCCTTGTGGGACCACCTGAGCAGGCCTAGGGGGTCAAGCTGTGTCTACCCTGCCCCCTTTTTGCGTTATACACGTTTGTTTTTCTGCTTTCTTGTGCCTCGGTTTACCAAGCACAAGATGGCTGCCAACACTTCCTGGTTTGGAGTGTTCACAGCCAATGAGCATGCAGCTGGTACTCGGAAAGGTACGCGTACAGTACTCGTACGGTACTCGTACCCCTCGATTTTTGTCAAAAAAAATTTGGGGGAGCCTTGGGGGTCCTTGTGGGACCCCCTGAGCAGGCCTAGGGGGTCAGGGTGTTTCTACCATGCCTTCTTTTTGCGTTCTACACGTTTGTTTATCTGCTTTCTTGTGCCTTGGTCTACCGAGCACAAAATGGCTGCTAAAACTTCCTGGTTTGGAGTGTTCACAGCCAATGAGCATGCAGCTCGTACTCTGAAAGGTACTCGTACAGTACTCGTACCCCGTGATTTTTGTCCCAAAAAATAGTTGGGGGGGGCTTGGGGGTCCTTATGGGTCCCCCTGAGCAAGCCTAGGGGGTCAGGGTGTTTCTACCCTGCCCCTTTTTTGCGTTCTACATGTTTGTTTTTCTGCTTCTTGTACCTCAGTCTACCGAGGCACAAGATGGCTGCCAACACTTTCGGGTTTGGAGTGTTGACAGACAATTGACAGCCAATTAGCATTCAGCTTGTGGTCTCGAAGGTACAGAGTACAGGAAGCTGATAGTAAGCTTACCGTATGCACCTCTAAATATACTTATGATTTTACTTTTGACTTTCTCAGGCACTACTGAACGGATTTACACCATTTAACAAAAAGGCCCATCTGCGAACAGAACTCTACCTTTTTGTCAAGTTTGGAGTAATTCCCTTCATCCGTTCGGACTGTAGCCCCGGCTAAAGGTCCTATAGAAAATTGCATTGGGAAAACATGTTTTGAAACCCCCCTTTTTTCTCGCCCCCCCGCTTCATGAATCACCCCCAAACTTTCAAGGAAGGAGCGGAGCGGAGCAGGCCATCTTCTTGAAGAAATTCACGAAGATTCCTCCACCGGTGCCAAAGTTATTGCAAATAGAATGTTGCGGATTTCCTATGGAAACTAGGTTTTAACTATAACTACCTACTGGTGAGTAGGTAATATATATATTTATATATATATATATATATATATATATATATATATATATATATATATATATATATATATATATATACATACATATATTACCTACTGGCAGTCGCCTATAGGTAGTTCTAGTTAGGACCTTTTTTCCATAGGAAAAGCGTTTTTTCTTTTGTCAATATCTTTGGCGCCATTTGACGAATCTTTGCGAATTTTTCAACTAATGGGCCGGTCCGGTCAGCTCCTGCCTAGAAAGTTTCAGTGTGATTTGTGAAGCAGGGGCCGAGAAAAAAGGGGGGTCCCTAAATGTGATTTCTCCATGTTAATTTCCATAGGAAACTTTTGTCAAAGCTACAGCCCGAATTGCTGAACAGAATTACCCCAAATTTGGAAGAAATGTAGCTCTTGGTCCAGAGTGCACTCTTTGCTTTAAATGGTGTAAATCAGTTCAGTAGTTTTTTAAATATTAAAATAAAAAGAAATGTATATATCTGGGTGGAGCTTCACAACACATCTCATTGTGAGATCTGATTGTCTGCCAGCACTTCATCAAAGAAGTGTTGGCACCCATCTTGGGACCAATATACATGATAGCACCCGATTAAAATGCATTGTAGTGAATTGAAGGTTTTGAGGGTCGACAAAGGGGAGAACATATAAAGTGTGATGACAGACTTAATTACATTATAAATCATTTGTTGATGGTACTATACTAATTTGAGGAATTGTGGTGTGGTTGAAGGTGATTTGAACCTGTGAAAAAGCCTTCTCCTGGGATTTCATTAATCATGTTTGAGAGAAAACTATTTTCTCATGCTTTTTCCCATAGAGGTTTAGAAGGTGCCCCAGAAGCTAAAATGAGCATATTTTCTGTAAATTCACATTATCTTTCTCAGTCATGTGAGAATGAAGTCATACATTCGCCAACATTATCGATGGTGAATGAAAGCGACCTATACGATGATAATGCCCCAATGATGCAGGAATATACCAACATCCTTCCTATCTTCAATCTGACCAAACATACTTTATCTAGCAGTGAAATCTCACTATTAAGTAAGGGTCTCTCATTTGTTCCCACTGTCCATCCCAACTTTCTAGACGCCCACACTGAACTCCTAAGGTTCTTCAGGAAAGTAAGATTACATAGCTACTTCCTACTGAACCCTTGCCCTCAGAAATCCACCAACACTCCATTTAAACCTCCATCGAAGTTCTCACCTACTGGCGCTATGGTCCCATCTGAAATTCTCACTTTTGAGAAATTAGTTCTTAATGATCTGACTCTATTAGAAAACAAGAGATCCTTTATCCCCTACAATATTACTATCCAAGAGAAGAATGCCATATCCACTCTTAAAAACAACTAAGAGCTAGTCATCAAACCAGCTGATAAGGGTGAAGGCATTGTAATTCAGGAAATTGAGCAATATAAACAAGAAATCTTGCGCCAACTCGGTAATCATGAGCACTATTGCAAATTGCCACGCAACCCCACTGTTGAAATCCAGAAATTAATATCTGAAGTCACCAATGAAGGCTTAGAAGCCGGTTTCTTATCCCAAAAAGAATTTGAGTTCCTCAACACAAAAGCTCCCAGAATTCAGGTAATATACTGCCTCCCAAAGATCCACAAGAACTCCGAACAACCTCCAGGACGGCCTATAGTTTCTGGATGTGGCTCCATCCTGGAACCACTAGGACACTATATTGATCACTTTATTAAGCCTTTTGTCCCCATGACCACATGCTATATCATGGACACCATGTCAATGATCAACCTCATTGAGGAACATCCATTTGATCCCACATCCAGCACCATGTGTACGCTGGTTGTGGAATCACTTTACACTAATATACCTCAGTTTGAGTCTCTCCGCGTGATCGCGACTATTCTAGATACACGCCCCAGGCCTCACAATGTTCCATCCACCTTTATCCTTCAGCTCTTGGAGATATGCCTAACCAAAAATGTCTTTCTCTTTGAAGGACAATTCTATGGGCAAGTCCGTGGAACATCTATGGGGGCTATTTTTGCCCCCAACCTGGCTATTCTGTATATGGACCACCTTGAGAATCGTACGATCCTGGATGCATCAAACCCTTTCCACAGTGGCATTGCCCTGTGGAAGAGGTATATTAATGACATCTTAATGATTTGGACAGGCTCAGAGACCTCTTTAACCCAATTCACACACTGGCTTAACAACAACAGCGGGGGTTAAAATACACCATGACCACCAGCAAAGAATCTTTTCCTTTTCTGGACATTGAAATAAAACATTCCGAACAACGACTAATAACAAGTCTCCACCGTAAACCCACAGAAAGAAACACCTTATTAAATTACACCAGTCATCACCCCCGTGCCCTCAAAGATTCATTGCCCTATTCACAGTTCCTACGTATACGTAGGAATTGCTACTACAAACAGGACTATTTTGCAGAAGCAAAAACACTGAGCCTCAAATTGAGACAGCAAGGCTACCCACGGAAATTGGTACGCCGTTCACTAAAAAGAGCATGGTATTGCCCTAGGGAGACACTACTAGAACCCCGCATTAAGAGTAACCAAGAAAGAATTACTTGTGTGACCACATTTTCTCCTGCATCTAATGCTATTAAGAAAAGTGTCCTAAAGCATTGGCCAGTTCTAAATGCCGGTATCCTCAACTTGGAACGACCAATGTTCGCTTTCAAAAGAGCTAAAAATATAAAAGATCACCTGGTTTGTGCCTCACTTCCTCAACCTGACACAAGAAGTACTCTAAATGATATGTGGAACTTGCCTACTCTTAAGGGTCATGCCAAATGCGGTCAATGTGTCTCTTGCGACTCAACTATTAAAGGCAAAACTTTCTCCTATGGTACAGTCAAATATGAGAGACATCACTTTACAAACTGTAATTCCCACAATGTAGTGTACGCAATTTTATGTCCATGTATGTTGATATATATAGGACAGACAAGCCAGAAGATCAAGCTGCGGATGGGACAACACAGAAGTAGAATCCGTTGTCAAACTGCAAATGCACCCCTGGTAGAAAATTTAATGGAAAAGGGGCACATGGAGAATGACTTTACATGGACTGTGATCACAGTGGTCAAAGCTCCCCCATGAGGAGCAGACATTTCGCAAATTTTGAACAAGGAAGAGCTGCATGGATCCTGAGAACAGAGAGTATACGAAAGGGGCTCAACAGAGTTGAGGATTGGACCTCTTTACTATGAAAAATGATTTACAAAGGTTCCTCTCCTTCAGTTCAACCTAACTGTCACACAGCATAGATGATTTTTCAAACGCATGTATATCATGATATGTCACCAAAACTCTCACTGAGCACTCCGCTTCATCTTGGGTGATTCACTATTACCACTCTAAGATGGCGGCCATCGTTCCGGAACTACCCTGCCAAGTCCGCTTTCTATTATGAGTGATTAAATACTAGGTCCCTCCCACTCTCCAGCAGCGATCACCGCCAGAACCCCACCGTCCTGCTATCAAGCAAGACTACCATGTGAGTACTGCTCGCCGCCACCCCCTCCCCCAGCGCCGCCTCACCTAAACCCTAAGTTTATTCATGTCCATTGCCTCCCCAGAATTCCCAAAGATGGAGAATCGAACCGCCGCAACAGCGAGCCTCGAGCCACTTCTCTAAGTAAGTCATGCTAAGGCGCTTGGTACTCCAACTGATCCCGCATTTTCCCCGGCTGATTATCCCTTGTCTCTCCCCCCAGTTCCCCGAAAATTTCTCTATGCCGGCGAAGTTATTGTGAGTATTTAGTTCTGTCTCCACGAGCACTTCTCGCACTCGTATAAACGTAGAGTAAACCTAACGGGTAGATTTCGGTTCCCAACAGATGCATGTCCTTGCAGATATTCCAAATATACCTAAGGAATCTGACTAAGCCGATATGAGGTATTTGATAGTTAAATGCGCCGTCTTATTCTTTATTCTTACACCACAAGCCATTGCAAGCGGGCACTTCCACCTCCCCTCACTAGCTCTTAAAACACAGTCCAATATGCCAACAAAACACTGCGCCGTCATTTTTTAAACCAACAAACTCACGGGCTGAAGCACATGTCCTTTTCACTGCGCCGAATTTTTAAAAATATTGAACACACTGCAAGCCATCACTCTCTCCCTGTTTCATGGTCACAAGCATGTGCCAGAATTTACGTAGTACATCTTTAAACAGGTGTTAATCCTCACAAGGTCACTGAAAACTCCAAAACAGCACTAATAAGTTCGCGCTGGTTGTTTGTGGAAACTGAAAATATAAATGCATTCATGCCTAGTCATTTCTAATGAATACTCTTTTGTTCATGTTTCTTCCCCCCAATTTTTCTCCTTTCTAACGTTTATTTAACATTATGTAAATTGCAATAGAGGCTTTGTAACTGTTGAAATACTCTCAAGACAAACATGACACATTGGTTTTTGTCCTGATGATGATGCATGTATTTTCTAGCTGCATCGAAACGTCGTCGACCTTACTGCACCATATGTTTGTTTGAACTCACGAAATGTGTAAAACAATGGGTTGCTATAAATGAATCCTAGTCTGTAAAACTGAACAATAGTACAGACCGCTTTGTGCGCTTTGACATAATTTTCTGTCACTTGTTTTGTCTTGTCCTTTGTGGGTCACAGGCTGTGCCCACTTTTGTATAAATGTTATATATATGAACTAAACACAAAAAATTTAAAAATAAATACCTGTCCGGCTGGACAGAGGTCATATATATTATTTAGTATATGTCTATTATTCGTGTGATCCTTAATTACTAGGGTCCCCTGTTCTGTACAATAGATTACTGCCCAAGGACCCCAGTGTTATTTCTTTCGGGTTTCCCTTGTCCTGTCAAAATTAATACCAGAAGCTAAAATGAGCATATTTTCTGTAAATTCACATTATCTTTCTCAGTCATGTGAGAATGAAGTCATACATTCTCAGTAAAACATGTACATCCAACAAGTGCAGAGACTGTCAGTTGCTTCCTTAGTGTTCTACTGCCAGTTTTGCCAGATTTTAAGACCCGTCCGAAGCCCAATGCAGTCTAAGTATGAGTCCAAATTCAGCCCAACACAGAGCAGTATCAGCCCACAGTTGCAACTCTCAAATTATGCACAAATAGTGTTCAGAAAACATTTTAAGGATAGGTCTTACGTATCTTCAGTATACATATAGTTGGAGATGGTACAATAGACTCCAATGGACATCTGCAATGATGCACAAAATCTGTTAAAAACACTTAGGGGCCCATTATGATGTCGGGCGGATTTCCTCCGCCAGGCTGACGGTAGCCACCGCAAGCCTGGCAGAGGCAATCCGCCCGACATCCACACTCGTTTCCCCCCCCCCCCGCCATATTAGTATTGCGGGGGGGACAGTGGCGGACAGAAAGACCGTCCACTGCTTTTCCTCCCCGGTCGCCTTGCGGCCGGGGCAGAAAAGGATTAATATGGTGGCGGTGTCTATCAGACACCGCCAGCCATATCATGATGGTTGTCTTTAGGTACCTTTCCGCGGCACCAATGCCGCCATGGAAAGGCATGGGGTCTTCATTCTGGGGGCCCCCTGCGGGCCCCCAGAGTGAAGTATAGGTGGGGGGTGCACACAGGGGGTACCTGTGGTACCTCCCTTCATTTGCATTAACAAAGCAAATGCTGAAATACATTTTTAGCATTGTGGCGGGCGGTGCAGAGAGCACCGCCCGCCACAATGCTAAAAATGCAGGATGTGCCCGCCACTGTAGCGGGCACATCCTATTACCCCCCACGGGACCCCCACCCTTATGGCGGGCGGCCCCAAATTCCGACAGGATGGCTGGTGGTCATCCTAATGACCCCCTAATTTTGAAGACCGATGCCAACTGTGAACTTTTAATTGGCACTCCTGTAATCAGAAATCCACACTCAACATGGCCTTAATGAATCTACAAGAGCAGATTACAATCAGTCTAAATGAAATCTAAGAACTTGAACATATTTCAGGAGTGCGGCTCCAAATAAATAACACAGAATGGATCTTGCACAAGTAACACCACACAATGCATAAATACCAATAGACCTGATTCAGACGGGAGAACCTCAATTTTTAAAGCCAAAATTTAGTTTCTTTTGGCTGTTTTTCACCTGAAATTGCCGCTCGATCATTTTTAAAAAATCTTCCACTTTACTCTTCTAAAATGTTGGCATGCATGACAATGACATATCTTTTAAGCCACAACCCTTGTGTTAAAGTAATTCCTGTAGTACTTGATTGCAGGGTTTCTATTATATCGATTTACAAGAAGATATTTTAACAAAAAGCTTCTTTTTAGAAGGCATTCATGACAGTATGGAACAACAATAAAAATAAACATTGAGGCAGACTACTAGCAATTGTGCTTAGATATGAAGTGATGGGGTAAAAACGTAAAGATTAGAAGGAGAAAAGTCTTGTTTGACAGCTGCGAGGGTCACTACAGTAAGATGACGGACTCACACCCTTCAGGTAAAATGTCAGGAAGAGGCCAGAAAAGAAACAGTAACTTGCTCTGACTAATTCCCTTCTCTGCTTTCAACTCCAGAGTCCTTCACCATGACCACATAATTGGGCACGGAAAGTGATACAGCACCAGTGGTGTTGGCTTTGTGCTGCAGCAAAAACGAGAGTAAAGCTCCCAGTCTTGGCATGTAACCGATGTGTTTGCTTGGAGTCTAAAAGACCCAATTTCCGAGAGCGTTTGGCAACATCCTTCCCTCAATACATGAACAATCTCTCAACCCTGTTGACACTGTCATCACTACTCTTGTTCCACCCCAATCGAATCCACGTCATCATTTGGGCTATCCCGCTGCATATCATTGCTGAGCTGGGCAATCTCATGAGCCTGTACAGCTGCTTTATACCGATCACCCACAATGGACTTTACATGAGGGTGGCCCTGTAAGAATGCCAATGTATGTCTGTATGAGTAATTACATCAATAATGTGAAATACCACTCACTCATTAATTTTTGATTAAAATCTTTATCGCTCTGTTAATCCTAATGTAGGGTGTCAAATTACTTTACTACAGACAATCATATTATACATAGATAATGAATCGTAAAAGTATGTAAAACAAGGGACACAAGGTTTCTATATAAAGTAATCAGTGTTACAAGATGTAGGAGTCATATATCAACCATACAGTTAGGTATTATATGTTAAGAGTACGTGGTCAGGAGAAAAACAAAGTTTGTCTTTAAAACATAATGTAGTGGTTGCATGTCCTGAAAAGACTTAATTATTACCCAAAATATCCCTTTTTTAGCAACATTGAAATAATGAAAGCTTGAGGGAAAAAAGGGCCAAAGCTATGCCTTACAGTTTGCTTACAGCTCCTTGATGCCCGTTCATTGCTCACTGTGCTATATTAGAAGGATGTTAACTTATTAACTGCCAGTAACTAAAGGATCTTCGTAACAATCCAAGTAACCTACAGAGCGCTCCAAATACAATACAAGTCCGTAATCTACATGTTGCAAGTAAGGTTGTTGCTGGTCGAATTTGCACCGGCATGACCAGTCTTTTAGGGTCCCACAGCACTGAATAGTGCAACACACAACAGGTTAATGTAACTCATTATAGTGCCATCCTGTATTACCACAGGGTCACCAATTTGTCACGCTTATTAATTGATCTGAGATGATGGTGCATTCAATAACAGTCTGCCTTTCCTGCTTCTGGAGCTAAGAGGACTTTGTTCTGTCTTAGGACACAGTTTGCTAGTTAAACGTGAGTATTAACCACGCAGTTGTGATTCTATCTTTGCAAGGAGTACTTGAAGTGCCTCATCCATACGGATGGAACCACACCTTATGACCAGCACGCACAATTGCAGTCCCAACTCCGGATTGGTGTCGTTACAACGCAGGCTATTACAACGCCTGCTGTTACAACGCGGTTTTTACATCACATACCACTACAACGCATAGTGCTTTTAAGCGCTGGATAGTGATTTATTTAATTTACTATTCCAACTCCAGTCCCCGTGGATAGTAGGGAAGGTGTTGGATAGTAAATTAAATATATTCCCTATCCTAGAGCGCCCCCCCAGCGCAATGCGTTGTAATGGTTTGCGTTGTAATGGTTGTGTTGTAATGGTAGTGCGTTGTAATAAATGTGTTGTAAGTGATGTTTCCCCCAACTCCGGTCGGACAGATGATAGTGCATTTTGCAGCTTATTTCACAAGGACGAGTGGAATCTGCTGCATTATATGTTTAAGTCAGGTCAGGCACAGGTGAACAGACTTTGTCACAGCATGGGGGTGCCCAGGAGCATAGCTACGAATGCTGCAGTAGGTGCAGTTGGAACCAGGGCTGCAGCATGCCCACGTGACCCTAATTGTATCAGGATGATGCATTGTGTCTTGGGAGTCTGGGCAGGCTGCACTAGACTCGCATATTAATCTCTGCCTTCAGCTAGATTAGCTCTCAGAAACGGCACAAGTTAGTGAACCTAGAAGAATAGAGCTGAAGCGGCCATCCAAATTGAGATACAAGAACTTATACACATGTAAGGTTACAAATATCAGACCTGTGTGTGAAACAAACGGATGTCTGAGGTTATGCAAAAGCTTGGTAGTAAGTGAAATAGGTGCCACTTAAACTCTTCCTGTCATCCTGTTCAGCTACAGTGTTGTTTCTCTGTGCTACTGAAGCGGCAAGAGCTACAAAGGCAACACACCACATTACAAGGGCGGCAGTGAAGTTCAGCAATAGGCTGGAGGGAAAAAGTGCACTCATTTAGGACACATGAGAGTCAGAATGATGGGTGTGCACAAAGAGCTCCCCACACAGCTGTTAGCTGACTAATAAAGGACACTTTCAGCAAAGACCATTTTAGTAGATAACAGTAAGTATCCTGGGATTTGGAGTTTCACCACACAAGTCACAGTGTTACTGACTAAAACAGGCCTGGTTGAAATTGGCCATTACTTTGGGTCGATTGACTGCTATGATGAAGTGAGTAATGCAGACCCAGAGATGGAGGATTCTGTACCACTAAAGTTGGAGGGAATACTGGTGGAAGCCAGCTGGGTGTGTTGCTGCATCCTGATAAAAAAGAAGTGTGGCATGGACTGATAAGAGTCGGGGTACTGCAGAAGCACAGAGGAACATGGGGGCAGTACGTTCAGGCTGTAGGAGCTTGAAAGGAGGTACTGCTACAAGATCATGGAGTGGGGAGAGATTACTCATGTATTGGTATGTTTTGGAGGGAATACCTCTGCAGGGTCCTATTGTCACTAGAGTGAGTCCTTCTGCTGGAGCCAAAAGGGAGGGAGAACTGCAGTAGGACGAGTGAATACTTCTTGAACCGGGATTAAAGCAGTCAGCATTATAGTCATCTGGAGGGATAGTGGACTTTGGGTGCCTGGGAAGACGGGATGCACCAGGGATCTGGAGGATGGGTGAGAGACTACTACATCAGCTGTTCAAAAGCAGTGTTGGCATCAGGTCAGTCATGATGGCACCGAATTTTCGTCTGGTGCCGAGACAGACTACATTGTACTCAATTGATGCGGGACAGAGTTTTTTAGTGTTCTGATTTCATGTGAGTATTAAGACCAGTCCAGGCTTTTAATTTTTATTTTGGTGGCAATAGAATATTTTATTTTATAGTAAATGCAAGACTCAAGGTGCGAGAGAGCAAAGGAAACTTATTTCCTGGATGAGATTTTTCCACATGGAAACAGTAAAGGATAGCTTTGGAGCAATCTACCATGTCCATGTTATTACCTCATGGGCATGCTGGTGGTACTGCATAGAGTAATTTAATACAGAGGGCACTATGTTCTACTACTTTGGCAGTTTACCCAGTTCAAGTTCATAATTAAACTTTCAGTGAATTGTCACTCCAGGTGTCACACAGAAGACAAAAAAATGTCACACATAGGCATTTTGCAAACATGTAAATTTCACACATAAGCAGGATGAAAACTAGGCGACCCATGTCCCAGTTGGTAGAAAAATAGCAAAATCACCAAAAGGCAGTAATTTTCCCCATGCCAAAAATTAATGGATTGGATTTCATGCAGGGCTTGAAGTGGGATAAAAAAAACGCGGAGTCTCTCAAAATGGCGTGGCTGATGTAATTGGGCCATGGCTTAAAACACGCAAGCTAAAAATCTGTGCTTAGGATAGTGTACTGCCCCACTGGTAATTGATACCTATAAAGGCATGTACATCTTTCTGGGTTAGTGGAACTGGCATTTGAACAAGGGTACTAAAACACCACAGGGTCAATAACCTCCCCTCCTTCGACAGTAGGTGACCTAAGTAGGTGACCTCCTGTTAATTATACTGAAATTTTTAAAGGGATACTTTATGGCCATGCTGAGCTAAATGCAACAACAATTTAACTGCACTGTCTCTGCAACCTTGTTCTGTATCTAAACTGATGAGCAAGTCATCAACATTCTCTAGCAATACATTACCTGTGGAGAGTGACAAGGAATCCAACTGACCTTTCAATTCCTGAATATAGATACTCGGACTCTCTGTATAGCCTTGAAGAGCGCTACAGAACCTAAAACGTCTACCAGCTAGGGTGAACCCAAACCGATATCTGCTATCAGGATGAATAGGAATACTGAAGAACACATTTTTTTTTAAATCAATGACAGAAAAGTATTTAGCAGAAGAAGGAATCATTGTCAAAAGAGTGGTTATGTCAGGAACCACCGGAAACTGGGGAATCACTATTTTATTACCTTCATGCAAGTCAATCACAAAACGATAAACATCTTCATGGTCATCAAGATAATCTGAGGGTGTCTGCTTAAGAATGGGAAGGATAGCGCTATTACAAATATTAGCTGTTGTCTCCTCAATCACTCCCCTCTTAATCTAATCCTGCACAAATTGTAATAAGACTTGCTCTCCTGCTTCAGGTTTTTTTTATTTGAAGGAGTTAAGGTAAAATAGTAACATCCTTAACGTGATTCGAAACAGGCGATATCAGCAACAATACCACATCTGTGTCACCTGTAACCCACAGAGTGGGTGGCACAGCTTTAAATTCAACAGGAAGGGGAGCATCATTGGAAAGACACTGCTTAGCGCATAGCCCATATGGACCCATTGTCATATAGACATCTGCTGGGGAACAATAAATAGTAGCATGCAGTTTTGTTAGCAAATCCAAACCCATCAAATCCTCACCACAGTTAGATGTTAGCAAAAATGTTGAATCCATAGTGAAAGGACCGGTAATCAATGCAAGCGGTCTTGAATTGGGGCTTACAACCGGTACACCAGAAAAACCTACCAAAACATTATTATGGCCAGAGAAAGCCGCCCCAGGGACCATATTTCAAACTTTTTGTCGCACCTGTGTCCACCATAAATTCCTTAGTCGAACCTTGCAGTTCTGGTGTTACATAAGGACCACACTGGTCCACAGGTATCGGAACTGGTCCCCCCTCTGTTCCTGGCTGTCCAATCTGTAAGACATTCCTGTCACTTCATCCACATCATAATTATCATGGTAGTAATGTCTGTCCCGAGGGTCATCAAAGTAATTTTTATCAGAACAACCCTGTGAGGCTGCAGCGTTCTGAAGCCTGCCTGCCCCAACAGCTCCATGACCCCTTCACAAGAACCTCGTCCTCTAGGGACCGCCACCTTCTGGAAAAGCACAGGACACTCGCTACACCAATGTCCCTCCTCTTTACAATATGCACACTGATACGGACCCAGGAGTATAGCATTTGCCTGCCTACTAGTGCATGGAAGCTGTCAGGCCAAACCACCACGTCCTCTATCATTCCCTGTAAAAGCATGTTGCAACAACACCTTTGTCTTCAAATCCTTATGCCTTTTCTCTGTCCTCTCCTTTTCCTCATTATCCCTATGCTCATAATACTGTGCCATATTCAAAAGAACAGAAGGGGAAGAGGTGACTATGTGCTTTCTGCAATCGAGTCGCCATATCAGGAAGCTATTAACAAACAATCGAACACCTCCCTAAACAGACAGATCCTGCCAACTGTAATCCAGGAATATATCTTCAAACCGAGTGAAAAAATCAGACACACTCTCATCATTTTTTTGTCAACAAGCCATTAACTTGTCAATGTTCCTCAGTGGAATAAAAGAATGCATATACATAATGGTGCGGCCTGGCAAAGCAAGTATCGCTGCTCTAGGCTTATCACCTGGCTTCCGTTCCTGATCCCATACGTTAATTTGGTCCCACGTACCCCCCAATTCTGCAACATGGTCTTGAGTATGCACCTGTCTCCAAATGTCAACCGGAACAAGAAGACCAAAAAAAATTTCAATATCAGCCGGAGTCTTCACAGTGGGGGAGAAGGCTTCAGTCAATTCTTTATAATATGCAGTTGGATTCTTCATAGGATCAGGCAAGACAAAACTGCACCTGGTTTCCTAGGAGTGTAAACCCATTGTTCCTACAAATGAGCCGCTTCTCTGGCCCTTATAACATTACCGCGGCCATCTTGCAATTCTGGTAATTCTGGGTGATATATAGGATGAACCTCTCGCATTGGAAACTGAGTCACCGTCTTAGAGTTGTTCTCATGCAATCTTCCCCAATATACTTTTATTGTCGTGACATTACTGAAAACTTGTTCTGGGTTCAAGACACAAAGATACACATGATCTCTAATATCATGTAAAATTTTAGGTGCTTCCGATTCAATACACTGCTGCCAAAGACCAATCAAAGTCGCCGACATGTGCTTAAGAGCATGCGGCTGTATAAAGGGCTCAAAATCTCGCATTGTTCCCCAAACAACATCCTCCACACTATAAATAGGATTATGAGCCCACTGGGCAGCTTGATTAGTTATTACCCTTTTCTCTTCATCTCCCACATCAGATCGTACTAACGGCCCATACGTTCCGTAAATTTCGTCCAGTCTCTATCCTCAAATCCACGCACTGGTGTCCCACTACTCAGTATTGTGGGGGATGAAAAGACAGAGTGGAAGTAGCAATGGAATTAACAGGCACTAATGTCACTGCTGGCCACGTTGTAGGTGTAAGAGCTGGCGAAAGGGACGCTGAAACAATAGGTGTGGCAGGAGTACTAACAGTCATAGTTGCCTCAGACGGCGAGGACAAAGAAAGGACAGGAGGTGCAGTGGCCAAAGCAGTCTGATCAACAGTAGCAGAAACAGCAGAGAAAGAAGGAACGGGTGGCTGGTACTGTGCGGGAATAGCAGGATATAGCCTCTGTGGGGCATATGGAGGTGGGGGTCGAGTATCTAACAATTCTTCCACAAAAGTATCATTTTCTTCTTGGGCCACATAAGATTTATCAATCTGTAATCGAACCCTTCTATCTTCACATTCATTACCCTTCTCCTGCTTTTCCCTGTCATATGCTACGACCTTCTGAGTCAACGTCTGCATTCTCCCTTTCCGGGCCTCTTTCTGCTTTCATTCGTCTCTGTTTAGCTGCTATTTGTCACATTCTAAGGGAATCAAACATAGACTGTCTACTTCTTTTCTTAAACAACTCTTATTGTAAATACTCAATCTTTTGCTCATCAAAAATGCAAACAAAGGCCACTGCAACTCAGCCTTGTTACTCGTATATTTGTGCCATAGCATACTAAACATAATAGGCCCAAGGACATGCTTCACATACATACCAAAAGTCGGAGTGCCTTCTGGAGACGCTGGCTGGCTTTCCTCCAGTCGAGATTCAGCAGAACAACAACAGCACAAAGAAATCAGTTTACTTATTCCAAGCATTCTCAAAAGAAAATAAATTCACTACTTATGCCTTACATAGTATTTGCAAACTCTTTTCACCCAAAATCAGTCCTCATACCATACCAAATACAAACCAAAATGGTACCATAGCCACAAAGAACCAAAAAACTCACCTGATGTATGCAGGTTAAACAAAGTTATTCTCCACTGCCGACTCTTCAGACCAAACTGTCAGATCCAATGGTTTCACCATTCAGGACCCCAGTCGGGATGACCGCTGGGCGAAGCACTGTCCGCTGTGACAGAAGGGGCAGCTGCGAGCACAGGAACTATCTCGTGCAGGGATCCCCGATCCGTCCGCCCAACCTGACTATGGCCTCGACCTCCCATCCAGTCCTCAGGAAGGGATGGGTCACTCACCCAATGGAGTTCCTGTTTGGGCGCCAACTGAAGGAAGTGACCCTTTTAAGGTCACCCAGGTCACTACCAACCACCTCTCAGTCTTCCATACAAATGAAGAGTCAGTCAGACAGTAGAGAATACAAACCAATATATTAATTCAGATACACTCGAGCGGAGCCCAGTCTGCCAAGTCTCTTAACCTCATGGGCGCGATTGTAATTACGGCCGTATGCTGAGATTTTAAAAAACCCATGTTACATGACGAGCTGGGCTCGTCATGAGCGTGCGAGGAGGCTACACCATGACGAGCCCAGCTCGTCATGAGCGTGGAAGGGGTTAAGATTGCTGCAGAGGGACTGACATCAGCAAACATGGTGATACATTATGTATGATTCAGAACCAATAAAGGCATGCCCATAATGGAATTTTCCAGGCAGATGCTGCTACACAAAGAAGTACAGAAGGATAAGTTTCGATCCTGAGGCCGGGCAAACACTATCTACTACTCAAGGTCGCTCCACCCGGGCACACCGCTAGACTAGTGGGAGAAGGCCCCTATCTAGTGGGAAAGGTATGCGCTAATAAGAACAGTGAACAGTGTATTCATTAAGAAAAAGCAAGGTCTATCCTTGGAGAAACAAGACTTACCAAAAGCTGCTTTCTCAGGAAGGGAGATATTAGTTTTGATCATGGTTCAAACATAAAATGGTGCAGTCAATGCTAATTTACATAGTACAATACATAATCAACACAGCAAAAACATTTTGATTCGAACAGTTGCTGAGGTTGCTTTGTTGCTGGATTGGATTTGTTACCTTGTCACGGTTCATGGTTTAACTTCAGTCTTAATCACTTTTTCAGTTTTCATTATCATACAATATTGGAAGGTGCAAACAAGCAGGCCATCCCTATGCCACTTGCATGTTTTTTTTAACTCTTTATTTATTGGTTTTTAAACAATATATAATCATTGCACCATAGTCAAGCATACACAGACATTTCATTGTATAGCATCACATATTAGTCAATACATTCAAAAGGATTGTAGAAAGAAGAGAAAGTAATGCATAAAACAAAAAAAGGAAGGCCTTCCTCATCATGTATTTGTTACCGGGCCCCCTCAATGACATCAAACTACACACCTTACAATTCACTACTTCTACATGTGAAATGTAAATGGGGGTGTACTTGTAAAGCACACTGCGACTCCATGGAGTATCCTGGTGCTGAAGATCGCTGGGGAACCTGTCCTGGTTTTCCCTGTGAGATGGTCCCTTTCTGGGTATCTCCAAGGTGAAACCAGGCATCCCCGGCATCTGTGGGGGGCCGTTGTAGAGATGAGGCAAGCTTAATGCTCAGAGTTGCCGAGTGTGTTCCCTGGTCAGAGTAGGCACTGAGGCGAGAATTATCAAGTCCGTTTTGACCCTGGTCCAAGACCCTGCCGCGTCGAGAATTGAACCCTGGTCCCGGGCCATTCTCTGCTTATGGGTCTGCCGCCTCTAACCAGTGAGCCACACCACTCCACTACAATTCTAGGGCATTCAAAAAGGGAGGAGGCAATGTGTGCACAAATATTATTAATCCAGACTATAGTGGGCATATAACCACTCTCTTATATCCACCCATATGCAATTGAGCTACGAGAATATTACAATATAACCACCTACAATAAAAAGGCATTACATGCACAACTTACTTCCAGGGGTCTATGTACTGCTTCCATATTAGCGTCCTCAGAAAAGTCTGAAATCCTGGCAGCCAGGTAAGCCTTCAGGGGATCCCAAATATCCCTGGGGCGGGGTAGACACAGAGAGTAGCTCGGCACTAGTACATAATTTTTCCTGACAATAGGTGAGATCAGAGAGCGAGTCCTTAAATTTGGGCGCTCTGCCCCTGCCCCATCTGCAAGCGATACGGCGATTAGCCATTAGTAAAGCAAGTGATGTAAAGTGACGGTGGGGTTTCACCATCAGTGCAGTATAGCCTAGTAGTGGTGTCAGGGGATCAGGCTCCAATGAAAGGGTTGTCATCTGTGTTAGGGCCTCAAAGACCTGCCTCTAGTAGTCATTCACCTCTGAGAAATCCCAGGTCAGATGAAGAAAATCTGCTCCTGCGCATCTACATCTGTCACAGCGGTCAGATTCCCTCAATTTGTATTTATACATTTTGACTGGGGTGTAATAGAGTTGGTTTATAAATTTGAAATGTGCAATACAAAGTCTACTACTGGCCGAGATTTGCATAGTTTGTAAGCCTCAATAATCCCACTGTTCGTATGCGATCTCTAATCGTAGTTTTGTATTGCAGAATGTTCAAGAGGGGCAAGGGGCAGTGTCTCGCTGAACTTGGATGGTATTGTAAAGTCTAGAGACAACATGTCCCGGTAAATCAGCTTGTAAAATCATGTGGAGTGCAGCCAGCGTGGGGAGTTCCTGAGGGAAACCTGGGGAAATGGGTTGAACCCCCTGTCTGAACCTCAAGTAAAGGAATATGCCTAAGGGGGATGGCTGCTTATCTAGAAACATTTGCTTCTGCATTTTAAACCCCCCCATTGGAGTAAAGGTCTCCCCAGGTTGTAATATTGAGTTGTATGAGTAAGTTGCGGAATCCCTTCTCCTACAACAGTGCTAGAAGGGGATGATATGCCAGGGGGAGGAGGGGTGAATAGAGCATTGTTCCCCCGTGCATAGCAGGGATACGGTGCCAAGCTACCACTGTACCTGTGAGCGTTGTGGGTATTTTGTCTCTGGGATGTGGCGTGGAATAGATCATGCCCTCGAGAGGGACAGTGCCATCCAGCCAATGTTCTGCTGCAACCGGTAGCATGTACGCAGGGGGGTGGAACCAAAAATAATCATAATGTGCTTGTGCCCAAGTGTGGTACAATTCGAAATCTGGGACATCAAAGCCCCCAGCTGAATACGGCCTAATAAGTACATTCCATTGTAAGTGTGACTGTTTGCCCCCCATACCAGCCTGATCATATCCAACATCAGTTCCTTTTTTTTTTTTTTAAAACCTTTATTAGTTGCGTTCAGCACAAGAAACATGACAGTGACAGCATCTGCAATTCAGTACAGCAAAAAATCGTGATACATTCCGTAGAGAGGTAGCAGCCTCACTCGGTCCAACATAACACAGGCACAGCTTCATATTGACATCAAAGTGTTACCAGTACACCAGGATTCTCCCCCCCATCCCAGTCAAGGATGCAAGGAGGATGCTCTTCACCACCCCCCTGCATTCAGACATGAGGACAGGCCAGCAGGGTCAGCGCCTCCACAACCCACCAATCAGCACTCGTCTGTGATCCGTCCAGTCAATCGGCTATGCCATTGTGTGCAGCATTGTTCCACACGCACGGCAAGCGTGTGCATCCCTGCCAAGTAGCGCAGCCAGCACCCAGTGTAGGGACATTCAGGTCTCACCATAGAGCGATGCCGCGCCCACCGCTCCTCTTCGGAAGTGTAACCTGCATCTACTAGTGTGTGTGGCCTACAGTGCGTGTGCGCACCACAATAATCCCAATATACGGATGAGTAAGAGGGGTCCCTCCCCCCCCCAAAAAAAAAAAGGTGTCACAAGGCCTACGAGTATTCCCAGCCCCCTCAATATTAGTTTTAAACAGGTGTCACGACTACCCATTTTGATGCAGGTGGTGCAAATTACCTCTACCCATGTGTAAAGTAGTATGGTGAATGTTGTAAGTAGCGACCCACACGCTCACTGGCTCGGGACCGGTTCGTCATCCCCAGAGGAGTCGCCGTGCGTCGCCTGAGACAGCAAGTACACCTGTAAGGGGGACCAGAAATCGCTAGGCGCGCACCGGGCGGGGAGCAGTTCCGCGTAAACGCCATGCTGGTCCTGGCAGTAAGTGAGGTCGTCAAGCCAGTCCTTAAATTTTGGTGCTCTCCCTCTCCCCCATCTGCAAGCTATTCTTCGCTTAGCGAGGAGCAGCGCAATGTCTACAAATTTGCGGTCCGGCTTGGGCACTTGCTTGGTATAACCCAGTAGCATCACTATTGGCTCCATTGGCATTGGGCCAGCAATCATTACCTGGAGTGCGGCGTGTACCTGTTCCCAATAAGTTTGTATGGCTCCACATTCCCAGGCCAGATGAAAGAAATCTGCGCCAGCCGCCCGGCACCTAGCACATCTATCATCTTCCGAGAGATGAAACAGAAGTTTCCTGACTGGGGTATAATAGTAGCGTTGCACAGACTTATAGTGAATAATTTTCAACCGACAGCTGGAGGAAATCCTAGCCGTGACTGCGCAGCAATAGCTCCATTGCTCATCCGTAAGTGCAGTTGGCAGTTCAGAGTCCCAATTAGTCCGGGCTTTCGGCAGTAGCATTGGGCGTTGCACACGTATAGCGGCGTACAGTTTAGACACTAAGTGCTTGCCATCGGAGGTGAGCATGACATGCAATGGCAGTACCGTCTCAGGTTCGTCCGGGAAGTTGGGGAGTATGTCACACATACCTTGGCGGAGCCTGATATAGTAAAACACCTCCATGGGTGTCGGAGGAGCAGTCTGAAACAACTGTTATTTGGTGCGGAATGTTCCGTCCTGAAATAGGTCGCCCCATGAGTTAAGGTGTATGCGTTTACACATGGACTGAAATCCGTTTTCCGTTAAAAGAGAACGTTTCGGGTGATATGCGAGGGGGAGCGCCGGGGAGTAAAGCATGGGGGCGTCCAGCTGTTTAGTTATTCGCCGCCAGGCATCAATAGTACAGGTGACAGTGGTAGCAGGCGTCTCAACATCCCCAATCAGCCCCATCAGCATGCCCTTGAGCGGGAGCGGGTGAACGATCCAGTCCTCAGCAGCGACCTGTGGCATAAAGGGAGCGGGGTTAACCCAGTGGTAGGAGTGTTGAGCCTGAGCACTGAGATAGTATAATTCCATGTCGGGCACATCGAATCCTCCCCTATCGTATGGCTGCGTTAAGACCCTCCAACTAAGGCGTGGTTGCTTTCCACCCCAGAAGAGGCGCAGTAGCTCAGATCGGAGCCGTTTGAAAAAATAGGCCCCCGGGTAGTAGGGAATGTTTTGGAATAGATATAAGAACCGCGGGAGGACGACCATCTTGATCAGGGAAGCTCTACCTGCCATCGATATCGGCAAGGCCCGCCAGCGGGACACATTGTCAGTCAACTGCGAGATAGCCACCCCGTAATTGGACCGGATAGTGACGTCTCTATCGAGCGACACCTCTATGCCCAGGTACCTCAAGTCTGAGCTGCACCATTCCAGGGGGTAATCCAGCGGGAACCGGGTTACCGATGCCGTGAGAGGGAAGAATTGCGACTTCTTCCAGTTTATATGTACCCCGGATATGCCACCGAACGCCACGAATTCCCTCAGCAGCGAATTAAGGTGATCTTGTGGGTGACGCACGTACAAAGTAACGTCATCTGCGTAGAGGGAAATACTGATCTGCCGCTGAAGACAGTTAAAGGCACTGGCCTTGTGCAATTGTCGGACTCTGCAAGCCAATGGCTCTATCGCTAAGGCGAAAAGCAGGGGTGACAAGGGGCAGCCCTACCTAGTCCCTCTCGTGATCGGCATCTGTTTCGAAAGAACCCCATTGACGACGACCCTGGCGACCGGTGAGGTGTATAGCAGTTGCACCCAGGCTATGAAGATCCGGGGGAACCCCATTCTGCTCAGAATAGCTATCAGGTAACCCCACTCCACCGAATCGAACGCCTTGGTGGCGTCCAGAAACACGGCAGCGACCGGCAAGTCGGGCGAGATGGTAGGTATCAGGGAAAATAGTGTGCGTAAGTTATGGGATGTAGCCCTCCCCGGGACAAAGCCAGATTGGTCCGGCAGCACCAGGGTGTTCATGAGTAGGGACAGCCTGGTCGCCAACACTTTCGCAAGGATCTTCGCGTCGCAGTTCAGCAGTGACAGAGGGCGATAGGCATCAGTGTCCTTCGGATCCTTCCCCGGTTTCAAAAGCGACGTGATCGCAACCTCTCTCATGGAGCCCGGAAGTATCCCTACCTCGAGCGAGTCCTCGAAGACCTCCTTCAGCACCGGTGCCATAATATCGATGTAGCACTTATAAAATTCGGCCGGTAGGCCGTCCAGCCCCGCCGCTTTGCCATTGTTAAGGGACATGATCGCTTCTCTGATCTCGTCCAGTTCGAACGGGCACCCCAAGAACGCCCTATCGCTATCACTAAGCCAGCAGAGTGCGATGTCATCCAGGAAGTTACCGAACTCCACCTCACCCACCTGTTGTGTGGAGTATAGACGCTGGTAGTGCTGTAGAAAGGTGTTCTGAATTCCTTGGGAATCCTGGTACGTCCTACCCCCCTCATCAGAGATTTCCAGGATATGAGTGGCGAAGCGCTGGTGCCTTGTGAGAGCAGCCAGCACCTTTCCCGGACAATCTCCCTCACAGTAGCGCCTAGCCGTCCAGTATTTGCCCCGGAATTTTGTTTCCCTGGCAGCTTCCTCCTCATAGGTCGACAGAAGAGCACTGAATTTCACCGCTAGGTCAGGGCAGGGGTTACTGATCATCTCTGCCTCCAGCGCCTTAAGCTCCGTTTCGATCTTAGTTAATGTGCGCACTATGTCCTTCAGTATACCGCAACTTTTAGAGATCGTGATCCCCCGCACTGTCACCTTAAAGGCTTCCCAGATCGTTTCGACCTTGTCGGCCGATCCCTTGTTCCTCGGAAAGAAGGCTTCAATCTCCTCTCCCAGTTCTTGTCTAAAGACAGGGTCCAGCAAAGCTGAGGGAAAGAGCCGCCACAGCGGGCGCACCCTAGCATACCCCGGCATCCCCAAGACCGTCAAAACAGGACAATGGTCCGAGTAGGTGCGAGGCAGATGTTTCACCCGGACAATTCACTCAGCGAGGCCTCGCGAGACAAAGCAGTAATCGATCCTTGCCCATGAGCGTGCATGTGCCGTAAAATGTGTGCCCTCCCTAACCGATGTGTGTGTGTGCCTCCAGCTATCCACTAGCCCAGCTTCCGTTAGTATTCCCTGAAGTGTATCTCTGGCGTTAGTGTTGTACTGTGCACTACCGTCCGATCTATCCGCTACGGGACATAACGATAAGTTGAAGTCCCCCCCCCCAAAGAATGTGAGTGGCTTCAATGTCCAGTACAAGGCCCCACAATGACAAAAAGAAACCAGGAGTGTCCACATTAGGCGCATAACTATTGACAAGTATTATTACATCAGTGCCCAATCTCCCCCACAGGATGACGTACCTCCCCTCCCTGTCCGCTCGCACTCCCAGCTTTTGAAACGGTAGCTGTTTGTTGATTAAAATAACAGTCCCCCTAGAGTACGTGGAATAGGAGGAAAACTCTCTCACACTCGCCCATCTACTCGCAAATTTAGGAATACCATTCGGATTAAGGTGGGTTTCCTGGAGCATAGCTATCTGCACATTGTGCCGGTCTAAATAAGCAATCACATTCCTGCATTTGCGGGGGTCATTAAGGCCACGGACATTCCAGGACATTATTGAGACAGTATTCGACGTATCATCACCTGTGTTGGTCACAGTATCCCTGAAAAAAGCATTCGGTCAATGCTGCAACCCTCAATCCAGACGTACCCGATGCAGATCTTTCCGCTGTCCAGAACATTCTATGCCTATAAACAGCCACACTTTCATACACACGAACTCCAGTACCTGCACACTTGTCAGTAAAGTCTTTCGCAACACCAGTTCTGCTTTCAACAACTCGAATCCCACCAACCAAGTCCCACCCCTCCCTCCATGCACAACAATCCCCCCTCTGATTTCCCGTTCCCCCCCCACCCACTGAAGCAACCCAATCTTGCCAGTACCACATCCCCCCCCTCCACCCCGACCCCAACACTCAAGAACAATAGAAAAACCTTGTGGGGAATCCCCTCCTAAGGACACCAGAGGAATGCACCCAATCACCCCAACTCTCCCCTCTCGACCCACGTGCGCCATACGGGGAAGACAGAGAAGGTGGGGTGGTGCCTGGCATGTGTGATCCCTGCAGGCTATAGCCCAAATCGCAAGTCAGCTCCCGCTAACACCTCCCCCCAGACCGGAAAAATCACCAAAAAGGGTTCATGGGGTCCACCCTAGGAGCATCCGCTGTTCATCACTGTCTCTGCTCCGTTGTCAGATTGCCCAGTCCCGAAACACCTTCAGCAGAGGGGCAAGAAAAATGCAAAAATACAGTTGTCGCTCCCCAGTAATCAACAATACAGCAAGTCCATCATCTATGGTACTACCGGCAGGGCCGGGCCACCCTGACGGTAGCAGGCATCGCCATTTGAAGTCCAGCCGCTGTACCTTCCATCGGAAACAGTGGTCGAAAGTATACAAGGACCCAGTTAGGACTCCTCGTGCTCGGCCGGGTTCACTTCCGCCTCATCCTCCCTTTCATTTTGTCTGCCCCTCCTGGCAGTGCGTAGTTTCCGAACATAGTCCTCGGCCTGCTGCGGGTTTACAAAGAAGTGTTGTTTGCCCTGGTGGGTCACCCTGAGCCGCGCTGGATACAGAAGCGCGTAGTCAACTTGCATGTCCCTCAGCTTTTTCTTCACGTCCAAGAATTTCCTTCGCTGATCTTGAACCATGGGCGTAAAGTCCGGATATAGGGAGAACTGTACGCCGTCACAAGTTAGATTCCGATTAGTGCGGGCAGCGCGAAGTGCCGTATCGCGGTCCCGGTAGTTAAGCAACCGGGCGATGATGGGCCGCGGCTGCGCCCCAGGCTTGGGGACCGGGCCCAGGGAGCGATGCGCCCGCTCTACAATAAATTGGCTGGAGAAGGCCTCCTTACCCACTGCCGCGATGAGGATGCGCTCCACGTAGTCCTCCATGCGCCCAGTGTTGGTGGATTCCGGAACCCCCGTGACGCGAATGTTGTTGCGCCTGCTCCTCGCCTCCAACTCCTCGTTCTTCGCCGCTATAACTCTCAGGATATTGTCCATTCTAGTTAGGCGCGTATCCTCCGAGGTAGAGATGCGCCTCTCCGCCTCCCCCAATCGCTCCTCATGGACCTCCAGTTTCTGTGCAACACCATCCATTCTGGATGATAAGCGGTCAACCTTGTCGACTATCGTGGTGAAGCCCTGCCGCATCTCCTCCATCATCAGTCTCAGCTCCGGAGCCAAGGGGGCAGAGGGGGGCTCAGTTCCCGACGTGCTCGAGGCTCCACTTGTCCCCGCCATGCTGCGTAACGGTTTTTTGGTAGTCGCTGGTTCGAAAGAGAGCTTGGGTTGCTTGTTATCATTTTTGCCCATCGTGCCTTAACTGTGAGCGCCGACCAGGCACTGTGACTGGTGCCAACGTCTATGCCCACTGCTCCGAACCCAGTCGGCGTGACCCGATGGCCCCGCTCGCAACAATCACAGAAATGGCAGTAACAGCTTCTCAAGGGTAGAGGTCTTCCAAGCAACCACCCTCTCGCCCCCAGTGCCCCCGCACCGGCGATGTAGCTGCGGGCGATGCGATGAGGCACTGCGTCAAGCTCCGTGGTCCGAAGTCCAGGGCGAGGTAGCGGGGGGTGATGGTGGGCCGCAGGGCGTAATGGTAGGCCCGAGCGCCGTGTGCAGAAATCAGGGGCCGCAGGCTGGGCAATATCTATGCCCTCCGGGGGTATGTTGGTGCCTCGTGGACCAGAGGCCAGGGAACGGCAGCAGGGGAGGTGCCGGTAGGCCGCCGGGCGCAGGGGAAGGTCTGTGCATTAGGCGCGTGCAGGCAGGCCGACTCCTACTTCAGGGAAGCCTCCGTCACTGCGAGGGGGCCCCCCCCCAGTCGCAGCGAGAACATAGCAGTAAGGCAAAGCAGCTGCAGGATGATGGGGCACAAACCAGGTGAGGTGTCCAATTCCCCCGGCCGGCCCTGGTATGTCCCGATGGCCCCACGCGCAGCGGCACCGGTTGTGGGTGTGTTGGCGCCTCAAGGGCGCAGGCCTGCAGGAGTTTCGTCAAGCACCCGCCCCTACGGGCCTCCGCTCAGGTACAGCAGCTTCGGGCGCGGTGGCGAGGCGTTGTGGACAGCCTCGCAGACTGGAGCCCCGGGATGTCAGCGGGAGGTGGTGGTAGGGCGCCGGGTGCGGGGGAAGGTCCGTGCGCCAGGCTCGGGGCTCCGGAGGTTCAGGCAGGCCGACTCCCACGTCCGGGAGTCCAACGTCTCCACAAGGGTTCCCCCTCCCAGATGCTGCGAGATCGCGGCAGTATCGCAGGGTAGCTGCAGGGTAACGGGGCACAGATCAGGAGGGACTTCCGAGTCTCCCGGCAGGTCCAGGCGGGCGCCGCTGCGTGACCTCGGCACCCCGGCGGCCCACCGGTGTAGTGCCGACTGTCCTTGCCCGCCGCAGCAGCCCCAAGGGGGGGGAGACTCACCTCCGTCGCCACCCGACAGGCCCTCAGCAGGATTCTCCACAGGCAGCACGGGCCCCGCAGCACCGAGGCCCAGTCACCTCGTGGGCAGCCGCGGCCTCGCGTGGTCCGGCGCCCAGGCGCCTCAGCAGCTCTCCTCCACAGCGTCCCCCGGGCAGCACAAACAGTCGCGTATCTCAGGCATCCGACCACCGATCTCTCCCAAATTTGGACCGGATCTGCGAAACAGGTAGGGTCACCACCGCTGCGATTTCTGGGCGCCTGCCCACAGGTGAAAAGGATTTTTGCAGGATGTATCTGGCCAGGCAGCCAGAGCCTCACTAAAGTGCGGCCATTAGCTAGTGCGCCCTCTAGCGCCCCCCATCCAACATCAGTTCCTTAAAAAAGTGTCTGCCTGGTTAATATGGAACATTAAGGAATTGATATAGTAGTTGCGTGAGTACCACCATTTTTATCAGGGAGACTCGCCCCGCCATAGAGAGGGACAGTGCGATCCATCTGGTCACTTTGCCGGCAATATGATCAAGGGCAGTGCCATAATTTAGTCGTATGAATTCATCGCGATCTCCGAAGATACTTATCCCCAGGTATCTAAAATCCGAGTCGCACCACTTCAAAGGGAAGTCCAAGGGAAATTGCACAGCCGCGAATGTGAGAGGGAAGACTTCCGATTTACCACATTTGATCTGTACCCCGGAAAGTTTGCCAAATATAATACATTCTCACAGAAGTGGGTTTAAGTTGGATTCTGGGTCTCAAACATACAGGGTGACATCATCAGCATAGAGGGATATCAGTATTTGGCACAAATTACATTTTAGCACCTTGTCCTGATGGTGTTGACAAAGCTTGGCAGCTAGGGGCTCAATTGTGAGAGCGAAAAGAAGGGGAGAAAGGGGGCATCCCTGTCTGGTACCACTGGTTAAAAGGAAAGCCGTAGATGCATGGCCATTGATCATTACCCTGGCAGAAGGGAAATTGTATGGCAAACTGATCCACGAGAGAAATACTGGAGGGAAGCCCATACGCTGCAGGACCCCTGCTAAATAGTCCCATTTGACCGAATCGAACACCTTGGTGGCGTCTAAAAAAAATGCCGCCAAGGCCAAGTCAGGAGCCACATCGTGTAGTATGGAAAAGAGTGTAACCAAGTTATGTGTGGTCTAGCTTCCCGAGATAAATCCCGACTCGTCAGGGAGGACCAGTTTTTCCATAAGCAGACTCACGCAATTGACAATGATTTTTGCGAGAATTTTGGCATCACAATTAATAAGTGACAATGGTCTGTATGAGGCGCAAGAGGCCGGTGGTTTTCCAAGTTTAACTAATGAGATGATGAGAGATTCTCTTATGGAGGGTGGGAGCTTACCCTGTTCTAGGGCATCCTCACATACCTCCTGAAGAATGGGAGCAAGTAAATCAATGTACGCTTTGTAGAATTCAATGGGGAGCCCATCCAACCCAGGGGACTTCCCTGATCTCATTTGCATAATGGCTTCCCTGATCTCGTCTAGTTCAAATGGTGCACTCAAAAATTCCCTCTGTGAATCTCCCAACCACCCCAATGCCACATCAGAAAGGTGAGTGTCTAGATCAAGTGTGTCCCTTCTCCCCAAAGTGTACAGTCCGGAGTAGTGTGATGGAAATATGGTAAGAATGTCAGCTGTGTTCCTGTATACCACTTCCCCAGGCCCCTCAACCTCCAGTACATAATTGCAGAATCTAGGTTTGTGTATGGTCTCTACCAAAGCCTTGCCTGGTCTCTCTCTCTCCCAGTAGCGTCTAGCCACCCAGTACTTTCCCCTGAATTTTGTCTCCCTGTTTGCTGTGTCCGCATACTCCGATAGAGTATTCCCGGAGCTCACTCTCTGTTCTGCCATCAGTACCCCTTGAAAGTCTAGTCTCCTAGGGCCAGATGCAGGTAATCCCAGTTTAACGATTCTTAAATACTGAATCATACCGAATCGGTATTTTAGAATCGGAAAATGGGATGTAGGTACAAAATCGGTAAATACCAAATCGGTAAAACCCATTCAACCCTATGGGCCTCCAGGCTCATAGGAATGAATGGGATTTACTGATTTGGTAAATACCGAGTCGGTAAATACCGAATCGGTAAATTTGAACAGAAGCCATGTGAGCCAGTCAACCAATCAGGAATACCCACCACACCCCACAACAAAGCAACAGAGAAACCATCCAATCAGATGCAACCACCCCTCCCCAGTACCTGGGGTTGGCCACACCCATGCAGGTGCAGAGCAACTCAACTGCTTGGCCAGAAGGATGGAACTGAGCATAATAGGAAGATGAAATTCAGCCCAGCTGAACTCCAGGTGCTGGTGGAGGAGGTGGTGAAACACCACACCCATCTCTTTGGCAAAAAGTCTTTGCATGTTGCAGAGTCTGTAAAACGGAACACCTGGCTGGAGATACAGACAAAAGTCAATGCCATTGGGGTCGTACACTGGGACATAGATGACATCAAAAAAAGGTGGTATGATCTGCGGATCATCACCAAAAAGAAAATTTCAACACAGAGGAAAGAAGCCGTAGCTACAAGTGGAGGGAGGAGCCGTGCACCAAAACTGACTGACCTGAAGCAGCTTGTTGAATCCACCCTGGAGCCTGAAAGCATACATACATGGGATTGGGGATGCTGACAGCTCAGCCAGAGCTGCGAGAAAACAAGGTAAGATGCACGGACATGAATACCCACCCTATTCCCTGGCCCCTTCCCCAATGTGGGTGTCTGCATCACAATCCAGAACTGGTTTTAGTACTTACCACCAATGCATCATGGGAGACATAGACATAGTAACATACATCAATGCAGTCAACATAGAACTCAGCATGGCATGCCACACACTACATCCATAAGCAGTTGAGGACTAGGCAATTGTGTGATAGGAATGTGATTTAATAATGACACACAGGTGATCAACACCACTTACCCATTGTCCATATCTGCCCACAGGAGAGTCATCGCGCAGTACAGTGCAGGAAAGGGAAGAGAGGGCACGGGCAACGAAGATGAGGGAAAAAACACCCGACAGATCAGGACCAAGCACTGTACCTGAAACGACATCCACAGCGCAGGCAGTCACTGCACTGTAGCAAGCCACCACACCACAGCCACTGTCACCTCTGCTGTTTGGGTCACAGAATTCGGAAGCACCTGCACTTTCCCCAACACCAACCTCAGAGTCCTCTGTGATGGGAAGGCCAAGGAGGCATGATGTGCCCCCTCTCAGGATCCTCGAAACCTCAGATGACGAAGATGTGGAGGCTTTCACACCAAGTACTCCACCTCTGGCTAACAACGCTAGGCAATAGACTTCATCTGGAGCTGTGCGTGCTGGTGTCCGAGGCCGTACGGCACGGGAGAGAGTCGAAGGCCAGGATGGAGAGGGGGTGTTCTGTTGTCTTGAGGCCACCATGGTGAAGGTCCAGCGCCTGCAGGCAAAGGGCATTTTAGCGGTGCATAGACAGGTGCGTATATTAAACAGCTGGATGTCTAACATTGACAGGGGGATTGGCTTCATGGCACAAGGAATTAACTCCATGGCAGAGGGGATGAGGGAAATGACAAAGTGAACGAGTTGCCTCTGTGAAAAACTAGAGAGTGACCACTCCGAAAGGCGCAGAGGTCGTCACTGCATGCGGCAACAAACTAAAGCCATGAACCGGATTGCCACTGCAACCACCCTGCTATGCCAGCTCTCAGTCACCATTAAGCATGGGCGAATTTTGCGAATTCGCGAATTTGCGGATTTGCGAATTCGCAATCCGCAAAATTCGTGAATTTGTGCGAATTTGCGGATTTTTGTTTTTTTGCATGTTCGCTGGGTTTTTTGCTTGTTCGCTGGGTTTTTTGCGTGTTCGCGGGGATTTATTGTGTCTTTGCGAGCCGCTTGCATAGCGAAGTTACCCATGCAGTCGTTTATGGGAGAGGGAGAGAGAGATAGCTAGATAGATAGATAGATAGATAGATAGATAGATAGATAGATAGATAGATAGATAGATAGATAGATATATAGAAAGAGAGTGGGAGAGAGAGAACGAGAGAAAGAAAGAGAGGCCGGATCTCGGAAGCGCCAGATTCCTGAGTTGCCCCTACAGAACATACAGCTTTTTATTTTTAGCAAAATGCATATGAAAATTGTGCTGTAAAGGTCTCTTTTAGTTTAACCCCTCCTGACAACTCAAAATGGGTGTATTTGCCATCCTCTCCCTTCTTCCTGTTTTTTATATCTGTAAGTGCTTCCTGATGAGGTTTAATCCCTTGGACAGGTGCCTCGTTGCCTACTTGTAACTATTCTCTGACCCTGCTTCAAGGGTCAGAGCAGGGTCAGAGAATAGTTGCAAGTAGGCAATGAGGCGCCAGGAAGCAATTAGCAGCAGGTGTCCAAGTTGAAGTTAATTTGTTTGTAACCCTTTTGTAAAAGGTTACAAAGAAATTAGGTTCAACTTTTGCACCTGCTGCTGTAACCCTTGCTTGGCTGAAAATTCGTCCCCGCTGATTTGCAGATTTTACCGCGATTTCGCGAGATTCGCGGATCGCGAAATTGCGGAAAATCCGCAAATTCGCCAGCGAAACGGATTTTACGCCCAAACTTAGTCACCATGCAGGATAACATTGTGCACTGCTGCAGTGATTTGTCGAGGGGGATGGGGAGAGTCACCTCTGCCATGGAGGTTTTGCTGACACAGCAGGCAGCCACTGCTGGAGACACAGGAGTCAGGGACACAGAAGACTCCACCAGCAGGAGTGGCTCTAGCACTCCTATTCCTGACATTCGTAGGAGCAGCAGGCTCCAACCTGCTGATCCAGGCACCACTGCGCACGTTGACACCCAGCCCCGTACATCCTGCACTGTAGTGCTTGGGCGCAAACATTGACAATGCCCTCAAACCACAGGACAGGTCACAGTGAGGTCGACTGTGGCCACCCAGTGTGGAATACAGATATTGTACTACCATGGTCTGGTATCAGTGAAGTGCTGTAGTGACTATTAAACTACGTACTTCAATTACTAAGTATGCCTGTGTCTCCTTACTTACTTAGAAATATCTGCGTGTGATTTCTGCACGTCTCAGTCTGCCATCTGTTGCTGGCGCTGCTCCTGTTGCATAGGGCTCTGCCTGTTCTGTTCCATCATCAATGTCTACAAAACAAAAATAGCGAAGATGCACATATCATAGAGCCTACAGAATTCCCCGTGGACTACGGATTGCCCTAAAACCTTCTTTATGTAAGAACTCAAAAACTTTCTTTTTTTTTATTTTTTATTTTAATGAGAGTTCATACCGGTAAATACATATTTCTAACTGGATACACAGATACATAGATAGAAGCATAGCATTATATCATCATGCGAAATAACAGAAAGAATAATAAACAATACAAATCATTTAACATATTAAATATCTACACGACCAGTAAATCATTCATTTGTAGTTAATTTTGCTGTCCTCCAGGTAGCCACTGGGGCCCAAAGTCGCTTGCCCACATCCCTTAGCTTCGCTCCCTTTAAATCATATAATGCTTCCTCAATATTATGTATGCCCAACATTCTGCACAACCACATTTGAAAAGATGGTGCTTCTGTATCCTTCCAGGCTGCGCTAATTAAAATCCTAAGAACTGCTACGGAAATGAAAACCAGAGCTTCGGCCTCAATACTCATATTTAATTTCGCATCACAGCCAATTATTATCAAGGTTGGGGATAGGTTAATTTTGACATCCAGAAGCCCCTCTAAAAACCGTATTATTTCATCTTTAATAGTTTTTAATTTTTCACAACCATAGAACATGTGTATAAGATCAGCTATACCCTTTCCACATCTCGGGCAGTTGTTATCTGTCGCTTTCCCTCAAAAACTTTCAAAGACAAATGGAACGCCATCTTAAATAAATGTAGCCTCGACTTAATACTCCTAATTGTAGAAGAGTTATCGCACATATTAATGGATATTGAAAAAGAAATAAAAGAAATACACAAAGAGTTAGAAGGCTCTATAACCACTGAGGAATGGTCGACGATCCTAGAGGACATTAATTTACAACTAGACAAGCACACTAAGGAAATTAATGAGAGGAAAATCAGGAAATACAGAAGAGATACTCTCGACTATAAACTTGACGAAGTATACAAGTGGGCGGAAGTATACGCCCAAAAACGTAGAAATAAACCATATAAGGATCAGAATGATACCTCATCTTCTGGCAGTGATTCGTCAACTAGACCATACAGAAAAACTAATATTGCGACTTCCACCACAGCCAGACAACAACAACAACAATCGACCGTTGAAACTACTGAAACTTCAACATCCCGCAATGACTCGTCCTCCTCGGTTCATTTTTTAGAGTCTGGCCAGGAAGAAAGAGAAGACTCAGGAGGAGCAAAAACAAAAGAAAAGGGGCCCCCACAAACGCGAAGCACGATTCAGAAGAAGGACAACAAACTCAAGAAGAACACCTAGTCATTAACATTTAAGACGCCCAGTTGACATCGAACGAAATGAAACTACTTGAGAAAGGCACATCATTTATCCCAACTACGACAACTAACTTACTGGAGCTCAAAGTGAGCACTTTCAAGTTTACAAGGAAACTCAGATTACGTCATTTTTTTGACAATGTCCTCACACCGACCACACAGACCAAACCGGACCAACTCTTGGGATTACATCCTCACAGCACATTTCTAGCTCCGAGCAGTCACAAATGCATTGACCTATTTGAGAACTTAGTGAAACGAGATCTCACAAAATGGAATTTTAACAAAAAAGTTACCAAAAACGTCACACAAAAAGACCAAGATACTTTCAATAAGATTGCTACCAACAAAAATATAAAATGCTTGAAAGCAGACAAAGGTGGCGCCTTAGTCATCGTTAACACCACTATGTACAACCAAAAAGTCTCTGAACACATCAGTGATGAGAACACATACATGAAATGGCCAAATAATCCGACTAATGAATTCAAAGAGATTCTCTCCAACATTGTCATTAAAGCACATGAATCAGGAACCATTGATGATCGCACTAAAAAATTCCTAATCCAAGAACACCCGAAGAGTCCTACAATACATATGACACCTAAGATACACAAGAATATGGTTGACCCACCATTCAGGCCAATTGTCTCCACCAAAGGATCGATACACAAACCTGTTGGGAAATTTATAGACAAGTACCTTCAACCCACTGTTAGAGAGATGAAAAGTTATGTGAGAGACACCACTGAATTTCTACAAAAGCTTACGGAAGTGTCCATTCAACCTGATGAACAATTAATACTATGCACTGCTGATGTCAGTACCTCTATTCCGCATGACGGCGGCATAGAAGCCATTGAAAAAACCATCTTAAACTGCAATCTTGAACCATCTATGCAAGAGTCTTTTATGCAATTAATGATCTTCACGTTATACCATAGTTATTTTGAACATGACAAAAACTGGTACCTCCAAATGTCTGGAATGTCTATGGGAAACTGTGCGGCTCCAACATACGCAAATATATACATGAAAGAGTACGAGGAGCTTCACATCTATGGCAATGACAATTTCTACAAACACATCAAGTTATTTACACGTTACATTGATGATTTATTTATCTTATGGAAAGACTCAGAGGCGAATTTACAACAGGCATTGACGGAACTGAACACGAAAAATGAAAGAATCCAACTGACATGGCAAATGAGCAAAGACACTATACATTTTTGGGATGTGGCCATTATTAGGATTGCGAATGGATTTAAGACAGACCTTTACCGAAAACCCACAGACCGCAACAATACCCTACATTATTCCAGCTTTCATCAGGGAGCTCTCAAGAAACATCTGTATTACACATGAATGAAATGAGTAAAAGATTCACAGAAAGAGGTTACCCTAAACCTATATTAGAGATAGCGAAAACAAGAGCTTTATCCACCAGCAGACAAGAAGCTTTAATGAAAACTATGAAACAACCAGATGATAGAATGGTCCTGGTGTCGAAATTCTCAACCATGAGCCCTGCTTACAAAAAAATCATCTTAAAACACTGGCCGATCTTAGAATTAGAGCCAGACTTCAAAGATATTTTTTAAAAACCACCCATATTTGCTTACACAAGAAGTCAAACCATCAAAGAAATACTTGAAAAATCTCTTGTTACTCTCACTAATTACAAGGGCACGCGTCCTTGTATGAACTGCAGCAATTGCAACAATATTATTAAAGGCAATTCCATTACCCACCCCATGAAAGGCAACAACATTAAACTTCACATAAATGCAACCTGTGATTCTACAAACTTGATTTACTCCTTAAAACGTCCATGTGGAAATATCTATGTGGGTAAGACTGAGAGAAAAATCAAAGTGCGGATAAATGAGCATAAATCAAATATAAGAACAAAAAATGAAAACTCCGCCGTGGCAGTTCATGTCAATGAACAAAGACATACTGTTGCCCAAATTAAATTTATGGTTTTGGAAACCATCAATAAAGTGGAAGGCAGAGACAATCGCAAATACCTGCTGCAACGTGAAAGGACTTGGATTTACCGTTTACAAAGCATGAAACCCTTTGGGTTAAATGATAGAACTGAATTCAGTTGTTATTTATGATTATGTTTTCTTTTGAAACCACGTAGTGGCTTACTGACCCTGACACTTTGCTGTAGCTCGCGCTTCATTAAGTGGTAATTTGTAGTTGTATAAATACCTTATGTGGCATAATTTGTGCTCCTATATTCATGCAACTGCTCGCTACAATTTCTTGTATTTATGTTACTTGTTTAATGTTCAAATGATATTTTCGTGCAACCTTTTTGATCATTGCTTTATCTTCACTCCCCATCTGTTTCACTCTCTCAAGATGGCCGCGCGCGCGAGTCCATCGTTTATGTTTAGTTTCACTTTCTTGTCACGTTACTAACCGCCTGCCCTATCTAAATCGTTCACCACCTCACTTCCGCGTTTTGGTCGGCGGATCGGTACCAAGCTTCTCGGATTTCTAACAACGCCAACTTCACCTACCCGCTTACGTAAGTCATGTTAGACACTTTCTTATGGGTTATGCTACTTGAGGCATCTGCCATGTTAACAGGGAATCTAATACCCTATTATTTTCTCTCGTAGCCACGTTGATTAAATACCGACCGAATGATTGTAAGTGGCTTTTTTTGTTAGTTTCGTTTGCATGCATCCACCATGTGGTTTCATTAGGCCTTTGTTAGCCACTCCCGTGATATCACTGCACTCCGTGGGTTCCTCGGCGTTTGCACACGTGTTTCTCACTATATAAAGCACACTTTTTTCACCACGTTACACATCCCTTGATACAACTAACACGTGATCTTGAATTTCTGGCACCTATACTACAGTTGAGCACATCTTTATATTAACACTGCATGGCGATGCATGATATCTAATGCATCCCCTACACATGAGGTTTTGATAACACCATCTTTTTTGAAGATCTTTAACTTCATCCTTCATACTACTCATTATATCTTCTTCGTCCCTCACAGTACTCCTTGATAAAGGGCAACCAGGCCCGAAATGCATTGGAGTTGGAATTAATTCTATGATTAATGAAATGTTCATCATTACATCAAGTGAATTGATATATTGAATACAAGCAATGAAATCGAACACTATATATAAACTTTGAAAATGTGAACTGACCTTCAGTGGAGTCATTTTTTTTAACCTTAAGGAGTGCCTCATACAGGGATGCATCCAGTTGTTTGTATGCACACTTGAACCATCATCAATGTCCTCATGATGTGTGATCTCAACCTCTGTGCCTTCCTTGGTGGCAAGATTGTGCAGCATGGCACAGGTCGCAATTATTTTGCAGCAGATGATTGGAGTGTACTGCCGTGCACCTCAACTCTTAAGGAGGCAGCATAACCTGCTTCTTAGTAGTCCAAAAGTGCGTTCTACAACGCTGCGTGTTGCTCTGTGTCCCACATTGTAACGCCTCTCCCTCCTGGTAGATGGATTCAAGTAGGAGGTGAGGACAAAGGATTGTAGAGCATATGCACTATCACCTAGCTGTAAAAGAGAATGACATTAGTCACATACTCATGATTGATCCACCTGCATTGACTATCAGGGTGTGTCACTTTTATTTACCTAGTAGGTATACATCCCCGAATTCTCCGGCAACAAGGCGTGTGTATATCCAACTATTCTGGAAGATGTAGGAGTCGTGGGTACTCCCTGGGAATTCGGCCACAATGTCTGGTATGATGTTGCCAGCGTTGCATATCACCTGCACATTGATTGAGTGCGTTGACTTCCGGTTCCTGTAAATTTGTTCTGTTGCTGCAGGTGGGCATAGTGAGATGTGGGTGCCATCTATACAGCCTATCACGTGATGGGAAGTGTGCCAGTTGATAGAAATCTGTTTTGGTCTTAGCAAGTTCCACAGGTGAGTCAGGGAACCGAATGTAATGATGCATCCTCTGCGTCATGGCCTCAAGGAGCTTCCTGAAAAAACGGGACAGGCAGCTCTGAGACACACCACCTACTGCAGCAATCACACTCTGGTAGCTCCCAGAGGCAAGTAGGTGTAGGCTGCACAGCACCTACACATGGGGTGGGATGGCGTGCGCCCCAGGTGTGGGTGGAGGTCCCTGATCAAGTCCAGGATGGTTCTGGGGTGTAGCCTGTACCTTTGCAGTATCTCTGTCTCAGTCAGTTGGAAGAACTTTATCCTCTGCCTGTAGACTTGCTCCTCCCTTCTTCATACCCTCTCTCCTGCTGTTTGTAGCCATAGCCGCCTTGCTATGATGTAGAATGCCCCCATTCTTGTTGCACTGTTGCATTTTGGGACCTTCTTTTATAGCCTGCACCTGGTTACCATCTGCTTTCAATCCATGGTAAATACAGACTCTTAAATACCAAATTTCATGAAATTCTGTATTATTTGGGTTTCCTACATCTCGATGGACATTTTATACCATTTCTTATTTACCGATTCGGTAAATAAGAAATCGGTAAATAGGGATTCGGTAAATTCCGATTCGGTAGAATACCGACTCATATTTACCGAATCAGTATTTTTTTGACTCCTACATCTCATTTTCCAAATACCGGTCGGTTACGGGCGAAATTACCGAATTTCGGCTGTTACCGACCGGTATTTGGCTACCTACATCTGGCCCTAAGTCCTTAAGCTCCCTCTACAGTGTCCGTAGGGTGCTTTGGATGTCCCATAGGATGCCACAACTCTTTGATATGTAGAACCCCCGGATTGTAACCTTAAAATGCCTCCCTAACTGACTCAACACTGTCCACCGAGCCCATATTGCTCTGCAAGAAGTCAGCAATTTCCTGACCTAGTGCGCCACAAAACACCTCATCAGGCAGTGTAAGGGGCGACAACCTCAGATTCGGGTGTGGAACGCCCCCCTAGAGGGGGGATTTCCATCCTTACAGGAGAGTGGTCAGAGAGAGTACGGGCCAGTTGCTTGATGGATAGCAGCGCAGGTACAAGGCCCCTGGATATGAGACAATAATCCAGTCGAGCCCAGGAAGCAGATTGTGCCCTGAAGCGTGTGGCATCCGCAGTGTGGGGATGTAATTGACGCCATGCATCTATCAGCTCTCCATCATCTGTTATGTCTTGCAGTATTTTTTGTGCCTTAGTATAGTAATGGGTATGGGATTACACCTATCCCTACCAGGATTTAGAGATACATTGAAATCTCCACCCCATATTATGTGAGTGGAGCCAATTTCTAGTATCTTTCCCCACAGCTCAGTAAAGAACTCCAGGGCATAAATATTGGGGCCAAAGCAGCACACCCAAGTGACATATTCGGGGCCCATTCTACCCCACACCATGCAATAGTGTCCCTGCCTGTCGTTAGCCGTGCCAGCAACCTCAAAAGGGGAGTTCTTCTTTATGAGTATGGCCGTCCCCCTGGAGTATGAGGAGTAGGATGAAAACGATTGGTTATCCACCCATTTGGATGCAAAGGTGTGGGTGTGGTGAGGATTGAGATGGGTTTCTAGGAGCATCACAATTTGTGTCTGATGGCGATCTAGATATGACAAAACCCACCAGCGCTTTCTAGGGTCGCCCAGCCCTCTAATATTCCAAGTGAGGACGTTTAGACCTTGGGAATGCAATATGTTAGCCATTCAAGAACGTTAGAAAATAATGATCGTCGTATTGAGCATCTGAACCTTGTCTGTCTGATGTAGCATGCCTTATGTACCAAAGTAACCCCCATTAACAACCCCTTCTCCCCCTCCTTCTACTGGAGCATCCCAAACATGCCAGCAAGTACAATCCCCCCCTCTCCGTACTCCAACATCAACGAGTAACCTCTGCAGATTAATCTGCGACAAGGGCTAAGGGGGGTGCACCCTTTTGGGGGAACTGCCAGGGGCAAGCACGATTCCTCCCCGCCCCCAGAGAGGGAAGACGTTGGAACGATCAAGTCTCATGAGGGCGATGGTGCTCAGTACTTAATGTAGCTTGCCCTTGCACCAGTAGGCCTGATAAGTCCCATCCAGTGCATCAGAGATAGCAGGGGGATATTTCCCCAGGATTCTCGAGCCCTGTATTGTTGTGTTGCTCTCAGCAATTAATCTGTATCATCAGGGTTTTTACTAAGAGACCTGTCCGGTGTTGAGGAATTGTTGTTCTGTCGTTTCAGCCTCTTTAAGAGGTCATCTACCTGTTGAGGGTTGTTAAAAAAGGATTGCTTGCCCTGGTGTGTGATTCGTAACTTCGCAGGATAGAGAAGAGCATTCTCTATCTGGGCCTGTCTCAGCTTCTGTTTGGCAGAGTTGAACTTGCTTAGTTCTTCCTGCACTGCACTCGTGAAATCCGGATAAATCATGAATGTTTTGCCTTCATAAACAAGTTAGCGCTTTTCTCGTGCCATTTTGGGAATGGCATTGCGGTCTTGGTAATTTAAAAGGCGCAATATTATGGGGTGCCGCGGGCCTCCTGCTGGCGGCCTAGGGCCGAGAGTTTGATGCGCCCTTTCGACGATAAATTGAGAGGATCTGGATGCCACTTGTTTCTGTCAGCAGCCTCTCAATGTAATCCTCCATTCTACCCGTGTTCATACTCTCTGGAATTCCCAGGACATGTATATTATTTCTACAACTGCGCGCCTCCAAGTCTGTGTTCTTTGCTGCTATTATCTTGAGTAGTTTATCCATCTGCGCCACATGGGTCTGTATATTGAAGGTGCTGTCTTCCACAAGCACGGCGTTCTGTTTCTTTAATGCGCTCATAGCGCCCCTCCAGCTTATGGACAATGGCATCCATACGGTTACTCATGGCATCCATTCTGTCTGCAATGGTAGTGAGGTGCTGGCGCACCTCTGTTAGCAGAGATTTCATATTGTCCTCCGATGGAGAAATTGCCCCCTGCACAGCATCCTCCCACTACCTCCAACTTCCTCCTGCTGCGTGCGGCCCACCTTTTTGGCTTCAAACGTCAGGCGGGGCTGCCTGGCATCTGCTTTCCCCATGGCTGACATGGAGCAGGGCCCGGTATCGTAGGTAGGGGCAGAGCAGCTCTCAAGGGTGGGCGGTATTTATCGTATGGGCTTGTCCGGTGTACTTCCAGCAGGTAAAACAGGTTTCTCACAATCCCCTTTCAAAGGCGGGCCGCACACCAGTCTAGAGGACTAGCAGTTCTGAGCTAGCATCACCTCACAGGAGTGTCCGTGATTGTCTCTAGGGGAGCAGTGGAAGGCCACCCAGCACCCTGTTTGTGCTCCCCCAACTCCTCAGGTTGCAGTGCTCTTTTTCTCCAGGAGGGCTCAGTGCCAGGTATCTCATCAGGGTCCCTTAGGGTGGACTGATTAGAGGCAGGCTTAGGCTCCAGTGAGGAGAAATATACCAAAGGCAATGAGCGCGGTTCAGCTATAACATGGCAGCGTGAGTCTCTAAGAGCAGCGTTATGTCCTTCATGCGCCATGCAATTGGGGGCCAGTATCTTCTAACAGGATGGACCTCTCCTCGTCCTGCTGCCCTCAGCGGATGATCCAGATACAGGCCGCGTCTGCAGCAGCAGGCAGGGTTTTCTTGGAATAGCCCGGTGTCGACGCCTCCTGCTATCTGCCGGGTGACTTTCCCCCAGTCACACTGCCCTTGTTATCCGCGGCAATCTAGGTAACGATGAATGGCATGCAGCTCACTTTCAATGGCGCGTGTGATGCCTCGCATTGAGGAAGGGTGCCCGCAGCACTTACACCGGACTCCCTGGTCGCAGTATCTCCTCCCGCGATGGCAGCAGAGTTGGCCCAGCAGCTCGTCTGGTTCAGCTTACATCCCACTCACCCGCAAGTCTGTTTCTGCAGTGTGGCAATGGCGCGGCCCAGGCGCCACATGGGCGCAATGGTCCTTGAGTGCTCAGGAAAGCCCGGCCGCAGCTCCAGGCCATACAGGGCTCTTTGGCAGCGCCACTTGTTCTCTCTCCATAGCCCGGGCATCCGCCTTGCCCCCGCTCCAAAATCATCCTGTCGGGGCCCCGGGTTTTAGGTTCTCCTTCCTCACAGCTTGAAGTAGTTTAAGATACAAGAAGCAGGATTATGGCCTGGATAAGGCGGCGAGCTACAAGAGCCTAACATCGGTGCAGCCATTTTGTTCACGCGCCACCTAGCGCCCCCCCATGCCACTTACATGTTCTGCGAAATCCAGCTCATCTCATTTTCTGTGCGTCAAAAACTCAGAGCAAGGCAAACCTGTTTTTCTTGTATGCCTAAGGTGGGACTTCCCAGACAAGCCTCGGCACCTTGTCCATTTTTCTTTAACAGCTGGAACAGCTCCTTCTGGTCACTGAAACCACAGACCCTCAGAGCAGATACTAGGTATCTCTATAATCAGGTCCCCTACAGGGCCCAGTTCTCTGTCGCCATATTGGAGTCAGGAGTTATTCTCCCTTTTAGGCCCTGGAGCTGTCAAAAACAGCAACTTGAACCTTGGATAGCTGCTCCAGTTTGTGGGTGCCAAGCAGCAGTCAGTACTCCTCTTCTTCAGGAGGAGTCATGAGCCTTCTTTCTTTCAAGAGGACCTTCTTCTACAGGTGCAGTCTACCCACATCCAGGAAAGTTCTAGGAGGTGGTAGTGATGTGCCAGTCTTATTCTGTTCAATAGTCAGTGACTGGAGATTTTTCCGAACCCAATCCTGGCTGTTTTCTCATCCTATGCCCACCACCTTTTGCAGCACTTCCTCTTCACTTTAGTGTAAAAATCCCAAGAACTCCAAACATCAAGATGGCTGAACAAGTCATTCTTCTGGGAGAGCTCCAGGCACATCTCAAGCCAATCCCCTATTTACATGAGCTTTCCATTCCTCTATCAGGGTCAGAGCTGTTTTTCCCTCCTGTTGTGGTTGGAGTCAGTAGGTTTAGGAGGATTCTGAAAGACAGGAATTAGACACTTTAAGCCCCATTCAGGATCTGTAAGTAAAAAGAACTGCTTATGCTGTCT
Organism: Lissotriton vulgaris; assembly: GCF_964263255.1. NCBI lineage: Eukaryota > Metazoa > Chordata > Amphibia > Caudata > Salamandridae > Lissotriton > Lissotriton vulgaris. The sequence continues at coordinate 1,131,484,394 of NC_141691.1, forward strand.
TTTGTTTAACCAGCTGTGCTTTATGCTTCCCATATAGACAATCCCTGCTAAACAATTCTGCTATCCTGGTTTCTGGGGACAGGGTATTCTGCTCAGGCAGAGTCATCAACTCCTGCCAAAAATATATATTTGTATCTGGTGGTGTGATAGTCGAAGAATTGGTTTTCATCTACTTCTGGCTCAGACAGAGTTATGTGTACTGAACTAATTCATTGCTTTTAATTGAGTAACAAGGACACCCACAATGAAGAACCATGTAAGGTCAGAAATACATTGGACAAAGGAGTTCATTAAACACAACATTCATTGATGGCAAAACAGAAATGCACGAGACAAAAACACTAACAAAAATAGGACAGACTGACAATAGAGAAACATCCTGGGGACTGTGCAGACATTAAAAATATAATGAATATGCACATTAATTGCACTAGGGCTAGTTTATGGATAATCTAGCGTACCCACTATAGTGAAATAGCTTGTAGTCCTATTTTACACCTATTTTAAGCATATAATGTGCACCATTTTATTTTACAGACATGCTGCCTTATGGGCTTACAATGCACTTTTAGGGCTGACATTAAAAGAAATCGACTTCCTTTAAAGGCAAATGCAATTTTCCTACCTATATGTTACTACAGTGCCTTTAAACTGCAGCCCTACAAAAGAAGATTGATTCTACAAGTAGCTAAGGGCCAGATGTAGGTAAATCCGATTTACCGACTTTTAAATACCGAGTCATACCGATTCGGTATTTAAAAGTCGGTAAATTGGAAGGAGGCAGATGTAGGTAAAGAATTACCGAATCTGTGAGAGTTGGTATTTACCGATTCTGTAAATACCGAATCTGTATTTCCCATTGATTCCTATGGGCCTTAAAGCCCATAGGAATCAATGTGAAATACAGATTCGGTATTTACAGAATCGGTAAATACCGAATCCTGCAAGGGTGCAGGGGGTGTCACTTTGACACCCTCTAGCACCCCAATTCTGGACTTGTGTGCAATGTGGCACACAGACATGCCCTGAAAATACCGATTTTTAAGGGCCTGTGGCACTCTTAGGAGTGCCACCTACATGTGGTTTTTCCGAATCGGTAAATATACCGATTCGGTATTTTACCGATTCTGTAAAGTTACCGATTCGGTAACTTTACAGAATCGGTAAAATATAGGCCCCCTACATCTGGAAACCCTAATACCGGTCGGTAACGGCCGAATTCGGCTGTTACCGGCCGGTTTTAGGGCTCCTACATCTGGCCCTAAGTCTTTTGTCAAGTATATGAGTAGTGCAAATATTCACTGAAGCCCACATATGACATTCATGTTCTCTGCCACTGGTGCAATTTCTCCTCTATCTGCCATGCCATTACATTAAAGTTGGATAAATCAATTTGGTTAATACCAGTTTTACCAAAAGCATTTTAAGGCCAGAGACACAAGCTGTGGCACTGAATATCTAGTGCCACATGAGACAGAGTCCTAAAACCAGCTATAATTAGGCTCCAGAAAAAGGCATAATACATATGGGCCGGGATGCCCGCCACCCCTCTCAACACCAATTTCCCCATGGGAGGAGACAGACACAGATTTGAACTTTTGGAAGGCGGGGGTGCCTCACGACCCCCCCCCGGCCGTATTTATTAAAATATGAAACAAAATTTAAAACTTTAAATTAAAACGTTTCATGGATCATGTACAAATTCAACTTTAATTACATCTTGATGAAGACAGGTTTTCCAGGCTAACCTTAACAAATCTCTAATACAAAGGTTTCCTAGCCGAGTCTAGCATCCTGATAAATACATTACATTTTTGAATTTGTACAACCTAACATTAAGGGCCAACGGCAAGGTCTTAACCGGTGTCAGATCCCTATCACCAACTTCCCGCACTCACGGTGTGAGTGGCGCTTGCGCAGAGGACTTTACCCTCGCAGCCAACTGTAACTTCCCTTGTCGTGGGGGCCCCCTTTCACTCGATGCCATCTTAAGGTCGTCTGAGTTCGTGTGCGAGGTATCCGTAAGAAGGACAGCGTGGACTCCCCCCTTCCCCACACTCTCTTCCGCCGGAGCGGATATCCGGCCCCCGGGAAATTCGTGGGAGGGGCATATAGCCGACTCCCCCTGGGAGGGGCCTATGGCCGTCTCCCCCTGGGCGACCCATCCGTAGTGGGTGCCGCCCCCCGTGGGAGGGGCCAATGGCCGCCTCCCCCCGGGCGCTCCCATCCATAATGGGTGGCGCCCCCCTAGGGACTTTGAAATCACTGCTCACCGATCATGACCTTACCGCCCGACCAAGTATAAATACGACAATTGATTTACCTACTAAGGAGAGAAAAAACTATGCTTAAATGTGCAATAGTTTAATAATTCACTGACTTTACTTTGCTACAAAGGGAGAAAGGTCCTAGAGCAAAACACAGACTATATTGAATCCATTCCTTTGCATCTCTACAAAGGAAAAAATGTCCTATAAGCAAGTGTTCCATTACATGCATACCTCGTCATACATTCACGATGCAAGAAATGACTGTCATACATTTTTATTACATCGAATAACATCAACGATATTTCTTTTATCTCATAACTCTGCAACAAGGGGCTGGTGGGTGGGTCAAAAAAGTGCAGCTTGTTCCCTTGAGGGCTCAGGAGCGACGAGTGGTGCAGCCTTCAGAGCACAGGAACAAGAGGGAGCTTCGTCGGATTCCCGCACTATTTACCAGCTGCGGGAGGGCGGGGTCCCGCCTCCAGCACGCCCATCAGTGCACGGACCTCCGGGCAGGTGTTTAGGACAACCCCTCTTGAGCGGGAGGGGCGTGTTCCGGCCACGCCGCTTCGGGCATACCAGCCGGGACACGCCCCCCACCCACAATGGTTTCCCGGGGGATCGGGGCACCCATCCATACGTTCGGGGGGACCGAGTGGTCTCCCCTTTCCAGGGGTGATCATGCAGAAAGGTGGATTTCAGCCACATTGTTGCAAATACCCATAGCTGTTTGAGGTCTCAGCAAAAAAAACTATGTTAGAAAATGGGTTTCTGGTTGGCAGAGTTATGCACACTGTCCAAGCAGGAACCACAATCGTAGTCAGGGAAAGTCAGATACACACCCTAAATTAACCTGTGCTCACCATCTGGTAGCTTGTGTAGGAGAGTAGGATCTGCTTCCTATAGTTACCCCCACTTTTAGCGGATGTTTCACTGTTTTCGACTTAGACTGGCTGGAATCCTGCTATCCAGGACCCCAGCCTAGCTGTTTTCTCCTCTAAATTGATTGCATGTACTTTAGGGCCACTCCAGATTGGATTCTGGGGTACCCTTATAAGTCCCTAGTGTATGGTATACTATGTACCCAGGGCATAGGTACACCAGAGGCCTCCCAGGGGCTGCAGCATTTATTGTGCCACCCCTGAGAGAACACTCAAACTGACACCACAGGTCTGCTACTGCAGCCTGTGTAAGGTGGTGCAAGCACCCCTTACTTAGATATAGGTTCAATGTATCTACCTTATATCACTGCACATATAAACCTATCAGTTACCCATATGGCAGGCCTTATCAATCCTGAAGGCAGGGTACTGAGTTTTATGTGAGAGGGAGCCCATGCATGAGCAGAGCCCCTCTGCAGACCTAGGGACCTATTTTCCGGGGTTGTTTGGGATGCAGCCAACCGTATACTTTTTCAAGTGCATTATAACCTTGCGGTAAATGCTAACTTTAAAACGGCTGCTTAGAAACATGTGTTTGGTGTCAAACATCTTGGAATAATACCTCCCCACCAGTAACTGGCAGGGGAGGTATGATTCCACCCTCCTAAAGGGACATATGCTACACACTGGTACACCCAGTACCAGCTTTCTCGACCTGGGCATCAAAAAATGGATGCTGCCAACCACAGACACAAGTCTGCCCTCCTGCTGCTGAGCCAAGCTCGAGCAGGGGAAGGCTTGACAATAGGGTTCCTGTCACAGGGAGGTGTAACCACCTCACAGACAGGCTTTAGTGTATTGGGGCTGAATGGGTACACTCTGAGAGTGCTTTGATGTCTGCACTGGGGGCACATTTGGTGTCTCTGTGCATAGTCCAGCTCTATCCGGTTGCAGGAGCCATTTGCTCCTGCTCTGGCGCAAAACTGGACAAAGTACATGGGTGTAGCCACCCCTCTGTCCTGACCCTCCCATAGGTGGGTCCCCAGAGTTTGTCCCACCCCTTCCTTTGGTATAAAATAG